>NC_138509.1:11516647-13001397 GCF_964252035.2 Podarcis erhardii | reverse complement strand
TGCGCTTGAGCTTGCTATGCCATCGTGTGTCGTTGGGACAGGGGCATGGCAGGAATTTCCCCCACTTGGCTGATTGGCTGGTGCCATTTGGGTTTCGCCTGCCGCATAGCAAATCGTCACAACTTGTAAGGTTGCGGATAGGCTCTGGTTCAGGTGATAGGGATGGGAGAACGCTCTCGCCATCCCTATGTGAAGGGTATTCCGTTAAAGGAATCCAGGGACTCGATGGTTTGGTCAACCCCTGAGAGGGGGTTGTGCCCGTGCCTGAGTCCAGGGGGACATTTGGGTGGCAGAGATAGCCAGTTCCTGGCTTTCCACTTATCCAGGTGTTCACCCTTGGCTGACCTGTGCTGGAACCCTGGGTCAGCGCTACCTGCAAGGCAGAAAGCTAGTCGAACCAGAGCCTATGCAACCACTCACTTTCTGTAATCAATAAAGTTGTGGCCTAAATTCTGCCAAAAACCAAACCAAAAAATTCAGTTGTGTGAATTTATTTACGGGGGAGGTTTCTGGGTCTGAACACGCAAACCAGGACGGCTTCTGTAATTTCCTGGACTGTCCTTAGAAAACAGGGACACTTGGAGGCTCTGTGTTATGTACTGAGTTGAATAGGATCCAAAATGCAGCAGTCTGATTGGTCCTAGAACAATAGGATCCAGATTGCAGCAGTCTGATTGGTCCGCAGGAGCCACCCAATCCAACTCCAGGTGGAAGTGAATCCGCAACCTGATTGGCCGACAGGAGAATCCCAAAATTAGCCAAGCACGTGTGTCCCATTGTGTAAATAACGTATATAAAGCAGACATTTCGGGGGAACTTCCATTCCTCACTCGTATGAACTGAATAGAGAGCATGAAATCCACACTCAACTCCAAGTGTATTTCACTTTGCTTAGCCTCCCTACACACAAAAAACATGTGTGCTCTTGAGCAAGCCACTGGAAGGTTTGAACCCTCAATATTTTCCCCTACTCCAGATCTTTCAAAATTAAGACAAGGGAGGGAAACGAACAGGTCTGGGGTTGACTCAGTATGAGGCATTCCTTTTCAAGCAGGAAGAGTTCAGATTATGAGCAGCTCCCACAGGAACTTTGGCCTCCAAAGCCTCTGGAAACATGTTATGCAAAAATGAGAAATCAAATATAGTTATGAAAGACCAGGTTATGGTGACCTGCGCATGGATTCAGGGCGTGTGTGGAGCAGGCCGAACTTTGCTCCCGAAGATTATGGCAGCTGCCACTATATAATCTCGCATGTTGTGCCAACTCACATCTTTCTGGGAGAGGCTCAGTGAAAAAGATAACATATTTAAACACAGAAAAAGGAGGCAAGTCTTTGTTATGAAATTCAATTCCCAGATAAATAAGAGCCATCAGGTTGATTCCTCTTCAAAGAAAGCTTTTTGGTGAAAATTTTCCAGGATTCTAGCCCTGAAAGGGAGCACTCGTGATTATTGCATCTTATACATTGCTCATTTTCTGTATAAATCATGAGGGGGAAACCCCTCATTTAAAGACAATTAGTCGTGCTGAAATATTGTTGAAATCAATGGGACAAGTTAGCAATGTTTGCAGTAGCTTCCAGGTTACCTGTTTGTCAAGCCTTCATAGACCCTCCAAGTGTCCCTATTTTCCAGGGACAGTCCCGGATTTGCAGAAGCCGTCCTGGTTTCTATTTTGATCCTGGAACGAACCACTATTCCTTAGGATGTCCCAATTTTCATCAGAGAAATGTTGGAGGGTATGGAGTTATGTGACCCTTGAGCCAAAGAGATAAGTAACTCTACAACCATTAGAAGAGATCTGAAGGCAGCCCTCTATAGGGAAGTTCCTTTTTAATGTTTGACGTTATTAAGCCTTCTTAAGCTATACAATTTCACATGAAGCACTTGTCACCCCACATTTCCTCACCACTTTCCTTCCCGCAAAAAGTCCGAAGTGGCTTTGTTGTATAAGAGCACCAAATCTGCATTCACTGCCAGAATGCAACTGAATCTCACTGTTTAGGACTTTAAAGGTCAGCACCAAGACTTTGAATTGTCACTTGAGCAATGTTGATGGACTTGGAGGGAACAATCTGCTTTTAAGAGTTTTGACCCAGCTGTAAGGTAAAGGGACCCCTGACCATTAGGTCCAGTCGTGACCGACTGGGGTTGCGGCGCTCATCTCGCTTTACTGGCCAAGGGAGCCGGCGTACAGCTTCCGGGTCATATGGCCAGCATGACTAAGCCGCTTCTGGCGAACCAGAGCAGTGCATGGAAACACCGTTTACCTTCCCGCTGGAGTGGTACCTATTTATCTACTTGCACTTTGATGTGCTTTTGAAGTACTAGGTTGGCAGGAGCAGGGACCGAGCAACGGGAGCTCACCCCGTCGTGGGGATTCGAACTGCCGACCTTCTGATCGGCAAGTCCTAGGCTCTGTGGTTTAACCCACAACGCCACCCGTGTCCCTGGGCCAGTCGCAAATCAGCCACGTCCATTAGATGTATGGTTGGATAGCAATACTGTGTCTCTCACCATGAGGTCAACAAGCTTTTGCAATCATATGGGCCCTTCAAAGACAGAGAGCGCCTGTTTATGTAGGGCAGCCTTTCTCAACCTCGGGTCTCCCCCAGATGTGGTTGTACTACAACTCCCATCATCCCTGACTGCTGGCCCCCCTTTTCACTAGGGACGATGGGAGTTGTACATCAGAGGACCCAAAATTGGGAAAGGCTGGTTCAGAGGCTGGCTGGGACCATCAACGAACCCATGAATGGTTGAAGAAAACGACATTTCAGCCAGCAAAACATGGTGACTTTCCTTTGGCACGTCAACAATCCATTTGCCTACATAACCATTATTCCCCAGTGGGCCTCTAGCCATTCTATGTGATAAGGGTTAAAGAAGTTCATCAGTGGTTACCATCACGTCCTTTCCCCCTCTCAGCAGGAAAAATCTGCAGGAGCTTCCTGCAGCTATTTCCTCAGGAAGGAAGGGGTGGCAGAGGTCGTTCCTGGTCTCCTTACACATAACAGAGCAAATGAGTTTGTTTACCACACCTTTGAAAATAATCTTTGCTCCTTGATCTCAAAGGGTTTCTCCTCCATTGTTAGAGAGCTCGGGTGGGGTGGAAATCGTCACTGATCTCCGCAGGCTACCGAGACACGCTGGCCCAAGATCAGCAAGGATATTCTTGCCCCCGCCGTCACTAGCCACACCACGGAAAGTCACTGCTTTCCTCCGCACCTCCAAGAATCCCAACCTTCTCACGGAAAAATCCCTTACTATTCCATCTACTTTCAATTGTCCATTGCCCCTTTTCTGACTCTCTTGCAAGGCTGGATTAAGGGAGTGAATTAAGCAACATGTGAAATAAGATACCACAAAACGAGCCATGTTTAAGACTAACCAATTTATTATGGTTAAAATATACTCTGGTTGAGTATATACTGAAATATACTATGGTTGAGTCGAGAGTGGATTTCATGCTCTTTATTCAGCTCATAGTGGTGAGGAAGAATGGAAGTTCACCCACAATATCTGCTTTATATACATTATTTACACAATGGGCTGCACGTGATTGGCTAATTCCGGGATTCTCCTGTAGGCCAATCAAGTTGTGGTTTCACTTCCACCTGGAGCTGGATTGGGTGGCTCCTGCGGACCAATCATACTGCTGCATTGTTCTAGGACCAATCAGACTGCTGCATTCTGAACCCTATTGTTCTCGGACCAATCAGACTGCTGCATTTTGGATCCTATTCAACTCAGTACATAACAATGGCGTAATCTGTCATGGGCTAGAAAAAAAATACTCTGAGAACATTCTGTTTCACGTTTTGAACTCACTTAGCTCATCGTATTATTATTATTATTTTAAGCCAGTCACCAACTCTCATCCTAATCTATCTCAGAGATGGAACAAGGCCACTTCAGATACAGAAGGAAGTGCAACATGCCTGCAAAGAGTAAATTATTGTTAAGTAAATTATATTTTTTTAGTTACAGATAGGTAGCCGTGTTGGTCTGCCATAGTCAAAACAAAATAAAAAAATTCCTTCCAGTAGCACCTTAAAGATCAACTAAGTTAGTTCTAGGTATGAGCTTTCGTGTGCATGCACACTTCTTCAGATACACTGAAACAGAAGTCACCAGACCCTTCTATATAGTGAGAAGGTGGGGAGGGGTATTACTCAGAAGGGTGGTGGGAATGGGTGATTGGCAGATAGCTGTGATGAGCCTGTTGACGACTCTTAACGACTGCAATAGGTCTTATAGGTCTTTTTCCTGTAGTGTGCATGCACACGAAAGCTCATACCTAGAACTAACTTAGTTGGTCTTTAAGGTGCTACTGGAAGGAATTTTTTTTATTATATTTTTTAGCTAATTTGTGGGGAATTTGCCAAAATCAACACGTCCGAGATGGGCTGCCATACGTCCAGGTTCTCCCGGGCAATTTGCCCAATTTTTGAAAATTCTGCCCGGACACCATTTTCAACAGAATCCCAACTGTTTTGGGGAAATTCCAGACGTATGGCAGCCCTCACTTCCTTTAACTTATAAATAACCAGTTTTTCTCCCCCAGCCAAATTAGTACAGCTCCGAGGGGCTGTGAGAGGAATTTTAAGGTCTTAGATATATGTTAAATGTTCATAAGTGTACCAACCAAGCACAGACATAGATCAGCACAGGAAGGCCAAGCTGGAACCATTTTGATTCCCAAACTGACCAAATGTTTTCTATGCAAGGTCAAAGTGGAAAAGCCTCCCCATTGTCTTTTCCTTCACAAATCCTGTCTTAAGAGAGAGGAGGGACCCAGAAGGCTAACCAGAGAATATTGAGAAGCAAAGCAGCTAGTAAGCTTGATCTTTATTGATCTGTTGCAACAGGGTGCTCCCCTCACCCGTAGGAGAGGAGGAGGAACCCAGAAAAATGGCGTGCAAGGCCTTATAAAAACTTTTGAAATTGCCACCCTGTAGATCAAGACCACCCCCAGAAACATCATACATAAATCACAGAAGGGGGTGTAACCTAAGACCACCCCCCAGATACATCATACCTACATCACAGAAAAGGCGGTCTTAAAACAGAAATTTGAATGTTGTTTTTCTTATTCCTGTCTGGCAGGTTACTTGATTGGATTGCCAGTCTTTTGTAATGACTTAGTTCCTGGGCCAGGTCACAGTCTCACACCTTATTCATATCTTAAATATGCTCTTAAGACAGGATTTGTGAGGAAAGAGAGAATGGGAGGTTTCCCACTTTGACCATGCAGAGAAAACATTTGCTCAGTTTAGGAATCAAAATGGTTCTAGGTTGGCCTTCCTGTGCTGATCTATGTACGTGCTTGGTTGGTACACTTATGAACATTACCATATATCTAAGAACATAAAATTCCTATCACATGATCAAGCAGGAAAACATGCTGGTGAACATGCTCTCCGGTGTCGGGGTGCCTGAGAAGCAGCCCGGGAAGGCTGCACACCACCTTTCGCCTGGAAACAGGAGGAGAACAACAACCGGGAGCAGCACCGTCTTTAGCAGATACAGAGACTTGGGAAGGAAGCTGCATGCCCGCCAGCCATATAGTTGGCGGGGTGCAGCTTGCAGGGGTGCAAAGCCGCACAGCTCCCCCACTCGCTAGGGTGCCTCTGAAAGGCCAGCACCCTGGCGCAACGAACCACTAAGACCAATGGGAAAGACGGCTCAGTGAACTGAAAGACCAGAACTCTCTTTAAACATGGCCGCATTCAGGGCTTATGTCCAGCTGCCCTTTGTCAACAACAAATTGTCACTGTTGTTTTGTTGTTGTTGAATACAGTGGTACCTCGTGTTAAGAACTTAATTCGTTCTGGAGGCCTGTTCTTAACCTGAAACTGTTCTTAACCTGAAGCACCACTTTAGCTAATGGGGCCTCCCGCTACCGCCACCGTGCAATTTTTGTTGTCATCCTGAAGCAAAGTTCTTAACCCAAGGTACTATTTCTGGGTTAGCGGAGTCTGCAACCTGAAGCGTATGTAACCTGAAGCGTATGTAGCCTGAGGTACCAATTATATATGCTACATGGTCATTTATGGACCTAATAGGTTTCTAAAGCCATTTGCACATGTTGCCATGCAACCAATCCGTGCAGAATGTAGGCACCCTATATATAGAAATGAGCAAACCAATGATATTTTAGGGAGCAGGCTAGCAGGCGGGGCCCATGACTTACACCATAGGAGCCTACACAACACAAAACATTGTTGCTGTATGTAGGTTTTTGGTTTTTTTATCTTATATTCTGGAAATGTACATCCTGGGTTTTTTTCTTTATTTTTGGGGGGGGGCAAGAGAGTGGGGCCCTAAGCTATAGCTTGTTTAGCTTATACATAAATCCGACACTGATGGTATGCAATATGCAAAGCAACTGACTATGTTAAGTATGATTGCAATCTCACCTTTGCAGAAATTATATGTGTTTCTCAATAGGTTATGATCAAATGGGCACAAGATGTTGGACATAATATTATGATGGCTGACTGGGAACAGTTATGGACCACAGGTATGAAGTTTACGGCATGTAATGCCTTAAGAGAGAATATAATGAAAATGATCTATAGGTGGTACATGACACCAGTCAAGCTTGCAAAAATTTATCATTTGCCCGAAAATAAATGTTGGAAATGTAATGAGACTGAAGGTACATTCTTTCACCTTTGGTGGACATGTCCAAGGATTAAGACTTTCTGGGAGATGATCTATAACGAAATGAAAAAGGTATTTAAATATACCTTTCTGAAGAAACCAGAGGCCTTTCTCCTGGGCATGGTCGGCCAATTGGTGTTAAAGAAGGATAGAACTTTCTTTATGTATGCCACAACAGCAGCAAGAATACTTATTGCAAAGTATTGGAAGACACAAGATTTGCCCACCCAGGAAGAATGGCAGATGAAGGTGATGGACTACATGGAACTGGCGGAAATGACTGGCAGAATCCGAGACCAGGGAGAAGAGTCGGTGGAAGAAGATTGGGAAAAATTTAAAGTTTATCTACAGAAACATTGTAAAATTAAGGAATGTTAGAAGGATGTTGGAATGAAGCTATGTGGTTTTAGCAGAAATGTTATAAAGGATTAAGTAAAAATGGATTGGTAATTAGTGAAAGAGGAGAATGTAAAATTATAGTATATCAAGATAAATTATTAGCAAAAAAACAAAGATGGAAAGGATTTGCTGAAATATCTAATTGAACTAGAATACAAAAAAGGGGGTGTGAGGAGGTCAAGGAAATAAGCAAAGGAAAGAAAGTTATGTAAAGGTTGGATTTGGTGGGGGGTTTTTGTATGCTTTGTTTAACTTTTTCTACTTTTCTTTCTGTAACCTTCAAAACTTTAATAAAATCTATTATAAAAAAGGAAAAAAAAAAGTATATGTGTTTCTCGACTAATTAGCAGGCGACAAGAGAAACTGCCTTGCCCCAATAGTCTTCCTTCCAAAATGCACTTCCACCTAATGAACCTTATATTTTATCTTATATTTTGGAAATGTACATCCAGGTTTTTTCCCTTTAATTTTTTGGGGGGCCCTCAAAAGAGTGGGGTCCTAAGCTATAGCTTGTTTAGCTTATACTTAAATGAGGCACTGTCCAGCAGCGACACACTTGAGGGTTCTGCAGGATGTTTCACCGTGTGTCTGCTTTTGGTGGTTTTGCTCCAGTCCTGTGCTGCTCATGAGAGTGCTGACAAGGTTTCAATGTTGTTGAGTCATGTTGTTATAAAAGGGTGAAGGCAGGAGTGGCTAGAAACATCCAGGAGGTCGCTCTGACCGTTCCTTCGGAGACATTGGAGCAACGAACTCCGGAGTGAACCAGTTTTGGTGAAACGAGAATGTTAAGATGAAGATAGATGGAAAACGTGGTCTCTGCAACATCAGCACCCTGCTCAGTATTTCTTCAAAGTCTGTGCATTTCCTGGCTTGTGTAACAGCATTAAACATCTGCAGTTATAGACTTCTGCTGAGTCACACAAGTCAGCAAAAAAAGTGTCGTGTTCTTCCTTTTACTGGTCACACATTCTGCTTATTAGTATTTTCGACAGGGGTGGGGAACTGTAAGTCAAAGGGTTGAATTAGAATTGTAGAGTAAAATAGCTGTTTTACCATGAAATATTAAAATGCAAGATTTAAATCCGTAGATACTAGAATGTTTGCTATCAGTGTTAGGAATGAGGGGGTTTTTACAATAAAAAATACATTTACCCATTATGTTTTTTAATATAATTTCTGTATTTGGAGGTAACTTTCTGGAGTATACTGTATTTGAGATTTGAGTGTGTGGCTATTTTTCGTTATGAAAAAAAAGGACTGATTTAAATTTTCACCCTGTGAAATAACAACAGATTACACTTTTCCATCCTCATGCTTCTGATGTTGGAAAGTTTGATAAAGCAACTTCCATAAAAGGGTTCTAAGAAGCTGCCCAAACGTAAAATGGCAAACACAGGCACAGAAGTTTGTCCTGGAAGCAGAAACCAACATCCCGAACATCTCAGTTTTCCTTTTTGCAAAACCAAGTTTATAACTTTTAGATTTGTTCAGACAGAGTTAAAATTGTAAAATCTAGGGGGTAGATGAGTTATAGAGAATGGACAGCTCAGTTGCTTAGAGTGTGGTGATGATAATGCAAAGGTCCAGGTTTGATCCCCATATGGGGGATATTTCAGCTTTTCTTGGCACAGAATTTGGATTGCCAAAAGACAGCACATGTCTTCTGCTCTTCTGAGAAAGTTGGACTGCTAGCTAAGAAAAGACAGAAGAACCACAAGGAAAACAACTGCAAGATGGCATCGTCTGGGCATCCTGTGAAAAGTTAGTGAACAAAGCAATTCCACTTTAAGGATCTCTGGAGAGCAAAGACTTGGCTCAAAGTCAGGAAGCCAAATCACCCACTACAGCTGTGTTGTCTACAGGAAATTGTCTTGTCAGTCTGGATGAGAATTGAAGAGTTCAGCTACAACTGTGTTGCGTTACAAGCAAGAGCAGTTGTCAAGGCTTCAGGGAATCCTATCCCACCCACAGTGGGATGCCAAGAAGCAGATAAAGAAGAAGAGTTCTTACTAAGTAGTTTGTTCAATATACACACAGAGAGACGAAGGAATGCGGTCTCTCTCAGATAATGGCGTTGCTCCAAGTAAAGTCCCACCCCCTCCTATGGCATGTAATGCCCTAAGAGATAATATTATGAAAATGATGTATAGGTGGTACATGGCCCCAGTCAAGCTTGTGAAAATCTATCATTTGCCCGATAATAAATGCTGGAAATGTAAAGAAATTGAAGGTACATTCTTTCACCTTTGGTGGACGTGCCCAAGGATCAAGGAATTCTGGGAGATGATATATAACGAACTAAAAAAGGTACTTAAGTACACTTTTCCTAAGAAACCAGAGGCCTTTCTCCTGGGCATAGTCAGCCAATCGGTGTTAAAGAAGGATAGAACTTTCTTTATGTATGCAACAGCAACAGCAAGAATTCTCATAGCAAAGCATTGGAAGACACAAGATGTACCCACCCTGGAAGACTGGCAGATGCAAGTAATGGAGTATATGGAGATGGCGGAAATGACTGGCAGAATCCGAGACCAGGGAGAAGAATTGGTGGAAGAAGATTGGAAGAAATTTAAAATCTATTTACAGAAGCATTGCAAAATTTTTGAATGTTAATGACGTTGGAATGAAACGAAGTGGTTCTAGCAACATGGTTAGAAGTTATAATATGTGAGGATAAACAATTAAGGGTAAATTAAGAGGGTATGAATTTGCTGAACAAATTTTTAAATGAAATACAAAAAAGGGAGGTGTGAGGAAGTCATGAAAATAAGTAAATGAGTGGTATGATATCAGAAAGAGAGATTTTTATGTTTTTCTTTTAAATTTTGGTTTGTTTTTTTCTTGTGTTTTTTGTTTACAGTTTTTGTTTACTGTTTTGTAACTTTTTTCTTGTAAAAATTTAATAAATATCTTTAAAAAAAAAAAAAAGTAAAGTCCCACCCCCTCTGTCCCTCCTGTTCTATAATATCCCTGCGCTGGCTGATCTGTGTCTTCTGTCTCTGAGCTTTCTGTTCTACTGCTCTCAAGGCACTCCTGGTCCTGGGAGAGGGGAGTCAGGAAGGCTTTCTAGGGACACAGTCTGTTAGCTGTCTCTCCCCTGGTGGTGTTTCTTCTTCCTGCTGCTCTCCCAATATTTCCCAGCTTCTCCGCTCTGCAGCCTCTGAACTATGACCTTCTACAAACCAGTGTTCTAAATCTATACTGTCCTCCTCTTCTCAGGAAGGTACATAAATGGTGGGGCAGTTCCCACCATTCCTCTTCAGTCCAGCCCCTGACAGCAGTAGAGTTTTCTCATAATAATAAATAATGACACATTTACTGCCGCATGTTTAGTGCATTATGGAACGGGGGGGAGGGGATAACTTTTGTCAGTTGGAGGGTTTCATACTCCTTCCAAACCACCAATCTTAGCTGCGTTGTTAAAAAATGTGGACCTTGAAAGTACATCAGATATATGACAAAGGGGCATGTTGAAATTTCCTTGCCCTCTTGCAACATACACCATAAATTCGAGTCCATAGTGTCGTCCCATCTGTTCCATTTTTGCAAACACACAGGGAAGCAATTTCTGCTCGTCTCCTGTTTTTTCATCTGTTTGCGCGGAGCTGACTTTACAGTGCAAAAGCCATATGCCAAAGGGAGGGGGGAGCCTGTTTGGGGGAGACGATCGGCTGTTTACTGACGCTCTGGCTCCTTCCAGATGGAAGAAGACAGCATCTGCAGCAGTTCCGATTAGTCCTTGCGCCACATCACCCTTGAATCCTTACCATATGTGAAGAATAAAGCTAAAATATGTGGTGGGCCTATAGCAGACACACAGTTTTGTGGTAAATCACAATTTCAATAAATGTTACCGCTAGTGGAAGTGACCTATGCAACGAGCTTTCATCCTATTCTGTTTGAGCAATGCTCACATGGAGCTTCATTCTGATTTGTTGACAGGGTGGTTATAGGACATCGAGGAATTCCCCCTAATTTACTCTCCTCGTCTCCTGTTAATCATTTGTTCACCCAACACTTTTCAGTGAATTGCCCACTGCAAGAAGGCCAGCTGTTTTAAAAGAGGACTCAGTGCGCTAGAGCAGGGGTAGGCAACCTAAGGCCCATAGGCCACAAGCAGCCCACGAGGGTCATTTAACCAGCCCACAAGCTGCCCCCAAACTGAGCCACCCGCTCAGCAAGCCCCTATGCGCTGCGCTAAACCGGCACAGTGTGGCACGGGGACTCGCTTCTGAAAAACCAAAAATCGCATCTGCGCATGTGCAGACACTGAAAATTGCATCTGCGCAGATGTGGGCACCGAATATAGCATCTGCGCAGATGTGGGCACTGAAAATAGCATCTGCACAGACACAGACACCAGAAATCACAGGTGCACACACTCACACACACACGCAATCCGGCCCATGGAGAGATCTCCGCTGGAGTGAACTGGCCCAGGCTAGGCAAACCTTGCTGACCCCTGCTCTAGAGGGCAACAGAGCTGCTTAGCTTATTTCATAGCTTACCCTCCAAGGGTCCCTGTTTTCCAGGGACAGTCCCGGAATTACAGAAGCAGTCCCAGTTTCTGATTTGATCCTGAAATGTCCCGGTTTTCATTTTTCCTCCTCTCCACGTGTCAGAGAACAATTTAAAGTGGGGTGGGTGGGTGCAAAAACCTGTTTATCCTAAAATAAAATCCCTGCACCAAATACGGTGGTACCTCAGGTTACATACGCTTCAGGTTATATACGCTTCACGTTACAGACTCCACTAACCCAGAAATAGTACCTCAGGTTAAGAACTTTGCTTCAGGATGAGAACAGAAATAGCACGGCGGCGGCACGGTGGCAACAGGAGGCCCCATTAGCTAAAGTGGTGCTTCAGGTTAAGAACAGTTTCAGGTTAAGGACAGACCTCCGGAACGAATTAAGTACTTAACCTGAGGTATCACTGTAAAGGAAATGGTGAAGTTGGCATACAAAGCACTTCCTATATTTTCGAAGGAAAAGGTCACCAATGCGCTTTAAATTATTTCATTGCAGTGCTTCCGCAGCCAGCCATTTCTTAGGAAACATATGGAGTGTTTATTCCTTTATTGTAAATAGAGCTTGACGCTGTCTACTCAGAAGTAAGCCGTTTCCAGGCAGGCGATGCAGAAAGGGGGCTGTGTTGTACAACCATACCTCAGAAGTCAAACACCTTGCGAGTCAAACGTTTTGGCTCCTGAACGCCGCAAACCTGGAAGTGAGTGTCCCGGTTTGCGAACATTCTTTGGAACCCAAACGTCTGACGCTGCTTTCGTGGCTTCTGATTGGCTGCAGGAGCTTTGGTTTCCAAACGTTTTGGAAGTCGAACGGACTTCTGGAATGGATTCCATTCGACTTCCAATGGAAAGGGTGGGAAAGTTTGTTTTTCTTTGTTTGTTTGATGTCCGTATTATAAGGTTACCAGACGTCCCTGTTTTCCGGGGACAGCCCCTGGATTTACAAATCAGTCCCCATACAAAATCCATTGAAGCTGAAAAGTGTGCCCGGATTCATTGAAAAAAATCTGGTAACCTTACGGCCTATTATGCAATAGGTCATCCAGAGAGGAGGGTATGTTATTCTAGGGAGAGTGTGTAAAAACCTTCACCACTGGTTTACATTGCGAAGTAACGCAAAAAGAGATTGCATGGGGAAAGGATTTTTTATTTCTGTCCAATTTATAAATTGAGGCAAGAACAGGGCACAGGTTCAAACGGCAACCTGGAGAAAGCAGGAGGAATTCCGGCAGTCATGTTCGCAACCTGCATGCAGTTTCTTACACGGCTTTTCAGGGTAAACGTAGAATCATCAGTGGGAGAAAGGGGAGGTCTTCAAATTCAAAACCGGAAGATTCTTTTTCCTACATCTCCGAAGATCTTCCGAAACCCCCCTATCTGCCAAAAGAAAAAGACAAAAAGCCAACCACAACAAAAATACAGTTAAAATTCTCTTTACAAAGGCAACGCTGACTCTTCGCTTGTGACTTCTCTTCCAGTGACCTCAGGGGAGATTGCGTGACAGCAGTAATTTGACACTCCCATCAGCATCAGAAGCTGCTAATGAGAGTTCCTCAAACAAAAGTTTATGTAAGTTGCCTTGAACTGAGTCAGCAGCAACCAGGGAATAGCGGTTTTCACCTTCAGTTCTGCTGGGGAGAGACCTGTAGGCAGCTGAGCTGAATCGGACCGGGAGCTTTTGGGCAGCAAGCAGAACCAAAGAGGTACTGAACCGCTTGGGCATTTGAAGTAGAGAGGATGCTATGTAATGGCTAGTTTGCCTGTCACTCTTTTCGCCTCACAGCTATCTGCAATTTGTGTTACTTACTTAGTTTTCAGAGGACTGGGAGTCTGCTGGGCTGCTCTGCAGGGAAGGCAGTACTCAACACTAATGTCTCTCAACAAATGTAGCTGATTTGTAAGAAAGACTGTACAGCCTGAAAAGAGACAAGGCATGTGCTTTTGCAAACCAAGAAAATTTTTAATGGTTTTTTAAAAGCCCCTTTTGCCACCCCCCTTGGAATGGGCTAATTCAGAAGACACGGCTGATCATGAGTTCTTTGTTTGTAAATTGAATTTGCACTCGCATCAGTTTGCAGAGGATGATCCAGTTAAAGGTCTCCTTTTAATCATCTTGACTTCTGAAAGCCTGTCTGTGCTCTTCTCTGCTCTCTGAGTTTTCTTCATAAGTAAAGAAACAGAACGAGGGCAAAAGAATATTCAGAATTAATAACAATTTGCAGATTGGTTGTTCCGTTAGCTTAGTCAGTAGAGCAGGAGACTTTTAATCTCAGGGTTGTGGATTTGAGCAAAAGATTCCTGGTTTGGACGAGATAATCTTTTTGGTCCCTTCCAACTCTATAATTCTATAATTCCCCAAAGAGTTGCACCGGGCACCTTCACTGTCCAGCTTCCAGAAAATACTTAAGATGCTCCTAATTACCCTGGCTTTTGTTTTAGGACTCACCTTAATTTTGTGATTGTAAGTTTTCAGTATTGTGTTTTAATGCTGTAAAACCTGCCCTGGGACCTCAGGGTGAAAGGCAGGTAATAATAATAAGAATATAGTTCACCTGTATTTTAGGGCAAGGGCCATGGCTCAGTGCTAGAGCATCTTCTTTCAATACGTGAGCGTCCAGGTTCGATCCCTGCTGTTTCCAGGTAGAGCCAGGACAGAAAGAACTCCTGCCTAAAATTCTGGAGAGCCCTGGCCAGTTCTAGTGTGTAGACCAGCCTTTGGGCCCCAGGTGTTGTTGTACTACAACTCCCATCGTTCCAAGCCAGCATGCCTAGTCGTCAGGGGTGGTGGGAGTTTTAGTTCAAGAACATGGGATGGGGAAAGGTTGAGAAAGGCTGGGGGGGGGGCAATATTCAGCTAGGTGGACCAATGAGCCAACTCAGTATAAGGCTGCTTCCAGTAAAGTAGGCTGATATTATCGCTAGACTGCGGTGTGGGATTGCGGCCACAGTGGCAGGATCTGAGGTGGATAGTGGCCTGTGTGAATTCATATTGGAAGAATGAGTTGATCTGGGGACATTCTGGCTTGCAGTAAAATTCTACATATGTCTGCTCAAAGGAAAGTCTCACTGAGTTCCGCAAACCTTATTCTGAATTCAGTGGGGCTTCTTGATAGACATATATTATTATTATTATTATTATTATTATTATTATTATTATTACATAACAAATCCATTGAGCATTAAAACATCCCTAGTTAAATAGACAATTAAAAATGTGTAACAATTAAAAGAGTGAAAAAACAGCTGAAACAATAAAGCCAAAAGTTCAGTTCAGGGGAATCCGTGCTTTAACAGGTATGTCTACAGGAACCCGCAGAATGCCAATACTGATGGGACTCTTGTATTTATCTTATAGGATTGCACTGTCAGAAATGTAAACACAGATCACCGTTGTATTTCTTCCATTGTCTATTGTCTGTTGTGGAATGAATGGGAACTGCACAGAGGACTGGAGCCTGTTGTTTCATTCCTGTTTCAGTACTTATAACAAGCTCTTGAATTTCTAAATGAACACCTAGCTCCTATTAGAATACTACATACTGAGCAAAAATGAGGTCAGCTGGTTTGCTTATACAGTGGAATGACGCTTGATTAGAATTATTCATAAATTTATATCTATACAACCATATAATAAAATATAGATGGCTCAGGTCCAGTTGTCTAGGGCAAAGAATTAGCTCTTATCTTCATGATCCCTGGTCTGTGAAACAGGAAGTGTAATCTCAGTTACAAAACTGCTGTAAGAGAGTACAGGTAACTCAAGCACATCTAACTTGAGCACATTTAGCTTTCCGCTATGCTCAACGCTCATGGGGCAATGCAGCTGCCACTGGGGCAGGTCGCCAAGCTATTGCCCCCTCATTCCAGCCTATAGGCAGGTGGTACTAAGGATACATGCCTTGCCCTGGGCACTGGCAATCCACGCTATACCACTGGTTTTACGTGCTTAGCAAAAAAGGGGGGGTTAAAAAAAGGAAGGCATCTGGGGAAAAAGACTTTGGCAATTGCACCCAACATTGAACCCAGTGTATTATGACTATACACAATTTTAGCTTTACACGCTTTCTCCAGAGCATAACCCCTTCGTAGGTTGAGAGTTGCCTGTATCTCAGTGTGATAACGGGGCCCGATCCACTGGCAGAGAAAGAACCCAGCTGCCATTTGACTCCTCCCTGAATGGTCTCCATCCAAGCGATAATTATAATAACTATGTCACCTTAAGAAATTGTGCCTGTGCTTGTTTATTTTCTTCTTCCCTCCCAATCCCTTTTCCCTCTTGTGTTGTGTCTGTTATATTTGCAAGCCTGCAGAAAACCCTTAAGTAATCTTTCCGTAAAGCCTGGTAGATTTTAGGCATGTTATTTTGGGGGTGACGATAATATGTACCTTGAAAGTGTTGTAGAAATGACGGGATTCTTCACGTTTCTCGGAATCCTCAAAGGGAGTGCTTCAAATCCGCTGTAAGTGTTCTGTTCAAAAGCGAATTCAATGCATTTTAATATATTTCAGGCAGTGACAGATGGGAACCTTGGAGAAAATCGAAGACTCTGTCAGCGTTGGGCCGATAGAGTTTGACACATGCAGCAAAGGTGCAGAAACAGCAGCTGTGTCCAACCCTAGGAATGTATCTGCTGGGAATGAACCAGAACGAGGGGGTCCATTCCTGCGTTCAGTCCCAACCAGAGAATCTCTCCGATCCCCTCGGGGGTCAGTGGTGAGCTTCCATGGCATCCAGTATTCCATCAAGCAGTCCCGGGGACCCCCGTGCAAACGGAAAGTGGTGGAAAAGAAAATCCTTCATAACGTCTAGTAAGTGCATGCAATATGTGTCTTAACAGAGAATTTTGGGGGAAGTAACAACAACAACAACAATAATAATAATAATATTTTTTTATTTATACCCCGCCCATCCGGCTGGGTTTCCCCAGCCACTCTGGGCGGCTTCCAACACAATATTAAAATACAGTAATGTATCAAACATTACCGTATTTTCTGCTCTATAAGACTCACTTTTCCCCTCCTAAAAAGTAAGGGGAAATGTGTGTGCGTCTTATGGAGCGAATGCAGACTGCACAGCTATCCCAGAAGCCAGAACAGCAAGAGGGATCGCTGCTTTCGCTGCACAGCGATCCCTCTTACTGTTCTGGCTTCTGGGATTCAGAATATTTTTTTTCTTGTTCTCCTCCTCCAAAAACTAGGTGCATCTTATGGTCTGGTGCGTCTTATAGAGCAAAAAATACGGTACTTAAGGAGCTCGTCTTCCTGATTCACTGAGAGCTCAAGACAATAAATGTTTTCAGATAGTAAATAGAATGGGTGAGCTGAAGTTTTAGGTGTAGTTTTTTTTGGGGGGGGGGGGGAGTTTCCAATATCAATTGCTTAGTTAATGGCATAATTCTGAAAGGAGCACTGCGAATATCTTTGCTGAGATTTTATGTGTGGAGAGAAAAGCCCAGCTTTAAAGTGCTGGATGTGCCTTTGGGAGGTCCAGGTCTGCAACAAGCCAGCTGGGAAGCACAGCAAAGAGACAATATGACATAAAGATGGGGAGAATACATTGTTGAAGCAGGACCCTCATGTGTGACATAAACAGGTACCTGGAATAGGTCAAAAAGGAGCATTCAATCCCATTCTTCGGCTCTGCCTCAGTATGAGACACAAGCCCATCTTCCTCTGCCTACAAGCCTGCTGTGATTTAATTCTGTTGTTTTATTTGCTGGAGGAATGTGTACCACATGTTAGATGTGACATTTCCCTTGGGGAGACTTGAGCTTCCCATCAAGAGAATGGGTTTCTCCCTTCAGCTTGTGCTGGTCCTAGGGGCTAACCAAGAGGCGAGGTCTGAGTCCAGTCCGAGGTCAATGGTGTGGTATGGAGGCTGTCCGTCAAAGTTGAAACTGGGTCCAAGGCAGGGAGTCGGGTGGGGTCAGGAACTCTGGCAGGAGAGCAGGACAGGGTGCAGGCAGGAACAGGCTAGCAACAACGTTGTTCCCTCAACCTGGGACTGGGGCTGGCTGGCTTTTATCTGCCCCGAGGCATAGGGCGGCCCTGGTCCACAGGTGACTCGCCTCTCCTGGCCTAGAGGTGAGCACTCCTCCTGCGGGAACTTAGTTCCCTCCGCCTCTCTGCCCTGAGCCTCTGCAGCTCAGGAGAGGCTGAAGGGTTACCGGACTCAGAGGCAACCTCAGCTTCCCCTGACGGGGCTGAGAGTGGGGCACCTGCAGGCAATGGGTCCTCCACCCCCTCAGGAGCCAGAGCAGACTCAGCTGGTGCCTGCACCTGAGGATCCAGCACAGGTGAGGACCCTTCAGTCTCAGACTCCAGCCCCGGCTCAGCTGGTTCTGGAGGCAGGGACTCCTGTGCAGGCTGGGATTCCTCAGGTTCAGCCTCTGAGTCCGAATCCCAGGCCATCACAATGCTGCTGCTGCTGCTCAGAGCCACTAAATTACTCTGCAAGGTCCACATTATGCAAGTGCCAATCTGATAGCTCAAACAATTATATGGGCAGGCAGATGAAAGAGCATCCAAATCTGGAAAACAATAGAGTGTTATGTGCACAAACTTCCTCAAGCCTTGGGAAATTCTAGGGGGATAGCCTTCCTTTCATTTGACTTCCTTTTTAAAGTGAGAAGATTGGAAACCAATAATAATAATAATAATAATAATAATAATAATAATAATAATAATAATAATTTATTACTTATACCCCACCCATCTGGCCAGGTTTCCCCAGCCGCTCTGGGCGGCTCCCAACAGAGTATTAAAAACACAATAAAACATCAAACATTAAAAACTTCCCTAAACAGGACTGCCTTCAGATGTCTTCTAAAAGTCAGATACCGTATTTTTTGCTCTCTAAGACACACTTTTTTCCTCCTAAAAAGTAAGGGGAAATGTCTGTATGTCTTATGGAGCAAATGCGTGGTCCCTGGAGCTGAATTGCCCAGGGGCGAAAAGCAGATTGTGTGGTTTTGGTTTTTTTTAGAAAGAGAGAAGGGTGTGTTGAAACGAAGCCGCTGATCAGCTGATCAGCAAGCGATTGGGAGGGGAGATAAGGGACTCTAGTGATAAAGGAGTCTACCTGGGAGGGGGGAGGCAAAGTCAGTGAACTTGCAAGGAGAGGAGACAGGAAGATTAAAGCAATGAGGAGAGAAATTAGAAGAAGAGGAGGAGCAAAAAAACTGCTTCAGATAAGGAAAAGACACTAAGGTAAACAAGAGGGAAGGGATGCCTTCCATAGTTCCAGTTACAGATAGGTAGCCGTGTTGGTCTGCCATGGTCAAAACAAAATAAAAAAATTCCTTCCAGTAGCACCTTAAAGACCAACTGAGTTAGTTCTAGGTATGAGCTTTCGTGTGCATGCACACTTCTTCAGATACTTCTTCAGATGTGTATCTGAAGAAGTGTGCATGCACACGAAAGCTCATACCTAGAACTAACTCAGTTGGTCTTTAAGGTGCTACTGGAAGGAATTTTTTTATTTTGTTTTGAAGAGGGAAGGGAGTGTTGAAAGGAAGCAGATGAGCAGCTGATGGTCAAGCGATCAGGAGGGAGATAAGGGACGCTAGCGATAAAGGAGGCTGCCTGGGAGGGGGGAGGTAAAAGCACATGGATCCTCAGGATTTTTGCATTGAGTCACCCCAAATTCACCATCAGATCACATAGCATGTACATGGCTACAGCCTGCACCAAAAAAATCATGCATCCACTGTTTTGTGGGGCCGCAATGGCGCAAAAATGTGGTTACAAAGCACGGATCCACATGGATCCTCAGGATTTTTGCATTGGGCTATCCCAAACTCACCGTCAAATCACATATCATGTCTGTGGCCACAGCATGAACCACAAAAATCATACATCCACTGTATCATTCAGAATATATATTTTTTCTTGTTTTCCTCCTCTAAAAACTAGGTCCATCTTATGGAGCGAAAAATACGGTAAATCCAGCCGTGGGGAGGGCATAGGTTTCTTTGCATATTTCCATACATATGGGCCAGAAACTTGGTATTTTAAAATGGAAGAGGAGGTATTGAAGAATCAGATTCAACACCAGTTATAGGATTTCACAAACACCTGCGGGCAGGTGGAAGAATAAAATTATGAGCAGAATAATAGCAGGTGAACCATTTATATCACAAACAATTCCAGAACGGAAATTTCTGTAACAAAACGTTGGTGTGGCAGAAGACATGGGGAAAGGATCTGATGTCATTATGCCACATAGATCACGCAGAAAACAATTGATAAACTGAACCTCCTTTTTATTCATTTTTACTTCTAGTGGCATCATGAGACCAGGCATGAATGCTATCCTGGGACCAACAGGAAGCGGCAAATCTTCGTGAGTATATCTTAAGGCCAAATTCCAAGTGGTGTGGGAAATCTGTTATCACAAAGCTTTGATTTTTGGAATTATTGTTATTTAATTAGAAGCTACTGGCACATGATTTGAAGATGGGTGAGGGTTTTCCTTTCTCTGTCGAAACCGCTTGCCCAGAAGCCTGTCCCCACCCCCTGCTTATGGAACGGAGAGCAGTTTTGGGGGAGAGGATTAAGAAGGAAGAAAGGTCCAGGAAAGAAAGGATTACAAATCTCCCTAGAGACGCGGGTGGCGCTGTGGTCTAAACCACTGAGCCTTGGGCTTCCCGATCAGAAGGTTGGCGGTTCGAATCCCCGCAATGGGGTGAGCTCCCATTGCTCAGTCCCAGCTCCTGCCAACCTAGCAATTCGAAAGCACGCCAGTGCAAGTAGATAAATAGGTACCACTGTAGCGGGCAGGTAAACGGCGTTTCCGTGCGCTGCACTGGTTTCGGTGTTCCATTGTGCCAGAAGCGGCTTAGTCATGCTGGCCACATGACCCGGAAAAACTGTCTGTGGACAAACGCTGGCTCCCTTAGCCTGTAAAGCGATATGAGCATTGCAACCCCAGAGTCGTCCGCAACTGAACAACTGTTGCGGTCCTTTACCTTTACCTTTGCCTTTACCTTTAGCCTCCTAGATGTTTTGGCTGCTCGAAAAGATCCTGCTGGCTTGTCAGGGGATGTTCTTATAGATGGTGTCCCACAGCCTCCCAATTTCAAGTGCATCTCAGGATATGTAGTTCAGGTGAGTGTCTCAGCCTTTTGAATTTTGATTCTGCTATATCTGTTTCCCCCGCCACCCCAGTTCTTGGGGTGATAAGCACCCATCTGCATGACACAGTCAAAGCACTATCATACCACTTCAGATAGCTGTGGCTTCCCCCCAAAGAATCCTGGGAACTAGAGTTGCTGAGAGCTGTGAGACTCTTCTTCCCACTCACAGAACTACAATTCCCAGAGTTCCCTGGGAAGAAGGACTGGCTGTTAAACCACTTTGAGAACTGTAGCTCTGTGAGGGGAATAAGGGCCTCCTAACTGTCATGACTAAAGTCCTTGTAGGCAGAAACTGGAAAGTGTTAGAAAATTCTGGAAGATTCTAGAAGGTTCATTTCCGATGCAAATATTGTTTTTTTACAGTAATATTTATTACTTTTAAAAGAAGAGAAAACAGAAGCAGAAAAAAAAGAAAAGATAAAAAGTACAATACAATACAAAACAGTACAAAACACAAGCTAAACCCATTAAAGTAAACACTATGAACTAAACTAAACAGAGCCCACTCCCTAACCCTAACCCTAAGTAAAACAAATCAAAAACAATTTTTAAAGAAAGAGCCTTTTCAAAGCTCTTTCTTTCGTTCCCTTGTTTCCTAGACCTCCTCTCACCTCCCTTTTTGTTTTCCACTTCTACTAGTTGTTTCAGCAAATCCTTTCCATCTTTCTCTATTCTCTGTCATATTATACATAACATATTTTTTTAACCTTATTTTAACATTAAAACTAAAATACTTATATATACTTAACTCCTTATAACATTTCTGCTAAATCCATAAAATATCAATCCACCATTTTTCTATCACTCATTAATTTTGCAATATTTCTATATATAAACTTTAAATTTTTCAATCTTCTTCCATCAGCTCCTCTCCCTGGTTTCGGATTCTGCCAGTCCTTTCCGTCAATTCCATATAGTCCATCAACCTGGAGATCTTATGTCCGAGGCTCTTAACTCTTTTCCAGGTCCCTTCTGCAGATCTTCTTCATATTCTTTAATGCTAGAGAGCAAATCTCGAGAAAACTCCGTCCTAACAATATTTTTATTCCTTCTGGACAGTTCAGCCAGATTTCCATAGTTGAAGCTAGAGACTATAAAGTGTTTCAGGACGTATTTCAAGATTCTTCCAAATCCAAAGGCCCCCAAAACTTCAATCTCCTCCAAATCCAAATCCATGTCCCAAAAGTCAATTAATCCCTGGATAGAGGGATCTTTCTGACTTTCCTTCTTCAGTCCAATCCTCAAAATCTGACTTTTTCTATATTCAATCATAAAAGGCCTCAGTTTATAGTCCTCAATTTGCTTCTGTAAAACTAAGGGTCCCGCTTGTGTTATTTTAGGTTCAAAAACAACAACTTTCTCCTTTTCCTCCACCATTTGTTCTGCCAAAGTAGGTTCCTGTGCCAGGTCCTGAATTATTTTTGTGATGGTGCTCCCTTCTTGTATCAAATTAGTCACTTTCTGTTCCAAGTTATCAACTTTAAAAGTCATGGCATCCGTCTTTTTATTAAGCTCTTCCAGCGAATGACTTATTTTACGTAATAGAGTCACAATATCTTCTCCTATCAACATTTTGAATAGTCCAAGGTCAATCACTGGTTCTCAGAATCCTTATCTTGCAGCTGGAGATCCCCCAGTTACACTCCTGTAACAGTTTCAAAAGCTCCCTCTAGAGGGAAACAGTCTCCACTTGTATGAATTCTTTCAAGCACAACGCAAGCAATAAACAAAGTTTCGATTTTCAGTTACTTTTCCTCCATTTTGAATGCAGAAGAGGACAATGGAAACAGTATCTTGCTCTTATTTTAGCTAGCTGTCAAATCCGTTCTGTCAACGAACGTTCCCCAAACGTCATCTGGCAACCCGTTCCCAGGTTCAGAGCTGAGGTGATTTGATTTTCCCCTCACTCCTGCAGGCTTACTAAGTTCAAAATTCAAAATTTCCCCCCTCTTCACCTGCCTCCAAGGGGGGATTTATATTTTTAACCGATGGAAATTTAATCTTTTATCAGAAGCTTTCAGAGACTTTACCTTGTAACATCTTTGCTTCAGTCTATTTACAAAAGCGGAAGGCGGACTTCCTGTTTATGACCTTCCCGCTTCAGCACCAAATTAAGATATTTAAAGATCCAATTATTCGTTCTACTCACGGGTAGTTGTTTAAAATCCAATTGTCCACAGAAAAAAGTCAGCGCTCTCCAGCAACAGCGATGTGGCTTCACTCCATGAAAAAAGCAGTCGATTCAAAGCACCGCGCCGCTCACCCCACGTCGCTCCGGATCCCCAAAACAGGGTTTCCCCGCGAGTAGGGGAGACGCAAAAGGTGCCAGCCGAATCCCAAGTTCATAAGCTTCTCCCACTTGTGATTTCAATGGGTCTCCGCCTTCGCCGTGGCGATCAGACCCTGTTTTTCACGGAGTAAGTTCCTCCCGATCGGAGGAGCTCAGCCATTGCCGGAGGCGCCAACCCAGAAGTCCGATGCAAATATTGTTTTGACTATCTCAAGGTCACACTGAGCTGGGAGAGAGAAATTCCTGCACTCAGCGAGTTGCTCTCTATTGCTCTCTCTTACTTTCATTTGTACCTTGTGTGTCTGAAGTTTTTTGTAACGAACCTTTGCCTTTTAGGACAGTGGTACCTTGGTTCTCAATCTGTTCTGGAAGTCCATTTGAAAACCAAAGTGTTCCAAAACCAAGGCATGCTTTCCCATAGAAAGTAATGCAAAATGGATTAATCCATTCCAGACTTTTAAAAACCACCCCTAAAACAGCAATTTAACATGGATTTTACTATCTAACGAGACCATTGATCCATAAAATGAAAGCAATAAACAATGTACTGCAGTCACACAATCAATCAATCAGTAGCTGAACTGGGTCCCACACAGTCACCAAAACAAAACAAAATGAGTTGCAAAAACACAAAATAAATAGCAAAAACAGACAGACCTCAGCGTAACACTGAAAACGGAAGTGTGGCTCTCAAAACAGAGCATGTTCAGCTTTCGAAAAATGTTTGCAAACCGGAACACTTACTTCCGGGTTTGCAGTGTTTGGGTTCCAAGTTGTTTGAGTACCAAGGCGTTTGAGAGCCAAGGTACCACTGTAAAAGTTTTTTCTTTTGGACCTTTGGCTCCGCGTGGTCTTATTTTATTTACTGCAAGACTCTGTCCGTCAATAACAACTCTCAGTATCCTTAGCAAACTACAGCTCCCAGGATTCTGAGGGAGGAAGCCATGCCTGTTTATGCTGCCTTGAATTTATAGGGCAGATGGGGCCTAAACAGAGTCTAGACCCATTAAAATTAATGGGCTTTCTTGAAGTAAGAATCAGCTGCTAGTCCGTTCAGTTTCTGCACCTGGAATGGCAGGGCGGAGGGAAGGGGGATATTCCTTTGGGTGTGCTTTCTTACAGTCACAATATTCTGCTTTCAGGATGATGTTGTCATGGGAACAATGACAGTGAGGGAGAATCTCCTCTTCTCAGCAGCCTTGCGGCTTCCGAACTCTATCAGCTTTCAGGAGAAGGAAGAGCGTGTAGTCCAGATTATCAATGAGCTGGGGCTGAGCAAAGTGGCTGATACTAAGGTGAGCACATCTTGGGGGTAATTTAAAAGGTTTTGCTGATATCCCCATAGCTGTTAGCACAAACTTAGTGTTAATAGTGTGACCCTACCCACCCCATGGGACGTGGGTGGCACTGTGGGTTAAACCACAGAGCCTAGGACTTGCCGATCAGAAGGTTGGCGGTTCGAATCCCCGTGACGGGGTGAGCTCCCGTTGCTCAGTCCCTGCTCCTGCCAACCTAGTAGTTCGAAAGCACATCAAAGTGCAAGTAGATAAATAGGTACCGCTCTGGAGGGAAGGTAAACGGTGTTTCCGTGCGCTGCTCTGGTTCGCCAGAAGCGGCTTAGTCATGCTGGCCACATGACCCGGAAGCTGTACGCCGGCTCCCTCAGCCAGTAAAGCGAGATGAGCGCCGCAACCCCAGAGTCAGTTACGACTGGACCTAATGGTCAGGGGTCCCTTTACCTTTACCTTTACCCACCCCATGTTAGAGAGGTTTGGAAGAAATATCTTTACTCCCTTGTAGCAGAGTTAGCACAGTGGCTCAATGCACCTTAAAACTTGGTTAGATTTACTTATGCCTTCATCCACCTTTAAACAACTGTTACCCACAAAATACTTAGGTTAGAATAAATCACAGACACTTAGCTTTCCATATAAGTGAAGCTATCTATTCACAGAGTTTTTGCAGAAGTTACAGCAAACAAGTCTCTATCTGCTGGTAGCGAAACAAAGATGAACAAATAACTTAAAAAGAAAATGATTTGGTTTCCTTACAAAAAGGATCATGCAATCTTTGAGTTGGGAAAGATGCAGGCTGTAAAATCTCCCTTTTAGAGAGATTTTATACACTTGAGCTGGGAACCATTCCACAGGGCTTCTTGCTTGTTCCAGGAAGCACAAAGAAAAAGGGGTTGGGACAAAAGCTGCTTTCATGCACACAGGTGTCAGTCAGTAACTGTATAGCTTTCTAACTTCTCAGCTTGAATATCATAACACCACTTAGAGGTGTTTTTCCAGTGTCTGATGCACGCTTGGTATGCCTAAATTAATTTTTTTTGCAGGTAGGAACTGAATTGATTCGAGGCGTGTCTGGGGGAGAACGGAAGAGGACTAATATAGCAATGGAACTGATCACTGAACCACCAGTGCTGTTCCTAGATGAACCCACCACAGGCCTCGATGCCAGCACTGCCAACGCTGTTCTCCTCCTGCTGAAGAGGTAAGACGCCCTATCCCTTCTGGAAACCCTTGAAAGTACTTAAGGATAATAATAATAATAATAATACAGTGGTACCTCGGGTTAAGTACTTAATGCGTTCCGGAGGTCCGTACTTAACCTGAAACTGTTCTTAACCTGAAGCACCACTTTAGCTAATGGGGCCTCCTGCTGCTGTAGCACGATTTCTGTTCTCATCCTGAAGCAAAGTTCTTAACCTGAAGCACTATTTCTGGGTTAGCGGAGTCTGTAACCTGAAGCGTATGTAACCTGAAGCGTATGTAACCCGAGGTACCACTGTAATAATTATACAGTCATACCTCAGGTTATAGATGCTTCAGGTTGTGTTTTTTCGGGTTACAGACCCGCCGAAACCCGGAAGTACCAGAACGGGTTACTTCCGGGTTTCGGCGGTCGCACATGTGCAGAAGCGCTAAATCGTGCTTTGCGCATGCGCAGAAGCACAACCCGTGCGTGCACAGACGTGGTGCTGCGGGTTGCGAACATGCCTCCCGCACAGATCACGTTTGCAACCCGAGCGTCCACCGTAGTTTTGATTATGAAACAAATTTTCAAAATTGTTTTTGCGGGTCTTTGGGCCATAATAAAGAATGTGTGTGTGTGATAACAACAACAACAACAACAACAACAACAACAATAATAGCAATGCCATGGAGGGTATGGTAGGACATTATATGTGTGTGTGTGTGTGTGTGTGTGTGTGTGTGTGTGTGTCCTACCATACCCTACAAAATTTCTCCAATGAAAATAGGGATTCCCAGTGCTGTTTTTCTAGAAAAAGAGGTGCCGGAACTGTTCTCTTAGAGTGTTCTCTTAGAGTGGCAATGGCGCTCACCTGAGAGGTGCCGGAACTGTGTTCCGGTGACTCCCAGCTGGGGAAAAAATCCCTGGGGAACCCTACTCCATACCCTCCAACATTTCTCCAATGAAACCAGGAACTTCCTAAGAAAAAGACGGCATTCCGGGATCAAATTGGACACCGGGACGGCTTCTGCAAATCTGTGACACCTGGAGGGTCTGCAGTGATGGACCAATATATAGATATATTTATTTCTATGCTGCCTTTCTGCCATCATTGCACTCAGATTCACAGAGGATAAAGGCCATCTGTGACTACTAGCCATGATGCATATTTTCTATCTCCATTATCAGAATAGCAGCTGCTGGAGAGGAGAAAGCGATTGTGCTCAGGTCCTGGTCCTGGACTTCCTATAGACACCTGGTTGGCCACTGTAAGAACAGGATTCTGGACCAGATGGGTGTCTGGTCTAATGCAGCAGTGATTTCCTTGTGATCTTAAGGGGCTGTACATAGGTTCCCCTAGGTCAGGCATCCCCAAACTCGGCCTTCAAGATGTTTTGGCACTACAGTTCCCACCATCCCTGACCACTGGCCCTGTTATAATAATAAGAATAATAATTTATTATTTATACCCCGCCCATCTGGCTGAGTTTCCCCAGCCACTCTGGGCGGCTTCCAATCAAGTGTTAAAAACAATACAGCATTAAATATTAAAAGCTTCCCTAAACAGGGCTGCCTTTAGATGTCTGTTAAAAAGAAGATATCTGCTTATTTCCTTCACATCTGAAGGGAGGGCATTCCACAGGGCGGGCGCCACTACCGAGAAGGCCCTCTGTCTGGTTCCCTGTAACCTCACTTCTCACAATGAGGGAACCGCCAGAAGGCCCTCGGTGCTGGACCTCAGTGTCTGGGCAGAACGATGGCGGTGGAGACGCTCCTTCAGGTATAGAGGGCTGAGGCCGTTTAGGACTTTAAAGGTCAGCACCAACACTTTGAATTGTGCTCGGAAACGTACTGGGAGCCAATGCAGATCTCTCAGGATCAGTGTTATGTGGTCCCGGCGGCCACTCCCAGTCACCAGTCTAGCTGCCGCATTCTGGATTAATTGCAGTTTCCGGGTCACCTTCAAAGGTAGCCCCACGTAGAGCACATTGCAGTAGTCCAAGCGGGAGATAACTGGAGCATGCGCCACTCTGGCAAGACAGTCCGCAGGCAGGTAGGGTCTTAGCCTGCGTACCAGGTGGAGCTGGTAGACAGCCGCCCTGGACACAGAATTAACCTGCGCCTCCATGGACAGCTGTGAGTCCAAAATGACTCCCAGGCTGTGGACCTGGTCCTTCAGGGGCACAGTTACCCCATTCAGAACCAGGGAGTCCCCCACACCCACCCGCCTCCTGTCCCCCCAAAACAGTACTTCAGTCTTGTCAGGATTCAACCTCAATCTGTTAGCCGCCATCCATCCACCAACCGCCTCCAGGCACTCACACAGGACCTTCACCGCCTTCACTGGTTCTGATTTAAAAGAGAGGTAGAGCTGGGTATCTGGGGATGATGGGAGTTGTAGTCCCAAAACATCTGGAGGGCTGAGTTTGGGGATGTTGCCCTAGGTGGTCGGCCACCCAGGCATTGAGAAACCTAACCTTGCTTAGCTTTAGAAAGGCGGCAGCATCCTGCTTGTAAATTTAAGGCCTGGGGGCAGACTTGCGTGGTTTTTGCATTTTTGCCATCGTCCTACCTCATCAAGAGAGCTAAAACGTCTCCGAGCACAATTCAAAGTGCTGGTGTTGACCTTTAAAGCCCTAAACGGCCTCGGCCCAGTATACCTGAAGGAGCGTCTCCACCCCCATCGTTCTGCCCGGACGCTGAGGTCCAGCGCCGAGGGCCTTCTGGCGGTTCCCTCATTACGAGAAGCGAGGTTACAGGGAACCAGGCAGAGGGCCTTCTCGGTAGTGGCACCCACCCTGTGGAACGCCCTCCCATCAGATGTCAAAGCGATAAATAACTACCTGACATTCAGAAGACATCTCAAGTCAGCCCTGTTCAGGGAAGTTTTTAATCTGTGATATTTTAGTGTATTTCTGGTTTTTATGGAAGCCGCTCAGAGTGGCTGGGGAAACCCAGCCAGATGGGCGGGGTACAAATAATAAATTATTATTATTATTATTATTATTATTATTATTATTATTATTAAACTTAAAAGGTGCGGCTTTTCATCCTAGGCTCTCCAGAAGAGGTAGAACCATCATTTTCTCCATCCACCAACCTCGCTATTCCATCTTCAAGCTCTTCGATAGCTTGACGTTACTGGCTTTGGGGAAGGTACTCTATCACGGACCCGCAAAGGAAGCCCTTGGATATTTCCAGTCTATTGGTAAGTTTGCTCTTGTTATTGTTAGTTTCTGTTCTTATCACTGTGCAGCTGCATGGAGTCACAGGACTCTGTTTACATTCCAGAGACCTTGCAGTCTCACGGGAAAGGGAGACGGGATGTGACGTTAGTGGTTTCCTGTTTCCTTCTTTCCTTTGTTCAGTTGCTCTCTGCTTTCGAAGAGAGAGGATGTATATTTCTTAGCTGTCTGCATAGTAAGAAATAAAACTCTATACAATGTAGCCAAACCTCTCGTCTCTTCCCTGTGCTGGGAACCCTGCTGGATAGAATGTGCTTGAGGCTCAGGCCATTAAACATGTCGGAGGCGATTTCAAAGGCTCAGCTCGGAGGAAGATGAGGCTTATCGGCTTGGCCGAGTGGAGATTCCGACAGTTGTTATAAGAGTTTGTAGGCGCGGGAATGTCAGCAAAACTCACCAGAGCAGGGATTAGAAAACTCAAGGGGTTCACTGAAGCTTTTGTAGACAACTGAGAGCTGCCAATGGCACACAGATTTCATGTCAAGATCAAGATTCGCCTCGGAGACCCTAGCAGAGAGACTTCTGGGACTGTCTCTGTCTCTCTCTTTTTTAAAATAATTTTTATTGATTTTAACATATAAATTATAAAATGTACCACAAAACTTATCACTAATACAATCTTTTTAGACTTCCATCAGCACCTCTGATGATCCACCGTTTTAACCACTTCTTATGCATTTCTTAGCTTTATATTGCCTTTACATCATCCTTCCCCTTCTCCATTTTTGCAATACTTCCAATAATACTCCTCACAAAACTTCTTGCAAATCTACAAACGTCGCCTGATCTTCGCAAATACTTTTCAAATAGTCCGTAAATTTACTCCAGTCTTCCGTGAATTTCTGGTCCCACCGGTTTCGAATCCTTCCTGTTAGTTTATCTAGTTCTGCATAGTCCATTAACTTCATCCTCCATTCTTCAATCGTCGGTAATTCTTCTTGCTTCCATTTTTGGGCCAGTAATATTCTTGCTGCTATTATTGCATATAAAAAGAGCTTACATTCCTTTCTATTTATATCACTCCCCACAATGCCCAGTAAAAATGCTTCTGGTTTCTTTATAAATGTATATTTCAACATTTTTTTCATCTCATTATATATCAGGGACTGTCTCTGTCTCAGCTGCTTGGGCTGACAGTGGGCGCTTCCAGACAAGCCTTTTAATGGCCAATTGCCATGTCTCCTTTACATAATTGTATGGGGATTCCAGGAAACAGCACGAGCCAATTGGGATTCTTCCATTCTCTCCCTTCCCCCCACTGCTTCCTCCGTCTTTCTACTTGCCGCGAAAAAACCGTGAAGGAGGGAAAAAGCACAATAGCAGTTCCATCTCTTTGCAGGTGTGAACAAGATAAATTATGATGAAGGCATAGTGCGAGTTGCCCCTAGGGAAGGAGGCTGTCATGTTGGGGATTGCCCTCTCTGTTGTTAGTACAGTGGTACCTCAGGTTAAGTACTTAATTCGTTCCGGAGGTCTGTTCTTAACCTGAAACTGTTCTTAACCTGAAGCACCACTTTAGCTAATGGGGCCTCCTGCTGCCGCCACACCGCCAGAGCATGATTTCTGTTCTTATCCTGAAGCACTATTTCTGGATTAGCAGAGTCTGTAACCTGAAGCATATGTAACCTGAGGTACCACTGTACAGTCATACCTCGGGTTACAGATGTTTTAGGTTGTGTTTTTTCGAGTTATGGACCGCCAAAACCCGGAAGAATTGGAACGGGTTACTTCCGGGTTTCGGTGGTCGCGCATGCGCTGAAGCGCTAAATCGCGCTTTGTGCATGCGCAGACATGCCGAATCACAACCCACATGTGCGCAGACGCGCGGCTGTGGGTTGCGAACACTGTGGGTTGCGAACGTGCATCCCACACGGATCACGTTCACAACCCAAGCATCCACTGTAGCGCTGAACACACACACACACACACACACACACACACACACACACACACTTTGAATCCAAATGTACAGGATTGCTTCACCTTGCTTTTGTTCCTCTGGGGTCAAAATTCAGCATAGAATCATAGAGTTGTAGAGTTGGAAGGGACCCCTAGGGCAGTGAAGGCGAAGCTTTTAGAGACCGAGTGGCCAAATGGCAACCCAAAACCCACTTATTTATCGCAAAGTGCCAATTTTACCTGAATTGGGGCATAATCTGCAGTAGCTTCCACTACTCTTACTCCTATTTAGCCCTTAAGAAAGAAGGACCTGGTTACCATATTGCATTGTTTCTGGGGATTTTGTGGGAAGGTCTAGGCAAGGTCTCTGCATTGAAAGAGAAGATGCATATAGATCTTTTTGCCGTTCATTAACCCAACAATTAGAGGGACACGGGTGGCGCTGTGTGGTATCCAAGAGCCCGTATAGAGTCCTTACGTAGGTTCCCTATTGGTAGGAGAAAATAACAGAGGCCCACCAGAGAATATTGAGAAGGAAAACAGCTAGTAAGCTTGATCTTTATTGATCTGTTGCAACAGGGTCCTCACTCACCACATGCAGGAGGGAGGAGGAACCCCGAACAAAGGTGTGCCTGCCCTTATATAGACATTTTTAATTCCCTGCCCTGGAGCTCAGGACCACCCCTCCATACATCATACCTACATCACAGAAAGAAATCTGTTTATCTACAGCAGAAATCTGTTTATCTTGTCTGACAGGTTACCTGTTTAATGGTCACTTGATTGAATTGCCTGGGGAGCCTGGCCAGTCTTTTGTCATGATAAATACTTAGTTCCTTAGCCAGGTCACAGGTTCACACCCTATTCATATCTTAAATGTGCCCTTGAGGCAGTATTTGTGAAGGAAAAGACAATGGGGAGGCTTTTCCATTTTCCTTTGACCTTGCATAGAAAACATTTGGTCAGTTTGGGAATCAAAAATGGTTTCAGGTCGGTCTTCCTGTGCTGATCTATGTACGTGCTTGGTTGGTACACTTATGAACCTTTAACATATATCTAAGACCTCAGAATTCCTATCACAGGATAAATAATCATAGAAAAAGAGGCACACACGCCAGCTTCCATAGCACACTTAGATATCGAGCCTCACTTGTGTGTTAAGGTGTGGTTTATATGGTTTGAAGACAACTCCCTATTCCATTCTTAAGTAAAGAAGTTGAGTTTCCAGGATACAGGTCTGGGGCTTAAGAGTTGTGGCATTGTTTCTCAGCTCTGAGTAACAGTTTTTATTTATTTATTTATTCATTATTAGAACTACAATTTATTACCTGTTGTTTACTCCAAGGTTCTGGGGCAGGTAACAAGGGAAACATTTGGTGTTAGTCTCGTTCATACCTGTGTTTAAAACCAATTTGCTTAGAAGTCTCATTTGTTACATAAATGTGCTCTGGAACGCAGCTGTGGTGACTCACGTCATCACCTGTGTTGTTGGGGAAAGACCACTCCCATTGAGGTAAAATACCGTATTTTTCGCTCTATAAGATGCACCAGACCACAAGTCGCACCTAGTTTTTGGAGGAGGAAAACAAGAAAAAAAAATATTCTGAATCTTAGAAGCCAGAACAGCAAGAGGGATCACTGCACAGTGAAAGCAGCAATCCCTCTTGCTGTTCTGGCTTCTGGGATAGCTGCGCAGCCTGCATTCGCTCCATAAGACGCACACACATTTTCCCTCTGCTTCAGGGCGCCCCGCGCGTCCGGCGGCAGGCTACAGTCCGCAGCATGGGGAACCCTCTGTTTCAGGGCGCCCCATGCGCCCCCCGGGTGCGCAAGGCTTGCCAACACGAGCGCGGAGCATGGGGCGTCCTCCGAAGGGCGCCCCATGCTCCGCGCTGCCAGCTGCCAGCTGCCGCCCGCAAGCCTTGCGCTCCTGGGGGGAGATCCCCCGGGTGCGCAAGGCTGGCCAACACCAGCGCGGAGCACGGGGCGTCCTCCGAAGGGTGCCCCGTGCTCCGCGCTGCCAGCTGCCGCCCGCAAGCCTTGCGCTCCCGGGGGGAGATCCCCCGGGTGCGCAAGGCTGGCCAACACCAGCGCGGAGCACGGGGCGTCCTCTGGAGGGCGCCCCGTGCTCCGCGCTGCAGGCTGCTGCCCGCAAGCCTTGCGCTCCCGGGGGGAGATCCCCCGGTGCGCAAGACTTGCCAACACCAGCGCGGAGCACGGGGTGGCCTCCGAAGGGCGCCCCGTGCTCCGCGCTGCCAGCTGACGCCCGCAAGCCTTGCGCTCCCGGGGAGAGATCCCCTGGGTGCGCAAGGCTGGCCGACACCAGCGCGGAGCACGGGGCGTCCTCCGAAGGGCGCCCCGTGCTCCGCGCTGCCAGCTGACGCCCGCAAGCCTTGCGCTCCCGGGGAGAGATCCCCCGGGTGCGCAAGGCTTGCGGACACCTGCGTGGAGCACGGGGCGTCCTCTGGAGGGCGCCCCGTGCTCCGCGCTGCAGGCTGCTGCCCGCAAGCCTTGCGCTCCCGGGGAGAGATCCCCCGGGTGCGCAAGGCTGGCCGACACCAGCGCGGAGCACGGGGTGGCCTCCGAAGGGCGCCCCGTGCTCCGCGCTGCCAGCTGACGCCCGCAAGCCTTGCGCTCCCGGGGAGAGATCCCCCGGGTGCGCAAGGCTTGCGGACACCTGCGTGGAGCACGGGGCGTCCTCTGGAGGGCGCCCCGTGCTCCGCGCTGCAGGCTGCTGCCCGCAAGCCTTGCGCTCCCGGGGAGAGATCCCCCGGGTGCGCAAGGCTGGCCGACACCAGCGCGGAGCACGGGGCGTCCTCCGAAGGGCGCCCCGTGCTCCGCGCTGCAGGCTGCTGCCCGCAAGCCTTGCGCTCCCGGGGGGAGATCCCCCGGGTGCGCAAGGCTTGCGGACACCTGCGTGGAGCACGGGGCGTCCTCCGGAGGGCGCCCCGTGCTCCGCGCTGCAGGCTGCTGCCCGCAAGCCTTGTGCTCCCGGGGGGAGATCCCCCGGGTGCGCAAGGCTTGCGGACACCAGCGCGGAGCATGGGGCGATGGGATGTGGGAGGGAGCTCGCTCCCCGCCCCGCGTGTGCTCGCCGCCGCCGCCCCGCCTCTCGCCGCCCGACTCGCCCGCCTCCCTCCCACGGCACACCAGCCGACGTCCCGCGGCACACTAGTGTGCCGCGGAACACCGGTTGGGAAACACTGTTATAGAGCAAAAATAGGGTAGGTGCTAGCAGTGGGGAAGTACAACTTCCACAAAAGTTTTTATTTGACATAACTTACTTGATTGATTGATTGATTGATTGATTGATTGATCGATTGATTGACTTCTTGTTTTTCACTGCTGCTTTTCCTTCAAATGAATCTCAAAGCAGCTTACCAACAATAAATAACAATATAATAGGTAGAGCATGAGACTCTTAATCTCAGGATCCTGGGTTCGAATCCCATGTTGGGTGAAGGATTCCTGCATTACAGAGGGTTGGGCTAGATCAGGGGTCAGCAAACTTTCCCTGTCCCTCAGACCTTGTAGGGGGCCAGACTATATTTTGAAGAAGAAGAAAATGAACAAATTCCTATGCCCCACAAATAACCCAGAGATGCATTTTAAATAAAAACACACCTTCTACTCATGGAAAAACACCAGGCAGGCCCGACAAATAACCCAGAGACGCATTTTAAATAAAAGGACACATTCTACTCTCATAAAAACACGCTGATTCCCAGACTATCCGCGGGCCGGATTTAGAAGGCGATTGGGCCAGATCCAGCCCCCGGGCCTTAGTTTGCCTACCCATGGACTAGATGATCCTTGTGGTCCCATCCAACTCCATTATTCTATGATTCCATGATCACAAATGCAGGATAAATCATATAAAATAATTAGCAAATGAACACAATTTTCCTCCCTCTATTCACTAAACATTTTCCTTTAAATGTAAGTTGTTCTTGTTCTCTTATTCTATATGTTAGGTCCGCAAGGTGCGCATATTCCATCAATTTAAGTTGCCAATCTTCCTTAGTTGGGACTTCGCTCATTTTCCATTTTGGGGCTAACAAAACATGAGCCCATAGAGTGGCATACATAAATAACCTTTTCCAGCTCCTGGGAATTTCCATCCGAGTTATTCCGAACAAAAGGAACTCTGGTTTGATTGTATTTTAAAGTACTTAAAACCATTTTTTCCCATTCATTATGAATTACCGTATTTTTCGCACCATAGGACGCACTTTTCCCCCTCCAAAAATGAAGGGGAAATGTGTGTGCGTCCTATGTTGCGAATGCAGGCTTTCGCTGAAGCCGACCCCTCACGCTCTCCAGGCTTCGCACACCTCTCCGCAAGCAGCGGGAGGCCAGCGCTGGGCTCCCGATGCTTGCGGAGAGTTGCCAGCATGCCGAAGCCTGCGCGTGCTGAGATCAGCGCGCCCAGGTTTCGCGGACCTCTCCGCAAGCAGCAGGAGCGCTCCCAGGGCTTGCAGAGAGCTGCCTGTTTGGGGGCTGGGGTCGGGGGAAGCTCGAGCTCCCCCCGCCCCAGCCCCGTGCCTGGGGGGGAAATAATTTTCCCCCCTTTATTTCCCCCCGAAAAAACCGGGTGCGCCCTATGGTCCGGTGCGCCCTATGGTGCGAAAAATACGGTATTTCCCAATATAGTCATACCTTGGTTTTCGAACAGCTTAGTTCTTGAACGTTTTGGCTCCCAATCGCCGCAAACACGGAAGTCACTGTTCCCGTTTGCGAACTGTTTTTGGAAGCCGTATGACTGACGGGCCTTCTGCGGCTTCCGATTGGCTGCAGGAGTTTCCTGCACCCAATCAGAAGCCACGCTTTGGTTTCCAAACATTTTGGAAGTCGAACAGACTTCCGGAACAGACTCCGTTCAACTTGCGAGGTACGACTGTACTCTTTTACCCTTTTACAGGTCCACCACATATGAAAGAACCCTCAGTCTCATTACATCTCCAACGCTTACTCTCTTTCTCTCTTTACAGGGTATGAGTGTGAACCTTTCAATAACCCAGCTGACTTCTTCCTGGACGTGATCAATGGCGACTCCACGGCTGTAGCTGCAAGCAAATGTGGTCAGAAACTGAAGAAGACTGACGATCAGGAGCACGTGGGTAAGAAGCTGACATCGGGGGAGGTTCTTGATCACCACTGGGGATCTAGTACAGTGGTACCTCCGGTTCTGAAAGAGATCCATTCCGGAGGTCCGGCCACATCTCAAGGAATTCACAACCGGAGGACCGTTTCTGCGCATGTGCGCGCGCATACAGCACTTCTGTGCATGTGCGGGAGGTGAAACCCAGAAAAATACTTCTGGGTTTACTGCTTTTGCAACCCGAAGTTTACGTTACCCAAGGCTAACATAAGCAGAGGGTCCGCTGTACTATATTTCTGAAAAGCATTCTATTATATAGTCCTAAAAAACGAGGGAGATGCGGGTGACGCTGTGGTTTAAACCACAGAGCCTAGGGCTTGCCGATCAGAAGGTCGGTGGTTCGAATCCCCACGACGGGGTGAGCTCTCATTGTTCGGTCCCAGCTCCTGCCTACCTAGCAGTTCGAAAGCACGTCAAAGTGCAAGTAGATAAATAGGTACCACTCTGGCGGGAAGGTAAACGGTGTTTCCGTGTGCTGCTCTGGTTTGCCAGAAGTGGCTTAGTCATGCTAGCCGCATGACCCAGAAGCTGTCTGCAGACAAATGCCGACTCCCTTGGCCTATAGAGCGAGATGAGCACCACAACCCCAGAATCGTCCACAATTGGACCTAACGGTCAGGGGTCCCTTTACCTTTACCTTTAAAAAAACGGAGGGTGGGGTACCTTTTTTGTTTTTCCCCAGAAACCTGTAATGAAGATGGAATGGAAGAGGAAGGTGTGGAGAAGACACTGGTGGACTCCTTGCACGAGAAATACCTCAGCTCCTCCCAGTACGAGAGCATGATGGAGCAGCTGAAAAAATACGAAAATCTCCACGGAATCCCTCAGAAGAAGCCGAGGCACATGAATCAAGTGACCTATGCAAACGGCTTCCTCACTCAGCTCTACTGGGTGTCTCAGCGCTCCCTCAAAAACCTCATCCGAAACCCCCAAGCTTCTGTGGCGCAAGTAAGGAGCAGAACCGTCTGCTATTGTGAACCCTCAAGTGAGAATGTGTGGTGCACCCAGAAGCATGCCAGAGCAGGGAGCTTGTGGCTGGAGGTCCTAGTCTAAAAACCATAAACCTTCACTGGGGCCAGCTGGCTTCACAGTCCCTCTAAGGGTCCTTATCTTCCAGGGACAGTCCCGGATTTGCAGAAGCCCTCACGGTTTCTGATTTGATCCCGGAATGTCCCGCTTTTCCTTGGAACGTCCCTATTTTCATCAGAGGAATGTTGGAGGGTATGGTAGGATGTTCTTATTTTTATTGGAGGGTATGGAGTTATGCGACCCCCGAGCCAAGGAGATAAGTAACTCTACAGCCTTTAGAAGACATCTGAAGGCAGCCCTGTCTAGGGAAGTTTTTTAATGTTTAATGTTTTATTATAAAAAAATTCCTTCCAGTAGCACCTTAGTGACCAACTAAGTTTGTTATTGGTATGAGCTTTCATGTGCATGCACACTTCTTCGCATATATAAAAACACTATTATGTTTTTATATACAGTGGTACCCCTGGATGCGAACGGGATCCGTTCCGGAGCCCCGTTTGCATCCTGAGTAGAACGTAACACGCGACTGCACGTCTCCACGTACGCGGGTTGCGTTTCACCGCTTCTGCACATTCATATGACGTCATTTTGAGCGTCTGCGCATGTGCGAGCAGCGAAACCCAGAAGCAACACGCTCCGTTACTTCCGGGTTGCCGCGGAACATAACTTGAAAACACTCAACCTGAAGCACATTTAGCCTGAGGTATGATTGTATGTTGGAAGATAGGCAGGGTAAATAATAATAATAATAATTATTATTATTATTATTATTATTATTATTATTAATAGATGTCTTTATTTTCATTGGAGAAATATTGGAGGGTATGGCTTCAGTGACAATGAACTGACCTCAAACAGAAATATTCTAACTCAGCTGGTTGGTTTTAACTGTCTTTTGGGATGGATTAAAACATACAGTGGTGCCCCGCAAGACAAATGCCTCGCAAGACGGAAAACCCGCTAGACGAAAGGGTTTTCCGTTTTGGAGGTGCTTCGCAAAACAAATTTCCTATGGGCTTGCTTCGCAAGACGAAAATGTCTTGCGTGTTCCTGCAGGTTCCCCCCCCCTTTTCTAAGCCGCTAAGCCGCTTATCTGCTTATCCGATAAGCCGATAAGCCGCTAAAAGCCGCTAATAGCGCTAATAGCGCTAATCTGCTAAGCCGTCAATGGGCTTGCTTCGCAAGACGAAAAAACTGCTAGACGAAGAGACTCGCAGAACGGATTCTTTTCGTCTTGCGAGGCACCACTGTACTCAGTAAGCCCACAACTTATATGCATTTGACCTGTGCGCATTCAGCTGTACACACATGGGGGAAAATTACAAAAATATTTAATGGGGACGGGGTTCCAGGAAAAATGACTTTGGCAATCCCATCCACCATTATGTCTTGACTATGCAAGATTTTGGCTTTTGGTGCAATTCCCAGAATGTAACACCAGTGTAAGCTGTGGGCTCACTGTATTGGCTTGCTAAATTAGAGCAGGTTGGGAGGTCTTGCACACAACTAGCCCCCTTCCTCAAAAGACTGGACTGTTTGCAGCAAGGAAAGTGATGGGCAAAATGCAGTGGAAAGGGTAGATAGGGTTGCCATAGGGCGGAAGTGACATGCAGGACGGAATTTTCTGGATTTCCGCATTTTTTTCCAGGAAAAAGCTCAACAACCTTGGCGTTTTTCTAAGACAAGCCCAACAACTTTGGGGATTTTCTTTTTAAAAAGGACAACAAATTTGTTTGTGCCAGATTTTCACTTCTTGAAACATGGCAACCCTAGCTTGTGTTGATATAGCGACATCTCATCTCCCTTCAGAGCAAATCAAAATGCAGCTGCAGCTGCAAGCAGAGGATCCTGGTGCCGGAGGCAAACTACTATGTACAGCGCATGTGCGACGTCGCATGCATGCATGCATACACTGTGTGTAACAATGCCACACATGCACTGTACATTGCGGTTTGCCACTGGCGCCGCTTGAGCACCGTACGGACGTTCACCACTACAGCCACATATAGAGGATGCTCTGTTCACAGCTGCAGCCACAAACAGAGGATCCCAGCACCGTCCGTACAGCGCAGGAGCGCCAGCAGCAGCAAACCGCTATGTACAGCGCATGCGCGGCACCTCTACGTACAGTGCATGCGCCGAACGTAGCGATGCTGCACATAATAATAATAATAATAATACATTTTTATTTATACCCCGCCCTCCCCAGCCAAGACCGGGCTCAGGGCGGCTAACAACCAATAATAAAAACAAGTTGATTAAAATACAATTTAAAAGATTAAGATACAACATTAAAGCATTAGGATACAGTCTCTTCATAGGAGGAGAAAGGAAAAAGAAAGAGGGGGAGGGAATCTAACTGATTCCAAGCCAAAGGCCAGGCGGAACAACTCTGTCTTACAGGCCCTACAGAAAGAAATCAGATCCCGAAGGGCCCTGGTCTCATGAGACAGAGCATTCCACCAGGCTGGAGCCAGTGTTGAGAAGGCCCTGGCTCTGGTTGAGGCTAATCTGACTTCCTTAGGGCCTGGGACCACTAGGGTGTTGCTATATAGGGACCTTAAGGTCCTCTGTGGGGCATATCAGGAGAGGTGGTCCCGTAGGTATGAGGGGCCCTACGTAGTGACGCCTCGCCCCCGGTGTCACGACGCCTTTGTTCGCCCCTGTAAACCTGCTATCTGAAAGCACCCTGAACTAATTCCGAGCCTGTGGATACCTTTGCCTTCCTTGTTTGTTTTGCTCAGGATGGTCAGATACCCTTTGACCGTTGCATTCTGTTGCTGTGCCAGTGAGCGGGTACAGAATTAATCTCTTTCTTTTTCCTTTCCCACATTCCAGGTCCTTGTGACAGTTGTCCTGGCACTGATCGTGGGGGCCATTTTCTTTGGTGTAAAACTTGATCAAAGCGGCATTCAAAACCGGTAATCCCTGATGCTTTTCTCGAGGTTTATTTTCCATGATATCATTATTTTATTAAAAAATAACTTTTGTTAGTTTTACATCTAATCACATTGGCTCCTGTATAATTGGCTCATATAGAATTGGTTCATAAAGAATCACTTTGGCTCAACTGAGCCATTTTAGGTAATGGTATAACAAGAATAGGAAAGGAAGTAAAATGCAAAGATGCAAAAATTAATTTTGTAAACCTTTAGCTGGGAGAGAGGGAAGTTGTTCCCTCCCTCCCGGCTAATGGTTTGCAAAATTACCATATTTTTCACTCTATAGGACGCACTTTTTCCCCTCCAAAAATTAAGGGGGAATGTGTGTACGTCCTATAGAGCGAATGCAGGCTGCGCGGCTAAGCCCAAAGCCAGAACAGGGAGACGTAGCACTGCACAGCGCTCCGTCTCGCTGTTCTAGCTTGGGGTTAGCTGCACAAAGCCTTCGCAGGGCAGTGGGGTGAAGGCACCCTGCTGCTCTGCAGAGGCTTCAAAGGCTGTGCTCCGGGGGCTTCAGGCAGCTATCCGCAAGCCTTTGGAGCGCGTCAGGAGTTCCCGCTGCCTCCAAAGGCTTGCGGATGGCCGCCTGAAGCCTGGAGAGTGAGAGGGGTCGGTGCACACCGATCCCTCTTGCTCTCCAGGCTTCGCTTTGCTGGAGAGGCGCTGCACAGTTTTCCCTCTCTGCGCAGCGCCCCTTCAGCGAAGCGGGAGGAGACACAGAAGGGGCTCCGTTTCTCCTGCTGCTTCGCTGAAGGGGCGCTGAGCAGAGAGGGGGAGAATTTTTTTTTCCTGTTCTCCTCCTCCTATGGTCCGGTGCATCCTATAGAGCGAAAAATACGGTAATTTCCTTTTTTTATTTTTGGAGTTGAAACAAACACAGCCATATTACACTATGAGCAGTTCTTGAAAAGATGCTCTAACGTACCCTACTTTAAGGTCAAGAGCCATCTCAGTTTAACAGCAGAAAACCATTGTGTCTTGCCTGCATAAGAAACAATATGTGTTCCTACCATAGACAGGGTTCAGTGATCCTGAAAGAAAGATCCGGAAGAAAGCTTCCGAAGCAGTTAATGAAGGCAGTTGCCTTACTTTTGGTTGCTTCTTTCAGAGTTGGATCTTTGTTTTTCGTAACCACAAACCAGTGCTTCTCCAGTGTGTCGGCAATCGAGCTGTTTATCAGGGATAAGAAGTTGTTTGTGTAAGTATCAAACCTCCTCTAAGGAAACGGGGAGGCAGGGAAAGGCAGATGGATTTGTTAGTGGAAAAGAGGGGCTGGTTGATATGATACGATAATCTTTATTGTCATTGTCCCATACAAAACAACGAAATTGAAAAAAATCTACATCAGACATTCAAAAACCAACAAACCTGCTATCCCAATTATCCCAGCCTGGTTAACCCCCTAAAAACTCTGACACCCCATAATTAAATGCAATATACTCCCACAGAGACTTACCTTACACTGCGTTTAAAACCAAAATCGCATTTGGATAAAAACTGTTTCTCAGGCGGCTAGTCCTGGTCTTTATAACCCTGTACCTTCTTACAGAAGGCAGAAGCTGAAATAGATAATTTCCGGGGTGCCTACTATCCTGCACTATTTCTGCAGCTTTCCTATGACACCTGGAAGCATAGATTTGATAGAATTGTAGCGTTGCAAGGGACCCTGGGGATCTTCTAGTCTGATCCCCCTGAATCCAGCTGTCCCATACGGGGATTGAACCTGCAGCTTTGGCACTATCAGCACCGTGCTCTAACCAACTGAGCTATTCCATTTCCTTGAAATAAGTTCCTTTTCTTATTTCTAGCGTCTAGGATAATGCAAAACCCTAAGCCAGGGGTCGGCAAAGTTTTTGTGGCAGTTCATGGTCCCGCAGACGACGCTGTGGGCAGTAGTGTGTGTGTGAGTGCGCAAACGCTATTTCCAGCACTCCTTCCACCACAGAGGAGGCGTGTGCAGCTTCCCATTGGCTGCAGGAGCTTCCTGCAGCCAATGGGAAGCCCGATAGCGTCGCGGAAGGCGGTCCCCACTCTGCTCCGTGCCGGTTTAGCACAACACACGGGAGCTGGCCAAGTGGGAGGCGTAGGTCCATGGGCCGGTTAAACGACCCCCATGGGCTGTTTGTGGCCCATGAGCCTTGGGTTGCTGACCCCTGCCCTAGGCCTAGTTTGCAATGAGGTGGTAAATCTGTGGGCTGTATCCCTTCAGAGTGTGCTCCTTCCCAGTGCCTTTTTTTCTTCAAAAAAATGTTTAGGGGTACAGTGGACATTCGCGTTGCGAACGTGATCTGTGCGGGATGCACGTTCGCAACCCGCAGCGTCCACAACCCGCAGCGGCACATCTGTTCACATGCGGGTTGTGATTCGGCACGTCTGCGCATGCGCAAAGCACGACTTAGCACGTCTGCGCATGCGTGGCCCCCAAAACCCGGAAGTAACCCATTCTGGTACTTCCAGGTTTCGGCGGTCTATAACCCAAAAAAACGCAACCTGAAGCAGCTGTAACCCAAGGTATGACAGTACAGTGGTACCTCGGGTTACATACGCTTCAGGTTACATACGCTTCAGGTTAAAGACTCCACTAACCCAGAAATAGTGCTTCAGGTTAAGAACTTTGCTTCAGGATGAGAACAGAAATTGTGCTCCGGCGGCGCAGCAGCAGCAGGAGGCCCCATTAGCTAAAGTGGTGCTTCAGGTTAAGAACCGTTTCAGGTTAAGTACAGACCTCTGGAACGGATTAAGTACTTAACCTGAGGTACCACTGTACTACACTCTGTATTCATTCAATACAGCATGTCGTTTGCCCTGTATTTCCGCTCTGCTGTGTGCCTCGGATGTGACTTCTGGTGTTTCACGAGGCACCAGAAGTTGCGTTGGGGGCCATGCGGTGTGGGTGCTGGGCACCCACCCCAAATTTTTGGTGGGTGCTCAAGCACCCAGAGCCCCCTAGAAATGGCACCCTTGGAGGGCAGGGGAGAAGATGAGGGTGAAGGAGACTGAGCGGAGATATGATAGACATCTTCAAGTATCTGAAGGGCTGTCACATGGAGGAGGGAACAAGCTGGTTTTCTTCTGCCCTGGAGAGTGGGACCAGAACCCATGGCTTCAAGTTACAAGAAAGGAGATTCCCAACTAAACATCAGGAAGAACTTCCTGACAATAAGAGTTGTTCAATAGTGGAACGGTCTCTCTCCCTCGGGAGGTTGTGAACTCTCCTTCCTTGGAGGTTTAGAAGCAAAGATAGATGCATGCTGTACGAGGTATGACTGTACTCTCATTTCGTCTGAGACTCAGGAAACACCAGGACAGGAAATAAGGCTGCGGTTGGGGGTAGCAACGGAAGTGACAATTCACCGTGCTATTCAACAGAACTGATGATTCACCCCTTTCTCTGACATCTAATGCTTTATGTTGAGATGCCTGACTTTGCAGGGGCTTGAATGAGATAACCCTCAGGGTCCCTTTCAACTCTCTTTTACTCTCACAAGATTGAATGTAATAATAATAATAATAATAATAATAATAATAATAATAATATTATAATAATAATAATAATATAATAATAATAATAATATAATAATAATAATAATAATAATAATAATAATAATAATAATAATAATAATTTATTATTTAAACCCGCTCATCTGGCTGGGCTTCCCCAGCCACTCTGTATTGCTCTCGTCTGTACTTGAGGGACAACTCCAACAGATTCCACACGAAAAACGCTTATGTCCCTGTGGAGATGGCAGTCCCGAATCGGTGGCGCATTCCCTTCTGGCTTGCCCTCTTTATAAAGACTTGAGGAATGAGATTATCACCCCTCTTTTATTATCCATTCCGCGTTGCCCAACCACTGCCACGGTGTCCTTTCTCTTGGCAGATCAAGATGAGCAGGTGACAGCAAAGGCTGCAAGGTTTTTAGCTGGGGCGATCAGAGTACGATCCGCTATTTGACTATCGATTCAAAACCCTAAAATGTATTTTATATAATTGACTTTTTATTTCTATTCTTTGTATATTGTATTTTTGATTTTTTGCTATGGCCGATTGCTGACGCAAATAAAGGTTCATTCATTCATTTCCTCCCAACTCTATACTCTATGATTCCATGAGTTAGTAGGAAGTTTCAAAGCACGGGGTGGCTAACCTTATTTGGGCTGAGGGCTGCACTCACCCATGGCCAGTCCTCCAGGAATTGCATATCAAAATGGGTGTGGTTGAAGTTTAAAAGCAGGCATGACCATTTTTTTATATAAAAAGGGTATGTGTAAAAAACCCCAACCTTTTGGGAGTACAGTATAGTGGTATCTCGGGTTAAGAACTTAATTCGTTCTGGAGGTCCGTTCTTAACCTGAAACTGTTCTTAACCTGAGGTACCACTTTAGCTAATGGGGCCTCCCACTGCTGCCACGCCGCCACCACCCGATTTCTGTTCTCATCCTGAAGTAAAGTTCTTAACCCGAGATGCTATTTCTGGGTTAGCAGAGTCTGTAACCTGAAGCGTCTGTAACCCGAGGTACCACTGTACAGTGGTACCTTGGTTATCAAACTTAATCCATTCCAGGAGTTGTTCAACTCCCAGAACAGTTCGAAAACCAAGACGTGGCTTCCGATTGGCTGCAGGAGCTTCCTGCACTCAATCAGAATCCGTGTCAGACGTTCGGCTTCCAAAAAAATGTTCGCAAACCGGAACACTCACTTTCGGGTTTGTGGCGTTCAGGAACCGATTTGTTCGGGAGCCAAGCCGTTCAGCAACCGAGGTACCACTGTATTGCAGCTGGACATATGGGAGCAGTGAACAGTTCTCAGTATGTTAACTACATACTGTCAGTTCCTATGTGGACCAGTGTGAGAACAGTGCAAGTAGAATACCCTTCACTGATAAAGCATGGAAATCCATCAAAGAGCCGAGCTGAGTCTGGTAAAGTCTGATGTGATAATTGGTCCTTGACTTCTTGGAAGCAAATCCCATTAGCTCATGAAAATGGAATTTCTGTAGCTCTGGGCAGTATTTCAACACTAGCGTGAGTTTGAGAAAACTATGTAGAGGATCAGAACGCAAACTTACCAAAGCTGAGCAGGTCTAGTGGTGATGTTTCAATGAGGGAGATTGCTTGGGAATGCTGAGAATGTCTCCTTGAGCTCCAAGTCAGGAATGAAACCTTAGATGTGATCGAGTCCCATCCGTGTATTTATAAACATGAGCATTTTGTAATTAATATTGCTAGAGGGATTGCAACTCCAGCTGAAGACAAGAGAATCGTTTATTTGTTAGAAGTGAGCAGGAGACATATTTCATTAAGCAAGACAGAGCATCAGTGGCAGATGTGAAACTCTGAGTCTGATAAAATTTCGACAGTGGAACAGACTCCCTTCATTGGAGGTTTTTTAAGTAGATGTTGGACGTCCATCTTTAGTTGAGGCTTTAGTTGAGATTCCCGCAGTGCAGGCAGTTGGACTCAATGACTCTCGGTTGGACTCAATGATCCAACTCTGTTGGAACTCCATTCCAACTTCTATGATTCTATGAAATGGTTCCTTTCTCTTCTCCTAATTTTGCTGTTGTTTAGTCATTTAGTCGCAGGGGAGTTGTTCCTCACAAGTCTGTACTGCCAAGCATGTTGTTGTTGTTGTTTAGTCGTGTCCGACTCTTCGTGACCCCATGGAGGAGAGCACACCAGGCACTCCTGTCTTCCACTGCCTCCCGCAGTTTGGTCAAACTCATGTCGGTAGCTTCGAGAACACTGTCCAACCATCTCATCCTCTGTCGTCCCCTTCTCCTTGTGCCCTCAATCTTTCCCAACAGCAGGGACTTTTCCAGGGAGTCTTCTCTTCTCATGAGGTGGCCAAAGTATTTTCCTAATTAGGTAAAGGTAAGGGGACCCCTGACCATTAAGTCCAGTCATGGCCGACTCTGGGGTTGCAGCGCTCATCTTGCTTTATTGGCCGAGGGAGCCGGCATAGAAGCTTCCGGGTCATGTGGCCAGCATGACTAAGCCACTTCTGGCGAACCAGAGCAGTGCACAGAAACGCTGTTTACCTTCCTGCCGGAGTGGTACCTAATTATCTACTTGCACTTTCATACTTTCAAACTGCTAGGTTGGCAGGAGCAGGGACCAAGCAACAGGAGCTCACCCCGTTGCGGGGATTCGAACCGCCGACCTTCTGATCGGCAAGCCCTAGGCTCTGTGGTTTAACCCACAGCGCCACCCGCGTCTGCTATTTTCCTAATTAGCAAGTCCTTAAATTTCTCTTATCATGTGTGTACCTCTCCAGTAAGCCATGTTCTTTCCTGTCCTCACAGCCACCAGTATACCAGCGGTTATTACAGAGTCTCTGCATATTTCCTTGCCCTGATGCTTGGAGACCTGCTACCCATGAGGACCATGCCTGCAATCATATTTTCATGTATAAGCTACTGGATGATTGGTAAATAATAATCTGTATTTTTGTACGCTGTCATGCCAACAAACATGTCAACCTCATCCTTCCTTGGTGGGACTCTTCATATGCCTCAGAGGCCTTACCTCAGGCCTGCGCTGTTAACCACTTCCATTCTTTTATAAAAAACTTTTATCTTGATTTCTTATTTTTCCAGTAACTTTCGCCATTTCCCCATGTTCCATCAGTTTTTGTATTCATTCTTCTTTTGCTGGGACTTCTTCTTCTTCTATCCATTTTTGGGCAAGTAACATTCTTGCCGCTGTAGTAAAAAAGGTAAAGGGACCCCTGACCATTAGGTCCAGTCGTGGCCGACTCTGGGGTTGCGGCTCTCATCTCGCTTTATTGCCCGAGGGAGCCGGCGTACAGCTTCCGGGTCATGTGGCCAGCATGACTAAGCCACTTCTGGTGAACCAGAGCAGCGCATGGAAACACCTTTTACCTTCCCGCTGGAGTGGTACCTATTTATCTACTTGCACTTTGAGGTGCTTTTGAACTGCTAGGTTGGCAGGAGCAGGGACCGAGCAATGGGTGCTCACCCCATCGCCGGGATTCGAACCACCAACCTTCTGATCGGCAAGTCCGAGGCTCTGTGGTTTAACCCACAGCACCACCCACATCCCACTGGCCGCTGTAGTAGCATACATTAATAAGTTTCTGTACAGTTTGGGTAGTTCTGTCCCTATAATTCCCAAAATGAAAGCTTCTGGGTTTGTTTGTTTTTAGAAATGTCCTTTCCAGTCTTCTACTTCGTGATTTGATTGTTCATTGCACCTATCCTCTTCCTGTTTTCAGGCTACCAGGCTGATGCGGGCCGATTCTTCTTCTTCATGCTGACTCTTGTGCTGTTGTGCTACACATCCACCTCAATGGCCCTCGCAATCTCCGCAGGGATGGACGTAGTAGCTATTGCCAACTTACTTATCACCATCTGCTTTGTCTTCATGCTGGTGAGTCTTGCATGTGTCACATTGAAGGAATGGGTTTCCCAAACCCAAAACTGACTGTGCAGGCAGTTTGAAACTACACCAAAATCCCTATTTTTCATTAGCTAAAATACTTTAACTTGAGCTCTTGAGCCAAAACCCAGCTGTATAAACAAGTGCTCAGAGCCCTCTCCTTTATCAGTTTGTGACGGCAAGGATGGCCTTGACTGTACCAGTAGAACAGGGAAGACACCTCTGTGCCTTATCTTATATCCTGACCACAAACACGCACAGACCTAGTCCGGGAACAGCGCTAGAGTGTGTTCCTGGAGTTGGTGACCTCTTGCTCCAATTAGATCAGCTCTACTACAACCATGGCTGCCTTTTCTGCAGTTCCATATTTTGGAAAGTTCAATCCCAAATCCTGACCTCCCGCAATCCCGCCGCAGTTCATGCGATAAAAGGAGTTTTTGCTGAATGGGCGGAGGTGTTACGATGGGTAGTTGCTTCGGGGCCTAATTCTTTAAAATGTGAATTTATTCGTACCGTTTCTCTCTCTCCACATTCCAGATATTTTCTGGCTTACTGGTGAACCTTCCCACCGTCATGGGTTGGCTGAACTGGCTGAAATACTTCAGCATTCCCAGATATGGCCTCACGGTGAGTATGCTGCAGTTAACATAGATTGGGGAGGACCCCTCTAAACCCTAGAAATTAATAAATGGTAAGATTTTGATTGGTTGGAATATTGATGGAAGTACAAGCTGCAAGACTGCGCCAGACAAGGAATCCTTGGGCTGGCTTATACAAACCAGCCTGGCTTGTCTTCTGTTAACATGACAAAAGGGGTTGATGGGGAGACAGGTGTTGGCAAGGTGATGGGGTATGACAGGAAGAGAGAGTTTTCAGCAAGGGGTTCTGGGAAGAAGAAAGACTGGGATCCATCTTGGGCAGGCTGGCTGGGTGTGCTGGTCCCGTGGGCTAACCGAGAGGCGAGATCTGAGTCCAGTCCGAGGTCGAAGGTGCAGTATGGAGGCAGTCCATAAAAGTTGAAGCTGGATGCAGGGCAGGTAGTTGGGTGAGGTCAGGAGCTATGGCAGGATGGCAGGACAGGGTTCAGGCAGGAACTGACAACCAACGAAGTTGCTCCCGCAACTTGAGACTGAGGCTGGCTGGCTTTTATCTGCCCCGAGGCGCAGGGCGGCCCCGATCCTCAGGTGACTCGCCTCTCCTGGCCTGGAGGCGAGCACTCCTCCTGCGGGAACTTAGTTCCCTCCGCCTCTCTGCCCTGAGCCTCTGCAGCTCAGGAGAGGCTGGAGGGTTACCGGACCCAGAGGCAACCTCAGCGTCCTCTGACGGGGCTGAGAGTGGAGCACCTGCAGGCAATGGGTCCTCCATCACCTCAGGAGCCAGAGCAGACTCAGCTGGTGCCTGCACCTGAGGATCCAGCACAGGTGAGGACCCTTCAGGCTCATGCCCCAGCCCCGGCTCAGCTGGTTCTGGAGCCGGGGAATCCTGTGCAAGCTGGGATTCCTCAGGTTCAGCCTCCGAGTCCGAATCCCAGGCCGTCACACTGGGAGAGATGTCATAGACTCTAGGGATTCATGGCTACATTGGGCAGCTTCTATGCATCAGATGAGCCCAAGTTAAATATCAGGTGCACTTAAATATAAACAGTTGTTGAGAAAGCCACTCCTTCTTAAGCAGGATTTTCAGAAGGGAATCGTGATTGTTACGGCCCTTGATTAAAAGCATGGTTTTTTTCACAAAATAAGGACACGGCTGTTTTTAAAGCTGTTTCCAATGGTGCAACAGGAACAATAAATAAAATATTGATACTTGTAAGCTGGTGAAGTCATGAAACTCTGTGTTGGCATATCTGCTGTTGACAAAGTTGCACAGATTGACCATGGCTGTATTAAAATCAGCAAATATTCAGTTGTTACAACAGGCTGGTTTGGAGATTCTCTTTTGGGTATTATTGTGGCTCTGTTTTGCTCTCTGGCTTCCTACACAGGCCCTTGAAGTCAACGAGTTTAGAGGCCTGCGTTTCTGTGCAAACACCACAGAATCCTTTCCATTGCAAAGCTGTCCCCCAAGTTCTCCTCAGACCAGAGAAATGTGAGTATCCCAGCTGGAGGTGGGTGGAGAACATACATTCTCTTCCAGAAGAATTACTATCCTCGTCAGTTTGAGGTCGCTCCCTAAGATAAACTCTTCCTAAATCATATCATATGCATGTCATGGTGCGTTCTTCAGAATTCTATTGAAAACTAGTCATTTATTTCCAGTAATGGAAGAACAGTCCCTCTCATCAAGGTCCCATATAAAGAACCCAGAAACCAAACTCACAAAGAGTATTGATAAAGACTGTCTGCTGATTTAAAGAAATAGTACTTGATTAAGGCTGCAGCCCTATATCACTTGCCAGGGAGTAAGATCTATTGTGTTGAACTGGACTTATTTTTGAGAAGACATTAAATTGTTTAAAACTCATAGGATTAATGGATCAGTTAAACCCCTTGGAAGATGGAGGTTGCCATCTGTTTGAGTCAAAAGCCTTGGGTTTCTGGGAAATATCCATCCATACCTACCCCCTGGACTGTGCCCCACTCAAGAATTTCCCTCCTAAAGCCATTGTGTGCTTGTAAAAAAATATCTCAGTTCCTCTAAGCCACATCCTTGTGTGTCGATTACTACATTTTGGCTACAGAAAGCTCCTCAACATTCAACCTGCGGGTGGCGCTATGGTCTAAACCACAGAGCCTAGGGCTTGCCGATCAGAAGGTCGGCAGTTCGAATCCCCGCGACGGAGTGAGCTCCCATTGTTCGGTCCCAGCTCCTGCCAACCTAGCAGTTCGAAAGCACGTCAGAGTGCAAGTAGATAAATAGGTATTGCTCTGGCAGGAAGGTAAATGGCATTTCTGTGCGCTGCTCTGGTTCTCCAGAAGCAGTTAATCTTAATACATAACCATACAGAACTCATAACACTATGTTTCTATGAATTCAATGAAAAAGGGTCTAACTCTTCTCCCGGTGCTCATTTCCCACAAATTATTTGCAGAGGGCATTGTCAGAGCTGCATAAAGGGGTAGGAAAATACCCAGTAAAAAATGAAATGAAGAATGCAGCAAGAGTTGGCCTTTGGGGGAAATTGTGTGTATTCACAATGGCCAACCTTGGTAGCCTTGGATCAGCAAGCATTTGTTTTCCGTGCTTGGGAATAGTGAAAGGGTTGTCTTTCTAGTGCTGCAGCATTGCTTCAGTTAATGAATAACATTCTGAATGTTTGTACTATCTGAATGTTTTTGACAGGTGCTATGGCGAACAATACCTCTGCGGACAGGGAATAGAGGCTACCAACTGGGCAATGTGGGAGAACATTGTGGCTCTTAGCTGTATGACAATCATCTTCCTCCTGATAGCATATGCCAAACTGCGGTTCATGAAGAAGTTCACCTAATGCAGAAAAGATGACCTGCAAGACGGACATTTAAGTCTTCCTGGGTCCAACCGGAAAAAGTCATGGTTTCAATTAACTGGGAGGACCATACTGCACTAACCACATTTTTTTACATTGCTGATATTTAATCTTTTTTGTAAAGGAAGCAATTTGTTTTAACTGATTCATTTTTTATATAGAATTCTGTCATTCACTTTGACGTTGAGATTACCCTTGTATATTTCTCAGGAAATTTGTTTAGATCTGTAATTAGTTTTCTTTGGGGAAGGGGGAGCACTTTGTAAACTGAGTCTGGGGACTCAGCTGCAATGAAAACGTTTTAAGTGTGTTGTAAAGTGCATTATGCAAAGACGGCGATCGTGAGCTATGGCAAAATCTGTATATTTTTTCAAAATGTGTGGGTTTTTCACAGCGTTTTTTAAATATATGTCTAAATTCAACCTGGGTAAAAAGGGCAGCAGCGGTTAAATCTGAAGAAAACACAGGGCAAGGGGAAATCAATAAAGGAAGTGAACCTAAAACGGTGCTGCAGAAAAAGTTTGTTTTTATTTGAGAAAGCACTCCCAGTTGAAAGTCCTAGTGTGTTTCAAGTGTAAGCTGCCTTCCTCAGGAGCGCTGTGGGAAGTGACCTCCCAAAAGGTGAAGGGCAAGATTCAAGCACCCTGTTCTGCTCGTGGGAAGACTCCTGCTTGTGCAATGGGGCTTCCTCGCTCCCCTCATGCACCCCATCAATCTGCTTTGGAGGGTCAGGAGGAACCCCCGCCCCGAACAGAACACAGACGGAGCAAAGGGAAGACTGTTCCAGCAGAAATACCCGTATTTTTCGCTCTATAAGATGCACCAGACCACAAGACGCACCTAGTTTTTAGAGGAGGAAAACAAGAAAAAAAATATTCTGAATCTCAGAAGCCAGAACAGCAAGAGGGATCGCTGTGCAGTGAAAGAAGTGATCCCTCTTGCTGTTCTGACTTCTGGGATAGCTGCCCAGTCTGCATTCACTCCATAAGACGCACAGACATTTCCCCTTACTTTTTAGGAGGGATAAAGTGAGTCTTATAGAGCAAAAAAGATGGTACTTATGCTGACAGAATGATCTCCTTAGCGCTGTGCTGAATTCTCCCTAAATAAACTTATCGTTCAAAAATTATTGTACGTCCAACTGGCAGGTGGATAGCTGGAAGCTATCCCTTTTTCTTTTTATTCTATGATTATTTCCTTTAATATTCTCTCTCTCTCTCTCTCATATTCTCACTTACTGTATTTTGGCAAGAATGGAGGCAGGTGAAGATGTTGAGCAGTAGGTGAAAGACGCTGAGTGCTAGGAAGGGAAGGGAGGAGGTCGGCTGAGGAAAGAAGGAGATGCTCCCAGGTGAGAGATGGGAGGTTGCATCCTTCTCCGTACGGGATAAAAGTTAGGATATATCAGTGAGAGAGAATTCTTCTAGAGTGGTACCTTGGTTCTCAAATGCCTTGGTACTTGATCCAGAAGCTGTACGCCGGCTCCCTCGGCCAATAAAGCGAGATGAGTGCCGCAACCCCAGAGTTGATCACAACTGGACCTAATGGTCAGGGGTCTCTTTACCTTTACCTATTCTCTGGTTGGCCTCTGTTATTTTCTCCTACCAATAGGGAACCTATGTAAGGACTCTATATGGGCTCTTGGATACCCCAGAAAGGAAAAGGGCATTTTTTTGTTTACAATAAAGCCCTACCAGTCAGTGAGAGCAACACCAACCTAAACGGGCCAGTAATCTGACTCTCTGTAGGCCAGCTTCCCGTGTGCCTATTGACAAAGGCATTGGTGTCTGTGTGAGATAAGCCCAGGAGATCATTAACCTGTGTGTTTACTGAGGGCTTATCCACACTTAACCTTTCCTAGACTCTTCCCAGACACCATCTCATACCCTTCAACATTTCTCCAGTGTAAACAGAGACGTTCTACTCCATCCCCTCCAACATTTCTCCCATGGAAATAGAGACGTCCTAAGGGAAAACGGGGCATTCTGGGATCAAATCAGAAACCAGGATGGCTTTTGTAAATCCATAATCGTCCCTGATAAATAGGGACGCTTGGAGGGTCTAAAAGCTTCATATCCGTGCACCCTCCCCCCTCCCCGTTCCTAAGCTTTCCCCTCAAAAATTCACTCTTTAAAACTCATTTGGAGCAAATGTCAACAGACGTAAAACCCAAATTGACATTTGCTCCAATTCAGCTTTAAAGAGCAGCTTTCTTTGGGGGAAGCTTGGGACAAAACAACAACAACAATGCTTGGACAGGGAGTGCTAAGGTGCAGATTTCTGTCTGGAAAGAGTGGGGCAAAATTTAAGTGTGGATAATCCCTTTATGCATGTGGTTAATATAAGTTTACTTAACCCAAAGGTTAGGTTTTATTATTTAAAACACACAGGTGAGAGACAGTTGTCATAAAAAAACAACAACTGAGATATACTCAGAGTCCTGTAGTGATTTCATGCTCTTTATTGCAGCTTGTAAAACAGTGATTGAATTGCCCCCCAAACCTCAGGCTTTTATATACATTATTTACACAATGAGTCCCGTCTGATTGGCTGATTCTGCTTCCCTCCTGGAGCATGATTGGTCTTCCCCTGCCAGCCAATCAGCTGTTGCATTCTACGATCCTACCAGCCTAATAGGCTGATTAACTTCCTCCTGGAGCCTGTTTTGTCTTTTCCTGCCAGCCAATCAGTTGTTGCATTCTACGATCCTACCAGCCTAATAGGCTGATTAACTTCCTCCTGGAGCCTGTTTTGTCTTTTCCTGCCAGCCAATCAGTTGTTGCATTCTAGGATCCTACCAGCCTAATAGGCTGATTAACTTCCTCCTGGAGCCTGTTTTGTCTTTTCCTGCCAGCCAATCAGTTGTTGCATTCTACGATCCTACCAGCCTAATAGGCTGATTAACTTCCTCCTGGAGCCTGTTTTGTCTTTTCCTGCCAGCCAATCAGTTGTTGCATTCTACGATCCTACCAGCCTAATAGGCTGATTAACTTCCTCCTGGAGCCTATTTTGTCTTTTCCTGCCAGCCAATCAGTTGTTGCATTCTAGGATCCTACTTGCCTATTGTTATAGGATCCTTGTTTAGTACAGTGGTACCTCGGGTTACATATGCTTCAGGTTACAGACTCTGCTAACCCAGAAATAGTACCTCGGGTTAAGAACTTTGCTTCAGGATGAGAACAGAAATCGTGCTCTGGTGGTGCAACAGCAGCAGCAGCAGGAGGAGGCGCCATTCGCTAAAGTGGTGCTTCAGGTTAAGAACAGCTTCAGGTTAAGAGGTACTGTACATAATAGCAACAGATTACCAAGCTGGGTGTGCACCCTAGACGACATTATAGGTAAGTAGTTGCTTAGTTCAGAGAATCATAGAGATGGAAGGGACCCTGAGGTTTCCTCTAGTCCAGTGACGTCCAACTCCCAAGAGACTGCGATCTACTCCTGGGGGGGGGGAATTGGCAGTGATCAGGGGTGGGGGGCAGGGGGCAGACCAAAGTTGTTGAGCTTTCTTTAGGGAAGCAGGTCTTTATAGGTTCAGCTAAAACTCCTGAAGTAGAAATCAAATCAAAGGCCCTCTCCTTGGTTGGAAGTGCAGTGTGAAAATCATTTTACTACCTGCCAAGTGAGGACAGCATACAACAGCCTAAGTTGTATCCTTGCAAGAAAAACTAGCCCCAGGGCACAACATTACGCAGGAAGACAAACTGGCACGCTATTCTACATAAGGACCTCCCATAATACCTTACCTTAATATGGGTTATGGTTTAAACCAAAAGAAAGGATGAAAGAACTCATTCTTAAGCTGAGCAGTTCCCCTGAGGAATATATAACACTTATAACATAGTCTTTGCTTGTTCTAGCATGCTGAGACACACGTGAGATGATTAGGAATGCAGTAAGAGAGGACTAGAGGAAGCCTGAGAGACACATCCACAAACCGAACTGAGGATCATATTTAGCTCTGATAACTAAATGCAGTGTATTTCTGACTTTTATGGGATACCATTGCACAGCCAACTTTCACAAATCCAAACCATATGAGGTTCCTAGCGCCGTGCTGAAATCTTCAGTTTCTCAAAGGTTTTCTTCTCTTGCAAATGAGCCTTCCATTTTTTCCGTCTTGTTCTCGGGGGCACTCAAGAATATCCTCGATCATTTTCTCATGCGTTTCTTTCTTGTAAATTCGCGGACGATCAGAAATCATGTGGGATCCGTTTTAAGCCACAGCACTAGCAGATATCGCCATAGAAGATCGCTGAGAAAGAGAGAAGGCAGGAAGGATTTTAGAGAGCGTGTAATATGAAACCCTACAGTCAACCTCTGGTTACAAGAGCTCAGGTAGGAGTTAGGTTTCAAAGGACTAAACCAGGCTCCTTCAACCTCGGTCCTCCAGATGTTTTTGGCCTACAACTCCCATGATCCCTAGCTAGCAGGACCAGTGGTCAGGGATGATGGGAATTGTAGTCCCAAAACATCTGGAGGGCCAAGGTTGAGGAAGCCTGGACTAAACAGACCATTTGTCTATCTGTATCAGGTTCACTCCAGTAGTGATGTATGGAAGTGAGAGCTGGACCATAAAGAAGGCTGATTGCCTAAGAATGGATGCTTTTGAATTATGGTGCTGGAGGAGACCCTTGAGAGTCCCATGGACGGCAAAGAAGATAAAACCTATCCATTCTGAAGGAAATCAGCCCTGAGTGCTCACTGGAAGGACAGATCCTGAAGCTGAGGCCCCAAGACTTTGGCCACCTCATGAGAAGAGAAGACTCCCTGGAAAAGACCCTGATGTTGGGAAAGATGGAGGGCGCAAGGAGAAGGGGACGACAGAGGACGAGGTGGTTGGACAGTGTTCTCGAAGCTACCAGCATGTTTGGCCAAACTGCGGGAGGCAGTGGAAGACAGGAGTGCCTGGCGTGCTCTGGTCCATGGTGTCAGACAGGACTAAACGACTAAACAACAACAACATCAGGTTCACTGAGAGATGTGCATAAAAGGAGTCTTCTGGGGAAATAGATTCAGATGTACATCTAGACACACATCTGCCATCATGATGCTCCTCCAACCTCCACTGAGCTGGCTGGTGGGATTAAACACCCTCATCTGAGACCACTAAATTGTTATTATACAGGACTAGGTATAGGCATTGGACGCGACTGGCGCTGTGGGTTAAACCACAGAGTCTAGGGCTTGCTGATCAGAAGGTCGGCGGTTCGAATCTCCACGACGGGGCAAGCTCCCGTTGCTCGGTCCCTGCTCCTGCCAACCTAGCAGTTCGAAAGCACTTCAAAGTGCAAGTAGATAAATAGGTACCACTCTGGCGGGAAGGTAAACGGCATTTCTGTGTGCTGCTCTGGTTTGCCAGAAGCGGCTTAGTCATGCTGGCCACATGACCCGGAAGCTGTACACCAGCTCCCTCAGCCAATAAAGCGAGATGAGCGTCACAACCCCAGAGTCGGCCATGACTGGACCTAATGGTCAGGGGTCCCTCTACCTTTAGGTATAGGCATATAGGGTTGGATCATAGTCTGTGTCTTTAAACCAACATTTCATAATGTTGGATTGCGATCCAGGGTTCAGTATTTTAGTGGATTAAAAATTAAGTCTTTTTCCGATTGGTGGAATGTAAATAAAATCATATTCATTCCAGGGTTAAACCCACATGCACATTTGTGTTGCCGGTGTAAATATTCTTTCATTACATTGTTGTGTTTCAAAACTCGGGGAAGTATCTATTGTTTCATAATGAGCAATGTTTGTCTATTGTTTTGACATTGAAAAATATATATCGCCTTAAAGAATAAAGGTTGCTGAATATAACACATCTATACTGCTTGTTTATTGGTGAGGGAGAAGGAGAGGTTGACTTTGGGATAATACACACAAATATAGGGCACTGGAAATAAGCAGTGTCAGTTTGGAAAGACAGTAAACCAAAAGAGAGCCAACACACACACAACTCCATCACAGCCTGTAATCTATTTAATTTTCCGCCACCATTTTCCCCTCATTCCAGAACCCATCTAAATGCTTTGCAAAGATGAGAGGCCAGGTCTGTGCTGTGAGGAGGGAACTACAGGGTAAGGTCAAACAGGGGAGGAGTGGGCAACTGTTGCAGATATATGTACTTAGTTGCAAAAGGATTGTGCAATATGGCTAAAAAGCCTATTGGGAAAAATATATATTAAAAAATGCCTCGTGGAGAACCATGCATGGTTTCTGACAGCCAAGTAGTCACTGCTTGGCAACGCTGGTCTGCCTGGCACATGTTTTTTAGTATGTGTTTGTGTGTGTGTATGTGTGTATGTACACACACACACACATATATATAATTTTTTTTATATATATAAAGTTTTACATAACAAATTTAAATTCAAACATTAAACATCAACATAATCATTTAGGATTCTCTGAATCCTTCAACTTCCCTCTGCCCTCCCTTCCGAACTTAAAAATGGAAAGTGTAATGCTGGTGGTCAACAAAAGAGGTTTAAAGACTGTCTCAAGGCAAATCTAAACACTGAAAACTGCGAAACACTGGCCTGCGAGAGCTCCAGTTGGAGAACAGCCTTTACTAAAGGTGTCATGGGCTTTGAAGACACTCGAACTCAGGACGAAAGGGAGAAACGTGCTAAGAGGAAGGCACGCTTGGCAACTCCACACCGTGATCAACTCCCGCCCAGAAACCAATGTCCCCACTGTGGAAGGACGTGTGGATACAGAATTGGCCTCTACTGTCACTTACGGACTCATTGTTAAAATTGTGTTTATGGAAGACAATCTTACTCGGCTACGAGTGATCACTAAAGAAGAAGAAGACAATTATCAATCTATTTTCAACTGCTTCCCTTAATTTCTCTATTATTATTTTTTAAATCCATTTTTACCATAGTTTTTTGTGCATTACAATCATTACTCAAATCCTGCCAAAGTTTTTAGCTGTTTACAGTGTTCTCTTAAATACATTGTAAATTTCCCCCATTCCTTCTTAAAGTTCTTCTCTTCCTGGTTTCTGATTTTCCCGGTCCATTTCACCATAGTCCATCATCTTCATCAGCCATTCGTCTGTGGTTGGAACTTTGTCTTCTTTCCATCTCTGGGTCAGTAGTATTCGCACAGCTGTCCCTTCAGAATCTCTGCACCTAAAATGCCTAGTAAAAAAAGCCTCTGGTTTTTCCACAAATGAACCACATGTGGTGGACGTGCAAAATAACAAAACATTATGGGAAATGATTTACAATGATTTGAAAAAAATGTTTAAAATAATGTTTGTGAAAAAGGTTTGCCTGGCACTTGTAGTCATCTCTGACATGGCTTAATGACTGGGCTAATCCTGCCTGGACCTCATGCAAGGATGGTAGTGGAAAAGGGTTCCGAGCCGGATTTAGGTTTGATGAGGCTCTAAGCTACTGAAGGTAATGGGGCCCTTTATATGTCCAGCTGTCCTATGTCAACAACAAATTGTCACTGTTTTTTTGTGTTGAATATATGCTATATGGTAATTTATGGACGTACTAGGTATCTAAAGCCATTTGCACATAACAAAATATGTACTTTATCAAAGTAATTGTTGAACTGAAATACAGTTAAGAAGTTTAGTAATAGCGAAATAATTAAGCTCTAACTTAAAATGATTTTTTATTTATAACAAACTTAATGCAAACACATTGGCATTTGGCAATAACAAAGTTCCTTTAGAAACACCATTTGCAAAGATTCATAATTTAGTCTCTAGAAACTTGCTCTAGAAAATATCACTGGTTTGCTATTATGAAATCATAATAGCAAACCAGTGATATTTTAGGGAGCAGGCTAGCAGGCGGGGCCCATGACTTACATCATAGGAGCCTGGGTAAAGGTAAAGGGACCCCTGACCATTAGGTCCAGTCGTGACCGACTCTGGGGTTGCGGCACTCATCTCGCTTTACTGGCCGAGGGAGCTGGCGTGCAGCTTCCGGGTCATGTGGCCAGCATGACTAAGCTGCTTCTGGAGAACCAGAGCAGCACACGGAAACGCTGTTTATCTTCCTGCCGGAGCGGTATCTAATTATCTACTTGCACTTAGGTGTGCTTTCAAACTGCTATGTTGGCAGGAGCAGGGACCGAGCAACAGGAGCTCACCCCGTTGCGGGGATTCGAACCGCCGACCTTCTGATCGGCAAGCCCTAGGCTCTGTGGTTTAACCCACAGCGCCACCCGCGTCTGCTATTTTCCTAATTAGCAAGTCCTTAAATTTCTCTTATCATGTGTGTACCTCTCCAGTAAGCCATGTTCTTTCCTGTCCTCACAGCCACCAGTATACCAGCGGTTATTACAGAGTCTCTGCATATTTCCTTGCCCTGATGCTTGGAGACCTGCTACCCATGAGGACCATGCCTGCAATCATATTTTCATGTATAAGCTACTGGATGATTGGTAAATAATAATCTGTATTTTTGCAAACACAAACAAACGCTTAATGCAAACACATTGGCATTTGGCAATAACAAAGTTCCTTTAGAAACACCATTTGCAAAGTTTCATAATTTAGTCTCTAGAAACTTGCTCTAGAAAATCTCACTGGTTTGCTATTATGAAATCATAATAGCAAACCAGTGATATTTTAGGGAGCAGGCTAGCAGGCGGGGCCCATGACTTACATCATAGGAGCCTAGGTAAAGCGCTACCCGCATCCCGCCTACACAACACCAAGCAGTGTTGCTGTATGTAGGTGTTATTTATTTTATTTGTTGTTTATGTTATATTTTGGAAATGTACATCCAGGTTTTTTCCCTTTACATTTTTGGGGGGCCCCAAAAGAGTGGGGCCCTAAGCTATAGTGTGTTTAGCTTATACGTAAATCTGGCACTGGTTCCAAGGGTCATCTAGTCCAACCCCAATTTTTTTTTTGCCTAAGGTAGGACTCGAACCCACGACCCTTAGGTTAAGAGTCTCTCCCTCGAGGGCCGGCAGGAAACCCCGTTTCCCCTGTTAAAACTCAAAAGCTGAGACTACGCCCCTCATTTGAGAACTTCAACCCGCTTCAGGTGCTGGGGAGGGAAATGGCACCAAGCGTACCCGGAAGCCCGCTCCGAACATAAAAGGAGCTCCCTCTACTCAAATAACCATTATGCCGTCTGCGGACGAAACCTCACCCAATCCGTGGACAGGGAAGAGACCACATGACGCACGCACGCGCACACACTTTTCCCGAACCGCCCGGCGCGCCTGTTCCTGACGCATGCGCAGCGAGAGCCGGAAGCGGTGCATAAGGAGAGGGCGTCTGGCGGAAACCGGAAGTAACCTGTGGTGTCTTTTTCCCAAGCGGCGGAAGTGGGGAGGGGGGAGGTCGGTTTGGAATGGCTGCCGCCGCCGCCGCCGCCGCCGTCCCGCCTGAGGAGGCCTCGGAGGCCAGGCGACAAGGCCCCAAGCGTAAGATGGAGTGGGTGGGGCCACTGGTCACGTGGTTCCAAGGGGGAGGGGCTTTCCCAACCGCCACCGAGACGGACCCATTGGGCCCACTTACCTCAGTACTGCCTGCACGGGCTGGCAGCAGAGGTGCTGATGACGCCCAGGTCGCGGGTTCAGTCCTATACCCTTTTGAAATGTGTGGGGGTTTTTTTGGGGGGGGGACTATTTTGGGTTGTTTTTATTTTTATTATGAATTTTGTGGTTTTATATACAACAAAATCTTGATTTTATTCTGTCAACTGCCTTGAGACCCCCTGGTATAGGGCGGTATATAAATTCAATTAATAATAATAATAATGCCCACAAATTCCTGCATTGCAAGGAGTTGGACTAGATGATCCTTAGGGGGCTATTGAGTTGTTTTAATTTATATTATGAATTTTGTGCTTTTATATACAACAAAATCTTGATTTTATTCTGTCAATTGCCTTGAGACCCCCTGGCATAGGGCGGTATATAAATTCAATTAATAATAATAATAATCCCCGCAAATTCCTGCGTTGCAAGGAGTTGGACTAGATGATCCCTAGGGTCCCTTCCAACATCACAACACACACACACACACAGAGAGAGAGAGAGGAAATATCTTCCAGCCTTGCCTGGATCATGCAATATGTTTTTTAAAAATGCATTTATATCCCACCTTTTCCCCCCTTCACAGGACACAAAGTGGTGTTTGTTCTCTCGACACTTCATTTACCCCCCCCCCAAACAACCACCCTGTGAGGAGTAGGCCTTTGCAGTGTATTGTCACATCAGCCAGGACTGGGTTGAGGGCGTGATGTCGCCTTCCCCCAGTGATATATTCTGTGCAGCTTTCACGCTGTTGCCCAGATGGAGGCTGCAAACTAAACAAGTCTGCTTGATGTTGTTGGTATTGTGCTACATGTCAAGGATTTTGCATCAGCGGATACAGCTGGTAAGCAGCTAACCTCTTGTTTCCCTGTTTTCTTTTATTAAAAAATCTGAACAGAGGATCCTGCTGTTGAAACAGCAGAAGAAGCAACAGAACCAGCTGAAGCAGATATCAATGAACTTTGCAAGGATATGTTCAACAAAATGGCCATTTACCTAACAGGTGAACTGACAGGTGAGTTTATATTAAATATAACACATTGTGATATCATTGGGGAGTTCCCATGCCAGAGAGGCATAGCCTGCTGAGTTCTGTGGGGCTTGCTTCCAAGTGAGAATGTACAGAGCATGGGTAGGCAAACTAAGGCCCGGGGGCCGGATGCGGCCCAATCACCTTCTAAATCTGGCCCGCAGATGGTCTGAGAATCAGCATGTTTTTACATGAATAGAATGTGTCCTTTTATTTAAAATGCATCTCTGGGTTATTTGTGGGGCCTGCCTGGTGTTTTTACATGAGCAGAATGTGTGCTTTTATTTAAAATGCATCTCTGGGTTATTTGTGGGGCATAGGAATTCCTTCATCCCCCCCCCCAAATATAGTCCGGTCCCCAACAAGGTCTGAGGGACAGTGGACCAGCCCCCTGCTGAAAAAGTTTGCTGAGCCCTGCTCCAGAGTCTTGCGTCTTCTACCTCCCCCAAGTAGAATCAGCATTTCTTAAGAAAATTCTCAAAACCAAGCCACATATACCAGCTCAGCTCTTAAGATTCCCACGTTTTCCAGGAATGTCACTATATCACACAAAGGAGTAGAGTTGATCCATGTAGCATGGCTTTGCTAGGAAACTCCCAGAGGAAGTTGCTGTTCTGCTTGTGCAACAGACTTCTGCTTGCACAATGCAACTTTCCCCTCCTCTCCCCTAAGGCCCCTCATACCCTCAAAATACGTTCCAGAGGTTGAGAGTCCTTTCCTTGAGCAGATTGGGGATGTGCAGAGAGAGGAGTAAAAGGTGAAGTCCCATTGCATGAGCAGAATACAGTACTACTTGCACAGTGCTGGATGTAACACACTTTTAATTTTCTTCTGGCTCCCCATGAGTCATGAATGCATGTCTGTGGGATTGCAGTAAATAAAGAGGCCTTTACTATTGTTCCTAAATCATAAATATGCTGAAATATGCATGGATGTCAGGCATCCATATAGAGTTCTTTTGCTCATATCTTTGCTTGCATGGTGAAACAAGGTAGACACTCACGGTTTACCAGGCATCTGGTTACATTTCAGCCGAGAACCTTTACTTAATGGCTTCCAAACAAGAAAGCCAGAAAATAAAACCAATTGGTTTCTCGATTTTGTCTTGTTTGGAATCCATTCACTATAAGCGGAAGCTGTAATTAACTGTGGCTTCCTGACTTGTTCTCTCAATTGCACAAAGGGAGGGATGAAGCAGAAGCAAAGGGAGTATAAAGCTTGTTATCGTTGTAGCAAAAAGCCCAGAATTAAGTTTAAGATTTTAACTGATGCAAAAGATAGAGGGGGATTTGCCCTGCCGGACTTAAGATTATACTACGAAGCAGCAGCTTTCTGCTGGCTGAAAGACTGGCTACTTCTTGAGAACACAGACATCTTAGATTTGGAAGGATATGATAATTGTTTTGGTTGGCATGCATACTTATGGTATAACAAGGCAATGGTGTACAAAGGTTTTAAAAACCATATTGTTAGAAAAGCATTATATAATGTTTGGAGCAGATACAAAGATCTACTGGAAACTAAAACTCCCAGGTGGTTGTCACCAATGGAAGCCAAGGGGGTGAAAAAACTTAATATGGATTCTAAATGGCCAAAATATTGTGAAATCTTAGAATATGAAGGTGAAAGGGTTAAGCTTCAGAGTTATGAAAAACTAAAGTCCAAAGTTTGAGATTGGTTGCATTACTACCAGATAAATGAGACATTTAACGAGGACAGGAAAATAGGATTTCAGAAGGAGAGGTCAAAGTTAGAAATGGAACTGTTAGAACCCAATACTAAGAATCTGTCAAGAATGTATAATTTGCTGCTTAAATGGAATACACAGGAGGAAACGGTGAAATCAGCTATGATTAAATGGGCACAGGATATCGGTCATGACATTATGTTTGCTGACTGGGAACAGTTATGGACCACTGGTGTTAAGTTCACGGCATGTAATGCCTTAAAAGAAAATATAATGAAAATGATCTACAGGTGGTACATGACCCCAGTCAAGCTTGCAAAAATTTATCATTTGCCCAATAATAAATGTTGGAAATGTAATGAGAATGAAGGTACCTTCTATCACCTATGGTGGACCTGCCCGAGGGTGAAAGCATTCTGGGAAATGATTTATAATGAAATTAAGAAAGTCCTTAAATGGACATTTACTAAGAAACCAGAGGCTTTTCTCCTGGGCATGGTTGGCCAATTGGTGCCAAAGAAGGATAGGATTTTCTTTATGTATGCTACTACTGCAGCAAGAATTCTTCTGGCAAAGTATTGGAAGATGCAAGAACTACCTACTCTGGAAGAATGGCAGACAAAGGTGATTGACTTCATGGCACTGGCAGAGATGACCGGCAGAATTCGTGACCAGGGGAAAGAGGCAGTGGAAGAAGACTGGAAGAAATTTAAAATATATCTTAAAAACTGTTGTAAAATTGAGGAGTGTTAAGATGTCAAGGGGTAAGAAGCAGAGAATTACAGCTGTAACCAACAAATTTATGGGAATTTTATGAAGGGAACTAAATGGATAAATTGACTAAAGAGTTGCTAAAAAAAATTCTTTCTAAAATAAGGATGCAGCGAAAGGGAGGTATGGGGAAGTCGACTGAAAGAAGTTACAAGAAAATAAGATTGTGAATTTATTTGTGTTTGATTTGTTTGTGTTTGTTTGTATTTTGTGATGTGTTTGTGTTTTAATTATGTGTTTTAAAAATTGAATAAAAATTATTTAAAAAAATAAAATAAAAATAAAGCTTGTTATCGTTGTGGTTTATTAAGCTGAAATTGGATTGAGCATGGTCGTAGAGTAGGAATCCAGCTCCCTGCTGATGCTACCCTTGCGCTGGACAGTTCCCTGATAGAGGATAGAGGCAGAGGTTAGATAACCAGCAGACAAAGGAGTATTCACCTTCTTTTGAGGCAGTCTGTTAACAGCTGGTGCCACCAAGAAGCTCTTCTTGGTGTTTAATCTAAACCCCCTTTCTCGTAATTTGAATCCACTGGTTTGGTCCTACTGTTCCAAGCAACAGACAACAAATTTGATCAGAGGTTTAAATTCCATGTTTAAAATAGTCAGAGGAGTGGTCAGCTTGAGAGAGGTGTGAGCTTACTGTGCTACTCCATTGAATTTTAACTGAGGTTAAAATGGTGTCTTGTAAATAATTTACATTTTTAAAGCTGTCTCTCTCTCTCCCCCCCCCCCCCGCTCGTTTCTCTTTCTCTCCTTCATTTTAAAGCCACTAGTGAAGATTACAAACTCCTGGAAAACATGAACAAACTGACTAGTTTGAAGTACCTGGAAATGAAAGATATTGCAATAAACATAAGTCGAAACCTGAAAGATTTGAATCAGAAATGTAAGTAGAGAGATACTTTGATTTGTGTCTTGTAACATGTTTGGATTATAGGTTGGATCTATGTCCAATCACAGGGCGTGGTATAGAAATATAATAAATAATTCAGATAAAATTGTGCGCCACCAGAGAACTTTTGCAGAGGGGAAACTTGCAGCAATTAATTAGTGAAATGTTTGCACAGGCGGTCCTCTCTGAATGCAAAACGTGCAGTGAAGTTGCTAAGTATTGTCCTGAATGGGTGGGCACGGTGGATGTTGGAGTCATACTGGGGTGGGAAGCAGGTAAGAGTTTTATTTAAAAGTCTTTCGGCAGAAGCAAAAGTTAAGAGTGGGCTTAGGTGTTAGTGGCATGTAAGAGTTATGAGGGAGGGGACTGTACTTGGCAATAACATCCCAGTGTTATTAGGATGGTTGGTGAGTCTAGGAAGCTGGAGCAATATCAGAAAGGGTCTGTTGAGAAGGGGAGGTATTTGGGGATTAAACTTCCTTCCTTGAACTTGTGCTTTCAAAAAAAATAATTCTTTTTTTCTTTTAAACCCAACATGTTTTGGTTAGATTTTTGTTGCCTTGTGTGATGTACTTTTAATGTATGTTATGCTTTTATTTTGAAATATACTACACGGCAGTGGCTTGCAAGGGCAATGTGGGGGGCTACCTTGGCTTTGGGAAGGAGGTGGCAGACCCTGTTGCCTCCTTCCCAAAGTCTGTTTGCCTGGCTTTGGGAAGCTGGCAGAAGCTCTCTTGAACCCGTCAGAGCATCATCCCTCCCTAAGCCAGCCAGATCCTTCCCAAAGCCTGGCAGACTTTGGTTAGTTTATGGTGGTTTAAGTAGGGCATTTTAAAGTCAAAACAAAATAAAAAAATTCCTTCCAGTAGCACCTTAAAGACCAACTGAGTTAGTTCTAGGTATGAGCTTTCGTGTGCATGCACACTTCTTCAGATACACTGAAACAGAAGTCACCGGACCTTTCTATATAGTGAGAAGGTGGGGAGGGGTATTACTCAGAAGGGTGGTGGGAATGGGTGATTGGCAGATAGCTGCGATGAGCCTGTTGACGACTCTTAACGACTGCAATAGGTCTAACAGGAAAAAGCAAGGGGTGAGAAGGTGAAAAATGGCTTTGTCATGTATAATGAGATAAGAATCCAATGTCTTTGTTCAAACCAGGTCTCTCCATAGTTTTAAGTTTGGTGATAAGTTGCAATTCAGCAGCTTCTCTTTCCAGTCTATTTCTGAAATTCCTTTGTAATAGAACAGCTACTTTGAGATCTTGTATAGAATATACAGACATTCTATACAAGATCTCAAAGTAGCTGTTCTATTACAAAGGAATTTCAGAAATAGACTGGAAAGAGAAGCTGCCGAATTGCAACTTATCACCAAACTTAAAACTATGGAGAGACCTGGTTTGAACAAAGACATTGGATTCTTATCTCATTATACATGACAAAGCCATTTTTCACCTTCTCACCCCTTGCTTTTTCCTGTTAGACCTATTGCAGTCGTTAAGAGTCGTCAACAGGCTCATCGCAGCTATCTGCCAATCACCCATTCCCACCACCCTTCTGAGTAATACCCCTCCCCACCTTCTCACTATATAGAAAGGTCCGGTGACTTCTGTTTCAGTGTATCTGAAGAAGTGTGCATGCACACGAAAGCTCATACCTAGAACTAACTCAGTTGGTCTTTAAGGTGCTACTGGAAGGAATTTTTTTATTTTGTTTTGACCATGGCAGACCAACACGGCTACCTATCTGTAACTGGCATTTTAAAGTGTTACCTACTTCAAACTCTTACAGTGGCGCTTAAAATCTAAGCAAATTTTGTAGTGGGATCATTGAGGGACAGGTTGTGTAGACCTGTATTTTGTGTTAGTTTTTGTGCTGTAAAATTACAGTGGTACCTCGGGTTACATACGTTTCAGGTTACAGACTCCCCTAACCCAGAAATAGTACCTCAGGTTAAGAACTTTGCTTCAGGATGAGAACAGAAATTGCACGGTGGCAGCAGCGGGAGGCCCCGTTAGCTAAAGTGGTGCTTCTGGTTAAGAACAGTTTCAGGTTAAGAACGGACCTCTGGAACGAATTAAGTACGTAACCAGAGGTACCACTGTATATGTAATATGAAGGAAAGGGGGTACAGGGAGAATTTTCTGCAGAGTGGAAGGAAAGGGGGACCTTTCTCTGCCTTCCCACTTCCAGCCACTCTCTGAAGACTGGAGAATAGGCCCACAGAAGAATATTAGGAGGGCGGGCAGGGGAAGGTGGCTTAATTTTTTTTCAGTCTTCTGATGAGGATGAGGCCATATGAAAAATGAACGTAAGATTTTAGCTGCAGTTCATTTTCAGCTTTGTAATCTTGTTATAAAGGGTCCAAATTGTTGTAATGAATGCACTTTTTGCCAATGAGCATTGCATTCAGCGCCAGCAAATACTTTTTTGTTTCAAGGTTTTGAAAATTGAGGGGCACATTAGATTTGATGGCGCATTACACTCAAGTAAATACGGCATTGAAAAGGATTTTGGGTGACCACACTGGGGAGGCCTGGAGAGCCTTTTCCCATAACAGTAGACAATACTCAGCTACCTGGGCTCAGCTGCGTAATTGTTCCATTCTTATTTTTATTTTGCAATTTGACAGTTTTGAAAATATACCAACTTCTGGCCGCAAATCTAGTGACTGAAGAGGTGACACAAGTGGTACACCTTCAGTGAATCAGTGACTAATCCTTATTGTTTTCTCCCCGCCCTCACCTCTCCCTTCCTCCAAGATGCCGGACTTCAGCCTTATCTGGAGCAAATCAATCTGATTGAAGAGCAGGTGGCAGCATTGGAACAGGCCGCATACAAGCTAGATGCATATTCAAAGAAACTTGGTAAGTACTTGTGACATTGCTAGAAAGCATACAGAAATAGTGCATATTATACCCCTTTTCCACAAGGAGGGGGGTTGCATCCCCTCCATGAACCTTGACAAGTTTTTTTTACCCTTTTGGAACGTGCTATATCTGTGGAGGTTGCTGTTGTGCACTAATAGATTTCCAGGGCATCCCACTCAGGTTTCTTAAATACAGTGGTACCTCAGGTAACATATGCTTCAGGTTACATACGCTTCAGGTTACAGACTCCGCTAACCCAGAAATAGTGCTTCAGGTTAAGAACTTTGCTTCAGGATGAGAACAGAAATCGTGCTCCGGCGGCGTGGCAGCAGCAGGAGGCCCCATTAGCTAAAGTCGTGCTTCAGGTTAAGAACAGTTTCAGGTTAAGTACGGACCTCCGGAACGAATTAAATACTTAACCTGAGGTACCACTGTAATACAGGGCATGGCTGACACTACAAAGTGGTAAAATGTAACCTGAATCATGTTATCACAATAGCCAGAATACTCCCATCTGTGGATAACTTTTTGAAATTGTAAGAGATGAGTGGAACCCAGGCAGTGTTCTAGCTACTGAAAACAGCTTCTGGGTGTTCAGTCTCTATGTAAAAGTGGCACTACATGAGGCTGTGACATAGGTCCTGGGTTCATAACTGAAAGGGAGTTTGCTTTCCCTAATGGCTGTGTGTTTGTCTTCCGCAGAAGCAAAGTACAAAAAGCTGGAGAAACGGTGAAAGAAGTGCATTGAGTGACAGGACTTTTCTTCGAGAACACATGACTTTCTCCTCCGAAGAAAACGGAACTTTACAAAACTTATACTACAAAACTACCATTGGAGAGAGCCATGTGGGCACTCTAAGGAACAGTGGTGCCCCCCCTCCTTTGTTTGAGGCTGAGACATCTTTCCCTCTTTGTAGAATCTGTTGCTTTTTACTATTTTTGTCACTCGTTTTACAGAAAACATATCAGTTGAAGCTACTGTTAATGGCTTCAGCCAGGGCCCTGCAGTAGCTTAACTGAGCAGTTCTGTACCTCCTTCCCTACTGAGCAAGTCCCTTCTGTGCTCTGAAAATTGCTTCGTTTGTGAACATGGAAGTTTCCAGTATGCCGTGTGGGCAGGTGATGTGTTGTGGCCTTGCAGCAAAGCATCTTCTCTCGCCGTGCTTTTTTGAGAAATAAACACCTGGGAATTAAAGCGGCCCTTTTCCTACTCTTTCTTGGGGGGACAGAATTATCTTCCACTTCATCCAGTGTGGCATGAGAGCTGACGCTCAGAACTACGCATGCGGCTCCTCCAGACTGCTGTTTCTTTGGAGCCTGGTTAGATACAGTTTGCATGGAGAGAACTGGCTGTATCTCAACAGTTTTTCAACATGGACAACTGGGACAGGAGTAGGTTGGGATCTGTAGCTTCCACATGTGGGTACCAGCTTGATACAGAAGTGGAGAATATGTTACGAAGAACTGGATGGGAAGATGGGGCAATGGGTCAGTAGGGGTCTTGTGATCAGGAGAGGAGAGAGCGATGACATGAATTAATTAAATTAACACTATGCTATTGTTGTGCCAAGGCTATATATGTCTAGAATTTTGTGTTTGAAATCTACATTGGTACGCTCAACATAATTCTGAGTTTAGAAGAACTCTAGATTTTGTCATCATACTTCAAGACTAGTATCCTAGCGTGATTTCTCAGGTCTGGATACAATCTAGTAATATGAGCCCCTCTCCTCGTTCACAGTCCCATGCTTGCTTTGGAAAATTGGTGTAGTTTTTTTTCTAATCGTGTCCCGTACCTTCCTCTGTGGTTGCCACAGCTATGTTTATTGGCAGATGTGGCACTGTGGCATCAATGGATGCTAATTATAAAGAAAAGCACTGGCAAATACCTTCCCTGGAATCTCAATTGCCAGTTCTTCTACAAAGGCTGGATTCTAGAAGTCTATCTCCGGGTCTTCCCCTATATCAGGGATGTCCAACAGGTCAATCACGATCTACTGGTAGATCCCCGCTAGGTTTTGGTAGATCGCGGTCGATCTCTGGATCCCTTTCCTTAGCGTCGCTAAAACTGACTCCTGCCATGCCCCCTCGGCCTACCCTCTATTGTTGTATGATCTCTGGAAAAGAAGACAGAGCTTTCTTTGTGCTGCTGTTGTGATCCACAGCCATCTTTTTGTGAGTGACTTGACCTCTTCCCCCCCCCAAAAAAAAAACCACTGACCTCCCCCCAAAAAAGTTTTTTTCAAACCCCTAAAAAAGTGGGGCTTCTCTCCCCCCTAAAAATAGCTCAACAACTTTGAGCTGATCCCCCCCAAAAACAGGGGTAGATCACTGCCAGTTTTTAATTTTGAAAGTAAGAGAGTTGGCCACCCCTGCCCTATATGTTCTGCAAATGCTATCAGCAGCACTGCCTCCTACAGTTCCTTGAATGAGTCTTAATTACGGCACTTGTTTCTCCTGAGAATATGCAGAGCCTGTGCAACAAATATTTTGGGGGAGAGACATGGTTGATGACTTACAGTGGTGCCCCGCAAGACGAACGCCTCGCAAGACGGAAAACCCGCTAGACGAAAGGGTTTTCCGTTTTGGAGGCGCTTCGCAAAACGAATTTCCCTATGGGCTTGCTTCGCAAGACGAAAATGTCTTGCGAGTTCCTGCGTGGTTTTTTTCCTCCCCCCCCCTTTTTCTAAGCCGCTTATCAGCTGATCCAATAAGCCGCTAAAAGCCGCTAATAGCGCTAAGCCGCTAAGCCGTCAATGCGCTTGCTTCGCAAGACGAAAAAACCGCTAGACGAAGAGACTCGCGGAACGGATTAATTTCGTCTTGCGAGGCACCACTGTATCTAGTTTGAGAGGGCCTCTTACTATGAAGAGGCAGCCATGCATAATTACTCACAAGTAGCCTCATTACCTTAATGAGGGCTGTGAGGGTTTTTCAGCTGGTCTACAAGTTTCCAGTGGTTAAAGATTTCTATCTGCAACATGCAGCTAAAAAATTTTGAGACCCTCCTGCTAAGCTCCTGCATTAACAATCTCAACACTTTGGGAGTGGACGGCTCTTAAGAACAGTTTGGGGGGAGGATTTGCTGCCTCGACTAGTTTCCGACCCAGTTGTTGTTTAGTTGTGTCCGACTCTTCGTGACCCCATGGATCAGAGCACGCCAGGCACTCCTGTCTTCCACTGCTTCCCCGCACTTTGGTCAAACTCATGCTGGTAGCTTCAAGAACACTGTCCAACCATCTCCTCCTCTTCGTCCCCTTCTCCTTGTGCCCTCCATCTTTCCCAACATCAGGGTCTTTTCCAGGGAGTCTTCTCTTCTCATGAGGTGGTCAAAGGATTGGAGCCTCAGCTTCACAATCTGTCCTTCCAGTGAGCACTCGGGGCTGATTTCCTTAAGAATGGAGAGGTTTGATCTTCTTGCAGTCCACAGGACTCTCAAGAGTCTCCTCCAACTCCATAATTCAAAAGCACAAATTCTTTGGCGATCTGCCTTCTTTATGGTCCAGCTCTCACTTCCATACATCACTACTGGGAAAATCATAGCTTTAACTATACAGACTTTTGTCCGACCCAGTTAGCATAAAGCAATTTCCTGTTTTCCTAATGTTTGATCCACCTGGCTCTGCAATGCTGACGTTCCGTGGCACCAGCTTTCCATTGTTTCAGACAGGATTCACCCACCCACTCACAAGGTACCAGGAACTGAATGCAAATGAAAGGTTCTCCCTACTTCATTCCAGTCTGCCTCAGGGTAACATCCGACTTCTCCATTTTTTGTATTAATTTTGCTCAACAACAACGTAACAATTCGATAGAATGTGAAAATTCTGGTGATACAATAATTTCCCATAGTAAGTGAAATAATGCACAAGGATCTTTAATTTTTAAACAACTCTTTATATAAAAAGCCAAAACTTGATATTTCCAGTATTACAGTGATTGTTCCACAAAAATGTTAAATGGAGGAACACTCCCAGAAATGTTATTTTTTAAAAAAAAAAAATCCTAATTTTTAAATGGTGGTGACTCAAATGTACACTGGTGAATTTCAGCTTATCCCCTTAGCAATACTGAATAGTGATGTGATCGAGTCTGAGCTTTCCTTTGAAGTATACTTCCAATTGTCCCCCAATTCATATAGATATTTTCTTATACCCACCCAGGGCTGTCTGGGTGGCTTTCTGATATAGGAGCCCCACAGAATTTCAGCTTTGTGAGTTATTTGTATCGACAACCTATCTTGATGCTATGGGTGGTAATGTTTGTCACTAGCTAGGACCACTTGTAGAAATAATTCAATTTGCCTTGCTCTGTGGTAGCCTGTTACTACGAGGTAACGTTCGTGGATCACAGAGATTGTTGACAAAGTGCCCGTGATTCAGACGTTCCTCGCAATCGGGGTGTCATGTTTTATTTGTGCACCGATTTTCAGCTTCCTGGACAATATCTTAACAGCCATTTCCCTAATTCAAATACCTGCCTTTTTATCCCTTAGAGGTTAATCTCAACTTTTTCCAGGGAGTGAAGATTCAGTTAGAAGAAATGGTGCAATTGGAAAACAGTAATCTTTCTCCTCTGAGCACCATTCCAAACTGCTGTGGCTCCTTTAAAGCAGAGTAAAAGATGTTGGAATCTTAGCGTGAATGTGAAGTCTGCATATGTGAAAACACGTCTTGGGACTTCCGAGGAATGGCGAACCTCGAATGCAGAACTTGGGTCAAGAAGGGTTAGCTACCCCCAATATATAGTTTGGCCAATTGCACATTATATAGTCTAGCTTAGCAATTTCTCTACAGGCTTTTCTGTGCATGCAGTCAACATAAATCTGTACAGGAAATCTTTTCCTGATTTTTTGGTGAAGCACCTTGTATTACAGGGTGTGGAATATAGGCTAGGCACCTTTTCACTCCTCAAGTCGCATCTAATTTGATCCTCAAAATTAAACATACTATATATCATTCTTTAAATATATTTATGAAAATGTATCATCTTCCATACAATATAAAAAGAAGAGGAGGCTGGATTGTTTTATTTTAAAAAAATGTGCATAGAAAAGCTAAGGACTGTTTTACCATCTGAGGACATTTTTACAAGTCAAATGGTGACGCCCAATGCAACATGCAATCTTAATCGTTCCAGGTTGTGCTACCACTGCTGAAACCCCCCGTCCCATCCTGGCCACTGGTGAAATGGGATTCCCTGCTTGCTGTAAGCCTCTGCGCTGTTGAGCTCTTGCATGTAACATGGTTTCATCAACTCTCAGTGGGCACCACCTAGATACTGCTTTTCATTTCACCCTGTTGTCAAATACCCATGCAGGTTTTAGCCTTTAAAGGGGGGGGGGGGAACCTTCCCATAACACTTCTCCGCTCTCCTGCATAACCCTTACTTCTCATTTAGGTTGGTTTGTCTTTTAGCGGCGATATCGGGCAAAGCCACATTTTCTCCTGTAACAATGCCCACCGTTTCACGACATTCTCTTGCCACTTTCCCTCTCTCTTAATCACAGCCCAAAAAACCGAGCACAGTTTTGCTTAAAGGAATAAACCGGCTCCTTCCTTGCAAAATTCCTCTTCCCATCATTACTTTTAAACTACTCTTATGCTGTTGCTGCGTGATCTGGCCAATGCAAAGGTAGAACTAAGATGGAACCCACTTTCCTTGCTCCTAAAAACCGAACGAGTCTGAAGAAGTTAACGCCAGAGAACTGGCAGCCATTGGCTGCATTGCTTAGAACAAATGATATACCGAGTCCAGGTATTAAGAGTACATATGCAGGATGAAATTGGCTCTATTCCACAGCGCGTAGTACATTTGTTTTCCTTGTTTGATTTTGGTACAACAGTCTAATGCAGGCTACCCCTCTGGAATTCCCCAGAAAGTAACCTAATACAGTTACTGCGGCCAATTATTCTGGATACGTAAGTTTAAATTACACAGGAACCAACTTGCTTCTCAGAAAGAATCCGTTTACCCAGTCATTCTGGAAGGGTTATAAACCAAGCAATTTCTGACAAGTCTCAGCATCGCAACCTTCGGAGCTCAAACGCTTTTCTTTCTGAAACAAAGACGCAGAAAGCAAAAGTAAGTGTAATTGGTCGGTAGAATCAAGTGTTCTCCCTCCAGCATTTTTACCAAATTGCAGAAGACAATGTTATGCCTGCATAACCAACCATGGTACTTATTATCTGACAAATAACTACAAAATAACTTGTCTTTAAAGTTGGGGGCCTGCGGCAGAGTTAATAACCCTTTGAGAAGCAATTGCTTCCTTCCTTTTTCCTCACTGCTCTCTCTCTCTTTCACCCAATCATTTAGATTGGTTTCCCTAACTTCTCCTTGAAAGATCAGGTCTTGCACTTGAACTTCAACATCAGGGTCTGCTAGCGCTAGCTCCCTTCCTTCATTTTGGACGTTGAAAATGGCCACGAAGGGTTGGTTATATATCATCACTGTGTCATGGTGGGGGGAATTTTGCTCAGCCACTTCCGGCTCTCTTACCTCTGTCCAGTCAGAAAGGCCAAAGGCTTTCATTCCTTGAACTTTGTCCCAAGGCAATCATCGAGTTCCTCTCTGTTTTCCTCAAATCCAAACACGCAGAATCTGGCCTGAACAGACAGGTAAAAGTTACCATCAATACAAAGCACTGGGAATAACGGCTGTAATTTTCCGCATGTTGTTGAATGATAAAACAGACACACCTGGCACCAGATATTTTCCACCCATACTCCAAAACAGCTGCTCTTCAAAACATTTGTGTAAGCTTTCAAAAAATAGTTATCGGGGGTAAAAACAACCTACTGCCCAACCTCGCTGCACTGTTGTTGTTGTTGTTTAGTCATTTAGTCGTGTACGACTCTTTGTGACCCCATGGACCAGAGCACGCCAGGCACTTCTGTCTTCCACTGCCTCCAGCAGTTTGGTCAAACTCATGCTGGTAGCTTCGAGAACACCGTCCAACCATCTCGTCCCCTGTCGTCTCCTTCTCCTTGTGCTCTCCATCTTTCCCAACATCAGGGTCTTAAACCATAGCTTTAACTATACGGACCTTCATTGGCAAGATGATGTCTCTGCTTTTTAAGATGCTGTCTAGGTTTGTCATTGCTTTTTTCCCAAGAAGCAGGCGTCTTTTAATTTCACGGCTGCAGTGATCATGGAACCCAAGAAAGTAAAATCTCTCACTGCCCTCATTTCTTCCCCTTCTATTTGCCAGGAGCTGATGGGACTAGTGGCCATGATCTTCGTTTTTTTGATGTTATTTCAAACCATAATTTGTGCTCTCCTTTTTCACCCTCATTAAAAGGTTCTTTAATTCCTCCTCACTTTCTGCCATCAATGTTGTGTCATCTGCAAATCTGAGGTTGTTGATATTTCTTCCGGCAATCTTAATTCCGGCTAGGGATTCATCCAGCCCAGCCTTTCGCATAATGAATCCCTAGCCGGAATTAAGGTAACAAGCAAACCAGCATGGGAGAAACAAATAAACACAAACATTACATTCATCCTTTGTTGCTGGCCAACTCTCCTTGCCAGTCTCCCCCCCCCCCCGCCGCCGCCCATTTTACAAGTGAAACACTTGAAGAAGGCAAAGGGTTTCTTGACATCTCTTTGGAAACTATGTTCCTGAGTATGTCGAGAGGTATATAAAAAAGAATAAATATTTTCTACAGTGGATCATGGGATTTCTAGGGGTTTTTTATCGGGGCTACGAGGGAGTTAAGGCAGGCTATTTCAACGTACAACTCCAACCCTGCAGTCTAATATTATTTTAGTTGGACTTTTGTAACTAAGCTCTTAAGGCAGCAAGCAACATGAAGCTTATACAACGTGATGAGATCCAGCGCCAAGGGCCTTCTGGTGGTTCCCTCACTGCGAGAAGCGAGGTTACAGGGAACCAGGCAGAGGGCCTTCTTGGTAGTGGCGCCTACCCTGTGGAACGCCCTCCCATCAGATGTCAAGGAAATAAACAACTATCCTACTTTTAAAAGACATTTGAAGGCAGCCCTGTTTAGGGAAGTTTTTAATGTTTAATGCTGTATTGTGTTTTTAATATTTGATTGGGAGCCGCCCAGAGTGGCTGGGGAAACTCAGCCAGATGGGGGCGGGTATAAATAATAAATTATTATGAAAGCAAACGAACGTTGTCAAAATTGCAAATCTCAGCATGGGAGAGCTAAGGATTTTTGCCACTCAGTTCTGCTGAACATATAATACGGTTCTTCCACTGAGGTGAAGGGATAATGTATAGCAGCAGATGTTTAGGCACTCTGCTCTTATTTTGCTGAAGATCAACAATATTTTCTGTTGCATGTGGTACACAAATGAGAGCAGTTTGGGGCGCAGAAGGTGAAACTGCTGTTCATAAATGAAATTAGGAGCTGCCCTTTCTCCAAAGGAAGGTAAGCTGGGCTTCCAGTCCATATTTCAATAAATGTCCACATCTGCTCGTTTGATCCCCAGCTGTTTTTGCTCACAGCACCCATTTTGATCTCTTCCGCCTCTGTATTTGTTTCAGCTGCTCAAACAATAGCAGGATGCCTCTCTGTCCCAACCCAGTTTTCTGTTCTAGCTGTGAAGCTGCTCTGGGGGTGGGGGTGGGGCTAATAAAGGACTACACAGCTGCAACTGGAGTCCGGAGTGTAAATACCAGGTGCATTTGATATTCAAGTGCACACGACAGGAGAATCCCAGGCGGAATGATTAGACAGCTGCTCATCCCACTGGAAATCAAAAGACACCGACAGTCATTTCAGGAAAGACCCTGGGCTCTGGCAGAATCCCCAGCTAAAGAGACATGGGGGGTTTGCAGCGTTGCATAACACATCTGCGTACGCAAACAAGATAATCCGTTTCCTCTGTCCATGGCCAAAACCCCCCAAGAAAGCGAAAAACAAACAAGAACTTGGAAAATTTGGGTGGTTGCAGCTCCCGGCTTATATGGACCAGCATAAACTCAGATGTATGCTACAGGCAAAAGTATTGTCAACCTCATCATTGCCATTGCCATTGTTATGGTTCATATTTTACATATTGATTTAAAGTATTCCTAGGACACCATTCAGGGCTGTGCCTTTGCAAAATGGAGGAGATACATAGCTTAATAGACACCTCAAACAACAGCAGAAAGCCTGTCAAGATAGATAACAGCAAATCAATGTAATTTATTAGAAGAAATCAGTGCATGATAGCTCAGCTGGTTAGAGTGTGGTGCTGATAATGGCAAGGTGGCAGGTTCAATCCTCATATGGGATAAAGGTAAAGGGACCCCTGACCATTAGGTCCAGTCATGGCCGACTCTGGGGTTGCGGCGCTCATCTCGCTTTATTGGCCGAGGGAGCCGGCATACAGCTTCCGGGTCATGTGGCCAGCATGACTAAGCTGCTTCTGGCGAACCACAGCAGCGCACGGAAACGCCATTTACCTTCCCGCCAGAGTGGTACCTATTTATCTACTTGCACTCTGACGTGCTTTCGAACTGCTAGGTGGGCAGGAGCAGGGACCGAGCAAGGGAGCTCACCCTGTCGCATGGATTCAAACCACTGACCTTCTGATCAGCAAGTCCTAGGCTCTCTGGTTTAACCCACAGCGCCACAGCTGCATGTTATTGCATTGCAGCGATTGGACCAGATGAGCCTCGAGGTCCATCCGGTTCTGTAATTCTATGAAAACACTTATGCATTGTAAACTTAGGCAAAACCACAGGATTTCAGTATTGGAGGGAGGGAAGAAGTAGCTCACAGTCACGTAGTCAATAACACATTAAGGAAGTCGGCCTGGAAAAGGTAACATTTAAGGCCCATTTGAAACCCTGCACTGAAGCAGCCAAATGCAATTCCACCAGAGAAGAGTTCAGTGGCCTCTTCCTCATCTCAGCCAGCCTGATGAGAATGGCAAGGAGGGCTCCAAACCTGACCTTCATCTTCAGGAAGAAAGCTTAATAACCCTCATCATTTATTGGTGAGCTGCCCAGTGCAGAACTACAACAGTTTGTCCAGGCTCTGCCCCATTGTATTTCAGGGGGGACTGTGTGGAGAGAGTCTCCTCTTTAAATTCCTGGGAGTTTACTTTAGTGAGGACCTCACTTGAAAAGCCAACATAACTCAGGTGGTCAGAAAGGCCCAACAGAGACTCCATTTCCTCCGGGTCTTGCGAAAGAATAATGTTAAACAACAACTGAGGAACGCCTTTTACCAGTCCACAATAGAAAGTGTACTTTGATATTGTATCACAGTGTGGTAGGCTGCCCTGACAGCCACGGACAGAAAGTCTCTACAGAGGGTGGGGAATACAGCACATGATATCATGGGCTGTCCCTCGAGTCCGCTAGATGACATTGCAAGGGATCGTTGCCTTAGGAGAGCGAGAAAAATTCTCAGGGATGGCTCACACCCCGGCCATCACCTCTTTAATCTTCTACGCTCGGGCAGGAAATCTAGAAGTATAATCAGCCATAAAGGTAAAGGGACCCCTGACCATTAGGTCCAGTCGTGACCGACTCTGGGGTTGCGGCGCTCATCTCGCTTTATTGGCCGAGGGAGCCGGCGTACAGCTTCTGGGTCATGTGGCCAGCATGACTAAGCCGCTTCTGGCGAACCAGAGCAGCGCACGGAAACGCCATTTACCTTCCTGCCAAAGTGGTACCTATATATCTACTTGCACTTTGACGTGCTTTTGAACTGCTAGGTTGGCAGGAGCAGGGACCGAGCAACAGGAGCTCACCCCGTTGCGGGGATTCAAACCGCCGACCTTCTGATCAGCAAGTCCTAGGCTCTGTGGTTTAACCCACAGCGCCACATGAGTCCCTTATAATCAGCCATACCAACAGGCTAAAAAATAGCTTCTATCCGTGGGCTGTTCGGCTGTTGAACGGAAAATAAAATAGCAAAATTGACTTGCGAGGTGGTGTGTTGTTCGATAAGAGATTGAGTGGGGGGGGGAGGCTCGTTTAATTTCATTGTACACAGGTTGTACAATGACAATAAAGATTATCATCATCATCATCATCATCTCTAATTTCATAGAACCATAGAGTTGTGGAGCTGGAAGGGTCCCCAAGGGCTGATTATCCAACCCCCTGCAACGCAGAAATCTCAACTAATCCATGACAGGTGGCCATCCAGCCTCTGCTTAAAAACGTCCAAAGGAGAATCCACAACCTCCCAATGGAGACAATTCCACTGTTGAACAGCTCTTACTGTCAGAAAGTTCTTCCTGACGTTTAGTTGGAATCTCCTTTCTTGTAATTTGAAGCTATTGGTTCGAGTCCTACCCTCTAGAGCAGAAGAGAACAAGCTCGCTCCATCATATGCAGACAGGACTTTGAAGCCAACTCTCTTGAATCGGTCCAAGTTTAGGAGTCCAGTTACTAAACCACAGTAGTTCTACAATGTGCAGTAAATAGCATGCAGTCCAGAACAGGGCCTCCCAGAATCTTTGCTGCCCCCCATCTCCCTTGCATCTTCAAATGAATGTTCAGATCCTAGATCTCAGCCACACTGGAGTTTACTGCGGATGTGAAACTGTTCTGCATCTCTATTTTTTATCTTTTTCACAGCATTCAACAGCCTCCCTTACCCTTAAGATGAATTTTAACAGGGAGAAATGTAAAGTATTGCACTTGGGCAAAAAAAATGAGAGGCACAAATACAAGATGGGTGACACCTGGTTTGAGAGCAGTACATGTGAAAAGGATCTAGGAGTCTTGGTTGACCACAAACTTGACATGAGCCAACAGTGTGACGCGGCAGCTAAAAAAGCCAATGCAATTCTGGGCTGCATCAATAGGAGTATAGCATCTAGATCAAGGGAAGTAATAGTGCCACTGTATTCTGCTCTGGTCAGACCTCACCTGGAGTACTGTGTCCAGTTCTGGGCACCACAGTTCAAGAAGGACACTGACAAACTTGAACGTGTCCAGAGGAGGACAACCAAAATGGTCAAAGGCCTGGAAACAATGCCTTATGAGGAACGGCTAAGGGAGCTGGGCATGTTTAGCCTGGAGAAGAGGAGGTTAAGGGGTGATATGATAGCCATGTTCAAATATATAAAAGGATGTCACATAGAGGAGGGAGAAAGGTTGTTTTCTGCTGCTCCAGAGAAGCGGACACGGAGCAATGGATCCAAACTACAAGAAAGAAGATTCCACCTAAACATTAGGAAGGAATTAGTGCTGTTCGACAGTGGAATTTGCTGCCAAGGAGTGTGGTGGAGTCTCCTTCTTTGGAGGTCTTTAAGCAGAGGCTTGACAACCATATGTCAGGAGTGCTCTGATGGGGTTTCCTGCTTGGCAGGGGGTTGGACTCGATGGCCCTTGTGGTCTCTTCCAACTCTATGATTCTATGATCCTAGTGGCAACCACACTTTCTCAAGCACAGGAAACACCAAGATAGATATCGGAGGCCTTAAACTGTGAGTATTCGTGAGAGTGTGGATGAAAGTTCGCAAACATGGAAACAGTGACCCGTTAACCACAACAAGTATAGCCACAACCCTAGGAAGCTTACCTATAGAGCTGAGGGCATGACCTTTTCAAGGCAGCTGATGACAAGCCCAGCCTGCTCTGGTTCCTTCCCCTACTCTTTCTCAGGAGGTCTCTCATTCTTCCCCAGGTCAGATTGTCACTCTGCGGAATATGCAAAGCCATTTTAGCACAAGGCGAGTGAACATGGAAACAGTTCCTAAGCTTGCACATGGTCCCCACGTAACTGGTAAACACAAGGCGCATGCTTGAAAGGTGAAACCTCTTTTTCTCAAAAAAGGTTCAGAGTAGCCTCTTTACGGTCAGTTATTTTGAGACGTAGGATATAATTTGCAACGGCAGCAGCTTCCGGTATACTGTAAAAGGATGATCCGTGATAATATGCTGGCGTCGTGAGAAACAGCCCAGGAAAAAAGCATGCAATAGCTGCAGGTGCCTCTGGGCTGTCAGCATTTAACAGGTGGAATCGGCTCACATAGTGGAACTTTAGATTTGTGCGATTTAAGCACAATGTCACCCTAGCACAGCAGTCACACCTTCTTTTTTTAAAGCAGGCTTTTGTGGGTTTTGTGGTATATTTCATGATATGTTGTATTTATGCTGTTGTATTTTATGTTGTAGGGACATGGGTGGTGCTGTGGATTAAACTTGCTGATCAGAAGGTCGGCGGTTCAAATCCTGGCGACGGGGTGAGCTCCCGTTGCTCGGTCCTTGCTCCTGCCAACCTAGCAGTTCGAAAGCATGTCAAACTGCAAGTAGATAAATAGGTACCTCTCTGGTGGGAAGGTAAATGGTGTTTCCGTGCACTGCTCTGGTTCTCCAGAAGCAGCTTAGTCATGCTGGCCACATGACCCGGAAGCTGTACGCCGGCTCCCTCGGCCAGTAAAGCGAGATGAGCGCCGCAACCCCAGAGTCAGCCATGACTGGACCTAATGGCAAGGGGTCCCTTTACCTTTACCTTTGTGGTTTGGAAATGATGAGGGAGTGCATCGAAAGGTATTGAATGAATGTATGATGGATAGGAAGTCCTGTCAACACTCTGAAAGCAAATTTGGATGAACGCTTATTGTCAGAAGCGTATCGGAACAAAAATTCAATAAAGGCCAGGCATACTCTAACAGTGCAAGCAAATCAGGATCAGTCCTGGATAAGCAGGCTGTCTGGAGAAACTGAGTTATTTAAGAGGCACTAGTGAACAAGAGGGGACTTGCATTGTCCATTCGCATGTCTCTGGAGGAGCCTCCAGTGAAACTAGGCTAGCACTGAGGACCATACTGATTGGGTGCTTTTGATTTTTAACCTGTTCAAGAGTTTTAAGAAGGTGCCTATATACACGGATTATAAAATATTTCATGATATGTTGTATTTATGCTGTTGTATTTTATGTTGTAGGGACACGGGTGGTGCTGTGGATTAAACCACAGAGCCTAGGACTTGCCGATCAGAAGGTCGGCGGTTCAAATCCTGGCGACGGGGTGAGCTCCCATTGCTCTGTCCCTGCTCCTGCCAACCTAGCAGTTCGAAAGCATGTCAAGGTGCAAGTAGATAAATAGGTACCACTTCGGCAGGAAGGTAAACGGCGTTTCCGTGCGCTGCTCTGGTTCGCCAGAAGCGGCTTTGTCATGCTGGCCACATGACCTGGAAGCTGTACTCCGGCTCCGTTGGCCAGTAAAGCGAGATGAGCGCTGCAACCCCAGAGTCGTCCGCGACTGGACCTAATGGTCAGGGGTCCCTTTACCTTTTACCTATTTTATGTTGTATTTATCTATGTTGTATTTTATGCTGTTTTTAAGTCACATTTTTAATCAATGTTTTATATTTGCTGTTAGCCGCCCTGAGCCCGGTTTTTAAACTGGGAAGGGCAGGGTATAAATAAAAAATTATTGTTGTTGTTGTTGTTATATTATTATTGTTATTGTTGTTGTTGTTGTTGTTGTTGTTATTATTATTATTATTATTATTCCCTATCTGAGAAATGGAGTGGTGTCATACATGAGTTCCATTCTGCCTTCAGAAGCCAGAGCCACTTGCCAGATGGCATAATCCCCATGCCAGCAGCACCACCACACAGCAGGAATATGCAGTGGTTTTTGTGTGATCCACAAGAAATTTGCCCTCCTACTCTACTTAACAGGATATTCAGTATGCTATTAGTGCATAATTAATATCAGTGCATAATTGCATGTGGCTCTCTAAAGTATTGTGTGTGTGTGTGTGTGTGTGTGTGTGTGTGTAAGGTAAAGGGATCCCTGATCATTAGGTCCAGTCGTGACCAACTCTGGGGTTGCGGCGCTCATCTCGCTTTATTGGCCGAGGGAGCCGGTGTACAGCTTCCGGATCATGTAGCCAGAATGACTAAGCTGCTTCTGGCGAACCAGAGCAGCCCACAGAAACGCCGTTTACCTTCCCGCCGGAGTGGTACCTATTTATCTACTTACACTTTGTGCTTTCGAACTGCTAGATTGGCAGGAGCAGGGACAGAGCAACGGGAGCTCACCCCGTGGCAGGGATTCGAACTGCCAACCTTCTGATCGGCAAGTCCTAGGCTCTGTGGTTTAACCCACAGCGGCACCTGCATCCATATATATATATATATATATATATATATATATATATATATATGACAAAGGAACGCTCCTGCTCTGAGCCAGGCACAATCTTCATTTCAGCAGAGGGAGGAGAAATTAGGGAAACACGGGATGGTAGCAGCAGCTACCATTTGGTATGAATTGCTTTCCCAAAGTGATTACTTACCGAGGCATTTCTGCTAATGTCAAAGCCCTAGAAATAAAAAGAAGAGAGCATAGAATTAATATTGGGAGTACGCCTTAGAATCTGCTCTAAAGCCTTCCAGCCACCGCATGAACAGCGCAAAGCTGTTTAAGGGAAGCAGGTCGAGGGTGGTTTTTGTGGTAGGGATGTGGGTGGTGCTGTGGGTTAAACCACAGAGCCTAGGACCCCACCCTGCCCACCCCACCCAGCACAAAGCTTTGCATTGCCCTGTTAGGATGTAATCGAAATTTATCTTGATATCAGCCAGTATTCTTATGAGAGCTGTTCCTCTGCAGACAGCATGAGAAGATGGGTAGGAATGTGCAATAGCAGCTGCTGCAGAACCAGCTTCCACTGTAAAAGTGCATCCGACAAAATGGGGTCCAGTCCACAAAAACCTACGCCACACGAACATATATCGCTCACCGTTTTCATGGCTGACTCCTTTAGGAGCTGAGCTTGGCCGTCAGTCGCACAGTATCCATCCCTGCACTCATTCTGTCCACGTTTCTTTCCATTCGACAGCATTATCAGCTGGTTATTTTCCAGATCCAGGCGAACATCTCTCCCTGCAGTCAGAAGATTGACCAATGTAAACAGGTAGCTTATGTCGTCTTGCTTTTTACCAGCTGTTACAACTGTTCAGAGTTAGAAAAGCGAGCGCCTAGTGTACGTTTGTGAGAGATTTTACTTTCTTGGGCTCCATGATCACTGCAGATGGTGACAGCAGCCACGAAATTAAAAGACGCCTGCTTCTTGGGAAAAAAGCAACGACAAACCTAGACAGCATCTTAAAAAGCAGACACATCACCTTGCCAACAAAGGTCCGTATAGTAAAAGCTATGGTTTTCCCAATAGTGATGTATGGAAGTGAGAGCTGGACCATAAAGAAGGCTGATAGCTGAAGAATGGATGCTTTTGAATTCTGGTGCTGGAGGAGACTCTTGAGAGTCCCATGGACTGCAAGAAGATCAAACGCATCCATTCTGAAGGAAATCAGCCCTGAGTGCTCACTGGAAGGACAGATCCTGAAGCTGAGGCTCCAATACTTTGGCCACCTCATGAGAAGAGAAGACTCCCTGGAAAAGGCTCTGATGTTGGGAAAGATGGAGGGCACAAGGAGAAGGGGATGACAGAGGATAAGATGGTTGGACAGTGTTCTCGAAGCTACCAGTATGAGTTTGACTAAACTGCGGGAGGCAGTGGAAGACAGGAGTGCCTGGCGTGCTCTGGTCCATGGGGTCACGAAGAGTCGGACACGACTAAACGACTAAACAACGAAGTGTACGTTTGCTGCCGTTGTCTTCTTGTGCAATGGCAAAGGGAGATTTGGAATGGTTCAAGACATCTCACCGCCTGAGGCAAAGGATAAGATGGTTTCTCTCCCCACCCCACCCCGCCCCCGCTTTCCACTCCATGCGCAAATGCCAACCAGACTTGAAGTATTGAATCTTACTTCAGTCCTTGTGAGGAGAAAGCACTCTCCACTGCAACTGAGAGCAGCAGGATAGTTTAGGGCAGTGATGGCCAAACTTGGCCCTCCAGCTGTTTTGGGACTACGACTCCCATCATCCCTAGCTAACAGGACCCATGGACAGGGATAATGGAAATTGTAGTCCCAAAACACCAGGAGGGCCAAATTTGGCCATCACTGGTTTAGGGAGCACAGGACAGGCCTCCTGGCACATTCAGCTCTGTGCTGTTAACACCTTGCTGCCACTTCCTAGCCAACTCATTCTGTCTAATGGCAGGGCTGGCCCTGAAGGAGATACACAGCATATGCAAAGACTAAGCTAGAGAATACCATGATGTGTTAGTCACTCAGAGATCCAGGCCAAAGTTACTGCCTCCCCTCCAACCTTTCTCTGATGAAAACAGGGACATGAATAATAATAATAATAGTTATAATTCATACCCTGCCTATCTGACTGGATTGCTTCAACCACTCTTGGCAGCTTCCAACATATATAAAATATAATGAAAGAGTAATCTTTTTTTAAAAAAATGTTCCCTATACAGGGTTGCCTTCAGATGATTTCTAAAGGTTGTACAGTTACTTATCTCTTTGTCTCGGGGGTTGCAGAATGCCATACCCTCCAACATTTTTCCGATGAAAATAGAGGCATCCCTACCATACCCTCCAACATTTCGCCGATGAAAATAGGGATGTCCTAAGGAAAAGTGGAGGGACGCGGGTGGCGCTGTGGGTTAAACCACGGAGCCTAGGACTTGCCAATCAGAAGGTCGGCAGTTCAAATCCCCACAACGGGTGAGCTCCCGTTGCTCGGTCCCTGCTCCTGCCAACCTAGCAGTTCAAAAGCATACCAGTGCAAGTAGATAAATAGGTATCGCTGTGGCGGGAAGGTAAACGGCATTTCCATGTGCTGCTCTGGTTCGCCAGAAGCGGCTTAGTCATTCTGGCCACATGACCTAGAAGCTGTACGCCGGCTCCCTCAGCCAATAAAGCAAGAAGAGCGCCGTAACCCCAGAGTCGGTCACCACAGGACCTAATGGTCAGGGGTCCCTTTACCTTTACCATAGTCTCCAACATTCTCTGATGAAAATAGGGACGTCCTAAGGAAAAGCGGGACATTCTGGGATCAAACCAGAAACTGAGACAGCTTCTGTAAATCTGGGACTGTCCCTGAAGAACAGGGACACTTGGAGGGTCTGTTACTGCCTCTGTTAAAGTGATGGCTGTGTTAGAAAGGAATTATCTGGGAGCAGATCTGGTGAAAAGCATGTGCTTTGTTTAATGTTGCCCATGTCTACTCAATAATGTCCTATTACTGAACGACTGTGGCCGCCGATTAAGACCTATTCCATAACAAGTGCATTATACATTAAGGTTAGTGGGCCAGAAGACAGAAACCTACCTTTGCTTGTTTTGTCACTGCTTCCTCCTCCTCCTTCTGGAATGATTGAGAGGTCGGACATGTTTCCATTCTGCACCAATAGGCTGTGTGGTCGGCTCTTCCCAGGAAAAAAAATCTTCCCTTCTTGGTGTGAGCTCAACAAAATCCTGGCAGCTCCGCAGGAGCAATGCTGTAGAAAACACTCCTACGCCAGGTGAAAGAGGAGATATGCCTGAGTTTAATTTGCAGCTAGTCAGGAGTATGCAACTTGGCGCCACAAGATAGCACAAACAAATTGCTGGAATTCCATGAGAGAGATGGCCAGCTTCTTCCCTAGGAACTGTCTGGCCAAAATAAACGTGCCTAACATAATCTAGGAATACTGTACAGTATAGTGAAACTTCACCCCAGAACACCGAGACCCTTTGGAGACTCTTCTTGCAGTTCTTCAGTTGTATGTTCCATTCTACAAACATAAAATACGATTTTGACATTCCTAAGTAACTAATTTCTGCTCCAGATACCAGTTTCTTTGTGAAGTTATCAATAATAAGCATTTCAGAGCGGTAAAATCCCTTCAATATTTTCATATGCACTGTTATGCATATGTTATATTACCACTTACAATACGGAACATTATACAGTGGTACCTCGGGTTACAGACGCTTCAGGTTACAGACTCCGCTAACCCAGAAATATTACCTCATGTTAAGAACTTTGCTTCAGGATAAGTACAGAAATCGTGCAGCAGTGGCGTGGTGGCCCCATTAGCTAAAGTGGTGCTTCAGGTTAAGAACAGTTTCAGGTTAAGAACGGACCTCCGGAACGAATTAAGTACGTAACCAGAGGTACCACTGTATGTCTGGTTTAACAAGAAGCTCAACAAACGGAAAGTAAGATGACAATAAACCGATTAATATCACATTTAAAATTAATAACAATCTATCTTCATATGTTTTGTCTGGATACTGATGGAATATAGAATTCTAGTTGCTTCCAGTATATAAGAAACCAATCCTTTATGCTCCCACGTCACTGAACCTTCCACATAACTTAAAATACTTTTTTGGTTGACTTTTTATTTCCCCCCAATATTTCTTTAGCATATGCCATATGACATTCCCATCACATGTGGAAAAAAGTCCCCTCTCTTTTTCCGACACTTCCAACAAGTGGCCAGGTTGTTTTTAATGACTGTGTGTATCTTTACTGGGGCAGTACAGTGGTACCTTAGGTTAAGTACTTAATTCGTTCCGGAGGTCCGTTCTTAACCTGAAACTGTTCTTAACCTGAAGCATCACTTTAGCTAATGGGGCCTCCTGCTGCTGCGCCGCCGGAGCCCGATTTCTGTTCTCATCCTGAAGCAAAGTTCTTAACCTGAAGCACTATTTCTGGGTTAGTGAAGTCTGTAACCTGAAGCATATGTAACCTGAAGTGTATGTAACCCGAGGTACCACTGTATACTATTTGCTCATTGTTTTAAAACAGTTTTCTCTTGTTGCCGTTTTTAAACAAAATCTGTATGTGCTTTTACTATATATATATATATATATATATATATATATATATATCCCCAGATATCCACTGGGACATTGTCCTGAGCCCTTTCTCACCATGTATTACATTCCTTAACTTGTTCTGACTCTGTATCATATTTACAAATTAGTGCGTAGATTTTATTTTTCTTTATTTATGGCTAATACATGCCTGTTGGTCTTGGCTTTTGCCTCTCTTATCTCACACACAAAGAGAGATACCTGGATGACAACAGAGAGAGGTGCAGCTGATTCTCAAATGGCTCTCACATTCCAGGAGAGCCCTTCCACAGAGAGGCATCTCCTTCAGAGAAGCAAACTCCTTGGCCACTCAGCCAGAGCCATCAAGACAATCTCCAGATGCCCTGCTTCTTTCATTAACCTTCTCCTGGCCAAACCTCAGGCTTACAACCAAGAATTTTTAGCAATTTAGCAATTGCTGAAAATTGGAAAAAAAGAAATTGCGCCAATAAAAAAGGAACGGCAAGACAAACTGATAGAGTATATTGAACTGGCTAGATTAATAGAGGCAATTAGACAAGAGTTTCAAAAAGCATGGGGGAAATGCATAGAATACATGTTCACGTTTAATGAGGGTGGATTTCTGTATGGGGGGGGGGTTATGTTATGTTGTAAATAAAATTTCCAATAAATAAAAAAATAAAATAAATAAGAATTGCACGGCTGTAAGGGAGCCATCTTAACAAGTAGACAGCATCTTAAATAGTAGAGACATCACCTTGCCAACAAAGGTCCGTATAGTTAAAGCTATGGATTTCCCAGTAGTGATGTATGGAAGTGAGAGCTGGACCATAAAGAAGGCTGACTGCCGAAGAATTGATGCTTTTGAACTCTGGTGCTGGAGGAGACTCTTGAGAGTCCCATGGACTGCAAGAAGATCCAACCTCTCCATTCTTAAGGAATACAGCCTAGAGTGCTCACTGGAAGGACAGAGCCTGAAGCTGAGGCTCCAATACTTTGGCCACCTCATGAGAAGAGAAGGCTCCCTGGAAAAGACCCTGATCTTGGGAAAGATGGAGGACACAAGGAGAAGGGGACGACAGAGGACGAGATGGTTGGACAGTGTTCTCGAAGCTACCAGCATGAGTCTGACCAAACTGCGGGAGGCAGTGGAAGACAGGAGTGCCTGGCGTGCTGTGGTCCAGGGGGTCATGAAGAGTCGGACACGACTAAATGACTAAACAACAACAAGGAAGCCATACTTATAACAATAAGCAGTGCTATTCTTCTAGAAAAATACCGTATTTTTTGCACCACAACACTCACTTTTTTCCTCCTAGAAACTATGGGGAAATGTCTGTGCGTGTTATGGAGGAAATGCCTATGGGTGGCATGCCTACGGATTTTCCTCCTCTAAAAACTACATGCGTGTTATGGTCAGGTGCGTGTTATAGAGCGAAAAATACGGTAGGTGCCAGAGCTCACCATGAACTTCTCCCTTGTTCTCTTAGAATGGCAATGGCACCCAGCTCAGACGTCGGCTGAAAAAAAAGCCCTGACAATAAGATATCTGGAACTAACAAGTACAGAGAGATCCTGTCTTTTAGGCCAAACAAAGAGGCTAGTGTGTACAGCCATGAGATAAAAGGCAAAATCTGTCCATTTCAGTTTCTCTCCTGTTTCCATCCTTCTATTCAGTTTGCCCATCAGTTGTGCATTAATTTGCAAATTTTTATTTTAAAAAATCCGCAGGTAAAAATCTGCATGCATTTTCATGTGTGTTTCTCTTAATACATGCAATATTTTCATGCAATATCTCATCTAATGCATATATTATTTTAATTAATATGTGCTTTCTTCTGCACATGTTTGGGTCAAAGAACTGCATCATAAAACTGAGAGAAGTGATCACGTCAAAGCTCTGTTACATTCAGTTACTGGTTTGGGTGAGTATTAGGTAGGTTTGTACCTTGTGAACAATATAGAGGTAAAAAGGTACGTTTTTACCTTTACAATGTAGATCATTCAGGTCATGCACTTGGTCAGAGAAGTTCAAGAACTACGCAACTCTTTTGTACCTCTGCCCTCCCTACGTTTGGCTCCAGAGATTCCCTGGGCTTGCCCCATAGCTTGCAGGGGCATTTAAATCAGTGTTTAAAGATGTTTGCTTAACTCAGTCTGAGCTGTGATTAGTGTATTGCGCAAAAAGTACTTCAGCTAAGAGCACGTTCTGTTCATTTTGCAAAATTCTGTTTTGCATTTTTCTAAGTGGAAAAGAACTTCTGTATGATTCATAATGCTTGCATGCATTATGAGCCGGACAAAATCATATTCTAAACCAGGTAATTATGGACTTTGGCAATGCCGCTCAAATTAATCAACATAGTGCTACACTCTCTGCAGAACAAAATCGCTATAGGCACTATGCACAACATCATGACATCTGAAAACTTGTGAGAATAGCCGTGACCCTAAAACCAGTCCCATGTGGGGAGCACAGGTAAAAATCGCTGGATTTTGCAGCTGAAAACGACATCAGAAGGATGAGAAAAAGAATAGATTAGATACAGAGGTGTCCAAATTTGATGAAGTGAACATGCATGAGGGCCGACCAAAGTTGTTGACCTTTTTTTAGGATTGAAGTTGTTGAGCTTAACCCAAAAGTTGTTTTTTTAGGATTTTAACCCAGAGAATAAACTGCCACAGAGGCCGGATTAAACCGACCGGCGGGCCGGATTGGACCCCCTGGCTGGACTTTGGACATGCCTGGATTAGAACAATACAAAAGAGATGATTTGGGAGATGGCAGGAGACAATGTGAGCACAAAACCAGCTGCATGGACATCAAAAGGACAAAACTGAGGAAGGAGATAATGAGATGACTAATCAAGAGGAAGCTGAGAGATTACATTCTTTTCTCAGCTCCAACACTGTCCTGATCTGTGACCTTGACAGAGACGCATAATCTCGCTTGTGTAGACTGAGCCGGTGAACTGCAGGATGACTCTTCGTGATAGCAGGAGCCTTCCAACTTGATTCTATGGTAACTTTCCAATACTACAAAACAGCAGAAAGCAGCCAACTGATTCGATGCTCAGATTCAATTTGGGAGTCAAGCTTGCAGAGATTTGCTGGCTGAGGGACATTTAGAAAGCAATGGAAGGGCCACCCATGCCAGAGGATCTTGAGATCCATCCCAGGCGTAATACAGCTGTTCTGCTGGCAGAATTAACAGGACAAAAAAGGGTTGAATCGTGGCTGGGATAGGGGCATACACTGACATCAAATCTTGAATTCACTCAGGCAAAGACCTGGTGGACAACAGAAGTTTACATCACTCCCAGACGCGGAGTAAAGAACTTCTCTCCCGCTGAGGGGAAAAACCACACCCAAACACTAGTACCATCTCTGATTTATGGTCTGTGGTGGGGCCTTCTGTCTTTTTTTCCTGCCATGTTTGCTTTTGAGCAGAGAGTTTCACCCCTCTGGCTGGGTGGGCACAGGGAGAAGCAGAGGTTCAGCTGGCATAGCAGGGGAGCCATATCTACAACCTGGCCCTCTTACCTCTGTTAGCTGTTCTTACCTCTGTTAGCTGGTTTGCTTTCTGCTCCTTCTGCAAGCTGCTGACTTGCTTCTGTAACCTCAGGTTGTGCTCCTGTAGCTGCCCGATTTTTTCAATAAGTTGGCAGATGTGTTCCAGGTAACCCAGGCCTGAGCCGTGGGCCTTGGCATTTCCTTGGTTCACCTACAATGAGGAAGAAAGCACCCCACAAATGTTAGGTATTTGGGGTTCAAACACACATGATGTTTCCAGAAAACGTTGCAACCTCGCTACCACTCCTATACTGGCATCCGCAAGAAACCCTCAACCCTAACCAGCTTGACTGTGGCTCAGTTAAGTCTAGGGGAAACCCAGCCAGATGGGTGGGGTATAAATGATAAATTATTATTATCAAATATTATACAGTGGTACCTCAGGTTACATATGCTTCAGGTTACAGACTCCACTAACCCAGAACTAGTGCTTCAGGTTAAGAACTTTGCTTCAGGGTGAGAACAGAAATCGTGCTCTGGGGGCACAGCAGCAGCAGGAGGCCCCATTAGCTAAAGTGGTGCTTCAGATTAAGAACAATTTCAGGTTAAGTATGGACCTCCGGAATGAATTAAGTACTTAACCCGAGGTACCACTGTATAGTCCTTGGGAGATGCTCCATTGAAACAGAAATTTACTGCTCCCATTGATGCAGCTAAGTCCATGCAAAAGATGTTGCCCGTGTAGGCGAAGACGTTCAACATCTACATAATATCTAGACTTGGAACAGCAAGAGACTGGCTTGGGTGCAGAGAAGACACAAGCCCAGCATATTTCCCCATCATTCTCTGAATTTGATACTGTGCTTCAGTTATTCAAAATAGGCAAGGTAATACGTAAGGTAAAGGTAAAGAAAGGGACCCCTGAACGTTAGGTCCAGTCGTGACCAACTCTGGGTTTGCGGCGCTCATCTTGCTTTATTGGCCAAGGGAGCCGGCGTACAGCTTCCGGGTCATGTGGCCAGCATGACTAAGCCGCTTCCGGCGAACCAGAGCAGCGCACGGAAACGCCGTTTACCTTCCCCGCAGGAGCAGTACCTATTTATCTACTTGCACTTTGACTTGCTTTTGAACTGCTAGATTGGCAGGAGCAGGGACCGAGCAACGGGAGCTCACCCCGTAGCGGGGATTCGAACCGCTGACCTTCTGATCAGCAAGTCCTAGGCTCTGTGGTTTAACCCACAGTGCCACCCCTGTCCCTTTTAAGGTAATATGTAGGGCTTTTCAAAAGAAAAAAATGGAAATTGCACCATGGTCGGTGACTGTAATTTGCATGTGTAGCCTGTGCTGCTACAACCAGGGGCAGACTTTGGTAATATGCCACCCTGAGCAAAGCAAAAATTTGGCACCCCCAAATGGGTCTAATCAATTTTGCGCCCCCCTTGGATTAGTGCCCTAAATCCAGCACTGGCTACAATCTGGGGACTTTAAAGACTCAGGGCACAAGCCCACAGCACAAATGTGTATATGGTAATTTAAGTGTGTGAATAAATGTGTATATGGTAATGTATGTATGTGTATGGATGCAAATTAAAAAGGCTAGTTTGCTGTGGTCTCTCCAGCACTGTGGTTTGCAGCATGCTGCAAGCAAATTTAGAGAGAGAGAGTGAGAGTCAGAGAGAGAGAGAGAGAGAAGAGAGAGAGAGAGAGAGAGCGCTTAAAAATGAGGGAAGGAGCAGGAGATATGAAGGCCCCCAGGGCCACCCTAAAACATTGGCCTGACTATCACACAGCTATGCATTTTGTGTGTGTGTGCAGCTTTGAGTCACATTTTTTTAAATCAAGAAACATGTTTAGAACTGGAAATTTGCCAGCAGTGATGCTGGAGTGCTGCTCTGAAACTTCACAGCGCTGTGAATTCAAACTGGGAAGCTGGAAGTGCCAGAACGGAAAAGCAACGGCCCCTTTATAAATAAAACTTGTTTCAAAAACAGGGAGATGGGTTGTGCCACAGAGCACGCCTGCAGGAAATCACAAAGATCACTCAAAATCGGAGTCAATTCTTTAGAAGTAAGAACGCGATCGTCACAGGCTGGGCTGAGCATCAGGCCTAATGAGCACCAGGGGTGCATCCGCAGTAGCTCTTCTCCCATGAATCAGTTGCTGAGACTGAAAGTCCCTGCTTCCCCATGGCTGTCTGAGCCCCCTCCTGTCCAGTGCTTTATCCAAGCAATTTAAGACTGCACCTTCATGAAGCCCAAATCTCCTCCACCCCTTTTCATGCCCCTTCTGGTTCTGGGAAACCAGCTGGGAAGGGAATTTGTTGCAGCAGGAAGGAGAGAAACCCGTGACTCTTCAGCAGCCTGACTCATCTCGGCCTCTGATTCTGGCTTCTCTTTGCCACAGACTCTCCCAACTGAGCCCTGTTATCTCTTCAGCTTCCAACACCTCCTTCTCCCAAAGTCCTCTCCCTCTTCTCCCTCTGACCACTCATCCTTGTCCCACCACCACTCCCCTGGATCTGAGTCTTCTTCCCATTTGGACACAATATTTTACACCCAAAACCATTCTGGTATTATACTTTTATTAACCACTTCACACCCAGAACCAAACAGCCCAACTTCTGAGCTAGCGATACCAACCAGATTCATGCCATACCTGAGTAGTTGAAAATGACTTCCATGGAAACAAAACGTCCGTGGAAATCAAATCTAGCCAACTTAAGTTTTATTCAGAGCAGACCCACTGAAATTCATGAGCCAAACTCTATGAATTTCAACAAGTCTACTCTGAGTAAACGTTGCATGAATACCACCCAATGTTCCAAAACCCATTCTACGCAGTAGACTGTATTTAAGGAAAATGGCCTGGGACAACCAACTTCTGTGCTAAATAAACCAGCCAAATCCACTACTCATATATAACTGGGACTCATGATGTAAGCCACAAAATGTCTACAAATACTGTTCTGCTACCCATTCCAGGCAATAAACCCATATTCGGGGGGGGGGTAGTCCAGGATAGCAACTTAACTTGATGGGATTGACGCATGAATCTATGAAACATCCACAGAAACTACCTTACAATACCAATTCTGGGCAATAAGCAAGTATTGCAGAAAAGTTAAGCAAGAGCCAACTTTGTGGTAAAGTGCACATTACATTAGAGCCACATGTTAAAGGACCCCTGGACGGTTAAGTCCAGTCAAAGGTGACTATGGGGTTGTGGCGCTCATTTCGCTTTCAGGCCGAGGGAGCCAGCTGTCCACAGACAGCTTTCTGGGTCATGTGGCCAGCAGGACTAAACCGCTTCTGGCACAATGGAACACTGTGACAGAAACCAGAGCACACAGAAATGCTGTTTACCTTCCCACCACAGCGGTACCTATTTATCTACTTGCACTGGCATGCTTTCGGACTGCTAGGTTGGCAGGAGCTGGGACAGAGCAACGGGAGCTCACCCCATCGCAGGGATTCAAACCGCCGACCTTCAGATCGGCAAGCCCAAGAGGCTCAGTGGTTTAGACCACAGTGCCACCCGCATCCCAGAAGCCACATGTAATAAAATGCCGACACCCTTTTCTTTCATAGAGTGCTTTCTGCCTGAATGAAATGGCCCCACCTGGAGAGTTTAGGTTAGCTCAGTTGGTTAGAGCGTAGTGCTGATAATGCCAAGGTTTCAGGTTCAATTCCTGCAAGGGCCACCTGCATATTCCTGCATTCCAGGGAGACGATCCTCAGGGTCCCTTCAAATGCTACAGTTCTGTGATGCTATGATTTCCTGTTTCAATACACAAGTCCTTTCCCTTGACGTTTCCTTCCTTTTAATCCTCATATTCAACTTAATCAAACACTTCAACACTGTAAACCGCCCCATAAATGAAATTTCTATTTCCTTGGCTCTCCATCGCAGCAGCCCCTTAATTAATTGCTTCCTAAACTGCTTGTTGGACGCGGGTGGCGCTGTGGGTTAAACCACAGAGCCTAGGGCTTGCCGATCGGAAGGTTGGCGGTTTGAATCCCCGCAATGGGGTGAGCTCCTGTTGCTCGGTCCCTGCTCCTGCTGGGTGTGTGCCCATACTGGGAAACACTGCTCTAGAACATAAGTTTCATGCAAGCAGATATTATTATTATTATTATTATTATTATTATTATTATTATTATTATTATTCCCTGCCCATCTGGCTGGGTTGCCCCCAGTTCAGGATGAATGCTCAATAAACAGGTGTTCTAGAAGAATGCTTAGTGTGGAAAGCCGATTGCAATTGCACTGGTATGTTTCAGTGGATTATTCTGCAGTTATTCTGGAGAACTTCCAGCCCTCCATCCAGAAACAGCTGGCTAGAAATCACATAAACAGCTCACGACAAAACACACTCGTACAGCCTCTCTATTAGGAAACCAACATAGTGTGTGGAAACTGGAATAGAGAACAGACAACTCAATAATCGACCACAGGAGCTGCAATTCTAACACCACAACTGGGAGTAAACACCATTTAATTCAATAGGACTTACTTCTGAGTAGAGAGGGTTAGGATTGTGCAGTTAAGTGAAATAACACCACCCAAGGAAATGGGCATTTCACTTGCCCAAAAGGTGCCTTTTGTTCCGCAACAACTACCGTATTTTTCGCTCTATAAGACGCACCAGACCACAAGACGCACCTAGTTTTTGGAGGAGGAAAACAAGGAAAAAAATATTCTGAATCTCAGAAGCCAGAACAGCAAGAGGGATCGCTGCACAGTGAAAGCAGCAATCCCTCTTGCTGTTCTGGCTTCTATGATAGCTGCACAGCCTGCATTCGCTCCATAAGACGCACACACATTTCCCCTTACTTTTTAGGAGGGAAAAAGTGAGTCATATAGAGCAAAAAATACGGTAATTGAGGAAAAGTCTGGGCATTTCATCCGAAGAGGAATCTTACCTTACTCAGCCTACAGCACTCGTCCATGTACTCATCCAAACTGTCACTTGTGGGGTATTTTCTCAGGGGGTGCCCCTGCAGGAGCATCTCTTCGAAGTTGTCTTTTCCGTAATCATCACCAGGTCTTTTCTCTTCTTCTGGAGGTTTAGTGGGGAGGAGGGATCCGCTGGCTTTCTCTTCCAAGCGCTCTCCTTGGCTGCCACCCAAAAAAGACGGTTCAGGATTTCCCCCCTCTGGGCAATCAGTGCCATGCTCCAAGCAAACTTCAGGAGACTGCCCTGCGCGGTGTCCCGCTGCCGGTTTGCCATCCGAAATGCACAGACAAGCATCTACTGTGTCTTTGCACACTCTCGCGATTGCGTGGTCAGCTGCTGGAGAAGAAGAGGCGCTCAGCACCCCAGAGTCACAAGAAGGATCTCTGCTGTGGAGCACAAAGCTTTTCTCGGAGCCCTTGGGTGTCGAGGGAGAATTGGCCCCACTTGGCAGCTCCACACCAGAGTCTTCCGATTCAAACTTGGCTAATCTCAGCACCTGGTGTTTCGGTGTGAATGTGTCAAGGCCAGGGAGCGTAGTAATACACTCGGCTTTCACTGGCGCCTCACATATGATGGCTGAACTTGCTGGACGCTCTGGGGCGGCACTTGATTCAGGAGGACCAGGTTCCGCTGCAGAGTCGGAGGTGGACGGAGGGTCTGGTCTTAGCCCTTCGCTTTGATTTTTATCGTTGCTTATTATCTTCATATTGGTCAGAACCACCCTGCTGTCAGCTAGCGGGGTCCTTTTGCCTAAAAAAGAGAGGGCAGCCATAAAGTATCAGTGGCATACCGTGGGTTGCCGGCGCCTGGGGCGGGGCAAATGTTGCGCTGCCTTGGTGGGCTGGGCAGCTGGGGTTGAGGCAGGTGCATGGGGGGGGGGCTTCCTTCTTTGGGCCCTTTCCTGCCTCCCTTCCTCCTTGGTGGGTGGTGGCAGCCCCCTCCCATAGCTGTCAACTTACAGATTTGAAAATATAGTGGTGCCCTGCAAGACGAATGCCTCGCAAGACGAAAAACCCGCTAGACGAAAGGGTTTTCCTTTTTCGAGGCGCTTCGCAAGACGAATTTCCCTATGGGCTTGCTTCGCAAGACGAAAACGTCTTGCGAGTCTTGGGAGTTTTTCGCTCCCCCCCTTTTTCTAAGCCGCTAAGCCGCTAATAGCCTCTTAGCCGCTAAGCTGCTAAGCCTTTAATAGCCGCTAAGCCGCTAATAGCGCTAATCCGCTAAGCCGCTAATAGGGTTGCTTCGCAAGACCAAAAAACCGCAAGACGAAGAGATTCGCGGAACGAATTATTTTCGTCTTGCAAGGCACCACTGTAAGGGATCAGCAGCCAAAATAAGGGATTTTAGTCAACCAGCTGAAACACAAAGTTAAAAGGGACCAGATGATTTTGGAGAGCAGGGCCGCTTTTTAGCCCTTCATTTCCAGAGGTTGCTGCTCAAGACTCCAGCTGATGAAACACTGCAATTAAATAACTACAAGCAGCAACCACTTTTTGCACAAAACGAAGTCTAAGCTATGAAGATGCTGCTGCAGTTCTGTATCTTTTCTCTTGTGCTCCATCTGCAACTCTCAATTCCATGAGGAAGGGGGGGGGGGAATAGCGCCGGAAGTAAACCTGCAGATCAGACCATCTATGCTAGTCTACCACTACAAATCTATGGGAGAAGCGCTTGCGGTCCTTCCTCCGCTTTCCCCCTCTACGGTTAACCCTTGGAGCACCTGCCCATGCCTCCACCTCCTCCTCTCTCTGAACTGCTTTCTCTATGGTTGCCCTTACTCTCCTCTCAAGGCTCCTCAGCAGGGAGGGGTTCCTGGGGGCCGAGGCTGGTGAGAGGAGGCCGTAGGGGGACGGGCTGGGCAGCCAAGCAACACAGTTGGAGCCTCCCTCTTCCCTGGCCGGCAGGGAGGGAGGGAGAGGAGCTGCTTCCTTTGAAACCCGGGAAATTTAAGGGACATCATCAATAAGGGACAGCAGCGGGACACAGTGCTGGGATAAGGGACTGTCCCTCCAAATAAGGGAGGCTTGACAGCTATGGTTTCCAGTTGCTGTGGTATGGTTGCCACCCATCCTGTATAATACAGGATCATCCCGCATTTCAATATAAAATGCTACATCCTGTATTCATTCAATACAGCATGTCGTTTGCCCTGTATTTCCGCTCTGCTGTGTGCCTCGGATGTGACTTCTGGTGTTTCACGAGGCACCAGAAGTTGCGTTGGGGGCCATGCGGTGTGGGTGCTGGGCACCCACCCAAAAATTTAGGTGGGTGCTCAAACACCCAGGGCCCCCTAAAGATGGCACCCTTGGAGGGCAGGGGAGAAGATGAGGGTGAAGGAGACTGAGCGGAGATATGATAGACATCTTCAAGGAGGCTGGAGGGGGGTGGGCCGGCCAGCCAAGCAACACAGTTGGCGCCTCCCTCCTCCCTGGCCGGCAGGGAGGGAGGGAGAGGAACTGCTTCCTTTGAAACCCGGGAAATTTAAAGGACATCATCAATAAGGGACAGCAGTGGGAAACGGCACTGGGATAAGGGAGTTTCCCACCAAATAAGGGACGGTTGACAGCTATGCCCCCTCCCCCTCAACCAGGCTGGAACCCTTGTGGGTAGCGGGGCATGGGAGAGGCATGCTGGCAGACATTGGTGTGGGAGAGCTTAGGGCTGCCCTTGCATGCCCTAACATTGCCTGCCAGTCATGGCTGCATCAGGAATGCAGAGTGCCCACACTGACCATGGCTTGGCCTCATCCTCCATCTCTGAAGAAGCAGCCTCCTTCTCCTTGGCCTGGGCCTTGGCCACCACTCCCACCGGTGCCCTCACTCTCCGGCCTCTGCCTACTACATCCTCACCACCTCACAGGCCAGCAGAACCAGCGCCTCTCAGCCAGCCCAGGGGCAAGATGCCCTTAGGCATTGGAGAAGGAGGCACACCTCAGCCCCATAGGTTGATGGCCCAGCCTCAGTATGGCTTGTCCCCCCATCCCCCCAGCTATGGAATCATAATAATAATAATTTATTATTTATACCCCGCCCATCTGGCTGAGTTTCCCCAGCCACTCTGGGCGGCTTCCAATCGAGTGTTAAAAACAGTACAGCGTTAAATATTAAAAACTTCCCTGAACAGGGCTGCCTTCAGATGTCTTTTAAAGATAGGATAGCTGCTTATTTCCTTCACATCTGAAGGGCGCCACTACTGAGAAGTCCCTCTGTCTGGTTCCCTGTAACCTCACTTCTCGCAGGGAGGGAACCGCCAGAAGGCCCTCGGCGCTGGATCTCAGTGTCTGGGCTGAACGATGGGGGTGGAGACGCTCCTTCAAGCATACAGGACCGAGGCGTTTAGGGCTTGAAAGGTCAACACCAACACTTTCAATTGTGCTCGGAAACGTACTGGGAGCCAATGCAGATCTCTCTGGAAGGTGGCAGGAGCTCAGCAGGGAGCCTGTCGTGGGGGGTGTTTGGTTGCACCTCCTCATAATTTTGCACCCAGGGCCACGTATCCCAGCTCCCCACAAGCTAGACCACTGCAGAGTATTTCCATCCTTAAGGTCATCTCATAGCTATCTCATAGCTATGTAATAGAATCCAATTATAGGGAGATTCATGACTTTCTTGACCTCCTGTAATGTTTAATTTGTAAGATTCTCTGCCCACAGACTGACATATTATGTAGAGACCAACTGTTAATATTCAGAGAGCAGGGCAATGATCTTGATGCATGCTAACAGCCAACCTCCTCACTAGCCAGTCAAGACAAAGGTGGAGGGAAAAAACAGGCCCAGGTTATGCATGGAATTTCTGCATCGCTTATCTTGGAAATGCATCACAGAAATCACAAGTATTGAATATTCTTCTGTATCTCAAACTCCCTGTCTGTGGAAAGGTAGCACATTAGGGAACGGATTTCTAACTTAGACATCTAGATTGAATCTCTGCACCAGTGTTGCATGTGTCATGGATAAGAATCAACAGAAGAAAAACAGCTATAAGGAGCAGTGTGGGTGCAAAGAACCATTTTCCATGGCTGTGTTTTCTTTGGGGGGGAGGGAGAATTCAGTCAGGGAGCTCTGTGACTGATATCAAACAGGAAAGCAATCTTGTTTTTTCGTTGATAATATTGACTGTTTTTAATTTACTTTGAAATCAAGGTGTTTTTGTTTTGGACCACAATGGATCCTACAATTATCTCCAAAACCTCATAACATTAGATAAAGACTTGCGAGAAAGACAACAGGTTGGGTATTTATAAATGTGGATTTGAGGATTAGGGTTAATTCCTGGGTTCTTTGTTCCCCCGCCTTCTCCTTCCCAGGACACCAGAGGTGGTCTTTCCCTCAGCACACAACACAAACTTTTCACCTCAGAAGTCTTATTTTAAACACATGGTGACATCTGCGTTTTCCGCCATCTCCAAGAAAATAGCCATTTCCTTTCTGAAACAATGGACATTTTCCACTTCTCTGATGGCTCCTGTCTCGTGCGGTGGGAAAGGGAACTGAGTAATTAGACACCCCTGAGAACGCTGCTCTAAGAGGCCCGCAGCTCGGTTCCTCATATAGGCCGCTGGTCAACCGTATCCAACAGAAGAGCTGGCTCCATCCAGCAAGCAACTGTCATGGACAAACATTGCAATTTTAGGCATACACCTTGCTAAGCATGCCATGTGTGAAGTGGTCCTCCGTTGTAGACTCACTGAGCAAGTGATCCCCCATGTTTCACACTTTGATCTCCCAACAGTAAAACAGAAATGTTTCCATACCCTCCAACATTTCTCTGGTGAAAATAGGGACATCCTATCTCATCCATCCTATCCTATCCCATAGTTGGATGCGGGTGGTGCTGTGGGTTAAGCCACAGAGCCTAGGACTTGCTGATCAGAAGATTGGCGGTTCGAATCCCCGTGACGGGGTGAGCTCCCATTGCTTGGTCCCTGCTCCCGCCAACCTAGCAGTTCAAAAGCACGTCAAAGTGCAAGTAGATAAATAGGTACCGCTCCGGCGGGAAAGTAAACGGCATTTCTGTGTACTGCTCTGGTTCACCAGAAGCGTCTTAGTCATGCTGGCCACATGACCTGGAAGCCTCCCTTGGCCGATAAAGCAAGATGAGCGTTGCAATCCCAGAGTCAGTCACGACTGGACCTAATGATCAGGGGTCCCTTTACCTTTACTATCCCATAAGCATCATCAATGTATACCCCCACCCATCGGACAGAGTTGGCCCAGCCACTTTGGGTGGCTTCCAACATATATAAAAACATAACAAAACATTAAACATTAAAAAGCTTCCCTATACAGGGCTGCCTTCAGATGTCTTCTAAAGGTTGTAGAGTCCCTTATCTCCTTGGCTCGGGGGTCGCATAACTCCACACCCTCCAACATTTTTCTGATGAAAGTATGGATGTCCTAAAGAAAAGCGGGACATTCTGGGATTGAATCAAAAACCGAGACGGCTTCTGTAAATATGGGACCTGTCATTGGAAAATAGGGACACTTGGAGGGTCTGTGTTTCATTCATGTGATGTGATGGAAGACAAATACGCTAAATCTGGATGAGAACAGAAAATATTATCCACTGGATGGAACAGAAAATATTATCCACTTATTTATAAAGCGCCGCCAATATGCATGGTACTTTACACAGCAAAAGAAGCCAGGTCCCTGTCAAAATTGAAGAACTGGAAGGGATCTCATACAATGGGTTCCAGGTGCTGTCTGAACAAAGCAGAATAGAGGGGTATGATTTATTCAGTCCAGAGAGACGTCAGGAAAAGGAGAAGGAAGGAGGCAGAGGCAACAGGGGAAAGCCATGCCTTCTTCTTCTTGGTCAGCCCCACATTTGGGTTTCTGCCCCTGTGTAAAACAACCTCCAGAACTTCTCAGAGCTGGACATCATCAATTCAGTCTGGCGTGCCCTTATTATGTGAAGGAAGTTTAGAATGCTAACTTTTGCCAACAGCCTTCTACATCAGGGATTAGTTCACCTCCACAGCCTTGAAGGAGACTTTATTTTCAAATAGTTATCTGGTGCTTGCATTGCTGCTTCCAGTTCAGATTCTTCCTCTCTGGACTGGCCGTGGCCCCGGAGTATTTACAAAATGCTCAGCTATGGTTGTGGCACCCTTCACAGAACCATAGCATTGTGGACTTGGAAAGGACAGCAAGGGTCATGTAGTCTAACCCTCAGCAATGCAGTAAACTTTCTGCCCAGAATTTGCCTCCCCATGCATAGATGACTCAACACATCCATGCACCACCAACTGGCTGACCGAGTTGTATCTACACATTTATGCTGGACCTCCTCAATGCTCTGGGACTCAGTGTTTTTTCCATCTGGAAAAAATGATTTGTGCCCCAGACCCAGGCTGATGAGAAGGCCGAAGTTGTACATTCACCTCCTCTGGTCCCTGCTAAATTCTTAAAGGTTCATTGAGTTGAGTTAACTCATATCCTGTAGTCAGTTGGATATGTAGCAATTTTTCTAGCTGTGGTCAATGTCATCCCATGGGATTTCAGAATTGTGCCATAAACTAGGAAAAAAAAACATTCTGGTCTTGAGACCATTCACAGGCAGAAAAAGCTGCTGTCCTATAAGAACCTAAAATAAGTTGAACAACTGATGCCAGTTTATTGTGGGGTTCCTGCCCACTGATTCTCCTTCACACTGCAGTGTTGCTATCAGAAGAAAGGATTGGGAATCTCACATTTCCTGCAAAACTATAATATTCTCCTTATATATCCTATGAAGTATATCTGTTTGTGTGTTTTTCCTTTTCCAATTATTTTGTTTTTTTCTAACCCACTCTCTATTCTAAAATAAAACTTGATCCCAGATACGCTAGCTCAGTTTTCTGCTTACACGTATATTTATGATTTTATGACCAAGTTATAAGCCCTGAACACAAGTTTGAAATGTCCCAGCAGGCAGCCTTGGGCTGTGGAAAAGTCAGAGTAATTTGTGGTGACTAGGAAAGCAACGAGGGAACAATCCGGGAATTTCACTTTCCTCAGCATTCGAAAACCCAGGTGAAACATTTTTAAAGGGGAGATCACGGTCTGAAATCGGGGATCATGAATCCCAAAGCTGAGACCCAACGTGCTTCAGACCACACCTTTTATTGGGTGAACCATTTGAGCAGAGTTGGGTAGTGAGATTTTATGTTCAGATCTGGGCAAACGTGACTGACCCACATCCTTGTTCCAGGGATCTTCTCCAAAATTGGGGGTTTTAGCTCTGCCACCTAAGATAGTGCTTGCAATTCTATGTTTCTATGTTGTTCTGGATTCCTGCAGGGATTTAGCATTCAGAACAGGTGGCTTTTGCCCAACATCTGGAATCCCATGAAACCCCCCCACCCAAGGGGAGATTGTCTCCACAAGTCCAAGTACACTCTGCCCCAAATGTTGTTCCTTACATTTCCGCTGCCATCCTAACTTGCTGGCCCAAATTCTCCCTGGTCTCCAAGAGCCCACAAAAACGCTCCCGTTGGTTCCAGCCGCTTACCTTTCTTCCACGGAGCGCTGATGGAGAACGACTGGTGCCAGCTGAACATCTTGGAGGAGCTAAACATCTGGCCGATGGAAGCGCAGGCCCATGAGTTGAAGCTCTTCAGAGACATGTGGGAACACTGGTGGCCAAAAGAATCATGCTTCCAGGAGGAGGATATTCCAAAGTCCCCAGAGGGTGTAGCAGCAGAGTGCAGGGTGGGCTTCGCAAGCCCAGCCTGTCATCTTTGGGCTCCCAGGAAGAACAAGGGGAGAGAGAGAGACTCACATGTTTTGTTTTCTCACCCTAGTCCCAAAGGAATGGAGGCAGGAGTTTTCTTGCTCAGGGGAGAAGGAATTCTCTCATTCCAGCAGCTGCGGCAGCAGCCAAAGGGGCTGTTCTTTTGCAAGCTGTGGAATTGCAAGCGCAGGCATTCAGCCAGCTGTGACATAAAAAGGGAGCAGCTCTCTGGAATGCATCTCCCTTGGTTGATAAGCCAAGACGACTGGAGGGGTTCGGACTACCTTCGCTATCAAGAATGCCCTCCTGAAAAAACAAAGATACCCGTTTGTTTGCTCAACGTCAGGTTTTGCTGTTTCTCATTTTTTAAATCTCAGCAGGGAGAGGAAACAGCATAGAGTATTATATTTTTCCTGCTCTCCTGGACAACGCTGTTTCGGACCTTTGCTTTAACTTTAAGATCCTACCGAGCTGTGGAAAAGATTGGGGACATTTAGACAATTCCTCCCACCCTCAAGGACCCAGATCTACAGTGAGGAAGACTACAGCGTTTGTTTATTTCTTTCACTTTCTCACAGTCAATCCCGTAATGTTTTCTTTTTTTAAAAAAAAGAAGAGCTCAGGGTCGCCAGCAGCAGCGCACAAAATTAGGGAAAATATATAATTACAGCGAGCCACATATAAACACATGTTTGTAAGTCCAGCTTTCCTTTCTTTGCCTGAGCTCAATGGCAGGAAGGAACTGTGGCAGGCAACCCACCCATCCTCTTCCCTTCTGAATCCACATCAGGATGAGGGCGATGGGAAAGTAGGGATCTGAAGAAGAGAATCTCAAAGGTACTAGGGGCCCACTAGCTGGTGTGCCCCCCCCTCTCCCTGGGGGCCTTCAAGATCCTAGCCTATGGAATTCAATTCAAAAATAGGTTAAACAAACACACCACCACAACACAGAAACGTATTCCGGTTATATTCCGCTGCCTTGCAATTTTCACTGCTACCACAATGACTGGAAACGGAACAGCAGGAAGACTGGGGGAATCAAATGCACAGCTAGCCCTATCTCTAAAAGAACAATTTCTTATTTATTTTCAGCCCAGTTCTAACAGAAGTCCTATTGAATTCAGCCTAAAATTCTATTGGCTGCTATTGTGCTTTAACAGAGGGATGCTGGTGGCGCTGTGGGTTAAACGACTGTGCCGTTTGGGCTTGCCGATCAAAAGGTTGGCGGTTCAAATCCCCGCGACAGGGTGAGCTGCTGTTGCTTGGTCCCAGCTCCTGCCAACCTAGCAGTTCGAAAGCACAAAGTGCAAGTAGATAAATAGGTACCGCTAAGGCAGGAAGGTAAGTGGCGTTTCTGTGCGCTGCTCTGGTTTCGCCAGAAGCGGCTTAGTCATGCTGGCCGCATGACCTGGAAAAACTGTCTGCTGAAGAGGACAAACGCCAGGTCCCTCGGCCAATAAAGCGAGATGAGCGCCACAACCCCAGAGTTGTTCACGACTGGACTTAATTGTCAGGGGTCCCTTTACCTTTTATGCTTTAACATTAGTGTAAATTTGTACGGTCAGTACTAGTAAAGCAATCTGGTGGACTCTCCAAAAGCTGTATCTGAAATAAAAATGCTCAAAGCCTTGAAAAAGAAAAAAAAGAAGTCCTATTGAATTTAGTGGGGCTTACTCCCAGGAAAGTGGACCAACGATAGCAGCCTTACCAATTTCACATGCAGTATAATAAAAGAGTAAAGAAAACGTCCTTTCATTAGTGGCGGAGCAGGCTGAATGTTCATACTAAATCAACCCCTTCGTGTTGGTCACTACTGTGTCCATTTTACAGAGAGATGAGAAAAAGAATTGCTTGTGTTGACCCAATAAGCTAATACCTCAGCAGAGATTCGGGCCCTTTACCATTCAAGATGTACTGAACTGCCATACGTCCAGGTATCACTCATAAAAATAGCGTGCAGGTGGTGTTTTTTTTTCTAAATCGGCAAAATGTCTGGGGAAAGCCCCCATCTAAAGCTTGTATACTTCCGTATCTCCTTGGTTTGGGGGGGCGGATAACTCCATACCTTTCAACGTTTCTCCGATGAAAATAGGGACATCCTAAGGAAAAGCGGGACATTCCGGGATCCAATCAGAAACCCGGATGGCTTCTGTAAGTCTAGGACCACCCCACGAAGCCCATCGCCCAGTCCTTCCCGGCTAGCTTTTATAAGCCAGGATGGGCAAGGATCAAGGAGACAAGTGGTTGGTTTCACTCGTCCAAGCAGCCTGTCCACATCCTCGGGGGTAACAGATTGGAATCGATCCCATACAACTTGACTAGACAGGACTCTAGCACTCTCCCGCCCTGGCCCTGCTCCCACGGTGGAGTCTACCTCTTCTCGAATCTGAGCGACTTTATCTGCAAAAAACTTTGCAAAATCATTGCAGGAGATCATGTGGCCCATACTGGGCCCTGATGTTGCAGGTGGTTCCGCTAAATTGCGAACCACCTGAAAAAGTCTCCTGCTGCTGTTTTCCGCAGATGCAATAGAGGTGGTGAAGAAAGACTTCTTCGCCGTTGCTATCGCCACTTGGTAGGGTCGACATTGAGCTCTAACCCGTGTCTGGTCAGCTTCAGAATGACTTATCTGCCACTGGCGCTCTAGCCGTCTCAACAATTGTTTCATCGCCCTCAGCTCCAGGGAAAACCACGGGGCTGTCCGGGCTCCATGCAATCGGAGAGGGCGCTTCGGAGCCAAACAGTCAATAACCCTGGTTAACTCCACATTCCAGCGGGCCACCAGGGAATGAACTGAAAGGCCATCAACATGGGATAAAACATCCCCTACCACTATTTGGAAACCATTTGGATCCATTAAGTGGTGGGGGCGGACCATCTGAATCGATCCCACCTCCCTGCAGAGGGGAAGGGTCACGGAGAAGTCCAGTTGCACCAGGAAGTGATCTGACCATGGCACTTCTTTCGTTTCACTTTTACTTAGTGTCAGATCACCAACATCCATAGAGGTAAACACCAGGTCCAAGGCATGTCCGTGGCTATGGGTTGGGCCAGACTTATTCAGGGACAGCCCCATGGAGGCCATGCTTTCCACGAAGTCCCAAGCGGCCCCTTGTAAGGTCGTGTCGGCATGGATGTTAAAATCTCCTAGGATAACCAAACTAGTTGTCTCCAGGAGAACATCCGACACAACCTGAAGCAGCTCAGGCAGTGAATCCTTGGTGCAGCGGGGAGGTCGGTACACCAATAGGAATCCTGTACTGCCCCTATTGCCCAACTTCCAGAACATGCACTCAGAAAACTGGGTTTTCCCAATAGGACGCCTGGTGCAGACTAATGACTAAAAATCACTGCAACCCCCCCTCCCCGCCCACAAGGCCTGGGTTGCTGTGAGTAAGAGAAAACTGGCGGACAAGCAGCAGCAAGGACAGGCCCATCTGCTTCATCCAAACAAGTCTCTGTTACACATGCCAGGTCAAATCCTCCATCCACAATCAAGTCATGGATCACAGTGGTTTTATGGATCATTGACCTGGCATTGCACAGCAGCACCTTCAGGTCGTGTGGGTATCCCTTGCTGATTCCAGTATCCATTCGGTCAGGACCAGACCTGGAGGCAGGGATAATCCTCAAGCAACGAATAAGCCTGCCTCCTCGGTAATGACATCTTCTGGTCTTAGCGTAACTCCTCCTCCTACCCGTGATGACTGAGATCGGTTGTCCCAGTGCATGACCCCCCGTGGAACCTGCCCCAGCCATTTTGTTTGCTGGGACGCACTCCCAGGCAGCTCTGACCCCACCCCTTAAAATCAAAATAAAACTATACAAAAAATAAACCAACAGAACAATAAAAAAACAAAACAGAAAGTTACAAACACAACATAAGAAACAGAATTAGCCCTCGACGTCTGAACTTGCGGAACAACTTTTTTTGAAAAAATCCCTAAGCCACAATTTCAGGAATAATCTGACGTTCTGCAATTCACTCAAAAATGGTGCCAAACTGTTGCAAACGATCCCCCGAAAGGTTTTTCGGTGGAAACAGATGGGTTTTTATCATCGGAAACAGAATTAGCCCTCGACGTCTGAAGAACTTTTTTAAAAAAGTTTCAATTTCAGCAAAAATCTGACTTTCTGTTATTCACTCAAAAATGGTGCCAAACTGTTGCATACTATCTCCTGAAAGGTTTTTCTGCGGAAACAGATGGGTTTTTATCATTGGAAAAAGGATTAGCCCTCGATGTCTGAACTTGCGGAACAACTTTCTTATGAAAAAATCCCTAAGCCACACGGTCACAATTTCAGCAAAACTCTGACGTTGAGCAATTCAATCAAAAATGGTGCCAAACTGTTGCAAACGATCCCCTGAAAGGTTTTTCGGTGGAAACAGATGGGGTTTTTGTCATCGGAAACAGAATTAGCCCTCAACTTTTGAACAACTTTTTAATGAAAAAATCCCTAAACCGGGCGGTCACAATTTCAACAAAAAACCGACGTTCTGCAATTCACTAAAAAATGGTGACAAACTGTTGCAAACGATCCCCTGAAAGGTTTTTCTGCCGGTGAGGTTGTTGAGGGCTAATTCCTTTCCTGTGATAAAAAGCCTTCTGTTTTGACGGCCAAACCTTTCAGGGGAGAATTTGGAACCATTTGGCACCATTTTTGAGTGAATTGGAGAACGTCAGATTTTTGATGAAATTGTGATCCCGGGGCATAAGGATTTTTTCAAGAAAATCTTTTTCTGCCGGTTAAATTGTCGGGGGCTGATTTCTTTTCCTGTGATAAAAAGCCTTCTGTTTCGACCGCCAAACCTCTCGGGACCATTTGCAACCGTTTGGCACCATTTTTGAGTGAAATTCCAAAAGTCAGATTTTTTATGAATTTGTGACCCCGGGGTTTAGGGATTTTTTCAAAAAAATCTTTTTCTGCCGGTTAAGTTGTCGGGGGCTGATTTCTTTTCCTGTAATAAAAAGCCTTCTGTTTCGACTGCCAAACCTCTCAGGGGAGCATTTGCAACCGTTTGGCACCATTTTTGACTGAGTAGGAGAACGTCAGATTTTTGATGAAATTGTGACCCCGGGGCATAAGGATTTTTTCAAAAAAAATCTTTTTCTGCGGTTTAAGTTGTCGAGGGCTGATTTCTTGTCCTGTGATAAAAAGCCTTCTGTTTCGACCGCCAAACCTCTCAGGGGAGCATTTGCAACCGTTTGGCACCATTTTTGAGTGAGTAGGAGAACGTCAGATTTTTGATGAAATTGTGACCCCAGGGCTTAAGGATTTTTTCAAGAAAATCTTTTTCTGCCGGTTAAGTTGTCGGGGGCTGATTTCTTTTCCTGTGATAAAAAGCCTTCTGTTTCAACCGCAAAATCTTTCAGGGAAGCATTTGCAACCGTTTGGCACCATTTTTGACTGAGTAGGAGAACGTCAGATTTTTGATGAAATTGTGACCCCAGGGCTTAAGGATTTTTTCAAGAAAACCTTTTTCTGCCGGTTAAGTTGTCGGGGGCTGATTTCTTTTCCTGTGATAAAAAGCCTTCTGTTTTGACTGCCAAACCTCTCAGGAGAGCATTTGCAACCATTTGGCACCATTTTTGAGTGAAATTCCAAAAGTCAGATTTTTTATGAAATTGTGATCCCAGGGCTTAAGGATTCTTTAAAAAATAAAATCTTTTTCTGCGGTTTAAGTTGTTGAGGGCTGATTTCCTGCCCTGTGATAAAAAGCCTTCTGTTTCAACCGCAAAATCTTTCAGGGGAGTATTTGGCACCATTTTTCAGGGGAGCATTTGGCACCATTTTTGAGTGAATGGTCGAAAGTCAGATTTTTGATGAAATTGTGACCCCGGGGTTTAGGGATTTTTTTCAAAAAAATCTTTTTCTGCCGGTTAAGTTGTCGGGCGCTGATTTCTTTTCCTATGATAAAAAGCCTTCTGTTTCGACTGCCAAACCTCTCAGGGCAGCATTTGCAACCGTTTGGCACCATTTTTGACTGAATTGGAGAACGTCAGATTTTTGATGAAATTGTGACCCCGGGGCTTAAGGATTCTTTAAAAAAAAAAAATCTTTTTCTGCGGTTTAAGTTGTCGGGGGCTGATTTCTTTTCCTGTGATAAAAAGCCTTCTGTTTCCTCTGCGAAACCTTTAAGGGAAGCATTTGCAACCGTTTGGCACCATTTTTGAGTGTATTGGAGAACTTCAGATTTTTGATGAAATTGTGACCCCGGGGCTTAGGGATTTTTTCAAAAAAAATCTTTATCTTCGGTTTAAGTTGTCGAGGGCTGATTTCTTGTCCTGTGATTAAAAAGCCTTCTGTTTCGACTGCCAAACATTTAAGGGGAGCATTTGCAACCGTTTGGCACCATTTCTGAGTGAATTGGAGAACGTCTGATTTTTGATGACATTGTGACCCCGGGGCTTAGGGATTTTTTCAAAAAAATCTTTTTCTGCCGGTTAGGTTGTCGGGGGCTGATTTCTTTTCTTGTGAATCGGTTCCATTGGTGGAACATTATATACAGCAAAAACATACGGAGGATGATTTTGTCTTCTTCATTATCTGGAAACCAAAAGTAGATTTATATACCAGGAGAAATATTGATAGACTATTGTTGCAACAGGAAGCACGATATATTTATTTGTTTGAAACGATGTCCCCCAAGGGCTTGAATGAACATCAAGACTACAATTCTTTTCTTTAAAAAACCACTACAGATGACCCTGGACTTTTAATCCCTTCTCTGTTTACACCTTTAAGGAGGGAGAGCCTATCCTCCTCCCCCACAGACACACTTATAAGACAATGATCTCACTCCCTAACAGAAAACGCAACGAGAAACGTAAGAAAATTTGGATTCAATTATCTAAGGTGAGAAAACACTCATTTGATGTCCGTTTTTCACAAACAATTCTCATTTCTAGACGCATGTTGAAAAAGAAACATAAAAGAATTGAATGATATAGACTTCCAACAGATTTATAGTCCTCAAAAAACCGAGGTATGGAACCAAATATCATGATATGTGTTAATACACTTTAGAATGTATGTATACTTTATTATATTTATGATCTATGGTATTGAAGAACCTTGATCTATTTTGACATATTATTTGATATTACCAGCTGAAGAAGGCGTTTACTCCGAAACAGGGCCCTGTCCTGGTCACCACTACTGAGTCGCACATCTGATTCACACTCCGGATACTTCTTTTTGGCCCTATTTGAATCTTTATTCTTTATTCTGATTTTATATAATATGGACTCTTTTTGACTGCCATTGAGACTTGTATAAAACAATTGTTATGTACTGGTATTTTATGTACCTTTATACTATATCACTGCATATTTGAAACTACATTATTTCTGCACTTAAACGTTGTATTTAAATTTACTATTATCTTAAAACTGTCGCACTTACACGTTGTGTTTAAATTTACTATCAGTTTAAAACTGTTATTCTTAGCAGAATATACACGTTTTTCTTTTCAACTCTCGAGTAGGAATTATTCCTTATATTGAAACTTTTGGCCAGAGCTCTTGGTATATCCTTTTCAGTATATTTTCAACAAAACCTCTCAGGGGAGCATTTGCAACCGTTTGGCACCATTTTTGAGTGAAATTCCAAAAGTCAGGTTTTTTTTGAAATTGTGACCCCGGGGCTTAAGGATTCTTTCAAAAAAAATCTTTTTCTGCGGTTTAAGTTGTCGAGGGCTGATTTCTTGTCCTGTGATAAAAAGCCTTCTGTTTCAACCGCAAAATCTTTCAGGGAAGCATTTGCAACCGTTTGGCACCATTTTTGACTGAGTAGGAGAACGTCAGATTTTTTGATGAAATTGTGACCCCGGGGCTTAAGGATTTTTTCAAGAAAATCTTTTTCTGCCGGTTAAGTTGTCGGGGGCTGATTTCTTTTCCTGTGATAAAAAGCCTTCTGTTTCTACCGCAAAATCTTTCAGGGAAGCATTTGCAACCGTTTGGCACCATTTTTAAGTGAATGAGCGAAAGTCAGAATTTTGATGAAATTGTGACCCCGGGGCTTAGGGATTTTTTCAAAAAAATCTTTTTCTGCCGGTTAAGTTGTCGGGGGCTGATTTCTTTTCCTGTGATAAAAAGCCTTCTGTTTTGACTGCCAAACCATTAAGGGGAGCATTTGCAAACGTTTGCCACCATTTTTTACTGAGTAGGAGAACGTCAGATTTTTGATGAAATTGTGACCCCGGGGCTTAGGGATTTTTTCAAAAAAATCATTTTCTGCCGGTTAAGTTGTCGAGGGCTGATTTCTTGTCTTGTGATAAAAAGCCTTCTGTTTCGACCGCCAAACCTCTCAGGGGAGCATTTGCAACCATTTGGCACCATTTTTGAGTGAATGAGCGAAAGTCAGAATTTTGATGAAATTGTGACCCCGGGGCTTAGGGATTTTTTCAAAAAAATCTTTTTCTGCCGGTTAAGTTGTCGGGGGCTGATTTCTTTTCCTGTGATAAAAAGCCTTCTGTTTCGACTGCCAAACCTCTCAGGGGAGCATTTGCAACCGTTTGGCACCATTTTTGAGTGAGTAGGAGAACGTCAGATTTTTGATGAAATTGTGACCCCGGGGCTTAGGGATTTTTTCAAAAAAATCTTTTTCTGCCGGTTAAGTTGTCGGGGGCTGATTTCTTTTCCTGTGATAAAAAGCCTTCTGTTTCGACTGCCAAACCTCTCGGGACCATTTGCAACCGTTTGGCACCATTTTTGAGTGAAATTCCAAAAGTCAGATTTTTTATGAATTTATGAAGTTGTCGGGGGCTGATTTCTTTTCCTGTGATAAAAAGCCTTCTCTTTCAACTACCAAACCTTTCAGTGGAGCATTTGAACCTGTTATGGGAATTGGGGTTGCTTGTGCGTAAATTCCAAACTGCTCCGAGCTGGTTGTATAGCTGGACCTTTCCCCGGTTTGACAGCCCTAACAGCACGACTGTCTCAGTCACTGGCAGAATCCGTCAGTGGGTGTTTCCTAAACTTCTTCCAACATAAGAATTCCTTAACAGCAAGTCTCCGCCTCGCTTCTCTGCACGGAAGCCTTCTGCGCAGAGTGGGTGTGCCAAGCGGTGGTCCTGCGCTCTCCTCACTGATTTCACTGGAAGAGTCTCGGAGCCTCCCCTCCGAAGTACTCTCAGCCTCTCCTTTCTTCCTGGTGTCACCTTGGTTTCCTTCCCCAGCGGAAACTCTCTCTCTCTCCTTGCTGATTCCCTCTCCGGCATCATTAGGGAGCCTTACCTCTCCACTCGGCTCCGATGTCAGTTCCCTGACATCCACCTCCCTCCCAGGGCCCTCCCCCTCCCCCATCCGTTCCTTGGACCTTGACGCAGGGAACCCCTGGAAGGAGCTATCCCCTCCCTCTGATGATTCAAACACTGCTCTCCACCTGCTGTCTCTTCCCTTTGCCCAATCTCCCCAGTCAGATTCCTCTCCCTCGGATAACTCCCCTTCCTCCTCTTCGGAGGCGGGAAATCCCACAAACTCTTCTTCATCCGTGGGACCAAATTGCTCCACCCAGAACCTCCCTAGTGGTTTGGGCTTCCTTGGGAACCTGCGATGAAACTCCTCCTGCAGATACTCATCCCTGATCTCTTCTGCTGGAACCCATGTGTTTTCCGATTCTGACTCCCCCTCCCAAGCCACCAAATATTCCACTCGCCTCCCTCTCCACCTTGAATCAAGAATTTCAGCTGCATGACCACTGAGTTCCCTTTCCTCCATCTGTGGATGCAGGGGTGTTTCTCTTTCTTGACCCAGAAATTCCCTCCCCTCCCTGTACGGTGAGAGTAAGGACCTGTGGAACACCGGGTGCAGTTTCTTTTCGGAGGGCAATTTGAGTCTAAAGGTCACAGGATTCACCTGTTGGGTTACCTCGAAAGGTCCCAATCGCCTTGGCCGTAATTTCTTACACCCCCCTTTGAACGGTAACCCTTGGGTAGACAACCACTCCTGGTCCCCCACTCTTATAGTTTCCCCTTCTCTGCGGTGCTTGTTAGCCTGCCTTTTGTACGCTTCTTTTGCCCTTTCCAGGTTAATCTTAAGTTGTTGGTGTAAAGCCTCCATTTCTTCCACAAATTGTTCAGCCGCCGGTACATTCCACCTTCCCTCCCCCTCCCCTGGGAAGGCCCTGGGATGACACCCGTAATTGGCCATGAAAGGACTCATCCCCGTGGACACATGTTCCACGTTATTGTATGCAAATTCAGCCAGCGCTAGTTTGTCCACCCAATTGTTCTCTCTTTCGTTGACGTAGCAGCGTAGGTACTGTTGAAGTATGCTATTAGCTCTTTCTGCTTGTCCGTTGGTCTCTGGGTGTCTGGCCGTCGAGAAGCTCACCTCGACGTCCAGCAGGCTCACCAGCTTCCTTCAGAATCTGGAAGTAAATTGCCTGCCTCTGTCAGACAAAACCCTCAAGGGGGCGCCATGCAACCTGAAAACATGCTCTACAAACAGCCTAGCTGTTTCCTCTGCTGTCACTGCATGCGAGCAAGCAATAAAATGGCACATTTTGGTCATCAAGTCAGCTACCACCATTACTGTCGTTTTCCCCCTGGTCTTGGGTAAATCGGTTATAAAATCAATTGATACCACCTCCCATGGTTTCTCTGGTGTGGGTAAAGGTTCCAGTAACCCCGCGGGTGCTGCCCTCTCCCCCTTAGCTCGCTGGCAGCGCTCGCACCCCCGTACGTATTCCTTCACATCATTGCCGTTTCCCTGCTCCTTATCTCTTTCCTCCTCACTCCCAACTGCCCCCACCATTCCTTGCCATGCCTTTTTCTGAGGGCAGACTCTGGCAAAATGTCCCGGCTGCTGGCAGAGGAAACACTTCTTATTCGCTTTCCCCTCCTTCTTACGAACCTCGCTGGAGTTTGAAACCCCGTGCGCGCGCGCTCCTCCAATCTCCATTGGTTCTGCGGCCGGCGCCGTTGGCTCTGGCACGTCCGGAATGTGGTTGTCATACTAACGCTCTGCTCTCCCTTCCCGCCTTTCCAGAGCGCACGTCTCTTGCCTTACTCCCACAGCAAGCACCAACTTGGTCAGCTGGTCCATCGATTCCAGATGGGGTGAGCGAGAAAGTTCATCTCTCACCCAAGGGGATAAGCCTTCCTCAAATAACATTTGCACTGGTTCTGAACTCAGTTCCCACCCAAGTTTATGGATCAGCAATGCAAATCGCGACCAGTACTCTCTCACTGACTGGTTCCCTTGTTTGCACCCCATCAGTTCTTTGCCGGTCACGCTTTGCTCCACATCACTCAAGAACATATGGTCCATGGCGCTAAAAAACTTTCTCAAATCCTTCTGTCAGCATCACCCTTGAGCCAGTGCACCAACTGGACTCATTCACCTCAACCCCGACTGGGCTAGGCGAGCTGGGTAGCACTGCCAGAGACCTCCTTTCTCACAGGAACAGGTCACAGTGCTGTGGACTCACAGCTTAGAGCTGAGAGCACCGGATTCACTGTCTCAATAATACAGTCGTTGCGCAGCAGAGTTTTGCAGAGTCTTGCAGAGTATAAACCACTCGGAGAGCAGCTCTGTAAAATATCTTCCTTTTATTCCGTAACTACAACTATGATACAAAACTATATACAGAGCTGAATATTCTAAGCATAAATCAATGCTACACTGAGAGTCTGCAGCTGCTCTTAGCAGCAACCTTATCTCTAGACACTCTCTCTCTCTCCGATACACTGACTGACTGACTCTCTGACTCACACATTGATGTGGTGCTGAGGCAGAATAAGTAGATAGCAGGACACGCCTCCTCCTCTCTGGAGAGTCAGCAGAGACCATCAGGAGATCATCAGGAGATTATTGGGTATGGGAGGGGTGAAATCTCCTCACCTTCAAGGCAGCATTCTCCGCCGCCATTAAGGGTCTGACCCAATCTCGGGCCCTCCCTTCCAGGTGCCCCGCCACAAAAGCGACTCTTCCCCCATCGTCTACAAAGTCATCATACTGCAGGTCCAGCGCGTACTGCACTTCTGTCTTAAATGCATTATAATCTCTGGGGTTGCCCCCAAACTTCTGCACTAGTCCTGGTACCTTCCTTGTGATGGGGGTGGGCTTCTCCTGGGCATCCTGAGTCCGCCTTTCATCCAGCCGCGCCGCTAGTAGAGTCAGTTGCTGTTAGAAATCTATGTTTCTCTCCTCCAGAGTTGGTCCTCCCGTGGCCCCCTCTCCGGCGCCAGCTCCTCCAGTTTGACTCATGATGCTGCCTCTGCTGCTCTGCGTACACGCAAGTTAGAGGACTGATGGATTGCTGTAATGGGAATTGGGGTTGCTTGTGCGTAAATTCCAAACTGCTCCGAGCTGGTTGTATAGCTGGACCTTTCCCCAGTTTGACAGCCCTAACAGCGTGACTGTCTCAGTCACTGGCAGAATCCGTCAGTGGGCGTTTCCTAAACTTCTTCCAACATAAGAATTCCTTAACAGCAAGTCTCCGCCTCGCTTCTCTGCGCGGAAGCCTTCTGCGCAGAGTGGGCGTGCCAAGCGGTGGTCCTGCGCTCTCCTCACTGATTTCACTGGAAGAGCCTCGGAGCCTCCCCTCCGAAGTACTCTCAGCCTCTCCTTTCTTCCTGGTGTCACCTTGGTTTCCTTCCCCAGCGGAAACTCTCTCTCTCTCCTTGCTGATTCCCTCGCCGGCATCATTAGGGAGCCTGACCTCTCCACTCGGCTCCGATGTCAGTTACCTGACACAACCGTTTGGCACCATTTTTGAGTGAATTGGAGAACGTCAGATTTTTGATGAAATTGTGACCCCGGGGCTTAGGGATTTTTGCAAAAAATCTTTTTCCTCCGGTTAAGTTGTCGAGGGCAGATTTCTTTTCCTGTGATTAAAAGCCTTCTGTTTCGACTGCCAAACCTTTAAGGGGAGCATTTGAAACCATTTGGCACCATTTCCGAGTGACTTGGAGAACGTCAGATTTTTGATGAAATTGTGACCCCCGGGCTTAGGGATTTTTTCAAAAAAATCTTTTTCTGCCGGTTAAGTTGTCAAGGGCTGATTTCTTTTCCTGTGATAAAAAGCCTTCTGTTTTGAGCGCCAAAATTCTCAGGGGAGCATTTGCAACCGTTTGGCACCATTTTTGAGTGAATTGCCGAAAGTCAGATTTTTGATTAAATTGTGACTCCGGGGCTTAGGGATTTTTTCAAAAAAATCTTTTTCCTCGGGTTAAGTTGTCGAGGGCTGATTTCTTTTCCTGTGATAAAAAGCTTTCTGTTTCGTCTGCGAAACCTTTAAGGGGAGCATTTGCAACCGTTTGGCACCATTTTTGAGTGAATTGGAGAACGTCAGATTTTTGATGAAATTGTGACCGAAGGGATTTTTTCAAAAAAATCTTTTTCTGCCAGTTAATTTGTCGGGGGCTGATTTCTTTTCCTGTGATAAAAAGCCTTCTGTTTCGTCTGCGAAAACTTTAAGGGGAGCATTTGCAATCGTTTGGCACCATCTTTGAGTGAATGGCCGAAAGTCAGATTTTTGATGAATTAGTGACCCCGGGCCTTAGGGATTTTTTCAAAAAAATCTGTTTCTGCCATTTAAGTTGTCGGGGGCTGATTTCTTTTCCTGTTATAAAAAGCCTTTTGTTTCGACCACCCAACATTTCAGGGGAGCATTTGCAACTCTTTGGCACAATTTTTGAGTGAAATTCCAAAAGTCAGGTTTTTGATGATATTGTGACCCCGGGGCTTAGGGATTTTTTCAAAAAAATCTTTTTCTGCCGGTTAAGTTGTCGAGGGCTGCGTTCTTTATCTGAGATAAAAAGCCTTCTATTTCGACTGCCATACCTCTCAGGGGAGCATTTGCAACCGTTTGGCACCATTTTTGAGTAAACGGCCGAAAGTCAGATTTTTGATGAAATTGTGACCCCGGGGGCTTAGGGTTTTTTTCAAAAAAATCTTTTTCCTCGGGTTAAGTTGTCGAGGGCTGATTTCTTTTCCTGTGATAAAAAGCTTTCTGTTTCGTCTGCAAAACCTTTAAGGGGAGCATTTGCAACCGTTTGGCACCATTTTTGAGTGAATTGGAGAACGTCAGATTTTTGATGAAATTGTGACCCCGGGGCTTAGGGATTTTTTCAAAAAAATCTGCTGCTGCCGTTTAAGTTGTCGAGGGCTGATTTCTTTTCCTGTGATTAAAAGCCTTCTGTTTCGACCGCCAAACCTTTCAGGGGAGCATTTGCAACTCTTTGGCACAATTTTTGAGTGAAATTCCAAAAGTCAGGTTTTTGATGAAATTGTGACCCCGGGGCTTAAGGGATTTTTTCAAAAAAATCTGCTTCTGCCGTTTAAGTTGTCGGGGGCTGATTTCTTTTCCTGTGATTAAAAGCCTTCTGTTTCGTCTGCGAAACCTTTAAGGGGAGCATTTGCAATTCTTTGGCACGATTTTTGAGAGAAATTCCAAAAGTCAGGTTTTTGATGAAATTGTGACCCCGGGGATTAGGGATTTTTTCAAAATAATCTTTTTCTTCCGGTTAAGTTGTTGAGGGCTTATTTCTTTTCCTGTGATTAAAAGCCTTCTGTTTTGACCACCAAACCTCACACGGGAGCATTTGCAACCGTTTGACACCATTTTTAGTGAATGGCCAAAAGTCAGATTTTTGATGTAATTGTGACCCTGGGGCTTTGGGATATTTTGAAAAAAATCTTTTTCTGCCGGTTAAGTTGTCAAGGGCTGATTTCTTGTCCTGTGATAAAAAGCCTTCCGTTTTGACCGCCAAACCTTTCAGGGGAGCATTTGCAACCACTTGGCACCATTTTTGAGTGAATGGCCAAAAGTCAGATTTTTGATGAAATTGTGACCCCGGGGTTTAGGGATTTTGTCAAAAAAATATTTTTCTTCCGGTTAAGTTGTCGAGGGCTGATTTCTTTTCCTGTGATAAAAAGCCTTCTGTTTCGACCGCCAAACCTCTCAGGGGTGCATTTGCAACTGTTTGGCACCATTTTTTAGTGAATGACCGAAAGTCAGATTTTTGATGAAATTGTGACCCCGGGGCTTAGGATTTTTGCAAAAAATCTTTTTCCTCCGGTTAAGTTGTCGACGGCAGATTTCTTTTCCTGTGATTAAAAGCCTTCTGTTTCGACTGCCAAACCTTTAAGGGGAGCATTTGAAACCATTTGGCACCATTTCCGAGTGACTTGGAGAACGTCAGATTTTTGATGAAATTGTGACCCCCGGGCTTAGGGATTTTTTCAAAAAAATCTTTTTCTGCCGGTTAAGTTGTCATGGGCTGATTTCTTTTCCTGTGATAAAAAGCCTTCTGTTTTGAGCGCCAAAATTCTCAGGGGAGCATTTGCAACCGTTTGGCACCATTTTTGAGTGAATTGCCGAAAGTCAGATTTTTGATGAAATTGTGACCTTAGGGATTGTGGCTTAGGGATTTTTTCAAAAAAATCTTTTTCCTCGGGTTAAGTTGTCGAGGGCTGATTTCTTTTCCTGTGATAAAAAGCTTTCTGTTTCGTCTCCGAAACCTTTAAGGGGAGCATTTGCAACCGTTTGGCACAATTTTTGAGTGAATTGGAGAACGTCAGATTTTTGATGAAATTGTGACCGAAGGGATTTTTTCAAAAAAATCTGTTTCTGCCATTTAAGTTGTCGGGGGCTGATTTCTTTTCCTGTTATAAAAAGCCTTTTGTTTCGACCACCCAACATTTCAGGGGAGCATTTGCAACTCTTTGGCACAATTTTTGAGTGAAATTCCAAAAGTCAGGTTTTTGATGATATTGTGACCCCGGGGCTTAGGGATTTTTTCAAAAAAATCTTTTTCTGCCGGTTAAGTTGTCGAGGGCTGCGTTCTTTTCCTGAGATAAAAAGCCTTCTATTTCGACTGCCATACCTCTCAGGGGAGCATTTGCAACCGTTTGGCACCATTTTTGAGTAAACGGCCGAAAGTCAGATTTTTGATGAAATTGTGTCCCCAGGGCTTAGGGTTTTTTTCAAAAAAATCTTTTTCCTCGGGTTAAGTTGTCGAGGGCTGATTTCTTTTCCTGTGATAAAAAGCTTTCTGTTTCGTCTGCAAAACCTTTAAGGGGAGCATTTGCAACCGTTTGGCACCATTTTTGAGTGAATTGGAGAACGTCAGATTTTTGATGAAATTGTGACCCCGGGCCTTAGGGATTTTTTCAAAAAAATCTGCTTCTGCCGTTTAAGTTGTCGAGGGCTGATTTCTTTTCCTGTGATTAAAAGCCTTCTGTTTCGACCGCCAAACCTTTCAGGGGAGCATTTGCAACTCTTTGGCACAATTTTTGAGTGAAATTCCAAAAGTCAGGTTTTTGATGAAATTGTGACCCCGGGGATTAGGGATTTTTTCAAAATAATCTTTTTCTTCCGGTTAAGTTGTTGAGGGCTTATTTCTTTTCCTGTGATTAAAAGCCTTCTGTTTTGACCACCAAACCTCACACGGGAGCATTTGCAACCGTTTGACACCATTTTTAGTGAATGGCCAAAAGTCAGATTTTTGATGTAATTGTGACCCTGGAGCTTTGGGATATTTTGAAAAAAATCTTTTTCTGCCGGTTAAGTTGTCAAGGGCTGATTTCTTGTCCTGTGATAAAAAGCCTTCCGTTTTGACCGCCAAACCTTTCAGGGGAGCATTAGCAACCACTTGGCACCATTTTTGAGTGAATGGCCAAAAGTCAGATTTTTGATGAAATTGTGACCCCGGGGCTTAGGGATTTTTTCAAAAAATAAATTCTGCAGCTTAAGTTGTTGAGGGCTGACTTCTTTTCCTGTGATAAAAAGCCTTCTGTTTCAACCGCCAATCCTCTCAGGGGAGCATTTGCAACCGTATGGCAACATTTTTGAGTGAATGGCTGAAAGTCAGATTTTTGATGTAATTGTGACCCCGGGGCTTAGGGATTTTTTCAAAAAAATCTTTTTCTGCCGGTTAAGTTGTCAAGGGCTGATTTCTTTTCCTGTAATAAAAAGCCTTCTGTTTCGACCGCCAAACCTCTCAGGGGAGCATTTTCAATCGTTTGGCACCATTTTTGAGTGAATGGCCGAAAGTCAGATTTTTGATGAAATTGTGACCCCAGGGCTTAGGGATTTTTTCAAAGAAATCTTTTTTTGCCGGTTAAGTTGTCGGGGGCTGATTTCTTTTCCTGTGATTAAAAGCCTTCTGTTTTGACCACCAAACCTCTCAGGGGAGCATTTACAACCGTTTGGCACTATTTTTGAGTGAATTGGAGAACGTCAGATTTTTGATTAAATTGTGACCCCGGGGCTTAGGGATTTTTTCAAAAAAATATTTTTCTTCCAGTTAAGTTGTAGAGGGCTGATTTCTTTCTTTCTTTTTTTTATATAAAATTTTTATTGGATTTTCACATTTTATAACAACACATACAAAAAAACCACACATGAATATTTTCATATCCTTACTTTCATAACCCTCTTTCCCTGACTTCCCCCCACCCCCCCATACATCCCAATTTCCATATTTAATTCAGCAAGTTCTTGTTTCTCTCCTTAACCCTATTCTTATTATGTTTAAACTTAATTCTTTTTGTTAGGCCCAATTTATTGTCCCATTCACTTATATACATTAGATCCTTTATCTAAGATCGATCAAGGTTCTTATACCATAAATTTCCCTTTTTTATATTAAAATATAAATCAAAATTGTAAAACCCCAAAATCATAAAATTTTTGAATTCTGTTTTTTCCCCCTCCCTCCCTGCCCAGGTATCTGTCCCTTCCCAAATAACTGTCCTCCCATGAAACTCCTAGCCCGGATTCCTCACATCAGAGGCCTTTAAGTCTCTTTCAGTCTCTCTCTGTCTGTTCTGTTGGTAGTCTTTTTTGTTGGTCTTCAGATCTCAAGGGATGTCTGTCACAGTCACTTCATCTTTTCTCGAATCAAACCTAATTGGAAAAGCTTGCTGCCAGAGTTCTGCCAGGGGTCCCCGAATTTCAAAGTCATCCAAGCCAGAAAAGAGGAGGAAGTCCCGGTTATGTTTCTTTACTCTTTTAACTTCCCATGTTCCATAGTGTCCAATGGCTTCCTCCTTTGCTTTTCTCTTCTCATAGTTTGTAATCCAAAAAACTTCTCTGTTCCCTGACTGCAAAAGGTCCTGTTCGAAATTTTTTATCTGTACTTTTTCCCCTCCAGCCTCCTTTTCCACCAGCTCCAAAGATATCTTTTCTGTTTCAGCTGCAGAATCTTTCAGAGTCAGATCCTTAATTACATCAGCAAGGTTGCTTGTTTTAGCGATCAAGGTCGTGAGTTGTTTATCCATAGCCATAGCTTGCTCTTGTAAAGTTCCCACGAGAAAAAAGGCTCTTTCTATTTGTGCTAGTAATTTTCCTTCTGCTGCCATTGTAGTGTCACTGGTTCCCCCTAGGGGGAATGCCATTGTTTAGGGTTCTTTGCCAACAGTCTTATACCTTGTTATTTACTTTGTTTCCAACCACTTCTAGTTAAATGTAACACCTTTAAGTCAGAGAGATATAAAGTAATACAGTCCTTATCTTGATCCAGCCGTTTGACAGCTCAATTAACAGCTGTCAAACTCCTGTTCTTTCACGCTAGGTTGATGCAGGACGCTCCCAGATCCGGGGGGGGGGGTGCACAAAAGTTTTCAAAGTTCACCTCTTCCCTCCAGCGCAACTTAAAAATAAATAAAAGCTTGTTCTCACAAATTAATGGAATCTCTTATCAGTCCCAAAAGACACGCATTTTTTTATTCCGATCTTAGGTTTTCGCTCCTTGCTTTAAATTGTCTGTATGTAGGGGGGGTGCGGACTTCCCTTTAGCACATCCCCCCGTTCGTTCCAGATTAAAGGTATAAATTTCTTTTAAAGTCCAAATTTCCTTCTACTCACGGGGTATTTATTTCCAATCCAAATGTCGGGAAGAAAGTTGACGCTCTCCGGTAATGGCTTGTGGCTTCACTCCACTGAAGTAGCGGTCTACTCCCAGCACCACGCCACTCCTCGTACCCTCTCCGCAGCCTTTAAAAAGACTCTTCGATTGTCGAGGAGGGCGCTTAAGGTGCCCACTGAGTCACCAAGTCCACAGGTATCAGAACCTGTGGTTTCTAAGGGTCCCCGCGTCGCCGGCGCAGCAAGACCCGTCTTCAGCGGAGCCGATTCCCTCCGGAGCTCGGAGGGAATCCGCCATTAGACCGATCGCGTCAACCCGGAAGTCCAAGGGCTGATTTCTTTTCCTGTGATTAAAAGCCTTCTGTTTCGACTGCCAAACCTTTAAGTGGAGCCTTTGCAACCCTTTGGCACAATTTTTGAGTGAAATTCCAAAAGTCAGGTTTTTTTTGCCGGTTAAGTTGTCGGGGGCTGATTTCTTTTCCTGTGATAAAAAGCCTTCTGTTTCGTCTGCGAAACCTTTAAGGGGAGCATTTGCAACCGTTTGGCACCATTTTTGAGTGAATTGGAGAACGTCAGATTTTTGATGAAATTGTGACCCCGGGCCTTAGGGATTTTTTCAAAAAAATCTTTTTCTTCTGGTTAAGTTGTTGAGGGCTGATTTCTTTTCCTGTGATTAAAAGCCTTCTGTTTTGACCGCCAAACCTCTCAGGGGAGCATTTGCAACCGTTTGTAAACATTTTTGAGTGAATGGCCGAAAGTCAGATTTTTAATGAAATTGTGTCCCCAGGGCTTAGGGATTTTTTCAAAAAAATCTTTTTCTGCCGGTTAAGTTGTCGAGGGCTGATTTCTTTTCCTGTGATAAAAAGCCTTCTGTTTCGACCGCCAAACCTCTCAGGGGTGCATTTGCAACTGTTTGGCACCATTTTTGAGTGAATGACCGAAAGTCAGATTTTTGATGAAATTGTGACCCCGGGGCTTAGGGATTTTTTCAAAAAATAAATTCTGCAGCTTAAGTTGTTGAGGGCTGACTTCTTTTCCTGTGATAAAAAGCCTTCTGTTTCAACCGCCAATCCTCTCAGGGGAGCATTTGCAACCGTTTGGCAACATTTTTGAGTGAATGGCTGAAAGTCAGATTTTTGATGTAATTGTGACCCCGGGGCTTAGGGATTTTTTCAAAAAAATCTTTTTCTGCCGGTTAAGTTGTCAAGGGCTGATTTCTTTTCCTGTAATAAAAAGCCTTCTGTTTCGACCGCCAAACCTCTCAGGGGAGCATTTGCAATCGTTTGGCACGATTTTTGAGTGAATGGCCGAAAGTCAGATTTTTGATGAAATTGTGACCCCAGGGCTTAGGGATTTTTTTAAAAAAAAAATTTCTTCGGGTTCAATTGTTAAGGGATGATTTCTATTCCTGAGATAAAAAGCCTTCTGTTTTGACCACCAAACCTCTCAGGGGAGCATTTGCAACCGTTTTGCACCATTTTTGAGTGAATTGGAGAACGTCAGATTTTTGATGAAATTGTGACTCCGGGGCTTAGGGATTTTTTCAAAAAAATATTTTTCTTCCGGTTAAGTTGTCGAGGGCTGATTTCTTTTCCTGTGATTAAAAGCCTTCTGTCCTGACTGCCAAACCTTTAAGGGGAGCATTTGCAACCCTTTTGCACAATTTTTGAGTGAAATTCCAACAGTCAGATTTTTGATGAAATTGTGACCTTAGGGATTTTTTCAAAAAAATGTTTTTCTGCCGTTTAAGTTGTTGGGGGCTGATATCTTTCCCTGTTATAAAAAGCCTTCTGTTTTGACCGCCAAACCTTTCAGGGGAGCATTTGCAACTCTTTGGCACAATTTTTGAGTGAAATTCCAAAAGTCAGGTTTTTCATGAAATTGTGACCCCGGGGCTTAGGGATTTTTTCAAAAAAATCTTTTTCTTCCAGTTAAGTTGTTGAGGGCTGATTTCTTTTCCTGTGATTAAAAGCCTTCTGTTTTGACCACCATACCTCACAGGGGAGCATTTGCAACCGTTTGACACCATTTTTGAGTGAATGGCCAAAAGTCAGATTTTTGATGAAATTGTGATCCCGGGGCTTAGGGATTTTTTCAAAAAAATCTTTTTCTTACGGTTAAGTTGTTGAGGGCTGATTTCTTTTCCTGTGATTAAAAGCCTTCTGTTTTGACCACCAAACCTCTCAGGGGAGCATTTGCAACCCTTTGGCACAATTTTTGAGTGAAATTCCAAAAGTCAGATTTTTGATGAAATTGTGACCTTAGGGATTTTTTCAAAAAAATCTTTTTCTACCGGTTAAGCTGACGGGGGCTGATTTCTTTTCCTGTGATTAAAAGCCTTCTGTTTCGACTGCCAAAACTTTAAGGGGAGCATTTGCAACCATTTGGCACCATTTTTGAGTGAAATTCCAAAAGTCAGGTTTTTGATGAAATTGTGATTTTTTCAAAAAAAAATCTTTTTTTCCCGGTTAAGTTGTTGGGGGCTGATTTCTTTTCCTGTGATAAAAAGCCTTCTGTTTCGACGGCCAAACCTCTCAGGGGAGCATTTGCAATCATTTGGCACCATTTTTGAGTGAATGGCCGAAAGTCAGATTTTTGATGAAATTGTGACCCCAGGGCTTAGGGATTTTTTTTTTAAAAAAAATTTCTTCTGGTTCAATTGTTAAGGGATGACTTCTATTCCTGAGATAAAAAGCCTTCTGTTTCAACCACCAAACCTCTCAGTGGAGCATTTGCAACCGTTTGGCACCATTTTTGAATGAATGGCCGCAAGTCAGATTTTTGATGAAATTGTGACCCCGGGGCTTAGGGATTTTTTCAAAAAAATATTTTTCTTCCGGTTAAGTTGTAGAGGGCTGATTTCTTTTCCTGTGATTAAAAGCCTTCTGTTTCGACTGCCAAAACTTTAAGGGGAGCATTTGCAACCGTTGGGCACCATTTTTGAGTGAAATTCCAAAAGTCAGGTTTTTGATGAAATTGTGACCCCGGGGCTTAGGGATTCTTTCAAAAAAATCTTTTTCTGCTGGTTAAGTTGTCGGGGGCTGATTTCTTTTCCTGTGATTAAAAGCCTTCTTTTTTGACCACCAAACCTCACAGGGGAGCATTTGCAACCGTTTGGCACCATTTTTGAATGAATGGCCGCAAGTCAGATTTTTGATGAAATTGTGACCCCGGGGCTTAGGGATTTTTTCAAAAAATAAATTCTGCAGCTTAAGTTGTTGAGGGCTGACTTCTTTTCCTGTGATAAAAAGCCTTCTGTTTCAACCGCCAATCCTCTCAGGGGAGCATTTGCAACCGTTTGGCAACATTTTTGAGTGAATGGCTGAAAGTCAGATTTTTGATGTAATTGTGACCCCGGGGCTTAGGGATTTTTTCAAAAAAATCTTTTTCTGCCGGTTAAGTTGTCAAGGGCTGATTTCTTTTCCTGTAATAAAAAGCCTTCTGTTTCGACCGCCAAACCTCTCAGGGGAGCATTTGCAATCGTTTGGCACGATTTTTGAGTGAATGGCTGAAAGTCAGATTTTTGATGTAATTGTGACCCCGGGGCTTAGGGATTTTTTCAAAAAAATCTTTTTCTGCCGGTTAAGTTGTCAAGGGCTGATTTCTTTTCCTGTAATAAAAAGCCTTCTGTTTCGACCGCCAAACCTCTCAGGGGAGCATTTGCAATCGTTTGGCACGATTTTTGAGTGAATGGCCGAAAGTCAGATTTTTGATGAAATTGTGACCCCAGGGCTTAGGGATTTTTTTTAAAAAAAAATTTCTTCGGGTTCAATTGTTAAGGGATGATTTCTATTCCTGAGATAAAAAGCCTTCTGTTTTGACCACCAAACCTCTCAGGGGAGCATTTGCAACCGTTTTGCACCATTTTTGAGTGAATTGGAGAACGTCAGATTTTTGATGAAATTGTGACTCCGGGGCTTAGGGATTTTTTCAAAAAAATATTTTTCTTCCGGTTAAGTTGTCGAGGGCTGATTTCTTTTCCTGTGATTAAAAGCCTTCTGTCCTGACTGCCAAACCTTTAAGGGGAGCATTTGCAACCCTTTTGCACAATTTTTGAGTGAAATTCCAACAGTCAGATTTTTGATGAAATTGTGACCTTAGGGATTTTTTCAAAAAAATGTTTTTCTGCCGTTTAAGTTGTTGGGGGCTGATATCTTTCCCTGTTATAAAAAGCCTTCTGTTTCGACCGCCAAACCTTTCAGGGGAGCATTTGCAACTCTTTGGCACAATTTTTGAGTGAAATTCCAAAAGTCAGGTTTTTCATGAAATTGTGACCCCGGGGCTTAGGGATTTTTTCAAAAAAATCTTTTTCTTCCAGTTAAGTTGTTGAGGGCTGATTTCTTTTCCTGTGATTAAAAGCCTTCTGTTTTGACCACCATACCTCACAGGGGAGCATTTGCAACCGTTTGACACCATTTTTGAGTGAATGGCCAAAAGTCAGATTTTTGATGAAATTGTGATCCCGGGGCTTAGGGATTTTTTCAAAAAAATCTTTTTCTTACGGTTAAGTTGTTGAGGGCTGATTTCTTTTCCTGTGATTAAAAGCCTTCTGTTTTGACCACCAAACCTCTCAGGGGAGCATTTGCAACCCTTTGGCACAATTTTTGAGTGAAATTCCAAAAGTCAGATTTTTGATGAAATTGTAACCTTAGGGATTTTTTCAAAAAAATCTTTTTCTACCGGTTAAGCTGACGGGGGCTGATTTCTTTTCCTGTGATTAAAAGCCTTCTGTTTCGACTGCCAAAACTTTAAGGGGAGCATTTGCAACCATTTGGCACCATTTTTGAGTGAAATTCCAAAAGTCAGGTTTTTGATGAAATTGTGATTTTTTCAAAAAAAAATCTTTTTTTCCCGGTTAAGTTCTTGGGGGCTGATTTCTTTTCCTGTGATAAAAAGCCTTCTGTTTCGACGGCCAAACCTCTCAGGGGAGCATTTGCAATCATTTGGCACCATTTTTGAGTGAATGGCCGAAAGTCAGATTTTTGATGAAATTGTGACCCCAGGGCTTAGGGATTTTTTTTTTTAAAAAAAATTTCTTCTGGTTCAATTGTTAAGGGATGACTTCTATTCCTGAGATAAAAAGCCTTCTGTTTCAACCACCAAACCTCTCAGTGGAGCATTTGCAACCGTTTGGCACCATTTTTGAATGAATGGCCGCAAGTCAGATTTTTGATGAAATTGTGACCCCGGGGCTTAGGGATTTTTTCAAAAAAATATTTTTCTTCCGGTTAAGTTGTAGAGGGCTGATTTCTTTTCCTGTGATTAAAAGCCTTCTGTTTCGACTACCAAAACTTTAAGGGGAGCATTTGCAACCGTTGGGCACCATTTTTGAGTGAAATTCCAAAAGTCAGGTTTTTGATGAAATTGTGACCCCGGGGCTTAGGGATTCTTTCAAAAAAATCTTTTTCTGCTGGTTAAGTTGTCGGGGGCTGATTTCTTTTCCTGTGATTAAAAGCCTTCTTTTTTGACCACCAAACCTCACAGGGGAGCATTTGCAACCGTTTGGCACCATTTTTGAATGAATGGCCGCAAGTCAGATTTTTGATGAAATTGTGACCCCGGGGCTTAGGGATTTTTTCAAAAAAAATCTTTTTTTGCCGGTTAAGTTGTCGGGGGCTGATTTCTTTTCCTGTGATTAAAAGCCTTCTGTTTTGACCACCAAACCTCTCAGGGGAGCATTTGCAACCGTTTGGCACCATTTTTGAGTGAATTGGAGAACGTGAGATTTTTGATGAAATTGTGACCCCAGGCCTTAGGGATTTTTTCAAATCAGCCCTTGCCAACTTAATCCGGTTAAGTTGGCAACGCTGATTTCTTGTGGTGTGATAAAAAGCCTTCTGTTTTGACCACCAAACCTCTCAGGGGAGCATTTGCAACCCTTTGGCACAATTTTTGAGTGAAATTCCAAAAGTCAGATTTTTGATGAAATTGTGACCTTAGGGATTTTTTCAAAAAAATCTTTTTCTACCGGTTAAGCTGACGGGGGCTGATTTCTTTTCCTGTGATTAAAAGCCTTCTGTTTCGACTGCCAAAACTTTAAGGGGAGCATTTGCAACCATTTGGCACCATTTTTGAGTGAAATTCCAAAAGTCAGGTTTTTGATGAAATTGTGATTTTTTCAAAAAAAAATCTTTTTTTCCCGGTTAAGTTGTTGGGGGCTGATTTCTTTTCCTGTGATAAAAAGCCTTCTGTTTCGACGGCCAAACCTCTCAGGGGAGCATTTGCAATCATTTGGCACCATTTTTGAGTGAATGGCCGAAAGTCAGATTTTTGATGAAATTGTGACCCCAGGGCTTAGGGATTTTTTTTTAAAAAAAAATTTCTTCTGGTTCAATTGTTAAGGGATGACTTCTATTCCTGAGATAAAAAGCCTTCTGTTTCAACCACCAAACCTCTCAGTGGAGCATTTGCAACCGTTTGGCACCATTTTTGAATGAATGGCCGCAAGTCAGATTTTTGATGAAATTGTGACCCCGGGGCTTAGGGATTTTTTCAAAAAAATATTTTTCTTCCGGTTAAGTTGTAGAGGGCTGATTTCTTTTCCTGTGATTAAAAGCCTTCTGTTTCGACTGCCAAAACTTTAAGGGGAGCATTTGCAACCGTTGGGCACCATTTTTGAGTGAAATTCCAAAAGTCAGGTTTTTGATGAAATTGTGACCCCGGGGCTTAGGGATTCTTTCAAAAAAATCTTTTTCTGCTGGTTAAGTTGTCGGGGGCTGATTTCTTTTCCTGTGATTAAAAGCCTTCTTTTTTGACCACCAAACCTCACAGGGGAGCATTTGCAACCGTTTGGCACCATTTTTGAATGAATGGCCGCAAGTCAGATTTTTGATGAAATTGTGACCCCGGGGCTTAGGGATTTTTTCAAAAAATAAATTCTGCAGCTTAAGTTGTTGAGGGCTGACTTCTTTTCCTGTGATAAAAAGCCTTCTGTTTCAACCGCCAATCCTCTCAGGGGAGCATTTGCAACCGTTTGGCAACATTTTTGAGTGAATGGCTGAAAGTCAGATTTTTGATGTAATTGTGACCCCGGGGCTTAGGGATTTTTTCAAAAAAATCTTTTTCTGCCGGTTAAGTTGTCAAGGGCTGATTTCTTTTCCTGTAATAAAAAGCCTTCTGTTTCGACCGCCAAACCTCTCAGGGGAGCATTTGCAATCGTTTGGCACGATTTTTGAGTGAATGGCCGAAAGTCAGATTTTTGATGAAATTGTGACCCCAGGGCTTAGGGATTTTTTTAAAAAAAAAATTTCTTCGGGTTCAATTGTTAAGGGATGATTTCTATTCCTGAGATAAAAAGCCTTCTGTTTTGACCACCAAACCTCTCAGGGGAGCATTTGCAACCGTTTTGCACCATTTTTGAGTGAATTGGAGAACGTCAGATTTTTGATGAAATTGTGACTCCGGGGCTTAGGGATTTTTTCAAAAAAATATTTTTCTTCCGGTTAAGTTGTCGAGGGCTGATTTCTTTTCCTGTGATTAAAAGCCTTCTGTCCTGACTGCCAAACCTTTAAGGGGAGCATTTGCAACCCTTTTGCACAATTTTTGAGTGAAATTCCAACAGTCAGATTTTTGATGAAATTGTGACCTTAGGGATTTTTTCAAAAAAATGTTTTTCTGCCGTTTAAGTTGTTGGGGGCTGATATCTTTCCCTGTTATAAAAAGCCTTCTGTTTCGACCGCCAAACCTTTCAGGGGAGCATTTGCAACTCTTTGGCACAATTTTTGAGTGAAATTCCAAAAGTCAGGTTTTTCATGAAATTGTGACCCCGGGGCTTAGGGATTTTTTCAAAAAAATCTTTTTCTTCCAGTTAAGTTGTTGAGGGCTGATTTCTTTTCCTGTGATTAAAAGCCTTCTGTTTTGACCACCATACCTCACAGGGGAGCATTTGCAACCGTTTGACACCATTTTTGAGTGAATGGCCAAAAGTCAGATTTTTGATGAAATTGTGATCCCGGGGCTTAGGGATTTTTTCAAAAAAATCTTTTTCTTACGGTTAAGTTGTTGAGGGCTGATTTCTTTTCCTGTGATTAAAAGCCTTCTGTTTTGACCACCAAACCTCTCAGGGGAGCATTTGCAACCCTTTGGCACAATTTTTGAGTGAAATTCCAAAAGTCAGATTTTTGATGAAATTGTAACCTTAGGGATTTTTTCAAAAAAATCTTTTTCTACCGGTTAAGCTGACGGGGGCTGATTTCTTTTCCTGTGATTAAAAGCCTTCTGTTTCGACTGCCAAAACTTTAAGGGGAGCATTTGCAACCATTTGGCACCATTTTTGAGTGAAATTCCAAAAGTCAGGTTTTTGATGAAATTGTGATTTTTTCAAAAAAAAATCTTTTTTTCCCGGTTAAGTTCTTGGGGGCTGATTTCTTTTCCTGTGATAAAAAGCCTTCTGTTTCGACGGCCAAACCTCTCAGGGGAGCATTTGCAATCATTTGGCACCATTTTTGAGTGAATGGCCGAAAGTCAGATTTTTGATGAAATTGTGACCCCAGGGCTTAGGGATTTTTTTTAAAAAAAAAATTTCTTCTGGTTCAATTGTTAAGGGATGACTTCTATTCCTGAGATAAAAAGCCTTCTGTTTCAACCACCAAACCTCTCAGTGGAGCATTTGCAACCGTTTGGCACCATTTTTGAATGAATGGCCGCAAGTCAGATTTTTGATGAAATTGTGACCCCGGGGCTTAGGGATTTTTTCAAAAAAATATTTTTCTTCCGGTTAAGTTGTAGAGGGCTGATTTCTTTTCCTGTGATTAAAAGCCTTCTGTTTCGACTACCAAAACTTTAAGGGGAGCATTTGCAACCGTTGGGCACCATTTTTGAGTGAAATTCCAAAAGTCAGGTTTTTGATGAAATTGTGACCCCGGGGCTTAGGGATTCTTTCAAAAAAATCTTTTTCTGCTGGTTAAGTTGTCGGGGGCTGATTTCTTTTCCTGTGATTAAAAGCCTTCTTTTTTGACCACCAAACCTCACAGGGGAGCATTTGCAACCGTTTGGCACCATTTTTGAATGAATGGCCGCAAGTCAGATTTTTGATGAAATTGTGACCCCGGGCCTTAGGGATTTTTTCAAATCAGCCCTTGCCAACTTAATCCGGTTAAGTTGGCAACGCTGATTTCTTGTGGTGTGATAAAAAGCCTTCTGTTTTGACCACCAAACCTCTCAGGGGAGCATTTGCAACCCTTTGGCACAATTTTTGAGTGAAATTCCAAAAGTCAGATTTTTGATGAAATTGTGACCTTAGGGATTTTTTCAAAAAAATCTTTTTCTACCGGTTAAGCTGACGGGGGCTGATTTCTTTTCCTGTGATTAAAAGCCTTCTGTTTCGACTGCCAAAACTTTAAGGGGAGCATTTGCAACCATTTGGCACCATTTTTGAGTGAAATTCCAAAAGTCAGGTTTTTGATGAAATTGTGATTTTTTCAAAAAAAAATCTTTTTTTCCCGGTTAAGTTGTTGGGGGCTGATTTCTTTTCCTGTGATAAAAAGCCTTCTGTTTCGACGGCGAAACCTCTCAGGGGAGCATTTGCAATCATTTGGCACCATTTTTGAGTGAATGGCCGAAAGTCAGATTTTTGATGAAATTGTGACCCCAGGGCTTAGGGATTTTTTTTAAAAAAAAAATTTCTTCTGGTTCAATTGTTAAGGGATGACTTCTATTCCTGAGATAAAAAGCCTTCTGTTTCAACCACCAAACCTCTCAGTGGAGCATTTGCAACCGTTTGGCACCATTTTTGAATGAATGGCCGCAAGTCAGATTTTTGATGAAATTGTGACCCCGGGGCTTAGGGATTTTTTCAAAAAAATATTTTTCTTCCGGTTAAGTTGTAGAGGGCTGATTTCTTTTCCTGTGATTAAAAGCCTTCTGTTTCGACTGCCAAAACTTTAAGGGGAGCATTTGCAACCGTTGGGCACCATTTTTGAGTGAAATTCCAAAAGTCAGGTTTTTGATGAAATTGTGACCCCGGGGCTTAGGGATTCTTTCAAAAAAATCTTTTTCTGCTGGTTAAGTTGTCGGGGGCTGATTTCTTTTCCTGTGATTAAAAGCCTTCTTTTTTGACCACCAAACCTCACAGGGGAGCATTTGCAACCGTTTGGCACCATTTTTGAATGAATGGCCGCAAGTCAGATTTTTGATGAAATTGTGACCCCGGGGCTTAGGGATTTTTTCAAAAAATAAATTCTGCAGCTTAAGTTGTTGAGGGCTGACTTCTTTTCCTGTGATAAAAAGCCTTCTGTTTCAACCGCCAATCCTCTCAGGGGAGCATTTGCAACCGTTTGGCAACATTTTTGAGTGAATGGCTGAAAGTCAGATTTTTGATGTAATTGTGACCCCGGGGCTTAGGGATTTTTTCAAAAAAATCTTTTTCTGCCGGTTAAGTTGTCAAGGGCTGATTTCTTTTCCTGTAATAAAAAGCCTTCTGTTTCGACCGCCAAACCTCTCAGGGGAGCATTTGCAATCGTTTGGCACGATTTTTGAGTGAATGGCCGAAAGTCAGATTTTTGATGAAATTGTGACCCCAGGGCTTAGGGATTTTTTTAAAAAAAAAAATTCTTCGGGTTCAATTGTTAAGGGATGATTTCTATTCCTGAGATAAAAAGCCTTCTGTTTTGACCACCAAACCTCTCAGGGGAGCATTTGCAACCGTTTTGCACCATTTTTGAGTGAATTGGAGAACGTCAGATTTTTGATGAAATTGTGACTCCGGGGCTTAGGGATTTTTTCAAAAAAATATTTTTCTTCCGGTTAAGTTGTCGAGGGCTGATTTCTTTTCCTGTGATTAAAAGCCTTCTGTCCTGACTGCCAAACCTTTAAGGGGAGCATTTGCAACCCTTTTGCACAATTTTTGAGTGAAATTCCAACAGTCAGATTTTTGATGAAATTGTGACCTTAGGGATTTTTTCAAAAAAATGTTTTTCTGCCGTTTAAGTTGTTGGGGGCTGATATCTTTCCCTGTTATAAAAAGCCTTCTGTTTCGACCGCCAAACCTTTCAGGGGAGCATTTGCAACTCTTTGGCACAATTTTTGAGTGAAATTCCAAAAGTCAGGTTTTTCATGAAATTGTGACCCCGGGGCTTAGGGATTTTTTCAAAAAAATCTTTTTCTTCCAGTTAAGTTGTTGAGGGCTGATTTCTTTTCCTGTGATTAAAAGCCTTCTGTTTTGACCACCATACCTCACAGGGGAGCATTTGCAACCGTTTGACACCATTTTTGAGTGAATGGCCAAAAGTCAGATTTTTGATGAAATTGTGATCCCGGGGCTTAGGGATTTTTTCAAAAAAATCTTTTTCTTACGGTTAAGTTGTTGAGGGCTGATTTCTTTTCCTGTGATTAAAAGCCTTCTGTTTTGACCACCAAACCTCTCAGGGGAGCATTTGCAACCCTTTGGCACAATTTTTGAGTGAAATTCCAAAAGTCAGATTTTTGATGAAATTGTAACCTTAGGGATTTTTTCAAAAAAATCTTTTTCTACCGGTTAAGCTGACGGGGGCTGATTTCTTTTCCTGTGATTAAAAGCCTTCTGTTTCGACTGCCAAAACTTTAAGGGGAGCATTTGCAACCATTTGGCACCATTTTTGAGTGAAATTCCAAAAGTCAGGTTTTTGATGAAATTGTGATTTTTTCAAAAAAAAATCTTTTTTCCCCGGTTAAGTTCTTGGGGGCTGATTTCTTTTCCTGTGATAAAAAGCCTTCTGTTTCGACGGCCAAACCTCTCAGGGGAGCATTTGCAATCATTTGGCACCATTTTTGAGTGAATGGCCGAAAGTCAGATTTTTGATGAAATTGTGACCCCAGGGCTTAGGGATTTTTTTTTAAAAAAAAAATTTCTTCTGGTTCAATTGTTAAGGGATGACTTCTATTCCTGAGATAAAAAGCCTTCTGTTTCAACCACCAAACCTCTCAGTGGAGCATTTGCAACCGTTTGGCACCATTTTTGAATGAATGGCCGCAAGTCAGATTTTTGATGAAATTGTGACCCCGGGGCTTAGGGATTTTTTCAAAAAAATATTTTTCTTCCGGTTAAGTTGTAGAGGGCTGATTTCTTTTCCTGTGATTAAAAGCCTTCTGTTTCGACTGCCAAAACTTTAAGGGGAGCATTTGCAACCGTTGGGCACCATTTTTGAGTGAAATTCCAAAAGTCAGGTTTTTGATGAAATTGTGACCCCGGGGCTTAGGGATTCTTTCAAAAAAATCTTTTTCTGCTGGTTAAGTTGTCGGGGGCTGATTTCTTTTCCTGTGATTAAAAGCCTTCTTTTTTGACCACCAAACCTCACAGGGGAGCATTTGCAACCGTTTGGCACCATTTTTGAATGAATGGCCGCAAGTCAGATTTTTGATGAAATTGTGACCCCGGGGCTTAGGGATTTTTTCAAAAAAAAATCTTTTTTTGCCGGTTAAGTTGTCGGGGGCTGATTTCTTTTCCTGTGATTAAAAGCCTTCTGTTTTGACCACCAAACCTCTCAGGGGAGCATTTACAACCGTTTGGCACCATTTTTGAGTGAATTGGAGAACGTGAGATTTTTGATGAAATTGTGACCCCGGGCCTTAGGGATTTTTTCAAATCAGCCCTTGCCAACTTAATCCGGTTAAGTTGGCAACGCTGATTTCTTGTGGTGTGATAAAAAGCCTTCTGTTTTGACCGCCAAACCTTTCAGGGGAGCATTTGCAACCACTTGGCACCATTTTTGAGTGAATGGCCAAAAGTCAGATTTTTGACGAAATTGTGACCCCGGGTTTTAGGGAATTTTCAAAAAAAAAAAAAATTCTGCAGGTTAAGTTGTCGAGGGCTGATTTCTTTTCCTGTGATTAAAAGCCTTCTGTTTTGTCCACCAAACCTCACAGGGGAGCATTTGCAACACTTTGGCACAATTTTTGCGTGAATGGCCAAAAGTCAGATTTTTGATGAAATTGTGACCCCGGGGCTGAGGGATTTTTTTAAAAAAATATTTCTCTTCCGGTTAAGTTGTAGAGGGCTGATTTCTTTTCCTGTAATTAAAAGCCTTCTGTTTCGACTGCCAAACGTTTAAGGGGAGTATTTGCAACCCTTTGGCACAATTTCAGAGTGAAATTCCAAAAGTCAGATTTTTGATGAAATTGTGACCTCAGGAATTTTTTCAAAAAAATCTTTTTCTGCCGTTTAAGTTGTCGGGGGCTGATTTCTTTTCCTGTTATAAAATGCCTTCTGTTTCGACCGCCCAACCTTTCAGGGGAGCATTTGCAACTCTTTGGCACAATTTTTGAGTGAAATTCCAAAAGTCAGGTTTTTGATGAAATTGTGACCCCGGGGCTTAGGGATTTTTTCAAAAAAATCTTTTTCTTCCGGTTAAGTTGTTGAGGGCTGATTTCTTTCCCTGTGATTAAAAGCCTTCTGTTTTGACCACCAAACCTCACAGGGGAGCATTTGCAACTCTTTGGCACAATTTTTGAGTGAATGGCCAAAAGTCAGATTTTTGATGAAATTGTGACTCCGGGGCTTAGGGATTTTTTCAAAAAAAACTTTTTCTTCCGGTTAAGTTGTTGAGGGCTGATTTCTTTTCCTGTAATAAAAAGCCTTCTGTTTCGACCGCCAAACCTCTCAGGGGAGCATTTGCAACCCTTTGGCACAATTTCTGAGTGAACTTCCAAAAGTCAGATTTTGGATGAAATTGTGACCCCGGGGCTTAGGGATTTTTTCAAAAAAATATTTTTCTGCCGGTTAAGTTGTTGAGGGCTGATTTCTTTTCCTGTGATTAAAAGCCTTCTGTTTTGACAACCAAAACTCACAGGAGAGCATTTTCAACCGTTTTGCACCATTTTTGAGTGAATGGCCAAAAGTCAGATTTTTGATGAAATTGTGACCCCTGGGCTTAGGGATTCTTTCAAAAAAATATTTTTCTGCCGGTTAAGTTGTTGAGGGCTGATTTCTTTTCCTGTAATAAAAAGCCTTGTGTTTCGACCGCCAAACCTCTAAAGGGAGCATTTGCAACCGTTTGGCACCATTTTTGAGTTAATGGCCGAAAGACAGATTTTTGATGAAATTGTGACCCCGGGGCTTAGGGATTCTTTCAAAAAAATCTTTTTCTGCCGGTTAAGTTGTCAAGGGCTGATTTCTTTTCCTGTAATAAAAAGCCTTGTGTTTCGACCGCCAAACCTCTAAGGGGAGCATTTGCAACCGTTTGGCACCATTTTTGAGTTAATGGCCGAAAGACAGATTTTTGATGAAATTGTGACCCCGGGGCTTAGGGATTTTTTCAAAAAAATATTTTTCTTCTGGTTAATTTGTAGAGGGCTGATTTCTTTTCCTGTGATTAAAAGCCTTCTGTTTCGACTGCCAAACCTTTAAGGGGAGCATTTGCAACGCTTTGGCACAATTTTTGAGTGAAATTCCAAAAGTCAGGTTTTGATGAAATTGTGACCCCGGGGCTTAGGGATTTTTTCAAAAAAATCTTTTTCTGCTGGTTAAGTTGTCGGGGGCTGATTTCTTTTCCTGTGATTAAAAGCCTTCTGTTTTGACCACCAAACCTCTCAGGGGAGCATTTACAACCGTTTGGCACCATTTTTGAGTGAATTGGAGAACGTCAGATTTTTGATGAAATTGTGACCCCAGCCCTTCGGGATTTTTTCAAAAAAATATTTTTCTTCCGGTTAAGTTGTAGAGGGCTGATTTCTTTTCCTTAGATAAGAAGCCTTCTGTTTCCACTGCCAAAACTCTCAGGGGAGTATTCGCACCCGTTTGGCAACATTTTTGAGTGAATGTCCAAAAGTCAGATTATTGATGAAATTGTGACTCCGGGGCTTAGGGATTTTTTTAAAAATAAATTTTTCTGCCGGTTAAGTTGTCGAGGGCTGAGTTCTTTTCCTGAGATAAAAAGCCTTCTGTTTCGACCGCCAAACCTCTCAGTGGAGCATTTGCAACCGTTTGGCACCATTTTTGAGTGAATGGCCGAAAGTCAGATTTTTGATGAAATTGTGACCCCGGGGCTTAGGGAATCTTTCAAAAGAATCTTTTTCTGCCGGTTAAGTTGTTTAGGGCTGATTTCATTTCCTGATATAAAAAGCCTTCTGTTTCGACCGCCAAACCTCTCAGGGGAGTATTTGCAACCGTTTGGCACCATTTTTGAGTGAATGGCCAAAAGTCAGATTTTGGATGAAATTGTGACCCCGGGGCTTAGGGATTTTTTCAAAAAAATATTTTTCTTCTGGTTAAGTTGTTGAGGGCTGATTTCTTTTCCTGTGATTAAAAGCCTTCTGTTTTGACCACCAAACCTCTCAGGGGAGCATTTGCAACCCTTTGGCACAATTTTTGAGTGAAATTCCAAAAGTCAGATTTTTGATGAAATTGTAACCTTAGGGATTTTTTCAAAAAAATCTTTTTCTACCGGTTAAGCTGACGGGGGCTGATTTCTTTTCCTGTGATTAAAAGCCTTCTGTTTCGACTGCCAAAACTTTAAGGGGAGCATTTGCAACCATTTGGCACCATTTTTGAGTGAAATTCCAAAAGTCAGGTTTTTGATGAAATTGTGATTTTTTCAAAAAAAAATCTTTTTTTCCCGGTTAAGTTCTTGGGGGCTGATTTCTTTTCCTGTGATAAAAAGCCTTCTGTTTCGACGGCCAAACCTCTCAGGGGAGCATTTGCAATCATTTGGCACCATTTTTGAGTGAATGGCCGAAAGTCAGATTTTTGATGAAATTGTGACCCCAGGGCTTAGGGATTTTTTTTTAAAAAAAAATTTCTTCTGGTTCAATTGTTAAGGGATGACTTCTATTCCTGAGATAAAAAGCCTTCTGTTTCAACCACCAAACCTCTCAGTGGAGCATTTGCAACCGTTTGGCACCATTTTTGAATGAATGGCCGCAAGTCAGATTTTTGATGAAATTGTGACCCCGGGGCTTAGGGATTTTTTCAAAAAAATATTTTTCTTCCGGTTAAGTTGTAGAGGGCTGATTTCTTTTCCTGTGATTAAAAGCCTTCTGTTTCGACTACCAAAACTTTAAGGGGAGCATTTGCAACCGTTGGGCACCATTTTTGAGTGAAATTCCAAAAGTCAGGTTTTTGATGAAATTGTGACCCCGGGGCTTAGGGATTCTTTCAAAAAAATCTTTTTCTGCTGGTTAAGTTGTCGGGGGCTGATTTCTTTTCCTGTGATTAAAAGCCTTCTTTTTTGACCACCAAACCTCACAGGGGAGCATTTGCAACCGTTTGGCACCATTTTTGAATGAATGGCCGCAAGTCAGATTTTTGATGAAATTGTGACCCCGGGGCTTAGGGATTTTTTCAAAAAAAATCTTTTTTTGCCGGTTAAGTTGTCGGGGGCTGATTTCTTTTCCTGTGATTAAAAGCCTTCTGTTTTGACCACCAAACCTCTCAGGGGAGCATTTACAACCGTTTGGCACCATTTTTGAGTGAATTGGAGAACGTGAGATTTTTGATGAAATTGTGACCCCGGGCCTTAGGGATTTTTTCAAATCAGCCCTTGCCAACTTAATCCGGTTAAGTTGGCAACGCTGATTTCTTGTGGTGTGATAAAAAGCCTTCTGTTTTGACCACCAAACCTCTCAGGGGAGCATTTGCAACCCTTTGGCACAATTTTTGAGTGAAATTCCAAAAGTCAGATTTTTGATGAAATTGTGACCTTAGGGATTTTTTCAAAAAAATCTTTTTCTACCGGTTAAGCTGACGGGGGCTGATTTCTTTTCCTGTGATTAAAAGCCTTCTGTTTCGACTGCCAAAACTTTAAGGGGAGCATTTGCAACCATTTGGCACCATTTTTGAGTGAAATTCCAAAAGTCAGGTTTTTGATGAAATTGTGATTTTTTCAAAAAAAAATCTTTTTTTCCCGGTTAAGTTGTTGGGGGCTGATTTCTTTTCCTGTGATAAAAAGCCTTCTGTTTCGACGGCCAAACCTCTCAGGGGAGCATTTGCAATCATTTGGCACCATTTTTGAGTGAATGGCCGAAAGTCAGATTTTTGATGAAATTGTGACCCCAGGGCTTAGGGATTTTTTTTTAAAAAAAAATTTCTTCTGGTTCAATTGTTAAGGGATGACTTCTATTCCTGAGATAAAAAGCCTTCTGTTTCAACCACCAAACCTCTCAGTGGAGCATTTGCAACCGTTTGGCACCATTTTTGAATGAATGGCCGCAAGTCAGATTTTTGATGAAATTGTGACCCCGGGGCTTAGGGATTTTTTCAAAAAAATATTTTTCTTCCGGTTAAGTTGTAGAGGGCTGATTTCTTTTCCTGTGATTAAAAGCCTTCTGTTTCGACTGCCAAAACTTTAAGGGGAGCATTTGCAACCGTTGGGCACCATTTTTGAGTGAAATTCCAAAAGTCAGGTTTTTGATGAAATTGTGACCCCGGGGCTTAGGGATTCTTTCAAAAAAATCTTTTTCTGCTGGTTAAGTTGTCGGGGGCTGATTTCTTTTCCTGTGATTAAAAGCCTTCTTTTTTGACCACCAAACCTCACAGGGGAGCATTTGCAACCGTTTGGCACCATTTTTGAATGAATGGCCGCAAGTCAGATTTTTGATGAAATTGTGACCCCGGGGCTTAGGGATTTTTTCAAAAAATAAATTCTGCAGCTTAAGTTGTTGAGGGCTGACTTCTTTTCCTGTGATAAAAAGCCTTCTGTTTCAACCGCCAATCCTCTCAGGGGAGCATTTGCAACCGTTTGGCAACATTTTTGAGTGAATGGCTGAAAGTCAGATTTTTGATGTAATTGTGACCCCGGGGCTTAGGGATTTTTTCAAAAAAATCTTTTTCTGCCGGTTAAGTTGTCAAGGGCTGATTTCTTTTCCTGTAATAAAAAGCCTTCTGTTTCGACCGCCAAACCTCTCAGGGGAGCATTTGCAATCGTTTGGCACGATTTTTGAGTGAATGGCCGAAAGTCAGATTTTTGATGAAATTGTGACCCCAGGGCTTAGGGATTTTTTTAAAAAAAAATTTCTTCGGGTTCAATTGTTAAGGGATGATTTCTATTCCTGAGATAAAAAGCCTTCTGTTTTGACCACCAAACCTCTCAGGGGAGCATTTGCAACCGTTTTGCACCATTTTTGAGTGAATTGGAGAACGTCAGATTTTTGATGAAATTGTGACTCCGGGGCTTAGGGATTTTTTCAAAAAAATATTTTTCTTCCGGTTAAGTTGTCGAGGGCTGATTTCTTTTCCTGTGATTAAAAGCCTTCTGTCCTGACTGCCAAACCTTTAAGGGGAGCATTTGCAACCCTTTTGCACAATTTTTGAGTGAAATTCCAACAGTCAGATTTTTGATGAAATTGTGACCTTAGGGATTTTTTCAAAAAAATGTTTTTCTGCCGTTTAAGTTGTTGGGGGCTGATATCTTTCCCTGTTATAAAAAGCCTTCTGTTTCGACCGCCAAACCTTTCAGGGGAGCATTTGCAACTCTTTGGCACAATTTTTGAGTGAAATTCCAAAAGTCAGGTTTTTCATGAAATTGTGACCCCGGGGCTTAGGGATTTTTTCAAAAAAATCTTTTTCTTCCAGTTAAGTTGTTGAGGGCTGATTTCTTTTCCTGTGATTAAAAGCCTTCTGTTTTGACCACCATACCTCACAGGGGAGCATTTGCAACCGTTTGACACCATTTTTGAGTGAATGGCCAAAAGTCAGATTTTTGATGAAATTGTGATCCCGGGGCTTAGGGATTTTTTCAAAAAAATCTTTTTCTTACGGTTAAGTTGTTGAGGGCTGATTTCTTTTCCTGTGATTAAAAGCCTTCTGTTTTGACCACCAAACCTCTCAGGGGAGCATTTGCAACCCTTTGGCACAATTTTTGAGTGAAATTCCAAAAGTCAGATTTTTGATGAAATTGTAACCTTAGGGATTTTTTCAAAAAAGTCTTTTTCTACCGGTTAAGCTGACGGGGGCTGATTTCTTTTCCTGTGATTAAAAGCCTTCTGTTTCGACTGCCAAAACTTTAAGGGGAGCATTTGCAACCATTTGGCACCATTTTTGAGTGAAATTCCAAAAGTCAGGTTTTTGATGAAATTGTGATTTTTTCAAAAAAAAATCTTTTTTTCCCGGTTAAGTTCTTGGGGGCTGATTTCTTTTCCTGTGATAAAAAGCCTTCTGTTTCGACGGCCAAACCTCTCAGGGGAGCATTTGCAATCATTTGGCACCATTTTTGAGTGAATGGCCGAAAGTCAGATTTTTGATGAAATTGTGACCCCAGGGCTTAGGGATTTTTTTTAAAAAAAAAATTTCTTCTGGTTCAATTGTTAAGGGATGACTTCTATTCCTGAGATAAAAAGCCTTCTGTTTCAACCACCAAACCTCTCAGTGGAGCATTTGCAACCGTTTGGCACCATTTTTGAATGAATGGCCGCAAGTCAGATTTTTGATGAAATTGTGACCCCGGGGCTTAGGGATTTTTTCAAAAAAATATTTTTCTTCCGGTTAAGTTGTAGAGGGCTGATTTCTTTTCCTGTGATTAAAAGCCTTCTGTTTCGACTGCCAAAACTTTAAGGGGAGCATTTGCAACCGTTGGGCACCATTTTTGAGTGAAATTCCAAAAGTCAGGTTTTTGATGAAATTGTGACCCCGGGGCTTAGGGATTCTTTCAAAAAAATCTTTTTTTGCTGGTTAAGTTGTCGGGGGCTGATTTCTTTTCCTGTGATTAAAAGCCTTCTTTTTTGACCACCAAACCTCACAGGGGAGCATTTGCAATCGTTTGGCACCATTTTTGAATGAATGGCCGCAAGTCAGATTTTTGATGAAATTGTGACCCCAGGGCTTAGGGATTTTTTTTAAAAAAAAATTTCTTCGGGTTCAATTGTTAAGGGATGATTTCTATTCCTGAGATAAAAAGCCTTCTGTTTTGACCACCAAACCTCTCAGGGGAGCATTTGCAACCGTTTTGCACCATTTTTGAGTGAATTGGAGAACGTCAGATTTTTGATGAAATTGTGACTCCGGGGCTTAGGGATTTTTTCAAAAAAATATTTTTCTTCCGGTTAAGTTGTCGAGGGCTGATTTCTTTTCCTGTGATTAAAAGCCTTCTGTCCTGACTGCCAAACCTTTAAGGGGAGCATTTGCAACCCTTTTGCACAATTTTTGAGTGAAATTCCAACAGTCAGATTTTTGATGAAATTGTGACCTTAGGGATTTTTTCAAAAAAATGTTTTTCTGCCGTTTAAGTTGTTGGGGGCTGATATCTTTCCCTGTTATAAAAAGCCTTCTGTTTCGACCGCCAAACCTTTCAGGGGAGCATTTGCAACTCTTTGGCACAATTTTTGAGTGAAATTCCAAAAGTCAGGTTTTTCATGAAATTGTGACCCCGGGGCTTAGGGATTTTTTCAAAAAAATCTTTTTCTTCCAGTTAAGTTGTTGAGGGCTGATTTCTTTTCCTGTGATTAAAAGCCTTCTGTTTTGACCACCATACCTCACAGGGGAGCATTTGCAACCGTTTGACACCATTTTTGAGTGAATGGCCAAAAGTCAGATTTTTGATGAAATTGTGATCCCGGGGCTTAGGGATTTTTTCAAAAAAATCTTTTTCTTACGGTTAAGTTGTTGAGGGCTGATTTCTTTTCCTGTGATTAAAAGCCTTCTGTTTTGACCACCAAACCTCTCAGGGGAGCATTTGCAACCCTTTGGCACAATTTTTGAGTGAAATTCCAAAAGTCAGATTTTTGATGAAATTGTAACCTTAGGGATTTTTTCAAAAAAGTCTTTTTCTACCGGTTAAGCTGACGGGGGCTGATTTCTTTTCCTGTGATTAAAAGCCTTCTGTTTCGACTGCCAAAACTTTAAGGGGAGCATTTGCAACCATTTGGCACCATTTTTGAGTGAAATTCCAAAAGTCAGGTTTTTGATGAAATTGTGATTTTTTCAAAAAAAAATCTTTTTTTCCCGGTTAAGTTCTTGGGGGCTGATTTCTTTTCCTGTGATAAAAAGCCTTCTGTTTCGACGGCCAAACCTCTCAGGGGAGCATTTGCAATCATTTGGCACCATTTTTGAGTGAATGGCCGAAAGTCAGATTTTTGATGAAATTGTGACCCCAGGGCTTAGGGATTTTTTTTAAAAAAAAAATTTCTTCTGGTTCAATTGTTAAGGGATGACTTCTATTCCTGAGATAAAAAGCCTTCTGTTTCAACCACCAAACCTCTCAGTGGAGCATTTGCAACCGTTTGGCACCATTTTTGAATGAATGGCCGCAAGTCAGATTTTTGATGAAATTGTGACCCCGGGGCTTAGGGATTTTTTCAAAAAAATATTTTTCTTCCGGTTAAGTTGTAGAGGGCTGATTTCTTTTCCTGTGATTAAAAGCCTTCTGTTTCGACTGCCAAAACTTTAAGGGGAGCATTTGCAACCGTTGGGCACCATTTTTGAGTGAAATTCCAAAAGTCAGGTTTTTGATGAAATTGTGACCCCGGGGCTTAGGGATTCTTTCAAAAAAATCTTTTTTTGCTGGTTAAGTTGTCGGGGGCTGATTTCTTTTCCTGTGATTAAAAGCCTTCTTTTTTGACCACCAAACCTCACAGGGGAGCATTTGCAACCGTTTGGCACCATTTTTGAATGAATGGCCGCAAGTCAGATTTTTGATGAAATTGTGACCCCGGGGCTTAGGGATTTTTTCAAAAAATAAATTCTGCAGCTTAAGTTGTTGAGGGCTGACTTCTTTTCCTGTGATAAAAAGCCTTCTGTTTCAACCGCCAATCCTCTCAGGGGAGCATTTGCAACCGTTTGGCAACATTTTTGAGTGAATGGCTGAAAGTCAGATTTTTGATGTAATTGTGACCCCGGGGCTTAGGGATTTTTTCAAAAAAAATCTTTTTCTGCCGGTTAAGTTGTCAAGGGCTGATTTCTTTTCCTGTAATAAAAAGCCTTCTGTTTCGACCGCCAAACCTCTCAGGGGAGCATTTGCAATCGTTTGGCACGATTTTTGAGTGAATGGCCGAAAGTCAGATTTTTGATGAAATTGTGACCCCAGGGCTTAGGGATTTTTTTTAAAAAAAAATTTCTTCGGGTTCAATTGTTAAGGGATGATTTCTATTCCTGAGATAAAAAGCCTTCTGTTTTGACCACCAAACCTCTCAGGGGAGCATTTGCAACCGTTTTGCACCATTTTTGAGTGAATTGGAGAACGTCAGATTTTTGATGAAATTGTGACTCCGGGGCTTAGGGATTTTTTCAAAAAAATATTTTTCTTCCGGTTAAGTTGTCGAGGGCTGATTTCTTTTCCTGTGATTAAAAGCCTTCTGTCCTGACTGCCAAACCTTTAAGGGGAGCATTTGCAACCCTTTTGCACAATTTTTGAGTGAAATTCCAACAGTCAGATTTTTGATGAAATTGTGACCTTAGGGATTTTTTCAAAAAAATGTTTTTCTGCCGTTTAAGTTGTTGGGGGCTGATATCTTTCCCTGTTATAAAAAGCCTTCTGTTTCGACCGCCAAACCTTTCAGGGGAGCATTTGCAACTCTTTGGCACAATTTTTGAGTGAAATTCCAAAAGTCAGGTTTTTCATGAAATTGTGACCCCGGGGCTTAGGGATTTTTTCAAAAAAATCTTTTTCTTCCAGTTAAGTTGTTGAGGGCTGATTTCTTTTCCTGTGATTAAAAGCCTTCTGTTTTGACCACCATACCTCACAGGGGAGCATTTGCAACCGTTTGACACCATTTTTGAGTGAATGGCCAAAAGTCAGATTTTTGATGAAATTGTGATCCCGGGGCTTAGGGATTTTTTCAAAAAAATCTTTTTCTTACGGTTAAGTTGTTGAGGGCTGATTTCTTTTCCTGTGATTAAAAGCCTTCTGTTTTGACCACCAAACCTCTCAGGGGAGCATTTGCAACCCTTTGGCACAATTTTTGAGTGAAATTCCAAAAGTCAGATTTTTGATGAAATTGTAACCTTAGGGATTTTTTCAAAAAAATCTTTTTCTACCGGTTAAGCTGACGGGGGCTGATTTCTTTTCCTGTGATTAAAAGCCTTCTGTTTCGACTGCCAAAACTTTAAGGGGAGCATTTGCAACCATTTGGCACCATTTTTGAGTGAAATTCCAAAAGTCAGGTTTTTGATGAAATTGTGATTTTTTCAAAAAAAAATCTTTTTTTCCCGGTTAAGTTCTTGGGGGCTGATTTCTTTTCCTGTGATAAAAAGCCTTCTGTTTCGACGGCCAAACCTCTCAGGGGAGCATTTGCAATCATTTGGCACCATTTTTGAGTGAATGGCCGAAAGTCAGATTTTTGATGAAATTGTGACCCCAGGGCTTAGGGATTTTTTTTTAAAAAAAAAATTTCTTCTGGTTCAATTGTTAAGGGATGACTTCTATTCCTGAGATAAAAAGCCTTCTGTTTCAACCACCAAACCTCTCAGGGGAGCATTTGCAACCGTTTGGCACCATTTTTGAATGAATGGCCGCAAGTCAGATTTTTGATGAAATTGTGACCCCGGGGCTTAGGGATTTTTTCAAAAAAATATTTTTCTTCCGGTTAAGTTGTAGAGGGCTGATTTCTTTTCCTGTGATTAAAAGCCTTCTGTTTCGACTGCCAAAACTTTAAGGGGAGCATTTGCAACCGTTGGGCACCATTTTTGAGTGAAATTCCAAAAGTCAGGTTTTTGATGAAATTGTGACCCCGGGGCTTAGGGATTCTTTCAAAAAAATCTTTTTTTGCTGGTTAAGTTGTCGGGGGCTGATTTCTTTTCCTGTGATTAAAAGCCTTCTTTTTTGACCACCAAACCTCACAGGGGAGCATTTGCAACCGTTTGGCACCATTTTTGAATGAATGGCCGCAAGTCAGATTTTTGATGAAATTGTGACCCCGGGGCTTAGGGATTTTTTCAAAAAATAAATTCTGCAGCTTAAGTTGTTGAGGGCTGACTTCTTTTCCTGTGATAAAAAGCCTTCTGTTTCAACCGCCAATCCTCTCAGGGGAGCATTTGCAACCGTTTGGCAACATTTTTGAGTGAATGGCTGAAAGTCAGATTTTTGATGTAATTGTGACCCCGGGGCTTAGGGATTTTTTCAAAAAAATCTTTTTCTGCCGGTTAAGTTGTCAAGGGCTGATTTCTTTTCCTGTAATAAAAAGCCTTCTGTTTCGACCGCCAAACCTCTCAGGGGAGCATTTGCAATCGTTTGGCACGATTTTTGAGTGAATGGCCGAAAGTCAGATTTTTGATGAAATTGTGACCCCAGGGCTTAGGGATTTTTTTTTAAAAAAAATTTCTTCGGGTTCAATTGTTAAGGGATGATTTCTATTCCTGAGATAAAAAGCCTTCTGTTTTGACCACCAAACCTCTCAGGGGAGCATTTGCAACCGTTTTGCACCATTTTTGAGTGAATTGGAGAACGTCAGATTTTTGATGAAATTGTGACTCCGGGGCTTAGGGATTTTTTCAAAAAAATATTTTTCTTCCGGTTAAGTTGTCGAGGGCTGATTTCTTTTCCTGTGATTAAAAGCCTTCTGTCCTGACTGCCAAACCTTTAAGGGGAGCATTTGCAACCCTTTTGCACAATTTTTGAGTGAAATTCCAACAGTCAGATTTTTGATGAAATTGTGACCTTAGGGATTTTTTCAAAAAAATGTTTTTCTGCCGTTTAAGTTGTTGGGGGCTGATATCTTTCCCTGTTATAAAAAGCCTTCTGTTTCGACCGCCAAACCTTTCAGGGGAGCATTTGCAACTCTTTGGCACAATTTTTGAGTGAAATTCCAAAAGTCAGGTTTTTCATGAAATTGTGACCCCGGGGCTTAGGGATTTTTTCAAAAAAATCTTTTTCTTCCAGTTAAGTTGTTGAGGGCTGATTTCTTTTCCTGTGATTAAAAGCCTTCTGTTTTGACCACCATACCTCACAGGGGAGCATTTGCAACCGTTTGACACCATTTTTGAGTGAATGGCCAAAAGTCAGATTTTTGATGAAATTGTGATCCCGGGGCTTAGGGATTTTTTCAAAAAAATCTTTTTCTTACGGTTAAGTTGTTGAGGGCTGATTTCTTTTCCTGTGATTAAAAGCCTTCTGTTTTGACCACCAAACCTCTCAGGGGAGCATTTGCAACCCTTTGGCACAATTTTTGAGTGAAATTCCAAAAGTCAGATTTTTGATGAAATTGTAACCTTAGGGATTTTTTCAAAAAAATCTTTTTCTACCGGTTAAGCTGACGGGGGCTGATTTCTTTTCCTGTGATTAAAAGCCTTCTGTTTCGACTGCCAAAACTTTAAGGGGAGCATTTGCAACCATTTGGCACCATTTTTGAGTGAAATTCCAAAAGTCAGGTTTTTGATGAAATTGTGATTTTTTCAAAAAAAAATCTTTTTTTCCCGGTTAAGTTCTTGGGGGCTGATTTCTTTTCCTGTGATAAAAAGCCTTCTGTTTCGACGGCCAAACCTCTCAGGGGAGCATTTGCAATCATTTGGCACCATTTTTGAGTGAATGGCCGAAAGTCAGATTTTTGATGAAATTGTGACCCCAGGGCTTAGGGATTTTTTTTAAAAAAAAAATTTCTTCTGGTTCAATTGTTAAGGGATGACTTCTATTCCTGAGATAAAAAGCCTTCTGTTTCAACCACCAAACCTCTCAGGGGAGCATTTGCAACCGTTTGGCACCATTTTTGAATGAATGGCCGCAAGTCAGATTTTTGATGAAATTGTGACCCCGGGGCTTAGGGATTTTTTCAAAAAATATTTTTCTTCCGGTTAAGTTGTAGAGGGCTGATTTCTTTTCCTGTGATTAAAAGCCTTCTGTTTCGACTGCCAAAACTTTAAGGGGAGCATTTGCAACCGTTGGGCACCATTTTTGAGTGAAATTCCAAAAGTCAGGTTTTTGATGAAATTGTGACCCCGGGGCTTAGGGATTCTTTCAAAAAAATCTTTTTCTGCTGGTTAAGTTGTCGGGGGCTGATTTCTTTTCCTGTGATTAAAAGCCTTCTTTTTTGACCACCAAACCTCACAGGGGAGCATTTGCAACCGTTTGGCACCATTTTTGAATGAATGGCCGCAAGTCAGATTTTTGATGAAATTGTGACCCCGGGGCTTAGGGATTTTTTCAAAAAATAAATTCTGCAGCTTAAGTTGTTGAGGGCTGACTTCTTTTCCTGTGATAAAAAGCCTTCTGTTTCAACCGCCAATCCTCTCAGGGGAGCATTTGCAACCGTTTGGCAACATTTTTGAGTGAATGGCTGAAAGTCAGATTTTTGATGTAATTGTGACCCCGGGGCTTAGGGATTTTTTCAAAAAAATCTTTTTCTGCCGGTTAAGTTGTCAAGGGCTGATTTCTTTTCCTGTAATAAAAAGCCTTCTGTTTCGACCGCCAAACCTCTCAGGGGAGCATTTGCAATCGTTTGGCACGATTTTTGAGTGAATGGCCGAAAGTCAGATTTTTGATGAAATTGTGACCCCAGGGCTTAGGGATTTTTTTTAAAAAAAAATTTCTTCGGGTTCAATTGTTAAGGGATGATTTCTATTCCTGAGATAAAAAGCCTTCTGTTTTGACCACCAAACCTCTCAGGGGAGCATTTGCAACCGTTTTGCACCATTTTTGAGTGAATTGGAGAACGTCAGATTTTTGATGAAATTGTGACTCCGGGGCTTAGGGATTTTTTCAAAAAAATATTTTTCTTCCGGTTAAGTTGTCGAGGGCTGATTTCTTTTCCTGTGATTAAAAGCCTTCTGTCCTGACTGCCAAACCTTTAAGGGGAGCATTTGCAACCCTTTTGCACAATTTTTGAGTGAAATTCCAACAGTCAGATTTTTGATGAAATTGTGACCTTAGGGATTTTTTCAAAAAAATGTTTTTCTGCCGTTTAAGTTGTTGGGGGCTGATATCTTTCCCTGTTATAAAAAGCCTTCTGTTTCGACCGCCAAACCTTTCAGGGGAGCATTTGCAACTCTTTGGCACAATTTTTGAGTGAAATTCCAAAAGTCAGGTTTTTCATGAAATTGTGACCCCGGGGCTTAGGGATTTTTTCAAAAAAATCTTTTTCTTCCAGTTAAGTTGTTGAGGGCTGATTTCTTTTCCTGTGATTAAAAGCCTTCTGTTTTGACCACCATACCTCACAGGGGAGCATTTGCAACCGTTTGACACCATTTTTGAGTGAATGGCCAAAAGTCAGATTTTTGATGAAATTGTGATCCCGGGGCTTAGGGATTTTTTCAAAAAAATCTTTTTCTTACGGTTAAGTTGTTGAGGGCTGATTTCTTTTCCTGTGATTAAAAGCCTTCTGTTTTGACCACCAAACCTCTCAGGGGAGCATTTGCAACCCTTTGGCACAATTTTTGAGTGAAATTCCAAAAGTCAGATTTTTGATGAAATTGTAACCTTAGGGATTTTTTCAAAAAAGTCTTTTTCTACCGGTTAAGCTGACGGGGGCTGATTTCTTTTCCTGTGATTAAAAGCCTTCTGTTTCGACTGCCAAAACTTTAAGGGGAGCATTTGCAACCATTTGGCACCATTTTTGAGTGAAATTCCAAAAGTCAGGTTTTTGATGAAATTGTGATTTTTTCAAAAAAAAATCTTTTTTTCCCGGTTAAGTTCTTGGGGGCTGATTTCTTTTCCTGTGATAAAAAGCCTTCTGTTTCGACGGCCAAACCTCTCAGGGGAGCATTTGCAATCATTTGGCACCATTTTTGAGTGAATGGCCGAAAGTCAGATTTTTGATGAAATTGTGACCCCAGGGCTTAGGGATTTTTTTAAAAAAAAAAATTTCTTCTGGTTCAATTGTTAAGGGATGACTTCTATTCCTGAGATAAAAAGCCTTCTGTTTCAACCACCAAACCTCTCAGTGGAGCATTTGCAACCGTTTGGCACCATTTTTGAATGAATGGCCGCAAGTCAGATTTTTGATGAAATTGTGACCCCGGGGCTTAGGGATTTTTTCAAAAAAATATTTTTCTTCCGGTTAAGTTGTAGAGGGCTGATTTCTTTTCCTGTGATTAAAAGCCTTCTGTTTCGACTACCAAAACTTTAAGGGGAGCATTTGCAACCGTTGGGCACCATTTTTGAGTGAAATTCCAAAAGTCAGGTTTTTGATGAAATTGTGACCCCGGGGCTTAGGGATTCTTTCAAAAAAATCTTTTTCTGCTGGTTAAGTTGTCGGGGGCTGATTTCTTTTCCTGTGATTAAAAGCCTTCTTTTTTGACCACCAAACCTCACAGGGGAGCATTTGCAACCGTTTGGCACCATTTTTGAATGAATGGCCGCAAGTCAGATTTTTGATGAAATTGTGACCCCGGGGCTTAGGGATTTTTTCAAAAAAAATCTTTTTTTGCCGGTTAAGTTGTCGGGGGCTGATTTCTTTTCCTGTGATTAAAAGCCTTCTGTTTTGACCACCAAACCTCTCAGGGGAGCATTTACAACCGTTTGGCACCATTTTTGAGTGAATTGGAGAACGTGAGATTTTTGATGAAATTGTGACCCCGGGCCTTAGGGATTTTTTCAAATCAGCCCTTGCCAACTTAATCCGGTTAAGTTGGCAACACTGATTTCTTGTGGTGTGATAAAAAGCCTTCTGTTTTGACCACCAAACCTCTCAGGGGAGCATTTGCAACCCTTTGGCACAATTTTTGAGTGAAATTCCAAAAGTCAGATTTTTGATGAAATTGTGACCTTAGGGATTTTTTCAAAAAAATCTTTTTCTACCGGTTAAGCTGACGGGGGCTGATTTCTTTTCCTGTGATTAAAAGCCTTCTGTTTCGACTGCCAAAACTTTAAGGGGAGCATTTGCAACCATTTGGCACCATTTTTGAGTGAAATTCCAAAAGTCAGGTTTTTGATGAAATTGTGATTTTTTCAAAAAAAAATCTTTTTTTCCCGGTTAAGTTGTTGGGGGCTGATTTCTTTTCCTGTGATAAAAAGCCTTCTGTTTCGACGGCCAAACCTCTCAGGGGAGCATTTGCAATCATTTGGCACCATTTTTGAGTGAATGGCCGAAAGTCAGATTTTTGATGAAATTGTGACCCCAGGGCTTAGGGATTTTTTTTAAAAAAAAAATTTCTTCTGGTTCAATTGTTAAGGGATGACTTCTATTCCTGAGATAAAAAGCCTTCTGTTTCAACCACCAAACCTCTCAGTGGAGCATTTGCAACCGTTTGGCACCATTTTTGAATGAATGGCCGCAAGTCAGATTTTTGATGAAATTGTGACCCCGGGGCTTAGGGATTCTTTCAAAAAAATCTTTTTCTGCTGGTTAAGTTGTCGGGGGCTGATTTCTTTTCCTGTGATTAAAAGCCTTCTTTTTTGACCACCAAACCTCACAGGGGAGCATTTGCAACCGTTTGGCACCATTTTTGAATGAATGGCCGCAAGTCAGATTTTTGATGAAATTGTGACCCCGGGGCTTAGGGATTTTTTCAAAAAATAAATTCTGCAGCTTAAGTTGTTGAGGGCTGACTTCTTTTCCTGTGATAAAAAGCCTTCTGTTTCAACCGCCAATCCTCTCAGGGGAGCATTTGCAACCGTTTGGCAACATTTTTGAGTGAATGGCTGAAAGTCAGATTTTTGATGTAATTGTGACCCCGGGGCTTAGGGATTTTTTCAAAAAAATCTTTTTCTGCCGGTTAAGTTGTCAAGGGCTGATTTCTTTTCCTGTAATAAAAAGCCTTCTGTTTCGACCGCCAAACCTCTCAGGGGAGCATTTGCAATCGTTTGGCACGATTTTTGAGTGAATGGCCGAAAGTCAGATTTTTGATGAAATTGTGACCCCAGGGCTTAGGGATTTTTTAAAAAAAAAAATTTCTTCGGGTTCAATTGTTAAGGGATGATTTCTATTCCTGAGATAAAAAGCCTTCTGTTTTGACCACCAAACCTCTCAGGGGAGCATTTGCAACCGTTTTGCACCATTTTTGAGTGAATTGGAGAACGTCAGATTTTTGATGAAATTGTGACTCCGGGGCTTAGGGATTTTTTCAAAAAAATCTTTTTCTTCCGGTTAAGTTGTCGAGGGCTGATTTCTTTTCCTGTGATTAAAAGCCTTCTGTTTTGACCACCATACCTCACAGGGGAGCATTTGCAACCGTTTGACACCATTTTTGAGTGAATGGCCAAAAGTCAAATTTTTGATGAAATTGTGATCCCGGGGCTTAGGGATTTTTTCAAAAAAATCTTTTTCTTACGGTTAAGTTGTTGAGGGCTGATTTCTTTTCCTGTGATTAAAAGCCTTCTGTTTTGACCACCAAACCTCTCAGGGGAGCATTTGCAACCCTTTGGCACAATTTTTGAGTGAAATTCCAAAAGTCAGGTTTTTCATGAAATTGTAACCTTAGGGATTTTTTCAAAAAAATCTTTTTCTACCGGTTAAGCTGACGGGGGCTGATTTCTTTTCCTGTGATTAAAAGCCTTCTGTTTCGACTGCCAAAACTTTAAGGGGAGCATTTGCAACCATTTGGCACCATTTTTGAGTGAAATTCCAAAAGTCAGGTTTTTGATGAAATTGTGATTTTTTCAAAAAAAAATCTTTTTTTCCCGGTTAAGTTCTTGGGGGCTGATTTCTTTTCCTGTGATAAAAAGCCTTCTGTTTCGACGGCCAAACCTCTCAGGGGAGCATTTGCAATCATTTGGCACCATTTTTGAGTGAATGGCCGAAAGTCAGATTTTTGATGAAATTGTGACCCCAGGGCTTAGGGATTTTTTTTTAAAAAAAAATTTCTTCTGGTTCAATTGTTAAGGGATGACTTCTATTCCTGAGATAAAAAGCCTTCTGTTTCAACCACCAAACCTCTCAGTGGAGCATTTGCAACCGTTTGGCACCATTTTTGAATGAATGGCCGCAAGTCAGATTTTTGATGAAATTGTGACCCCGGGGCTTAGGGATTTTTTCAAAAAAATATTTTTCTTCCGGTTAAGTTGTAGAGGGCTGATTTCTTTTCCTGTGATTAAAAGCCTTCTGTTTCGACTGCCAAAACTTTAAGGGGAGCATTTGCAACCGTTGGGCACCATTTTTGAGTGAAATTCCAAAAGTCAGGTTTTTGATGAAATTGTGACCCCGGGGCTTAGGGATTCTTTCAAAAAAATCTTTTTCTGCTGGTTAAGTTGTCGGGGGCTGATTTCTTTTCCTGTGATTAAAAGCCTTCTTTTTTGACCACCAAACCTCACAGGGGAGCATTTGCAACCGTTTGGCACCATTTTTGAATGAATGGCCGCAAGTCAGATTTTTGATGAAATTGTGACCCCGGGGCTTAGGGATTTTTTCAAAAAAAATCTTTTTTTGCCGGTTAAGTTGTCGGGGGCTGATTTCTTTTCCTGTGATTAAAAGCCTTCTGTTTTGACCACCAAACCTCTCAGGGGAGCATTTACAACCGTTTGGCACCATTTTTGAGTGAATTGGAGAACGTGAGATTTTTGATGAAATTGTGACCCCGGGCCTTAGGGATTTTTTCAAATCAGCCCTTGCCAACTTAATCCGGTTAAGTTGGCAACGCTGATTTCTTGTGGTGTGATAAAAAGCCTTCTGTTTTGACCGCCAAACCTTTCAGGGGAGCATTTGCAACCACTTGGCACCATTTTTGAGTGAATGGCCAAAAGTCAGATTTTTGACGAAATTGTGACCCCGGGTTTTAGGGAATTTTCAAAAAAAAAAAAAATTCTGCAGGTTAAGTTGTCGAGGGCTGATTTCTTTTCCTGTGATTAAAAGCCTTCTGTTTTGACCACCAAACCTCTCAGGGGAGCATTTACAACCGTTTGGCACCATTTTTGAGTGAATTGGAGAACGTCAGATTTTTGATGAAATTGTGACCCCGGGGCTTAGGGATTTTTTCAAGAAAATCTTTTTCTTCCGGTTAAGTTGTTGAGGGCTGATTTCTTTCCCTGTGATTAAAAGCCTTCTGTTTTGTCCACCAAACCTCACAGGGGAGGATTTGCAACACTTTGGCACAATTTTTGCGTGAATGGCCAAAAGTCAGATTTTTGATGAAATTGTGACCCCGGGGCTGAGGGATTTTTTTTAAAAAATATTTCTCTTCCGGTTAAGTTGTAGAGGGCTGATTTCTTTTCCTGTAATTAAAAGCCTTCTGTTTCGACTGCCAAACGTTTAAGGGGAGCATTTGCAACCCTTTGGCACAATTTCAGAGTGAAATTCCAAAAGTCAGATTTTTGATGAAATTGTGACCTCAGGGATTTTTTCAAAAAAATCTTTTTCTGCCGTTTAAGTTGTCGGGGGCTGATTTCTTTTCCTGTTATAAAATGCCTTCTGTTTCGACCGCCAAACCTCTAAGGGGAGCATTTGCAACCGTTTGGCACCATTTTTGAGTTAATGGCCGAAAGACAGATTTTTGATGAAATTGTGACCCCGGGGCTTAGGGATTTTTTCAAAAAAATATTTTTCTTCTGGTTAATTTGTAGAGGGCTGATTTCTTTTCCTGTGATTAAAAGCCTTCTGTTTCGACTGCCAAACCTTTAAGGGGAGCATTTGCAACGCTTTGGCACAATTTTTGAGTGAAATTCCAAAAGTCAGGTTTTGATGAAATTGTGACCCCGGGACTTAGGGATTTTTTCAAAAAAATCTTTTTCTGCTGGTTAAGTTGTCGGGGGCTGATTTCTTTTCCTGTGATTAAAAGCCTTCTGTTTTGACCACCAAACCTCTCAGGGGAGCATTTACAACCGTTTGGCACCATTTTTGAGTGAATTGGAGAACGTCAGATTTTTGATGAAATTGTGACCCCAGCCCTTCGGGATTTTTTCAAAAAAATATTTTTCTTCCGGTTAAGTTGTAGAGGGCTGATTTCTTTTCCTTAGATAAGAAGCCTTCTGTTTCCACTGCCAAAACTCTCAGGGGAGTATTCGCACCCGTTTGGCAACATTTTTGAGTGAATGTCCAAAAGTCAGATTATTGATGAAATTGTGACTCCGGGGCTTAGGGATTTTTTTAAAAATAAATTTTTCTGCCGGTTAAGTTGTCGAGGGCTGAGTTCTTTTCCTGAGATAAAAAGCCTTCTGTTTCGACCGCCAAACCTCTCAGTGGAGCATTTGCAACCGTTTGGCACCATTTTTGAGTGAATGGCCGAAAGTCAGATTTTTGATGAAATTGTGACCCCGGGGCTTAGGGAATCTTTCAAAAGAATCTTTTTCTGCCGGTTAAGTTGTTTAGGGCTGATTTCATTTCCTGATATAAAAAGCCTTCTGTTTCGACCGCCAAACCTCTCAGGGGAGTATTTGCAACCGTTTGGCACCATTTTTGAGTGAATGGCCAAAAGTCAGATTTTGGATGACATTGTGACCCCGGGGCTTAGGGATTTTTTCAAAAAAATATTTTTCTTCTGGTTAATTTGTAGAGGGCTGATTTCTTTTCCTGTGATTAAAAGCCTTCTGTTTCGACTGCCAAACCTTTAAGGGGAGCATTTGCAACCCTTTGGCACAATTTTTGAGTCAAATTCCAAAAGTCAGGTTTTTGATGAAATTGTGACCTTAGGGATTTTTTCAAAAAAAATCTTTTTTTGCCGGTTAAGTTGTCGGGGGCTGATTTCTTTTCCTGTGATTAAAAGCCTTCTGTTTTGACCACCAAACCTCTCAGGGGAGCATTTACAACCGTTTGGCACCATTTTTGAGTGAATTGGAGAACGTCTGATTTTTGATGAAATTGTGACCCCGGCGCTTCGGGATTTTTTCAAAAAAATCTTTTTCTTCCGGTTAAGTTGTTGAGGGCTGATTTCTTTCCCTGTGATAAAAAGCCTTATGTTTTGACCACCAAACCTCACAGGGGAGCATTTGCAACTCTTTGGCACATTTTTTGAGTGAAATTCCAAAAGTCAGATTTTTGATGAAATTGTGACCTTAGGGATTTTTTCTGTTTCTTCTGTTTCGACCGCCCAACCTTTCAGGGGAGCATTTGCAACTCTTTGGCACAATTTTTGAGTGAAATTCCAAAAGTCAGGTTTTTGATGAAATTGTGACCCCGGGGCTTAGGGGTTTTTTCAAAAAAAACTTTTTCTGCCGGTCAATTTGTCGGGGGCTGATTTCTTTTCCTTAGATAAAAAGCCTTCTGTTTCCACCGCGAAACCTCTCAGGGGAGTATTTGCAACCGCTTGGCAAATTCCAAAAGTCAGATTTTTGATGAAATTGTGACCCCTGGGCTTAGGGATTTTTTCAAAAAAAAAAATTCTGCAGCTTAAGTTTATAGAATCATAGAATCATAGAGTTGGAAGAGACCACAAGGGCCATCGACTCCAACCCCCTGCCAAGCAAGAAACACCATCAGAGCACTCCTGACATATGGTTGTCAAGCCTCTGCTTAAAGACCTCCAAAGAAGGAGACTCCACCACACTCCTTGGCAGCAAATTCCACTGTCGAACAGCCTTTACTGTCAGGAAGTTCTTCCTAATGTTTAGGTGGTATCTTCTTTCTTGTAGTTTGGATCCATTGCTCCGTGTCCGCTTCTCTGGAGCAGCAGAAAACAACCTTTCTCCCTTCTCTATGTGACATCCTTTTATATATTTGAACATGGCTATCATATCACCCCTTAACCTCCTCTTCTCCAGGCTAAACATGCCCAGCTCCCTTAGCCGTTTCTCATAAGGCATCGTTTCCAGGCCTTTGACCATTTTGGTTGCCCTCCTCTGGACACGTTCCAGTTTGTCAGTGTCCTTCTTGAACTGTGATGCCCAGAACTGGACACAGTACTCCAGGTGAGGTCTGACCACAGCAGAATACAATGGCACTATTACTTCCCTTGATCTAGATGCTATACTCCTATTGATGCAGCCCAGAATTGCATTGGCTTTTTTAGCTGCCGCGTCACACTGTTGGCTCATGTCAAGTTTGTGGTCAACCAAGACTCCTAGATCCTTTTCACATGTACTGCTCTCAAGCCAGGTGTCACCCATCTTGTATTTGTGCCTCTCATTTTTTTTGCCCAGGTGCAATAATTTACATTTCTCCCTGTTAAAATTCATCTTGTTTGTTTTGGCCCAGTTCTCTAATCTGTCAAGGTCGTTTTGAAGTGTGACCCTGTCCTCTGGGGTGTTAGCCACCCCTCCCAGTTTGGTGTCATCTGCAAATTTGATCAGGATGCCCTCGAGTCCATCATTCAAGTCGTTGATAAAGATGTTGAATAAGACCGGGCCCAAGACAGAACCCTGTGGCACCCCACTAGTCACTCTTCTCCAGGATGAAGAGGAACCATTGATGAGCACCCTTTGGGTTCGGTCAGTCAGCCAGTTACAAATCCACTGAGTGGTAGCATAGTCAAGACCGCATTTTACCAGCTTCTTTACAAGAATATCATGGGGCACCTCGTCAAATGCCTTGCTGAAATCAAGGTAGGCTACATCCACTGCGTTCCCTTCATCTACCAGGCCGTAATTCTGTCAAAAAACGAGATCAGGTTAGTCTGACATGACTTATTTTTCAGAAATCCATGCTGACTATTGGTGATCACAGCATTCCTTTCTAGGTGCTCACAGACTGTTTGCTTAATGATCTGCTCCAGAATCTTCCCTGGTATTGATGTCAGACTGACTGGGCGGTAATTATTTGGGTCCTCTCTTTTCCCCTTTTTGAAAATAGGGACAACATTTGCCCTCCTCCAGTCTGCCGGGACTTTGCCTGTTCTCCAGGAATTCTTAAAGATGACTGCCAGTGGTTCTGAGATCAAATCTGCCAGTTCTTTTAATACTCTTGGATGCAGTTCATCTGGCCATGGAGACTTGAATACATCTAGACTAGCCAAGTATTCTTGTACTATCTCCTTAGTTATTCTGGGCTGTTTTCCTCTGCTGAATCATTTGCTCCAAATTCTTCAGGTCGGGCATTGTTTTCTTTATCGGAGAAGACTGAGGCAAAGAAGGCATTGAGGAGTTCAGCCCTTTCTGTGTCCCCTGTTTGCATTTCACCATCTTCTCCTCTGAGTGACCCCACTGTTTCTTTGTTCTTCCTTTTGCTACGAACATACCCATAAAAGCCTTTTTTGTTGCTTTTAACCTCTCTAGCAAGCCTGAGTTCATTCTGTGCTTTAGCTTTTCTGACTTTGTGTCTACACGTGCTGGCTATTTGTTTGAATTCCTCTTTGGTGGTTTCCCCCCTTTTCCATTTTTTGTACACATCCTTTTTTAATCTTAACTCAGTTAAAAGTTCTTTAGATAGACACCCTGGCTTCTTTAGGCACCTTCCATGTTTCCGTCTCATTGGTATTGCCTGAAGTTGTGCTTTTATTATCTCCCTCTTAACAAACTCCCAGCCATCATGAACTCCCTTTCCTTTTAGTATTACTGTCCATGGGATCTCACCCAGCACTTCCCTAAGTTTTATGAAGTCGGCTTTCTTAAAGTCAAGAAATTGAGTCCTAGTATGCCTGGCTGCTCCTTTCCGCTGTATAGTCAACTTCAGAAGAGCATGATCACTCGCGCCTAATGATCCTTCCACTTCTACCCCACTAACCAGGTCATCAACATTGGTTAGGACCAGATCTAAAATGGCTGTTCCTCTTGTTGCTTCTCCCACTTTCTGGACAATGAAGTTGTCTGCAAGGCCAGTGAGGAATCTGTTTGACCTTATGCTCTTGGCTGAGTTTGACATCCAACAAATATCCGGGTAATTGAAGTCCCCCATTACTACTATCTCCCTTCCTTTTGCATGCTTGGCCATCTGTTCCAGGAAGGCATCATCTATGTCCTCCGTTTGGCTTAGGGATCTATAGTAAACTCCCACAATGAGGTCCCTGCTATTCTTCTCTCCCTTAATTTTGACCCAAATGCTCTCACTTTGGCTTTGAGGTTCTAAATCTTGGATATCTTCACAGGTATACACATCCCTGACATATAACGCCACTCCTCCTCCTTTCTTGTCTGGTCTGTTTCTCTGAAATAGATTGTATCCCTCCATTATTACATTCCAATCGTGGGACTTATCCCACAGCTGATTTCTCTTCCTGTGATAAAAAGCCTTCTGTTTTGACCGCCAAAGCTCTCAGGGGAGCATTTACAACCGTTTGGCACCATCTTTGAGTGAATGGCCGAAAGTCAGATTTTTGATGAAATTGGGACCCCTGGGCTTAGGGATTTTTTTAAAAAAATTTTTAAAATTGCAGCTTAAGTTGTCGAGGGCTGATTTCTCTTCCTGTGATAAAAAGCCTTCTGTTTCGACCACCAAACCTCTCAGGGGAGCATTTGCATCCGTTTGGCACCATTTGTGAGTGGTGGATTAGTAGTAAAATAGCTTTAAAGTAGTAGTAAAGTAGTAGAAAAAATGGTAGTAAACTAATAGTAAAATGATTGTAAAACAGTAGTGAAGTAGCAGTAAAGTAGTAGTAAAAGGGTAGTAAAGTAGTAGTAAAACGGTAGAAAAGTAGTAGTAAAATGGTAGGAAAGTAGTAGTAAAGCGGCAGTAAAGCAGTAGTAGAGTAGTAGTAAAACAATAGTAAAGTAGTAGTAAAGTAGTAGTAAAACAGTATTAAAGTAGTAGTAAGAATGACCTCAGAAGTGTTCGTTGTACAAAAAGGCGCCATGTTGGTAGCCTCAATCAAGAGGTTTTTCCAATTGTTTCCATATAAAGTAGTGGGGCGGGGGGAATGGCTTCTCAGTGTTTGTATGTTGATCCCTGTTTACACTATTATGTTAAAAAGTACACCAGAATTTAGTGGCGTTGGATATTTTGGGTCCCAAAATGTCCCCGCCAGCAGTGGCTGCATAAAATCCTTTAGTCAGAACTGAGCGATGGGCAACACACTGTCGTGAGTCAGGAGCTGTGTGAGGAGCCCGTAGTCAAAACTGAGGTGAGGACAAAAGCATACCCTCCAACATTTCTCCGATGAAAATAGGGGTGCCCTGTTCTGTAACAACAATTTTACTACAGTGGTACCTTAGGTTAAGTACTTAATTCGTTCCAGAGGTCCGTTCTTAAACTGAAACTGTTCTTAACCTGAAGCACCACTTTAGCTAATGGGGCCTCCTGCTGTCGCTGCGCCGCCGGGTCATGATTTCTGTTCTCAGAAGCAAATTTCTTAACCTGAAGCATCTGTAACCCGAGGTACCACTGTATTTATAGCACATCCATCTGCCTGGGTTGCTCTAGCCACTCTGGGCGGCTTCCAAAACATATAAAAAGGTAAAAGAACAGTAAACATTAAAAAACTTCCCTATGTTGTTGTTGTTTAGTCGTTTAGTCGTGTCCGACTCTTCGTGCCTCCATGGACCAGAGCACGCCAGGCACCTCTGTCCTCCACTACCTCCCGCAGTTTGGTCAAACTCATGCTGGTAACCTCGAAAACACTATCCAGCCATCTCGTCTTCTGTCGCCCCCTTCTCCTTGTGCCCTCCATCTTTCCCAGCATCAGTGTCTTCTCCAGGGAGTCTTCTCTTCTCATGAGGTGGCCAAAGTACAGGAGCCTCAGCTTCACCATCTGTCCTTCCAGTGAGCACTCAGGGCTGATTTCCTTAAGAATGGATGCGTTTGATCTTCTTGCAGTCCATGGGACTCTCAAGAGTCTCCTCCAGCACCGTAATTCAAAAGCATCAATTCTTCGGCGATCAGCCTTCTTCATGGTCCAGCTCTCACTTCCATACATCACTACTGGGAAAACCATGGCTTTAACTATACGGACCTTTGTTGGCAAGGTGACGTCTCTACTTCTCAAGATGCTGTCTAGGCCTGTCATTGCCCTTCTCCCAAGAAGCAGGCGTCTTTTAATTTCGTGGCTGCTGTCACCATCTGCAGTGATCACGGAGCCCAAGAAAGTAAAATCTCTCACTGCCTCCATTTCTTCCCCTTCTATTTGCCAGGAGATGATGGGACCAGTGGCCACGATCTTCGTTTTTTTGATGTTGAGCTTTTGTGCTCTCCTCTTTCACCCTCATTAAAAGGTTCTTTAATTCCTCCTCACTTTCTGCCATCAAGGTTGTGTCATCTGCATATCTGAGGTTGTTGATATTTCTTCCGGCAATCTTAATTCTAGCTTGGGATTCATCCAGCCCAGCCTTTCGCATGATGCATTCTGCATATAAATTAAATAAGCAGGGAGACAAAATACAGCCTTGTCGTACTCCTTTTCCAATTTTGAACCAATCAGTTGTTCCATATCCAGTTCTAACTGTAGCTTCTTGTCCCACATAGAGATTTCTCAGGAGACAGATGAGGTGATCAGGCACTCCCATTTCTTTAAGAACTTGCCATAGTTTGCTGTGGTCGACACAGTCAAAGGCTTTTGCATAGTCAATGAAGCAGAAGTAGATGTCTTTCTGGAACTCTCTCGCTTTCTCCATAATCCAGCGCATGTTTGCAATTTGGTCTCTGGTTCCTCTGCCTCTTCTAAATCCAGCTTGCACTTCTGGGAGTTCTCGATCCACATACTGCTTGAGCCTTCCTTGTAGAATTTTAAGCATAACCTTGCTAGCGTGTGAAATGAGTGCAATTGTGCGGTAGTTGGAGCATTCTTTGGCACTGCCCTTCTTTGGGATTGGGATGTAGACTGATCTTCTCCAATCTTCTGAGTTTTCCAAATTTGCTGGCATATTGAGTGTAGCACCTTAACAGCATCATCTTTTAAAATTTTAAATAGTTCAGCTGGAATACCATCACTTCCACTGGCCTTGTTATTTGCAGTGCTTTCTAAGGCCCATTTGACTTCACTTTCCAGGATGTCTGGCTCAAGGTCAGCAACCACACTACCTGGGGTGTACGAGACATCCATATCTTTCTGGTATAATTCCTCTGTGTATTCTTGCCACCTCTTCTTGATGTCTTCTGCTTCTGTTAGGTCCTTACCACTTTTGTCCTTTATTATGGTAATCTTTGTACGAAATGTTCCTTTCATATCTCCAATTTTCTTGAACAGATCTCTGGTTCTTCCCATTCTGTGGTTTTCCTCTATTGTTTGCATTGCTCGTTTAAGAAGGCCTTCTTGTCTCTCCTTGCTATTCTTTGGAAATCTGCATTCAATTTCCTGTATCTTTCACTATCTCCCTCGCATTTTGCTTGCCTTCTCTCCTCCGCTATTTGTAAGGCCTCGTTGGACAGCCACTTTGCTTTCTTGCATTTCCTTTTCATTGGGATGGTTTTCGTTGTTGCCTCCTGTACAATGTTACGAGCCTCCATCCATAGTTCTTCAGGCACTCTGTCCACCAAATCTAAATCCTTAAACCTGTTTGTCACTTCCGCTGTGTATTCATAAGGGATTTGACTTAGATTATATCTTACCGGCCCAGTGGTTTTTCCTACTTTCTTCAGTTTAAGCTTAAATTTTGCTATAAGAAGCTGATGATCTGAGCCACAGTCAGCTCCAGGTCTTGTTTTTGCTGACTGTATAGAGCTTCTCCATCTTTGGCTGCAGAGAATATAATCAATCTGATTTCGATGCTGCCCATCTGGTGATGTCCATGTGTAGAGTCGTCTCTTGTGTTGTTGGAAAAGCGTGTTTGTGATGACCAGCTTCTTCTCTTGACAGAACTCTATTAGCCTTTGCCCTGCTTCGTTTTGATCTCCAAGGCCAAACTTGCCAGTTGTTCCTTTTATCTCTTGCCTCCCTACTTTAGCATTCCAATCCCCTATAATGAGAAGAACATCCTTCTTTGGTGTCACTTCTATAAGGTGTTGTAAGTCTTCATAGAATTGGTCCATTTCAGTTTCTTCAGCACCAGTAGTTGGTGCATAAACTTGGATTACTGTGATGTTAAAAGGTCTGCCTTGGATTCGTATGGAGATCATTCTATCATTCTATTCTATGTATAACTCCATACCATCCAACATTTCTCCCATGAACATAGGGACGTCCTAAGGAAAAGCAGGATAACATCAGAAACCAGGACAGCTTCAATAAATCTGGGACTGTCCCGGGAAAATTAGGGACAACTGGAAGGTTTGCAAAAGTGGGGAAGTTAAGATCAAGGAACAAGAGAGAAGTCATGAGTGAAGGACAAGCCAAAGGAGAGGTTGAGGGAGGAGGCTTATTGGCTTGTTCTTGTTCTTGTTTTTATTGTGTATTTTGTGTTTTTTACCTTGCATTTTTAAGTTGTAAACCAACCTTAAATCTATGGATGAAGGGCAGTATATACAATTAATAAAATAGTAACAATAGTATTTGTTACTATAGACAGGCATGCCATTGTTCAGGAAGGTCTACTGTATAAATAGGGGTATAAATAGTAAAGTAGGATAAGTAGTATAAGTAATAAAGTAGCAGTAGTAAAGTGGAAGCAAAGTGGTAGTCAAGCAATAGTAAACCAGTAGTGAAGTAACAGTTAAGTAATGGTAAAACAATAGTAAAGTGGTGGAATAGTAGTAAAATAGCAGTAAAGTAGTAGTAAAACAGTAGTAAAGTAGTAGTAGTAATACAGTAGTAAAATAGTAGTAAAATGGTAGTAAGGCAGTAGTGAAACAGCAGTAAGTAACTTTAGTAGTAGTTCTAGTAAAGCGGTAGTAAAATGGTCCAATAGTAAAGCGGTGGAAAAGTAGTAAAATAGCTTTAAAGTCGTTGTAAAGTAGTAGTAAAGTAGATGTAAAGCAGTAGTAAAGTATTAGTAAAAGGATAGCAAGGTAGTAGTAAAATGATAGTAAAGCGGTAGTAAAGCGGTAGTAAAGTAGTAGTAAAGCTGTAGTAAAGCTGTAGTAAAGTTGTAGTAAGGCTGTAGTAAAGTAGTAGTAAAGCTGTAGTAAAGTATTAGTAAAGTAGTAGTAAAGTAGTAGTAAAGTAGTAGTAAAGCTGTAGTAAAGCAGTAGTAAAGTAGTAGTTAAGTAGTAGTTAAGTAGTAGTAAGAATGGCCTTGGAAGTGTTCATTGTACAAAAAGGCGCCATGTTGGTAGCTTCAATCACAGAGGTTTTTCCAGTTGTTTCCTTATAAAGTAGTGGGGCGGGGGGAATGGCTTCTCAGTGTTTGTATGTTGATCCCTGTTTACACTATTATGTTAAAAAGTACACCAGAATTTAGTGGCGTTGGATATTTTGGGTCCCAAAATGTCCCCGCCAGCAGTGGCTGCATAAAATCCCTTAGTCAGAATGGAGCGATGGGCAACACACTGTCGTGAGTCAGGAGCTGTGTGAGGAGCCAGTAGTCAAAATGAGGGATTTGACTTAGATTATATCTTACCGGCCCAGTGGTGTTTCCTACATTCTTCAGTAGGCACCATTTTTGAGTGAATGGCCGAAAGTCAGATTTTTGATGAAATTGTGACCCAGGGTCTTAGGGATCTTTTCAAAAAAATCTGTTTCTGCTGTTTAAGTTGTCGGGGGCTGATTTCTTTTCCTGTTATAAAAAGCCTTTTGTTTCGACCGCCCAACCTTTCAGGGGAGCATTTGCAACTCTTTAGCACAATTTTTGAGTGAAATTACAAAAGTCAGGTTTTTGATGAAATTGTGAATCCGGGGCTTAGGGATTTTTTCAAAAAAATCTTTTTCTGCCAGTTAAGTTGTCGAGGGCTGAGTTCTTTTCCTGAGATAAAAAGCCTTCTGTTTCGACCGCCAAACCTCTCAGGGGAGCATTTGCAACCATTTGGCACCATTTTTGAGTGAATGGCCGAAAGTCAGATTTTTGATGAATGGGATTTTTTAAAAAAAATATTTTTCTTCCGGTTAAGTTGTAGAGGGCTGATTTCTTTTCCTGTGATAAGAAGCCTTCTGTTTCGACCGCCAAACCTCTCAGGGGAGCATTTGCAACCCTTTGGCACAATTTCTGAGTGAATTTCCAAAAGTCAGATTTTTGATGAAATTGTGACCTCAGGTATTTTTTCAAAAAAATCTTTTTTTGCCGGTTAAGTTGTCGGGGGCTGATTTCTTTTCCTGTGATTAAAAGCCTTCTGTTTCGTCTGTGAAACCTTTAAGGGGAGCATTTGCAACCGTTTGGCACCATTTTTGGGTGAATTGGAGAACGTCAGATTTTTGATGAAATTGTGACCCCGGGGCTTAGGGATTTTTTCAAAAAAATCTGTTTCTGCCGTTTAAGTTGTCGGGGGCTGATTTCTTTTCCTGTTATAAAATGCCTTCTGTTTCGACCGCCCAACCTTTCAGGGGAGCATTTGCAACTCTTTGGCACAATTTTTGAGTGAAATTCCAAAAGTCAGGTTTTTGATGAAATTGTGACCCCGGGGTTTAGGGATTTTTTCAAAAAAATCTTTTTCTGCTGGTTAAGTTGACGAGGGCTGATTTCTTTTCCTGTGATTAAAAGCCTTCTGTTTGACCGCCAAACCTCTCAGGGGAGCATTTGCAACCGTTTGGCACCATTTTTGAGTGAATAGCCGAAAGTCAGATTTTTGATCAAATTGTGACCCCGGGGCTTAGGGTTTTTTTCAAAAAAAATCTTTTTTTGCCGGATAAGTTGTTGAGAGCTGATTTCTTTTCCTGTCTTAAAAAGCCTTCTGTTTCAACCGCCAAAACTCTCAGGGGAGCATTTGCACCCGTTTGGCACCATTTTTGAGTGAATGGCCGAAAGTCAGCTTTTTGTTGAAATTGTGACCCCGGGGCTTAGGGATTTTTCCCAAAAAAATTTTTTTCTGCCGGTAAGTTGTCGAGGGCTGATTTCTTTTCCTGAGATAAAAAGCCTTCTGTTTCGACCGCAAAACCTCTCACGGGAGCATTTGCAACCCTTTGGCACAATTTTTGAGTGAAATTCCAAAAGTCAGATTTTTGATGAAATTGTGACCTTAGAGATTTTTTCAAAAAAATCTTTTTCTGCCGGTTAAGTTGTCGGGGGCTGGTTTCTTTTCCCGAGATAAAAAGCCTTCTGTTTCGACTGCCAAACCTCTCAGGGGAGCATTTGCATCCATTTAGCACCATTTTTGAGTGAATGGCCGAAAGTCAGATTTTTCATCGATTTGTGACCCCGGGGCTTAGGGAATTTTTTTTTAAAAAAATTCTGCAGGTTAAGTTGTCGAGGGCTGATTTCTTTTCCTGTGATAAAAAGCCTTCTGTTTCGATCACCAAACCTCTCAGGGGAGCATTTGCAACCGTTTGGCAACATTTTTGAGTGAAATTCCAAAAGTCAGATTTTTCATCAAATTGTGAACCCGGGGATTAGGGATTTTTTCAAAAAAATCTTTTTCTGCCGGTTAAGTTGTTGAGAGCTGATTTCTTTTCCTGTGATAAAAAGCCTTCTGTTTCGACCGCCAAACCTCTCAGGGGAGCATTTGCAACCGTTTGGCAACATTTTTGAGTGAATAGCCGAAAGTCAGCTTTTTGTTGAAATTGTGACCCCGGGGCTTAGGGATTTTTCCCCAAAAATTTTTTTCCTGCCGGTTAAGTTGTTGAGGGCTGATTTCTTTCCCTGTGATTAAAAGCCTTATGTTTTGAGCACCAAACCTCACAGGGGAGCATTTGCAACTCTTTGGCACATTTTTTGAGTGAAATTCCAAAAGTCAGATTTTTGATGAAATTGTGACCTTAGGGATTTTTTCTGTTTCTTCTGTTTCGACCGCCCAACCTTTCAGGGGAGCATTTGCAACTCTTTGGCACAATTTTTGAGTGAAATTCCAAAAGTCAGGTTTTTGATGAAATTGTGACCCCGGGGCTTCGGGATTTTTTCAAAAAAATCTTTTTCTGCCAGTTAAGTTGTCGAGGGCTGAGTTATTTTCCTGAGATAAAAAGCCTTCTGTTTCGACCGCCATACCTCTCAGGGGAGCATTTGCAACCGTTTGGCACCATTTTTGAGTGAATTGGAGAACGTCAGATTTTTGATGAAATTGTGACCCCGGGGCTTAGGGATTTTTTCAAAAAAATCTGCTGCTGCCGTTTAAATTGTCGAGGGCTGATTTCTTTTCCTGTGATTAAAAGCCTTCTGTTTCGACCGCCAAACCTTTCAGGGAAGCATTTGCAACTCTTTGGCACAATTTTTGAGTGAAATTCCAAAAGTCAGGTTTTTGATGAAATTGTGACCCCGGGGCTTAGGGATTTTTTCAAAAAAATCTGCTTCTGCCGTTTAAGTTGTCGGGGGCTGATTTCTTTTCCTGTTATAAAAAGCCTTCTGTTTCGACCGCCAAACCTTTCAGGGGAGCATTTGCAACTCTTTGGCACAATTTTTGAGTGAAATTCCAAAAGTCAGGTTTTTGATGAAATTGTGACCCCGGGGATTAGGGATTTTTTCAAAATAATCTTTTTCTTCCGGTTAAGTTGTTGAGGGCTTATTTCTTTTCCTGTGATTAAAAGCCTTCTGTTTTGACCACCAAACCTCACACGGGAGCATTTGCAACCGTTTGACACCAATTTTAGTGAATGGCCAAAAGTCAGGTTTTTGATGAAATTGTGACCCCGGGGCTTAGGGATTTTTTCAAAAAAAACTTTTTCTGCCGGTTAATTTGTCGGGGGCTGATTTCTTTTCCTTAGATAAAAAGCCTTCTGTTTCCACCGCGAAACCTCTCAGGGGAGTATTTGCAACCGCTTGGCAAATTCCAAAAGTCAGATTTTTGATGAAATTGTGACCCCTGGGGTTAGGGATTTTTTCAAAAAAAAAAATTCTGCAGCTTAAGTTTATAGAATCATAGAATCATAGATTTGGAAGAGACCACAAGGGCCATCGATTCCAACCCCCTGCCAAGCAGGAAACACCATCAGAGCACTCCTGACATATGGTTGTCAAGCCTCTGCTTAAAGACCTCCAAAGAAGGAGACTCCACCACACTCCTTGGCAGCAAATTCCACTGTCGAACAGCTCTTACTGTCAGGAAGTTCTTCCTAATGTTTAGGTGGTATCTTCTTTCTTGTAGTTTGGATCCATTGCTCCGTGTCCGCTTCTCTGGAGCAGCAGAAAACAACCTTTCTCCCTTCTCTATGTGACATCCTTTTATATATTTGAACATGGCTATCATATCACCCCTTAACCTCCTCTTCTCCAGGCTAAACATGCCCAGCTCCCTTAGCCGTTTCTCATAAGGCATCGTTTCCAGGCCTTTGACCATTTTGGTTGCCCTCCTCTGGACACGTTCCAGTTTGTCAGTGTCCTTCTTGAACTGTGATGCCCAGAACTGGACACAGTACTCCAGGTGAGGTCTGACCACAGCAGAATACAGTGGCACTATTACTTCCCTTGATCTAGATGCTATACTCCTATTGATGCAGCCCAGAATTGCATTGGCTTTTTTAGCTGCTGCGTCACACTGTTGGCTCATGTCAAGTTTGTGGTCAACCAAGACTCCTAGATCCTTTTCACATGTACTGCTCTCAAGCCAGGTGTCACCCATCTTGTATTTGTGCCTCTCATTTTTTTTGCCCAGGTGCAATAATTTACATTTCTCCCTGTTAAAATTCATCTTGTTTGTTTTGGCCCAGTTCTCTAATCTGTCAAGGTCGTTTTGAAGTGTGATCCTGTCCTCTGGGGTGTTAGCCACCCCTCCCAGTTTGGTGTCATTTGCAAATTTGATCAGGATGCCCTCGAGTCCATCATTCAAGTCGTTGATAAAGATGTTGAATAAGACCGGGCCCAAGACAGAACCCTGTGGCACCCCACTAGTCACTCTTCTCCAGGATGAAGAGGAACCATTGATGAGCACCCTTTGGGTTCGGTCAGTCAGCCAGTTACAAATCCACTGAGTGGTAGCATAGTCAAGACCGCATTTTACCAGCTTCTTTACAAGAATATCATGGGGCACCTCGTCAAATGCCTTGCTGAAATCAAGGTAGGCTACATCCACTGTGTTCCCTTCATCTACCAGGCCGTAATTCTGTCAAAAAACGAGATCAGGTTAGTCTGACATGACTTATTTGTTAGAATTCAGGCTCGGTCAGAGGTATGTGCCTATCTGCAGGCACCGGCTGAATTCCTTTGACCTCCCTCCGGCGACTCCCGGCAGGAAAAAACACACGAGGTCCGTTCTGGCGATTTTCCTCAGGCTGTGAGAAAAACACACCAACTGCTTCTCCTCCTTCTCCTCCTCCCTGCATATATCCCCAGGGAGGGGAATCAGACTCAGACAGAAATGTAACTACATTGCTTTTATTCCTGTCTATAGCAGTCATACAGTAAAGATGTCTGCTCTCTTCAACAAACAGAGAGAGACTCCAAACTCCACCTATGTACATCCTGTACAGGTCATATGTCACATACTGAGCTCATATCCTGTGCTCAATAAGGATGGACTGCCCCTTCGTTTCCATGGCAGCAGTCACACACATCCTGTTTGGCTTTCCAGCCACTAGCAGCTGTCTGAGCTGTTAGAGCCTTTGCTTGCTGCAGCATTGCTGCTTTAGAATAACATACTCCCCCTAAAGTATCAATGCGTGCTGCGAGCAAAGCGTCATCCAGAGAAGAAAACAAACAGTTGTTATACTTATAACACTCCCCTGTTGTTTCAGTTCCACCCTTGGAACTACCCGCCACTGGTTTTACCAATGTACCTCTCTGGTTGTGTGACTTCCAAGGAATGAGTGCATCTGCATTACCTTGGTTAACAACTCCCTGTTGTGCCTTTGTCTCTGACTCAGACAAGCTTCAATCTGACCTTGGTCGTTTACAATGGCAACAGCTAGGTTAGCAAACTCCTTTGAATACCTCTTGGGTGGTACACCCTTCGTTGCTCTCTCAGACCTACGTAAGAAGTGCTGCTCTTCTTTGCTTTCTGGTTCAGCCTTTGGACTCTCTGGAGAACCAGTACCAATCGTAAACAGTGGTTCGTCTTCCTCCTCTTCTGAGGGTCTAGTCATTACGTGAGATTTCCTCTCAATGACTGTGACAACTGAGCTGTCTGAGCTATCGCTGTCATCAGTACTACTGAACTCAACAAAATCAATATCATCATCATCATCATCATCAGAATCATCATTACCTGTGGGAAAAGTGTGAACAATCACTCTCTCCTGTTCAGGAGCACTCTCTAGAAATTTTGTGAGAATCACCTTACCAGATTCAGACAAAATTACTCTGTAGAGACCCTTTTCATAACCCACAAAAATGCCTCTGGCATTCTTTACTCCACCCGGAGCTTCTGTTCTCACATGAGACCCAAAAACCTTGAAATGGGCAACAGAAGGTTTTCTGTGGAACAGTTTCTCAAAAGGAGAACTTCCCAACTCTTTTGAAAACTTTCTCAACCACGTATAACAATATGACATTAGCAATTCAGCCCAGTACTCATGTGGCAGATGTGAACTAAGCAATTGCGCTTCCATTCCCTTTTGCAATTCTTTGTTCACCCTAACACAGACACATCTGTTCCAAGCTTCTTCTGAAGCTGCAATTTTGTGTCTTATCCCTTTCTTCTTCAGGAACCTCTGGAAATCCTGTAAAAGAAAAATTGGCTTCTCATCTGTGCAAAGACAATCTATGTCAGCATCATGCATATTTTTAACCTTGTCACAAAACTCCTTAAACCTTTCTAAGGCTTCTTTCGGTCTCTCCAAAAGATAAATCCAGACAAAACCTGTGAAAGAATCAACACATATTAGGTAATACTTTGCATTGCCTCTAGAAGGTGCTAGAGGACCAATCACATCAGCATACACCCGCTGAAATGCCCTGTCGACCCTCGAGGTGACCTGGTTGGCGTTCTTCTTGGCTACACCTGCAAAAGAAATCATGTTAGAATCACAAGAATTACATTCCATGTAATCACTTTGATCAAAAGTCAACAAATATAGTCCATCTTTCTCTTCGGCAGAAAGATACAACTCTCCATCTTTGTAGATCTCGCAGTGTTGATCATCATAGGACAGTTTTAGTCCCTTCTTGGCAATCTGCGAAACGCTGAGCAGATTGTACTTCAACTCTGGAACCAAATAAACATTGTTTATAGTCAAGTTCTGACTTTTAAGATACACAGTCCCAATTCCGGTGGCTTTTAGCTCTTGACCGTTGGCTTGTTGTACAGCGAAGCTTTGCTTCTTAAACGACGAAAACAAATCCTTACGATGGGTCATGTGAAATGTACACCCAGTGTCTATGATAAAAGCGTTCTCCACATCTGGCTTGGTTCCTTTCGACATCAAAGCCTTTGCAGGCTTCGCCTGTGACTTGGCATGACTTCTGCCTGACGCCTCAGACTTCGTGGAGCTTCCCTTGGCTCCCTTGTTCTGACGTGGCTTCTTGCAGTACCGCTGAAGATGCCCAGTCTGTCCACAATTGTAGCATTGGACAACGTTCAAAGCTACAGCGTCTCCTCCAGTAGCTACAGCAGTGGGGGTGTCAGAACTCCGTTCTTGTCTCCCCCTGTCCTTGACTTCCAGGGCGGCAAGTCTGTCATGTTCACAAAGAACCACGGCAAAGACCCTCTCTGACGTTTGATCAGCTGCTGGGAGGGACCCCAGCTGACTGGCAACTGTTTTGTAAGTCCGATTCAGACTGTTGATGACCATGAAGCAAAACACTTCCTCCTGCAGACGGAAATTGCGTTCCACCATCTGTTGACGCAGAAATTTCATTTCCGTCAGCTGCGCTTGGACATCTCCATCAGGCGCAAGCCTCAGGTTGGTCAGCTTCTCAAAATACAGCAACGCTGAAGAACCTGCATCTCTCTGATGTGTCCTTCTCAGCGTGTCCCAAACATCTTTCGCGTGCTGTAAATCCTGTATATGAATAAGCTGAGAGTCTGACACGCACAGAATTATAGCAGTTCTGGCCTTCACATCCTGTGACTCCCATGCAAGCGTTGGTGCTGCAGGGATGGGGTTCTCAATCACCCCAAACAGTCTCTGATTCTGCAGCAGGGCCTTCATCTTAATAGACCAAGATGCATAATTGTCACTGGTCAAAAGGGGCGGAGAAGGCAGGGCTCCCCCCTTCTTAGCATCCATTTTGAGTCCTTGCATTGACTCTCAAACACAAGCCTCTAAAATCCAATAGCTGGCTTGTTTACACTCTGTGCACCTGGCAGCTTTAACACTTGCTGCTTGCAGAGTCGTTTTCAAGAGTTTCTTTCTAAGGGCCTAGTCTAAACACTTCCAGCCCTTATCTTGAAACTGGCCTGTGTTGCTAAGCAACTGCATTCCTTTTCCTTGGACAGGAAAACCACAGGAATGTTTGGAATGCAGAGTTCTCCTCTCTCGGAGCTGTTTTTCCCAAACCTTGCTCCCTCGAAGCAGAGAATGAATCAATCTGCATTCACACTTCTAAGCCCGAAAATCTCATACCTGGGATCCGTAGCTTGGCTTTCAGCTTCTTCTGGTCAGCTCCTGGCTGCAGAGAAATAGCCTCTCACTTCAGGCTTCCATGGAGCAATGGAAACAGCAGCTCTGCCACTCTTTCTGCAGAGGTCTATGGATCGAAACCATCCTCTGCTACCACTGTTAGAATTCAGGCTCGGTCAGAGGTATGTGCCTATCTGCAGGCACCGGCTGAATTCCTTTGACCTCCCTCCGGCGACTCCCGGCAGGAAAAAACACACGAGGTCCGTTCTGGCGATTTTCCTCAGGCTGTGAGAAAAACACACCAACTGCTTCTCCTCCTTCTCCTCCTCCCTGCATATATCCCCAGGGAGGGGAATCAGACTCAGACAGAAATGTAACTACATTGCTTTTATTCCTGTCTATAGCAGTCATACAGTAAAGATGTCTGCTCTCTTCAACAAACAGAGAGAGACTCCAAACTCCACCTATGTACATCCTGTACAGGTCATATGTCACATACTGAGCTCATATCCTGTGCTCAATAAGGATGGACTGCCCCTTCGTTTCCATGGCAGCAGTCACACACATCCTGTTTGGCTTTCCAGCCACTAGCAGCTGTCTGAGCTGTTAGAGCCTTTGCTTGCTGCAGCATTGCTGCTTTAGAATAACCCTGTGGCACCCCACTAGTCACTCTTCTCCAGGATGAAGAGGAACCATTGATGAGCACCCTTTGGGTTCGGTCAGTCAGCCAGTTACAAATCCACTGAGTGGTAGCATAGTCAAGACCGCATTTTACCAGCTTCTTTACAAGAATATCATGGGGCACCTCGTCAAATGCCTTGCTGAAATCAAGGTAGGCTACATCCACTGCGTTCCCTTCATCTACCAGGCCGTAATTCTGTCAAAAAACGAGATCAGGTTAGTCTGACATGACTTATTTTTCAGAAATCCATGCTGACTATTGGTGATCACAGCATTCCTTTCTAGGTGCTCACAGACTGTTTGCTTAATGATCTGCTCCAGAATCTTCCCTGGTATTGATGTCAGACTGACTGGGCGGTAATTATTTGGGTCCTCTCTTTTCCCCTTTTTGAAAATAGGGACAACATTTGCCCTCCTCCAGTCTGCCGGGACTTTGCCTGTTCTCCAGGAATTCTTAAAGATGACTGCCAGTGGTTCTGAGATCAAATCTGCCAGTTCTTTTAATACTCTTGGATGCAGTTCATCTGGCCATGGAGACTTGAATACATCTAGACTAGCCAAGTATTCTTGTACTATCTCCTTAGTTATTCTGGGCTGTTTTCCTCTGCTGAATCATTTGCTCCAAATTCTTCAGGTCAGGCATTGTTTTCTTTATCGGAGAAGACTGAGGCAAAGAAGGCATTGAGGAGTTCAGCCCTTTCTGTGTCCCCTGTTTGCATTTCACCATCTTCTCCTCTGAGTGACCCCACTGTTTCTTTGTTCTTCCTTTTGCTACGAACATACCCATAAAAGCCTTTTTTGTTGCTTTTAACCTCTCTAGCAAGCCTGAGTTCATTCTGTGCTTTAGCTTTTCTGACTTTGTGTCTACACGTGCTGGCTATTTGTTTGAATTCCTCTTTGGTGGTTTCCCCCCTTTTCCATTTTTTGTACACATCCTTTTTTAATCTTAACTCAGTTAAAAGTTCTTTAGATAGCCACCCTGGCTTCTTTAGGCACCTTCCATGTTTCCGTCTCATTGGTATTGCCTGAAGTTGTGCTTTTATTATCTCCCTCTTAACAAACTCCCAGCCATCATGAACTCCCTTTCCTTTTAGTATTACTGTCCATGGGATCTCACCCAGCACTTCCCTAAGTTTTATGAAGTCGGCTTTCTTAAAGTCAAGAAATTGAGTCCTAGTATGCCTGGCTGCTCCTTTCCGCTGTATAGTCAACTTCAGAAGAGCATGATCACTCGCGCCTAATGATCCTTCCACTTCTACCCCACTAACCAGGTCATCAACATTGGTTAGGACCAGATCTAAAATGGCTGTTCCTCTTGTTGCTTCTCCCACTTTCTGGACAATGAAGTTGTCTGCAAGGCCAGTGAGGAATCTGTTTGACCTTATGCTCTTGGCTGAGTTTGACATCCAACAAATATCCGGGTAATTGAAGTCCCCCATTACTACTATCTCCCTTCCTTTTGCATGCTTGGCCATCTGTTCCAGGAAGGCATCATCTATGTCCTCCGTTTGGCTTAGGGATCTATAGTAAACTCCCACAATGAGGTCCCTGCTATTCTTCTCTCCCTTAATTTTGACCCAAATGCTCTCACTTTGGCTTTGAGGTTCTAAATCTTGGATATCTTCACAGGTATACACATCCCTGACATATAACGCCACTCCTCCTCCTTTCTTGTCTGGTCTGTTTCTCTGAAATAGATTGTATCCCTCCATTATTACATTCCAATCGTGGGACTTATCCCACAGCTGATTTCTCTTCCTGTGATAAAAAGCCTTCTGTTTTGACCGCCAAAGCTCTCAGGGGAGCATTTACAACCGTTTGGCACCATCTTTGAGTGAATGGCCGAAAGTCAGATTTTTGATGAAATTGGGACCCCTGGGCTTAGGGATTTTTTAAATTTTTTTTAAAATTGCAGCTTAAGTTGTCGAGGGCTGATTTCTCTTCCTGTGATAAAAAGCCTTCTGTTTCAACCACCAAACCTCTCAGGGGAGCATTTGCATCCGTTTGGCACCATTTGTGAGTGGTGGATTAGTAGTAAAATAGCTTTAAAGTAGTAGTAAAGTAGTAGAAAAAATGGTAGTAAACTAATAGTAAAATGATTGTAAAACAGTAGTGAAGTAGCAGTAAAGTAGTAGTAAAAGGGTAGTAAAGTAGTAGTAAAACGGTAGAAAAGTAGTAGTAAAATGGTAGGAAAGTAGTAGTAAAGCGGTAGTAAGGCTGTAGTAGAGTAGTAGTAAAACAATAGTAAAGTAGTAGTAAAGTAGTAGTAAAACAGTATTAAAGTAGTAGTAAGAATGACCTCAGAAGTGTTCGTTGTACAAAAAGGCGCCATGTTGGTAGCCTCAATCAAGAGGTTTTTCCAATTGTTTCCATATAAAGTAGTGGGGCGGGGGGAATGGCTTCTCAGTGTTTGTATGTTGATCCCTGTTTACACTATTATGTTAAAAAGTACACCAGAATTTAGTGGCGTTGGATATTTTGGGTCCCAAAATGTCCCCGCCAGCAGTGGCTGCATAAAATCCTTTAGTCAGAACTGAGCGATGGGCAACACACTGTCGTGAGTCAGGAGCTGTGTGAGGAGCCCGTAGTCAAAACTGAGGTGAGGACAAAAGCATACCCTCCAACATTTCTCCGATGAAAATAGGGGTGCCCTGTTCTGTAACAACAATTTTACTACAGTGGTACCTTAGGTTAAGTACTTAATTCGTTCCAGAGGTCCGTTCTTAAACTGAAACTGTTCTTAACCTGAAGCACCACTTTAGCTAATGGGGCCTCCTGCTGTCGCTGCGCCGCCGGGTCATGATTTCTGTTCTCAGAAGCAAATTTCTTAACCTGAAGCATCTGTAACCCGAGGTACCACTGTATTTATAGCACATCCATCTGCCTGGGTTGCTCTAGCCACTCTGGGCGGCTTCCAAAACATATAAAAAGGTAAAAAAACAGTAAACATTAAAAAACTTCCCTATGTTGTTGTTGTTTAGTCGTTTAGTCGTGTCCGACTCTTCGTGCCTCCATGGACCAGAGCACGCCAGGCACCTCTGTCCTCCACTACCTCCCGCAGTTTGGTCAAACTCATGCTGGTAACCTCGAAAACACTATCCAGCCATCTCGTCTTCTGTCGCCCCCTTCTCCTTGTGCCCTCCATCTTTCCCAGCATCAGTGTCTTCTCCAGGGAGTCTTCTCTTCTCATGAGGTGGCCAAAGTACAGGAGCCTCAGCTTCACCATCTGTCCTTCCAGTGAGCACTCAGGGCTGATTTCCTTAAGAATGGATGCGTTTGATCTTCTTGCAGTCCATGGGACTCTCAAGAGTCTCCTCCAGCACCGTAATTCAAAAGCATCAATTCTTCGGCGATCAGCCTTCTTCATGGTCCAGCTCTCACTTCCATACATCACTACTGGGAAAACCATGGCTTTAACTATACGGACCTTTGTTGGCAAGGTGACGTCTCTACTTCTCAAGATGCTGTCTAGGCCTGTCATTGCCCTTCTCCCAAGAAGCAGGCGTCTTTTAATTTCGTGGCTGCTGTCACCATCTGCAGTGATCACGGAGCCCAAGAAAGTAAAATCTCTCACTGCCTCCATTTCTTCCCCTTCTATTTGCCAGGAGATGATGGGACCAGTGGCCACGATCTTCGTTTTTTTGATGTTGAGCTTTTGTGCTCTCCTCTTTCACCCTCATTAAAAGGTTCTTTAATTCCTCCTCACTTTCTGCCATCAAGGTTGTGTCATCTGCATATCTGAGGTTGTTGATATTTCTTCCGGCAATCTTAATTCTAGCTTGGGATTCATCCAGCCCAGCCTTTCGCATGATGCATTCTGCATATAAATTAAATAAGCAGGGAGACAAAATACAGCCTTGTCGTACTCCTTTTCCAATTTTGAACCAATCAGTTGTTCCATATCCAGTTCTAACTGTAGCTTCTTGTCCCACATAGAGATTTCTCAGGAGACAGATGAGGTGATCAGGCACTCCCATTTCTTTAAGAACTTGCCATAGTTTGCTGTGGTCGACACAGTCAAAGGCTTTTGCATAGTCAATGAAGCAGAAGTAGATGTCTTTCTGGAACTCTCTCGCTTTCTCCATAATCCAGCGCATGTTTGCAATTTGGTCTCTGGTTCCTCTGCCTCTTCTAAATCCAGCTTGCACTTCTGGGAGTTCTCGATCCACATACTGCTTGAGCCTTCCTTGTAGAATTTTAAGCATAACCTTGCTAGCGTGTGAAATGAGTGCAATTGTGCGGTAGTTGGAGCATTCTTTGGCACTGCCCTTCTTTGGGATTGGGATGTAGACTGATCTTCTCCAATCTTCTGAGTTTTCCAAATTTGCTGGCATATTGAGTGTAGCACCTTAACAGCATCATCTTTTAAAATTTTAAATAATTCCGCTGGAATACCATCACTTCCACTGGCCTTGTTATTTGCAGTGCTTTCTAAGGCCCATTTGACTTCACTTTCCAGGATGTCTGGCTCAAGGTCAGCAACCACACTACCTGGGGTGTACGAGACATCCATATCTTTCTGGTATAATTCCTCTGTGTATTCTTGCCACCTCTTCTTGATGTCTTCTGCTTCTGTTAGGTCCTTACCACTTTTGTCCTTTATTATGGTAATCTTTGTACGAAATGTTCCTTTCATATCTCCAATTTTCTTGAACAGATCTCTGGTTCTTCCCATTCTGTGGTTTTCCTCTATTGTTTGCATTGCTCGTTTAAGAAGGCCTTCTTGTCTCTCCTTGCTATTCTTTGGAAATCTGCATTCAATTTCCTGTATCTTTCACTATCTCCCTCGCATTTTGCTTGCCTTCTCTCCTCCGCTATTTGTAAGGCCTCGTTGGACAGCCACTTTGCTTTCTTGCATTTCCTTTTCATTGGGATGGTTTTCGTTGTTGCCTCCTGTACAATGTTACGAGCCTCCATCCATAGTTCTTCAGGCACTCTGTCCACCAAATCTAAATCCTTAAACCTGTTCCTCACTTCCGCTGTGTATTCATAAGGGATTTGACTTAGATTATATCTTACCGGCCCAGTGGTTTTTCCTACTTTCTTCAGTTTAAGCTTAAATTTTGCTATAAGAAGCTGATGATCTGAGCCCCAGTCAGCTCCAGCTCTTGTTTTTGCTGACTGTATAGAGCTTCTCCATCTTTGGCTGCAGAGAATATAATCAATCTGATTTCGATGCTGCCCATCTGGTGATGTCCATGTGTAGAGTCGTCTCTTGTGTTGTTGGAAAAGCGTGTTTGTGATGACCAGCTTCTTCTCTTGACAGAACTCTATTAGCCTTTGCCCTGCTTCGTTTTGATCTCCAAGGCCAAACTTGCCAGTTGTTCCTTTTATCTCTTGCCTCCCTACTTTAGCATTCCAATCCCCTATAATGAGAAGAACATCCTTCTTTGGTGTCACTTCTATAAGGTGTTGTAAGTCTTCATAGAATTGGTCCATTTCAGTTTCTTCAGCACCAGTAGTTGGTGCATAAACTTGGATTACTGTGATGTTAAAAGGTCTGCCTTGGATTCGTATCGAGATCATTCTATCATTCTATTCTATGTATAACTCCATACCATCCAACATTTCTCCCATGAACATAGGGACGTCCTAAGGAACAGCAGGATAACATCAGAAACCAGGACAGCTTCAATAAATCTGGGACTGTCCCGGGAAAATTAGGGACAACTGGAAGGTTTGCAAAAGTGGGGAAGTTAAGATCAAGGAACAAGAGAGAAGTCATGAGTGAAGGACAAGCCAAAGGAGAGGTTGAGGGAGGAGGCTTATTGGCTTGTTCTTGTTCTTGTTTTTATTGTGTATTTTGTGTTTTTTACCTTGCATTTTTAAGTTGTAAACCAACCTTAAATCTACGGATGAAGGGCAGTATATACAATTAATAAAATAGTAACAATACTATTTGTTACTATAGACAGGCATGCCATTGTTCAGGAAGGTCTACTGTATAAATAGGGGTATAAATAGTAAAGTAGGATAAGTAGTATAAGTAATAAAGTAGCAGTAGTAAAGTGGAAGCAAAGTGGTAGTCAAGCAATAGTAAACCAGTAGTGAAGTAACAGTTAAGTAATGGTAAAACAATAGTAAAGTGGTGGAATAGTAGTAAAATAGCAGTAAAGTAGTAGTAAAACAGTAGTAAAGTAGTAGTAGTAATACAGTAGTAAAGTAGTAGTAGTAATACAGTAGTAAAATAGTAGTAAAATGGTAATAAGGCAGTAGTGAAACAGCAGTAAGTAACTTTAGTAGTAGTTCTAGTAAAGCGGTAGTAAAATGTTCCAATAGTAAAGCGGTGGAAAAGTAGTAAAATAGCTTTAAAGTCGTTGTAAAGTAGTAGTAAATTAGTAGTAAAGAAGTAGTAAAGAAGTAGTAAAGTATTAGTAAAGTATTAGTAAAGTATTAGTAAAAGTATAGCAAGGTAGTAGTAAAATGATAGGAAAACAGTAGTGAAGTAGCAGTAAAGTAGTAGTAAAAGGGTAGTAAAGTAGTAGTAAAACGGTAGAAAAGTAGTAGTAAAATGGTAGGAAAGTAGTAGTAAAGAAGTAGTAAAGTAGTAGTAAAGTAGTAGTTAAGTAGTAGTTAAGTAGTAGTAAGAATAACCTTGGAAGTGTTCATTGGTAGCCTCAATCACAGAGGTTTTTCCAGTTGTTTCCTTATAAAGTAGTGGGGCGGGGGGAATGGCTTCTCAGTGTTTGTATGTTGATCCCTGTTTACACTATTATGTTAAAAAGTACACCAGAATTTAGTGGCGTTGGATATTTTGGGTCCCAAAATGTCCCCGCCAGCAGTGGCTGCATAAAATCCCTTAGGCAGAACGGAGCGATGGGCAACACACTGTCGTGAGTCAGGAGCTGTGTGAGGAGCCAGTAGTCAAAATAAGGGATTTGATTTACATTATATCTTACCGGCCCAGTGGTGTTTCCTATTTTCCTCAGTAGGTACCATTTTTGAGTGAATGGCCGAAAGTCAGATTTTTGATGAAATTGTGACCCCCGGCTTAGGGATTTTTTCAAAAAAATCTTTTTCTACCGGTTAAGTTGTCAAGGGCTGATTTCTTTTCGTGTAATAAAAAGCCTTCTGTTTCGACCGCCAAACCACTCAGGGGAGCATTTGCAACCGTTTGGCACCATTTTTGAGTGAATGGCCGAAAGTCAGATTTTTGATGAAATTGTGACCCCAGGGCTTAGGGATTTTTTCAAAAAAAAATTTCTGCCGGTTAAATTGTCAAGGGATGATTTCTATTCCTGAGATAAAAAGCCTTCTGTTTCGACCACCAAATCTCTCAGGGGAGCATTTGCAACCGTTTGGGACCATTTTTGAGTGAATGGCTGAAACTCAGATATTTGATGAAATGGTGAACCCGGGGGCTTAGTGATTTTTTCAAAAAAATCTTTTTCTGCCGGTTTAGTTGTCAAGGGCTCATTATTTTCCTGTGATAAAAAGCCTTCTGTTTCGACCACCAAATCTCTCAGGGGAGCATTTGCAACCGTTTTGCACCATTTTTGAGTGAATGGCTGAAAGTCAGATTTTTTATGAAACTGTGACCCCGGGGATTAGGGATTTTTTCAAAAAAATGTTTTTCTGCAGGTTAAGTTGTCGAGGGCTGATTTCTTTTCCTGTGATAAAAAGCTTTCTGTTTCGACCGCCAAACCTCTCAGGGGAGCATTTGTATCCGTTTGGAAACATTTTTGAGTGAATGGCCGAAAGTCAGATTTTTGATGAAATTGTGAACCCGGGGGCTTAGGTATTTTTTCAAAAAAATCTTTTTCTGCCGGTTTAGTTGTCGAGGGCTGATTATTTTCCTGTGATAAAAAGCCTTCTGTTTCGACCACCAAATCTCTCAGGGGAGCATTTGCAACCGTTTTGCACCATTTTTGAGTGAATGGCTGAAAGTCAGATTTTTGATGAAATTGTGACCCCGGGGCTTAGGGATTTTTTCAAAAAAATATTTTTCTGCCGGTTAAGTTGTCAAGGGCTGATTTCTTTTCCTGTGATAAAAAGCCTTCTGTTTCGACTGCCAAACCTCTTAGGGGAGCATTTGCAACCGTTTTGCACCATTTTTGAGTGAATTGCTGAAAGTCAGATTTTTGATGAAATTGTGACCCCGGGGCTTAGGGATTTTTTCAAAAAAATATTTTTCTGCCGGTTAAGTTGTCAAGGGCTGATTTTTTTTCCTGTGATAAAAAGCCTTCGGTTTCGACCGCCAAACCTCTCAGGGGAGCATTTGCAACCGTTTGGAAACATTTTTGAGTGAATGGCCGAAAGTCAGATTTTTGATGAAATTGTGACCCCGGGGCTTAGGGATTTTTTCAAAAAAAAAAAATTCTGCCGGTTAAATTGTCAAGGGATGATTTCTATTCCTGAGATAAAAAGCTTTCGGTTTCGACCACCAAACCTCTCAGGGGAGCATTTGCAACCGTTTGGCACCATTTTTGAGTGAATGGCCGAAAGTCTGATTTTTGATGAAATTGTGACCACGGGGCTGAGGGGTTTTTTCAAAAAATAAATTCTGCAGCTTAAGTTGTTGAGGGCTGACTTCTTTTCCTGTGATAAAAAGCCTTCTGTTTCGACCGCTAAACCTCTCAGGGGAGCATTTGCAACCGTTTGGCACCATTTTTGAGTGAATGGCCGAAAGTCAGATTTTTTATGAAATTGTGACTCCGGGGCTGAGGGGTTTTTTCAATAAATAAATTCTGCAGCTTAAGTTGTTGAGGGCTGATTTCTTTTCCTGTGATAAAAAGCCTTATGTTTCGACGGCCAAACCTCTCAGGGTAGCATTTGCAACCGTATGGCAGCATTTTTGAGTGAATGGTCGAAAGTCAGATTTTTGATGAAATTGTGACCCCGGGGCTTAGAGATTTTTTCAAAAAAATCTTTTTCTGCAGGTTAAGTTGTTGAGGGCTGATTTCTTTTCCTGTAATAAGAAGCCTTCTGTTTCGACCACCAAACCTCTCAGGGGAGCATTTGCATCCGTTTGGCACCATTTCTGAGTGGTAGTAAAATAGCTTTAAGGTAGTAGTAAAGTAGTAGTAAAATTGTAGTAAAGTAATAGTAAAATGATAGTAAAACAGTAGTGAAGTAGTAGTAAAGCAGTAGCAAAATGGCAGTAAGTAGTAGTAAAAGGGAAGTAAAGTAGTAGTAAAATGGTAGTAAAGTAGTATTAAAGCGGCAGTAAAGCAGTAGTAAAGTAGTAGTAAAACAATAATAAAGTAGTAGTAAAACAATATTAAAGTAGTAGTAAGAATGACCTCAGAAATGTTCGTTGTACAAAAAGGCGCCATGTTGGTAGCCTCAATCAAGAGGTTTTTCCAATTTTTTCCATATAAAGTAGTGGGGCGGGGGGAATGGCTTCTCAGTGTTTGTATGTTGATCCCTGTTTACACTATTATGTTAAAAAGTACACCAGAATTTAGTGGCGTTGGATATTTTGGGTCCCAAAATGTCCCCGCCAGCAGTTGCTTCATAAAATCCTTTAGTCAGAACTGAGCGATGGGCAACACACTGTCGTGAGTCAGGACCTGTGTGAGGAGCCCGTAGTCAAAACTGAGGTGAGGACAAAAGCATACCCTCCAACATTTCTCCGATGAAAATATTGGTGCCCTGTTCTGTAACAACAATTTTACTACAGTGGTACCTCAGGTTAAGTACTTAATTCGTTCCGGAGGTCCGTTCTTAAACTGAAACTGTTCTTAACCTTAAGCACCACTTTAGCTAATGGGGCCTCCTGCTGTCGCTGCGCCTCCGGAACATGATTTCTGTTCTCAGAAGCAAATTTCTTAACCTGAAGCACTATTTCTGGGTTAGCGGAGTCTGTAACCTGAAGCATCTGTAACCTGAAACATATGTAACCCGAGGTACCACTGTATTTATACCACATCCATCTGCCTTGGTTGCTCTAGCCACTCTGGGCGGCTTCCAAAACATATAAAAAGGTAAAAAAACAGCAAACATTAAAAAACTTCCCTATGTTGTTGTTGTTTAGTCGTTTAGTCGTGTCCGACTCTTCGTGACTCCATGGACCAGAGCACGCCAGGCACCTCTGTCCTCCACTACCTCCCGCAGTTTGGTCAAACTCATGCTGGTAACCTCGAAAACACTATCCAGCCATCTCGTCTTCTGTCGCCCCCTTCTCCTTGTGCCCTCCATCTTTCCCAGCATCCGTGTCTTCTCCAGGAAGCCTTCTCTTCTCATGAGGTGGCCAAAGTACAGGAGCCTCAGCTTCACGATCTGTCCTTCCAGTGAGCACTCAGGGCTGATTTCCTTAAGAATGGATGCGTTTGATCTTCTTGCAGTCCATGGGACTCTCAAGAGTCTCCTCCAGCACCGTAATTCAAAAGCATCAATTCTTCGGCGATCAGCCTTCTTCATGGTCCAGCTCTCACTTCCATACATCACTACTGGGAAAACCATGGCTTTAACTATACGGACCTTTGTTGGCAAGGTGACGTCTCTACTTCTCAAGATGCTGTCTAGGCCTGTCATTGCCCTTCTCCCAAGAAGCAGGCGTCTTTTAATTTCGTGGCTGCTGTCACCATCTGCAGTGATCACGGAGCCCAAGAAAGTAAAATCTCTCACTGCCTCCATTTCTTCCCCTTCTATTTGCCAGGAGGTGATGGGACCAGTGGCCACGATCTTCGTTTTTTGATGTTGAGCTTTTGTGCTCTCCTCTTTCACCCTCATTAAAAGGTTCTTTAATTCCTCCTCACTTTCTGCCATCAAGGTTGTGTCATCTGCATATCTGAGGTTGTTGATATTTCTTCCGGCAATCTTAATTCTAGCTTGGGATTCATCCAGCCCAGCCTTTCGCATGATGCATTCTGCATATAAATTAAATAAGCAGGGAGACAAAATACAGCCTTGTCGTATTCCTTTTCCAATTTTGAACCAATCAGTTGTTCCATATCCAGTTCTAACTGTAGCTTCTTGTCCCACATAGAGATTTCTCAGGAGACAGATGAGGTGATCAGGCACTCCCATTTCTTTAAGAACTTGCCATCGTTTGCTGTGGTCGACACAGTCAAAGGCTTTTGCATAGTCAATGAAGCAGAAGTAGATGTCTTTCTGGAACTCTCTCGCTTTCTCCATAATCCAGCGCATGTTTGCAATTTGGTCTCTGGTTCCTCTGCCTCTTCTAAATCCAGCTTGCACTTCTGGGAGTTCTCGGTCCACATACTGCTTGAGCCTTCCTTGTAGAATTTTAAGCATAACCTTGCTAGCGTGTGAAATGAGTGCAATTGTGCGGTAGTTGGAGCATTCTTTGGCACTGCCCTTCTTTGGGATTGGGATGTAGACTGATCTTCTCCAATCTTCTGAGTTTTCCAAATTTGCTGGCATATTGAGTGTAGCACCTTAACAGCACCATTTTTTAAAATTTTAAATAGTTCAGCTGGAATACCATCACTTCCACTGGCCTTGTTATTTGCAGTGCTTTCTAAGGCCCATTTGACTTCACTTTCCAGGATGTCTGGCTCAAGGTCAGCAACCACACTACCTGGGGTGTACGAGACATCCATATCTTTCTGGTATAATTCCTCTGTGTATTCTTGCCACCTCTTCTTGATGTCTTCTGCTTCTGTTAGGTCCTTACCACTTTTGTCCTTTATTATGGTAATCTTTGTATGAAATGTTCCTTTCATATCTCCAATTTTCTTGAACAGATCTCTGGTTCTTCCCATTCTGTGGTTTTCCTCTATTGTTTGCATTGCTCGTTTAAGAAGGCCTTCTTGTCTCTCCTTGCTATTCTTTGGAAATCTGCATTCAATTTCCTGTATCTTTCACTATCTCCCTCGCATTTTGCTTGCCTTCTCTCCTCCGCTATTTGTAAGGCCTCCTTGGACAGCCACTTTGCTTTCTTGCATTTCCTTTTCATTGGGATGGTTTTCGTTGTTGCCTCCTGTACAATGTTACGAGCCTCCATCCATAGTTCTTCAGGCACTCTGTCCACCAAATCTAAATCCTTAAACCTGTTTGTCACTTCCGCTGTGTATTCATAAGGGATTTGACTTAGATTATATCTTACCGGCCCAGTGGTTTTTCCTACTTTCTTCAGTTTAAGCTTAAATTTTGCTATAAGAAGCTGATGATCTGAGCCACAGTCAGCTCCAGGTCTTGTTTTTGCTGACTGTATAGAGCTTCTCCATCTTTGGCTGCAGAGAATATAATCAATCTGATTTCGATGCTGCCCATCTGGTGATGTCCATGTGTAGAGTCGTCTCTTGTGTTGTTGGAAAAGCGTGTTTGTGATGACCAGCTTCTTCTCTTGACAGAACTCTATTAGCCTTTGCCCTGCTTCGTTTTGATCTCCAAGGCCAAACTTGCCAGTTGTTCCTTTTATCTCTTGCCTCCCTACTTTAGCATTCCAATCCCCTATAATGAGAAGAACATCCTTCTTTGGTGTCACTTCTATAAGGTGTTGTAAGTCTTCATAGAATTGGTCCATTTCAGTTTCTTCAGCACCAGTAGTTGGTGCATAAACTTGGATTACTGTGATGTTAAAAGGTCTGCCTTGGATTCATATCGAGATCATTCTATCATTCTATTCTATGTATAACTCCATACCATCCAACATTTCTCCCATGAACATAGGGACGTCCTAAGGAAAAGCAGGATAACATCAGAAACCAGGACAGCTTCAATAAATCTGGGACTGTCCCGGGAAAATTAGGGACAACTGGAAGGTTTGCAAAAGTGGGGAAGTTAAGATCAAGGAACAAGAGAGAAGTCATGAGTGAAGGACAAGCCAAAGGAGAGGTTGAGGGAGGAGGCTTATTGGCTTGTTCTTGTTCTTGTTTTTATTGTGTATTTTGTGTTTTTTACCTTGCATTTTTAAGTTGTAAACCAACCTTAAATCTATGGATGAAGGGCAGTATATACAATTAATAAAATAGTAACAATACTATTTGTTACTATAGACAGGCATGCCATTGTTCAGGAAGGTCTACTGTATAAATAGGGGTATAAATAGTAAAGTAGGATAAGTAGTATAAGTAATAAAGTAGCAGTAGTAAAGTGGAAGCAAAGTGGTAGTCAAGCAATAGTAAACCAGTAGTGAAGTAACAGTTAAGTAATGGTAAAACAATAGTAAAGTGGTGGAATAGTAGTAAAATAGCAGTAAAGTAGTAGTAAAACAGTAGTAAAGTAGTAGTAGTAATACAGTAGTAAAATAGTAGTAAAATGGTAGTAAGGCAGTAGTGAAACAGCAGTAAGTAACTTTAGTAGTAGTTCTAGTAAAGCGGTAGTAAAATGGTCCAATAGTAAAGCGGTGGAAAAGTAGTAAAATAGCTTTAAAGTCGTTGTAAAGTAGTAGTAAAGTAGATGTAAAGCAGTAGTAAAGTATTAGTAAAAGGATAGCAAGGTAGTAGTAAAATGATAGTAAAGCGGTAGTAAAGTAGTAGTAAAGTAGTAGTAAAGCAGTAGTAAGGCTGTAGTAAGGCTGTAGTAAAGTAGTGGTAAAGCTGTAGTAAAGTAGTAGTAAAACAGTAGTAAGGTAGTAGTAAAGTAGTAGTAAAGCAGTAGTAAAGCAGTAGTAAAGTAGTAGTAAAGTAGTAGTAAGAATGGCCTTGGAAGTGTTCATTGTACAAAAAGGCGCCATGTTGGTAGCTTCAATCACAGAGGTTTTTCCAGTTGTTTCCTTATAAAGTAGTGGGGCGGGGGGAATGGCTTCTCAGTGTTTGTATGTTGATCCCTGTTTACACTATTATGTTAAAAAGTACACCAGAATTTAGTGGCGTTGGATATTTTGGGTCCCAAAATGTCCCCGCCAGCAGTGGCTGCATAAAATCCTTTAGTCAGAACTGAGCGATGGGCAACACACTGTCGTGAGTCAAGAGCTGTGTGAGGAGCCAGTAGTCAAAATGAGGGATTTGACTTAGATTATATCTTACCGGCCCAGTGGTGTTTCCTACATTCTTCAGTAGGCACCATTTTTGAGTGAATGGCTGAAAGTCAGATTTTTGATGTAATTGTGACCCCGGGGGGGCTTAGGGATTTTTTCAAAAAAATCTTTTTCTGCCGGTTAAGTTGTCAAGGGCTGATTTCATTTCCTGAAATAAAAAGCCTTCTGTTTCCACCGCCAAACCTCTCAGGGGCGCATTTGCAATCGTTTGGCACCATTTTTGAGTGAATGGCCAAAAGTCAGATTTTTGATGAAATTGTGACCCAGGGGCTTAGGGATTTTTTCAAAAAAATCTGTTTCTGCTGTTTAAGTTGTCGGGGGCTGATTTCTTTTCCTTTTATAAAAAGCCTTCTGTTTCGACCGCCCAACCTTTCAGGGGAGCATTTGCATCTCTTCAGCACAATTTTTGAGTGAAATTCCAAAAGTCAGGTTTTTGATGAGATTGTGACTCCGGGGCTTAGGGATTTTTTCAAAAAAATCTTTTTCTGCCGGTTAAGTTGTCGAGGGCTGAGTTCTTTTCCTGAGATAAAAAGCCTTCTGTTTCGACCGCCAAACCTCTCAGGGGAGCATTTGCAACCGTTTGGCACCATTTTTGAGTGAATGGCCGAAAGTCAGATTTTTGATGAATGGGATTTTTTTAAAAAAATATTTTTCTTCCGGTTAAGTTGTAGAGGGCTGATTTCTTTTCCTGAGATAAAAAGCCTTCTGTTTCGACCGCCAAACCTCTCAGGGGAGCATTTGCAACCCTTTGGCACAATTTCTGAGTGAATTTCCAAAAGTCAGATTTTTGATGAAATTGTGACCTCAGGGATTTTTTCAAAAAAATCTTTTTTTGCCGGTTAAGTTGTCGGGGGCTGATTTCTTTTCCTGTGATTAAAAGCCTTCTGTTTCGTCTGCGAAACCTTTAAGGGGAGCATTTGCAACCGTTTGGCACCATTTTTGGGTGAATTGGAGAACGTCAGATTTTTGATGAAATGGTGACCCCGGGGTTTAGGGATTTTTTCAAGAAAATCTTTTTTTGCCGGATAAGTTGTTGAGAGCTGATTTCTTTTCCTGTCTTAAAAAGCCTTCTGTTTCGACCGCCAAACCTCTCAGGGGAGCATTTGCATCCGTTTGGCACCATTTTTGAGTGAATGGCCGAAAGTCAGCTTTTTGATGAAATTGTGATTCCGGGGCTTAGGGTTTTTTTCAAAAAAATCTTTTTTTGCCGGATAAGTTGTTGAGAGCTGATTTCTTTTCCTGTCTTAAAAAGCCTTCTGTTTCGACCGCCAAACCTCTCAGGGGAGCATTTGCATCCGTTTGGCACCATTTTTGAGTGAATGGCCGAAAGTCAGCTTTTTGTTGAAATTGTGACCCCGGGGCTTAGGGATTTTTCCCAAAAAAAATTTTATCTGCCGGTTAAGTTGTCGAGGGCTGATTTCTTTCCCTGTGATTCAAAGCCTTATGTTTTGACCACCAAACCTCACAGGGGAGCATTTGCAACTCTTTGGCACATTTTTTGAGTGAAATTCCAAAAGTCAGATTTTTGATGAAATTGTGACCTTAGGGATTTTTTCTGTTTTTCTGTTTCGACCGCCCAACCTTTCAGGGGAGCATTTGCAACTCTTTGGCACAATTTTTGAGTGAAATTCCAAAAGTCAGGTTTTTGATGAAATTGTGACCCCGGGGCTTAGGGATTTTTTCAAAAAAAACTTTTTCTGCCGGTTAATTTGTCGGGGGCTGATTTCTTTTCCTTAGATAAAAAGCCTTCTGTTTCCACCGCGAAACCTCTCAGGGGAGTATTTGCAACCGCTTGGCAAATTCCAAAAGTCAGATTTTTGATGAAATTGTGACCCCTGGGCTTAGGGATTTTTTCAAAAAAAAAAATTCTGCAGCTTAAGTTTATAGAATCATAGAATCATAGAGTTGGAAGAGACCACAAGGGCCATCGACTCCAACCCCCTGCCAAGCAGGAAACACCATCAGAGCACTCCTGACATATGGTTGTCAAGCCTCTGCTTAAAGACCTCCAAAGAAGGAGACTCCACCACACTCCTTGGCAGCAAATTCCACTGTCGAACAGCTCTTACTGTCAGGAAGTTCTTCCTAATGTTTAGGTGGTATCTTCTTTCTTGTAGTTTGGATCCATTGCTCCGTGTCCGCTTCTCTGGAGCAGCAGAAAACAACCTTTCTCCCTTCTCTATGTGACATCCTTTTATATATTTGAACATGTCTATCATATCACCCCTTAACCTCCTCTTCTCCAGGCTAAACATGCCCAGCTCCCTTAGCCGTTTCTCATAAGGCATCGTTTCCAGGCCTTTGACCATTTTGGTTGCCCTCCTCTGGACACGTTCCAATTTGTCAGTGTCCTTCTTGAACTGTGATGCCCAGAACTGGACACAGTACTCCAGGTGAGGTCTGACCAGAGCAGAATACAGTGGCACTATTACTTCCCTTGATCTAGATGCTATACTCCTATTGATGCAGCCCAGAATTGCATTGACTTTTTTAGCTGCCGCGTCACACTGTTGGCTCATGTCAAGTTTGTGGTCAACCAAGACTCCTAGATCCTTTTCACATGTACTGCTCTCAAGCCAGGTGTCACCCATCTTGTATTTGTGCCTCTCATTTTTTTTGCCCAGGTGCAATAATTTACATTTCTCCCTGTTAAAATTCATCTTGTTTGTTTTGGCCCAGTTCTCTAATCTGTCAAGGTCGTTTTGAAGTGTGATCCTGTCCTCTGGGGTGTTAGCCACCCCTCCCAGTTTGGTGTCATCTGCAAATTTGATCAGGATGCCCTCGAGTCCATCATTCAAGTCGTTGATAAAGATGTTGAATAAGACCGGGCCCAAGACAGAACCCTGTGGCACCCCACTAGTCACTCTTCTCCAGGATGAAGAGGAACCATTGATGAGCACCCTTTGGGTTCGGTCAGTCAGCCAGTTACAAATCCACTGAGTGGTAGCATAGTCAAGACCGCATTTTACCAGCTTCTTTACAAGAATATCATGGGGCACCTCGTCAAATGCCTTGCTGAAATCAAGGTAGGCTACATCCACTGCGTTCCCTTCATCTACCAGGCCGTAATTCTGTCAAAAAACGAGATCAGGTTAGTCTGACATGACTTATTTTTCAGAAATCCATGCTGACTATTGGTGATCACAGCATTCCTTTCTAGGTGCTCACAGACTGTTTGCTTAATGATCTGCTCCAGAATCTTCCCTGGTATTGATGTCAGACTGACTGGGCGGTAATTATTTGGGTCCTCTCTTTTCCCCTTTTTGAAAATAGGGACAACATTTGCCCTCCTCCAGTCTGCCGGGACTTTGCCTGTTCTCCAGGAATTCTTAAAGATGACTGCCAGTGGTTCTGAGATCAAATCTGCCAGTTCTTTTAATACTCTTGGATGCAGTTCATCTGGCCATGGAGACTTGAATACATCTAGACTAGCCAAGTATTCTTGTACTATCTCCTTAGTTATTCTGGGCTGTTTTCCTCTGCTGAATCATTTGCTCCAAATTCTTCAGGTCGGGCATTGTTTTCTTTATCGGAGAAGACTGAGGCAAAGAAGGCATTGAGGAGTTCAGCCCTTTCTGTGTCCCCTGTTTGCATTTCACCATCTTCTCCTCTGAGTGACCCCACTGTTTCTTTGTTCTTCCTTTTGCTACGAACATACCCATAAAAGCCTTTTTTGTTGCTTTTAACCTCTCTAGCAAGCCTGAGTTCATTCTGTGCTTTAGCTTTTCTGACTTTGTGTCTACACGTGCTGGCTATTTGTTTGAATTCCTCTTTGGTGGTTTCCCCCCTTTTCCATTTTTTGTACACATCCTTTTTTAATCTTAACTCAGTTAAAAGTTCTTTAGATAGCCACCCTGGCTTCTTTAGGCACCTTCCATGTTTCCGTCTCATTGGTATTGCCTGAAGTTGTGCTTTTATTATCTCCCTCTTAACAAACTCCCAGCCATCATGAACTCCCTTTCCTTTTAGTATTACTGTCCATGGGATCTCACCCAGCACTTCCCTAAGTTTTATGAAGTCGGCTTTCTTAAAGTCAAGAAATTGAGTCCTAGTATGCCTGGCTGCTCCTTTCCGCTGTATAGTCAACTTCAGAAGAGCATGATCACTCGCGCCTAATGATCCTTCCACTTCTACCCCACTAACCAGGTCATCAACATTGGTTAGGACCAGATCTAAAATGGCTGTTCCTCTTGTTGCTTCTCCCACTTTCTGGACAATGAAGTTGTCTGCAAGGCCAGTGAGGAATCTGTTTGACCTTATGCTCTTGGCTGAGTTTGACATCCAACAAATATCCGGGTAATTGAAGTCCCCCATTACTACTATCTCCCTTCCTTTTGCATGCTTGGCCATCTGTTCCAGGAAGGCATCATCTATGTCCTCCGTTTGGCTTAGGGATCTATAGTAAACTCCCACAATGAGGTCCCTGCTATTCTTCTCTCCCTTAATTTTGACCCAAATGCTCTCACTTTGGCTTTGAGGTTCTAAATCTTGGATATCTTCACAGGTATACACATCCCTGACATATAACGCCACTCCTCCTCCTTTCTTGTCTGGTCTGTTTCTCTGAAATAGATTGTATCCCTCCATTATTACATTCCAATCGTGGGACTTATCCCACAGCTGATTTCTCTTCCTGTGATAAAAAGCCTTCTGTTTTGACCGCCAAAGCTTTCAGGGGAGCATTTACAACCGTTTGGCACCATCTTTGAGTGAATGGCCGAAAGTCAGATTTTTGATGAAATTGGGACCCCTGGGCTTAGGGATTTTTTAATTTTTTTTTAAAATTGCAGCTTAAGTTGTCGAGGGCTGATTTCTCTTCCTGTGATAAAAAGCCTTCTGTTTCAACCACCAAACCTCTCAGGGGAGCATTTGCATCCGTTTGGCACCATTTGTGAGTGGTGGATTAGTAGTAAAATAGCTTTAAAGTAGTAGTAAAGTAGTAGAAAAAATGGTAGTAAACTAATAGTAAAATGATTGTAAAACAGTAGTGAAGTAGCAGTAAAGTAGTAGTAAAAGGGTAGTAAAGTAGTAGTAAAACGGTAGAAAAGTAGTAGTAAAATGGTAGGAAAGTAGTAGTAAAGCGGCAGTAAAGCAGTAGTAGAGTAGTAGTAAAACAATAGTAAAGTAGTAGTAAAGTAGTAGTAAAACAGTATTAAAGTAGTAGTAAGAATGACCTCAGAAGTGTTCGTTGTACAAAAAGGCGCCATGTTGGTAGCCTCAATCAAGAGGTTTTTCCAATTGTTTCCATATAAAGTAGTGGGGCGGGGGGAATGGCTTCTCAGTGTTTGTATGTTGATCCCTGTTTACACTATTATGTTAAAAAGTACACCAGAATTTAGTGGCGTTGGATATTTTGGGTCCCAAAATGTCCCCGCCAGCAGTGGCTGCATAAAATCCTTTAGTCAGAACTGAGCGATGGGCAACACACTGTCGTGAGTCAGGAGCTGTGTGAGGAGCCCGTAGTCAAAACTGAGGTGAGGACAAAAGCATACCCTCCAACATTTCTCCGATGAAAATAGGGGTGCCCTGTTCTGTAACAACAATTTTACTACAGTGGTACCTTAGGTTAAGTACTTAATTCGTTCCAGAGGTCCGTTCTTAAACTGAAACTGTTCTTAACCTGAAGCACCACTTTAGCTAATGGGGCCTCCTGCTGTCGCTGCGCCGCCGGGTCATGATTTCTGTTCTCAGAAGCAAATTTCTTAACCTGAAGCATCTGTAACCCGAGGTACCACTGTATTTATAGCACATCCATCTGCCTGGGTTGCTCTAGCCACTCTGGGCGGCTTCCAAAACATATAAAAAGGTAAAAAAACAGTAAACATTAAAAAACTTCCCTATGTTGTTGTTGTTTAGTCGTTTAGTCGTGTCCGACTCTTCGTGCCTCCATGGACCAGAGCACGCCAGGCACCTCTGTCCTCCACTACCTCCCGCAGTTTGGTCAAACTCATGCTGGTAACCTCGAAAACACTATCCAGCCATCTCGTCTTCTGTCGCCCCCTTCTCCTTGTGCCCTCCATCTTTCCCAGCATCAGTGTCTTCTCCAGGGAGTCTTCTCTTCTCATGAGGTGGCCAAAGTACAGGAGCCTCAGCTTCACCATCTGTCCTTCCAGTGAGCACTCAGGGCTGATTTCCTTAAGAATGGATGCGTTTGATCTTCTTGCAGTCCATGGGACTCTCAAGAGTCTCCTCCAGCACCGTAATTCAAAAGCATCAATTCTTCGGCGATCAGCCTTCTTCATGGTCCAGCTCTCACTTCCATACATCACTACTGGGAAAACCATGGCTTTAACTATACGGACCTTTGTTGGCAAGGTGACGTCTCTACTTCTCAAGATGCTGTCTAGGCCTGTCATTGCCCTTCTCCCAAGAAGCAGGCGTCTTTTAATTTCGTGGCTGCTGTCACCATCTGCAGTGATCACGGAGCCCAAGAAAGTAAAATCTCTCACTGCCTCCATTTCTTCCCCTTCTATTTGCCAGGAGATGATGGGACCAGTGGCCACGATCTTCGTTTTTTTGATGTTGAGCTTTTGTGCTCTCCTCTTTCACCCTCATTAAAAGGTTCTTTAATTCCTCCTCACTTTCTGCCATCAAGGTTGTGTCATCTGCATATCTGAGGTTGTTGATATTTCTTCCGGCAATCTTAATTCTAGCTTGGGATTCATCCAGCCCAGCCTTTCGCATGATGCATTCTGCATATAAATTAAATAAGCAGGGAGACAAAATACAGCCTTGTCGTACTCCTTTTCCAATTTTGAACCAATCAGTTGTTCCATATCCAGTTCTAACTGTAGCTTCTTGTCCCACATAGAGATTTCTCAGGAGACAGATGAGGTGATCAGGCACTCCCATTTCTTTAAGAACTTGCCATAGTTTGCTGTGGTCGACACAGTCAAAGGCTTTTGCATAGTCAATGAAGCAGAAGTAGATGTCTTTCTGGAACTCTCTCGCTTTCTCCATAATCCAGCGCATGTTTGCAATTTGGTCTCTGGTTCCTCTGCCTCTTCTAAATCCAGCTTGCACTTCTGGGAGTTCTCGATCCACATACTGCTTGAGCCTTCCTTGTAGAATTTTAAGCATAACCTTGCTAGCGTGTGAAATGAGTGCAATTGTGCGGTAGTTGGAGCATTCTTTGGCACTGCCCTTCTTTGGGATTGGGATGTAGACTGATCTTCTCCAATCTTCTGAGTTTTCCAAATTTGCTGGCATATTGAGTGTAGCACCTTAACAGCATCATCTTTTAAAATTTTAAATAGTTCAGCTGGAATACCATCACTTCCACTGGCCTTGTTATTTGCAGTGCTTTCTAAGGCCCATTTGACTTCACTTTCCAGGATGTCTGGCTCAAGGTCAGCAACCACACTACCTGGGGTGTACGAGACATCCATATCTTTCTGGTATAATTCCTCTGTGTATTCTTGCCACCTCTTCTTGATGTCTTCTGCTTCTGTTAGGTCCTTACCACTTTTGTCCTTTATTATGGTAATCTTTGTACGAAATGTTCCTTTCATATCTCCAATTTTCTTGAACAGATCTCTGGTTCTTCCCATTCTGTGGTTTTCCTCTATTGTTTGCATTGCTCGTTTAAGAAGGCCTTCTTGTCTCTCCTTGCTATTCTTTGGAAATCTGCATTCAATTTCCTGTATCTTTCACTATCTCCCTCGCATTTTGCTTGCCTTCTCTCCTCCGCTATTTGTAAGGCCTCCTTGGACAGCCACTTTGCTTTCTTGCATTTCCTTTTCATTGGGATGGTTTTCGTTGTTGCCTCCTGTACAATGTTACGAGCCTCCATCCATAGTTCTTCAGGCACTCTGTCCACCAAATCTAAATCCTTAAACCTGTTTGTCACTTCTGCTGTGTATTCATAAGGGATTTGACTTAGATTATATCTTACCGGCCCAGTGGTTTTTCCTACTTTCTTCAGTTTAAGCTTAAATTTTGCTATAAGAAGCTGATGATCTGAGCCACAGTCAGCTCCAGGTCTTGTTTTTGCTGACTGTATAGAGCTTCTCCATCTTTGGCTGCAGAGAATATAATCAATCTGATTTCGATGCTGCCCATCTGGTGATGTCCATGTGTAGAGTCGTCTCTTGTGTTGTTGGAAAAGCATGTTTGTGATGACCAGCTTGTTCTCTTGACAGAACTCTATTAGCCTTTGCCCTGCTTCGTTTTGATCTCCAAGGCCAAACTTGCCAGTTGTTCCTTTTATCTCTTGCCTCCCTACTTTAGCATTCCAATCCCCTATAATGAGAAGAACATCCTTCTTTGGTGTCACTTCTATAAGGTGTTGTAAGTCTTCATAGAATTGGTCCATTTCAGTTTCTTCAGCACCAGTAGTTGGTGCATAAACTTGGATTACTGTGATGTTAAAAGGTCTGCCTTGGATTCGTATCGAGATCATTCTATCATTCTATTCTATGTATAACTCCATACCATCCAACATTTCTCCCATGAACATAGGGACGTCCTAAGGAAAAGCAGGATAACATCAGAAACCAGGACAGCTTCAATAAATCTGGGACTGTCCCGGGAAAATTAGGGACAACTGGAAGGTTTGCAAAAGTGGGGAAGTTAAGATCAAGGAACAAGAGAGAAGTCATGAGTGAAGGACAAGCCAAAGGAGAGGTTGAGGGAGGAGGCTTATTGGCTTGTTCTTGTTCTTGTTTTTATTGTGTATTTTGTGTTTTTTACCTTGCATTTTTAAGTTGTAAACCAACCTTAAATCTACGGATGAAGGGCAGTATATACAATTAATAAAATAGTAACAATACTATTTGTTACTATAGACAGGCATGCCATTGTTCAGGAAGGTCTACTGTATAAATAGGGGTATAAATAGTAAAGTAGGATAAGTAGTATAAGTAATAAAGTAGCAGTAGTAAAGTGGAAGCAAAGTGGTAGTCAAGCAATAGTAAACCAGTAGTGAAGTAACAGTTAAGTAATGGTAAAACAATAGTAAAGTGGTGGAATAGTAGTAAAATAGCAGTAAAGTAGTAGTAAAACAGTAGTAAAGTAGTAGTAGTAATACAGTAGTAAAATAGTAGTAAAATGGTAGTAAGGCAGTAGTGAAACAGCAGTAAGTAACTTTAGTAGTAGTTCTAGTAAAGCGGTAGTAAAATGGTCCAATAGTAAAGCGGTGGAAAAGTAGTAAAATAGCTTTAAAGTCGTTGTAAAGTAGTAGTAAAGTAGATGTAAAGCAGTAGTAAAGTATTAGTAAAAGGATAGCAAGGTAGTAGTAAAATGATAGTAAAGCGGTAGTAAAGTAGTAGTAAAGTAGTAGTAAAGCAGTAGTAAGGCTGTAGTAAGGCTGTAGTAAAGTAGTGGTAAAGCTGTAGTAAAGTAGTAGTAAAACAGTAGTAAGGTAGTAGTAAAGTAGTAGTAAAGCAGTAGTAAAGCAGTAGTAAAGTAGTAGTAAAGTAGTAGTAAGAATGGCCTTGGAAGTGTTCATTGTACAAAAAGGCGCCATGTTGGTAGCTTCAATCACAGAGGTTTTTCCAGTTGTTTCCTTATAAAGTAGTGGGGCGGGGGGAATGGCTTCTCAGTGTTTGTATGTTGATCCCTGTTTACACTATTATGTTAAAAAGTACACCAGAATTTAGTGGCGTTGGATATTTTGGGTCCCAAAATGTCCCCGCCAGCAGTGGCTGCATAAAATCCTTTAGTCAGAACTGAGCGATGGGCAACACACTGTCGTGAGTCAAGAGCTGTGTGAGGAGCCAGTAGTCAAAATGAGGGATTTGACTTAGATTATATCTTACCGGCCCAGTGGTGTTTCCTACATTCTTCAGTAGGCACCATTTTTGAGTGAATGGCTGAAAGTCAGATTTTTGATGTAATTGTGACCCCGGGGGGGCTTAGGGATTTTTTCAAAAAAATCTTTTTCTGCCGGTTAAGTTGTCAAGGGCTGATTTCATTTCCTGAAATAAAAAGCCTTCTGTTTCCACCGCCAAACCTCTCAGGGGCGCATTTGCAATCGTTTGGCACCATTTTTGAGTGAATGGCCGAAAGTCAGATTTTTTATGAAATTGTGACCCAGGGGCTTAGGGATTTTTTCAAAAAAATCTGTTTCTGCTGTTTAAGTTGTCGGGGGCTGATTTCTTTTCCTTTTATAAAAAGCCTTCTGTTTCGACCGCCCAACCTTTCAGGGGAGCATTTGCAACTCTTTAGCACAATTTTTGAGTGAAATTCCAAAAGTCAGGTTTTTGATGAGATTGTGACTCCGGGGCTTAGGGATTTTTTCAAAAAAATCTTTTTCTGCCGGTTAAGTTGTCGAGGGCTGAGTTCTTTTCCTGAGATAAAAAGCCTTCTGTTTCGACCGCCAAACCTCTCAGGGGAGCATTTGCAACCGTTTGGCACCATTTTTGAGTGAATGGCCGAAAGTCAGATTTTTGATGAATGGGATTTTTTTAAAAAAATATTTTTCTTCCGGTTAAGTTGTAGAGGGCTGATTTCTTTTCCTGAGATAAAAAGCCTTCTGTTTCGACCGCCAAACCTCTCAGGGGAGCATTTGCAACCCTTTGGCACAATTTCTGAGTGAATTTCCAAAAGTCAGATTTTTGATGAAATTGTGACCTCAGGGATTTTTTCAAAAAAATCTTTTTTTGCCGGTTAAGTTGTCGGGGGCTGATTTCTTTTCCTGTGATTAAAAGCCTTCTGTTTCGTCTGCGAAACCTTTAAGGGGAGCATTTGCAACCGTTTGGCACCATTTTTGGGTGAATTGGAGAACGTCAGATTTTTGATGAAATGGTGACCCCGGGGTTTAGGGATTTTTTCAAAAAAATCTGTTTCTGCCGGTTAAGTTGTCGAGGGCTGATTTCTTTCCCTGTGATTAAAAGCCTTATGTTTTGACCACCAAACCTCACAGGGGAGCATTTGCAACTCTTTGGCACATTTTTTGAGTGAAATTCCAAAAGTCAGATTTTTGATGAAATTGTGACCTTAGGGATTTTTTCTGTTTTTCTGTTTCGACCGCCCAACCTTTCAGGGGAGCATTTGCAACTCTTTGGCACAATTTTTGAGTGAAATTCCAAAAGTCAGGTTTTTGATGAAATTGTGACCCCGGGGCTTAGGGATTTTTTCAAAAAAAAACTTTTTCTGCCGGTTAATTTGTCGGGGGCTGATTTCTTTTCCTTAGATAAAAAGCCTTCTGTTTCCACCGCGAAACCTCTCAGGGGAGTATTTGCAACCGCTTGGCAAATTCCAAAAGTCAGATTTTTGATGAAATTGTGACCCCTGGGCTTAGGGATTTTTTCAAAAAAAAAAAATTCTGCAGCTTAAGTTTATAGAATCATAGAATCATAGAGTTGGAAGAGACCACAAGGGCCATCGACTCCAACCCCCTGCCAAGCAGGAAACACCATCAGAGCACTCCTGACATATGGTTGTCAAGCCTCTGCTTAAAGACCTCCAAAGAAGGAGACTCCACCACACTCCTTGGCAGCAAATTCCACTGTCGAACAGCTCTTACTGTCAGGAAGTTCTTCCTAATGTTTAGGTGGTATCTTCTTTCTTGTAGTTTGGATCCATTGCTCCGTGTCCGCTTCTCTGGAGCAGCAGAAAACAACCTTTCTCCCTTCTCTATGTGACATCCTTTTATATATTTGAACATGGCTATCATATCACCCCTTAACCTCCTCTTCTCCAGGCTAAACATGCCCAGCTCCCTTAGCCGTTTCTCATAAGGCATCGTTTCCAGGCCTTTGACCATTTTGGTTGCCCTCCTCTGGACACGTTCCAATTTGTCAGTGTCCTTCTTGAACTGTGATGCCCAGAACTGGACACAGTACTCCAGGTGAGGTCTGACCAGAGCAGAATACAGTGGCACTATTACTTCCCTTGATCTAGATGCTATACTCCTATTGATGCAGCCCAGAATTGCATTGGCTTTTTTAGCTGCCGCGTCACACTGTTGGCTCATGTCAAGTTTGTGGTCAACCAAGACTCCTAGATCCTTTTCACATGTACTGCTCTCAAGCCAGGTGTCACCCATCTTGTATTTGTGCCTCTCATTTTTTTTGCCCAGGTGCAATAATTTACATTTCTCCCTGTTAAAATTCATCTTGTTTGTTTTGGCCCAGTTCTCTAATCTGTCAAGGTCGTTTTGAAGTGTGATCCTGTCCTCTGGGGTGTTAGCCACCCCTCCCAGTTTGGTGTCATCTGCAAATTTGATCAGGATGCCCTCGAGTCCATCATTCAAGTCGTTGATAAAGATGTTGAATAAGACCGGGCCCAAGACAGAACCCTGTGGCACCCCACTAGTCACTCTTCTCCAGGATGAAGAGGAACCATTGATGAGCACCCTTTGGGTTCGGTCAGTCAGCCAGTTACAAATCCACTGAGTGGTAGCATAGTCAAGACCGCATTTTACCAGCTTCTTTACAAGAATATCATGGGGCACCTCGTCAAATGCCTTGCTGAAATCAAGGTAGGCTACATCCACTGCGTTCCCTTCATCTACCAGGCCGTAATTCTGTCAAAAAACGAGATCAGGTTAGTCTGACATGACTTATTTTTCAGAAATCCATGCTGACTATTGGTGATCACAGCATTCCTTTCTAGGTGCTCACAGACTGTTTGCTTAATGATCTGCTCCAGAATCTTCCCTGGTATTGATGTCAGACTGACTGGGCGGTAATTATTTGGGTCCTCTCTTTTCCCCTTTTTGAAAATAGGGACAACATTTGCCCTCCTCCAGTCTGCCGGGACTTTGCCTGTTCTCCAGGAATTCTTAAAGATGACTGCCAGTGGTTCTGAGATCAAATCTGCCAGTTCTTTTAATACTCTTGGATGCAGTTCATCTGGCCATGGAGACTTGAATACATCTAGACTAGCCAAGTATTCTTGTACTATCTCCTTAGTTATTCTGGGCTGTTTTCCTCTGCTGAATCATTTGCTCCAAATTCTTCAGGTCGGGCATTGTTTTCTTTATCGGAGAAGACTGAGGCAAAGAAGGCATTGAGGAGTTCAGCCCTTTCTGTGTCCCCTGTTTGCATTTCACCATCTTCTCCTCTGAGTGACCCCACTGTTTCTTTGTTCTTCCTTTTGCTACGAACATACCCATAAAAGCCTTTTTTGTTGCTTTTAACCTCTCTAGCAAGCCTGAGTTCATTCTGTGCTTTAGCTTTTCTGACTTTGTGTCTACACGTGCTGGCTATTTGTTTGAATTCCTCTTTGGTGGTTTCCCCCCTTTTCCATTTTTTGTACACATCCTTTTTTAATCTTAACTCAGTTAAAAGTTCTTTAGATAGCCACCCTGGCTTCTTTAGGCACCTTCCATGTTTCCGTCTCATTGGTATTGCCTGAAGTTGTGCTTTTATTATCTCCCTCTTAACAAACTCCCAGCCATCATGAACTCCCTTTCCTTTTAGTATTACTGTCCATGGGATCTCACCCAGCACTTCCCTAAGTTTTATGAAGTCGGCTTTCTTAAAGTCAAGAAATTGAGTCCTAGTATGCCTGGCTGCTCCTTTCCGCTGTATAGTCAACTTCAGAAGAGCATGATCACTCGCGCCTAATGATCCTTCCACTTCTACCCCACTAACCAGGTCATCAACATTGGTTAGGACCAGATCTAAAATGGCTGTTCCTCTTGTTGCTTCTCCCACTTTCTGGACAATGAAGTTGTCTGCAAGGCCAGTGAGGAATCTGTTTGACCTTATGCTCTTGGCTGAGTTTGACATCCAACAAATATCCGGGTAATTGAAGTCCCCCATTACTACTATCTCCCTTCCTTTTGCATGCTTGGCCATCTGTTCCAGGAAGGCATCATCTATGTCCTCCGTTTGGCTTAGGGATCTATAGTAAACTCCCACAATGAGGTCCCTGCTATTCTTCTCTCCCTTAATTTTGACCCAAATGCTCTCACTTTGGCTTTGAGGTTCTAAATCTTGGATATCTTCACAGGTATACACATCCCTGACATATAACGCCACTCCTCCTCCTTTCTTGTCTGGTCTGTTTCTCTGAAATAGATTGTATCCCTCCATTATTACATTCCAATCGTGGGACTTATCCCACAGCTGATTTCTCTTCCTGTGATAAAAAGCCTTCTGTTTTGACCGCCAAAGCTTTCAGGGGAGCATTTACAACCGTTTGGCACCATCTTTGAGTGAATGGCCGAAAGTCAGATTTTTGATGAAATTGGGACCCCTGGGCTTAGGGATTTTTTAAATTTTTTTTAAAATTGCAGCTTAAGTTGTCGAGGGCTGATTTCTCTTCCTGTGATAAAAAGCCTTCTGTTTCAACCACCAAACCTCTCAGGGGAGCATTTGCATCCGTTTGGCACCATTTGTGAGTGGTGGATTAGTAGTAAAATAGCTGTAAAGTAGTAGTAAAGTAGTAGAAAAAATGGTAGTAAACTAATAGTAAAATGATTGTAAAACAGTAGTGAAGTAGCAGTAAAGTAGTAGTAAAAGGGTAGTAAAGTAGTAGTAAAACGGTAGAAAAGTAGTAGTAAAATGGTAGGAAAGTAGTAGTAAAGCGGCAGTAAAGCAGTAGTAGAGTAGTAGTAAAACAATAGTAAAGTAGTAGTAAAGTAGTAGTAAAACAGTATTAAAGTAGTAGTAAGAATGACCTCAGAAGTGTTCGTTGTACAAAAAGGCGCCATGTTGGTAGCCTCAATCAAGAGGTTTTTCCAATTGTTTCCATATAAAGTAGTGGGGCGGGGGGAATGGCTTCTCAGTGTTTGTATGTTGATCCCTGTTTACACTATTATGTTAAAAAGTACACCAGAATTTAGTGGCGTTGGATATTTTGGGTCCCAAAATGTCCCCGCCAGCAGTGGCTGCATAAAATCCTTTAGTCAGAACTGAGCGATGGGCAACACACTGTCGTGAGTCAGGAGCTGTGTGAGGAGCCCGTAGTCAAAACTGAGGTGAGGACAAAAGCATACCCTCCAACATTTCTCCGATGAAAATAGGGGTGCCCTGTTCTGTAACAACAATTTTACTACAGTGGTACCTTAGGTTAAGTACTTAATTCGTTCCAGAGGTCCGTTCTTAAACTGAAACTGTTCTTAACCTGAAGCACCACTTTAGCTAATGGGGCCTCCTGCTGTCGCTGCGCCGCCGGGTCATGATTTCTGTTCTCAGAAGCAAATTTCTTAACCTGAAGCATCTGTAACCCGAGGTACCACTGTATTTATAGCACATCCATCTGCCTGGGTTGCTCTAGCCACTCTGGGCGGCTTCCAAAACATATAAAAAGGTAAAAAAACAGTAAACATTAAAAAACTTCCCTATGTTGTTGTTGTTTAGTCGTTTAGTCGTGTCCGACTCTTCGTGCCTCCATGGACCAGAGCACGCCAGGCACCTCTGTCCTCCACTACCTCCCGCAGTTTGGTCAAACTCATGCTGGTAACCTCGAAAACACTATCCAGCCATCTCGTCTTCTGTCGCCCCCTTCTCCTTGTGCCCTCCATCTTTCCCAGCATCAGTGTCTTCTCCAGGGAGTCTTCTCTTCTCATGAGGTGGCCAAAGTACAGGAGCCTCAGCTTCACCATCTGTCCTTCCAGTGAGCACTCAGGGCTGATTTCCTTAAGAATGGATGCGTTTGATCTTCTTGCAGTCCATGGGACTCTCAAGAGTCTCCTCCAGCACCGTAATTCAAAAGCATCAATTCTTCGGCGATCAGCCTTCTTCATGGTCCAGCTCTCACTTCCATACATCACTACTGGGAAAACCATGGCTTTAACTATACGGACCTTTGTTGGCAAGGTGACGTCTCTACTTCTCAAGATGCTGTCTAGGCCTGTCATTGCCCTTCTCCCAAGAAGCAGGCGTCTTTTAATTTCGTGGCTGCTGTCACCATCTGCAGTGATCACGGAGCCCAAGAAAGTAAAATCTCTCACTGCCTCCATTTCTTCCCCTTCTATTTGCCAGGAGATGATGGGACCAGTGGCCACGATCTTCGTTTTTTTGATGTTGAGCTTTTGTGCTCTCCTCTTTCACCCTCATTAAAAGGTTCTTTAATTCCTCCTCACTTTCTGCCATCAAGGTTGTGTCATCTGCATATCTGAGGTTGTTGATATTTCTTCCGGCAATCTTAATTCTAGCTTGGGATTCATCCAGCCCAGCCTTTCGCATGATGCATTCTGCATATAAATTAAATAAGCAGGGAGACAAAATACAGCCTTGTCGTACTCCTTTTCCAATTTTGAACCAATCAGTTGTTCCATATCCAGTTCTAACTGTAGCTTCTTGTCCCACATAGAGATTTCTCAGGAGACAGATGAGGTGATCAGGCACTCCCATTTCTTTAAGAACTTGCCATAGTTTGCTGTGGTCGACACAGTCAAAGGCTTTTGCATAGTCAATGAAGCAGAAGTAGATGTCTTTCTGGAACTCTCTCGCTTTCTCCATAATCCAGCGCATGTTTGCAATTTGGTCTCTGGTTCCTCTGCCTCTTCTAAATCCAGCTTGCACTTCTGGGAGTTCTCGATCCACATACTGCTTGAGCCTTCCTTGTAGAATTTTAAGCATAACCTTGCTAGCGTGTGAAATGAGTGCAATTGTGCGGTAGTTGGAGCATTCTTTGGCACTGCCCTTCTTTGGGATTGGGATGTAGACTGATCTTCTCCAATCTTCTGAGTTTTCCAAATTTGCTGGCATATTGAGTGTAGCACCTTAACAGCATCATCTTTTAAAATTTTAAATAGTTCAGCTGGAATACCATCACTTCCACTGGCCTTGTTATTTGCAGTGCTTTCTAAGGCCCATTTGACTTCACTTTCCAGGATGTCTGGCTCAAGGTCAGCAACCACACTACCTGGGGTGTACGAGACATCCATATCTTTCTGGTATAATTCCTCTGTGTATTCTTGCCACCTCTTCTTGATGTCTTCTGCTTCTGTTAGGTCCTTACCACTTTTGTCCTTTATTATGGTAATCTTTGTACGAAATGTTCCTTTCATATCTCCAGTTTTCTTGAACAGATCTCTGGTTCTTCCCATTCTGTGGTTTTCCTCTATTGTTTGCATTGCTCGTTTAAGAAGGCCTTCTTGTCTCTCCTTGCTATTCTTTGGAAATCTGCATTCAATTTCCTGTATCTTTCACTATCTCCCTCGCATTTTGCTTGCCTTCTCTCCTCCGCTATTTGTAAGGCCTCCTTGGACAGCCACTTTGCTTTCTTGCATTTCCTTTTCATTGGGATGGTTTTCGTTGTTGCCACCTGTACAATGTTACGAGCCTCCATCCATAGTTCTTCAGGCACTCTGTCCACCAAATCTAAATCCTTAAACCTGTTCCTCACTTCCGCTGTGTATTCATAAGGGATTTGACTTAGATTATATCTTACCGGCCCAGTGGTTTTTCCTACTTTCTTCAGTTTAAGCTTAAATTTTGCTATAAGAAGCTGATGATCTGAGCCACAGTCAGCTCCAGCTCTTGTTTTTGCTGACTGTGTAGAGCTTCTCCATCTTTGGCTGCAGAGAATATAATCAATCTGATTTCGATGCTGCCCATCTGGTGATGTCCATGTGTAGAGTCGTCTCTTGTGTTGTTGGAAAAGCGTGTTTGTGATGACCAGCTTCTTCTCTTGACAGAACTCTATTAGCCTTTGCCCTGCTTCGTTTTGATCTCCAAGGCCAAACTTGCCAGTTGTTCCTTTTATCTCTTGCCTCCCTACTTTAGCATTCCAATCCCCTATAATGAGAAGAACATCCTTCTTTGGTGTCACTTCTATAAGGTGTTGTAAGTCTTCATAGAATTGGTCCATTTCAGTTTCTTCAGCACCAGTAGTTGGTGCATAAACTTGGATTACTGTGATGTTAAAAGGTCTGCCTTGGATTCGTATCGAGATCATTCTATCATTCTATTCTATGTATAACTCCATACCATCCAACATTTCTCCCATGAACATAGGGACGTCCTAAGGAAAAGCAGGATAACATCAGAAACCAGGACAGCTTCAATAAATCTGGGACTGTCCCGGGAAAATTAGGGACAACTGGAAGGTTTGCAAAAGTGGGGAAGTTAAGATCAAGGAACAAGAGAGAAGTCATGAGTGAAGGACAAGCCAAAGGAGAGGTTGAGGGAGGAGGCTTATTGGCTTGTTCTTGTTCTTGTTTTTATTGTGTATTTTGTGTTTTTTACCTTGCATTTTTAAGTTGTAAACCAACCTTAAATCTACGGATGAAGGGCAGTATATACAATTAATAAAATAGTAACAATACTATTTGTTACTATAGACAGGCATGCCATTGTTCAGGAAGGTCTACTGTATAAATAGGGGTATAAATAGTAAAGTAGGATAAGTAGTATAAGTAATAAAGTAGCAGTAGTAAAGTGGAAGCAAAGTGGTAGTCAAGCAATAGTAAACCAGTAGTGAAGTAACAGTTAAGTAATGGTAAAACAATAGTAAAGTGGTGGAATAGTAGTAAAATAGCAGTAAAGTAGTAGTAAAACAGTAGTAAAGTAGTAGTAGTAATACAGTAGTAAAATAGTAGTAAAATGGTAGAAAGGCAGTAGTGAAACAGCAGTAAGTAACTTTAGTAGTAGTTCTAGTAAAGCGGTAGTAAAATGGTCCAATAGTAAAGCGGTGGAAAAGAAGTAAAATAGCTTTAAAGTCGTTGTAAAGTAGTAGTAAAGTAGATGTAAAGCAGTAGTAAAGTATTAGTAAAAGGATAGCAAGGTAGTAGTAAAATGATAGTAAAGCGGTAGTAAAGTAGTAGTAAAGTAGTAGTAAAGCTGTAGTAAGGCTGTAGTAAAGTAGTAGTAAAGCTGTAGTAAAGTAGTAGTAAAGTAGTAGTAAAGTAGTAGTAAAGTAGTAGTAAAGCAGTAGTAAGGTAGTAGTAAAGTAGTAGTAAAGTAGTAGTTAAGTAGTAGTAAGAATGGCCTCGGAAGTGTTCATTGTACAAAAAGGCACCATGTTGGTAGCTTCAATCACAGAGGTTTTTCCAGTTGTTTCCTTATAAAGTAGTGGGGCGGGGGGAATGGCTTCTCAGTGTTTGTATGTTGATCCCTGTTTACACTATTATGTTAAAAAGTACACCAGAATTTAGTGGCGTTGGATATTTTGGGTCCCAAAATGTCCCCGCCAGCAGTGGCTGCATAAAATCCCTTAGTCAGAACGGAGCGATGGGCAACACACTGTCGTGAGTCAGGAGCTGTGTGAGGAGCCCGTAGTCAAAACTGAGGTGAGGACAAAAGCATACCCTCCAACATTTCTCCGATGAAAATAGGGGTGCCCTGTTCTGTAACAACAATTTTTGAGTGAATGGCTGAAAGTCAGATTTTTGATGAAATTGTGACCCCGGGGGGGCTTAGGGATTTTTTCAAAAAAATCTGTTTCTGCCGTTTAAGTTGTCGGGGGCTGATTTCTTTTCCTGTTATAAAAAGCCTTCTGTTTCGACCGCCCAACCTTTCAGGGGAGCATTTGCAACTCTTTAGCACAATTTTTGAGTGAAATTCCAAAAGTCAGGTTTTTGATGAAATTGTGACTCCGGAGCTTAGGGATTTTTTCAAAAAAATCTTTTTCTGCCGGTTAAGTTGTAGAGGGCTGATTTCTTTTCCTGTTATAAAAAGCCTTCTGTTTCGACCGCCAAACCTCTCAGGGGAGCATTTGCAACTCTTTAGCACAATTTCTGAGTGAATTTCCAAAAGTCAGATTTTTGATGAAATTGTGACCTCAGGGATTTTTTCAAAAAAATCTTTTTTTGCCGGTTAAGTTGTCGGGGGCTGATTCCTTTTCCTGTGATTAAAAGCTTTCTGTTTCGTCTGCGAATCCTTTAAGGGGAGCATTTGCAACCGTTTGGCACCATTTTTGGGTGAATTGGAGAACGTCAGATTTTTGATGAAATTGTGACCCCCGGGTTTAGGGATTTTTTCAAAAAAATCTGTTTCTGACGTTTAAGTTGTCGGGGGCTGATTTCTTTTCCTGTTATAAAATGCCTTCTGTTTCGACCGCCCAACCTTTCAGGGGAGCATTTGCAACTCGTTGGCACAATTTTTGAGTGAAATTCCAAAAGTCAGGTTTTTGATGAAATTGTGACGCCGGGGCTTAGGGATTTTTTCAAAAAAATCTTTTTCTGCTGGTTAAGTTGTCGAGGGCTGATTTCTTTTCCTGTGATTAAAAGCCTTCTGTTTCGACCGCCAAACCTCTCAGGGGAGCATTTGCAACCGTTTGGCAACATTTTTGAGTGAATAGCCGAAAGTCAGATTTTTGATCAAATTGTGACCCCGGGGCTTAGGGTTTTTTTCAAAAAAATTTTTTTTTGCCGGATAAGTTGTTGAGAGCTGATTTCTCTTCCTGACTTAAAAAGCCTTCTATTTCGACCGCCAAACCTCTCAGGGGAGCATTTGCATCCGTTTGGCACCATTTTTGAGTGAATGGCCGAAAGTCAGCTTTTAGTTGAAATTGTGACCCCGGGGCTTAGGGATTTTTCCCAAAAAAAATTTTTTCTGCCGGTAAGTTGTCGAGGGCTGATTTCTTTTCCTGAGATAAAAAGCCTTCTGTTTTGACCGCAAAACCTCTCACGGGAGCATTTGCAACAGTTTGGCACAATTTTTGAGTGAAATTCCAAAAGTCAGATTTTTGATGAAATTGTGACCTTAGAGATTTTTTCAAAAAAATCTTTTTCTGCCGGTTAAGTTGTCGGGGGCTGGTTTCTTTTCCCGAGATAAAAAGCCTTCTGTTTCGACTGCCAAACCTCTCAGGGGAGCATTTGCATCCGTTTAGCACCATTTTTGAGTGAATGGCCGAAAGTCAGATTTTTCATCGATTTGTAACCCCGGGGCTTAGGGAATTTTTTTAAAAAAAAATTCTGCAGGTTCAGTTGTCGAGGGCTGATTTCTTTTCCTGTGATTAAAAGCCTTCTGTTTCGATCACCAAACCTCTCAGGGGAGCATTTGCAACCGTTTGGCAACATTTTTGAGTGAAATTCCAAAAGTCAGATTTTTCATCAAATTCTGATCCCGGGGATTAGGGATTTTTTCAAAAAAAATCTTTTTCTGCCGCTTTAGTTGTTGAGAGCTGATTTCTTTTCCTGTGATAAAAAGCCTTCTGTTTCGACCGCCAAACCTCTCAGGGGAGCATTTGCATCCGTTTGGCACCATTTTTGAGTGAATGGCTGAAAGTCAGATTTTTGATGAAATTGTGACCCCCGGGCTTAGGGAATTTTTCAAAAAAAAAATTCTGCAGGTTAAGTTGTCGGGGGCTGATTTCTTTTCCTGTGATAAAAAGCCTTCTGTTTCGACCGCCCAACCTCTCAGGGGAGCATTTGCAACCGTTTGGCAACATTTTTGAGTGAATGGCCGAAAGTTAGATTTTTGATGTAATTGTGACCCCGGGGTTTAGGGATTTTTTCAAAAAAATCTGTTTCTGCCGTTTAAGTTGTCGGGGGCTGATTTCTTTTCCTGTTATAAAATGCCTTCTGTTTCGACCGCCCAACCTTTCAGGGGAGCATTTGCAACTCTTTGGCACAATTTTTGAGTGAAATTCCAAAAGTCAGGTTTTTGATGAAATTGTGACCCCCGGGCTTAGGGAATTTTTCAAAAAAAAAATTCTGCAGGTTAAGTTGTCGGGGGCTGATTTCTTTTCCTGTGATAAAAAGCCTTCTGTTTCGACCGCCCAACCTCTCAGGGGAGCATTTGCAACAGTTTGGCACAATTTTTGAGTGAAATTCCAAAAGTCAGATTTTTGATGAAATTGTGACCTTAGAGATTTTTTCAAAAAAATCTTTTTCTGCCGGTTAAGTTGTCGGGGGCTGGTTTCTTTTCCCGAGATAAAAAGCCTTCTGTTTCGACTGCCAAACCTCTCAGGGGAGCATTTGCATCCGTTTAGCACCATTTTTGAGTGAATGGCCGAAAGTCAGATTTTTCATCGATTTGTAACCCCGGGGCTTAGGGAATTTTTTTAAAAAAAAATTCTGCAGGTTCAGTTGTCGAGGGCTGATTTCTTTTCCTGTGATTAAAAGCCTTCTGTTTCGATCACCAAACCTCTCAGGGGAGCATTTGCAACCGTTTGGCAACATTTTTGAGTGAAATTCCAAAAGTCAGATTTTTCATCAAATTCTGATCCCGGGGATTAGGGATTTTTTCAAAAAAAATCTTTTTCTGCCGCTTTTGTTGTTGAGAGCTGATTTCTTTTCCTGTGATAAAAAGCCTTCTGTTTCGACCGCCAAACCTCTCAGGGGAGCATTTGCATCCGTTTGGCACCATTTTTGAGTGAATGGCTGAAAGTCAGATTTTTGATGAAATTGTGACCCCCGGGCTTAGGGAATTTTTCAAAAAAAAAATTCTGCAGGTTAAGTTGTCGGGGGCTGATTTCTTTTCCTGTGATAAAAAGCCTTCTGTTTCGACCGCCCAACCTCTCAGGGGAGCATTTGCAACCGTTTGGCAACATTTTTGAGTGAATGGCCGAAAGTTAGATTTTTGATGTAATTGTGACCCCGGGGTTTAGGGATTTTTTCAAAAAAATCTGTTTCTGCCGTTTAAGTTGTCGGGGGCTGATTTCTTTTCCTGTTATAAAATGCCTTCTGTTTCGACCGCCCAACCTTTCAGGGGAGCATTTGCAACTCTTTGGCACAATTTTTGAGTGAAATTCCAAAAGTCAGGTTTTTGATGAAATTGTGACCCCCGGGCTTAGGGAATTTTTCAAAAAAAAAATTCTGCAGGTTAAGTTGTCGGGGGCTGATTTCTTTTCCTGTGATAAAAAGCCTTCTGTTTCGACCGCCCAACCTCTCAGGGGAGCATTTGCAACAGTTTGGCACAATTTTTGAGTGAAATTCCAAAAGTCAGATTTTTGATGAAATTGTGACCTTAGAGATTTTTTCAAAAAAATCTTTTTCTGCCGGTTAAGTTGTCGGGGGCTGGTTTCTTTTCCCGAGATAAAAAGCCTTCTGTTTCGACTGCCAAACCTCTCAGGGGAGCATTTGCATCCGTTTAGCACCATTTTTGAGTGAATGGCCGAAAGTCAGATTTTTCATCGATTTGTAACCCCGGGGCTTAGGGAATTTTTTTAAAAAAAAATTCTGCAGGTTCAGTTGTCGAGGGCTGATTTCTTTTCCTGTGATTAAAAGCCTTCTGTTTCGATCACCAAACCTCTCAGGGGAGCATTTGCAACCGTTTGGCAACATTTTTGAGTGAAATTCCAAAAGTCAGATTTTTCATCAAATTCTGATCCCGGGGATTAGGGATTTTTTCAAAAAAAATCTTTTTCTGCCGCTTTTGTTGTTGAGAGCTGATTTCTTTTCCTGTGATAAAAAGCCTTCTGTTTCGACCGCCAAACCTCTCAGGGGAGCATTTGCATCCGTTTGGCACCATTTTTGAGTGAATGGCTGAAAGTCAGATTTTTGATGAAATTGTGACCCCCGGGCTTAGGGAATTTTTCAAAAAAAAAATTCTGCAGGTTAAGTTGTCGGGGGCTGATTTCTTTTCCTGTGATAAAAAGCCTTCTGTTTCGACCGCCCAACCTCTCAGGGGAGCATTTGCAACCGTTTGGCAACATTTTTGAGTGAATGGCCGAAAGTTAGATTTTTGATGTAATTGTGACCCCGGGGTTTAGGGATTTTTTCAAAAAAATCTGTTTCTGCCGTTTAAGTTGTCGGGGGCTGATTTCTTTTCCTGTTATAAAATGCCTTCTGTTTCGACCGCCCAACCTTTCAGGGGAGCATTTGCAACTCTTTGGCACAATTTTTGAGTGAAATTCCAAAAGTCAGGTTTTTGATGAAATTGTGACCCCCGGGCTTAGGGAATTTTTCAAAAAAAAAATTCTGCAGGTTAAGTTGTCGGGGGCTGATTTCTTTTCCTGTGATAAAAAGCCTTCTGTTTCGACCGCCCAACCTCTCAGGGGAGCATTTGCAACCGTTTGGCAACATTTTTGAGTGAATGGCCGAAAGTTAGATTTTTGATGTAATTGTGACCCCGGGGCTTAGGGATTTTTTCAAAAAAATCTTTTTCTGCCCGTTAAGTTGTCGAGAGCTGATTTCTTTTCCTGTGATTAAAAGCCTTCTGTTTCGTCTGCGAAACCTTTAAGGGGAGCATTTGCAACAGTTTGGCACCATTTTTGAGTGAATTGGAGAACGTCAGATTTTTGATGAAATTGTGACCCCGGGGTTTAGGGATTTTTTCAAAAAAATCTGTTTCTGCCGTTTAAGTTGTCGGGGGCTGATTTCTTTTCCTGTGATTAAAAGCCTTCTGTTTTGACCACCAAACCTCTCAGGGGAGCATTTACAACAGTTTGGCACCATTTTTGAGTGAATTGGAGAACGTCAGATTTTTCATGAAAGTGTGACCCCGGGGCTTAGGGATTTTTTAAAAAAAATCTTTTTCTGCCGGTTAAGTTGTTGAGGGCTGATTTCTTTTCCTGTGATAAGAAGCCTTCTGTTTCGACCGCCAAACCTCTCAGGGGAGCATTTGCAACCGTTTGGCACCATTTTTGAGTGAATGGCCAAAAGTCAGATTTTTGATGAAATTGTGAACCCGGGGGGGCTTAGGGATTTTTTCAAAAAAATCTTTTTCTGCCAGTTAAGTTGTCAAGGGCTGATTTCTTTTCCTGTGATAAAAAGCCTACTGTTTCGACCGCCAAACCTCTCAGGGGAGCATTTGCAACGGTTTGGCACCATTTTTGAGTGAATGGCCGAAAGTCAGATTTCTGATGAAATTGTGAGCCCGGGGCTTAGAGATTTTTTCAAAAAAATGTTTTTATGCAGGTTAAGTTGTTGAGGACTGATTTCTTTTCCTGTGATAAAAAGCCTTCTGTTTCGACCGCCAAACCTCTCAGGGGAGCATTTGCATCCGTTTGGAAACATTTTTGAGTGAATCGCCGAAAGTCAGATTTTTGATGAAATTGTGACCCTGGGGCTTAGGGATGTTTTCAAAAAAATCTTTTTCTGCAGGTTAAGTTGTCAAGGGCAGATTTCTTTTCCTGTGATAAGAAGCCTTCTGTTTCGACCGCCAAACCTCTCAGGGGAGCATTTGCAACCGTTTTGCACCATTTTTGAGTGAATGGCTGAAAGTCAGATTTTTGATGAAATTGTGAACCCGGGGGCTTCGGGATTTTTTCAAAAAAATCTTTTTCTTCCCGTTTAGTTGTCAAGGGCTGATTATTTTCCTGTGATAAAAAGCCTTCTGTTTCGACCACCAAATCTCTCAGGGGAGCATTTGCAACCGTTTTGCACCATTTTTGAGTGAATGGCTGAAAGTCAGTTTTTTGATGAAATTGTGACCCTGGGGCTTAGGGATGTTTTCAAAAAAATGTTTTTCTGCAGGTTAAGTTGTCGAGGGCTGATTTCCTTTCCTGAGATAAAAATCCTTCTGTTTCAATCGCCAAACCTCTCAGGGGAGCATTTGCAACCGTTTGGCACCATTTTTGAGTGAATGGCCAAAAGTCAGATTTTTGATGAAATTGTGACCCCGGGCTTAGGGATTTTTTCAAAAAAACTTTTTCTGCCGGTTAAGTTGTCAAGGGCTGATTATTTTCCTGTGATAAAAAGCCTTCTGTTTCGACCACCAAATCTCTCAGGGGAGCATTTGTAACCGTTTTGCACCATTTTTGAGTGAATGGCTGAAAGTCAGATTTTTGATGAAATTGTGACCCCGGGGCTTAGGGATTTTTTCAAAAAAATGTTTTTCTGCAGGTTAAGTTGTCGAGGGCTGATTTCTTTTCCTGAGATAAAAACCCTTCTGTTTCGACCGCCAAACCTCTCAGGGGAGCATTTGCAACCATTTGGCACCATTTTTGAGTGAATGGCCGAAAGTCAGATTTTTGATGAAATTGTGACCCCGGGGCTTAGGGATTTTTTCAAAAAAATCTTTTTCTGCCGGTTAAGTTGTTGAGGGCTGATTTCTTTTCCTGTGATAAGAAGCCTTCTGTTTCGACCGCCAAACCTCTCAGGGGAGCATTTGCAACTGTTTGGCACCATTTTTGAGTGAATGGCCGAAAGTCAGATTTTTGATGAAATTGTGAACCCGGGGGGGCTTAGGGATTTTTTCAAAAAAATCTTTTTCTGCCAGTTAAGTTGTCGAGGGCTGATTTCTTTTCCTGTGATAAAAAGCCTATTGTTTCGACCGCCAAACCTCTCAGGGGAGCATTTGCAACGGTTTGGCACCATTTTTGAGTGAATGGCCGAAAGTCAGATTTCTGATGAAATTGTGCCCCCGGGGCTTAGGGATTTTTTCAAAAAAATGTTTTTATGCAGGTTAAGTTGTTGAGGGCTGATTTCTTTTCCTGTGATAAAAAGCCTTCTGTTTCGACCGCCAAACCTCTCAGGGGAGCATTTGCAACCGTTTGGCACCATTTTTGAGTGAATGGCCGAAAGTCACATTTTTGATGAAATTGTGATTCCGGGGCTTAGGGATTTTTCCAAAAAAATCTTTTTCTGCCGGTTTAGTTGTCAAGGGCTGATTATTTTCTTTTGATAAAAAGCCTTCTGTTTCGACCGCCAAACCTCTCAGGGGAGCATTTGCAACCGTTTGGCACAATTTTTGAGTGAATGGCCGAAAGTCAGATTTTTGATGAAAATGTGACCTCGGGGCTGAGGGATTTTTTCAAAAAAATGTTTTTATGCAGGTTAAGTTGATGAGGGCTGATTTCTTTTCCTGTGATAAAAAGCCTTCTGTTTCGACCGCCAAACCTCTCAGGGGAGCATTTGCATCCATTTGGCAGCATTTTTGAGTGAATGGCCGAAAGTCAGATTTTTGATGAAAATGTGACCTCGGGGCTGAGGGATTTTTTCAAAAAAATGTTTTTATGCAGGTTAAGTTGATGAGGGCTGATTTCTTTTCCTGTGATAAAAAGCCTTCTGTTTCGACCGCCAAACCTCTCAGGGGAGCATTTGCAACCGTTTGGCACCATTTTTGAATGAATGGCCGAAAGTCAGATTTTTGATGAAATTGTAAACCCGGGGGGGCTTAAGGATTTTTTCAAAAAAATCTTTTTCTGCCGGTTAAGTTGTCGAGGCCTGATTTCTTTTCCTGTAATAAAAAGCCTTGTGTTTCGACCGCCAAACCTCTCAGGGGAGCATTTGCAACGGTTTGGCACCATTTTTGAGTGAATGGCCAAAAGTCAGATTTTTGTGAAATTGTGAACCCGGGGGCTTAGGGATTTTTTCAAAAAAATGTTTTTCTGCAGGTTAAGTTGTCGAGGGCTGATTTCTTTTCCTGTGATAAAAAGCCTTCTGTTTCAAACGCCAAACCTCTCAGGGGAGCATTTGCATCCCTTTGGAAACATTTTTGAGGGAATGGCCGAAAGTCAGATTTTTGATGAAATTGTGACCCCGGGGCTTAGGGATGTTTTCAAAAAAATCTTTTTCTGCAGGTTAAGTTGTCAAGGGCAGATTTCTTTTCCTGTGATAAGAAGCCTTCTGTTTCGACCGCCAAACCTCTCAGGGGAGCATTTGCAACCGTTTTGCACCATTTTTGAGTGAATGGCTGAAAGTCAGATTTTTGATGAAATTGTGAACACGGGGGCTTAGGGATTTTTTCAAAAAAATCTTTTTCTTCCCGTTTAGTTGTCAAGGGCTGATTATTTTCCTGTGATAAAAAGCCTTCTGTTTCGACCACCAAATCTCTCAGGGGAGCATTTGCAACCGTTTTGCACCATTTTTGAGTGAATGGCTGAAAGTCAGTTTTTTGATGAAATTGTGACCCTGGGGCTTAGGGATGTTTTCAAAAAAATGTTTTTCTGCAGGTTAAGTTGTCGAGGGCTGATTTCCTTTCCTGAGATAAAAATCCTTCTGTTTCAATCGCCAAACCTCTCAGGGGAGCATTTGCAACCGTTTGGCACCATTTTTGAGTGAATGGCCAAAAGTCAGATTTTTGATGAAATTGTGACCCCGGGCTTAGGGATTTTTTCAAAAAAACTTTTTCTGCCGGTTAAGTTGTCAAGGGCTGATTATTTTCCTGTGATAAAAAGCCTTCTGTTTCGACCACCAAATCTCTCAGGGGAGCATTTGTAACCGTTTTGCACCATTTTTGAGTGAATGGCTGAAAGTCAGATTTTTGATGAAATTGTGACCCCGGGGCTTAGGGATTTTTTCAAAAAAATGTTTTTCTGCAGGTTAAGTTGTCGAGGGCTGATTTCTTTTCCTGAGATAAAAACCCTTCTGTTTCGACCGCCAAACCTCTCAGGGGAGCATTTGCAACCATTTGGCACCATTTTTGAGTGAATGGCCGAAAGTCAGATTTTTGATGAAATTGTGACCCCGGGGCTTAGGGATTTTTTCAAAAAAATCTTTTTCTGCCGGTTAAGTTGTTGAGGGCTGATTTCATTTCCTGTGATAAGAAGCCTTCTGTTTCGACCGCCAAACCTCTCAGGGGAGCATTTGCAACTGTTTGGCACCATTTTTGAGTGAATGGCCGAAAGTCAGATTTTTGATGAAATTGTGAACCCGGGGGGGCTTAGGGATTTTTTCAAAAAAATCTTTTTCTGCCAGTTAAGTTGTCGAGGGCTGATTTCTTTTCCTGTGATAAAAAGCCTATTGTTTCGACCGCCAAACCTCTCAGGGGAGCATTTGCAACGGTTTGGCACCATTTTTGAGTGAATGGCCGAAAGTCAGATTTCTGATGAAATTGTGCCCCCGGGGCTTAGGGATTTTTTCAAAAAAATGTTTTTCTGCCGGTTTAGTTGTCAAGGGCTGATTATTTTCTTTTGATAAAAAGCCTTCTGTTTCGACCGCCAAACCTCTCAGGGGAGCATTTGCAACCGTTTTGCACCATTTTTGAGTGAATGGCTGAAAGTCAGATTTTTGATGAAATTGTGACCCCGGGGCTTAGGGATTTTTTCAAAAAAATGTTTTTATGCAGGTTAAGTTGTTGAGGGCTGATTTCTTTTCCTGTGATAAAAAGCCTTCTGTTTCGACTGCCAAACCTCTCAGGGGAGCATTTGCAACCGTTTGGCACCATTTTTGAGTGAATGGCCGAAAGTCAGATTTTTGATGAAATTGTGACCCCGGGGCTTAGGGATTTTTTCAAAAAAATGTTTTTATGCAGGTTAAGTTGTAGAGGGTTGATTTCTTTTCCTGTGATAAAAAGCCTTCTGTTTCGACCGCCAAACCTCTCAGGGGAGCATTTGCATCCATTTGGTAGCATTTTTGAGTGAATGGCCGAAAGTCAGATTTTTGATGAAAATGTGACCTCGGGGCTGAGGGATTTTTTCAAAAAAATGTTTTTATGCAGGTTAAGTTGATGAGGGCTGATTTCTTTTCCTGTGATAAAAAGCCTTCTGTTTCGACCGCCAAACCTCTCAGGGGAGCATTTGCAACCGTTTGGCACCATTTTTGAATGAATGGCCGAAAGTCAGATTTTTGATGAAATTGTAAACCCGGGGGGGCTTAAGGATTTTTTCAAAAAAATCTTTTTCTACCTGTTAAGTTGTCGAGGCCTGATTTCTTTTCCTGTAATAAAAAGCCTTCTGTTTCGACCGCCAAACCTCTCAGGGGAGCATTTGCAACGGTTTGGCACCATTTTTGAGTGAATGGCCGAAAGTCAGATTTTTGTGAAATTGTGAACCCGGGGGCTTAGGGATTTTTTCAAAAAAATGTTTTTCTGCAGGTTAAGTTGTCGAGGGCTGATTTCTTTTCCTGTTATAAAAAGCCTTCTGTTTCAAACGCCAAACCTCTCAGGGGAGCATTTGCATCCCTTTGGAAACATTTTTGAGGGAATGGCCGAAAGTCAGATTTTTGATGAAATTGTGACCCCGGGGCTTAGGGATTTTTTCAAAAAAATGTTTTTATGCAGGTTAAGTTGTAGAGGGCTGATTTCTTTTCCTGTGATAAAAAGCCTTCTGTTTCGACCGCCAAACCTCTCAGGGGAGCATTTGCATCCATTTGGCAGCATTTTTGAGTGAATGGCCGAAAGTCAGATTTTTGATGAAAATGTGACCTCGGGGCTGAGGGATTTTTTCAAAAAAATGTTTTTATGCAGGTTAAGTTGATGAGGGCTGATTTCTTTTCCTGTGATAAAAAGCCTTCTGTTTCGACCGCCAAACCTCTCAGGGGAGCATTTGCAACCGTTTGGCACCATTTTTGAATGAATGGCCGAAAGTCAGATTTTTGATGAAATTGTAAACCCGGGGGGGCTTAAGGATTTTTTCAAAAAAATCTTTTTCTGCCGGTTAAGTTGTCGAGGCCTGATTTCTTTTCCTGTAATAAAAAGCCTTCTGTTTCGACCGCCAAACCTCTCAGGGGAGCATTTGCAACGGTTTGGCACCATTTTTGAGTGAATGGCCGAAAGTCAGATTTTTGTGAAATTGTGAACCCGGGGGCTTAGGGATTTTTTCAAAAAAATGTTTTTCTGCAGGTTAAGTTGTCGAGGGCTGATTTCTTTTCCTGTGATAAAAAGCCTTTTGTTTCAAACGCCAAACCTCTCAGGGGAGCATTTGCATCCCTTTGGAAACATTTTTGAGGGAATGGCCGAAAGTCAGATTTTTGATGAAATTGTGACCCCGGGGCTTAGGGATGTTTTCAAAAAAATCTTTTTCTGCAGGTTAAGTTGTCAAGGGCAGATTTCTTTTCCTGTGATAAGAAGCCTTCTGTTTCGACCGCCAAACCTCTCAGGGGAGCATTTGCAACCGTTTTGCACCATTTTTGAGTGAATGGCTGAAAGTCAGATTTTTGATGAAATTGTGAACCCGGGGGGGCTTAGGGATTTTTTCAAAAAAATCTTTTTCTGCCTGTTAAGTTGTCGAGGGCTGATTTCTTTTCCTGTGATAAAAAGCCTATTGTTTCGACCGCCAAACCTCTCAGGGGAGCATTTGCAACGGTTTGGCACCATTTTTGAGTGAATGGCCGAAAGTCAGATTTCTGATGAAATTGTGCCCCCGGGGCTTAGGGATTTTTTCAAAAAAATGTTTTTATGCAGGTTAAGTTGTTGAGGGCTGATTTCTTTTCCTGTGATAAAAAGCCTTCTGTTTCGACCGCCAAACCTCTCAGGGGAGCATTTGCAACCGTTTGGCACCATTTTTGAGTGAATGGCCGAAAGTCAGATTTTTGATGAAATTGTGACCCCGGGGCTTAGGGATTTTTTCAAAAAAATGTTTTTATGCAGGTTAAGTTGTTGAGGGCTGATTTCTTTTCCTCAGATAAAAAGCCTTCTGTTTCGACCGCCAAACCTCTCAGGGGAGCATTTGCAACCGTTTGGCACCATTTTTGAGTGAATGGCAGAAAGTCACATTTTTGATGAAATTATGATTCCGGGGCTTAGGGATTTTTCCAAAAAAATCTTTTTCTGCCGGTTTAGTTGTCAAGGGCTGATTATTTTCTTTTGATAAAAAGCCTTCTGTTTCGACCGCCAAACCTCTCAGGGGAGCATTTGCAACCGTTTTGCACCATTTTTGAGTGAATGGCTGAAAGTCAGATTTTTGATGAAATTGTGACCCCGGGGCTTAGGGATTTTTTCAAAAAAATGCTTTTATGCAGGTTAAGTTGTTGAGGGCTGATTTCTTTTCCTGTGATAAAAAGCCTTCTGTTTCGACTGCCAAACCTCTCAGGGGAGCATTTGCAACCGTTTGGCACCATTTTTGAGTGAATGGCCGAAAGTCAGATTTTTGATGAAATTGTGACCCCGGGGCTTAGGGATTTTTTCAAAAAAATGTTTTTATGCAGGTTAAGTTGTAGAGGGCTGATTTCTTTTCCTGTGATAAAAAGCCTTCTGTTTCGACCGCCAAACCTCTCAGGGGAGCATTTGCATCCATTTGGTAGCATTTTTGAGTGAATGGCCGAAAGTCAGATTTTTGATGAAAATGTGACCTCGGGGCTGAGGGATTTTTTCAAAAAAATGTTTTTATGCAGGTTAAGTTGATGAGGGCTGATTTCTTTTCCTGTGATAAAAAGCCTTCTGTTTCGACCGCCAAACCTCTCAGGGGAGCATTTGCAACCGTTTGGCACCATTTTTGAATGAATGGCCGAAAGTCAGATTTTTAATGAAATTGTAAACCCGGGGGGGCTTAAGGATTTTTTCAAAAAAATCTTTTTCTGCCGGTTAAGTTGTCGAGGCCTGATTTCTTTTCCTGTAATAAAAAGCCTTCTGTTTCGACCGCCAAACCTCTCAGGGGAGCATTTGCAACGGTTTGGCACCATTTTTGAGTGAATGGCCGAAAGTCAGATTTTTGTGAAATTGTGAACCCGGGGGCTTAGGGATTTTTTCAAAAAAATGTTTTTCTGCAGGTTAAGTTGTCGAGGGCTGATTTCTTTTCCTGTGATAAAAAGCCTTCTGTTTCAAACGCCAAACCTCTCAGGGGAGCATTTGCATCCCTTTGGAAACATTTTTGAGGGAATGGCCGAAAGTCAGATTTTTGATGAAATTGTGACCCCGGGGCTTAGGGATTTTTTCAAAAAAATGTTTTTATGCAGGTTAAGTTGTAGAGGGCTGATTTCTTTTCCTGTGATAAAAAGCCTTCTGTTTCGACCGCCAAACCTCTCAGGGGAGCATTTGCATCCATTTGGCAGCATTTTTAAGTGAATGGCCGAAAGTCAGATTTTTGATGAAAATGTGACCTCGGGGCTGAGGGATTTTTTCAAAAAAATGTTTTTATGCAGGTTAAGTTGATGAGGGCTGATTTCTTTTCCTGTGATAAAAAGCCTTCTGTTTCGACCGCCAAACCTCTCAGGGGAGCATTTGCAACCGTTTGGCACCATTTTTGAATGAATGGCCGAAAGTCAGATTTTTGATGAAATTGTAAACCCGGGGGGGCTTAAGGATTTTTTCAAAAAAATCTTTTTCTGCCGGTTAAGTTGTCGAGGCCTGATTTCTTTTCCTGTAATAAAAAGCCTTCTGTTTCGACCGCCAAACCTCTCAGGGGAGCATTTGCAACGGTTTGGCACCATTTTTGAGTGAATGGCCGAAAGTCAGATTTTTGATGAAAATGTGACCTCGGGGCTGAGGGATTTTTTCAAAAAAATGTTTTTATGCAGGTTAAGTTGATGAGGGCTGATTTCTTTTCCTGTGATAAAAAGCCTTCTGTTTCGACCGCCAAACCTCTCAGGGGAGCATTTGCAACCGTTTGGCACCATTTTTGAATGAATGGCCGAAAGTCAGATTTTTGATGAAATTGTAAACCCGGGGGGGCTTAAGGATTTTTTCAAAAAAATCTTTTTCTGCCGGTTAAGTTGTCGAGGCCTGATTTCTTTTCCTGTAATAAAAAGCCTTCTGTTTCGACCGCCAAACCTCTCAGGGGAGCATTTGCAACGGTTTGGCACCATTTTTGAGTGAATGGCCGAAAGTCAGATTTTTGTGAAATTGTGAACCCGGGGGCTTAGGGATTTTTTCAAAAAAATGTTTTTCTGCAGGTTAAGTTGTCGAGGGCTGATTTCTTTTCCTGTGATAAAAAGCCTTTTGTTTCAAACGCCAAACCTCTCAGGGGAGCATTTGCATCCCTTTGGAAACATTTTTGAGGGAATGGCCGAAAGTCAGATTTTTGATGAAATTGTGACCCCGGGGCTTAGGGATGTTTTCAAAAAAATCTTTTTCTGCAGGTTAAGTTGTCAAGGGCAGATTTCTTTTCCTGTGATAAGAAGCCTTCTGTTTCGACCGCCAAACCTCTCAGGGGAGCATTTGCAACCGTTTTGCACCATTTTTGAGTGAATGGCTGAAAGTCAGATTTTTGATGAAATTGCGAACCCGGGGGCTTAGGGATTTTTTCAAAAAAATCTTTTTCTGCCTGTTAAGTTGTCGAGGACTGATTTCTTTTCCTTTGATAAGAAGCCTACTGTTTCGACCGCCACACCTCTCAGGGGAGCATTTGCAACCTTTTGGCACCGTTTTTGAGTGAATGGCCAAAAGTCAGATTTTTGATGAAATTGTGACTCCGGGGCTAAGGGATTTTTTCAAAAAAATCTCTTTCTGCCGGTTTAGTTGTCGAGGGCTGATTTCTTTTCCTGTCATAAGAAGCCTTTTGTTTCAACCGCCAAACCTCTCAGGGGAGAATTTGCAACCGTTTGGCACCATTTTTGAGTGAATGGACGAAAGTCAGATTTTTGATGAAATTGTGACCCCGGGGCTTAGGGATTTTTTCAAAAAAATCTTTTTCTGCCGGTTAAGTTGTCAAGGGCTGATTATTTTCCTGTGATAAAAAGCCTTCTGTTTTGACCACCAAATCTCTCAGGGGAGCATTTGCAGCCGTTTGGCACCATTTTTGAGTGAATCGCCGAAAGTCAGATTTTTGTTGAAATTGTCACTCCGGGGCTTAGGGATTTTTTCAAAAAAATCTTTTTCTGCCGGTTAAGTTGTTGAGGGCTGATTTCTTTTCCTGTAATAAAAAGCCTTCTGTTTCGACCGCCAAACCTCTCAGGGGAGCATTTGCAACAGTTTGGGACCCTTTTTTAAGGAATGGCTGAAAGTCAGATTTTTGATGTAATGGTGACCCCGGGGCTTAGCGATTTTTTCAAAAAAATCTTTTTCTGCTGGTTTAGTTGTCGAGGGCTGATTTCTTTTCCTGTGATAAGAAGTCTTTTGTTTCAACCGCCAAACCTCTCAGGGGAGCATTTGCAACCGTTTGGCACCATTTTGGAGTGAATCGCCAAAAGTCAGATTTTTGATGAAATTGTGACCCCGGGGCTTAGCGATTTTTTAAAAAAAATTTTTTTCTGCTGGTTTAGTTGTCGAGGGCTGATTATTTTCCTTTGATAAAAAGCCTTCTGTTTCGACCGCCAAACCTCTCAGGGGAGCATTTGCAACCGTTTGGCACCATTTTTGAGTGAATGGCCGAAAGTCAGATTTTTGATGAAATTGTGACCCCGGGGCTTAGCGATTTTTTCAAAAAAATCTTTTTCTGCTGGTTTAGTTGTCGAGGGCTGATTTCTTTTCCTGTGATAAGAAGTCTTTTGTTTCAACCGCCAAACCTCTCAGGGGAGCATTTGCAATCGTTTGGCACCATTTTGGAGTGAATCGCCAAAAGTCAGATTTTTGATGAAATTGTGACCCCGGGGCTTAGCGATTTTTTCAAAAAAATCTTTTTCTGCTGATTTAGTTGTCGAGGGCTGATTATTTTCCTTTGATAAAAAGCCTTCTGTTTCGACCGCCAAACCTCTCAGGGGAGCATTTGCAACCGCTTGGCACCATTTTTGAGTGAATGGCCGAAAGTCAGATTTTTGATGTAATTGTGACCCCGGGGCTTAGGGATTTTTTCAAAAAAATCTTTTTCTGCCGGTTAAGTTGTCGAGAGCTGATTTCTTTTCCTGTGATTAAAAGCCTTCTGTTTCGTCTGCGAAACCTTTAAGGGGAGCATTTGCAACAGTTTGGCACCATTTTTGAGTGAATTGGAGAACGTCAGATTTTTGATGAAATTGTAAACCCGGGGGCTTAGGGATTTTTTCAAAAAAATCTTTTTCTTCCCGTTTAGTTGTCAAGGGCTGATTATTTTCCTGTGATAAAAAGCCTTCTGTTTCGACCACCAAATCTCTCAGGGGAGCATTTGCAACCGTTTTGCACCATTTTTGAGTGAATGGCTGAAAGTCAGTTTTTTGATGAAATTGTGACCCTGGGGCTTAGGGATGTTTTCAAAAAAATCTTTTTCTGCAGGTTAAGTTGTCGAGGGCTGATTTCCTTTCCTGAGATAAAAATCCTTCTGTTTCAATCGCCAAACCTCTCAGGGGAGCATTTGCAACCGTTTGGCACCATTTTTGAGTGAATGGCCAAAAGTCAGATTTTTGATGAAATTGTGACCCCGGGCTTAGGGATTTTTTCAAAAAAACTTTTTCTGCCGGTTAAGTTGTCAAGGGCTGATTATTTTCCTGTGATAAAAAGCCTTCTGTTTCGACCACCAAATCTCTCAGGGGAGCATTTGTAACCGTTTTGCACCATTTTTGAGTGAATGGCTGAAAGTCAGATTTTTGATGAAATTGTGACCCCGGGGCTTAGGGATTTTTTCAAAAAAATGTTTTTCTGCAGGTTAAGTTGTCGAGGGCTGATTTCTTTTCCTGAGATAAAAACCCTTCTGTTTCGACCGCCAAACCTCTCAGGGGAGCATTTGCAACCATTTGGCACCATTTTTGAGTGAATGGCCGAAAGTCAGATTTTTGATGAAATTGTGACCCCGGGGCTTAGGGATTTTTTCAAAAAAATCTTTTTCTGCCGGTTAAGTTGTTGAGGGCTGATTTCTTTTCCTGTGATAAGAAGCCTTCTGTTTCGACCGCCAAACCTCTCAGGGGAGCATTTGCAACTGTTTGGCACCATTTTTGAGTGAATGGCCGAAAGTCAGATTTTTGATGAAATTGTGACTCCGGGGCTTAGGGATTTTTTCAAAAAAATCTTTTTCTGCCAGTTAAGTTGTCGAGGGCTGATTTCTTTTCCTGTGATAAAAAGCCTATTGTTTCGACCGCCAAACCTCTCAGGGGAGCATTTGCAACGGTTTGGCACCATTTTTGAGTGAATGGCCGAAAGTCAGATTTCTGATGAAATTGTGCCCCCGGGGCTTAGGGATTTTTTCAAAAAAATGTTTTTATGCAGGTTAAGTTGTTGAGGGCTGATTTCTTTTCCTGTGATAAAAAGCCTTCTGTTTCGACCGCCAAACCTCTCAGGGGAGCATTTGCAACCGTTTGGCACCATTTTTGAGTGAATGGCTGAAAGTCAGATTTTTGATGAAATTGTGACCCCGGGGCTTAGGGATTTTTTCAAAAAAATGTTTTTATGCAGGTTAAGTTGTCGAGGGCTGATTTCTTTTCCTCAGATAAAAAGCCTTCTGTTTCGACCGCCAAACCTCTCAGGGGAGCATTTGCAACCGTTTTGCACCATTTTTGAGTGAATGGCCGAAAGTCACATTTTTGATGAAATTGTGATTCCGGGGCTTAGGGATTTTTCCAAAAAAATCTTTTTCTGCCGGTTTAGTTGTCAAGGGCTGATTATTTTCTTTTGATAAAAAGCCTTCTGTTTCGACCGCCAAACCTCTCAGGGGAGCATTTGCAACCGTTTTGCACCATTTTTGAGTGAATGGCTGAAAGTCAGATTTTTGATGAAATTGTGACCCCGGGGCTTAGGGATTTTTTCAAAAAAATGTTTTTATGCAGGTTAAGTTGTTGAGGGCTGATTTCTTTTCCTGTGATAAAAAGCCTTCTGTTTCGACTGCCATACCTCTCAGGGGAGCATTTGCAACCGTTTTGCACCATTTTTGAGTGAATGGCCGAAAGTCAGATTTTTGATGAAATTGTGACCCCGGGGCTTAGGGATTTTTTCAAAAAAATGTTTTTATGCAGGTTAAGTTGTAGAGGGCTGATTTCTTTTCCTGTGATAAAAAGCCTTCTGTTTCGACCGCCAAACCTCTCAGGGGAGCATTTGCATCCATTTGGCAGCATTTTTGAGTGAATGGCCGAAAGTCAGATTTTTGATGAAAATGTGACCTCGGGGCTGAGGGATTTTTTCAAAAAAATGTTTTTATGCAGGTTAAGTTGATGAGGGCTGATTTCTTTTCCTGTGATAAAAAGCCTTCTGTTTCGACCGCCAAACCTCTCAGGGGAGCATTTGCAACCGTTTGGCACCATTTTTGAATGAATGGCCGAAAGTCAGATTTTTGATGAAATTGTAAACCCGGGGGGGCTTAAGGATTTTTTCAAAAAAATCTTTTTCTGCCGGTTAAGTTCTCGAGGCCTGATTTCTTTTCCTGTAATAAAAAGCCTTCTGTTTCGACCGCCAAACCTCTCAGGGGTGCATTTGCAACGGTTTGGCACCATTTTTGAGTGAATGGCCGAAAGTCAGATTTTTGTGAAATTGTGAACCCGGGGGCTTAGGGATTTTTTCAAAAAAATGTTTTTCTGCAGGTTAAGTTGTCGAGGGCTGATTTCTTTTCCTGTGATAAAAAGCCTTCTGTTTCAAACGCCAAACCTCTCAGGGGAGCATTTGCATCCCTTTGGAAACATTTTTGAGGGAATGGCCGAAAGTCAGATTTTTGATGAAATTGTGACCCCGGGGCTTAGGGATTTTTTCAAAAAAATGTTTTTATGCAGGTTAAGTTGTAGAGGGCTGATTTCTTTTCCTGTGATAAAAAGCCTTCTGTTTCGACCGCCAAACCTCTCAGGGGAGCATTTGCATCCATTTGGCAGCATTTTTGAGTGAATGGCCGAAAGTCAGATTTTTGATGAAAATGTGACCTCGGGGCTGAGGGATTTTTTCAAAAAAATGTTTTTATGCAGGTTAAGTTGATGAGGGCTGATTTCTTTTCCTGTGATAAAAAGCCTTCTGTTTCGACCGCCAAACCTCTCAGGGGAGCATTTGCAACCGTTTGGCACCATTTTTGAATGAATGGCCGAAAGTCAGATTTTTGATGAAATTGTAAACCCGGGGGGGCTTAAGGATTTTTTCAAAAAAATCTTTTTCTGCCGGTTAAGTTGTCGAGGCCTGATTTCTTTTCCTGTAATAAAAAGCCTTCTGTTTCGACCGCCAAACCTCTCAGGGGAGCATTTGCAACGGTTTGGCACCATTTTTGAGTGAATGGCCGAAAGTCAGATTTTTGTGAAATTGTGAACCCGGGGGCTTAGGGATTTTTTCAAAAAAATGTTTTTCTGCAGGTTAAGTTGTCGAGGGCTGATTTCTTTTCCTGTGATAAAAAGCCTTCTGTTTCAAACGCCAAACCTCTCAGGGGAGCATTTGCATCCCTTTGGAAACATTTTTGAGGGAATGGCCGAAAGTCAGATTTTTGATGAAATTGTGACCCCGGGGCTTAGGGATTTTTTCAAAAAAATCTTTTTCTGCCTGTTAAGTTGTCGAGGACTGATTTCTTTTCCTTTGATAAGAAGCCTACTGTTTCGACCGCCAAACCTCTCAGGGGAGCATTTGCAACCTTTTGGCACCGTTTTTGAGTGAATGGCCGAAAGTCAGATTTTTGATGAAATTGTGACTCCGGGGCTAAGGGATTTTTTCAAAAAAATCTCTTTCTGCCGGTTTAGTTGTCGAGGGCTGATTTCTTTTCCTGTCATAAGAAGCCTTTTGTTTCAACCGCCAAACCTCTCAGGGGAGAATTTGCAACCGTTTGGCACCATTTTTGAGTGAATGGACGAAAGTCAGATTTTTGATGAAATTGTGACCCCGGGGCTTAGGGATTTTTTCAAAAAAATCTTTTTCTGCCGGTTAAGTTGTCAAGGGCTGATTATTTTCCTGTGATAAAAAGCCTTCTGTTTTGACCACCAAATCTCTCAGGGGAGCATTTGCAGCCGTTTGGCACCATTTTTGAGTGAATCGCCGAAAGTCAGATTTTTGTTGAAATTGTCACTCCGGGGCTTAGGGATTTTTTCAAAAAAATCTTTTTCTGCCGGTTAAGTTGTTGAGGGCTGATTTCTTTTCCTGTAATAAAAAGCCTTCTGTTTCGACCGCCAAACCTCTCAGGGGAGCATTTGCAACAGTTTGGGACCCTTTTTTAAGGAATGGCTGAAAGTCAGATTTTTGATGTAATGGTGACCCCGGGGCTTAGCGATTTTTTCAAAAAAATCTTTTTCTGCTGGTTTAGTTGTCGAGGGCTGATTTCTTTTCCTGTGATAAGAAGTCTTTTGTTTCAACCGCCAAACCTCTCAGGGGAGCATTTGCAACCGTTTGGCACCATTTTGGAGTGAATCGCCAAAAGTCAGATTTTTGATGAAATTGTGACCCCGGGGCTTAGCGATTTTTTCAAAAAAATCTTTTTCTGCTGGTTTAGTTGTCGAGGGCTGATTATTTTCCTTTGATAAAAAGCCTTCTGTTTCGACCGCCAAACCTCTCAGGGGAGCATTTGCAACCGTTTGGCACCATTTTTGAGTGAATGGCCGAAAGTCAGATTTTTGATGAAATTGTGACCCCGGGGCTTAGCGATTTTTTCAAAAAAATCTTTTTCTGCTGGTTTAGTTGTCGAGGGCTGATTTCTTTTCCTGTGATAAGAAGTCTTTTGTTTCAACCGCCAAACCTCTCAGGGGAGCATTTGCAACCGTTTGGCACCATTTTGGAGTGAATCGCCAAAAGTCAGATTTTTGATGAAATTGTGACCCCGGGGCTTAGCGATTTTTTCAAAAAAATCTTTTTCTGCTGATTTAGTTGTCGAGGGCTGATTATTTTCCTTTGATAAAAAGCCTTCTGTTTCGACCGCCAAACCTCTCAGGGGAGCATTTGCAACCGCTTGGCACCATTTTTGAGTGAATGGCCGAAAGTCAGATTTTTGATGTAATTGTGACCCCGGGGCTTAGGGATTTTTTCAAAAAAATCTTTTTCTGCCGGTTAAGTTGTCGAGAGCTGATTTCTTTTCCTGTGATTAAAAGCCTTCTGTTTCGTCTGCGAAACCTTTAAGGGGAGCATTTGCAACAGTTTGGCACCATTTTTGAGTGAATTGGAGAACGTCAGATTTTTGATGAAATTGTGACCCCGGGGTTTAGGGATTTTTTCAAAAAAATCTTTTTCTTCCCGTTTAGTTGTCAAGGGCTGATTATTTTCCTGTGATAAAAAGCCTTCTGTTTCGACCACCAAATCTCTCAGGGGAGCATTTGCAACCGTTTTGCACCATTTTTGAGTGAATGGCTGAAAGTCAGTTTTTTGATGAAATTGTGACCCTGGGGCTTAGGGATGTTTTCAAAAAAATCTTTTTCTGCAGGTTAAGTTGTCGAGGGCTGATTTCCTTTCCTGAGATAAAAATCCTTCTGTTTCAATCGCCAAACCTCTCAGGGGAGCATTTGCAACCGTTTGGCACCATTTTTGAGTGAATGGCCAAAAGTCAGATTTTTGATGAAATTGTGACCCCGGGCTTAGGGATTTTTTCAAAAAAACTTTTTCTGCCGGTTAAGTTGTCAAGGGCTGATTATTTTCCTGTGATAAAAAGCCTTCTGTTTCGACCACCAAATCTCTCAGGGGAGCATTTGTAACCGTTTTGCACCATTTTTGAGTGAATGGCTGAAAGTCAGATTTTTGATGAAATTGTGACCCCGGGGCTTAGGGATTTTTTCAAAAAAATGTTTTTCTGCAGGTTAAGTTGTCGAGGGCTGATTTCTTTTCCTGAGATAAAAACCCTTCTGTTTCGACCGCCAAACCTCTCAGGGGAGCATTTGCAACCATTTGGCACCATTTTTGAGTGAATGGCCGAAAGTCAGATTTTTGATGAAATTGTGACCCCGGGGCTTAGGGATTTTTTCAAAAAAATCTTTTTCTGCCGGTTAAGTTGTTGAGGGCTGATTTCTTTTCCTGTGATAAGAAGCCTTCTGTTTCGACCGCCAAACCTCTCAGGGGAGCATTTGCAACTGTTTGGCACCATTTTTGAGTGAATGGCCGAAAGTCAGATTTTTGATGAAATTGTGACTCCGGGGCTTAGGGATTTTTTCAAAAAAATCTTTTTCTGCCAGTTAAGTTGTCGAGGGCTGATTTCTTTTCCTGTGATAAAAAGCCTATTGTTTCGACCGCCAAACCTCTCAGGGGAGCATTTGCAACGGTTTGGCACCATTTTTGAGTGAATGGCCGAAAGTCAGATTTCTGATGAAATTGTGCCCCCGGGGCTTAGGGATTTTTTCAAAAAAATGTTTTTATGCAGGTTAAGTTGTTGAGGGCTGATTTCTTTTCCTGTGATAAGAAGCCTTTTGTTTCAACCGCCAAACCTCTCAGGGGAGCATTTGCAACCGTTTGGCACCATTTTTGAGTGAATGGCCGAAAGTCAGATTTTTGATGAAATTGTGACCCCGGGGCTTAGGGATTTTTTCAAAAAAATGTTTTTATGCAGGTTAAGTTGTCGAGGGCTGATTTCTTTTCCTCAGATAAAAAGCCTTCTGTTTCGACCGCCAAACCTCTCAGGGGAGCATTTGCAACCGTTTTGCACCATTTTTGAGTGAATGGCCGAAAGTCACATTTTTGATGAAATTGTGATTCCGGGGCTTAGGGATTTTTCCCAAAAAATCTTTTTCTGCCGGTTTAGTTGTCAAGGGCTGATTATTTTCTTTTGATAAAAAGCCTTCTGTTTCGACCGCCAAACCTCTCAGGGGAGCATTTGCAACCGTTTTGCACCATTTTTGAGTGAATGGCTGAAAGTCAGATTTTTGATGAAATTGTGACCCCGGGGCTTAGGGATTTTTTCAAAAAAATGTTTTTATGCAGGTTAAGTTGTTGAGGGCTGATTTCTTTTCCTGTGATAAAAAGCCTTCTGTTTCGACTGCCATACCTCTCAGGGGAGCATTTGCAACCGTTTTGCACCATTTTTGAGTGAATGGCCGAAAGTCAGATTTTTGATGAAATTGTGACCCCGGGGCTTAGGGATTTTTTCAAAAAAATGTTTTTATGCAGGTTAAGTTGTAGAGGGCTGATTTCTTTTCCTGTGATAAAAAGCCTTCTGTTTCGACCGCCAAACCTCTCAGGGGAGCATTTGCATCCATTTGGCAGCATTTTTGAGTGAATGGCCGAAAGTCAGATTTTTGATGAAAATGTGACCTCGGGGCTGAGGGATTTTTTCAAAAAAATGTTTTTATGCAGGTTAAGTTGATGAGGGCTGATTTCTTTTCCTGTGATAAAAAGCCTTCTGTTTCGACCGCCAAACCTCTCAGGGGAGCATTTGCAACCGTTTGGCACCATTTTTGAATGAATGGCCGAAAGTCAGATTTTTGATGAAATTGTAAACCCGGGGGGGCTTAAGGATTTTTTCAAAAAAATCTTTTTCTGCCGGTTAAGTTCTCGAGGCCTGATTTCTTTTCCTGTAATAAAAAGCCTTCTGTTTCGACCGCCAAACCTCTCAGGGGTGCATTTGCAACGGTTTGGCACCATTTTTGAGTGAATGGCCGAAAGTCAGATTTTTGTGAAATTGTGAACCCGGGGGCTTAGGGATTTTTTCAAAAAAATGTTTTTCTGCAGGTTAAGTTGTCGAGGGCTGATTTCTTTTCCTGTGATAAAAAGCCTTCTGTTTCAAACGCCAAACCTCTCAGGGGAGCATTTGCATCCCTTTGGAAACATTTTTGAGGGAATGGCCGAAAGTCAGATTTTTGATGAAATTGTGACCCCGGGGCTTAGGGATTTTTTCAAAAAAATGTTTTTATGCAGGTTAAGTTGATGAGGGCTGATTTCTTTTCCTGTGATAAAAAGCCTTCTGTTTCGACCGCCAAACCTCTCAGGGGAGCATTTGCAACCGTTTGGCACCATTTTTGAATGAATGGCCGAAAGTCAGATTTTTGATGAAATTGTAAACCCGGGGGGGCTTAAGGATTTTTTCAAAAAAATCTTTTTCTGCCGGTTAAGTTGTCGAGGCCTGATTTCTTTTCCTGTAATAAAAAGCCTTCTGTTTCGACCGCCAAACCTCTCAGGGGAGCATTTGCAACGGTTTGGCACCATTTTTGAGTGAATGGCCGAAAGTCAGATTTTTGTGAAATTGTGAACCCGGGGGCTTAGGGATTTTTTCAAAAAAATGTTTTTCTGCAGGTTAAGTTGTCGAGGGCTGATTTCTTTTCCTGTGATAAAAAGCCTTCTGTTTCAAACGCCAAACCTCTCAGGGGAGCATTTGCATCCCTTTGGAAACATTTTTGAGGGAATGGCCGAAAGTCAGATTTTTGATGAAATTGTGACCCCGGGGCTTAGGGATTTTTTCAAAAAAATCTTTTTCTGCAGGTTAAGTTGTCGAGGGCTGATTTCCTTTCCTGAGATAAAAATCCTTCTGTTTCAATCGCCAAACCTCTCAGGGGAGCATTTGCAACCGTTTGGCACCATTTTTGAGTGAATGGCCAAAAGTCAGATTTTTGATGAAATTGTGACCCCGGGCTTAGGGATTTTTTCAAAAAAACTTTTTCTGCCGGTTAAGTTGTCAAGGGCTGATTATTTTCCTGTGATAAAAAGCCTTCTGTTTCGACCACCAAATCTCTCAGGGGAGCATTTGTAACCGTTTTGCACCATTTTTGAGTGAATGGCTGAAAGTCAGATTTTTGATGAAATTGTGACCCCGGGGCTTAGGGATTTTTTCAAAAAAATGTTTTTCTGCAGGTTAAGTTGTCGAGGGCTGATTTCTTTTCCTGAGATAAAAACCCTTCTGTTTCGACCGCCAAACCTCTCAGGGGAGCATTTGCAACCATTTGGCACCATTTTTGAGTGAATGGCCGAAAGTCAGATTTTTGATGAAATTGTGACCCCGGGGCTTAGGGATTTTTTCAAAAAAATCTTTTTCTGCCGGTTAAGTTGTTGAGGGCTGATTTCTTTTCCTGTGATAAGAAGCCTTCTGTTTCGACCGCCAAACCTCTCAGGGGAGCATTTGCAACTGTTTGGCACCATTTTTGAGTGAATGGCCGAAAGTCAGATTTTTGATGAAATTGTGACTCCGGGGCTTAGGGATTTTTTCAAAAAAATCTTTTTCTGCCAGTTAAGTTGTCGAGGGCTGATTTCTTTTCCTGTGATAAAAAGCCTATTGTTTCGACCGCCAAACCTCTCAGGGGAGCATTTGCAACGGTTTGGCACCATTTTTGAGTGAATGGCCGAAAGTCAGATTTCTGATGAAATTGTGCCCCCGGGGCTTAGGGATTTTTTCAAAAAAATGTTTTTATGCAGGTTAAGTTGTTGAGGGCTGATTTCTTTTCCTGTGATAAGAAGCCTTTTGTTTCAACCGCCAAACCTCTCAGGGGAGCATTTGCAACCGTTTGGCACCATTTTTGAGTGAATGGCCGAAAGTCAGATTTTTGATGAAATTGTGACCCCGGGGCTTAGGGATTTTTTCAAAAAAATGTTTTTATGCAGGTTAAGTTGTCGAGGGCTGATTTCTTTTCCTCAGATAAAAAGCCTTCTGTTTCGACCGCCAAACCTCTCAGGGGAGCATTTGCAACCGTTTTGCACCATTTTTGAGTGAATGGCCGAAAGTCACATTTTTGATGAAATTGTGATTCCGGGGCTTAGGGATTTTTCCCAAAAAATCTTTTTCTGCCGGTTTAGTTGTCAAGGGCTGATTATTTTCTTTTGATAAAAAGCCTTCTGTTTCGACCGCCAAACCTCTCAGGGGAGCATTTGCAACCGTTTTGCACCATTTTTGAGTGAATGGCTGAAAGTCAGATTTTTGATGAAATTGTGACCCCGGGGCTTAGGGATTTTTTCAAAAAAATGTTTTTATGCAGGTTAAGTTGTTGAGGGCTGATTTCTTTTCCTGTGATAAAAAGCCTTCTGTTTCGACTGCCATACCTCTCAGGGGAGCATTTGCAACCGTTTTGCACCATTTTTGAGTGAATGGCCGAAAGTCAGATTTTTGATGAAATTGTGACCCCGGGGCTTAGGGATTTTTTCAAAAAAATGTTTTTATGCAGGTTAAGTTGTAGAGGGCTGATTTCTTTTCCTGTGATAAAAAGCCTTCTGTTTCGACCGCCAAACCTCTCAGGGGAGCATTTGCATCCATTTGGCAGCATTTTTGAGTGAATGGCCGAAAGTCAGATTTTTGATGAAAATGTGACCTCGGGGCTGAGGGATTTTTTCAAAAAAATGTTTTTATGCAGGTTAAGTTGATGAGGGCTGATTTCTTTTCCTGTGATAAAAAGCCTTCTGTTTCGACCGCCAAACCTCTCAGGGGAGCATTTGCAACCGTTTGGCACCATTTTTGAATGAATGGCCGAAAGTCAGATTTTTGATGAAATTGTAAACCCGGGGGGGCTTAAGGATTTTTTCAAAAAAATCTTTTTCTGCCGGTTAAGTTCTCGAGGCCTGATTTCTTTTCCTGTAATAAAAAGCCTTCTGTTTCGACCGCCAAACCTCTCAGGGGTGCATTTGCAACGGTTTGGCACCATTTTTGAGTGAATGGCCGAAAGTCAGATTTTTGTGAAATTGTGAACCCGGGGGCTTAGGGATTTTTTCAAAAAAATGTTTTTCTGCAGGTTAAGTTGTCGAGGGCTGATTTCTTTTCCTGTGATAAAAAGCCTTCTGTTTCAAACGCCAAACCTCTCAGGGGAGCATTTGCATCCCTTTGGAAACATTTTTGAGGGAATGGCCGAAAGTCAGATTTTTGATGAAATTGTGACCCCGGGGCTTAGGGATTTTTTCAAAAAAATGTTTTTATGCAGGTTAAGTTGATGAGGGCTGATTTCTTTTCCTGTGATAAAAAGCCTTCTGTTTCGACCGCCAAACCTCTCAGGGGAGCATTTGCAACCGTTTGGCACCATTTTTGAATGAATGGCCGAAAGTCAGATTTTTGATGAAATTGTAAACCCGGGGGGGCTTAAGGATTTTTTCAAAAAAATCTTTTTCTGCCGGTTAAGTTGTCGAGGCCTGATTTCTTTTCCTGTAATAAAAAGCCTTCTGTTTCGACCGCCAAACCTCTCAGGGGAGCATTTGCAACGGTTTGGCACCATTTTTGAGTGAATGGCCGAAAGTCAGATTTTTGTGAAATTGTGAACCCGGGGGCTTAGGGATTTTTTCAAAAAAATGTTTTTCTGCAGGTTAAGTTGTCGAGGGCTGATTTCTTTTCCTGTGATAAAAAGCCTTCTGTTTCAAACGCCAAACCTCTCAGGGGAGCATTTGCATCCCTTTGGAAACATTTTTGAGGGAATGGCCGAAAGTCAGATTTTTGATGAAATTGTGACCCCGGGGCTTAGGGATTTTTTCAAAAAAATCTTTTTCTGCCTGTTAAGTTGTCGAGGACTGATTTCTTTTCCTTTGATAAGAAGCCTACTGTTTCGACCGCCAAACCTCTCAGGGGAGCATTTGCAACCTTTTGGCACCGTTTTTGAGTGAATGGCCAAAAGTCAGATTTTTGATGAAATTGTGACTCCGGGGCTAAGGGATTTTTTCAAAAAAATCTCTTTCTGCCGGTTTAGTTGTCGAGGGCTGATTTCTTTTCCTGTGATAAAAAGCCTTCTGTTTCGACCGCCAAACATCTCAAGGGAGCATTTGCAACCGTTTGGTACCATTTTTGAGTGAATGGCCGAAAGTCAGATTTTTGTTGAAATCGTGACTCCGGGGCTTAGGGATTTTTTTTAAAAAATGTTTTTCTGCAGGTTAAGTTGTTGAGGGCTGATTTCTTTTCCTGTCATAAGAAGCCTTTTGTTTCAACCGCCAAACCTCTCAGGGGAGAATTTGCAACCGTTTGGCACCATTTTTGAGTGAATGGACGAAAGTCAGATTTTTGATGAAATTGTGACCCCGGGGCTTAGGGATTTTTTCAAAAAAATCTTTTTCTGCCGGTTAAGTTGTTGAGGGCTGATTTCTTTTCCTGTAATAAAAAGCCTTCTGTTTCGACCGCCAAACCTCTCAGGGGAGCATTTGCAACAGTTTGGGACCCTTTTTTAAGGAATGGCTGAAAGTCAGATTTTTGATGTAATGGTGACCCCGGGGCTTAGGGATTTTTTCAAAAAAATCTGTTTCTGCCGGTTAAGTTGTTGAGGGCTGATTTCTTTTCCTGTGATAAGAAGCCTTTTGTTTCAACCGCCAAACCTCTCAGGGGAGCATTTGCAACCATTTGGCACCATTTTTGAGTGAATGGCCAAAAGTCAGATTTTTGATGAAATTGTGACCACGGGGCTTAGCGATTTTTTCAAAAAAATCTTTTTCTGCTGGTTTAGTTGTCGAGGGCTGATTTCTTTTCCTGTGATAAGAAGTCTTTTGTTTCAACCGCCAAACCTCTCAGGGGAGCATTTGCAACCGTTTGGCACCATTTTTGAGTGAATGGCCGAAAGTCAGATTTTTGATGAAATTGTGACCCCGGGGCTTAGCGATTTTTTCAAAAAAATCTTTTTCTGCTGATTTAGTTGTCGAGGGCTGATTATTTTCCTTTGATAAAAAGCCTTCTGTTTCGACCGCCAAACCTCTCAGGGGAGCATTTGCAACCGTTTGGCACCATTTTTGAGTGAATGGCCGAAAGTCAGATTTTTGATGAAATTGTGACCCCGGGGCTTAGCGATTTTTTCAAAAAAATCTTTTTCTGCTGGTTTAGTTGTCGAGGGCTGATTTCTTTTCCTGTGATAAGAAGTCTTTTGTTTCAACCGCCAAACCTCTCAGGGGAGCATTTGCAACCGTTTGGCACCATTTTTGAGTGAATGGCCGAAAGTCAGATTTTTGATGAAATTTTTACCCCGGGGGCTTATGGATTTTTTCAAAAAAATCTTTTTCTGCCGGTTTAGTTGTCAAGGGCTCATTATTTTCCTGTGATAAAAAGCCTTCTGTTTCGACCACCAAATCTCTCAGGGGAGCATTTGCAACCGTTTTGCACCATTTTTGAGTGACTGGCCGAAAGTCAGATTTTTGATGAAATTGTGACCCCGGGGCTTAGGGATTTTTCCAAAAAAATGTTTTTCTGCCGGTTAAGTTGTTGAGGACTGATTTCTTTTCCTGTGATAAGAAGCCTTCTGTTTCGACCGCCAAACCTCTCAGGGGAGCATTTGCAACTGTTTGGCACCATTTTTGAGTGAATGGCTGAAAGTCAGATTTTTGATGAAATTGTGACCCCGGGGCTTAGGGATTTTTTTAAAAAAATGTTTTTCTACAGGTTAAGTTGTTGAGGGCTGATTTCTTTTCCTGTGATAAGAAGCCTTTTGTTTCAACCGCCAAACCTCTCAGGGGAGTATTTGCAACCGTTTGGCACCATTTTTGAGTGAATCGCCAAAAGTCAGATTTTTGATTAAATTGTGACCCCGGGGCTTAGGGATTTTTTCAAAAAAAGCTTTTTCTGCTGGTTTAGTTGTCGAGGGCTGATTATTTTCCGTTGATAAAAAGCCTTCTGTTTCGACCGCCAAACCTCTCAGGGGAGCATTTGCAACCGTTTGGCACCATTTTTGAGTAAATGGCTGAAAGTCAGATTTTTGATGAAATTGTGACCCCGGGGCTTAGCGATTTTTTCAAAAAAATCTTTTTCTGCTGGTTTAGTTGTCGAGGGCTGATTCTTTTCCTTTGATAAAAAGCATTCTGTTTCGACCGCCAAACCTCTCAGGGGAGCATTTGCAACCGTTTGGCACCATTTTTGAGTGAATGGCCGAAAGTCAGATTTTTGATGAAATTTTTACCCCGGGGGCTTATGGATTTTTTCAAAAAAATCTTTTTCTGCCGGTTTAAGTTGTCAAGGGCTCATTATTTTCCTGTGATAAAAAGCCTTCTGTTTCGACCACCAAATCTCTCAGGGGAGCATTTGCAACCGTTTTGCACCATTTTTGAGTGACTGGCCGAAAGTCAGATTTTTGATGAAATTGTGACTCCGGGGCTTAGGGATTTTTTCAAAAAAATGTTTTTCTGCAGGTTAAGTTATCGAGGGCTGATTTCTTTTCCTGAGATAAAAAGCCTTCTGTTTCGAACGCCAAACCTTTCAGGGGAGCATTTGCAACCGTTTTGCACCATTTTTGAGTGAATGGCTGAAAGTCAGATTTTTGATGAAATTGTGACCCCGGGGCTTAGGGATTTTTTCAATAAAATCTTTTTCTGCCAGTATAGTTGTCAAGGGCTGATTTCTTTTCCTGTGATAAAAAGCCTTCTGTTTCGACCGCGAAACCTCTCAGGGGAGCATTTGCAACCGTTTGGCTCCATTTTTGAGTGAATGGCCGAAAGTCAGATTTTTGATGAAATTGTGACCCCGGGGCTTAGGGATTTTTTCAAAAAAATCTTTTTCTGCCGGTTTAGTTGTCAAGGGCTGATTATTTTCCTGTGATAAAAAGCCTTCTGTTTCGACCACCAAATCTCTCAGGGGAGCATTTGCAACCGTTTTGCACCATTTTTGAGTGACTGGCCGAAAGTCAGATTTTTGATGAAATTGTGACCCCGGGGCTTAGGGATTTTTTCAAAAAAATGTTCTTCTACAGGTTAAGTTGTTGAGGGCTGATTTCTTTTCCTGTGATAAGAAGCCTTTTGTTTCAACCGCCAAACCTCTCAGGGGAGCATTTGCAACCGTTTGGCTCCATTTTTGAGTGAATGGCCGAAAGTCAGATTTTTGATGAAATTGTGACCCCGGGGCTTAGGGATTTTTTCAAAAAAATCTTTTTCTGCCGGTTTAGTTGTCAAGGGCTGATTATTTTCCTGTGATAAAAAGCCTTCTGTTTCGACCACCAAATCTCTCAGGGGAGCATTTGCAACCGTTTTGCACCATTTTTGAGTGACTGGCCGAAAGTCAGATTTTTGATGAAATTGTGACCCCGGGGCTTAGGGATTTTTTCAAAAAAATGTTCTTCTACAGGTTAAGTTGTTGAGGGCTGATTTCTTTTCCTGTGATAAGAAGCCTTTTGTTTCAACCGCCAAACCTCTCAGGGGAGCATTTGCAACCGTTTGGCACCATTTTTGAGTGAATCGCCGAAAGTCAGATTTTTGTTGAAATTGTGACTGCGGGGCTTAGGGATTTTTTCAAAAAAATGTTTTTCTGCCGGTTAAGTTGTTGAGGACTGATTTCTTTTCCTGTGATAAGAAGCCTTTTGTTTCAACCGCCAAACCTCTCAGGGGAGCATTTGCAACAGTTTGGGACCATTTTTGAGTGAATGGCCGAAAGTCAGATTTTTGTTGAAATCGTGACTCCGGGGCTTAGGGATTTTTTTAAAAAAATGTTTTTCTGCAGGTTAAGTTGTTGAGGGCTGATTTCTTTTCCTGTCATAAGAAGCCTTTTGTTTCAACCGCCAAACCTCTCAGGGGAGAATTTGCAACCGTTTGGCACCATTTTTGAGTGAATGGACGAAAGTCAGATTTTTGATGAAATTGTGACCCCGGGGCTTAGGGATTTTTTCAAAAAAATCTTTTTCTGCCGGTTAAGTTGTTGAGGGCTGATTTCTTTTCCTGTAATAAAAAGCCTTCTGTTTCGACCGCCAAACCTCTCAGGGGAGCATTTGCAACAGTTTGGGACCCTTTTTTAAGGAATGGCTGAAAGTCAGATTTTTGATGTAATGGTGACCCCGGGGCTTAGGGATTTTTTCAAAAAAATGTTCTTCTACAGGTTAAGTTGTTGAGGGCTGATTTCTTTTCCTGTGATAAGAAGCCTTTTGTTTCAACCGCCAAACCTCTCAGGGGAGCATTTGCAACCGTTTGGCTCCATTTTTGAGTGAATGGCCGAAAGTCAGATTTTTGATGAAATTGTGACCCCGGGGCTTAGGGATTTTTTCAAAAAAATCTTTTTCTGCCGGTTTAGTTGTCAAGGGCTGATTATTTTCCTGTGATAAAAAGCCTTCTGTTTCGACCACCAAATCTCTCAGGGGAGCATTTGCAACCGTTTTGCACCATTTTTGAGTGACTGGCCGAAAGTCAGATTTTTGATGAAATTGTGACCCCGGGGCTTAGGGATTTTTTCAAAAAAATGTTCTTCTACAGGTTAAGTTGTTGAGGGCTGATTTCTTTTCCTGTGATAAGAAGCCTTTTGTTTCAACCGCCAAACCTCTCAGGGGAGCATTTGCAACCGTTTGGCACCATTTTTGAGTGAATCGCCGAAAGTCAGATTTTTGTTGAAATTGTGACTGCGGGGCTTAGGGATTTTTTCAAAAAAATGTTTTTCTGCCGGTTAAGTTGTTGAGGACTGATTTCTTTTCCTGTGATAAGAAGCCTTTTGTTTCAACCGCCAAACCTCTCAGGGGAGCATTTGCAACAGTTTGGGACCATTTTTGAGTGAATGGCCGAAAGTCAGATTTTTGTTGAAATCGTGACTCCGGGGCTTAGGGATTTTTTTTAAAAAATGTTTTTCTGCAGGTTAAGTTGTTGAGGGCTGATTTCTTTTCCTGTCATAAGAAGCCTTTTGTTTCAACCGCCAAACCTCTCAGGGGAGAATTTGCAACCGTTTGGCACCATTTTTGAGTGAATGGACGAAAGTCAGATTTTTGATGAAATTGTGACCCCGGGGCTTAGGGATTTTTTCAAAAAAATCTTTTTCTGCCGGTTAAGTTGTTGAGGGCTGATTTCTTTTCCTGTAATAAAAAGCCTTCTGTTTCGACCGCCAAACCTCTCAGGGGAGCATTTGCAACAGTTTGGGACCCTTTTTTAAGGAATGGCTGAAAGTCAGATTTTTGATGTAATGGTGACCCCGGGGCTTAGGGATTTTTTCAAAAAAATCTGTTTCTGCCGGTTAAGTTGTTGAGGGCTGATTTCTTTTCCTGTGATAAGAAGCCTTTTGTTTCAACCGCCAAACCTCTCAGGGGAGCATTTGCAACCATTTGGCACCATTTTTGAGTGAATGGCCAAAAGTCAGATTTTTGATGAAATTGTGACCCCGGGGCTTAGCGATTTTTTCAAAAAAATCTTTTTCTGCTGGTTTAGTTGTCGAGGGCTGATTTCTTTTCCTGTGATAAGAAGTCTTTTGTTTCAACCGCCAAACCTCTCAGGGGAGCATTTGCAACCGTTTGGCACCATTTTGGAGTGAATCGCCAAAAGTCAGATTTTTGATGAAATTGTGACCCCGGGGCTTAGCGATTTTTTCAAAAAAATCTTTTTCTGCTGGTTTAGTTGTCGAGGGCTGATTATTTTCCTTTGATAAAAAGCCTTCTGTTTCGACCGCCAAACCTCTCAGGGGAGCATTTGCAACCGTTTGGCACCATTTTTGAGTGAATGGCCGAAAGTCAGATTTTTGATGAAATTGTGACCCCGGGGCTTAGCGATTTTTTCAAAAAAATCTTTTTCTGCTGGTTTAGTTGTCGAGGGCTGATTTCTTTTCCTGTGATAAGAAGTCTTTTGTTTCAACCGCCAAACCTCTCAGGGGAGCATTTGCAACCGTTTGGCACCATTTTTGAGTGAATGGCCGAAAGTCAGATTTTTGATGAAATTTTTACCCCGGGGGCTTAGGGATTTTTTCAAAAAAATCTTTTTCTGCCGGTTTAGTTGTCAAGGGCTCATTATTTTCCTGTGATAAAAAGCCTTCTGTTTCGACCACCAAATCTCTCAGGGGAGCATTTGCAACCGTTTTGCACCATTTTTGAGTGACTGGCCGAAAGTCAGATTTTTGATGAAATTGTGACCCCGGGGCTTAGAGATTTTTTCAAAAAAATGTTTTTCTGCATGTTAAGTTGTTGAGGGCTGATTTCTTTTCCTGTGATAAGAAGCCTTCTGTTTCAACCGCCAAACCTCTCAGGGGAGCATTTACAACCTTTTGGTACCATTTTTGAGTGAATGGCCGAAAGTCAGATTTTTGATGAAATTGTGACCCCGGGGCTTAGGGATTTTTTCATAAAAATGTTTTTCTGCAGGTTAAGTTATCGAGGGCTGATTTCTTTTCCTGAGATAAAAAGCCTTCTGTTTCGAACGCCAAACCTTTCAGGGGAGCATTTGCAACCGTTTGGCACCATTTTTGAGTGAATGGCCAAAAGTCAGATTTTTGATGAAATTGTGACCCCGGGGCTTAGGGATTTTTTCAAAAAAATGTTTTTCTGCAGGTTAAGTTATCGAGGGCTGATTTCTTTTCCTGAGATAAAAAGCCTTCTGTTTCGAACGCCAAACCTTTCAGGGGAGCATTTGCAACCGTTTTGCACCATTTTTGAGTGAATGGCTGAAAGTCAGATTTTTGATGAAATTGTGACCCCGGGGCTTAGGGATTTTTTCAAAAAAATCTTTTTCTGCCGGTTTAGTTGTCAAGGGCTCATTATTTTCCTGTGATAAAAAGCCTTCTGTTTCGACCACCAAATCTCTCAGGGGAGCATTTGCAACCGTTTTGCACCATTTTTGAGTGACTGGCCGAAAGTCAGATTTTTGATGAAATTGTGACTCCGGGGCTTAGGGATTTTTTCAAAAAAATGTTTTTCTGCAGGTTAAGTTGTCAAGGGCTTATTATTTTCCTGTGATAAAAAGCCTTCTGTTTCGACCACCAAATCTCTCGGGGGAGCTTTTGCAACCGTTTTGCACCATTTTTGAGTGAGTGGCTAAAAGTCAGATTTTTGATGAAATTGTGACCCCGGGGCTTAGAGATTTTTTCAAAAAAATGTTTTTCTGCATGTTAAGTTGTTGAGGGCTGATTTCTTTTCCTGTGATAAGAAGCCTTCTGTTTCAACCGCCAAACCTCTCAGGGGAGCATTTACAACCTTTTGGTACCATTTTTGAGTGAATCGCCGAAAGTCAGATTTTTGTTGAAATTGTGACTGCGGGGCTTAGGGATTTTTTCAAAAAAATGTTTTTCTGCCGGTTAAGTTGTTGAGGACTGATTTCTTTTCCTGTGATAAGAAGCCTTTTGTTTCAACCGCCAAACCTCTCAGGGGAGCATTTGCAACCGTTTGGCACCATTTTTGAGTGAATCGCCAAAAGTCAGATTTTTGATGAAATTGTGACCCCGGGGCTTAGGGATTTTTTCAAAAAAATCTTTTTCTGCCGGTTTAGTTGTCAAGGGCTGATTATTTTCCTGTGATAAAAAGCCTTCTGTTTCGACCACCAAATCTCTCAGGGGAGCATTTGCAACCGTTTTGCACCATTTTTGAGTGACTGGCCGAAAGTCAGATTTTTGATGAAATTGTGACCCCGGGGCTTAGGGATTTTTTCAAAAAAATGTTCTTCTACAGGTTAAGTTGTTGAGGGCTGATTTCTTTTCCTGTGATAAGAAGCCTTTTGTTTCAACCGCCAAACCTCTCAGGGGAGCATTTGCAACCGTTTGGCACCATTTTTGAGTGAATCGCCGAAAGTCAGATTTTTGTTGAAATTGTGACTGCGGGGCTTAGGGATTTTTTCAAAAAAATGTTTTTCTGCCGGTTAAGTTGTTGAGGACTGATTTCTTTTCCTGTGATAAGAAGCCTTTTGTTTCAACCGCCAAACCTCTCAGGGGAGCATTTGCAACCGTTTGGCACCATTTTTGAGTGAATCGCCAAAAGTCAGATTTTTGATGAAATTGTGACCCCGGGGCTTAGCGATTTTTTCAAAAAAATCTTTTTCTGCTGGTTTAGTTGTCGAGGGCTGATTCTTTTCCTTTGATAAAAAGCCTTCTGTTTCGACCGCCAAACCTCTCAGGGGAGCATTTGCAACTGTTTGGCACCATTTTTGAGTGAATGGCTGAAAGTCAGATTTTTGTTGAAATTGTGACTCCGGGGCTTAGGGATTTTTTCAAAAAAATCTTTTTCTGCCGGTTTAGTTGTCAAGGGCTGATTATTTTCCTGTGATAAAAAGCCTTCTGTTTCGACCACCAAATCTCTCAGGGGAGCATTTGCAACCGTTTTGCACCATTTTTGAGTGAATGGCTGAAAGTCAGATTTTTGATGAAATTGTGACCCCGGGGGGGCTTAGGGATTTTTTTCAAAAAAATGTTTTTCTGCCGGTTTAGTTGTCAAGGGCTGATTATTTTCCTGTGATAAAAAGCCTTCTGTTTCGAACGCCAAACCTCTCAGGGGAGCATTTGCAACCGTTTGGCACCATTTTTGAGTGAATTGCTGAAAGTCAGATTTTTGATGAAATTGTGACCCCGGGGGGGCTTAGGGATTTTTTTCAAAAAAAAAATTCTGCAGGTTAAGTTGTTTAGGACTGATTTCTTTTCCTGTGATAAGAAGCCTTCTGTTTCGACCACCAAATCTCTCAGGGGAGCATTTGCAACCGATTTGCACCATTTTTGAGTGAATGGCCGAAAGTCAGATTTTTGATGAAATTGTAACCCCGGGGCTTAGGGATTTTTTCAAAAGAATCTTTTTCTGCCGGTATAGTTGTCAAGGGCTGATTTCTTTTCCTGTGATAAAAAGCCTTCTGTTTCGACCACCAAACCTCTCAGGGGAGCATTTGCAACTGTTTGGCACCATTTTTGAGTGAATGGCTGAAAGTCAGATTTTTGATGAAATTGTGACCCCGGGGCTTAGGGATTTTTTTAAAAAAATGTTTTTCTACAGGTTAAGTTGTTGAGGGCTGATTTCTTTTCCTGTGATAAGAAGCCTTTTGTTTCAACCGCCAAACCTCTCAGGGGAGTATTTGCAACCGTTTGGCACCATTTTTGAGTGAATCCTCAAAAGTCAGATTTTTGATGAAATTGTGACTCCGGGGCTTAGGGATTTTTTCAAAAAAATCTTTTTCTGCCGGTTTAGTTGTCAAGGGCTGATTATTTTCCTTTGATAAAAAGCCTTCTGTTTCGACCGACAAACCTCTCAGGGGAGCAATTGCATCCGTTTGGAAACATTTTTGAGTGAATGGCCGAAAGTCAGATTTTTGATGAAATTGTGACTCCGGGGCTTAGGGATTTTTTCAAAAAAATCTTTTTCTGCCGGTTTAGTTGTCAAGGGCTGATTATTTTCCTGTGATAAAAAGCCTTCTGTTTCGACCACCAAATCTCTCAGGGGAGCATTTGCAACCGTTTTGCACCATTTTTGAGTGACTGGCCGAAAGTCAGATTTTTGATGAAATTGTGACTCCGGGGCTTAGGGATTTTTTCAAAAAAATGTTTTTCTGCAGGTTAAGTTATCGAGGGCTGATTTCTTTTCCTGAGATAAAAAGCCTTCTGTTTCAAACGCCAAACCTTTCAGGGGAGCATTTGCAACCGTTTTGCACCATTTTTGAGTGAATGGCTGAAAGTCAGATTTTTGATGAAATTGTGACCCCGGGGCTTAGGGATTTTTTCAATAAAATCTTTTTCTGCCAGTATAGTTGTCAAGGGCTGATTTCTTTTCCTGTGATAAAAAGCCTTCTGTTTCGACCGCGAAACCTCTCAGGGGAGCATTTGCAACCGTTTGGCTCCATTTTTGAGTGAATGGCCGAAAGTCAGATTTTTGATGAAATTGTGACCCCGGGGCTTAGGGATTTTTTCATAAAAATGTTTTTCTGCAGGTTAAGTTATCGAGGGCTGATTTCTTTTCCTGAGATAAAAAGCCTTCTGTTTCGAACGCCAAACCTTTCAGGGGAGCATTTGCAACCGTTTGGCACCATTTTTGAGTGAATGGCCAAAAGTCAGATTTTTGATGAAATTGTGACCCCGGGGCTTAGGGATTTTTTCAAAAAAATGTTTTTCTGCAGGTTAAGTTATCGAGGGCTGATTTCTTTTCCTGAGATAAAAAGCCTTCTGTTTCGAACGCCAAACCTTTCAGGGGAGCATTTGCAACCGTTTTGCACCATTTTTGAGTGAATGGCTGAAAGTCAGATTTTTGATGAAATTGTGACCCCGGGGCTTAGGGATTTTTTCAAAAAAATCTTTTTCTGCCGTTTTAGTTGTCAAGGGCTGATTATTTTCCTGTGATAAAAAGCCTTCTGTTTCGACCACCAAATCTCTCGGGGGAGCTTTTGCAACCGTTTTGCACCATTTTTGAGTGAGTGGCTGAAAGTCAGATTTTTGATGAAATTGTGACCCCGGGGCTTAGAGATTTTTTCAAAAAAATGTTTTTCTGCATGTTAAGTTGTTGAGGGCTGATTTCTTTTCCTGTGATAAGAAGCCTTCTGTTTCAACCGCCAAACCTCTCAGGGGAGCATTTACAACCTTTTGGTACCATTTTTGAGTGAATGGCCGAAAGTCAGATTTTTGATGAAATTGTGACCCCGGGGCTTAGGGATTTTTTCAAAAAAATCTTTTTCTGCCGGTTAAGTTGTCAAGGGCTGATTTCTTTTGCTGTGATAAAAAGCCTTCTCTTTCGATGGCCAAACCTCTCAGGGGAGCATTTGCAACCGTATGGCAGTATTTTTGAGTGAATGGTTGAAAGTCAGATTTTTGATGTAATTGTGATCCCGGGGCTTAGGGAGTTTTTCAAAAAAAACTTTTTCTGCCGGTTAAGTTGTCAAGTGCTGATTTCTTTTCCTGTGATAAAAATCCATTTTTTTCGATGACCAAACCTCTCAGGGGAGCATTTGCAACCGTTTGGCACCATTTTTGAGTGAATGGCCGAAAGTCAGATTTTTGATGAAATTGTGACCCCGGGGCTTAGGGATTTTTTCAAAAAAATGTTTTTTCTGCCAGTTAAGTTGTTGAGGACTGATTTCTTTTCCTGTGATAAGAAGCCTTCTGTTTCGAACTCCAAACCTCTCACGGGAGCATTTGCAACCGTTTGGCACCATTTTTGAGTGAATCGCCGAAAGTCAGATTTTTGTTGAAATTGTGACTGCGGGGCTTAAGGATTTTTTCAAAAAAATCTTTTTCTGCCAGTTAAGTTCTTGAGGGCTGATTTCTTTTCCTGTGATAAGAAGCCTTCTGTTTCGACCGCCAAACCTCTCAGGGGAGCATTTGCAACTGTTTGGCACCATTTTTGAGTGAATGGCTGAAAGTCAGATTTTTGATGAAATTGTGACCCCGGGGCTTAGCGATTTTTTCAAAAAAATCTTTTTCTGCTGGTTTAGTTGTCGAGGGCTGATTATTTTCCTTTCATAAAAAGCCTTCTGTTTCGACCGCCAAACCTCTCAGGGGAGCATTTGCAACTGTTTGGCACCATTTTTGAGTGAATCGCTGAAAGCCAGATTTTTGATGAAATTGTGACCCCGGGGGCTTAGGGATTTCTTCAAAAAAATCTTTTTCTGCCGGTTTAGTTGTCAAGGGCTGATTATTTTCCTGTGATAAAAAGCCTTCTGTTTCTACCACCAAATCTCTCAGGGGAGCATTTGCAACCGTTTTGAACCATTTTTGAGTGACTGGCCGAAAGTCAGATTTTTGATGAAAATGTGACCCCGGGGCTTAGCGATTTTTTCACAAAAATCTTTTTCTGCTGGTTTAGTTGTCGAGGGCTGATTATTTTCCTTTGATAAAAAGCCTTCTGTTTCGACCGCCAAACCTCTCAGGGGAGCATTTGCAACTGTTTGGCACCATTTTTGAGTGAATGGCTGAAAGTCAGATTTTTGATGAAATTGTAACCCCGGGGCTTAGGGATTTTTTCAATAAAATCTTTTTCTGCCAGTATAGTTGTCAAGGGCTGATTTCTTTTCCTGTGATAAAAAGCCTTCTGTTTCGACCGCGAAACCTCTCAGGGGAGCATTTGCAACCGTTTGGCTCCATTTTTGAGTGAATGGCCGAAAGTCAGATTTTTGATGAAATTGTGACCCCGGGGCTTAGGGATTTTTTCATAAAAATGTTTTTCTGCAGGTTAAGTTATCGAGGGCTGATTTCTTTTCCTGAGATAAAAAGCCTTCTGTTTCGAACGCCAAACCTTTCAGGGGAGCATTTGCAACCGTTTGGCACCATTTTTGAGTGAATGGCCGAAAGTCAGATTTTTGATGAAATTGTGACCCCGGGGCTTAGCGATTTTTTCAAAAAAATCTTTTTCTGCTGGTTTAGTTGTCGGGGGCTGATTATTTTCCTTTGATAAAAAGCCTTCTGTTTCGACCGCCAAACCTCTCAGGGGAGCATTTGCAACTGTTTGGCACCATTTTTGAGTGAATCGCTGAAAGCCAGATTTTTGATGAAATTGTGACCCCGGGGGCTTAGTTGTTGTTAAGTTGTTGAGGGCTGATTACTTTTCCTGTGATAAGAAGCCTTCTGTTTCGACCGCCAAACCTCTCAGGGGAGCATTTGCAACTGTTTGGCACCATTTTTGAGTGAATGGCTGAAAGTCAGATTTTTGATGAAATTGTGACCCCGGGGCTTAGGGATTTTTTTAAAAAAATGTTTTTCTGCAGGTTAAGTTGTTGAGGGCTGATTTCTTTTCCTGTGATAAGAAGCCTTTTGTTTCAACCGCCAAACCTCTCAGGGGAGCATTTGCAACCGTTTGGCACCATTTTTGAGTGAATCGCCAAAAGTCAGATTTTTGATGAAATTGTGACCCCGGGGCTTAGCGATTTTTTCAAAAAAATCTTTTTCTGCTGGTTTAGTTGTCGAGGGCTGATTATTTTCCTTTCATAAAAAGCCTTCTGTTTCGACCGCCAAACCTCTCAGGGGAGCATTTGCAACTGTTTGGCTCCATTTTTGAGTGAATCGCTGAAAGCCAGATTTTTGATGAAATTGTGACCCCGGGGGCTTAGGGATTTCTTCAAAAAAATCTTTTTCTGCCGGTTTAGTTGTCAAGGGCTGATTATTTTCCTGTGATAAAAAGCCTTTTGTTTCAACCGCCAAACCTCTCAGGGGAGCATTTGCAACCGTTTGGCACCATTTTTGAGTGAATCGCCAAAAGTCAGATTTTTGATGTAATGGTGACCCCGGGGCTTAGGGATTTTTTCAAAAAAATCTGTTTCTGCCGGTTAAGTTGTTGAGGGCTGATTTCTTTTCCTTTGATAAAAAGCCTTCTGTTTCGACCGCCAAACCTCTCAGGGGAGCATTTGCAACCGTTTGGCACCATTTTTGAATGAATGGCTGAAAGTCAGATTTTTGATGAAATTGTGACTCCGGGGCTTAGGGATTTTTTCAAAAAAATCTTTTTCTACCGGTTTAGTTGTCGAGGGCTGATTATTTCCCTTTGATAAAAAGCCTTCTGTTTCGACCGCCAAACCTCTCAGGGGAGCATTTGTAACTCTTTGGCACCATTTTTGAGTGAACGGCCGAAAGTCAGATTTTTGATGAAATTGTGAACCCGGGGGCTTAGGGATTTTTTCAAAAAAATCTTTTTCTGCCGGTTAATTTGTCGAGGGCTGATTTCTTTTCCTGTGATAAAAAGCCTTCTGTTTCGACCACCAAATCTCTCAGTGGAGCATTTGCAACCGTTTGGCAACATTTTTGAATGAATGGCTGAAAGTCAGATTTTTGATGAAATTGTGACCCCGGGGCTTAGGGATTTTTTCAATAAAATCTTTCTCTGCCGGTTTAGTTGTCGAGGGCTGATTATTTTCCTGTGATAAAAAGCCTTCTGTTTCGACCGCCAAACCTCTCAGGGGAGCATTTGCAACCGTTTTGCACCATTTTTGAGTGAATTGCTGAAAGTCAGATTTTTGATGAAATTGTGACCCCGGGGCTTAGGGATTTTTTCAAAAATATCTTTTTCTGCCGGTTTAGTTGTCAAGGGCTGATTATTTTCCTGTGATAAAAAGCCTTTTGTTTCGACCACCAAATCTCTCAGGGGAGCATTTGCAACCGTTTTACACAATTTTTGAGTGAATGGCTGAAAGTCAGATTTTTGATGAAATTGTGACCCCGGGGCTTAGAGATTTTTTCAAAAAAATCTTTTTCTGCCGGTTAAGTTGTTGAGGGCTGATTTCTTTTCCTGTAATAAGAAGCCTTCTGTTTCAACCGCCAAACCTCTCAGGGGAGCATTTGCAACCTTTTGGTACCATTTTTGAGTGAATGGCCGAAAGTCAGATTTTTGATGAAATTGTGACCCCGGGGCTTAGGGATTTTTTTTAAAAAAAAAATTTCTTCTGGTTCAATTGTTAAGGGATGACTTCTATTCCTGTGATAAAAAGCCTTCTGTTTCGACCACCAAATCTCCCAGGGGAGCATTTGCATCCGTTTTGCACCATTTTTGAGTGAATGGCCGAAAGTCAGATTTTTGATGAAATTGTGACCCCGGGGCTTAAGGATTTTTTCAAAAAAATCTTTTTCTGCCGGTTTAGTTGTCAAGGGCTGATTATTTTCCTGTGATAAAAAGCCTTCTGTTTCGACCACCAAATCTCTCAGGGGAGCACTTGCAACCGTTTTGCACCATTTTTGAGTGAATGGCCGAAAGTCAGATTTTTGATGAAATTGTGACCCCAGGGCTTAGAGATTTTTTCAAAAAAATGTTTTTCTGCATGTTAAGTTGTTGAGGGCTGATTTTTTTTCTTGTGATAAGAAGCCTTCTGTTTCAACCGCCAAACCTCTCAGGGGAGCATTTGCAACCGTTTGGCACCATTTTGGAGTGAATGGCCGAAAGTCAGATTTTTGATGTAATTGTGATCCCGGGGCTTAGGGAGTTTTTCAAAAAAATCTTTTTCTGCCGGTTATGTTGTCAAGGGCTGATTTCTTTTCCTGTGATATAAAGCCTTTTATTTCGACGACCAAACCTCTCAGGAGAGCATTTGCAACCGTTTGGCACCATTTTTGAGTGAATGGCCGAAAGTCAGATTTTTTATGAAATTGTGACCCCGGGGCTTAGGGATTTTTTCAAAATAAAATTCTGCAAGTTAAGTTGTCGAGGGCTGATTTCTTTTCCTGTGATAAGAAGCCTTCTGTTTCAACCGCCAAACCTCTCAGGGGAGCATTTGCATCCGTTTGGCACCATTTCTTAGTGGTAGTAAAATAGCTTTAAAGTAGTAGTAAATTAGTAGTAAAATTGTAGTAAAGTAGTAGTAAAGCGGCAGTAAAGCAGTAGTAAAGTAGTAGTAAAACATTAGTAAAGTAGTAGTAAAGTTGTAGTAAAACAGTATTAAAGTAGTAGTAAGAATGACCTCAGAAGTGTTCGTTGTACAAAAAGGCGCCATGTTGGTAGCCTCAATCAAGAGGTTTTTCCAATTTTTTCCATATAAAGTAGTGGGGCGGGGGGAATGGCTTCTCAGTGTTTGTATGTTGATCCCTGTTTACACTATCATGTTAAAAAGTACACCAGAATTTAGTGGCGTTGGATATTTTGGGTCCCAAAATGTCCCCGCCAGCAGTTGCTTCATAAAATCCTTTAGTCAGAACTGAGCGATGGGCAACACACTGTCGTGAGTCAGGAGCTGTGTGAGGAGCCCGTAGTCAAAACTGAGGTGAGGACAAAAGCATACCCTCCAACATTTCTCCGATGAAAATAGGGGTGCCCTGTTCTGTAACAACAATTTTACTACAGTGGTACCTCAGGTTAAGTACTTAATTCGTTCCGGAGGTCCGTTCTTAAACTGAAACTGTTCTTAACCTGAAGCACCACTTTAGCTAATGGGGCCTCGTGCTGTCGCTGGGCCGCCGGAACATGATTTCTCTTCTCAGAAGCAAATTTCTTAACCTGAAGCACTATTTCTGGGTTAGCGGAGTCTGTAACCTGAAGCATCTGTAACCTGAAACATATGTAACCCGAGGTACCACTGTATTTATACCACATCCATCTGCCTGGGTTGCTCTAGCCACTCTGGGCGGCTTCCAAAACATATAAAAAGGTAAAAAAACAGCAAACATTAAAAAACTTCCCTATGTTGTTGTTGTTTAGTCATTTAGTCATGTCCGACTCTTTGTGACTCCATGGACCAGAGCACGCCAGGCACCTCTGTCCTCCACTACCTCCCGCAGTTTGGTCAAACTCATGCTGGTAACCTCGAAAACACTATCCAGCCATCTCGTCTTCTGTCGCCCCCTTCTCCTTGTGCCCTCCATCTTTCCCAGCATCAGTGTCTTCTCCAGGGAGTCTTCTCTTCTCATGAGGTGGCCAAAGTACAGGAGCCTCAGCTTCACCATCTGTCCTTCCAGTGAGCACTCAGGGCTGATTTCCTTAAGAATGGATGCGTTTGATCTTCTTGCAGTCCATGGGACTCTCAAGAGTCTCCTCCAGCACCGTAATTCAAAAGCATCAATTCTTCGGCGATCAGCCTTCTTCATGGTCCAGCTCTCACTTCCATAGATCACTACTGGGAAAACCATGGCTTTAACTATACGGACCTTTGTTGGCAAGGTGACGTCTCTACTTCTCAAGATGCTGTCTAGGCCTGTCATTGCCCTTCTCCCAAGAAGCAGGCGTCTTTTAATTTCGTGGCTGCTGTCACCATCTGCAGTGATCACGGAGCCCAAGAAAGTAAAATCTCTCACTGCCTCCATTTCTTCCCCTTCTATTTGCCAGGAGATGATGGGACCAGTGGCCACGATCTTCGTTTTTTTGATGTTGAGCTTTTGTGCTCTCCTCTTTCACCCTCATTAAAAGGTTCTTTAATTCCTCCTCACTTTCTGCCATCAAGGTTGTGTCATCTGCATATCTGAGGTTGTTGATATTTCTTCCGGCAATCTTAATTCTAGCTTGGGATTCATCCAGCCCAGCCTTTCGCATGATGCATTCTGCATATAAATTAAATAAGCAGGGAGACAAAATACAGCCTTGTCGTACTCCTTTTCCAATTTTGAACCAATCAGTTGTTCCATATCCAGTTCTAACTGTAGCTTCTTGTCCCACATAGAGATTTCTCAGGAGACAGATGAGGTGATCAGGCACTCCCATTTCTTTAAGAACTTGCCATAGTTTGCTGTGGTCGACACAGTCAAAGGCTTTTGCTAGCGTGTGAAATGAGTGCAATTGTGCGGTAGTTGGAGCATTCTTTGGCACTGCCCTTCTTTGGGATTGGGATGTAGACTGATCTTCTCCAATCTTCTGAGTTTTCCAAATTTGCTGGCATATTGAGTGTAGCACCTTAACAGCATCATCTTTTAAAATTTTAAATAGTTCAGCTGGAATACCATCACTTCCACTGGCCTTGTTATTTGCAGTGCTTTATAAGGCCCATTTGACTTCACTTTCCAGGATGTCTGGCTCAAGGTCAGCAACCACACTACCTGGGGTGTACGAGACATCCATATCTTTCTGGTATAATTCCTCTGTGTATTCTTGCCACCTCTTCTTGATGTCTTCTGCTTCTGTTAGGTCCTTACCACTTTTGTCCTTTATTATGGTAATCTTTGTACGAAATGTTCCTTTCATATCTCCAATTTTCTTGAACAGATCTCTGGTTCTTCCCATTCTGTGGTTTTCCTCTATTGTTTGCATTGCTCGTTTAAGAAGGCCTTCTTGTCTCTCCTTGCTATTCTTTGGAAATCTGCATTCAATTTCCTGTATCTTTCACTATCTCCCTCGCATTTTGCTTGCCTTCTCTCCTCCGCTATTTGTAAGGCCTCGTTGGACAGCCACTTTGCTTTCTTGCATTTCCTTTTCGTTGGGATGGTTTTCGTTGTTGCCTCCTGTACAATGTTACGAGCCTCCATCCATAGTTCTTCAGGCACTCTGTCCACCAAATCTAAATCCTTAAACCTGTTTGTCACTTCCGCTGTGTATTCATAAGGGATTTGACTTAGATTATATCTTACCGGCCCAGTGGTTTTTCCTACTTTCTTCAGTTTAAGCTTAAATTTTGCTATAAGAAGCTGATGATCTGAGCCACAGTCAGCTCCAGGTCTTGTTTTTGCTGACTGTATAGAGCTTCTCCATCTTTGGCTGCAGAGAATATAATCAATCTGATTTCGATGCTGCCCATCTGGTGATGTCCATGTGTAGAGTCGTCTCTTGTGTTGTTGGAAAAGCGTGTTTGTGATGACCAGCTTGTTCTCTTGACAGAACTCTATTAGCCTTTGCCCTGCTTCGTTTTGATCTCCAAGGCCAAACTTGCCAGTTGTTCCTTTTATCTCTTGCCTCCCTACTTTAGCATTCCAATCCCCTATAATGAGAAGAACATCCTTCTTTGGTGTCACTTCTATAAGGTGTTGTAAGTCTTCATAGAATTGGTCCATTTCAGTTTCTTCAGCACCAGTAGTTGGTGCATAAACTTGGATTACTGTGATGTTAAAAGGTCTGCCTTGGATTCGTATCGAGATCATTCTATCATTCGATTCTATGTATAACTCCATACCATCCAACATTTCTCCCATGAACATAGGGACGTCCTAAGGAAAAGCAGGATAACATCAGAAACCAGGACAGCTTCAATAAATCTGGGACTGTCCCGGCAAAATTAGGGACAACTGGAAGGTTTGCAAAAGTGGGGAAGTTAAGATCAAGGAACAAGAGAGAAGTCATGAGTGAAGGACAAGCCAAAGGAGAGGTTGAGGGAGGAGGCTTATTGGCTTGTTCTTGTTCTTGTTTTTATTGTGTATTTTGTGTTTTTTACCTTGCATTTTTAAGTTGTAAACCAACCTTAAATCTACGGATGAAGGGCAGTATATACAATTAATAAAATAGTAACAATACTATTTGTTACTATAGACAGGCATGCCATTGTTCAGGAAGGTCAACGGTATAAATAGGGGTATAAATAGTAAAGTAGGATAAGTAATAGAGTAGCAGTAGTAAAGTGGAAGTAAAGTGGTAGTAAAGCAATAGTAAACCAGTAGAGAAGTAACAGTTAAGTAATGGTAAAACAATAGTAAAGTGGTGGAATAGTAGTAAAATAGCAGTAAAGTAGTAGTAAAACAGTAGTAAAGTAGTAGTAGTAATACAGTAGTAAAAGAGTAGTAGTAAAAGAGTAGTAAAATGGTAGTAAGGCAGTAAGGCAGTGAAACAGCAGTAAGTAACTTTAGTAGTAGTTCTAGTAAAGCGGTAGTAAAATGGTCCAATAGTAAAGCGGTGGAAAAGTAGTAAAATAGCTTTAAAGTCGTAGTAAAGTTGTTGATATTTCTTCCGGCAATCTTAATTCTAGCTTGGGATTCATCGAGGCCAGCCTTTCGCATCATGCATTCTGCATATAAATTAAATAAGCAGGGAGACAAAATACAGCCTTGTCGTACTCCTTTTCCAATTTTGAACCAATCAGTTGTTCCATATCCAGTTCTAACTGTAGCTTCTTGTCCCACATAGAGATTTCTCAGGAGACAGATGAGGTGATCAGGCACTCCCATTTCTTTAAGAACTTGCCATAGTTTGCTGTGGTCGACACAGTCAAAGGCTTTTGCATAGTCAATGAAGCAGTAGTAGTAGTAGTAATACAGTAGTAAAATAGTAGTAAAATGGTAGTAAGGCAGTAGTGAAACAGCAGTAAGTAACTTTAGTAGTAGTTCTAGTAAAGCGGTAGTAAAATGGTCCAATAGTAAAGCGGTGGAAAAGTAGTGAAATAGCTTTAAAGTCGTAGTAAAGTAGTAGTAAAGTAGTAGTAAAGCTGTAGTAAAGTAGTAGTAAAGTAGTAGTAAAGCTGTGGTAAAGTAGTAGTAAAGCTGTAGTAAAGTAGTAGTAAACCTGTAGTAAAGTGGTAGTAAAGTAGTAGTAAAGTAGCAGTTAAGTAGTGATAAAGTAGTAGTAAGGTAGAAGTAAACCTTAAGTTGTCGAGGGCTGATTTCTTTTCCTGAGATAAAAAGCCTTCTTTTCCTGAGATAAAAAGCCTTCTGTTTCGACCGCCAAACTTCTCAGGGGAGCATTTGCAACCGTTTTGCACCATTTTTGAGTGAATGGCCAAAAGTCAGATTTTTGATGGAATTGTGACCCCGGGGCTGAGGGATTTTTTCAAAAAAAAATTCTGCAGCTTAAGTTGTTGAGGGCTGACTTCTTTTCCTGTGATAAAAAGCCTTCTGTTTGGACCGCCAATCCTCTCAGGGGAGCATATGCAACCGTATGGCAGCATTTTTGAGTGAATGGTCAAAAGTCAGATTTTTGATGAAATTGTGACCCAGGGGCTTAGGGATTTTTTCAAAAAAATCTTTTTCTGCAGGTTAAGTTGTCGAGGGCTGATTTCTTTTCCTGAGATAAAAAGCCTTCAGTTTCAACCGCCAAACCTCTCAGGGCAGCATTTGCAACAGTTTGGCAACATTTTTGAGTGAATGGCCGAAAGTCAAATTTTTGATCAAATTGTGACTCTGGGGCTTAGGGATTTTTTTAAAAAAAAAATTCTTCAGGTTAAGTTGTCGCGGGCTCATTTCTTTTCCTGTGATAAAAAGCCTTCTGTTTCGACCGCCAAACCTCTCAGGGGACCATTTGCAAGCGTTTGGCAACATTTTTGAGTGAATGGCCAAAAGTCAAAGTTTTGATGAAATTGTGACTACGGGGCTTAGGGATTTTTTCAAAAAAATATTTTTCTGCCGGTTAAGTTGTCGAGGGCTGATTTCTTTTCCTGTGATTAAAAGCCTTCTGTTTCGACCGCCAAACCTCTCAGGGGAGAATTTGCAACCGTTTAGCAACATTTTTGAGTGAATGGCCGAAAGTCAAATTTTTGATAAAATTTTGACTCCGGGGCTTAGGGATTTTTTTTTTTAAAAAAAATTCTTCAGGTTAAGTTGTCGAGGGCTCATTGCTTTTCCTGTAATAAAAAGCCTTCTGTTTTGACCGCCAAACCTCTCAGGGGAGCATTTGCAACCGTTTGGCACCATTTTTGAGTGAATGGCCGAAATTCGGATTTTTTATATAACTGTGACCCCGGGGCTTAGGGATTTTTTCAAAAGAATCTGTTTCTGCCGGTTAAGTTGTCGAGGCTTAATTACTTTTCTGTGATAAAAACCCTTCTGTTTCAACCGCCAAACCTCTCAGGGGAGCATTTGCAACCGTTAGGCACCATTTTTGAGTGAATTGCCGAAAGTAAGATTTTTGATGAAATTGTGACTACGGGGATTAGGGATTTTTTCAAAAAAATCTTTTTCTGCCGGTTAAGTTGTCGAGGGCCGATTTCTTTTCCTGTGATAAAAAACCTTCTGTTGCGACCGCCAAACCTCTCAGGGCAGCATTTGCAACCGTTTGGCAACATTTTTGAGTGAATGGCCGAAAGTCAAATTTTTGATGAAATTGTGACTCCGGGGCTTAGGGATTTTTTCAAAAAAAAAAATTCTGCAGGTAAAGTTGTCGAGGGCAGATTTCTTTTCCTGTGATAAAAAACCTTTTGTTGCGACCGCCAAACCTCTCAGGGGAGCATTTGCAACCGTGTGGCACCATTTTTGATTGAATGGCCGAAAGTCAGATTTTGTATGAAATTGTGAACCCGGGGCTTAGGGATTTTTTCAAAAAAAAAATTCTGCAGGTAAAGTTGTCGAGGGCAGATTTCTTTTCCTGTGATAAAAAACCTTTTGTTGCGACCGCCAAACCTCTCAGGGGAGCATTTGCAACCGTGTGGCACCATTTTTCAGTGAATTGCCGAAAGTCAGATTTTTGATGAAATTGTGAACCCGGGGGCTTAGGGATTTTTTCAAAAAAATCTTTTTCTGCCCGTTTAGTTGTCAAGGGCTGATTTCTTTTCCTGGGATAAAAAGTCTTCTGTTTCGACCGCCAAACCTCTCAGGGGAGCATTTGCAACCGTTTGGCAACATTTTTGAGTGAATCGCCGAAAGTCAAATTTTTGATGAAATTGTGACTCCGGGGCTTAGGGATTTCTTTTTTTAAAAAAATTCTTCAGGTTAAGTTGTCGAGGGCTCATTTCTTTTCCTGTGATAAAAAGCCTTCTGTTTCGACTGCCAAACCTCTCAGGGGAACATTTGCAACCGTTTGGCAACATTTTTTGAAAAAATCTTTTTCTGCAGGTTAAGTTTTCGAGGGCTGATTTCTTTTCCTGTGATAAGAAGCCTACTGTTTCGACCGCCAAACCTCTCAGGGGAGCATTTGCAACCGTTTGGCACCAATTTTGAGTGAATGGCCGAAAGTCAGATTTTTTATCTAATTGTGACCCCGGGGCTTAGGGATTTTTTCAAAAAAAAAATTCTGCAAGTTAAGTTGTTGAGGGCTGATTTCTTTTCCTGTGATAAAAAGCCTTCTGTTTTGACCGCCAAACCTCTCAGGGGAGCATTTGCATCCGTTTGGCACCATTTCTGAGTGGTAGTAAAATAGCTTCAAAGTAGTAGTAAAGTAGTAGTAAAATTTTAGTAAAGTAATAGTAAAATGATAGTAAAACAGTAGTGAAGTAGTAGTAAAGCAGTAGCAAAATGGCAGTAAAGTAGTAATAAAAGGGTAGTAAAGTAGTAGTAAAATGGTAGTAAAGTAGTAGTAAAGCGGCAGTAAAGCAGTAGTAAAGCAGTAGTAAAGTAGTAGTAAGAATGACCTTGGAAGTGTTCATTGTACAAAAACGCGCCATGTTGGTAGCCTCAATCACAGAGGTTTTCCAATTGTTTCCATATAAAGTAGTGGGGCGGGGGGAATGGTTTCTCAGTGTTTGTATGTTGATCCCTGTTTACACTATTATGTTAAAAAGTGCACCAGAATTTAGTGGCGTTGGATATTTTGGGTCCCAAAATGTCCCGGCCAGCAGTTGCTGCATAAAATCCTTTAGTCAGAACGGAGCGATGGGCAACACACTGTCGTGAGTCAGGAGCTGTGTGAGGAGCCAGTAGTCAAAATGAGGGATTTGACTTAGATTATATCTTACCGGCCCAGTGGTGTTTCCTACTTTCTTCAGTAGGCACCATTTTTGAGTCAATGGCCGAAAGTCAGATTTTTGATGAAATTGTGACCCCGGGGCTTAGGGATTTTTTCCAAAGAATCTTTTCCTGCCGGTTAATTTGTCGAGGGATGATTTCTTTTCCTGAGATAAAAAGCATTCTGTTTCGACCGCCAAACGTCTCAGGGGAGCATTTGCAACCGTTTGGCACCATTTTTGAGTGAACGGCCGAAAGTCGGATTTTTGATGGAATTGTGACCCCAGGGCTTAGGGATTTTTTTTATAAAAAAAATTCTGCAGGTTAAGTTGTCGAACTGGCAGAAATGACCGGCAGAATCCGAGATCAAGGAGACGAGTTGGTGGAAGAAGATTGGAAGAAGTTTAAAGCTTATCTACAAAAACATTGTAAAATTTATTAATGTTAAGGGCATTGTAAATGAAATGAAGGGGTTCTAGTGATTAAGATAAGTAAGAGTATAAAGGGAAGGATAAAGGATGAAAACGAATATGAATGAGCTTGCTCGAAAATTTTTTAAAGTGGAATACAAGAAGGGAAGGCGGGAGGAAGTAAGGAAAATAAGGTTTTGAAGGTTATTAAAATGAAAAAGAGTTTTTAAAAACTTTTTTATTACTCTTTTTTTCTCTTTATGATTCTTTGTTTTTGTTTGTATTTTTGATGTTTGTTGTTTGTTGTTTCTGTGTTTTTTGTGGACTGTTAATTTTCTGTAAAACTTAATAAATATCATTTTTTTAAAAAAATAATTTGTCGAGGGCTGATTTCTTTTCCTGAGATAAAAAGCCTTCTGTTTTGACCGCCAAACCTCTCAGGGGAGCATTTGCAACCGTTTGGCACCATTTTTGAGTGAATTGTCAAAACTCAGATTTTTGATGAAATTTTGACCCCGGGGTTTGGGATTTTTCAAAAAAAACCTTTTTCTGCCAGTTAAGTTGTCGAGGGTTAATTTATTTTCCTGTGATAAAAACCCTTCCGTTTCGACCGCCAAACCTCGCAAGGGAGCATTTGCAACCGTTTGGCACTATTTTTGAGTGCATGGCCGAAAGTCAGATTTTTGATGAAATTGTGACCCCGGGGTTTAGGGATTTTTTCAAAAAAATCTTTTTATACCAGTTAAGTTGTCGAGGGCTGGTTTCTTTTCCTGTGATAAAAAGCCTTCTGTTTCTACCGCCAAACCTCTCAGGGGAGCATTTGCAACCGTTTGGCACCATTTTTGAGTGAATGGCCGAAAGTCAGATTTTTGATGAAATTGTGACCCCAGGGCTTAGGGATTTTTTTCAAAAGAATCTTTTCCTGCCGGTTAAGTGTTCGAGGAATAAAAATTACTGCATGTAATGCTTTGCAAGAGAATGTGATGAAAATGATGTATAGATGCTATATAACACTAGTGAAACTAGCTAAAATGTATAAAGTAAGCAACAAATGCTGGAAATGTAAGGATGAAGAACATACCTTTTGTCATATGTGGTGGGAATGTAAGAAATTGAAAAGCTTCTGGGAAATGATATACAACTGACTTTAAAGGATGTTGAAATATACATTTGTTAAAAAACCAAAAGCATTTCTACTTGGAATTGTAGGTACTGAAATAAATAGACAAAAAAATATTTTTATATGCAACTACGGCTGCAAAAACATTATTAACACAGAAATGGAAACAAGAAGAATTGCTGACCAAAGAAGAATGGCAGATGAAATTGATGGATTATGCAGAACTGGCAAAAATGACAGGGAGAATCTGAGAACAGCGGAACCAGAAGTTCCTGAAAGACTGGAGTAAATTTGTAAATTATTTGAAAGACAATTGTAGTCAAATGACTAGGTTTGTAGAGTTACAAGAAGTTTTGTAATGATAATTATAAGAAATATTGTTGATGAGATTTAACAGAATTGATTAGAGGATTTTGATGACTAAGCAATAGTTATGAGATAAAATGCAGGAATAGGAGATGAATTTTGAAAATCATTAGGAGGGATTGATGGAAAACATAGGCTAACAATAGCCACCAATGTATAAGAAGAGAAGGGGTGGTTGTTTTGTTTGGAAAGTATGTTAAAACTAATAAAAATAAAATAAAATAAAATCTGCACCTTTTCAGAACCCAAACCTGCCTCTGACATGAGTCCGTCTTTGGTAGACTATAGAGGCAGAGTAAGTTAGAAGTCATCTACCGAACAGAATGGAGAGCCAAAAACCACCTCTGCCCAAGACACACGATCAAATACAATAGGGTGGCAAGCGATATACAAGCTACACACAAATTAAATACAGCCAAGTTGGCCAGTTTAGAAGGAAAATAAATCCAAATTAGGGCAACGGACTTATTAGGTCAACCAAAATGTGACAAGACAGCGTATAAGTTCTCCAGAAGACTAAATAAGACTAAATAAGCCAAGTGGAGTAAGGGTGGAATCCTTAAATGAAACAGGTTGTGAAGGAAGTAGCAAATATTCAGATGAGACTTGGTTGGGTGCTGTGCAGGTTTGGGAAGGCAAAACATATAATGGTTTATTACGCATCTTTAGAAAAAACCAAAATCTTATATGCATGTAATTACATTTCCATACCCTCCAACATTTCTCCGATGAAAATAGGGACATCCTTCCACCACTCCCAAGAACAGCAAACTTGTAACTTTAAACATTTTCAAAGGATAAGCTTTTGTAGACTACATTCCACTTCATCAAACTGTTACCCGCAGCTGGCAGGGGGTAACAGTGGATTTTTGGAGGAATGGCACCAAACTGCAATGAAATGCAAAAAAGGCGGGAGGGGGGGTGATTGTGACAATTGATGTAAAACTCAAGATAAAGCAACTATTCACAGCTGCACTGACTGGTGGTAAAGGCACCATCCCAAATTTGTTATGTTAATTAACACCTGCAATGAAACGGAGAGCCAACATCTTTATCCAAGCTTCAAAGGATACATTTCCAAGCTGAGCAGCTAAATTAAATTTCTAATTTAGCAGTTTCAGGCTAATCTCCCTCCTTTTGAAAAGCAAAGCTGGAGGATGCCGCAACATTTTTATTGGCAGGGGTTCCTCTCTCTTTTAACAAACTGAAATTTGTTAAATTTCAAATTTAAATTCAACAAGAGAAGCTTTTCAACCACCTTGGTTTAATCTTCCTGCTTGGAGAGGCTTTACTTATCTCTGCCTGTTATGCAAACACATGAACTCTGTGAGAGGAAAAAAGTGAAGAAACCTGTAAAAGAGTTGATGTGAAACAGGAAAGAAGAGGTAAAATGTGCAAGGCAGGGAGGGATGAAGATTAAAATATTTTTTGCAGGGGAAGCCTTAAAATTGCTGCATATTATTTTTCGCTAAAAAATAGAAATGGATTTATCAACATTTCTTTCCCCTCTTGCGAAGCCTTCACCCTGTACTTGTGAGGAGTGCGGGAACTGCAGTGGGCAGTGTTGGTGCAAAGGAAGGTTTGCGCACTTCTTTCACAGAATCTGGGAATGGGAAGGGACCCTGAGGGTTGTCCAATCCAACCCGCTGCAACAAGAGATCCCTTTCTGAGCAGCAGCAGCAGAGTGCATTTAACCTGTAAGGTTTAAGTGCTAAGAATCAAGGCAGCAGCCACAGGGAAGGAGGGTCGGGGGCTGTGATGGCAGAGAAGGGGACATGGCAGGACCCAAAGGTTAGAGCATGGGTAGGCAAACTAAAGGGACACGGGTGGCGCTGTGGGTTAAACCACAGAGCCTAGGGCTTGCCGATCAAATCCCCGCGATGCGGTGAGCTCCCGTTGCTCGGTCCCAGCTCCTGCCCACCTAGCAGTTTGAAAGCACATCAAAGTTCAAGTAGATAAATAGGCACCACTCTGGTGGGAAGGTAAACGGTGTTTCCGTGCACTGCTCTGGTTTGCCAGAAGCGGCTTAGTCATGCTGGCCACATGATCTGGAAGCTGTACACTGGCTCCCTCGGCCAGTAAAGCGAGATGAGTGCCGCAACCCCAGAGTTGGCCACAACTGGACCTAATGGACCTTTAGGCAAACTAAGGCCCAGGGGCCGGATCCGGCCCAAAGGCCTTCTCAGTCCGGCCCACGGTCGGTCCAGGAATCAGCGTGTTTTTACCTGAGTAGAATGGGTCCTTTTATTTAAAATGCATCTCTGGGTTATTTGTGGGGCATAGGAATTCGTTCATTTTTACCCTCAAAATATAGTCCGGCCCCCCACAGGGTCTGAGGGACAGTGGACTGGCCCCCTACTGAAAAAGTTTGCTGACCCCTGGGTTAGGGCTTCTATATCATTATGGTTCTTACTGGCACTGGTTGGAGTGCAGAGACATAAGGAAAGATCGTATTCCCTCCTCCAAACCCACCCATGTCCTGAGATCTTCAGAAGAGACCCTTCTCTCCATCCTGTGCCCTCACTGGCATGCTTGGGGGTGGGCGCGGGAAAGGGCCTCCTCCCACACAACTTTGGAACTCCCTGCTTAGGGAAGCTACGCTGGTTCCTTGCTTGCTGCCTTTCTGCAGACAGTGGAAGATCCTTCTCCGTCCACCTGGCTTGGGGAAACTGACTACTTCTAGTGAAGGGGTTGGGGGTGTGCTATATCGATTGCAATTCTCTGCGTGTTTTTAATATTGAATATTCTATTTTAGAGCCCCCCTTTCTATGATCAAAATATATATTTGATATTTATTTCTTCCCTTAACTGTTCTTATTTTTAAGCCACCTATACGCTGCTTGAGTGTAAAAATAAAATAAAATCAAAAACTCTGAAAGCAGGTATTTAACTTTAAACATGCGGCTTTGATTTTATTTTTAATTTTGCTTTTGTATCTGGCGACCAAACCACCGGTGTTTGTTACTGTCATATACAGTGGTACCTCGGGATGCAAACGGGATCTGTTCTGGAGCCCCGTTCGCATCCAGAAGCAAATGTAACTAGCGATAGCACGTCTGCCCACATGCGCGTCGCTTTTCGCCGCTTCTGCACATGCGCGTGACATCATTTTGAGTGTCTGCGCATGCGCAAGTGGCAAAACCCGGAAGTAACGCGCTCTGTTTCTTCCGGGTTGCTGCGGAGCGCAACTCGAATGCGCTCAACATGAAGCATATTCAACCTGAGGCATGACTGATATATATATATATATAGGCAGAACCCGAATATATTTCTAATGTAGTTGTTTCAAGGGAAACTGCATTGTTGTTATTGCTGCTGTTATTTTTAAACACACACACAAATTATCGGTCGTTCTTTCTAAACAAATATATCTATATATAATTAATATATATAATCTATATATAATTATATCATCTATATATAATTATTGCTAGTTATTTTAAATAATTATTGTGTGTGTGTGTGTGTGTGTGTATATATATATATATATATATATATATATGTAATTGTTTAAAATGACTAGCGATAATTATATATATATTTGTTTAAAAATACAGTTACAGATAGGTAGCCGTGTTGGTCTGCCATAGTCAAAACAAAAAAATTCCTTCCAGTAGCACCTTAAAGACCAACTAAGTCAGTTCTTGGTATGAGCTTTCGTGTGCATGCACACTTCTTCAGATACACTTCTTCAGATACACTTCTGAAGAAGTGTACACTTCTGAAGAAGTGTGCATGCACACGAAAGCTCATACCAAGAACTGACTTAGTTGGTCTTTAAGGTGCTACTGGAAGGAATTTTTTTGTTTTGTTTAAAAATAGCCATTTTATATATAATATGCAAAATGTGTGTGTGTATATCTATCTACCGTTACTTTTAAACAATTTTATATATGTGTGTGTGTGTGTATATATTTGTTTAAAAACAACAGTAGCAAGGACCATAACGCAAGTTCCCCCTGAAACCGTTACATTAGAAATATATTGGGTTTCTGCCATTTCGCCTTCGGACTGACTCTTGCCCAAGGCAACTCCCCGGAGCCGTTCCCCTCGAGAAGCCCGCAGCGCGTCCCTCTACCCTTTTTCTCCTCTGCTATCTCTCTAGGGATTTGTTGCCTCGGGAGTTTCCCGCGAAGGCGCCGCTTGCTCCCCTCTTCTCGCGATATTTGGAAAGCGCGCGGTTTTTTTTTTTCCTCCCCCCCTGCCCGCTCCGCCGGAAGCGAGGCGCGAGGCGTTCGAAACCCGGCGCGAGTCAGAAGCGGCGGCGCGATGCCCGTGGAGGAGGAGAGCGGCGGAGCCTCGTCCGGGAGCCACGCAGGTGGGGAGCCGCCAAGGGAGGCCGGGCTGCCTCCTCAGGGTCCGGCGGCGGGGGGGCGGGGGGCGGGGAATGTTTATTGCGGGCTGAGGGGTCCCCTGAGCATGTGCAGAGCGCTCTCCGCCTCGCCCGCCCGCCCCCCCCCAGCAGCAGAAAGCCCGGGAAGAAAAGCCCAGCAGCAGCAGCAGCAGCGCCCTTCTTTTTATCGCTTATTATGGAGGCGAGGCTGCCTCCCGCAAGGTTGCCCCAGAGCATGTGCAGAGTGCTCTCCCCTCCAAAAATAATAATAATAGCAAAACAAAACAAAAAAAACTCGAGAAACTATCCGAGCATCGGCAGCGCACTTATTTTTTCTCATTTATTGTTCTTTGCACGCCGCCAAAGCTTTGGCTCGATGGTAGCTTTGGAAGCCTGGAGGAGCTATATATATATATATATATATATATATATATATATATATATATATAACTATATATATGTGTGATAGGAATTTTATGGTCTTAGATATATGGCAATGTTCATAACCGCACATACATGGATCAGCACAGGAAGGCCAACCTGGAACCATTTTTTTTTTTTTTTTATAAAATATTTATTAGGGTTTTTTATAAAAGAAATACAAAGATAATAAACAGCATTGCTTTGTTTTAACAAAATTTCATAACTTCTTGGGACTTCCTCGCGTCTCCCGCTCTCACTTACATCGTTAATAAATTTTTCCAAGCAAATTATCATCTTATTTGCAAATTTATAACCACTCAATTCAATATAGTGTAACAATTCTCCAACAAATTTTTGTTTCTCTTAATCTCATTTATCGTCAATTTCCGATCCAATTTAGTGATGGCCAATTATTTATAACCAAGCATCCTTATTAACATTCCTCTAAATCACAATATTTTTGTAGATGGACCCACCAGATGGAAGCCTGGAGGAGCTCTCTCTCTCTATATATATAACTATATATATGTGTGATAGGAATTTTATGGTCTTAGATATATGGCAATGTTCATAACCGCACATACATGGATCAGCACAGGAAGGCCAACCTGGAACCATTTTGATTCCTAAACTGAGCAAATGTTTCGCTGCATGGTCAAAATGGAAAAGCCTCCCCATTGTCTCTTCCTTCACGAATCCTGTCTTAGTCTGTGTTTGAATAAAGGTGTGAGCCTGTGACCTGGCCCAGGAAATAAGTATTTTACCACTACAAAAGAATGGCCAGGCTCCCCAGGCAATCCAATCAAGTAACCTGCCAGACAGGAGATAAACAAGGACAAGAGAAAAACAACATTTAAATTTCTGTGATGTAGGTGGGATGTATCTGAGGGGTGGTCTTAGGTTACACCCCTTCTGTGATGTATGCATAATATTTCTGGGGGTGGTCTTGAGGATGGGAATTTCAAAAGTCTTTATAAGCCCTTGCACAGCAATTTTGGGGGTCCTCCTCCTCTCCTGCGGGTGAGGGGAGCACCCTGTTGCAACAGATCAATAAAGATCAAGCTTACTAGCTGCCTTGCTTCTCAATATTCTCTGGTTGGCCTCTGTTATTTTCTCCTACCAATAGGGAACCTATGTAAGGACTCTATATGGGCTCTTGGATAACTAACTTAACTGTGTGTGTGTGTGTGTGTGTGTGTGTGTATAATATAAATCTGTATCTATATCTAAATATATCTATATATCTAAATATATTATAAATATATTATATATTATAGTAAGTATATTATATAAATATATATTTATACTATCTATATATTAAATATAAACATATATCTATATAGATATGCGAGAGGGGGGAAGTCAGAGAGGTGAAAAAAATACGGGGCTGGTGTTGGTTGGTGGGATTTTAACCTCCTTCATGAGGATAAGTAAGAATTTAGCAAAGTAGGGTGAAGCTTTCCTCCCCCCCCCTCCAAAACACAAACAAACAGAGAAGTTTGTAGCACTGATCCTCAAGCCAAAGTACAACTTTTACTATGCTGCTATTATTTTCCACCTCATTTCGCTTTGTAGCTGGTGACCGGTATCCATTACTTGTTGTTTGTATTGTTCTTCATGAACACTATATTATAAAGAGACAACAATGGAGGTCAACGGAAGAATTTGGGGAAAAGATGGTGGCAAAGGGATGGAGGTCTTTTAAGATAGAGGATTCAGGAGCTAGAACCAACAAGTACTGTGTTTTATGTATGGTGTGTGTGTCTGTGTGTGTGTGTGTGTGTGTGTGTGTGTATAACACATAACAAGAAGCAACAGGTACTGTGGGGGGGGGGGTGTATACACACACACACACACACACACACGGGTGGCACTGTGGGTTAAACCACAGAGCCTAGGACTTGTCGATCAGAAGGTTGGCGGTTCGAGTCCCCGCGACAGGGTGAGTTCTGTTGCTCTGTCCCAGCTCCTGCCAACCTAGCAGTTCAAAAGCACGTCAAAGTGCAAGTAGATAAATAGGTACCGCTGCGGGGGGAAGGTAAACGCCGTTTCCGTGTGCTGCTCTGGTTCGCCAGAAGTGGCTTAGTCATGCTGGCCACATGACCTGGAAGCTGTACGCCGGCTTCCTCGGCCAATAAAGCGAGATGAGTGCCACAACCCCAGAGTCGGCCATGACTGGACCTAATGGTCAGGGGTCCCCATATATATATATATATATATATATATATATATATATATATATACACACACACACACACACAAACACACACTCTGCTGCCCCCTCCCCCGGCCTGCTTTTATTTTTGCCCAGGTTAAATTGTGCCCTAGACCCATGTTAGCGGTTTCCTAGTCATGCTTGTCTTGTGTTTTTGCTCAGGACACCTGCAGGAAGACATGGGTGCAGAAGCTGGAGCCACCGAAATCACAGCAGCGATGTTGCAGGAGGAGAAGCAGCTTGAGGCAGAAGGAATAGAAGAGGAGAGGCAGATAATGGAGAAGGTAAAGTGTGTTTGCTGCAAGTTGACTGAGGAGAGTTTGGGTTTAAGGGGGGTGGAGTATGCAGTTATTAATAAACAATAACTAGAAATCCTTTTATTTGAAGTATTTGTGTCCTGCCATTCCTCGTAAAAGGCTTCAGGGCAGCTCGCAGAATAACCCAAGACATAAACTTTATACAGTGGTACTTCGCAAGACGAACGCCTCGTAAGACGAAAAACTCGCAAAACGAAAGAGTTTTTCGTTTTTTGAGTTGCTTCGCAAGACGGATTTCCCTATGGGCTTGCTTCGCAAGACGAAAATGTCTTGCAAGTTTGTTTCCTTTTTCTTGCAAGTTTGTTTCCTTTTTCTTAAAACCGTTCATTCACTTCGAGGAGCAACTCATAGCACGCGGTGTGGTAGCCTTTTTTGAGGTTTTTGAAGACTTTGGTATTTTTGAAGCTTTTCCAAAGTCCGTGCTTCGCAAGACGAAAAAATCGCAAGACGAAAAAACTCACGGAACGAATTAATTTCATCTTGCGAGGCACCACTGTAATAAATAAGAAACACAGCTTGCGTGGAATTAAAAGCAGTCACAGCTGGCTTTGTGACTATGCTGCAGTCCAAACCAAGGTGATTTTTAGATACTTGTTTCAACTTGTAGGTTGAAAAATTTGCTGTAGGCATTGGAAGTGAGCTCCCTTCTACCTGGTACTGGCTTGTTGAAAAATTCCCATAATCTGTTAATCACTTAAGAACCCAAGAAGAGCTGGATCACACCAAAGGCCTCTCTCCCCTATCCAGCATCTATTTCCCCCGCAGTGGCCATCCTGAGGCCAGTGGTAAATCATGCCCTTAGTTATCACTTGCATGATGGAAATACAGTGGCACCTCGGGTTAAGTACTTAATTCGTTCCGGAGGTCTGTTCTTAACCTGAAACTGTTCTTAACCTGAAGCACCACTTTAACTAATGGGGCCTCTTGCTGCTGTGATGCTGGAGCGTGATTTCTGTTCTGATCCTGAAGCAACGTTCCTAACCCGAGGTACTATTTCTGGGTTAGCGGAGTCTGTAACCTGAAGCGTATGTAACCCGAGGTACCACTGCAGTGGGTCATATCTAAGGCTGTGTGCTCAGAGCTCGCACAATGGGACTTGCATTTTGTCTCTTCCCCCAACCCTCTCAAGCAGATTTCGAGGATGTGCAGGGGGCTTCAGAGGAGAGATGAGGAAAGTTCTGTTGCACATGTAGAATTGGAGCATTTGATACAGCGTAAAGTTCTAGGTTATGGGACGCAGGTGGCGCTGTGGGATAAAAACCACAGAGCCTAGGACTTGCCGATCAGAAGGTCGGCAGTTCTAATCCCCGTGACGGGGTGAGCTCCCGTTGCTCGGTCCCTGCTCTTGCCAACCTAGCAGTTTGAAAGCACAACAAAGTGCAAGTAGATAAATAGGTACCACTCCGGCGGGAAGGTAAACGGCGTTTCCGTGCGCTGCTCTGGTTCGCCAGAAGCGGCTTAGTCATGCTGGCCACATGACCCAGATAAAGCCAGATGAGTGCCACAACCCCAGAGTCTGTCACGACTGGACCTAATGGTCAGGGGTCCCTCTACCTTTTAAAGTTTTAGGTTACTTAAGAAATTTTAAGAGATTAACATAAAAGTGTAGAATGGAGTACCATCTTGTCCCTTCGAACAGCCCCATTTACAGCTACCTCTGAATGTTCTGGTGGGTCCACCACACATGCTCCAAGCAGCCTAATTCTTCAAGCCACTCTTAAATTGAGGATTTTCTTCCCTTCCTGTTCAAGGCAGTGAATGTAATAGAGCTGGTTTAGCAATGTGACCATAACTTACCCAAAATACAGAACCAGAAAAATAAAGGGGCATCGTAAGACATTTTTCCAAGGACAAAATTGTCACAGCCTTTCATTTTCTTAAGATTTTTTGGGACATACAGCCGATATAAATACAGTGGTACCTCAGGTTAAGAACTTAATTCCTTCCAGAGATCTGTTCTTAACCTGAAACTGTTCTTAATCTGAAGCACCACTTTAACTAATGGTGCCTCCCACTGCCGCCACTGCGCGATTTCTGTTCTCATCCTGAAGTAAAGTTCTTAACCTGAGGTACTGTTTCTGGGTTAGCGGAGTCAGTAACCTGAAGCGTCTGTAACCCGAGGTACCACTGTAGTCTGTAACACCCCCCCCTCTTTTTTGACTGAAGTGTCTAGTGCTTAATATAAATTATTTCCTTAAGAAAATGGGTTACTCTGATGGTTCCCCTACTTTCTTGGGCCCTTTTCTCCAAGGATGGAGGAGACGTTTTAAAGAATGGGAATAAAATGTATGGCATTTGCGGTTTCCCTTAAATTTGAAGCCTGGCTAGTAAGCGTGTGTTCAGATGCATCCTGCTTGCTAGGGCTTCCATCATTTAGATTAAGGAAATGTTGAGTAGTGTAATCTGGAACTTTAAAAAGGCCCTACATAAATTGATTGAGACAGCTCTTCCATCATGACTAGTGCTGTCCCAGAAGGTGATGTTGATTAATCCTTGCACTATGGTTGATGTTGTGACCCAGGTACAATTATTGTAAAATACCGCATTTCAGATTTAAATTCTTTGGGGCAAACTCTCCAAAGATCCTTTGAAAAAAAATTTGGTTGTGATGAAAGACAACAACCAGGCAGAGGGCCTTCTCGGTAGTGGCGTCCGCCCTGTGGAATGCCCTCCCACCAGATGTCAAAGAGAAAAGTAACTACCAAACTTTTAGAAGGCATTTAAAGGCAGCCCTGTTTAGGGAAGCTTTTAGTGTTTAATACGTTATTGTATTTTAGTGTTTTGTTGGAAGCTGCCCAGAGTGACTGGAGAAGCCCAGCCAGATGGGCGGGGTATAAAAAATTATTATTATTACTATTATTATTATTATAGCAACAACAAGGTTCATCCCTTTAGAAAGAGGAGGAAAAGGCGTCCAACAGCAGCACTAGCTGCTTTCATCTTATTAAGGCCTATGGTTAAGCTGACAAATGCAAGCTTCCCATACTCTGTTTAACCCTCCTGGTCCCTTTGGATCTCTTGTTTGTATTCCAAAGGCAGGGAATTTAGAGCATAACTACAGCAGGTGCAAAACGAGTAAAACCATGGCTTCTCATCAGGAAACTCTGTGGGCAGTTTAGTAGTTTGAATTCTCTCAGGTTTAACACAGGTATATTTCCAATACTTCTTGGGGAAAGCTAAAGAAGAGTTGAGTAACCTCGGTTTAATATTGGTTTCACTTTCTATTGACAATGTGCTGTGCATTTTAATGGCTGCAATAATACCACACCAAGTTACTGCTGATAATGGCTTCTTGTTTGTCTCCTAGGCTCGTATGTCCTGGGACAGAGACTCAACTGAAATGCGCTACAAGAGGCTTCAACACTTGCTTGAGAAAAGCAACATCTACTCGAAGTTCTTGCTGACCAAAATGGAACAGCAGCAGCTGGAGGTAAGTGTGCTCTAAAGTTGGAAGTGAAGAAGTTAGACTTGTGTGTCTGATAAAGTACATTTAAAAAGTAGTCTGATGTGAGCCTCAGGTTCACATGCCTGCCCCTCTGGCTGTGAAGAAGGGTTGAGAACCTTCCAGTTGCCTTTATGATTAGCCGCAGTTTGTTTTTTCCTGAATTGAACAATGGTTAGTTTTAAATATTGTTTGTTTGAAACAAGCCTTCAAACAATGGGTTATGAAGCTGGCTTATTGCAGCAAACCATGGTTAATATTTACCAAAGTTTAGAACTCGGGCGTTGATGCAGTTCTCAGGACATCTTAGCACAGCCATTGAGAGGTATCCGTAACATTTTGGACACTCAGCATTCATCATAATAAAAATGAAGCTATTTCTATATTTGGTCTCCTTTTTTACTTGTGTAGACTCTTGAAAGTTCAATTCTTACGCATAATTTCAACAGCATTCATTTAACACTGGCTCTGAAAGTTGCAAAACAGTACATGAAGCAGGGTAGATTTAGAGTGTTGTTTTAAACTTTTAAGGGGCGCGGGTGGCGCTGTGGGTTAAACCACAGAGCCTAGGACTTGCAGATCAGAAGGTCGGTGGTTCGAATCCCCGTGACAGGATGAGCTCCCGTTGCTCGGTCCCTGCTCCTGCCAACCTAGCAGTTCGAAAGCATGTCAAAGTGCAAGTAGATAAATAGGTACTGCTCCAGCGGGAAGGTAAACAGCGTTTCCGTGCGCTGCTCTGGTTGTCCAGAAGCGGCTTAATCATGCTGGCCACATGACCCGGAAGCTGTATGCCAGCTCCCTCGGCCAATAAAGCGAGATGAGCGCCGCAACCCCAGAGTTGGCCACGACTAGACCTAACGGTCAGAGGTCCCTTTACCTTTAAGCTTTTAACAAGTCTGCTATAAGGTCATAGAATGGTTTGTTTCCCAGTATCACATTTAAATACGTTAAATTTGTTTTGCTGTCCAAACATTCCCTTCTTTCAGATACCCACCTGCCTGCACTATTTCCTCCAGTATTTACAGAATATAGAATGTAGATGCACTGTCTCAAAATGCCACAGTAGTGGTTGAGGCGTAAAACATGCTTGCCTCTTAGTGTAAAGAAATAAAAGGAAACCAATTCTTATTTGCAGAATGGATGTTTCACAGCCATTGGGTGGCAAGTGGAATATTTCCTTAACTTGGTGGCAACTTTCAGATCTGGACCCTGGATATAAACATGTCAACATAAAATGCCTGTATTGAGGAGTTTAGAGTCTTTTTACTTGCAGTTAATAAGATTGGTAAACTGTTGTGTGCTTTCACCCTTGTTCTTAGGGTGATTGGACATTTAAATCTGTTGCGGTATTTTTCGTCCCAGTTTTAAAATGCTTGAGAGATTTGGTGGATAGAAACATGTGTGTTCTTTTTCTTTCTTTAAGGAGCAAAGAAAGAAAGAAAAGCTAGAAAAGAAGAAAGCATCACCAAACACTACAAAGGTAAAATAATTTTCATTTGGGAAATTCTTTTCTTTAGGGAAAGGTTTCTTGGGTGATAGTGGGAGAAAGTTAAATCCCTGGGTTGAAGGAGATATGAGGGCCTTAGTTACCCAGGTGGGAAATGGGTAATTTGACCCTGTTGTTTCTTTTGGAAGAACCACAGGGGGCTGGAAGAGTCCATAGCCTGTGGGCTCTGCTTTTCCTAACTGTTCCTGGGTTTTAAGCTTGTTGCTGTAGCTGGACTGCTTCTTAACAGCTTCGGTTGGCTAAACCATCTGCTGGAAGATAGAGACTCTACTACTTGAAGACTTCTAGATATGTTCTGTGTGGGGCTGACTTTGAGAAAAAAGTATTTCTGAAACCCTTTGGCTATGCAGCATTGGTCATGCACAAGAGTAGACACATTAAAATTAGTGGGTTGATACTAATTGGCCCTACTCAGAGTGTGATGCTAGGTTTTTAATTTTGTTTGCATTTTATTTTTTAAATAGGTCAACTACTGTTTGATACAGTGAAGCAATATTTGTTTTAAAACATTTATATTAAAGAGAGACCCTTGTGTGTACATAAAATTCTGTTGCAAATGCTGGTATGTCCTCTAGTTTCTGACCATACTGCAATACACTTGTAGTGAGATTGTTGTTGTTGTTGTTGTTGTTGTTGTTGTTATTAAGTCTTATATAAAATATAAGCTTGTTAATGGTTTTGTCCTAAACGCTTTGCTTCAGAATGAAAATGATGGAAGAGAAGGCAAATTGGGTAAGACTTATCAAATTCTTAAAAAAAACCTGTTGTGTTTTTGCTGTTAAAAGTTCAGCTGCTGATTCCTGTCCAATATTTTGTTGCAGCTGCAAAAAAGAAGAGAGCCAGAGAAGACGAAACCTACAGTATTTCGGAAGTCATATCGAAAGAGGTAAATAGCTAGGGTGAAAATCCACCAAGGTTATTGAGTGATTTTCATGGCTATGTGGATATTTTTCCTGGTGCAAGTCTGTCCAGTAATCAACTCTGAATTTTCAGTTAGGTAACATCTTTACAATATCTGTTTTAAAGGCATAATGAGTTGAAAGGGGAACCCATGTTATCAAGGAGATATCACCATTTATTTTAATACAAGGTGCATTCTGATTTGGGTAGAAGAGCTGGCATTCTTAAAATACAGGCATAGCTGGGATTTGATCCACTTGCCTTAGGAGGTGGTGTCTGTACCTGGAGGGAGCCTAAAATTCTATTTTGTTTCTTCCTTCCTACCTGCATGCACGGGCATGTTCCCAGGAAGCGCAACAGGATGTTGAAGCTATGAGCAGCCTGGGCATGCCTCCATAAATCTGTCACGGCCTCCCTTGCTATTCCCTGTGTCCTGGAGCAACCTAAGCTAAGCAGAGAGAGAAAAGTGGATATGGGAGATGGAGGAGGAGGAGGAGGAGTAATGATGATGATAATAAATTTTATTTATACCCCGGCCAAGACCAGGCTCAGAGCGGCTAACATCAAAGATATATTAGCAGTCACCCCCCCCAACTGTATTACCTGGGTTATGAAGGCGCCTTAAAGACGTTAAAGCAAAGATTATGGGATAATGCGCACAGTGACTTGCGATCTCAATCACACGCAGTCTAATCACACCGGCCTAACTACTGATCTTATATGAGCCTGTGAGAAAAGTTGGGGGGCCACTTTCATACAAGTTCTTATAAGGAGAGAGGGGGAGTCAGAATGGACCCTGACCAAAGGCCTGGCAGAACAGCTCCGTCTTGCAGGCCCTGCAGAAAGATGTCAGATCCCGCAGGGCCCTGGTCTCTTGTGGCAAAGCATTCCACCAGGTCGGGGCCTCTTCTGGAGAAGGAAAAAAAAAACACCTTGGGAGAAAGTGACTGCTTCCAACAGGTTCTGGAGGCAAGGTTTGTTCATTGGCTTCTTGTCTCCTCCGGTAGCTTGCCAGTTCTTGTCCTGCATTCAACAGGAGAGAAAGTGTTTGGATGCTGTGCAACCTCTCGTTGTACCCTTTTTGGCTTTTTGTTCTCAACATGTCCCCTGCGCCAGGCAGGTCATCTCTCAGAAGGGAAGATTGGAGCCCAAGTTCGTTTGCTTGGTTGCAGAGAGATTGAGCAGAGGGATCCACTATCTGCAAACCTGGTGGAGGAGTGGAGATTCAATATGCATTCCCTTCTGGGAAGCTTGCACCTTCGACTCTATGGTCCTTGAGAGCCATGCTGGATGTCCACAGCACCCTTTGTTCAAAGTGTGGCCGCTGATGGCAGTTGCCTTGCCCATTATCTGGTGCTTCTGGCCCTTCACTGGATAGCTCAGTTGGTTAGAGCATTTGTGCTGGTAACGCCAAGCTTGCAGGTTTGATCCCCACATGGGACAGCTGCATCTTCATTCCTGCATTGCAGGGGGTTGGACTAGATGATCATGGGGTCCCTTCCAACTCTATGATTCTATATAAAGAAGAATCTTTGTTTGCATTAGCCACTAGCCATAGCAATAAAATAAAATAATAATGTACTGAAGATAGAGGTAAAAACTTAACTATACAAAATGCATTTTGGAGGTTTACATCAATAATCAAATAATAGATCTTATTCTAATTGTCCCTGCTTAAAACCTTGCAGTTTTGCTGTCACCTAATCATCTTGATCTGCTAAAAGAAAAGACACAGTAGCAATGGTTTAGCAACCCGACATGGACAATAATAGAGGGGTAATAACCTGACTCCTCAAATCTTTATAAAGAGTGCAAGCCAGAAGCACATGAGCCACTGACTTAATGTTGCCATCTCCACAGGGACATAACCATTTCCCCAGTGGAATTTTTTGAAATCAACCCTCAAGTACAGCCAAAGGCAATATAGTCAGTCTTGCAAAAATGAAAGCGCATCTGTATTTTGGAATTGTTAAATTTCGCAAATAGGGTGTCAAAATGACTAGGTAGAAAATAATCATACCATGGTCAACATTTCCTTATTGTGGCCAGATAATTCTGTCACTCGATATCATATAGTCTAGTTAAATTATTTGCTTTACTGAAGCCCAGTGTTAGTAACTGTTGTGGTGATAAACCAGAAAAGTAAAGCTTTTGGTTGACAATTTTAGTCCCAAGCGCTCTCATGACAACCTGGCAATACTAAGGGTAGTACAGTGGTGTCTTGCAAGACGAAAATAATCCGTTCCGCGAGTCTCTTCGTCTAGCGGTTTTTTTGTCTTGCGAAGCAAGCCCATTGACGGATTAGCGCTATTAGCAGTTTAGCGGCTTTTAGCAGCTTAGCGGATAAGCGGCTTAGAAAAAGGGGGGGGGGAGGAAAAAAAACCCGCAGGAACTCGCAAGTCATTTTTGTCTTGCGAAGCAAGCCCATAGGAAATTCGTTTTGCGAAGCACCTCCAAAACGGAAAACCCTTTCGTCTAGCGAGTTTTCCGTCTTGCGAGGCATTCGTCTTGCGGGGCACCACTGTAGATCAGTGGGGTTTAAATTTAGGCGAAGCCAATAATTAAATGTCCTACGCCAAATCTGTAATTCGACAGAGGGGAGGTTAGCCTCTAAGTGCAATGAAGCATTTGGAAGACAGGATGGAACAGAAAAAAACTGCCCTATATAAAACAGTAGGATCGCTGTGGAGTTTGGGGTACAGGAGTGCTGATGATGCTTTATTCTTCTCATTAGTCGTCTTGCACCTGGCCTCGCTGGCCACAGGCAGATGGCTTCACTTGCAGAACAGGTTTTTCTGAACCCTTTAAAACACTCTGCTTATCAGGAGATGTCCTTCCAGTAGCTGTAACCGCACTGGCAGCAGCAATAACTGCTTCAGACGGCACAAGAAAACCGATGGTACTTAGCTCCGCATGCAGCGTTTGTATTTCTGAGAGAACTTTTTCGGAGCGCTTTAGGCCAGAGCTTTCCAATCTGTGTGTCACGCTGCAGCGTGTGGATATGTCATGCGAGTGTTCCCCACACTCCTCCCAGGGCTGGAAAGGGTTTAGTTTAACCTCTGGTTTGCTAATAAAACTGAATCACCGTGTGGCGAAATGCTGCGTGTGTCACGTTTGGAGAGTTCTGCTTTAGGCCTTCTTACAAACAGGCACAAGCCCTTCTCATCGGAGGTTTAGAATCTGTGTTCCATATTTGCAGACCAGGCAGTCTCCTTTGTCTGGTGTTCCTGGGGGGATACTATTGTCTTGTTGTCCTTCTATCTCAGGGGTCAGCAAACTTTTTCAGCAGGCGGCCAGTCCGCTGTCCCTCAGACCTTATGGGGGGCCGGACTACATTTTTAAAATAAAAAGATGAACAAATTCCTATGCCCCACAAATAACCCAGAGATGCATTTTAAATAAAAGGACACATTCTACTCATGTAAAAACACGCTGATTTCCGGACCACCCGCAGGCTGTATTTAGAAGGCAATTGGGCCGGATCTGGCCCCAGGGCCTTAGTTTGCCTACCCATTTTCTACCTGTTCCACAGGGATGAAGTTAGTCCCACTTTCATGTCATTTCACAGGTGTATTTCTCAGCCTCTTCAGAGGTCTTCCTGTGTGCACCCCTGCCAAGTGAAGGGAGACAGAAGTCCTTCTGATCAATGTCTTTTTTAGTGTTCCAAACAAACAGGTTTTGCAAACTAAGCTGCTGATTAATTGTTTCATCTGCCAGAAAGGAGACTTTTGTGCTGCATTTTCATGTGTGGGTTTTTTAAAAAACGTTTGGATTTTAATAGTCATTTTTACTCTGTTTCGTAGGGTGCCCAGGACCATATAAATTTAGTAAAAATAACAATGCACTCCTCCCCTTCCCAGATTTTAGCCAAGGCTTAATGAAATTTTGCTTCCATGATCTAGGTTAGGGGCACAGTGTCCCATAGGAAGACAAACACTTGTGACAAAAGTATTGGCTGGATGTGGTGAGTGATGAACACCCACATTCTTTCTGATTTTTTGCTAACTGGCATCGTGAGTGCTCGCATGGAGTAAATATTGTAGATGTGCATTAGCATGCTCAGCAGTGATTCTATATATTATACTGTATATGGATGGTGTGTGTGAATTATATTCATGTTGTGTTAAATGTGTGTGCCCTTCATTTCCTTCCATCTGGCCTTTTAATATCCTTTTTTGTTAATGCACTGTGGAATTTTATGTTGAAAAGTTCATTTAAAGTTGTCAACAAATGATTTCAGAGTTGTACTTTTTCTTTTTTTGGCAGGAAATCTTGTCGGCAGCAAAGAAAAGCAGAGTTGAAAATCAGGTATATCAGCTTTGCTTAAATCTTGTTTGTAAATACTGATTGCCTTGGAGTTACATGTTTCGTATCAGAGCCTCATGTTTCGGTACAGAAATGAGCATGGCGCAGCAGCCTTTTGCTTGTTTCTGAAATTTCCTTTAACAACTGTGAAGATGGATTTATTACATATCAAAGAAAAGTAGCTAGAGGAGAATCTAAACTGCATTATTTTTAAGCTATTTGGTCTAAAGACATGTCAATACAACAGAGAAAGGAACATAGAAACTCCACCCTTCCAATGGTTCAATTAAGTTTGTGGAGAGGATATATTTTAGAAGATTCGGATAAAGTGACATTTTGATGACTTGGATTGTGATGATAAAAGATGCAGCACATGAATTCATGCCTATTCCCTTTTCTTTATCCGTTTTAGTTTTCCTCCTCCCATTTTGTATCATAATGTTTGATGGCATTTGTATTTTGCCTTTATTTATAAATTTGTAGTAAGTTTGTGGAATATTTGTCTATCAACGTCCTTCTGCAGCATGAAAGCTCTCCTCCAAAACTATGTACAGAAGAACTCCAGAATAACGGGGACTCAAATAGCATCATCAAGGACAGACTGGCACAGGCGGTGCGTAACACCGCCAAGCAGTTCGTCGACCCAGTACGGAAATTTAACGGGCAGCCCGTGCCTTTTCAACAACCCAAGCTCTTCACTGGAGGAATAATGAGGTGGTACCAAGTTGAAGGCATGGAATGGCTTAGGGTAAGGATTTAACTCGACTCAAAAACTTATTCGTTGTGTTATAGAAGAGTAAAAGAAGCCATGTTTCCAGTTGGCTAGATCTTTGGTGCAGTCGCTTGCAATTAGCAAGTACTTGTGATACTGATCTCAAACATTACAGTGGTACCTCGGGTTACATACGCTTCAGGTTACAGACTCCGCTAACCCAGAAATATTACCTTGGGTTAAGAACTTTGCTTCAGAATGAGAACAGAAATCGTTCTCCGGCGGCGCGGCAGCAGGAGGCCCCATTAGCTAAAGTGGTGCTTCAGGTTAAGAACAGTTTCAGGTTAAGAACGGACCTCCGGAACGAATTAAGTACGTAACCAGAGGTACCACTGTAGTCTGATCCAAAATCAGTCATACGTGGAATAGATCCATTGAAGGCAGTGGGCTTAATTTTAGTGGATCTACTTCTGAGTTTGACTTAGCTGGATAAAAAGGTAAAGGACCCCTGGACAGTAAAGTCCAGTCAAATGCAACTGGGGTTGTGGCACTCATCTCGCTTTCAGACTGCGGGAGCCGGTGTTTGTCCACAGATAGCTTTCCAGGTCATGTGACCAGCATGACTAAACAGCTTCTGGCGCAACGGAAGCAAGAGCGCATGGAAATACCGTTTACCTTGCCGACGCAGCGGTACCTGTTTATCTACTTGCACTGGCGCGCTTTCGAACTGCTAGGTGGGCAGGAGCTGGGGCAGAGCGACGGGAGCTCACCCCTTTGCAGGGATTCAAACTGCCAACCTTCTGATCAGCAAGCCCAAGAGGCTCAGTGGTTTAGACCACAGCGCCACCCGCACCCCTTTTTAGCTGGATATCACCCATTTCCTTCACGGCTTCACTTTTTCTGTCCCATAAGCTGCTTAAATCTGCCTGTGACAAACTGTGGGGCTCTATACAAGGGCAAAATTTTGCGCACACACCCCTCAGCTCTTGAGCTGTCTTCCCAAAGGCGGTTAAAGAGGTGCTGGGCTTGGGGAACCCAAACTGCGAAAGCACTAACTAGGCTTTGGGAAGGAGGAGAGAGGACTCTAGGACCCTTCCCAGATTGTGCGCAATGCTCTTGGTTGTTTAGTCGTGTCCAACTCTTCGTGACCCCATGGACCAGAGCACACCAGGCACTCCTGTCTTCCACTGCCTCCCGCAGTTTGGTCAAATTCATGCTGGTAGCTTTGAGAACACTGTCCAACCATCTCGTCCTCTGTCATCCCCTTCTCCTTGTGCCCTCCATCTTTCCCAACATCAGGGTCTTTTCCAGGGAGTCTTCTCTTCTCATGAGGTGGTCAAAGTATTGGAGCCTCAGCTTCAGGACCTGTCCTTCCAGTGAGCACTCAGGGCTGATTTCCTTAAGAATGGATAGGTTTGATCTTCTTGCAGTCCATGGGACTCTCCAGAGTCTCCTCCAGCACCAGAATTCAAAAGCATCAATACACCGCCCTAAATCCGCCCCTAACTTGACCACAATTCATGCACCATTCCCCACGATGCCTAAGAAGCTTTTAACTGAGGTTTGATGGTAGTTCCTGACTTAACAGTAATGGTGGCTGTTCCATTTCCGGCGGATGCCGCTTCTAGAGACTTGGATACAGTGGTGCCCCGCAAGACGAATGCCTCGCAAGACGGAAAACTCGCTAGACGAAAGAGTTTTCCGTTTTGGAGGTGCTTCGCAAAACAAATTTCCTATGGGCTTGCTTCGCAAGACGAAAATGTCTTGCGAGTTCCTGCAGGGTTTTTTTCCTCCCCCCCCCTTTTTCAACGGCGCTAAGCCGCTTATCCGATAAGCCGCTAAACCGCTAATAGCACTAATCCGCTAAGCCGTCAATGGGCTTGCTTCGCAAGACGAAAAAACCGCTAGATGAAGAGACTCGCGGAACGGATTCTTTTCGTCTTGCAAGGCACCACTGTATTGAGTAAATGGAAACTGAAAGCAGCTAAGCAGCTCTAAAGCATGGTTTGCCTGTACATCGGAAGCTCAGTCCAATAATCACTGTTACCAATTGTCAGAGCTGCCTCTAGGTCCCAGCTCACAGAGGACCAACGCCAGGCTGATGTTATGTACAAAAGTCTTTATTGAAGTTTAATTTCCATTTCAAAGCCAGAGCGTGCAGCCCTACGTCTAGACTCTAGATCGGCGAAGTCCCGTCTGAGTCTCCGCCCCTTCCACACCAGTTTAAGATCCTAGCCCTGCTCCACCTCCTGCGCTGCTCTCTTCTCCTCTGGGTCCTCCTGCCCTCTGGGGCATTGCCCTTTCTGGACTCTTCCGACGCTGAGTCGCTTAGCTCCTCCCCCTGCCTCCGGCGTGCTTTAGGACCCGGTTCCCAATCCTCACTCTCTGCTGTCCCGCGCTCCTGTACATTTGAACTTGCTTCTCGCGCCAACCCAGTGACCTTTCTCCTAACCGTTACACTACTTCTATCACTGCTTCCCTCTTCCGTGACACTGGCCGGATCTGACCTCCCCTCCGTTGTCCGACTCTCCGAGGGAGGCGTGGTAGACTCTGCCTCGTCTCCTCTCCCTGGTGGGGAAAGCACTGGCCCCGATGCCTGGGACTCTTCCCCCCCACTCTGCTCTGGTGGGGAAGCTGGTCCTGATTTCCAACTACTGCTCTGGGAGTCCCTGCTGCCCCCTTGCTCCTGGGGCGTTCCCCTTGGGACCCCCCTGCCCCTGGCCACTGGCGCTCCCTTCTGTGAATCTTCCGATTTGCTGGAGAGGCTCATGGAATCCCTCGGACCACTGTCCCCTCCTACGCTCCCTTCGGATTCCTCCCCCTCCCCCTCGCTCTCCATCTCCCATCTTCCCTGTGCCTCAGCTCCTGAGCCCCTGACACCAATATTAAGTAATTCTTGAAAACAGTAGGCTACACTTGTGAAAGAACATGAACTGGATTGTAAATGTTGGGCAAGTCAAATTTCAATGATATCCATTAATCGGGTGTAAAGAAAATGTTTTTCTCTCTCTCTTGTATGCAGATGCTCTGGGAGAACGGCATCAATGGCATTTTGGCTGATGAAATGGGCTTAGGAAAGACAATCCAATGTATCGCAACAATAGCATTGATGATAGAGAGAGGGGTCACTGGGCCATTTCTGGTATGTGGGCCCCTCTCCACGCTTCCTAACTGGATGGCAGAATTCAGAAGGTTTACTCCTAAGGTAAAAAAATGACTTTTAAAGTAATGGAACAAACCTCTTTTTTATGAGAGAACCACATCCTGCATTGCAGGGGGGGTGGACTAGATGACACTTGCGGCCCCTTCCAACTCTACAATTCTGTGATTTCCCGGGGGAACTTTTAGCTACTTCCAAGGCTTCTGGAATTGGTCTGTATGTGTGTGTGTGTTAAGGAGCTTTGCCAAGCAGTTGCAATGATGGGATAAGAACTGGGTTTGCTTAAAACGACAGTCTTGGAACAAGGTCCATTCATTTCAAGATCTTCCAATCCAACTATTGTATTGCAGTCATAGACCAGCAGTTTTTTCAAGATCTTAATAAAAAAATTTTGTGCTAGTTCTTAAGGCAGGCATATCCAAAGTCTGCTTTGGGGCCCAATTCGGCCCTCCGGCCGGTTTTATCCTGTGAACTGCCCCTGTGGCAGTTCATTTATTGCTGTCAAATCCTTTTAAACAGGTCAATAAACCTTGGGGGGAAATCCCCCAAAAAGCTCTTCAATCCTTAAAAAAGCTCAACTTTGGTTGGCCCTCATGCATGTTCACTTCCATCAAATCTGGCCCTCTTTGAAAAAAGTTTGGGCACCCCTGTCTTAAGGGCTTTAAATGTCTTACCGTAATTTTCGCCCTATAGGACGCACCCGACCATGGGACGCACCTTGTTTTAGAGGGGGAGAACAAGAAAAAAAATTATCCCCATCTCTGCTCAGCGCCCCTTCAGCGAAGCGGCAGGAGAAACGGAGCCCCTTCCATTTCTCCTCCTGCTTGGCTGAAGGGGCGCTGCGCAGCTCTCCCTCTCTACTGAAGCCAGGAGAGTCTTGCTCTCCTGGCTTCAGCAAAAGGGACCCGAAGCCTTCGGAGCGTAGCGCGAGTTCCCGCTGCACTCCAAAGGCTACAGGGATAGCCACCTGAAGCCTTTGGAGCGCAGCGGGAACTCGTGCTGCGCTCTGAAGGCTTCGGATTCCTTTTGCTGAAGCCTGGAGAGCAAGACTCGCAGAGGGAGCGCTCCCTCTGCACTTCGGAGGCTTCACGTTGCTATCGCTGAAGCCAAGGAGCCTGCATTCGCTCCATAGGACGCACACACATTTCCCCTTAATTTTTGGAGGGGGAAAAGTGCGTCCTATAGAGCGAAAAATACGGTATTTGTTAATGAGGATGTCAGGGGCAACAGAGGAGGTGTTGGAGACACGGAAGAGGACCGTAACATTTAGTCAAATTAATTAAACTAAAAGGCTGACTAAAATATCCCCCTGATTGGACAGCACTTTGAAAATGCTGACTTTTAAAAATACTTAAAAACTGTAGGTGATAGGTACCATCTTAACGAAGCATCGCCTTCTGTATTTCTTGCTCTGTGTTACCTGCTTTTATTTGCTATTGGTACTGATGGCTGTTGCTTTAACCCTGTTTCCCAAACATATGGAGAGAATGTCTAAATAAATCTTACTTCCAGGTGCCCCTGAGCTGTTTTGGGGAAATTGTGTTGGGAGTTCCCCTTAAGGGTTTTTCTTGTTTGTTTCTGCAAACCTCAGGATTCCTCTCAGCTTGCTGATACCTCCCTCATGCATAAATGTGGTTTGGGGGGGGGCGGGTTGGCTACATAAGCAAATTACATTCACATCCTGAACTTTGGATACGGAGGAAGTGTTGGGGGAATTAATGGCATTTTAATACTGTACCCATGGGGTCTACATAGGATTTGGTTGACACTTTTGTTTTTTAAAAAAATAATTTTAGGTTCCTATAATGCTGTATCACGGGACCCAGCAAGAACGGCGTTCGTTGGTTCATAAAATCCGAAAGAGAGATGGGGCTCTAAATGTCCATCCTGTGGTCATTACCTCTTTTGAAATCGCTATGAGAGACAGAAATGCCCTTCAGGTGCGTAAGAAAATGCTATTTCATAAGTATGGTCACTCTTGGTCCTTGACAGAACCACAGCGGATGCTATGTGTGAATTAGGAGGGGTCATTAAGTGTTGAAGGCTCAAAGTTATCAGTCTTGTGGAAGGTGGACAGAATGAAATGGCACCATTGCAGTGGCGTAGCGTGGGGGGTGCAGGGGGGGCCGGGCGCAACATCTGGGGGGGTGCGCTCGCACTCGCAGCTCTCTGCCCCTACCTGGCTCAGTCTCTCTCACTGCTGTGCGAATCCGATCCAAGCCGCCGGGTCGCCGCCCACTGTGGAGGGGGGGGTGTGCCAGGCGTGCGGGTTAGGGGGCGCAAATTACTTGCCTTGCCCTGGGTGCTGACAACCCACGCTACGCCACTGACCATTGCACCAATAAAAAAAAAGTAAAGATAGAGGACCCCTGACCATTAAGTCCAGTCACAGATGACTCAGGGGTTGCGGTGCTCATCTCGCTTTACTGGCTGAGGGAGCTGGCGTTTGTCCGCGGACAGTTTTTCTGGGTCATGTGGCCAGCATGACTAAGCCGCTTCTGGCGAACCAGAGCAGCGCACGGAAACGCTGTTTACCTTCCCGCCGGAGTGGTACCTATTTATCCACTTGCACTTTGACGAGCTTTAGAAGTTCTAGGTTGGCAGGAGCAGGGACCGAGCAATGGGAGCTCACCCCGTCTCGGGGATTCAAACCACTGACCTTCTGATTGGCAAGCCGTAGGCTCTGTGGTTTAGACCACAGCGCCACCCATGTCCAAAGCTACTAATCAAACGGCATGTATGGCAAATGATGAGTTGTGTTGCTACCTGTGGTAATCAGTGCAGCAGTGCAGCATATAAACTACAGACACACTGAGGACAAAGTTTAAATTTACAGCAACTGTTTATAGTGAAAGACCGCCTCACCTTATGTGAACATGCCAGGTTCTGAGTTCTTTGGGGGAAGCCTTTTTCTTTGTCACCCCACCCTCACAGGCGTACTTGGTAGGGATGTGGAAGAGGGCCTACTTGGTGGTGGCTCCTCCTAGATTACTTTAGACTCCCTCCCTGGAGAAGCTAAACTGGCCGCCTCCTTGTTGTCTTTCTGCCAGCAGGTGAAGGCCTTGGTCCAATAGGCTTATGGGAACTGACTGCTTTTAATGAAAGGGCTGTTGCCATGCTGGTTTTATTGCAATTATCTGTATGCTTTTAATAGAACTTACATATTCTATCCTATTAATGTTTAATTGTTTGTCAGTGATAGGGGAAAACAATGTTTTTATTTGTTCTGGCTTTTATCTGTAAGCCGCCTTGAGTCCCTGTCGGGGGGAATGGCGGGGTATAAATAAATATATAATAATAGAGGCTGTCTCTGTTAGTATTATAACATGCTAAATTACGTTTTAATTGCTCTAAGTAATGAGTCTCATGATTTTCTCTTTTAGAAAACAGAATAAAGCAATATAAAAGCTATGGCAAATTGCTAATATATCACAGCTAACTAATGCAGTCACTATCCTTTTTTGGGAAAGTGTGCAATGGACAGATTGACACAAATGAAAAGTATATTTTAAAAAGTATGTTTTTTTTCCCTTTGCTTGTTGGAAATTTTGAATTTCCACTTCTGCTGGAGGGGAATCGTCTCTTAACACAATACACACAGTAAGAGAGAATGATGATGAAAAGTTATAAGCCCTGTTTGACATCTATTAGCTTTTGGTGGAAAAGAAGGGCATATGGATGGGTGGTTGTGTGTGTGTTTGTGTTTTTGTTTTTTGTTTTTTTGTTTTTGTTTTTTTGAGGTAACCAGTGACTTCTCTTCTCCAGAACTTGTACTGGAAATACTTGATAGTGGATGAAGGACACAGGATTAAGAATATGAATTGCCGCCTTATACGGGAATTAAAACAGTTTCGCACCGACAATAAACTTCTGTTAACTGGAACTCCCTTGCAAAACAACTTATCTGAGCTTTGGTCCCTGCTTAATTTTCTGCTTCCTGATGTGTTTGATGACTTGAAAAGGTAGGCAGTGAACTCTCCCTGCCCCCCCCCCATGTTAAAATATGATATAGCAAATGTCTGAAGTTTGGTAAATGGCCGACAATCCCAGACAAACTTCTAGTACCGGAAAATAAATATATACCTTCAGCAAAGCAGGCTATTCTTACATAGATTGCTCCCACCGCTCTTTCCAGCAGACGGGGTTATGTTAGGAGGCACTTTCTGTAGGAAGAAGCCCCTTCCATTTTTGGTCCTGTTTAGCTCCAAAGCACAATGGCATTTTGTCACATGGCAAAGTATCCTGGCTTTCCCTTTCCACCCTTCTGTGGAATAGTTGATCGGCTGCCCTTGAAGACTAATCAGTAACTTCATTTTGTCCAGAATGCAGCTGGCAAATTACTGACCAGGATTCTCATCCCCCCCCCCTTAAAACAGCTGCCCTGGCTGTCACTTGGTTTCCAGGCCCAATTTAGCATTCAAAGCCATAAAGAGCCCAAGTCCCAAATACCTGAAATTCTGCCCCCTTCCCTACAGACCCTGTCAGGTGCGGAGATTGGCAGAGACAGACCCCTTTTGGTAGTTCACTCCTGCGAAGACATTCCCTTGACGAACCATAATTCGCAGATCCCGAGCTTTCATTTAAAGACAGGCAGACTTCCTGGTATTTATAGGACTTTAGGTGTGAAGTTCTGTTTTAATTCCTTGCGGAAAAACTAGCCTGCTTCCCTGTTTCAGTGCTTTATTTGTCCAGCTCCCTAAAATAAACAAATTCTGCAGGTCCAGGCATTCAGAGATTTGGGAGCACAGTATAAACTTATCCTGAAATGACCTTATTATGCATGTTTGGTTTTTTCAACGGGGAACGTTAAGCTAATATTTTATCCAATAATTGCAGGTTTTGCTTCACATAGGTTTTCAGGAAATGTACTTTCCCCATCCTGAAACTCTGGTTAATGCTGTACGCAGGGAATTGGGTGTGTAGTGGATTTTCTTCCGGAAGGATATATTATTGCACTTGCAGGGGATTTAATTTTCGGTGTTGAATTCAGTTCCTTGCTTATCAAATTTCTAGATTTTAAGAGGTGTAGAAGCTTTTATTTCAAGGAAGGGGTGAGGATTGAGCAGTTTCAGCTCCCCGCATTCCTCTTTTTACCTCCCTTAACAAGCCGAGTAAATTAAGGCAGCAGCAAATACGTTCAAATTTGGATAATCTATACAGGCCTTTGCTTTCTTCGGCACAGAACCCACCTGCACATCTCCCCAGTTCTTAAATTTGTCTCCCAATTTTGTTTTCTTCACCACAGCTTTGAGTCCTGGTTTGACATCACTAGTATATCGGAAATAGCAGAAGACATTGTTGCTAAGGAAAGGGAACAGAACATCTTGCATATGCTGCATCAGGTCTGTTCCGATTGCGAATCGTCTGAATGGTAGCCTGTTGGGTCTGTTGAAGCAAAAACATCTTGTGGCATCTTTGACAAACTTCCTACAACACACAAATCCAAAAGCAAATGCCACTATAACTGTTAGTCTTTGTTGGGCCTCAACTTTGGACTAGCCTCACTAAACAGATTCAGCTGGTACTGACTTTTGATTGCTTTTGGACACTACGAGTATGAAATTTTCTAAAACGTTTGGCTTTAATGGTACATTTTTACAGTTGTACTCATTGTTGATGTGTGCTTGTATTGCATCTTTCTTTTGCCTTAACCTTATGTTTGCCTACATATGTATACAAATTTTGGGAACCTGTGGGGGTGGAATCGGCCCATGGATTGTGGGTTTGTAACCCCTGACTAATAATAATAATAATAATAATAATAATAATAATAATAATAAATTATTATTTATACCCCACCCATCTGGCTGGGCTTCCCCAGCCACTCTGGGCAGCTTCCAAAAAAATATTAAAATACTCTAATACATCAAACATTAAAAGCTTCCCTAAACAGGGCTGCCTTCAGATGTCTTCTAAAAGTCTGGTAGTTGTTGTTCTCTTTGACATCTGGTGGGAGGGTGTTCCACAGGGAGGGTGCCACTACCGAGAAGGCCCTCTGCCTGGTTCCCTTGCCAGAACTTAAAAGTTCCTTGCCAGTCTCTTCGCTTTTATTTAGTGTTGATCATGTCTACTGGGCCCCATGGGATGTAAGATCATACCGGGGTACAAGTACAACCTTTTCCTGCAGCTACCCATAATACATACTTCATAGTGCAGTGCAGGACATGATACCCTTTGAAAATAGTCATCTTTCCCCTGTTTTCTTTCCCTTCATAGGCTAAAAATACTTGTTGCGTTGTGTGGGCTGTTATTATAATGGTGAATAAAGAGGAGTGCTTCACTTTACCAAGGGAGATTTAGCATACGGTTAAACTTGCGTTTTATATTTATCAAAATCAGAAGTGCTGTGCCTTTTAAAGAAGCTTTTTGAGTATTATGCGTCATATATAAGGGATCTGCCCAATGCCATTATCGGACAAACAAGCATAACACTGCACATGGCAGTGTGCAGAAACCCCGCCTTTGTATATTGTTGCATTTCCCTTTCAAGCCAGCAGCGTTCTATTATTTAAGCTTGAGTTGTTGGAAACTTTCATCTTTGAAACTTTTTTCAACTCTAGATTTTGACCCCTTTCTTGCTGAGACGACTGAAATTGGATATCGCTCTAGAAGTTCCTCCCAAACGTGAAGTTGTGGTCTATGCGCCCCTGGTAAAGAAGCAAGAAACTTTCTACAGTGCCATTATAAACAAGACCATTCGAAAGCTGCTGGGAAACAGTCAGGTGAGTGCTGTGATGTCCAGGTTATCCTAATCATATCAACCTACATTTTGGCCTCGAATCAGTTTATTTTGGCCTCTGCAACTGCAGATGGGATGCCTTTCTGTTTCTGAAGACATTAATTTTTTTAAAAAATATTGCATATGACTGTGAAATTTGAGCAAAACACTAGAGCAAAGGTTCTCAAAATAAGAGAATATGAATATTGTGTGCATTTCTGCTCAAGAAAAACCCAAATGGTGCTTGTTTTCATCTATTATATGGAACGTTCAAAAGGTTTGTTATTTTTTTTGTCACTGAAGAGAGAGTTAGAAACAAGTTCGTTCGGAGTACGTGACCTATTTTCTTATCACAGCTGCTTTTTGGTTTTTCTCCAATGCATCACAGTGAACTGTAGCAATGTTTTCCGCTATTTAGGAAGAAGCTGTTGAGCTGAACTCTACAGGCCGGCCAAAGCGGCGCAGTCGGAAGGTGGCTAGTTACCGTGAGCTTGATGAAGATGATTTTCCTGATCGACTGGAGCAGATGATAGCCGAAGTGCAAGAGGAAGTTGAAAAAGAGAGGTACTTCTCTAACCATGGCTTGTGTATTTGCACTTAAACTGGTGGCATATACAGTGGTGCCCCGCAAGACGAACGCCTCGGAAGACGAAAAACTCGCTAGACGAAGGAGTTTTTCGTTTTCTTAGCCGCTTCGCAAAACGCATCTCCCTATGGGCTTGCTTCGCAAAACGAAGCTTGCTCCGCAAGCTCCGGGGATAGCGGGGAAGCGCAGCGTGTCTTCCCCGCTGTCCCCGGACCTCTTTTGAAGCAAGGGGCGGCGGGGAAAAGATCGCTTCTCCCCGTTGCCAGCCCCGCAATCTCCGGGGACAGAGGGGAAGGCGTGCGTGCCTTCCCCTCTGTCCCCGGACCCCTTTTGAACCAAGGGGCGGCAACAGGGAGAAGCGATTCTCCCCGCTGCCCCTTCCCTTGCTTTAAAACAGGTCCGGGGACAGAGGGGAAGGCACGCGGCACTTCCCCTCTGTCCCCGGAGATTGCGGGGCAGGCAACGGGGAGAAGCAATCTTCTCCCCGCCGCCCCTTGCTTTAAACAGGTCCGGGGACAGAGGAGAAGGCGCGCGGCGCTTCCCCTCTGTCCCCGGACGGTCTCCATAGGAACGCATTGATTGATTTTCAATGCATTCCTATGGGAAACCATGCTTCGCAAGACGAAAAACTCGCAAGAAGAAAAAACTTGCAGAATGAATTAATTTCGTCTTGCGAGGCACCACTGTACAAAGAACCGTCACAGTAGAGAGTTGGAGAATAAATTGTCTCTATAAAATGTGGTGTTGTACAGATGAATGAGCAGTCCTTTACTTACCTTACCTCTGAATCCAGAGATAGTATCACCAATACAGTGGTACCTCGGGTTAAGAACTTAATTCATTCCGAAGGGCCATTCTTAACCTGAAACTGTTCTTAACCTGAAGCACCACTTTAGCTAATGGGGCCTCCTGCTGCCGCCACGCGATTTCTGTTCTCATCCTGAAGCAAAGTTCTTAACCCAAGGTACTACTTCTGGGTCAGCGGAGTCTGTAACCTGAAGCGTCTGTAACCCGAGGTACTACTGTATCAGGAAGAACTTTCTGACACTAAGAGCTGTTGTGGTGTAGTGGTTAAGAGCGGTGGACTCGTAATCTGGGGAATCGGGTTCGCTTCCCTGCTCCTCCACATGCAGCTGCTGGGTGACCTTGGGCCAGTCACACTTCTTTGAAGTCTCTCAGCCCCACTTACCTCACAGAGTGTTTGTTGTGGGGGAGGAAGGGAAAGGAGAATGTTAGCCGCTTTGAGACTCCTTAAAGGGAGTGAAAGGCGGGATATCAAATCCAAACTCTTCTTCTGTTGGGATAGCAGAACGGACTCCCTCGGGAGGTGTTGGCTATCCTTCCTTGGAGATTCTTAAGCACAGGTTGGATGGCCAGCCACCTTGAATGATCTAGTTGAGATTCCTGAATTCCAGGGAGTTGGGATAATGTGCACATTTCATGCTAGAGGTTGCGGTCTTGAATCCAGGAGAGAGCCTCTCGTCCCACACAACCAGGGGCACCTGAGCTCAATGTGCAGACTCGCTGCATGAGCCATCCAGCCTTTTCAGACCACCCTTTCCCCAAGCAAGCCACCTGACCAGTCTCCCCTGCTATTGGCAGCAAGGCTCAGTGTCCTTATTTCACGCCCAACATCCATCCCAGCTTCTCTCTCCATCCCTCTTCTGCAAGCACACTTTGTTTCTGTGCTCCCAGCAGAGGAAGGAAGACCAGTCTTTGGCCTGTTTGATGGAATGCATTTTTTGCTATCTTGCCAAGAGGCTGGTATCTCTTCACTGTGGCTCCATGGCCATTGTGAAAACACAGGCTGCTAGCAGCGCAGCATCTTTTGTGGGTTTAGCTAGATTCCAGCTGTAGTTTGCGTTGTCGTTTGATTCCGTCATGCTTACAAACTTGCTTGTCGTTTGCAAGGCCAGTAATAGAAATGAGTACGCCGTTGGATTCAGAAATCAACCTGAAGTTGCAGAACATTATGATGCTACTGAGGAAGTGTTGCAACCACCCATACCTTATTGAATACCCATTGGATGCTGCCACCCAGCAGTTTAAGGTAATTCCTCCCATCGCTTACTTAGAAGGCCTTTTGTTCGTTCCAGTGTTGTTTGAAGGGCTTCGCCTGATGGCATCGCAGTTTGATTTGCATTGAACAGTTCGCCCTCGTGAATGAAGTGGATGACGAGCAGTCAAAAGACTCATGTCAGGACTTTGAAAGGGGACAGGAGAGCTTCCTTACATCCCACAACTTCTCTCGTCTTCCAACCACCTTTGCACACTATGCAAAGAATTGCTGGCGCCGCCATTAGTCCAGCCACAAGATTATTGCACGCCCAGCAGGTAGGGCAGTCTATAGAGGAGGCTGTTGCACTGGTGCCCAATTGAAAATGCCCAAGGCCACTGTTTGAGGGAAGGTACACTATTGTATCGCTCCCTCTTATTTGCCAGGAGATAATAGGATCCTAACCTCACTGGAGCAGTTTTCTATAACCCAGAACTTTGCCCTAACCTAGAAACTGTGTGTGTGTGTGTGTGTGTGTGTGTGTGTGTGTGTGTGATCTTCCCACCCATTTTTTTAAAAAAAACAGAACCCAGAAAATCAAGACACGCTGACTTTGATTTATTGTATTGGAAGGTTCAAACATCTCAGCATTTAACTTTGAGTCCAATCGGTTGTCCTTTCGATACTTTCTTCAACATTTCTTATAATTTTGGGCCCATTACAAGAAAGAAGAACACTCAAACAGTGCACTGTGTTTTATGCATAGCTTTTATTGGTGGTGGTTTAGACTTCAGAGGCTTTCTTTCCAACTCCAGGCTCTTTTCCTGGTGCCATTCTTGAGGCCTGCCAACAAGGGGACAAAACCTTCCGGGGTAAATAACCCTGGAACCACCAGGCAAGGGATGGGAGTGGATGGGGCAGTGAGTTCAAATTGTCCTTTTTAGCCCTTCACCGATGATGCTGTTGTTTGATGAAATGTTTTGGAAGAAATGAAGGCAGAATATTTACAAACATCATTGCCGGAAAAGCATGGAAAATGTTGTGTAAAGCAGAGTTGAGGAAGCTGTGGCTCTTCCGATGGGCTGCATCTCCCATCACTCCTGCTGTGCTGATCAGGGACCATTGCGGGTTGGAGTCCAACAAGTGACTAGAGGGCCACAGATTCCTCGTGCAAAGCTAATGCAAATATGATTTAATTAAGAGGTAAAGGTGCCCCTGATAGTTAGATCCAGTCGTGGATGACTCTGAGGTGGTGTGCTCATCTTGCTCTATAGGTCGAGGGAGCCGGCGTACAGCTTCCAGGTCATGTGGCCAGCATGACTAAGCCGCTTCTGGCAAACCAGAGCAACACACGGAAACACCGTTTACCTTCCCGCCAGAGTGGTACCTATTTATCTACTTGCACTTTGACGTGCTTTCGAACTGCTAGGTTGGCAGGAGCAGGGACTGAGCAACAGGGGCTCACCCCGTCGCGGGGATTCAAACCATCAACCTTCTGATCAGCAAGTCCTAGGCTCTGTGGTTTAGACCACAGCGCCACCCGCGTCCCTATGATTTAATTAGAATGTCCTAAATTGTACGTGTGTGTTCTTGCATCAAGGTCGACGAAGATCTAGTGAAGAGTTCGGGCAAATTCTTACTCTTGGATCGCATGCTGCCAGAACTAAAAAAACGAGGACACAAGGTATTGTTAGTTTGTGGTGTTACCAGAAGTTATTTGCCTGGACACATGAGTTCAGATTATTGAAGAATCTTTGCTCTGTTCAGGTGCTGCTGTTCTCGCAGATGACAAAAATGTTGGATATTCTGATGGACTATTGCTATCTGAGGTCGTACGAGTTCAGTCGCCTAGACGGGTCCATGGCGTATGCAGAGAGGGAAGAAAACGTAGGTGATAAATTTATTGGATGCTGGTTTGTTTAACTCTTCTGAGATTCCCTTTGCATCGCAGCAGAGAACTTTTGTCAGCAATACATAAAAAGGAAGCAGAGTTTAAGGAAATAAACAGCTATCCTATCTTTAAAAGACATCTGAAGGCAGCCCTGTTCAGGGAAGTTTTTAATATTTAACGCTATACTGTTTTTAACACTTGATTGGGAGCTGCTCAGAGTGGCTGGGGAGACTCAGCCAGATGGGCGGGATATAAATAAATTATTATTATTATTATTATTATTATTATTATTATTATTATTATTAATTGAGATATCAGCAAGTTCTGGCTTAGTCTATGAACTCACTAGCCTGAGAGCCTTACCACCCACTTCAGTGCTGGGATTTCTCAAAGATGATGCTTGAAAAGAGTGATTTATGTACTGCTTATTATCAGTTGGTAGCTTGCGCCTTAAAATGTATTGATGACATGTTTAGGTAGAGGCTGTCCTGACTAATTGAGGCGGTGATGAATATTGCAGTTGAAATTAAGTCTTACACCAAACATTTGTAGTCCTCTTTGAACATGTGCTTCACTTATACGATAGTCATTGTGTGACATAGAGTCTGTGGATGCACTGGCAAGCCCTGTCCCCAGGGCTCAGCGCTGTGGCCATCCTTGCAGCCCTTCATGACTTATGGGGATTGTTTCTGAACTGGGGAATCTCCACAGTTCGTGGAGGCTCCCTGCATGCTTTAGAACCCTGTTGGTTCACTGTTTAGTGAGTATTTGGTTGGCACCATAAAGGTACATTATTAACCTAATGTGTTTACCGTTTGTCATTTGCAGATAAATAAGTTTAACACAGATCCGGAGGTTTTTATCTTTCTGCTGAGCACACGGGCTGGAGGTCTTGGCATTAATTTGACGGCAGCGGACACAGTAATCATTTATGACAGTGACTGGGTATGTTTCGCATGTTGACGTGTATAAATTGCCATGGGCCCTAGTCTCAAAGGGCTGTATGCTGAGTGGCACACATGGGGAGGGGGGCTTCAGGGATCAGAGTTGGAAAGGATCCCGAGGGTAATCTAGTCCAACCCCCTGCAATGCAGGAATCTCAGTTAAGTGTTTTATGGTGGCAGCCCTCATCATTGCCCAGCAAGCTGCCTCCAAAGCCTGGTGCATTTGCAGAAATAGTTCTCCAGGGAAGCATGATGAGAGGAAGATTTATATTTTTGCCCCTCTTAAATTCAGGTTGTGTGATCTGCTATGAAGTGCCTGTTCTTATTCTGCCAGAGCATGCCAACTTCTAAACAGCTCACAGGAATGGCATGAGGCTTAGAAGATTTTGTTTCAGAAATTCCAAAGTTCAGTCAAGCAATTATGTATTTTTGATCTCTGTATCAACTAAACCAGGCATAGGCAAACTCGTCCCTCCAGATGTTTTGATACTACAATTCCCATCATCCCTGACCCTGTTAGCTACGGATGATCGGAGTTGTAGTCCCAAAACATCTGGAGGGCTGAGTTTGCCTATACCTGAACTAAACAACTCTGGTTGAGGTACAGCACTTTACATCAGATTGAAATAGCCAGGAAAAGTGAAATTAAGAAAACCCCAGCTAGTCGTTTTTGCTAGGTAGAATGGACCTGCCCTTATGTCAGAGACAGCAGAACACATGGTCTGCATGCAGCAAGTCAGATCTGGCATCACCACAGCAGCACTTTGTAAACTTTTATTATTTCTCTTTTCCGCCCAACCCCAGATGTTTAGAGGTTTCTGCATTCCTGGCAGTCAGGAGGGGTCACATTTTGTGTGTGTGAAATACATTTGTAAGGTAGAAGCCTGCCTTAGCTGTTGCTAGTTGAAGTAGACAATAATGGACTATGTGGACCACTGGTCTAACCCAGCATAAAGCAGCTCCATATATTCATATATTTTTCCTTAATCCCAAACTTGCAGAAAGCTAGAACCTTTTTTCTGGGAAAGCTGGCACTCCCTGCAAAAAAAGGGAAAACAAACCCCTTAATCTGAGGTCAATTTTATCTCTGGAGTTCATTTCCTTTCTTTCCCACTCTTAGAACCCTCAGTCTGACCTCCAGGCCCAAGACCGATGTCACCGAATAGGCCAGACGAAGCCGGTGGTCGTCTATCGCTTTGTAACTGCAAACACCATTGATCAGAAGATTGTGGAGAGAGCTGCTGCCAAAAGGAAGTTAGAGAAGCTGATTATCCACAAAAGTTAGTAGCAACTTCATTTTTCTTACCAAAATTGACAGGTTTTCCTTCTTGGGCTAATAGCTATGAATGTGGTTTCTCTAAATGTACAAGGCGTGACCGGAAAGTTCGATGAATGGTCACAGAAATCAGACAGCGAGAAATATTCGAACATACATACCTTACAGGCCTTCAAAGTAGGCCCCCTCTGATACAATGCACTGTTGACAACGTTCATAGAACTGTTGGGAACTTCTGGAGAAGTCCTCTTTCTGTACTGATTTCAGTTCCCTCGTCACAGCAGCTTGGACGTGTGGAACGTTGGAAAATCTGTGCCCTTTCAGTGCAGATTTCAGTTTTGGAAAAAGAAAGAAATCCAGTGGGGCCAGATCGGGAGAATATGGAGGGTGGGACAACTCAGTAAGTATTTCACGCAGAATATGCATTTCTTCCATCATCATTTGGACGGACAAACGCTGATTCCGCATCAGTAACTCACAAACTCTGTTGACATTTGCCACCGTTCTGCTCATCAACAGTCATTGATGATTAAGATTGAGGGTCATCTTTGGTGGCTTGCTGCCCTTCACGGAAACGCTTAAACCACTCACACATCTTCATCTCTTTACACAATTGTGAGCATTTCATGGGTTTCTGATGCCAATTGTATATTCAAATATTTCTCACTGCCCTATTTCTGTGACCATTCACCGAACTTTCTGGTCACGCCTTGTACATAACTTTGCTTGGCTATGCATTGGATTGTGTACCGTGGTAGAACCCACAGGCTTAAATTGGCTTACATTGAGAGCAACAAATGATGAATCCTTTCCGCACACTTAAGAGAGCTTTTGCCTACGGCTTTACCACAAGGGCTATTGCCATTTGCACCGCCTTGAGCAGAGTTTTGCTGCTGTGTTTCCTGGCTTCTGGGACTTGCGAGACAAAATGATTTTGGAAGTAAACCTGCCTTGTGTTCATAAGATTATAGCCCGCTTGATGGTCCTAACTAGCACTCAGCGTGTTGGGTGAGAGGCACCGTCCAAGCTGTTGAAAGGCAGAAGAAAACAGGTGGCATCCGATTGCAATGGAGATCAAAGCTCGGCCTCTTGCAAGCTCCTTGCCATGTGCGTTGTCTCCCCTGCTGTCGACAGAGAGATGCAGGGCTAGTGTGCGGATTCTACACGCGACAGGGGCTTTCAGATGTGCTGCTCTGTGGGCAGAGAAAGGACTCGTTGATGGCAGTCTCCTCCTGAAAGGAGCTGAATCTCAGATCCCTCCGTGATAAGCCGAGTCAAGGTTGCAAGTAAAAAGGAGAAAAATAGCCGTATCCAGACAGCATCAGTTTCCAGTAATCTTGACTGTAAGGCGGCACCTCGAAAATATGCAGGAACGTAATGGATATGTGTCGGTTGTGATGGACAGGAACAAGCAGGGAGGTGCTTCTGCATTTTTCCTATTACTTTGGGTCTATAAATAGTTATGCCCAGGTGTCAAAAGCAACAGGACGTTAAACCAATGATCACCTGATGGAAACAGTGACAGGCTTCAGTTTCTACTTCCTTTTTCCTTCATATGTTTGGGCGTTGGCATGTCCATCTTTGGCCGCCACTGGCCAACAGCCCCTGGAGGGTTAGCCAAGAGGAAATATTTCCATAAAAAGCACCCGTTTTGCACCAATGGCTCTTCTCCTTTTGTAGGTCAAAGACACGTATCAAACATTTGCAATCCTAGGGGGTCTTATTTGTACAAACCTACCTGGGAGAATGAGTTACCAAGACCAGGTCTTGCCGTGTAACATCATGAATGTTGCCCAAGTTGGTGAAAAGCAACTGGGATCTAGGTTAAAGGTAAAGGACCCCTGGATGGTTAAGTCCAGTCAAAGGCAACTATGGGGCTGCAGTGCTCATCTCGCTTTCAGGCCAAGGAAGCCGGTGTTTGTCCACAGACAGCTTTCCGGGTCCTGTGGCCAGCAGGACTATACCGCTTCTGGCGCAACGGGACACCGTGACAGAAACCAGAGCGCATGGAAATGCCATTTACCTTCCTGCTGCAGTGGTACCTATTTATCTACTTGCACTGGTGTGCTTTCAAACTGCTAGGTTGATGAGTTGACACAGCAATGGGAGCTCACCCCATCGCAGGAATTCGGATCGCCAAGCCCAAGAGACTCAGTGGGTTGGATCACAGCGCCACCCACGTCCCAACTGGGATCTAATGGTGTTTCCACCACGTAAACGTGCCTGTCAAATCAATTTACTCGTAAGTTTTCTTGTACTGAATGTAATGTCGCAAACCTGTTTGGGAAATGTTTCAGAAAGCTCTGATCTATAATTGTGTGCAACGAGACAAAATGGAATGTGCAGAGAACAGAATGTTTATGAACTAATAACTTTTGTACCAGTGTTGTGGCCAGATGTTTCTTAATACTATCAGAAAGCCCAAGCGACAGTGCTTTCTCTCTCTCAAAGTTTTTTTTTTTCTTGTCTAACTTCAAGATCAGTTTAAAGGTGGGAAATTTGGAATAAACCAGTCGAAGAGTTGCTTGGACCCCAAGGAATTAATGGAGCTGCTACAGTCCAGGGACTACGACAGGTATGTCTCACTTACAAAGAAACCATTTGGTTTATGTGCAAAAATGCATTATGCTTATTTAACAAAGGGTTTGTATGTTGGAGGTGCTTTAATAACTTGCGGGGCTTGGTTTCAAGTAAATAAATATGGTTGCACTGGAACTCAGTTATCTGAAATTAATATACACTTACTTTCCATCTGTAGAGAGGTTAAAGGATCAAGAGAAAAAGTAATAACTGACAAAGATTTAGAGCTACTGCTGGACAGGAGTGACCTTATCGGTAAGTATATATATCAGTGTCTTTTCTATTCATTTGAATCTCTCCAGAAATGAGCTTCAAATGTGAACTATGTGTGTAGTGTGAAGTCTCCCAGCTGAGAGATACAATTCCTTAAGGAAAAGGTGGGATTCCCCAAGTACAATTGTTTGTTGCTGCTTCTGACCAACTATCTGTTTTAAAAATATTTTTGTTTCACTGTTTTTACTGTGCAAGTTGCTTAGCACAAAATGTGCAGCTGATAACTCCGATACGTACGCACGCTTTTGCCACAAAGGAGCATTTTTTGCTGCAGCAATTGTGCTAGGAGAGAAACAACTGCATTGGTAGTGACTCAACTTTCGGCCTAGCTACTTAAGTCCGATTCTTACTACTGAATAATTGTCAATTTGATTGTGTTATCAAAAAAAGAATGCTAGAGTTTGAAACTACACAAGACAAAGTTCAGAGAGCATTGTCTTTTTATAAAGGAGGGCTAGGTTGGTTTAAAAAGAACAACCTGGCTGTTTACTGACACTCTAGTCTTTCTGAACACAGGTATCTTCAAGCTTTTCAGACCTAGGGCCCATTTTTAACCCAAACATGCATTTTGGAGACTCTTCCCTTAATCATTCACCATATATTTTGCACGATAGCACTCCTGTTGCGATCCACCTTGGATCAGGCCACAAACCACTCGAGTTTCCCGATCCACCAGTTCAAGGAAGGTGCTCTAAACTGTGTTTTGCTTCTTTCTCCCTAGACCAAATGAAAACTTCTGAGCAACATAAAGAGAAAATGAGAGCGTTCAAGGTTTTAGAAAACTCTGAAGATGTCAGCACAGAGAGTGTGTTTTGAGATACAGGCAGTTGGTGACTGTAACCTTACAGTTGCTTTGTTCTTAAGAGTTCAGAAATGCATTTCAGACTATTGTTTTGGTTGTATCATTTTCCAGAAAGAAAATAGGCTCTAAAATGTAACATTAATAAGTGTAGATGTGAAAAGAGAGCTTTTGGACTCCCCTTGGATTTTAGATCCTCTGACTTTGTACAAACTGGAAAGCTAAATACTACTATAGTTTCCTGTGGAAGTTCTGATAAATGGTAGGATTTGGAGTTTTTGGTTTTTTTACTTCTCAGTATGCTTACCCCTTGCTCTCAAGTATAGTTTTATTTGGTCGATGTATTTTGTTTCAAAGTCCAAACCTGTATGACTTCAGTTTTTGATAATTTTGCTAAATAAATTGTTTTGTAACAAGCAACACTTGCAAGATAGCAGAGTTACTGCAAATCCACGTGTTCAGTTGTCTCCTAGAAGCACTACAAAAAATAACCCCCAGCTTGAAATTGTACACCTCGAGGTGCCAGGTTCTCAGAACCTAAGTCCATGTTATTACTTAACTTATGTCTCGTTTCCACATCTTTTGAGATCGTTTTGGGTTTTGTCAGTAACGATTGGTGTAAAAGTAACAAATGATAGTAAAGAGCCAAAGAAATTTATCAAGGCAGGGGAGACAATTCAGGGTTACCTCCTTAAGATGGGAAACTCAGCTTTCCCCCCCCCCCCCCCCAGTTTGGCACTCCTGGATGAAAGTAAATTGCAAAGTTGCTCCCCTTACTGCTCTAGGTAAAAGCCAATTCTACAACAATCTGCTATCAAACCACCAGGGGAAGGGGGGGTGGACTGTTTTGTTATCTAGATACCTAGTGTTATTGCTCAAAGACGGAATTAGTTGCTATGCCCAGTGAGAAGTGTGTTTTCCTTGGCACGAGTCTGAAGAAAAGAGTTGCATCATAGTATTTCACACTAAAAGAATGAATGCAAGTACTTAAAAGCACTGCTTCAGAAACAGTTCAGTTTCAGCAATAACAAAAAACAAAGGCAAGCAGAAGGATAATAGGGAACAGGCAGTTCTTTTTATAAAACCACACCATGGGAAACTAAAGTAAGCAAGCCCTTTCCACAGACTGCAGAACTCATGAGACATCATGCAACACCCCCCAGCCCTAACAAGAAACTTGTGTAAGTGATATCAAAGTGAGAAGCAGAAAAGCACACTGGTGCAGAAGAGGCAATATTTTTGCTGACCTGGATTCTTAAAAAATCTAACTTTGAGACAGGAGTACTTTTGGTGTATACTCCCGTTTACCCGGCATCTAGTCCACACACCGCTAACTCAAACACAATGCAGACAGCGGTTTGAGTCAGCTCCTTTTATTGAGTAGAAAAAGAACAATCGTGTGGCTTGCCCTCTGGCATCCGATTTTTAGTTGCGGAAGAAGAGTTGCATTATCAAAAAAAGAGGGGCAATTCCCTCCGACCGAGCGGATTTTCTTTATAAAAATGGAAGTGGTTCACTTACTTAGCGGTATAAAAAGGTCCACTGGCAAAAAGCCTCGCTGAGCCTCCGTGACTGCCAGGAGAATTCAGAGGCAGAAGACAGTGGTGCCTGGTAGAGTGCTGGAAAAACACTCATTTTGGAAACACAGTGATCACATCGTATCCTTCAGGCGGGGTGACCCGTTCCCGGGCGTGCTTCTCACAGTAGATGCGGTCCTCCACAAAGAAGTGCCCTTTCTGCTTCAGGTTCGTTCCGCAATCACTGCACACATAGCACTCTGGATGGAGGTGCTTCTCCCGGAGTTTCACAAACACACCTCTGGGGAGAAAAACAGTACCAGGATCAAAATTCAGGAAGGTCATATAAAAAGGTAAAGGGACCCCTGACCATTAGGTCCAGTCATGGCCGACTCTGGGGTTGCAGCGCTCATCTCGCTTTATTGGCCGAGGGAGCCATGTGGCCAGCATGACTAAGCCGCTTCTGGCGAACCAGAGCAGCGCACAGAAATGCCATTTACCTTCCCGCTGGAGTGGTACCTATTTGTCTACTTGCACTTTTGACATGCTTTCAAACTGCTAGGTTGGCAGGAGCAGGGACTGAGCAACGGGAGCTCACCCCGTCGCGGGGATTCGAACCGCCGACCTTCTGATCGGCAAGTCCTAGGCTCTGTGATTTAACCCACAGCGCCACCCGCGTTGGTACCACTACAAAATGCGGTATTGACTGTTGTTTAGTTCTTGATTACCCATTCACATGCTACTCAATACTAAAACTTCCACCACAACCCTCCCTTAACCATTTTCTCAAAGCTGAAAAGTATTTCCTCAAACTACAGCAGCCATAGCCAAACTTGGCTCTCCAGATGTTTTGGGACTACAACTCCCATCCCTAGCTAACAGGACCAGTGGTCAGGGATGATGGGAGTTGTAGTCCCAAAACATCTGGTGGACCGAGTTTGCCAGTGTCTGAACTACAGCCTCTCCACAATTGCAGTCTCCAATGACTGCTCGTGCTGCTACTTACACGATGCCAGATCCACACTTATCACAGACAGGAAGCTTCTGAGAATTTCCAATCGATGCTGCAACTTTGGTTGTTGGTGCTTTCACACTTCGGAATCCGGAAGGCTTATTGGGATCTGTAGGTATTTTAAAGCAACCAGTATTACGGATTAGGAGAACTGTCTTGAGTATAAAATCAAGGCAATAATACAGGCCGTGGTTTCTGCTGAGGAAATAAAACAGCATCATTGGAGATCTTTCCCTGGCGCCATGTTGAATAATATATATATATAAAAAAATGCATGTCCAATGAAATTTTGGCCTCACACAAGGTGTTGCTGAAATCTGAAAGTCTGAAGTCCACCCCCTGTGGCTTTTGGCAGTGGTTTTGAAGGACTGAAATGTTGCATAGGTTACAACAGGGATACTATTGCAGATAAGGTTGTTTTGTATTGGGTTGCCATACGTCTGGAATTTTCCGAACGTAGCTGGTATTTGGCCCTTGTAAACAGTGTCCGGGTGGAAATTGCCGAAATGTCTGGGAAAATCCAGCCGTATGGCAGCCCATGTCGGAAGTGCAGATTTTGGTGAATTTTCACTGCTCAGTTTTGACCCTCCATCCACAGCTCGGCTTCCCCCACCAAACCAAACAATCTTGGATCTATCCCACATTCAACAGCTTCCCTCCATATTAAGTACCCAGAACGACTTAGCTGAGAACTGTTTCCCAAAGGAGGCTAAAGCACTCCTTTATAATCCCTATAAGGAATGTGGTTTGATGAGCGTGATAAAAAGGAGCTTCCCTCCTGAGCCAAATTGTCGTTTCTTGGGGGTCAAGGGGAAGGCAATTTCCATCGGGACTACCGTATGGAAAGATTAAACCCTCTCCCTGCCCTCTAGCCCCCGATTTCCCTCCTCGCAGCTGCTATTTTTAAGAACATCAATGTAACTTTGCAACATGTGTGTCCCACAGGGGAGCTGGTTCAGAGCAAGGGTCATAAGGATCAAATGCTGCTTCCTTCTCCCTCTATTACCGTATTTTTCGCTCTATAGGACACACTTTTTCCCCTCCAAAAATGAAGGGGAAATGAGTGTGCGTCCTATGGAGCGAATGCAGGCTTTCGCTGAAGCCAGGAGAGTGAGAGGGGTCGGTGCGCACCGACCCCTCTCGCTCTCCAGGCTTCAGGCAGCTATCTGCAAGCCTTCTGAGCGCAGTGGGAGTTCCCGCCGGGCTCCGAAGGCTTGCAGATAGCAGCCTGAAGCCTGAAGCCCGGGGAGAGCAGTGGGAGTTGGCACTGCGCTCCCCGGGCTTCAGGCAGCTATCTGCATGCCTTCGGACTCCGAAGGCTTGCGGATAGCAGCCTGTTCTCAGGTTTCCCCCGTCCCCAGCCCCGCAAGCTCCGGGTGCGGCGACGAGGTTGCGTGCAATCTTGCCGCCGCTCCTGGACCTGTTCTGGGGGCTGGGGTCGGGGGAAGCTCGGGCTTCCCCTGCCCCAGCCCCGCGGCTGGGGGGGGGGGAATATTTTTTTTCCTTTATTTCCCCCCCTAAAAACTAGGTGCACCCTATGGAGCGAAAAATACAGTATTTCCAGCCAAGTCTTTGAGCTTAACAGTCCTTGTTTCTTAAAAACCAACGTGTACACACAAACACCCCTTTACCTTTCTCTTCAGATTCTAAAATTTCTTGGAGGACCAAGAATGAGGTGGATTGTCGAGGCGGCTCTGCCGAATCTTGGTTCTCCTGCAGCATCTTGTAGACCTCAGAGTCTCTGTCAATCACTAAGTTACCGGCAGGCTGGTTAAGTTGTTCCAAGCTGAGGAAAAATTAAAGGAAACACCTTTAGTGAATGAAGTGCTGGGAGATCTGCTAACAGCATTTTTGCTTGTTTGTTTTAAGGTGAGAAAACAAGACACAGAGAGAAACAACTAGAGACGGAAAGTGTCTTTGCACAAACAAGCGGCAGTGAGATTAAATCTACAACTGAATGCAGGAAAAGCCAGTCATCGCCTCTTAACAGTAGTTTCTTGGTATTTCCCCTTTTAAAACTACTTTTAAGTGTATACTCGCACCATTCTTATGTTACTTCCCCCCCCCCCATTATTGGTGCTTCCAGAATATAATGTGCGATGCCTACCACTTGGGTTTGTGGTGTCCAGGTTTACTGGTCTCTCTGGGTCCAAACTAATGGACTCTGAATTAGAGTATCTCCAGAATTTTTAGTACTTTTATTTTAACAAGAGGGTTAAGGTAAAGGTACCCCTGACCATTAGGTCCAGTCGTGGCCGACTCTAGGGTTGCGGCGCTCATCTCACTTTATTGGCCGAGGGAGCCGGCGTAAAGCTTCCAGATCATGTGGCCAGCACGACTAAGCCGCTTCTGGCATACCAGAGCAGCGCACGGAAACACCGTTTACCTTCCCGCTGGAGAGGTACCTATTTATCTACTTGCACTTTTGACATGCTTTCAAACTGCTAGGTTGGCAGGAGCAGGGACTGAGCAACGGGAGCTCAACCCGTCGCGGGGATTCGAACTGCCGACCTTCTGATTGGCAAGTCCTAGGCTCTGTGATTTAACCCACAGCGCCACCCACGTCCGACAAGAGGGTTATCGATAGGCTTAAATTCCCCCTCTTGGCTGCACGGGAGAAAACTACACACTCTGCATAAGACAGGTGATGTTTGCTAATCAGATTTTCCCAGGCAGCCGTTGCTACTCACCCCAGGTGAGCAGGAAATTCACAAAACAAAAGACTGGCTTAAGCTGCACAACTGCAGACGAGCACAACATAATGAACATGAATAAGTGTGCATAACTGGCTGCCCCACACACTGGATCCACAAGACTCGCTGTTTGTGAGAGACACAGACAAGAGGAACAATAAGAGCTGATTCATGCATATCACTTGACGGGGCTGTGGCTGAATATGTAACAGGCTTCATGTAAAAACATCTGCGCTTCAGGCAATACGAGAGCAATAGGGTTTGACCTGCGATGACTTGCTTCATGTTCATTGAGTGATGAACTACATTTGTACCAGGTCTGTGAGGCAATTCAGACATTCCATTTTGCCTTGCAAAGATGACTGTCTCCTTCCAGAAGGCACCAAGAAGGATCCCTTATTTTCCTATTGGGATAACTTTTCACCATTAGGCATAGGAGCCAGAAATAATGCACATCATTTCCAGCGCATTACACGAATATCAAGCGGGCCTAAGGTGGGGGTGCTGTTTAAGTTAAAAATGTAACCATTTCATCCAAGATAAAACACAGAAAAGATAGGCTATTGCTTTAAAACATACACAAACCGCAATATGTTAAATCTGAAGAGGTTCAATCACATTTTGTTTTAACTTGCATGGTGTACCTTCTAAACTTCACCCAGTGCTCCAATGATGACACACCACCAATTCCTTCCCCTCAGAACTATCATTAGCAATCACTAATTGCAGTCTCTAAAAGCAACTCCTAACTAATCGTGGTCATTGAAGATAACAACATGAACAATGTGCAAAAGCATGGAAATTAAATCTCAGAGAATTTTCCGGGTCAAAACTAGACATATGTTTGGGCTATAGAGTGAATTTTGTACCCTCAAGAGGCATATGAGTGAGAATTATAGACCTCCAAGCTTGCATGGGACTCCCTGCATTGCAGAATCTCACCTAAAGCATCCATGACATAGAAAAGCATCTTTCTTTCTCTCCCACACCACAATACCTTCAGGCTCAACAGGTCGTAATATTTCTCTCCCAGCTCATCTTGCTTCCAAACTGGGCTGAGGAAAGGTACCTGATTCTACAAACTGTAGATCAAGGCTATTCTGTTTCCTGCTGGTTGAGCTCCACATTTAAGTGGAAGGTTTTCTGAAATTTCTTTGTCCGTTAGAAAACGAGGTTTCTACAACATTTGGAATATCTAAAGCTTTTCTACCATCTCTCTGTTCCATTATTGCTTCTTTAAAGGCCTGATCGTCTCTTAAAGGTAAAGGTAAAGGGACCTCTGACCGTTAGGTCCAGTCGCGGACGACTCTGGGGTTGCGGCGCTCATCTCGCTTTAATGGCCGAGGGAGCCGGTATACAGCTTCCGGGTCATGTGGCCAGGAGACTAAGCCGCTTCTGGCGAACCAGAGCAGCGCACGGAAATGCCGTTTACCTTCCCGCCGGAGTGGTACCTATTTATCTACTTGCACTTTGACGTGCTTTCGAACTGCTAGGCTGGCAGGAGCAGGGACCGAGCAACGGGAGCTCACCCCGTCGCGGGGATTCGAACCGCCGACCTTCTCATCGGCAAGTCCTAGGCTCTGTGGTTTAACCCACAGCGCCACCCGCGTCCCGGTTGTCTCTTACAATGCCTTATTTCTAACACTAAGTGGAACTGGCCTGTTTGTAGCTAATGGGCAGCCACAGGGCATGCGCAAAAAGCATTTAGAGTGGTCACAACTTGCCAGCAATGGTGTTCAAAATCCAACACATTCCATGGAACAGATCCTTCCTGCTTGTGTGAATAAAGCCTATTTGACCAACCTGAACCATGCGCGACAGGAGAAGAAAAACGAGCAATTGGGAAAAGCTACTGAGACAGGCTTCATGCATCAAGGGCCAATTCCAAGGTAACGTTGTCGTCCTCACCAAAGTATTTCCCCCGGGCCCATACACAGGTAATTTGCATGCTCAAATTTCTCCCCGATCCAGACCTTGCTCTCTCCTTTTCTTATCCTATTATGCTTTAGGTTCAAGCACAAGAAACCACATTTGCATGTAGAAAAGCTCCCCATACTGAGGGTGGTCTTGTTTTTGCTTGCTACCATGTTGTGTATTTTTGTGTTTTTCTATGTACGCCACCCTGTGATCCTCGGATGAAGGGCCTTTTAGGAATTTAATAAATACCACAATCTAAGTTCTCACCCTGGGCCAGCAGGGGGATACTGTAGATAGTTATGCAAATAAGGGATCGAAAGTGATGCTCAGTGATTGGATAGTTTTAGAAAATTGTTACAGTTACGTTGCACTGGAGCTCTATATAAGCAGGCTGACTGAACCCTTCAGTTCAGTTCTGTTCTGACCTGTGAATAAACAAGAGCTGTTTGGAGAATCGCTGTGTCATCTGCTATGTCTACCCACTATTTAACAGAGGGATAAGGTGATCCTCGATGAACAGGGGTGTAAAGGATTAACACAACCCCCCCCCCCAAAAAAAGAATATTAGAGAAGCATGCCCAAATCCAGCATATGTACACCACAGTGAGCCCCTTCCACTGACTGGAAGCTCCAAAACGTTAGAGAAGCAACCCCAAATCTCAGCTTGAGGAGATGCACCCATCACAAGAATGTAGAGGGTTTATTTTTGCAACAATCGACCGCGTTGAGTGAGCGATGGATGCACACAAAAGGATGAGGAAAGTAAATGTGCGCAGGGACAACAATTCAGCGGCATGTGAGGCAGGCAAATTTACCTGGGGAAGGTAGGGCTAACGTAAGAGATCTGTCCCTGCAAAGAATCCAGGATGTTTTTCTGTGAATAGAGCTGTAAAGGAGAGTTAAACTGTACGTGCCGCACTTTGAGTCCTGGCACGTCCACTTCCACAGGGCTGCTGGGGCAGATCTGAGCAACTTCCTTGAGCTGTTCTGGGCCCACTCGGATCTGGCTGGGGATGGACGAGGTACTGTGCCTCCTTCGCAAAGGAGAGGAGGAAGAGGCCTGGAGTGGGTTATAGACCGATGCAAAAGGAGCCTTGAACCCGCCAGCAGGTGACAAAGGACTGGTCACAAAAGGAGGGCGTTATAAAGGATGGGGTACGTTCGGGATGATAATTTGCCACGGAGGTGGGGAAGAAAGGACATAAATTAATTACAGCATCAATCGCAACCCTAAACCAGCTTTATTTAGACCAGAGTTTCCCAAACCTGGGTCTCCAGCTCTCTTGGGACTACAACTCCCATGATCCCTAAGCTAGCAGGACCAGTGGTCAGGGATGGTGGGAATTGTAGTCCAAAATCAGCTGGAGACCCAAGTTTGGAAAAGACTGCTTAGACCAGGCTTCCTCAAACTCAGCCCTCCAGATGTTTTGAGACTACAATTCCCATCATCCCTTGCTAGCTAGGGATCATGGGAGTTGTAGGCCAAAAACATCTGGAGGGCCAAGTTTATGGAAGCCTGGTTTAGACAGTTCCACACAGCCAAGGAGCCAGCACAATATGCATCGCAGAATAACTTGGGGCTCATCGAGACTTCTGTTTGTGCCGCGATTTCTAAGCAAAGGTCCGAGCGTGTTTTCTGGTCCTGCTGCTTTTCCCTGGGAAAACTCGCTGTTTAGCACTGAATTGGAACATTCTGCAGCAAACCTGATTGAAATCTGTTCCGATTCCGGGGAAAGTGGCGGAACAAAACAAAAAACCTACTCGGTCCCTGTCTGGAAATCCTGAACCTTTACAGTAGAAATCACAGCACAAATGGAAGTCAGGGTGAGCCCTTCATATGAATGACTGTGGATTGATGTACTAGTGTTTTACAGACAGTTATGTATTCGAAAACCAAAGCATTTACTTCCGGAAAGCTAAATACGGAAGCGGCGTGGCACGTCCGACTTCCGAAAAGCATTTGAAAAACCGAAGCAGTTCCTTCCGGGTTTTCGGTTCAAAAACCGAAACGTTCGATTTCCGAGATGTTCAAAAACCGAGGTACCACTGTAACTAAAATGTAGGGACCCGCTTCATGAGGGATGAGTAGATGAAGGCAGGAATTGCTGCCAGAATAATGCAAACATCTGCACTTAAAAAAAGAAGAAGTCCTAGCCTTAGCCAGGACAGGGGGCATTTTGGTTCCACTTCAAGAAGCAAAATATCTTGGGCCAGCAATGGTGAAGTGTACAGGAACCATGATGATGTAAAACCTCTCCTGTGGAAGGGTGATTTTTAGCAATTCAAAGCATAAGAAGAGCCTGCTGGATCCGACCAAAGGCTCATTCTAGTCCAGGACACACAATGGCCAACCAGATCGAGCACAAAATATCCCTCCCCTCCTATGGACCACAACTGGTGCACAGAAGCATTTATGCCTCCAGCAAAAATGTCACTTCTAACTTGCGTTTTCTCCTACTAAGGTACACTTCTGTTTGCTGCAAAGCTCTCAGGGGTTGGAAAAGGAAGCAATCTGTTTTACACCTTTACCTGAAGATTTAAACATCTAAGAAAAGTTTCTCAGCCCTTCACACACACACCCCAAAAAAGATGTTACTTTCAGGACCACAAAACCTTCCGTTGAAAAGAGAAGTCTTTACTTGTGCTCCCTCTGCCAGACCGTCCCATTTCGCTGGGAAGATCACAAAAAGCCACAATTATTCTCGTAATAGAAGCGGCGAGCACCTGAGCGAGTGGGGAGGCAATTTTAAAGGCTCGTACGTCATACTGAAAGCGCGCTGAAACGGCACAGGCAGCTGGGGAATCAAAGAACAAAAAGGTCATTAGTTTTTCTTTGTTGCGTCAGAAGAACTGGTGTTCTCAGGCACACGCCAGCCGAGTGGCCAATCTGAAAGAAAAGAAGTCTTGAGGTGCGTCACAGCATAAATACACTCACTCCGTGCATCTACAGTAGAGACCAGGGCTTTCCTTGTGTGGTGGTGGTGCCGTCGAGCGCAAAACTGGGGAGCCACTTACTTTTTGCTGGGCTCCTGGTCGCCCTGAGCGGACTTGGACCCCACGGCGTCGTTGAAGGTCTGTATGTTTTCCGAGGAGTACAGGCCCGCTGGGCTGTTGTACTGGGCAGTGATGACCTTGGGTGCAGTGCTGGAAGCAGCAGTGGCGGCAGTGAAGGGCATAGCGCTTCGGTTATGTGCGCTTCCTATGTGTCTTATATCCTGCATGCAAGGGAGCAGAGGGAACAATCAGATGCGCTGGGCGTGTGGGTGATAAGCAGCAGTCCCTCGGCTGTGCAAGGAATTGGCGAAAAACAAGGTCGGTCTGCAAAGGGGGGTGGAATATATTTGGATACGGGATGGACATTAGTGTAGGGATGATCGCGGAGTGGGCAGTGGGGTCCGGAGGGAGCACACTCCCCACCCGCAGGCAGCCTCAGTCTGCCTGCACACGTGACCTTGGGGTGCGGAGCACACACACCCCTCACAGACAAAGCCACGGCTGTCTGAACATCATTGCCTCTGTCTAACCTTTTGCGGTCTCAGTAGTCTGCGGTGTCCTGTCTGTGACCTTTGTCTCTGAGACCTTTTGTCGCCTTTGTCATACACTGTGCAAGGGGAAAATGACGCGGTGGAAACAGGTGCCAAAATAGCAAGAGCATTGTCAAAGACCAAGAACATGTCTCTGCCCGGCAAAAAATGGCTTGAGAAGGCTGCAGTGTAGTGCTGGCAGTGTTAGAAACTTTCTTAACCTCAAATCTCCACTCCCACCTCTGCGATACAGGACAACCACGTTCTCCACCCTTGCAGAATTGTTGTGAGGATTTCAACACAATGGAATGAAATGCTTTGAAGATTTAGAAGCTGCGCTGAGCACTGAAATGAATTATGAGCAAATCGATATGATCTGCATGAATCTGTTGCTGTAAAGGTAAAGGTAAAGGGACCCCTGACCATTAGGTCCAGTCGTGACCAACTCTGGGGTTGCGGTGCTCATCTCGCTTTATTGGCCAAGGGAGCCGGCGTACAGCTTCCGGGTCATGTGGCCAGCAGGACTAAGCCGCTTCTGGCAAACCAGAGCAGCGCACGGAAACGCCGTTTACCTTCCCACTGGAGCAGTACCTATTTATCTACTTGCACTTTGATGTGCTTTCAAAGTGCTAGATTGGCAGCAGCAGGGACCGAGCAACGGGAGCTCACCCCGTCACGGGGATTCAAACCACCGACCTTCTGATCGGCAAGTCCTAGGCTCTGTGGTTTAACCCACAGCGCCACCCACGTCCCTATCTGTTGCTGTACCCAAGCGCAAATCTGGTTTTCCCAACACCTGTAGCAATTGGTCCGACCTCCTCATAGTCCCAAATATTCGCAGCTCTTTTTTTTTTAAAAAAAAAGGAGATGCAGAGATAAAGAGATTGAAAAAATAAAGGAGGAAAATTAAAGGAGGCCATGGCAGTGTCTCAATTTTGTCTTCCAAATGGCATCTGGTTGGGAAATTTTAAATGCTCTGAAATCTGAGTGAAAATGCGAAAGCTTACCCAACTTCTTCTTCTTGGGTGGGGAGGGAAAACCTGCCTGAGTAGCTTTCCAGCTTCCCTTTCTGTGTTTACCAAGCGTTTACATCAATGCAAAAGACAAAACGATTCAGGAACAATGACGAATATGAAGCCAGATGAGGCCACCGGGCATTTCAGACAGGAAACTGCTATGCCATTCACCTCTTGACTCAGAGGTCTTGGCGCGAGGTCTACTGCGGTCTTATCAAATGTCAAAGCACACACCCAGTTTCTACAGCCTTCCATTCCCCGGTTTCTATGGGAATAGCTAAACAAAACAGCTGCAATGACCTCATCCCCAGAGGATGTGACAGGGAGCACTTTAAAGGAAAATGCCTCAGGACAATCGGTGGCCTGTTTTAACGTAGCCATGACATCAGTCTGGCAAAGGAATGTATGGCTCTGGGGCAGGGCAGAGGTACGGAAAGGGACTCACCGATTTACCCTGGGGCAAGCAGCTCAATTCTATTTTCTGGATTTCCTTTCATTAAGATGCAGGGCCATAGCTGTCAACCGTCCCTTATTTGGTGGGAAAGTCCCTTATCCCAGCGCTGTGTCCTGCTGCTGTCCCTTACTGATGATGTCCCTTAAATTTCCCGGGTTTCAAAGGAAGCAGCTCCTCTCCCTCCCTCCCTGCCGGCCAGGGAGGAGGGAGGCTCCAACTGTGTTGCTTGGCTGCGTTGCTCACCCAATAAGAAGTCTAAGAATGACTGGGGGGGTGGAGCTTGCATGCCTTGTGCCGATCAAATCGGCCGCGTTGCCTGGGGACTCGCCTTTGCTCAGCGCTTCCCAGCAGAGAGGTGACGGTGGTTTTCCTTGCTGCATCCCCTTTGCCGGGTTGCTGCACTGTGGGAACCACCGCTTGAGGCTTCGTTTGGCTGCTGGCTGGGCTTTCTGCCTTTGGCTTGGAGGGGCTCAGAAGTCAAACATACCCGTGCTGGGAAAATCCCTTATTTTGGCTGCTGATCCCTTATTTATGAGGCTGCTGGTCCCTTATTTTCAAATCTGTAAGTTGACAGCTATGTTCAGGGCACACACGTACAAAAAGGGGTATGTCCACACGACCGCTTACTCCACTGTCCAGCCCATTGAAGGCACATTCACACGGCGTTAGCCGCCACCCACAGCAATCTTGCAGTTTCGCTGACAAATCCTGCAGTTCAATATGTTTCTCCGCCACCCTCTGGCCAGCTTCAATCCGACCAGAAAACTTTGTGCTTAACTTTGTACTTAAGTTCAAAGTGTGTTCAAAGCATAATACATTAAATAATTATTTGTACAGCTTTTCTTAAAATTTTGCTGTGTTTAGAAATTCAGTCTGACTCTTAACTAAATATACTCGGCCTTTCATATTGCTGCTGAAACAATTACTAAGTGAGAATCTAGTGACATTAGATTCTTTTAGCTTTCTCGCATGTGTTTGAGTTTTCCCCGCTGTCCTTTGGTACAGGCAAATCATCACAGATTAACGAAAAATGTATTCACATAATTGGTAAATGAAACTTGGTAAGCAATTATTATGAAATGAATCATGAAATATTGTCTTCCATTTTCGATCACTATTGTGTTTTAATATTCTGTTACCCAGTCAGATGGGCGACATAATAATAATAATAATTTAAGAATGGTGCGGCCATTCAAGGCAGGTGTCGCGCTCATGTGCAGAAGACAGCTTCGAGCCTACAAGTTCCTGGTGGGGTGCGGAGGTGGGAAAACCAACCAACCAACCAAACAAACAAAAAACCCCAAAACAAAGAAAAGAAGCCATGTGCCCGGGGGGAGGCATATCACCCCCTTCTCCGATTGTGGCCCAGGGGGGGTTGGGCTAGAGGACCTTTCTGAACCCAAGGCCTTCATTCCAATTACTGCATGCCAGTAGCGGATGAGGCCAAAAGGAAGTAGTTGTGGCTGACATTGAGAGAAGCCACCCAAACACCCAAATTTCACAGGCAATCATACATTCTCACGTTAATCTAAATTCCACAATTCTGCACTGCTCAGATGCAGAACTTCATCCTCCCCACAATCTCCTGCTGCCCGATATTTTATACTACTGGTGATCGATAAAATCTAGTGGAGAGAAACCTCAACTTAATTATGTATTGTGTGATGGATTACTTCCTAGTGCTTTATGTCCTGCCAACCACTTTTCTAGAGGCTAAATTACGGAGCGTGGCCCCGTCTGGAAGAGCCTACTGTTTTGATTAGGCTTTCCATATTTCATAGAGTGAAAACCTGGACAGAAATGTTATTGAGCTTTTTAAGGCAAAGTTGTTGAGCTTTCTTGGGAGGGAAGGGGGCAATGTTGTTGTGCAAATCGCAAAAAAATGAGGTTTTATCGCTTTTTCTCCCCCCTGAAATTGCCCAAAACACCACTTCTGATATGGGATTTCCCCATACATTAAAGGCATTCCGCCCAAATGCAATTCCCGATGGCCAAATCAAAAAACATCTACAGCTGTACCTTCGAAGTCGAACAGAATCCGTTCAAGAAATACACTCGACTTCTAAAACATTCAGAGACCAAAGCATGGCTTCTGATTGGCCGCAGGAAGCTCCTGCAGCCAATCGGAAGCCGCGATGGACATTCAGCTTCCAAAAATTGTTCAAAAACTGGAACACTCACTTCCGGGTTTCGATTGTTCGGGAGCCATTTTTTTCGGGAGCCAAGGCGTTTGAGATTTAATGTACAACTGTATATGGATTCACGATACTCTTTCCTCCACCCTCCACAACTGACTTTTCTCCTCAGCCTATACTGGGCATGCATGTGTTATGCCAAACATGTGACACACAGTGCGCCTGTGCCTTTAGAATAAAACACAAGCAGCAGCTATGGGAGTGTCATTTATGCTGCGTCAACACAGTTCAGTCAATACCTGCAGCGGGCACAGTCTGGTGGAAAAGAAACAGCCTCCTTCATGTTACTCACCTGTGGCTGGGATGCCAGGTTCATCTTGTACGGATTGGTTTTCCCTTCCTCAGTAACCAGCGGCGACCATATTTTTGATTCAGTTCTGCAAAGTAGAGCGTCTGGTGGTTAAACGCTAGAATTCTCCACATTTGTTACAGTATTTTGTAGTTTCAAGACAGTTATCTTGCTCCACACAATTCCATAATTTGGAATTCCCCCACAGCAGCAAGAATATTATTGGCCCAAAAATGGAAGCAAGAAGAGTTACTGTTGATTGAAGAATGGAGGATGAAGTTAATGGACTATGCAGAACTAGATAAACTAACAGGAAGGATTCGAAACCAGCGAGACCAGAAATTCACGGAAGACTGGAGTAAATTTACGGACTATTTGAAAAGTAATTGTGAAGAACAGATGACATTTGTAGGGTTGTAAGAAGTTTTGTGAGGAGTTTTATTAGAAGTATTGTAAAAATTGACAAGGGGGAGGATGATTTGTTAAGAGATGTAAAGGCAATATAAAGTTAAGAAATGCATAAGAAGTGGTTAAAACGGTGGATCATCAGAGGTGCTGATGGAAGTCCAAAGATTGTATAATTGCTAAGTTTTGTGGTACATTTTATAATTTATATGTTAAATTTAATAAAAAATAAATTATAATTTTTTTTATTTATTTTTTTTTGCTTTCGAACTTTTTTCAGGAGTAGATGCAGCATGCCGTACTTAGGCAAAGTCACAGCAGACATTCTGTGTGTCTAGGAAATGTTGAAGTCTCCAGAATTAAGTAAGATTCCTATTGAAATTCTTTACTCCACCATCTCCAAGGCTCACTTTAAGAGTGGAAAATTTAACTTAGCAAGAATTGCACCAGCAGTTTTATGCAATCTATTTATTTATATGCCAGATTTCCTCAAGGAACTGTGGGCCATTATTCCCTTAATAACAACCTTGCAAGGTAAATTAAGGGAAGAGGCAGTCACTGGTCCATTTGAGGATCATGGATGTGAATTTTTCCAATATTCCTCATTCCATCGCAGATCCAAGAACAGTGGTACCCTCGGGTTAAGTACTTAATTCATTCCGGAGATCTGTTCTTAACCTGAAACTGTTCTTAAACTGAAGCACCACTTTAGCTAATGGGGCCTCCCGCTGCTGCCGCGCCGCCGGAGCACAATTTCTGTTCTCTTCCTGAAGCAAAGTTCTTAACCCGAGGTACTATTTCTGGGTTAGCGGAGTTTGTAACCTGAAGTGTATGCAACCTGAAGCATATGCAACCTGAGGTACCACTGTATGCCAATATGTTTTTTGTTTCTCTACAAATAACTCTGAAGAGGGCCTTTTTGCTTGTTTGTTTATTACGTTTCCATCCCATCTTTCCTCCACGGAGCTCCAGGTGGTGTACGTCAATGGTTTATAACCAGTGTTCCCTGGCACCCTCAGGTGCCTTGAATGATGGTCAGGGGTGCCGTGGGCAACACTGGCCTCTGTCCCTCTTCCCTTCCCTCCTCAGATGCCCTCTGCCTCCCAAAGCCTTGCACGGCTGTTTGTTGCAGCAGCCCCAGCTATGAGCTCCCCAGGCGAATGGTGCTTCTGGGGCTGGCCAGGCAGTGCTTCCCAGGCTCCTGTGGGGCAGTGTAAGAAGGCACCTCTCTTTGGGGCAGGAGGGGCAGCTCAGAGCAACTGTCTGAAGGACTCCCAAGGAGAGGGGAGAGGAGAGAAGGCTGAGGGAGCACTCCACAAGGGAGGGCATTCGAAAAGGGGTGAGGGGCTGCTAGCTCTGCAGGCAAGGGGTAGCATAACTGGGCTCCTGAGCCCCACAGGGGTGCCACAGAAAGAATGTACAGTGGTACCTTGGGTTAAGAACTTAATTCGTTCTGGAGGTCCGTTCTTAACCTGAAGCTGTTCTTAACCTGAGGTACCACTTTAGCTAATGGGGCCTCCTGCTGCCGCCGCGCAATTTCTGTTCTCATCCTGAAGCAAAGTTCTTAATCTGAGGTAATATTTCTGGGTTAGCGGAGTCTGTAACCTGAAGCGTCTGTAACCTGAGGTAGCACTGTAGTTAGTCAAGGGAGACATGGAGCCAAAAAGGTTGAAAACCTCTGGTGTACATAGTTCTCCTCCTCATTTAATCCCCACTGCAACCCTATGAGGTGGGTTTGGCTGAGGGCAGCGACTGCCCCAAGGTTGCCCAGTGAGCTTCATGGCTGAGCAGAGATCCAAACCCTGGTCTCCGGAGGTCCTAGTGCAGCTCTCTAACCCCTAATAATAATAATAATAATAATAATAATAATAATAATAATATTTTTTTATTTATATCCCGCCCTCCCCGGCCAGAGCCAGGCTCAGGGTGGCTAACACCAGTAAAATTACTATCTATCTATCTATCTATCTATCTATCTATCTATCTATCATCTATAAACCCCAATTAAAAATACAGGTTAAAATACAATTTAAAATGCAGCCTCATTTTAATAGTAGCCCATAGATCAAAACCATAGGGGGAGGGAAACATAAGGGTCAGACTGAGTCCAAACCAAAGGCCAGGCGGAACAGCTCCGTCTTGCAGGCCCTGTGGAAAGATGTCAAGTCCCGCAGGGCCCTAGTCTCTTGTGACACAGCGTTCCACCAAGTCGGGGCCAGTACTGAAAAGGCCCTGGCCCTAGTTGAGACCAATCTAACCAAATCTTGCGACTTGGGACCTCCAAGGTGTTGTCATTTGTGGACCTTAAGGTCCTCCGCGGGGCATACCAGGAGAGGCAGCCCCGTAGGTACATGGGTCCTAGGCCGCGTTGGGCTTTAAAGGTCAAAACCTTAAACCTGACCCTGTACTCCACCGGGAGCCAGTGCAGCTGGTAAAGCACTGGATGAATGTGATCCCGCGGCAAGGACCCCCATAAGGAGCCTCGCCGTGGCATTCTGCACCCGCTGGCGTTTCTGGGTCAGTCTCAAGGGCAGTCCCGCGTAGAGCGAGTTACAATAATGAAGCCTGGAGGTGACCGTTGTGTGGACCACTGTGGCCACTACACCACACTGACTAATCTTATCCACTGTTAACAGCAGAATTCCTTCCTTAAGGGACATTATTCCCTCCATTGCAACTTTAAATTCACAGAGACATAAACCAAAGAATCATAAAATTGTGGAGTTGGACGGGACCCTATGGGTCATCTATCCCAGTGTTCCCCAACCTTGGGCCTCCAGCTGTTTTTGGACTACAACTCCCATCATCCTTGACCACTGGTCTTGCTAGCGAGGGATGATGGGAGTTGTAGTCCAAAAACAGCTGGAGACCCAAGGTTGGAGAACACTGAATCCCAACCCCCTGCAATGCAGGAATGAACCACTTCAGTTAAGATACTTTGGAGCAGTTTCTGGCAAGAAGAATGCACCAAGGGGCATGCTACGCATCCCCTTATTCGGGAAAACATAAATAGTCCTCGCCTGGACTTGTCAGAAATTTATTTTTAAAAAGGGAGTGGCCTGCCGACCACAGTGAGCTTTGCAACCCTATTATCAGTAATTAGAAATGTTCTTTTGACCTCCTACGGAATAAGAGTGCCTGCCACATAAACGCCGAGGGGCATAATCTCAACTGCAGAACTTCCTTTGAGGATGAAATTCATGCAAGTCAGAGATATTGACCCCTTACTCCATGCTGTGCCCTGGTTAACCCTGACCAGGGAAGGAAGGGGAGAAGAGGTATACAGGCTGCGGTCCTGTATACCTGAAGGAGCGTCTCCACCCCCATCGTTCTGCCCGGACACTGAGATCCAGCGCTGAACACCTTCTGGCGGTTCCCTCATTGCGAGAAGTGAGGTTACAGGGAACCAGGCAGAGGGCCTTCTCGGTAGTGGCGCCCACCCTGTGGAACACCCTCCCTTCAGATGTGAAGGAAATAAGCAGCTATCCTATCTTTAAAAGACATCTGAAGGCAGCCCTGTTCAGGGAAGTTTTTAATGTTTAATGCTGTACTGTTTTTAACATTTGATTGGGAGCCGCCCAGAGTGGCTGGGGAAACTCAGCCAGATGGGCAGGGTATAAATAATAAATTATTATTATTATTATTATTATTATTATTATTATTATTATTATTATTATTATTATTTTAAATGAGCAAGATGACTTAGAGGCTGAGAAGTTGCATTAGCGCCAGCCCACCAATGCCTTTTCGGGGAGCTGGGTCACTTGCCCCAACTCACGGCAAACTAAAACATTTTTGGCGTGCACAAACATTACAAAGCGGGGCATTCCACTGGGCGGGAGATTCCCAGGCTCTCCATCACGGCGATGGAATGAGCGAGGAATGAAGCGAGCTCTCACCTTCCATTTAAAGACCAGCATTCCAAATATTGCAGGCTAAACTTAGCTCCCTAAAATATAAAACAGCTGCCTTTCCAAAAAAAAATCAAGAGCAAAACAGCTGCAGTTCCCAGTTACTTCGCTGGCGTTCGTGAGCGCCCAGTGCTTGCGAAAGTCAGGTGGCTGGCATGCAAACAAACTTAAATGCCAGAGGAATGTTTTAGCAGACAGTCTAGAGCAATAGCTCTAACCACCGCACATTAAAAATCTCTTTTCTCGGCAGGGTTACAGGTGTCAGACACGTTTCGAGTAAATAATAACAATAAATCCCTCGAGAACGTCTACTTTATCTCTTAAAGTAATTTTACTACTTCTCATGATGGTTGCACAGAAGTAAAAGGTTTTGGGAGATGCTTTCAGCAGCACTGAAAGTCAAAGTTTGAAGAGGGGAAAGTATTCCAGCTTCAGCTAATTGCCATATAAATTTGAACATGGCCAAGAATCCAGCAAGTTTGCCATTGAAACCTGCCGAGACAAGATTATTGTGACCTTTTTGCCCACCTGAGAAGATCAGGTTTGCTGTTCTTTATTTCTTCCTGGTGACGGTTCCAAAAAAATAATTGGCTCTTGAAAATTAGATGAGGAGGCTTGGAGCCTTCTCAGCAATTTCTTAATCCAGCCTTCTGAAGAACTAAAAGGCTAGACCAATTCTGAGAGCCAGGTGTGGTGCAACTAACTTAGACTATCAGATAAAGCAAGGAACAACAGGTGTGTCATATTTCTAATTCACTATGAGAAGAGGGAATTTAAGCTGACACAGCGCTCACTAGTCAAAATTCCCTCTTCCACACAGTTGCTCCAGTTCACCGCCATCCTTTGAATTTCATCAACCTAATAAAGAGACGCATCCAGCTTCCTTGGTGGTTACAAAGCTATTTTTCTCTGAATGAGAAAGCCTGTGGCATTCGAATCAAGTCAGCCTTTATATTTAAGGAACACAATAACAGATGCAGAGTTGATGGGGGGTTTTTTTTGCTTTTTTTTACAGAGGCTGGCATCCATGCAGACTTGTTCAGGGGATAAAAATGGAAAGGACAAAGTCGCTCTTGGCTCCGCTTTCCATCTGTACTTGAAGTTATCCAAACAAGGAAGCAAAATGTCTGATGTTTGCACTCTTACGGCTGCAAGGATAAGCTCCCTTTGTCCCCTGCGAGCAGCTGGGGCAAAATGCTTCGCTTGCTCAAAACAAAAAGTCCTCTATGACAAGAGAGTGGGCTGCCCTCTTTTAATACAGTTACCATGGAAGGAGTTTGGGGGGGGGCAGGATTTGGGGGTTCCGAGTTAAAGCAGTGTAGATGAGACGCCACGCAGGCATGGAAGGATGGGAGCTGGAGAGGGGGTCCACCAGGGTGGCGCTGTGGTCTAAACCACTGAGCCTCTTGGGCTTGCCAATCGGAAGGTTGGCGGTTCAAATCCCCGCGACGGAGTGAGTCCCCATTGCTCTGTCCCAGCTCCTGCCAACCTCGCAGTTCGAAAGCACACCAGTGCAAGTAGATAAATAGGTACCACTGCAGTGGGAAGATAAACAGTGCTTCCGTGCGCTATGGCTTACGTCACGGAGTCCTGTTGCACCAGAAGCGGTTTAGTCCTGCTGGCCACATGACTTGGAATGCTGTTTGTGGACAAACGCTGGCTCCCTCGGCCAGTAAAGCGAGATGAGCACCGCAACCCCATCGCCACCTTTGACTGGATTTAACCGTCCAGGGGTCCTTTACCTTTTTACCACCAGGGTGGCAGCCCCCCCAACAGGTCGCTATGCAACCTTCGGTGGGGCAGGGGTCCCTGTAGAAGCTGGAACCTGCACGGTTGCACCCCCTCAGCATTTTGCGCCCAGGGCCATGGCACCAACTATCTCCACCACCACTGGTGCAAAACAAGCTTCCAAAGTAACATGCTGGTTTCACCCTGTCAGTGAGCTGGGTGATGCTTTTGGTCCACATTGTGAATGTTGATTTGGGAAAAGTAGGGGCTGCGTTTCAACTGGTTTTTGGACATGCTCCACGACAGAACGGGAAATGCTGCCCGACTGCCTCAAGGTATTTCTCCCTGCTTTCTCCTGTCAAGTTCGGGCAGGTTTTCTCAATTCCAATAACTTTATTGTACTAGCCATTGGCCATGACAAATCTGAATCAAAAATAAATACACGTAAAGAGATTTTATCCATTCTTAAGGAAATCAGCCCTGAGTGCTCACTGGAAGGACAGATCGTGAAGCTGAGGCTCCAATACTTTGGCCACCTCATGAGAAGAGAAGACTCCCTGGAAAAGACCCTGATGTTGGGAAAGATGGAGGGCACAAGGAGAAGGGGACGACAGAGGACGAGATGGTTGGATAGTGTTCTCGAAGCTACCAGCATGAGTTTGACTAAACTGCGGGAGGTAGTGGAAGACAGGAGTGCCTGGCATGCTCTGATCCAGGGGGTCAAAAAGAGTCGGACACGACTAAATGACTAAACAACAACAAAGAGATTTTGCTGCGCCACAAATCATAGTCTCTAGATGTGGGCGTCTCCCAGTTCAATGCTATATTGTCCAGGGACTTCTTTCTCATCTTTTTGGCCGCCAGAGCAAAAAGGGCAACTTTGCGAGTCACTGGAATGCTTACATTGCTAAGAAGTCATAGGAGCTACTCTGCCGGGGGAGACATCATTCCTATATGGGCAGTAGGGTGAGAAATCGCCCCCTGGGTCCAATGTATAGGTCTGGGACCAGCATGCAGATGGAGTTCTGAGAGAAAAGTCTGGTTAACACTACAATGCGGAAATTGAATGAAATACAGTGTATAATTTGAGGAGAAGCAAACAAGAGAGGTTTTGCCTTTTTTAGGGCAGGCCTTGTCTATAGCAAGGAGACATTCAACTAAACATACAGAGGAAAACTCCTGACAGCTACATAGCCAATCAAAGCATGTGCTACCTGAGATGGATCATGCCCCTCTGACTGGTTGCTAGGCAACACTTCAATACCAAAACCCTCTCGGTTGGCTGTCTGACAATAAAATTAACCTTTAGGTTACTTACTAAATGACCTTTGCTGCTATACTTCCACATTATGCTTTTTTATTTGTTGGAAGCCACCCAGAGTGGCTGGGGCAACCCAATCAGATGGGTGGGGTACAAATAATAATAATAATTATTATTATTATTAGGAGGAGGAGCAGACCATGATGTCGGCTTCACACAGTGGTATATCGCTGGTGAAACCACCACCACTCCTGAGTCCCTCTGCTAGTGGTGTCTGCTAGATTTCCTTACCTCAGCTGAGCAGTTAAGGGAGACCACATATACAGAGTCTGCCTTTATACGGCACCCTTTTGTCTCACCCATCCAGGACGGCGGAGGGCATACCTTGAAAACGCAGTTCAGTAAAAGCAAATCGCAGTGAGGCTGGCTGGAGACTCAACAGGTAACTGGCTCTAAAATGGACCGTTTTTAGAAGGGGAGAGCATGTCAAGGCTTCGATCGCTGGGCAAGCTTTCTCAGCCTGGGGTCCCTAGGTGTTGCTGCACTACAACTCCCATCATCCCTAGTGAGAAGGGCTAGCCGTCAGGGATAATGGGAGTTGTAGTCTAGCAACAGGTTAAGAAAGGCTGGATTTTGCGGGAAAGGCGCTCTCTAAAGTTTAGCATCCGTTCTTCTGAAGAAGCCAGCTCTCTGAAATATCCCATACACAACATTCCAGTGCAAACGCACTTTGCCAATAGCCATCAATAATAATTAAACCTTTGAGAAGCTGCCTGTCCGTTTTAATGTCCATATATAGACAGACATGCATACACAGCATGCCAGACTAGGTTGAACGACACAGACGTTTCTCAGGGTTGAGGGAATTCTCAGGAAAATGACATGGCTGGAGTGAGTCAAGAGAATTTGTGGCATTCCTGGAGTACATCCACCTCCCTCTATTTTTTTGAGTCGAGTTCCTTGTTTTGCTCTCCCCCTTTGAGCTAATTCAATAGACCCTTAGTCACAGGCTTTTGTTAATGTAGCACATTTTGGTCCCTGATTAAAATACTTCCTTCTCAAGAGCTGTCTGGGTGGTTGCTTCACTTCTTGGACAAGTTTGTGACTTAAATTCGGCTTTTCTGTGCCGCTGGCGATTGAATGAAGAGGATATGCTGCCAGCTCCACTTCTTGGAAGTGATTCTGCAACAATAAAACTAACTTTGACACAGAAATTCACGGTGTTTGTTCCAAAGCTTTGGGAGGGAAGAGAGGAACAACAAAAGCGTTGTGCAACTATTTACAACGACATTAAAAGAGTTCACGCAAAAAAAAACGTATCTGCAGTTCCTCCCACCCCACAATAGTTTTTCTGATTACTCGTGGTTATATATTAGCCCAAGAGTTGCATAATCTTGCACAATAATTGCTCATCTCCATTCCAAAAAAAAAAAGAGGAGGGGAAGGGAGGGAGAAAGACGTTCTTGGACCATGAACCCAACTCTTATGAGCTGATCTGGCAGAATATGAAACCTTCACATAAATCTCCTACCAGGAAAGGAATGGATAGCCAAACAGCAGGCAGGCACTGGCACAGAAGCAGGAGAAGAGGAGAGGGGCTTTGGAAGGAAGGAAGGAAGGAAGGAAGGAAGGAAGGAAGGAAGGAAGGAAGGGGAGAGTCCATGATGAACCAACCAGAAGTGCTCTCCCCCCTGGAGAGAAGGAACTGCTGAGAAACACCTTGCCCTGACATGAGAATGTTCAGCAGACACTTGCTGCTTTTGCCGCAACCACAAAAGTCCATTACAAATTTCAGCCCACAGCAGGGGCGTAAGGTGGGGAGGGCTGGGGGGCCGGATGATTTGGGATCCCTGCCCTCCCTGATGCTGGGGACCTCCAGGCCCCGGCCTTGCCGCTGAATGGCCGCCAAGGCTCGCGTTGGCTGGCTGGGCCCTGTGAACCTTCTGTGCCCCACACCTGCCCGGTGGCAGTGGCAGCAAGGGTTCGTCTGGCATGGCGGAGGAGGAGGAGGAGTTTGGACTTGATATCCCGCCTTTCACTCCCTTTAAGGAGTCTCAAAGCGGCTAACAATCTCCTTTCCCTTCCTCCCCCACAAGAAACACTCTGTGAGGTGAGTGGGGCTGAGAGACTTCAGAGAAGTGTGACCGGCCCAAGGTCACCCAGCAGCTGCATGTGGAGGAGCGGGGAAGCAAACCCGGTTCACCAGATTACAAGTCCACCACTCTTAACCACTACACCACGCTGGCTCTCCGCCGGCGGGTTTTATTCGCCCTCTGTGCCCAGCCAGGCACTAAGTGTGTAGTGCATGCAGTGCATGGCATGAGTGGCGCTGTGGTCTAAACCACTGAGCCTCTTGGGCTTGCCGATCGGAAGGTTGGCGGTTCGAATCCCTGTGACGGAGTGAGCTCCCGTTGCTCTGTCCCAGCTCCCACCAACCTAGCAGTTCAAAAGCACGTCAGTGCAAGTAGATAAATAGGTACCACTGCAGTGGGAAGATAAACAGTGTTTCCATGCACTCTGGCTTACGTCATGGTGTCCCGTTGCCCCAGAAGCAGTTTAGTCCTGCTGGCTGTATGACCTGGAAAGCTGTCTGTGGACAAACGCCGGCTCCCTCAGCCTGAAAGTGAGATGAGCGCCCCAACCTCATAGTCGCCTTTGACTGGACTTAACCATCCAGGGGTCCTTTATCTTTACCTTTAAGGGTGTGAGGAAATGAACTCTCTCCCTCCCCACCAACCCCAGCCTTCTTGCATCAAACAAGAAATTCCGAAAGAGTTTTGCAGTGGTACCTTGGGTTACATACGCTTCAGGTTACATACGCTTCAGGTTACAGACTCCGCTAACCTAGAAATAGTACCTCAGGTTAAGAACTTTGCTTCAGGATGAGAACAGAAATCATGCAGTGGTGGCAGCAGCAGGAGGCCCCATTAGCTAAAGTGGTGCTTCAGGTTAAGAACAGTTTCAGGTTAACAACAGACCTCCAGAACAAATTAAGTACTTAACCCAAGGTACCACTGTATAAGCACATCCAGCCAAACACGATTACAGGCCCCTTTCAGATCTTCCTATGTTGTGCAGGAAGCAGGAGCAGAGCTGGGGAAATGTACACCTTGCCATGTGCTTTATTTGTTCAAAGCGTTCTAGCTCACCCTCTGTGCAAAGAATCCGTGGCAGGGAATAGTGAAACCTCTATTAGAATATGAGGCATAGCAATAAAACAGGCAGGCAGACGGAACTCCTCCTATCAGCACATCCTGAAACCATAATAAAACATCCCATTCCAACAAGAGACCAGAGTAGGCATTAGCCAAATTTCAGAGGGTTTCAAATTTCATCGCCAGAGTGCCACCACTGAAAAGGCCCTCTCACATGTCACAGCATTGTGTAGCAAGTAGTGGGGTGCTTAAAAGGGTTTCCTTAGCAGATTGGGGGGCCTATACAGGGGAAGTATGTAAGTATTTGAGTCGTCCAGGGCTTTGTAAGTCATCAGCGAACCCTTGCATTCAGACCAGAAATGTACTGGCAGCCAGTAAAATTATTTAAGAACCAGTGAAATGTGGCCGCAACCGGCTGTCCAGCCAAACAGCTTCATTCCACATACTCTGCAATGTTGCGTCATCCTCAAAAGCAGCCCTACGTAGAGCACATCACAGTAATCCAACAGGAGATAATCACAGCATGAATTATTGTGTCCAGGTTGTCACTGTCAGGGAATAGCTGCAGCTCGTAAATGTGGGAAATTGCAGTCAAACAGAACTATGTGCGAGTGCTAGTTAGTGCATGAAAGGGTTAAAACAAAAGATCTAGTTTCCTAGACTCAGCTTGGCCATGATCTCTCTTCTCTGATAAGAGATGAAGTGAAGTCTTCTCTTCCTGTTCTCACTCTCTCCGCGCCATGTAACTGACCAAAGGAAGACATGCCTAAGCAAACTCCAAGCTTAGGGCATGTGTTTGAAGCTATCTTGCTGTATTTTCTACCTGTGCTCTCCTTGCCGCTGCTTGGATAAATGCATGAATCTGACCTTTGGAATGTTTTGTAAGTAAAGCATTTTAAACTTACTTAACAGTGTGTGCTTTGTTCATTGCAAGAGGGGCAGAAAGAGAGGAGTGCTGTATGCAACTAAATGGGGGAAAAAGGGTCTAACAACTTACATTCCCAACACCTTTGTGAGTTTAAACTCTGCTACTGGGAGCTCTTTCCTGCTGGAGAGTGAGTTTAGCCCTGGGTCACAGGGATTCATATTTTTCCTCCTACAGTAAACCAACCATAGCTGTGATATGTGCTCATTGGATACTTGAGCCAGGCAGATTTTATTCCTCCAATCCTAATGCTACTTTACCTGCCCACGGTCAGAATTATTTCGTCTATGCAGCCCTTGATTTTGTTCTGTGCTTCTAGGTGAGTCATGCTTTCTGTATCTTCCCCATCAATAGACATGATAACATCTCCAATGCATAAATTGGCAGCTGCAGCTTTGCTGCCAGGGGTTACCTGCAAGAAGAAGAAGAAAAGATAAACAGAAATTGTCACCAAAGCAAAACTCAAGGCCCCAGGCTGTTCTTTATATACTGGTCCTGGCTTGTTTCACAAGAGGAACCGGGAGTTGGCTACAAAGAACCTAGCAGAATGCCTTTGAATATTTTATTGAAAGGCACAAACATAAAAACTGTAAATGAATCACTCTTAGGCATCTGTAGTACAGTGCTAATTTTAAAGGATCAATGAGATACTGTCTTGTTTCACACACCATTCTACAAAACGGTGACTTTATGCATATTAACAAACACTGAACGTTCGGGTTCCCAGAGGGATCGCAGGCGCTTTGCTCCTAATTCTGCTACTGCACTGCACCAAGATTTGGGCTTAAATGCTTGGCTTGGCGTGTCATCCTAAGCCAGAGCTCTCCCAGGCAAACCATGGTCCAAAAACCATACGACAAGTACTAATGACCGCTTGTTGGGCTTGCTGATCAGAAGGTCAGCGGTTCGAATCCCCACAACAGAATGAACTTACACTTTGACGTGCTTTCGAACTGCTAGGTCCAGCACCGAGGGCCTTCTGGCAGTTCCCTCACTGCGAGAAGCCAAGTTACAGGGAACCAGGCAGAGGGCCTTCTCGGTAGTGGCGCCCTCCCTGTGGAACGCCCTCCCACCAGATGTCAAAGAGAACAACAACTACCAGACTTTTAGAAGACATCTGAAGGCAGCCCTGTTTAGGGAAGCTTTTAATGTTTGATGTATCACAGTATTTTAATATTCTTTTGGAAGCCGCCCAGAGTGGCTGGGGAAGCCCAGCCAGATGGGCGGGGTATAAATAATAAATAATAATTATTATTATTATTATTATTATTGGTGGCAGGAGCAGGGACCGAGCAATGGGAGCTCACCCCGTAGTGGGGATTCGAACCGCCGACCTTCTGATCGGCAAGTCCTAGGTTCTGTGGTTTAACCCACAGAGCCACCTGTGTCCCTTAGGGCCCCCTTACAACTCTACAATTCTATCCTTCTCTCCTATCTGCCTCCATCAAGGATACTATCTAAAGGAATTTCTTTGCAAACAACAAAGCAGTAACAGGAAGACCTAGCAGCGCAGACACAACCCTCATCTACTCACCAGTGGGGGAAAACAAACAGCAACATAAAACTGGACTAAAGGAAAAACGAAAAGCCATCAATCAACCGGCTCGCTTTTTAGTTTCCCCTAGCTTTGGCTTTCACAATGGAATGATAGAATGAGTGGGAGTCCGCGGTTAAGAAAAGCACATTCATTCGCAATGAGCCATCTCTGAACTATTGCATACCAGTTTGCCATTCCTAACAAAAGAGATCCAAACATTTAGAACACAAAACATGGCACAGAAATGTTGAGTGTTTCTGGCTCCTGTGAATTCTGGCCATCTTGGCCTTCAGTACTTTTCACGAGGGTAGAAACTTAAAAAGAAAAGTAGTATTTAAATGTAGTGTGAAGGGGGTTCACGTTTCTGAGCTGTGTCTGCTGAAACCAGAGGGGTTCTAAAAGTAAAGGTAAAGGGACCCCTGACCATTAGGTCCAGTCATGACCAACTCTGGGGTTGCGGTGCTCATCTCACTTTTTTGGCCGAGGGAGCCAGTGTACAGCTTCCGGGTCATGTTACCAGCATGACTAAGCTGCTTCTGGTGAACCAGAGCAGCACACGGAAACACCGTTTACCTTCTCGCCGGAGCGGTACCTATTTATCTACTTGAACTTTAAGGTGCTTTCGAACTGCTAGGTTGGCAGGAGCAAGGACTGAGCAACGGGAGCTCACTCGTCGCAGGGATTTGAAGCGCCGACCTTCTGATCGGCAAGTCCTAGGCTCTGTGGTTTAACCCACAGCGCCACCCGCGTCCCAGAGGGGTTCTAGGAGCCATAAAACTTTGCCACACTCCAGTTTCCAACATGAGATACAGATTTATTGTTATCACTGACAAGATGCCCATTATTTCATTCAAAGCAATGTCATTGGGTGGCATAAACTGTCATCCTCAGATGCAGATCCATTACTACCCCAAAGCAGTGTTCCATAGAGATGACCCACTAGAATTAATTCACCTTCTTCTTTTACCGAAATAACACCCGATCACTTCTTTAATTGTCTGGCCAACGTTTTCTCTAGTTGTCTCCATGTGCACTTGAAAGGTTCCTGAACTGGTGAAGATGAGATGTGCTTTATGGGGAGTAGGGTGATTTGATTTAAATCATATTGATTTAAATCACTAGTCAGTAAGACTTGATTTAAATCTTTTTTTTACAGACTTATTCTTGCTGGTATAATCTTAATATTTACCACCAGAGAAAGGTTTCATTTTTGGAATAATAAATTTTCAGAGTAGTTTTCACAGTTTTATCAAAAAGTACTGATTTGGTTATACTATTAGAAATACACAGACCGATAAGTATGAAATTATTGTGAGGTTTAATAAGTTAACTGTTTATATTTGGATAACTTTTCTGCTGTACTTTAATGGAAGGAGAAAAATAATCATTTCCTTAATAACAATTTGAACAATTTATTTAACTAAAGCAATAACATTATAGCATATGTATCCATGTTTGTTATCTGATGTCGTTAAACATTTTATATATATATAAAGAAAACCTTAGACTGAGTTTTAGCACACATGAAAAACTTAAAACAAATCCTTATTTCCTGTTGAATAGCATTTGGACTATAATGTAACTTAAATAGAAAACTATCTTTAGAAAGATTTTTCCTCCAAAAGCATCTTGTTTTAAAAATCTGGTTTAAATTAAAAAAATCTGATTTATTTTTTTTTTATTTTTTTCAAACCATTGATTTTTATCCACCCTGCAAAGCACCATGATTGGATGGCATAGACTGGGAAGCTTTTAATGTTTGATGTATAACAGTATCTTAATTTTTTTTGGAAGCTGCCCAGAGTGGCTGGGGAAACCCAGCCAGATGGGCGGGGTATAAATAATAAATTATTATTATTATTATTATTATTATTATTATTATGAGATGTGCTTGATGGGGAGTTGCCTTCAGGCCCCAAGCCCGATGGCAGAACAACTCTGTGTTACAAAAATGTCCTGTATGTGGGAATCCCTCACAGACGACCGCAGTGGCTGCAGACAGACAGTCAGGTTGTGTGTCCACAGCAGTGACCAGAGGAGAAATGGCTGCTGGAAGGAGCACAGAGAGAAGAAACTCCGTGGTGCATTTGCAGCGGCAAAAGCAAACGCCTTCGTCTGCCCCAGCTGCAACAAAACATGTCTCTCCCATATTGGTCTCTACGGCTATAGCTGGCGCTGTAACTCTCCAGTGGTCTGCCTTCAGCCCCAAAGGTTGAATCATCTCTATTGTCTCCCAAGATAAACAGATGCTAATAGAAAACTGCTTAACTTAGATGACCAAAATCATACTTCTAATTCAGTTTCATTGTCACCGATTTCCCCAAAACAAGCATAATCTGTATTCTAACTGTTAAGTTGTGGGTTGATATAGCAGACGACACAGCGATTAATAGAACTGACTGCAAACAGCTCAGCCGGCCTGCTTTTATAGGCAGCCGGCTGTCAACATTGTAGCAACAACAACCCAGAGTTTCCCGCCTAAAATAACTGACGTGGACCTGAGTGAAAACTATCTACAGACCTGAGTGAAAACTATCTACAGTATCCCCCTGCTGGCCCAGGGTGAAACTTCACTACATAACACTAGCCATAATAAATATAGTGGTACCTCAGGTTACATACGCTTCAGGTTACAGACTCCGCTAACCCAGAAACAGTGCTTCAGGTTAAGAACTTTGCTTCAGGATGAGAACAGAAATTGTGCTCCGGCGGCACGGCACCAGCAAGAGGCCCCATTAGCTAAAGTGGTGCTTCAGCTTAAGAACAGTTTCAGGTTAAGAACGGACCTTGGGAACAAATTAAGTACTTAACCTGAGGTACCACTGTACAGTCGTGCCTTAGATCTCAAACGCCTTGGCTCCTGAACAAATCTGCTCCCGAACGATCAAAACCCGGAAGTGAGTGTTCCAGTTTTTGAACGATTTTTGGAAGCCAAACGTCCGGCGTGGCTTCTGATTGGCTGCAGGACGCTCCTGCAGCCAATCGGAAGTCACACCTTGGTTTTCGAACTGTTCCAAGAGCTGAACGGACTCCCGGAACACATTCTGTTTGAGAACCAAGGTACGACTGTAGCTTAAAATTCAGATGAACGATACCTTCAAAAATCCCTTATAATATTCTTTTCATTTGTTACAAGGTCTGTTACCACCAGCATACAGAATAATGAGAGTGAAAACTGGTCTTATCCACCAAGTATTGTATACTGGGCTATAATAAGCACAAGATAAGGTGGCAAGACTATTTTGTTTTTACATCTAAATTAAACAATAATGGCAGTCAGTGCCAGAAGCTGGAATAGTATTTGACTAAATCATCTCCCCATTATTTCACAAGCCGCACCCACTGTTTCCTTTGGCAGGCTGGAAACCATTCCAGTAACTCTCCATGTGAAAATGGCTTTCCTGTTTCTAACCTCCAGCTCTTTTAAAATGCTGTAGTAGAGCTGTCTGCAAGCATGGCTTTTTTCTGCTGAACAATAAATAAATGAAATACCATATTTTTCGCTCTATTGGACGCACCGGACCATAGGACGCACTGGACCATAGGAGGGGGAGAACAGGGAAAAAAATTTTTTTTATTGTTTTCCCCCTCTAAAACAAGGTGCGTTCTGTGCGTTCAAGGTGCGGGAGTTCCCGCTGGGCTCTGAAAGCTTTGGGTTCCTTTCGACCTGCTCTTTGGGGCTGGCGGGGGGGGGGAGCGCTGCTTTCCCCCACCACCAGCCTCCAAACCAGGTCGGGTTTGGAGGCTGCTATCCGCAAGCGTTTCCGTGTGCTGCGCTGGTGCTGGCTCGCCAGAGCAGCTTCATCACACTGGCCACGTGACCCGGAGGTGTCTTCGGACAGCGCTGGCCCCCGGCCTCTTAAGTGAGATGGGCGCACAACCCTAGAGTCGGACACGACTGGCCCGTATGGGCAGGGGTACCTTTACCTTTACCTTTTATCCGCAAGCCTTGGGAGCCTGGCGGGAACTCCTGCCGGGCTCCCAAGGCTTGCGGATATCTGCCCGAAGCCCGGGGCGCGCTGCGCAGCGCTCCCCAGGCTTCGGGATGAAGGCTACTATCCGCAAGCCTTGGGAGCCCGGCAGAAAATCCCGCCCGGCTCCCAAGGCTTGCGGATAGCTTCCTGAAGCCTGGAGAGCGAGAGGGGTCGGTGCGCAGGGGAAAAAGTGCATCCTATAGAGCGAAAAATATGGTAAAATTGTCCTGCCATCCCAGCACACAGGAGAACACCCTGGGCACAGAGCTCTTGGGTTATTTGCTATAGAAGCAGGTAACTTGCTCTATAGAGGTAGTTACCATCTTCAGGGTTTGCCAGAGGACAAAAATAGCCATTATCTGTTTGCATACTGTATCCATTTAAATCAGGCACCCCCAGTAGTCTCAAAACATCTGGAGGGCCGAGTTTGCCTATGCCTGATTTAAATGCATGGAAATAAACAACTCCCTATGATCTGGCATTAGCTGGGCTGAAATAATAATAATTTATTATTTATACCCCGACCATCTGGCCGGGCTTCAGTAACGCATCAAACATTAAAAGCTTCCCTAAACAGGGCTGCCTTCAGATGTCTTCCAAAAGTCTGATAGTTCTCTTTGACATCTGGTGGGAGGGCGTTCCACAGGGCGGGCGCCACTACCGAGAAAGCCCTTTGCCTGGTTCCCTGTAACTTGGCTTCTCGCAGTGAGGGAACCTCCAGAAGGCCCTCGGCGCTGGAGCTCAGTGTCCAGGTAGAACAATGGGGGTGGAGACACTCCTTCAGATATACTGGACAGAGAGCTGGACCATAAAGAAGGCTGATCGCTGAAGAATTGATGCTTTTGAATTGTGGTGCTGGAAGAGACTCTTGAGAGTCCCATGGACTGCAAGATCAAACCTATCCATTCTGAAGGAAATCAACCCTGAGTGCTCACTGGAAGGACAGATCGTGAAGCTGAGGCTCCAATACTTTGGCCACCTCATGAGAAGAGAAGACTCCCTGGAAAAGACCCTGATGTTGGGAAAGAAGGAGGGCACAAGGAGAAGGGGACGGCAGAGGACGAGATGGTTGGACAGTGTTCTCGAAGCTACGAACATGAGTTTGACCAAACTGCGGGAGGCAGTGGAAGACAGGAGTGCCTGGCATGCTCTGGTCCATGGGGTCATGAAGAGTTGGACACGACTAAACAACTAACACTTTGAATTGTGCTCAGAAATAATAAAAGTTACACATTCAAGTGATAACAAAATCAGGGTGCCTCAAAAAACCATCCATGAGTGAGGCAGTCCTTCTGAGGAAGGTGGGGCAGGCAGCGGCAGAATGTATGCCCGTGCACCTGAGGGGGGCGTGGCGCAGAGGGTGCCCTCCCAGGCGCAGGATAACCACTCAGGTGCCTGGAGCGGCGCACACACCCTGCAGCCTGGGACGGAGAGAGCCACTCACGGGAGTGGAGCGAGCCGCCCATGGCGGACATTCGCCTGTGACTCCCCAGCCTCCCCCAGCTGTCAAAACGAAGGGGGAAGGAGGGAATGTCGCTGGCAAAGAGGCGCAGCTCCCCCCTTCCCCCGACAGCTCGAGGTAGGCTTGGGACTCACGGGTGGGCGGCGAGCCCAATGTCACCCCCTCAGTGAGGGCACCTGGGGAGGTTCACCTTCACTGCCCCCCTTCCTACGCCCCTGGGGGCAGGGGGGGGTTGAACCAGATGGGCTTATGGGTCACTTCCCAACCTACAGTTCTACGAATCCATGAGTTTCACCAATCATGCCTCTTCCTACACAGCTGCTTGCAACGATTCTTCAACATCAACTTTGTTGGAATGGTCATGTTGTTCGGATGTCTAATTATCGTCTTCCAAAGCAACTACAGTGGTACCTCAGGTTACATAAGCTTCAGGTTACAGACCCTGCTATCCCAGAAATATTACCTTGGGTTAAGAACGTTGCTTCAGGATGAGAACAGAAATCGTGCTCCGGCAGCGCAGCAGCAGCAGGAGGCCCATTAGCTAAAGTGGTGCTTCAGGTTAAGAACAGTTTCAGGGTAGGAACAGACCTCGGGAATGAATTAAGTTCTTAACCCGAGGTACCACTGTACTCTATTTTGAACTTAAAAATGGAAAACGTGATGCTGGTGATCAACAAAAGAGGTTTAAAGACTGTCTTGAGGCAAGTCTAAAAAAATATAGTATAAACACTGACAACTGGGAAACACTGGCCTGTGAGAGCTCCAGTTGGAGAACAGCCTTTACCAAAGGTATCATGGGCTTTGAAGACACTTGAACAAAGGACCAAAGGGAGAAACGTGCTAAGAGGAAGGCACACTTGGCAAACCCTCAATATGATCATCTCCCACCCAGAAACCTATTACCCCCACTGTAGAAGAACGTGTGGATCCAGAATTGGCCTCCACAATCACTTATGGACTCACTGTTAAGACCGTGTTTATGGAAGACAATCTTACTCGGCCACGAGTGATCGCCAAAGAAGGCGACTGAAGAAACTTTGGGCAGTGTTAATTTTAGAGGAAGTAGCTCAGCATCTCTGTCGCTCTTGCGTCTCTTATTTTATATTTATTCTTGTTCTGTTAACCCAATTCAGAGACATGGGTTTGAGGAAGAGGGGGGTTCTCTCACCCATAATTCCCTGCCAGGCTCACAGGGCTTTAAGCTATCAAGAAGTAATACTCTGTGCATCACTTGAGCCCAAGAAGATGCCCTATGGAACCTCATCTGTGTCCAGTGGAATTGTGAACCACCTGCGACTCCTTTCCCTTTCTTCCATATAAGGGTTTTATTATATTTTTGATTTAGGAAAAGGAAAGGGGAACAGGAAGCAAAGGAGGAAGGCAGTGAAGGAGCGTCTCCACCCCCATCGTTCAGCCCGGACAATGAGGTCCAGCTCCAAGGGCCTTTTGGCGGTTCCCTCCCTGCGAGAAGTGAGGTTACAGGGAACCAGGCAGAGGGCCTTCTTGGTGGTGGCGCCCACCCTGTGGAATGCCCTCCCATCAGATGTTAAGGAAATAAACAACTATCTGACTTTGAGAAGACATCTGAAGGCAGCTCTGTTTAGGGAAGTTTTTAATGTTTGATGTTTTGTCGTGTTTTTAATATTCTGTTGGGAGCTGCCCAGAGTGGCTGGGGAAACCCAGCCAGATGGGTGGGGTATAAATAATAAATTGTTATTATTATTAGAGCCTCAATTGATGCAGCAAGGGGGCTGCCCTATATGAGCAGGAGAAAGGTGTGCATTTTGAGCCCAGCAAAGAAACAACTGTCAGCTTACTTTAAGCTCCTGACCACTCCTGTGAAACCCTCTCCTTATCTGCCCCACACCTTATGCCAGGTATGATGTCAGGTAATGGCTTCCCAAAAAATGGCTTCATGGGCCAAGTTTGGCCCATGAGCTGGAGGTTCCCCATCCCTTCCTGTGCCACAATGTCATTTTATTCTTTTTTTCACCTAGGAAGAATAGCAGCTCCCTATTCCCATTCTTCGGATGGGGACGGAGCCCAAGGCACAACTGAATTGGACTATGCACCTGGGAGAAATTCAAGATGTATCTACAAAAACATTGTAATTTGGTTGAATGTTAAGAAGGATGCTAGATTATTAAAAACTGGCCACCACTAAACTAGATTTAAATTTGATGATAAATGAGACTAAAGAAAATATAAATTTTTTTGGAAGAAGTGCTAGATTATATTTGAATGAGTGGACATGAGATTGTAAACAAGTTGATAATTTGTTTGGAAAAAATTTTTAACGATGTAAATGGGAGCGGGAGACGTGAGGGAGTCCAAAGAAGTGATGAAATTGTTGTGATAGAAGTAAGATCGTTTATTATTTGTGCATTTATATTTAAAAACTTTAATAAATATTTATTAAAAAAAAAATGAATTGGACTATGCACCAAGATTTACCAGGCGAAAACTGTACTCATTCAGCTACCCATTTGGAAGGTTTTGTGTGGCAACCCACCAAAATAGTGCACCTATTTTATGAAAACATATGCAGAACATAAGAAGCCTTGTTTGTGCGGGTTTTCTTTTTTATTAAACAAAAAAAACATCCTGTAGATTTCTGTGGAGCAGACACAAAAACAGCATAAGGCTTCTATCTTAGCAGAGAGAAATTGGTAGACTCTGTCACACACACAAAAAACAACTCCCTAAGCAAAGGTTCACCCTTTTTTCATTGTTCCCTTTGCTAAGAAAAATGGTTTCGAAACCAAACTGCTAGAGGGAGCCTGCAAATTACTCCACGGCAGATCCCATTTTGGAAAGTATGTGGTTAGGCGCTTAAGGAAAAAATATGGATTTGTTTTCTGTAATCAAAACCCCTGTTTTGCTGAAAGGACTTTGACAGAAAGCTGGGCTGCTCCTGAGAATGAGATCTGAATCAGGAGCCCATAGCCTTATTTGAACATCGGACTCAGAGCTCCATAACCTACTAGCAGCCTGGAATTTCAGCAGCAGAAACTAACCTTTTCGCCTCTGGCTATTTGAGGCTGGGAAAGAGAAAGAAGGGAAAGGTGAGCTCCTATTCACCCTTCCTGAGTCTTAAATAACCCTGCTTTTAAACTGGTGGAAGATCTCACAGCACTGCTGCTCACTCGGAATCATGGTGATATATTCCTAAAAGGTTAAAAAGGTAAAGGGACCCCTGACCATTAGGTCCAGTCATGACCGACTCTGGGGTTGCGGCATTCATCTCATGCTATAGGCTGAAGGAGCCAGTGTTTGTCCGCAGACAGCTTCCAGGCAGTGGCGTAGCGTGGGTTGTCAGCACCCGGGGCAAGGCAAGTAATTTGCGCCCCCTAACCCCTGGATTTTAGCACTCGAGTGCGAGCGCGCCCCCCCAGATGTTGCGGCCGGCCCCCCCCCTGCACCCCCACGCTACGCCACTGGGGCTGGGGGCGAGCGAAGGAGCCAAGGACCCCCCCCTTAAGGCTCAGCAGGAATTTATTAAATTTATTATTTGCGGCGCCCCCGTGGGCCGAGGCAGCCGAAGCCCCCTCCCCTCGGGCGCCTCCCCGCCCCCTCCTCTCCTTGGGCTGTAGGTGGAGCCCGCGCTCCGAGGCGCTCCAGATTGGGGCTTGGCGAGCGCCTCTCCTCCCCCCCCCCCCGGCCTGGACCGGGGGCTTCCAGCCGCGCTCCGTCCTCGCCCGACCCCCCCCCAGCTGAGAGTTGCGCTGAGAGCCGGAGCTAGCGGCGCCCCCTTCAGCCGGGAGACCCTCACCCGCCCGCCGGCTTCCTCTCGGAGGGTGTTGGGGAGCGCAGGGCGCGGCGAGGCCCCTCGGAGCTCTCCTCCCCCCCAGTCGGCAGAAGCAGCCGCCGCCTGTGGCTGGGCCGAGGGGATGGCGGCGGCGGCGGGGTGCGGAGGTGTTGGTGCCGGCGGCGGCGCTGCTGCAGTGGCTGCTCCTCTTGCGAGCAGTGAGTGGAGCGCAGCCGCAGCGGTGGCGGCGGGGGGCGCGCGCGCACTAGGGCGCAAGGGTGGCGGGGGCGGCGGGGGCGGGGAGGCCGGCGGAGGAAGGAACTTGTCCCTTCCCTCTGGACTCGCGCCCCCCCAGAAGTTGCGCCCGGTGCGGCCGGCACCCCTGGCACCCCCCACGCTACGCCACTGCTTCCAGGTCATGTGGCCAGCATGACTAAGCCGCTTCTGGCGAACCAGAGCAGCGCACGGAAACGCCGTTTACCTTCCCGCCAGAGTGGTACCTATTTATCTACTTGCACTTTGACGTGCTTTCAAACTGTTAGGTTGGCAGGAGCTGGGACCGAGCAATGGGAGCTCACCCTGTTACGGGGATTCAAACCGCCAACCTTCTGATCAGCAAGTCCTAGGCTCTGTGGTTTAACCCACAGCACCAAAAGCACTGCTCAATTGAAGGCATTATGAGACAACTACATTCAATGTGGGCTGGGGAGAAACCAGAGAAACTTAGGCGATTCACTGCAGCATAAGTTTTCGCAAGTCACTCCATGGACACTTCTGGCACCATACATCATTGTAAGTTTCTTTAAGGTGCCGCAAGACGTGTCATTTAATTGTAATTTTTCCAAAAAAATCATTTTTAGATGGTGATATCCAGTGTTACATCATACTCGGAGCAGAATAATGGAATCAGTGGAATTAAGTAACTTAAATCTACCAATTCCAGTGGGTCTTCCTGGAGTATGACTGTCATGCAAAAAATTAAATGCTAGAATTGATTAGCTTAGGCCACCCTAAATCTGTGAGTACCAAGGGACTGGAGTTTTTGAAAAAGCTAATTGCTTTTATTATCAGTCAATAAAGGTGGCAGAGGGGGTGCTAAGAACAGTCAGAAATATACATTTTTCCTACCAGAAGGATGGATGAAGTATTTACAGCGAGTGCATTTGGTACGATTCCTGCTCATTACCCTAACAAAAATGTGCAGGCAGGAATATCTAGACACTGACGAATACTTTGTCAACAGTGCTAGCTGATACCTGGAGGGGGACAGCTTCTTTCAACCCTAGGGACAGAGATTAACCCCCACCTGGGCACAGCCAAGCAGCTGTTACTGCAGCACCAGCCACTCCCCAAGTCTCAAGTAGGTGCGGCACCTCTCAGAGCGTTCCTCCTGCCTCCAACTTTGGCAATCTATCAGGCAAGTACAGACTCACTCCGCGGAAGCTGAAGGAAGCAGCCACCGCAACAACAAAAAGTTCAGTCCCCATTTAAGGGCAGAAAACTGTCAGTTTATTTCAAATACCATTGTGATCTGTAACATGCAGGCTGCAAAAATTTGGGAAAATACAGGATGTTGGGTTTTTTTAACCACCCATGTGGACGCAAAGCCCGTCACCTCCTAGCTTTTACTTTTGGCATTTGCTTTCACCCTTCCAAGTGCTAACACGCCTCGGATCATCAGCCCGATATCTGCAATGGATTTGAAAGGGGATTAGACAAAATCCCAGGAAATTCCAAGGAGCTGGGAGCATTCCTCGCGATTTTATCAACGGATAGCTAATCGACACCTCCAGACTCACCGGCACCACCGCGCGCCTCTGAGCACCAGCTGCCAAGGAGAAAGGGCCGGGGAAGGGCTGCTGCCGGCCGGCTTCCCAGCGCCCCTTGGCCGGCGGATCCCGGCCCCGATCCCGGATTTCTCTCCTTGGGTCCCCCAACCCGAGAGACCCCTGCTGAAGATTCAGAAGGGCTCATATTCAAGCCCGTCTGAGAATTGGAACGTCCTTCCCTAAAAAGCGAGGGATCCGGCTCGGGGCGCGGGAGTTGCAGTTGGCGACGCAGGGCGTTCTGCACATGTTCAGAGGCGCTCTCTTCCTCCCGCTCCAATCCCAATCCAGGTTTCTCCCAGAAGGTTCGGGGCTCCCTGCTTACCCTGGAGATGGTGAGCGGCTGCTCGAAGTCTTTGCCCCCCACCAGGCGGAAACCCCAGGGCGCCGGCCCCTGGAGGACGATACGGTGGGTCTTGCTCATGGTGCTTCGCCGCAGGCTGCGCGATCCAGCCGGCGCAGCGGGGCTAGGCTGCTCCGCCCCACCCCGGGGCGGGGACTCGGGCGAGCCCTGAGCAGGCGCCGAGCGGGGAAGGAGCTACTCCCTGCCCGGCCTGGACGGACTGACTGACTGACTCCGCCCCGGGACGCGCTGCGGGGAGGAGCGCGGCCAAGGGCTCTTTTTTGCGCGTGCCCGGCGTCACCTTACCTGATGCCGCCTCGCCAAAGGAACAAAGGAGTCCGATCCGAAGCCGCGCCCTTTCCAGCCGGCAAGCAACTTTCCCCCGCACCCGGATCGTTTGGATGCGCGCGGTCGGTTCCAGGAACGCACGTGGAAGCAATTGTGCGCAATTACGCACAAGCAATGTTGGAGACAACCTGTGGCCACGCAGCCAAGGGGGGCGCCCTGAACTGGAAATTTTGGCACAAGCAGTTATGGGGATGCGGCACAAGGGTGCTTCTGAGCATGTTCATCAGCTCATGAGGGACACGTGCAGCAGAGGGAAGCGACTGCAACGCCTGCAGCCCAGCTGCTGCCAAACGGTATTGCTCTGCTTTCATGGGCGTAGCCAGCGGGACAGCTGCCCCCCCACATCAAATAAATAAGTAGAAATTCTTAACTGACCAATTGCATCACAAATAACTCAATTGTGCGCCCCCCCAGGCCTGCCCTCCTAAAATAAATCCTGGCTACGCCCATGTTTGCTTTCCTTTGGACAACCTCAGGCCAAGAAAGAAGTCTTGTGGTCTGGGCAGTCCAGTCCTCCACACACACTGCCCTTGAAGAAGTGTGCATGCACACGAAAGCTCATACCTATAACTAACTCAGTTGGTCTTTAAGGTGCTACTGGAAGGATTTTTTTTATTTTGTTTTGCCCTGGAGAAGTCACTTCCGTGCTGCTAATGAAGCAAAAAGCAACACGGGGGGCTGTAGTTCTCTGCACCACCCACAGTCCGCGCTGTGAATCTCCAGTGGTTTGGCTTCACCCCAGAAGGCACACTCCATTGTCCCAGAGCTCGTTAAATTGGACCCACTACTGTGAAGTGGGGACACGGGTGGCGCTGTGGGTTAAACCACAGAGCCTAGGACTTGCCGACCAGAAGGATGGTGGTTCGAATCCCCGCAACGGGGTGAGCTCCCGTTGCTCTGTCGTACCTCCTGCCAACCTAGAAGTTTGAAAGCACGTCAAAGTGCAAGTAGATAAATAAGCGGGAAGGAAAAATGGCATTTCCACGCACTGCTCTGGTTCGCCAGAAGCGGCTTAGTCATGCTGGCCACATGACCCGGAAGCTGTACGCCGGCTCCCTCGGCCAATAAAGCAAGATGAGTGCTGCAACCCCAGAGTCGGCCACGACTGGACCTAATGGTCAGGGGTCCCTTTACCTTTACTGTGAAGTAAACCTACGTTGTACATATTTGTGAGAGAAATATATATAAAAGCAGAAGTCACCAACCAGACCTAAAAGGTTTCAAAAAGACTTAGACCTTTTAGGTCTAAAAGGTTTAGAACTTTAGGTTTAAACCTTTTCGAAAAGGTCTGGTGACTTCTGTTTCAGTGTATCTGAAGAAGTGTGCATGCACACAGAATCTCATACCAAGAACAAACTTGGTTGGTCTCGTAAGGTGCTACTGGACAATTTTTTTATTATTTTTATATGTTTCTACTGCGTCAGACCAACACAGCTACCTACCTGAACATTTGTGAGAGATTTGTTCTGCAGACAAACCAAATGCCTCCTTGGCTTGCACATAAATGGAACACACCCTTGGTACAAATTCCTGACAGATTCCCACCTCAATTTCTGCAAGCCATTATCTTATTTTGACTTTTGCAATCGCCACACAGAGAGGTCCATGGCCTACAGAGGTTTTAGGCAAGGCAGGGTAGGCAAGTAGTATTTCGGCAGCTTATCTCCTCTGGTGATTGCAGAATACAAGTTACGGCGAGACATTCAAACAACCCTGCTCCATAGAGGTCCCGCTGTAAAAACCAAACAGTGCAAAAAAAGAAGCACCCTGGTTGTTGAACAGCTTGGCTTCTGAACAAAATGGCTCCCAAACGCTGCAAACCCAGAAGTGAGTGTTCTGGTTTACGAACGTTTTCCGGAAGCTGAATGTCCAACTCGGCTTCCATGGCTTCCGATTGAGTGCAGGAAGCTCCTGCAGCCAATCAGAAACCACACCTTGGTTTTTGAACCATTTTGGGAGTTGAACGGACTCCCGGAATGGATTAAATTCAAGAACCAAGGTACCACTGTAATCCAAATTTGCTCCTTTTATTTTCAGATCTTGCCAACTTAGTCTCCAGGCTGTCCTGCTTAAATTTAAAACACGTTCACAAGTAAAACTGCGTGTGGAATAATAATAATAATTTATTATTTATACCCCGCCCATCTGGCTGGGTCCCCCCAGCCACTCTGGGTGGCTTCCAACAAAACACTAAAATACAATAACCTATTAAACATTAAAAGCTTCCCTAAACAGGGCTGCCTTTAGATGTCTTCTAAAAGTTTGGTAGTTATTTTTCTGTTTGACATCTGGTGGGAGGGTGTTCCACAGGCCAAGAAGGCCCTCTGCCTGGTTCCCTGTGGAAGGAGGTGCACAATTTAGGCAGCACCCTCTCCTAGGCTCCCTCTCTCCAAAACTCCTGAGTGCAGCAGAACTATCAAGAGGGTTTCCCTCTGCCAATCTTAACACTCAAAATGGTCTGTGGGGAAGGAGGCAGTCTTTCAGACATTTGGGACTTCCATTGTTATAGGGAGCATTTGGAACAATTCAAGGTGCTAGTTATGACCTATAAGTCCCTAAAAAGGTTTAGGGCCAGGCCACCTCCTCCCATAAACGCACTTCCTCAGGACTCTCAACTTAACACTGGAATGAGACATAAACATCATACTACTCTTCCAGCTGGAGGGGTAAGGACAAAGGGCCTCACTGCAGTTGAGACCAACATACAGTACAGTGGTACCTCGGGTTACAGATGCTTCAGGATACAGACTCCGCTAACCCAGAAATAGTACCTCAGGTTAAGAACTTTGCTTCAGGATGAGAACAGAAATCGCGCAGCGTCGGCAGTGCAAGGGCCCTTTAGCTAAAGTGGTACCTCAGGTTAAGAACAGTTTCAGGTTAAGAACGGACCTCCGGAACGAATTAAGTTCTTAACCTGAGGTTGTTGTTGTTGTTTAGTCGTTTAGTCGTGTCCGACTCTTCGTGACCCCATGGACCAGAGCACACCAGGCACTCCTGTCTTCCACTGCCTCCCGCAGTTTGGTCAAACTCATGCTGGTAGCTTCGAGAACACTGTCCAACCATCTCGTCCTCTGTCGTCCCCTTCTCCTTGTGCCCTCCATCTTTCCCAACATCAGGGTCTTTTCCAGGGAGTCTTCTCTTCTCATGAGGTGGCCAAAGTATTGGAGCCTCAGCTTCACGATCTGTCCTTCCAGTGAGCACTCAGGGCTGATTTCCTTCAGAATGGATAGGTTTGAGGTACCAGTGCGGTCTACGCCTCGGTTTTCTTGGGCAAAGAAGAGGAATCACCAGTAGGTGGCAGGCTGTCACCAGAAATCTGAAGAAGTGTGCATGCACACGAAAGCTCATACCTAGAACTAACTCAGTTGGTCTTTAAGGTGCTACTGGAAGGAATTTTTTTATTTTGTTTTGACCATGGCAGACCAACACGGCTACCTATCTGTAACTGGAACCAGAAATCAAATAGGCATTGGATTCTAGGTTAATACTCCTTGCAGGGAAAGCTCTTTTGACAGGCAATAGGATGGGGTGGGGCCTGGCAATCTCAGGGCATGGCGGGAGGGGAAGTTAGACAGGGATCCATTTCAAAGTCTTGTAGAAAGAGCCAGGGTGGTGTAGTGGTTAAGGTGTCGGACTAAGATGTGGGAGACCAGGATTCAAATCCTCACTTGGCCATGGGTGACCTTGTTGGCCTAACCTACCACACAGGGTTGTGAGGATTAAATGAGGAGGAAGGGAACAATGAATTCTTAGGAGGAAATTGTGGGCTGTAAATATGAGGGGCGGGGGCGGGGGGAGAGAGAAACTATGGTTGCATCCACAGAAGTGGTGGCACTTGCTGTGCCATCCTGAATCATGCATGTCAAATAACGGGTTGGGCTAGATGACCCTTTGGGTCCCTTTCAACTGCAATTCTGTGATTCCAGGTCAGAAAGCCTTCAGCAGCATTCATATTCAAGAGAAGGGCAAATAATCCAGGAGCACCTTATACAGTGGTACCTCGGGTTACATACGCTTCAGGTTACATACGCTTCAGGTTACAGACTCCGCTAACCCAGAAATAGTACCTCAGGTTAAGAACTTTTCTTCATGATGAGAACAGAAATCATGCTCCGGCAGTGCGGCAGCAGCAGGAGGCCCCATTAGCTAAAGTGGTGCTTCAGGTTAAGAACAGTTTCAGGTTAAGAACAGACCTCCGGAACGAATTAAGTACTTAACCCGAGGTACCACTGTACATTGTTATACACAGGGGAATAGAAGCCTACACACAAATAGCAGTCTTTGGGAAGTGGAGAAAACCTATTTCTGCACATACAGTGGTACCTCAGGTTACAGACGCTTCAGGTTACAGACTCCGCTAACCCAGAAATAGTACCTCGGGTTAAGAACTTTGCTTCAGGATGAGAACAGAAATTGCGCAGCGGCAGCGGGAGGCCCCATTAGCTAGTGTGGTGCTTCAGGTTAAGAATAGTACAGTGGAACCTCAGGTTAAGTACTTAATTCGTTCCGGAGGTCCGTTCTTAACCTGAAACTGTTCATAACCTGAAGCACCACTTTAGTTAATGGGGCCTCCTGCTGCTGCCGTGCCACCAGAGCACGATTTCTGTTCTCATCCTGAAGCAAAGTTCTTAACCTGAGGTACTATTTCTGGGTTAGTGGAGTCTGTAACCTGAAGCGTATGTAACCTGAAGCGTAAGTAACACGAGGTACTACTGTATCAGGTTAAGAACGGACCTCCAGAATGAATTAAGTTCTTAACCCGAGGTACCACTGAATAGGGATGAGGCTTTAAAACTGATACGTAAATGGTGTTTCACCAACACATGTTCAGCACACAAAGCAATATGAAGTTCATCAGTATGGTTGAGGGAATGTAGGCGATACAGAATGTTTACACGCATGTGGTGGAATTGTACAGAAATAATGGATTTCTGTAAATTTGTATTTTATGAGATGGATGCAACAACTGAAATATTGTGTAATGACGCAGCCCGCCTTAGCTTTGCTTAACCGATGGGGAAATAAGGTAAAGTCTTAAACTCTTATTATCTGTATACAATAGGCTGCTGTGAGACGATCTCTTGCTCCATGCTCAAAATATGTGGATGGTTTGATGAGAGACAAGTGGTAGGAAATATTACGTCAGGTGGAAAAACCGACACATCAAATGAAAGTAATTAAGTGGATAGACAAAAGACTTGGACTTCCTTGCTGTATGGAAAGATTTAATTTTCTCCCACATTATGGAAAAGAGACTAAACTTAACCTGGAGAAAAAGTGCACTAAGGGCATATCTTAAAGCGTCTTCAGCCTATCTTTTCCCTGCTGCCTCTCGTGATTTTAAATCTCTGGTGGCATTCTCTCACCAAAGAAGAAGAAGAAGAGTTTGGATTTGATATCCCGCTTTATCACTACCCGAAGGAGTCTCAAAGCGGCTAACATTCTCCTTTCCCTTCCTCCCCCACAACAAACACTCTGTGAGGTGAGTGGGGCTGAGAGACTTCAGAGAAGTGTGACTAGCCCAAGGTCACCCAGCAGCTGCATGTGGAGGAGCGGGGAAGCGAACCTGGTTCACCAGATTACGAGTCCACCGTTCTTAACCACTACACCACACTGGCTCTACAAAGAGTACTCTCTACAAAGAGTACTTGCCCCAAGCTTGCACCTTGGCCTCCAGGAATCCTTCCTTTTATTTATTTGTTATTGAACCAACAATACTTGCCTTCCTTACTCCAGAGGATCCCAGGTCAGAAGTCCTGGTGCAACTGCAGTCTCCCTTGCTGTGTCAGGTTCAACACCTGCTCAGGTAGGCTGGGCTCCTTTTAATGAACAGGTTCTTCCCGTCAAAGACAGAATTAGCTACAAGGCAGCTGCAGCACCTTTCTGAGGTTCAGTCCAGGAATGATTGCAGCAGAGGCAACTTCCGGGTCCCGCACAGAGCTGTCCAGGCTCACCTCACCTCTGCCGAGGTCGGTGCTCAAAAACAGAACTCTGTGTATATATTGTGTGTGTGTGTGTGTGTGTGTGTGTGTGTGTAAAAAGATAAAGGGACCCCTGACTATTAGGTCCAGTCGTGTCCGACTCTGGGGTTGCGGCGTTCATCTCGCTTTATTGGCCGAGGGAGCCGGCATACAGCTTCCGGGTCATGTGGCCAGCATGACTAAGCCGCTTCTAGTGAACCAGAGCAGCGCACGGAAACGCCATTTACCTTCCCGCCGGAGCGGTACCTATTTATCTACTTGCACTTTGAGGTGCTTTTGAACTGCTAGGTTGGCAGGAGCAGGGACCGAGCAACAGGAGCTCACCCCATCGCAGGGATTTGAACCACCAACCTTCTGATCTGCAAGTCCTAGGCTCTGTGGTTTAACCCACAGCGCCACCCGTGTCCCACATATGTATATGTGTGTGTGTGTGTGTGTGTGTGTACACACACACACACACCAGCATATATATTCAGAGTGAAAAGCAACCGAGAGTCTTGCGGCACCTTTAAGAATATAAAAAAGTGTGTGTGTGGCTGGATGGTTTGTGTTGTGTACAGTGAGGTCATAGAGGAATGGAATGCAGAAAGTACAGAGAGTGATAATGAAAGCAGCTGTTGGCGATATAACACAGGCATGCTGGCATTGCTTAGCTAATGAACGTGTTGTGTTGCAGAAACAAAAATAAAACAAGCCATGGGATAGCATTTAACCTCTTTATGCACTTCCACATGGAAGTCACAGGGAACTCGGTGTGACTCAGGCATGGAGGTTGTTCACAGTATCAACATGAAGTTGTCCTCCATAATGCCATTCCCACATTCCCTCTTTTAATTTTGATTTACCATGTCATCCTACAGAAGAGTTTTTTTATTTCTAGAAATGGAGTGCAGGTGTTGATTATTATTATTTTTCCATAATTACTTTATATATAATTGGCAGATAGAGAAGCAGAAGTGCCTTCTTTGTTCTTCTTCTTCTTTTTATGAAGTAATAATCGTAAATATATAAGAATAAAAATGTGCACTCCACCACTGAGACCATTCCATTGTAACTATCCAACCTCTCAAAATTTCAACACCTCTTGCAATGGTTTGACCCCTTTCCATTTTAACGGTATAAATTCTACAAACACCACCTGTATCTCCTCAAAATCATTTATCCTGAGTATTCCCAGTCTTACCTTAATGGCACATGTTAATTTATCATTAATAGCTATATTCCCCACTGCCTTCTTTTGCTTTTTCTATTCATTATTATTTTCTTTCCTCTCTAGCCTTTTCCTTTCTTCCTTTATTATTCATCTTCTTCTCTCTTTTTCCTTTGATAAGATATTTAGATTAATGTTTAAGTTTCTTGGAGGGGAGATATTTGATAATAAGTTTATTGATAATAAATTTATTCATTTTTAAAAAATAATAATCTAGATTTATTCAGGGTGAAGATCCAGCATTGCTGAAGCAACAGTGAGACAGCTCTCCAGAAAATATATATGATAAAACAGAGAGTGGCTGATAAGTAAAAGGCTTATTTGAAAATGTGGGTTGTTAGAAAACAATTTGGACAGGAAGAGCATTGAGGCAGGGGCCCTTCATTGTTTAGCTAGGAGCCTGGTGCCCTGAGAGGATCACAATGAAGATAAAAGATTAAAAGCTGAGAAAACAGTTGCACTACTATGTTGTAAATGAGATACTGTCTATAAAGGAATGCAGCTAATAAACTTCATTCACTGTCTCCAAACATGACCTTTTCGGGAGAACTTAGTGTTTTGCACCCTGGTGGCTTCAGATTGGGATAGTTTGTTTTCTCTTCTTTTTCTCCTGCCAAACAAGGACAAAGTCTAATTTTTGAAAACATTCTACAAAAGAAGAAGTCGGCAAAGGATTGTCTGGGTTGTTAGAAAAGGGGAAAGTGCCATTTTGCATGTGACATTTGTGGCAATATAATCTTTCGGCGAATTACTCATCCCTGCTTGGTATATTTGGATGCAAAACTCTCCCTGGCTTATTGACACGCCGACTTGTTGAGCAGTAGCAGGCACACGACCGGCCGGCGAAGAAAAACACTGGAGCATCTGGACTCACCATTCTCAATGCCTTTAAAGGAAAAGTATCGGTCCTATGACCTTGAATGGTGTTCCTGTCCTCATCCTGTTTAAGTACTCTGGATGTCTGTACAAAGCAGCGATGTTTCTCCTCATGGTACTCTCAGCACTTCCAAGTTTCCGAAGTGGCAGAAACTGCCAGGAATGTTTTCGGCTTTGCACAATGTGTAAAAAGGAAAAGGGACCCCTGACCATTAAGTCCAGTTGCGGACGACTCTGGGGTTACAGCGCTCATTTTGCTTTACACGCCGACGGAGCCGGCGTTTGTCCGCAGACAGCTTCCGGGTCATGTGGCCAGCATAACTAAGCCACTTCTGGCAAAACCAGAGCAGCACACGGAAACACCGCTTACCTTCCCTCTGGAGTGGTACCTATTTATCTACTTGCACTTTGACGTGCTTTCGAACTGCTAGGTTGGCAGGAGCAGGGACCGAGCAACGGGAGCTCACCCCGTCGCAGGGATTCGAACCACCGACCTCCTGATCAGCAAGCCCCTACACAATGTGTAGGTTGCCATAATAACTGATAAGGTGCCAAAGGCCTCCGTTTGGCAATTTGGAAGCCTGCAAACTAAAAACAGGAGCATTGTAAATACTTGACAGAAATTTCATGTTGCCGCCCACTGCCCCCCCCCTTCTGCCGCTGCAGTTGCCACATTGGCTCCAGTTTTGCAAAATGTAATCAAATGTGAATTGCAGCTTTGGGCATTCTCTTGCAGGCGAGTCACTATTCCAACCAAAAAAGGCTTCTTGGGAAACTGCAACATAACCTGTAGGTTGTAAAGCTAATATTAATTCACCCAGGCATTAGGAGAAGAGATGAAGAAGTCTGGGTTCGGATGAGGACTCGAGAGAAACTTGCCAGGCACTTTGAAGAAGAAAGAGACACAAGGAGGAAATACTTTAGAACAGGGGTAGCCAGTATGATACCTTCCAGAGGTTTTTTGGACTCCAATTCCCATCAGCTCCAGCCAGAAACACTGATAGTTATGGATGATAGGAATTGTATTCCAGCAATATCTAGAGGGCTCCACGTTGGGCTATCTCTGCTTTAGACATTTTTTACTTGCTGAGCAGAGACTCTGCTTTACAAAAAGGTGAGCGAGGTTGCAATCCAGTTAAAATTCACCAGAGCACAAGTACAATTTAAAACAGTAGAATTTACATTTGACTATTCATGCAGAAGAAGGTTGATCGCTGAAGAATTGATGCTTTTGAATTCTGGTGCTGGAGGAGACTCTTGAGAGTCCCATGGACTGCAAGAAGATCAAACCTCTCCATTTTGAAGGAAATCAGCCCTGAGTGCTCACTGGAAGGACAGATCCTGAAGCTGAGACTCCAAGACTTTGGCCACCTCATGAGAAGAGAAGACTCCCTGGAAAAAACCCTGATGTTGGGAAAGATGGAGGGCACAAGTAGAAGGGGACAACCGAGGATGAGATGGTTGGACAGTGTTCTCAAAGCTACCAGCATGAGTTTGACCAAACTGCGGGAGGCAGTGGAAGACAGGAGTGCCTGGCGTGCTTTGGTCCAGGGGGGGCACGAAGAGTCGGACACGACTAAATGACTAAACAACAACTTACATGCAGAGAGGCTCAGTCTTAAGGCAAGATTTGTTTTGGAGTCCATTAGCGTGCAGAAAATCCTTTTCCACAGAGAAGAAATGGAAAGTTTGCTTTTGTTTGCGTTGTTTCTGCTGGGGAGGGAAAAGGGATTCCTCACCTTGCTCAGTTGACAAAGGGTTTTCTTTTTCTGTTGTGTGCAATAAACACAATCCCCTTTCATTTCCTCTCTCCACGAGAGTAAAAAAGCCTTAATTTCTCACTCAAAGCACACACCCTAGGGTTGCCTAGGGCGATGGAGAGCAAGATGTCATTTCATTTATACCAGGGGGAATTGGCAAGAAGGCAAGAAACCGAGGCTTAGAAGGAAATAACAAAATAAAAAGTGAATAATATGTCAGTGGTTGCAAAAAGAAAATATTGACTATACTTTAAAAAGGACCAGAAATTCTAGGATTAACTTGAGGAAGTGGGCGAGAAGGAAGGATGCCTAACAGAAACCAGGTGAACATGCATAAGGCACTCAGATGTGGTAAGAGGCCGGGCATGGATGCAAGCCCCCCCCCCCAGTGTCGTCATATATTTTGTGTCTTGTCTCCCCTGTCCCCAATCATCCCTGTTCAGCATGGTGACAGTTGGGGACTAAGTGGTGGGGCTGTGGTCTAAACCACTGAGCCTCTTGGACTTGCCGATCAGAAGGTTGGTGGTTCGAATCTGCATGACGGGGTGAGCTCCCATTGCTCTGTCCTAGCGCCTCCCCACCTAGCAGTTCGAAAGCACACTAGTACAAGTAGATACATAGGTACCACTGTGGCGGGAAGGTAAACGGCATTTCCGTGTGCTCTGGTTTCCATCACAGTGTCCCGTTGTGCCAGAAGTGATTTAATCATGTTGACCACATGACCCCGGACAAACGCCGTCTCCCTCGGCCTGAAAGCAAGATGAGCGCCGCAACACCATGGTTGCCTTTGACTGGACTTAACCATCCAGGGGTCCTTTACCTTTACATTTTTACCTTTAAGCACATTTGAATGTAGGGGTAAATCTTTGTCTGCAACCCCTGAGTTTGCATATTCAGACAAATGCCTGAAGTCACCTATACAGTAAGCTGCATTTGGAGCAATAGGTCAGACCAGTGTTTTCCAAACTTGGGTCGCCAGGTGTTTTTTGGACTACAACTCCCATCATCCCTAGCTAGCAGGACCAGTGGTCAAGGATGATGGGAACTGTAGTACAAAAACAGCTGGAAACCCAAGTTTGGGAAATGCTGGGTCAGACCTGGGCAGAAACTACAAGATGGCAGGCAAAACTGACCCAGAGTTGGTGGTGGTTGTTTTCAATTGCCCAAGGCTAATTATAACAATAAGTCTGTTAACAGACAGGACTGAAATCCACTCTGGGTGCATTTTTAATTGCAAAATGTATATAGAAGTAGACCTACAATGTAGTCTTTCTAGGTTAGTGTAACAATGTCCCCAAATATTAGCTGCTTCACATTTGCAGTTTCCTTTCGGCAAACAAACAGGACCTGGGTAAACAATATCCTGCAAAATCTATTGATCAATTTGTTTGTTTTTGCTGTTGCATGTTTTGTCTCAGCCACTGTTAACAAATGTCCCCTCTAGACTGGTGTTTTAGTGTGGGCGTCTTTGGCAACATGTTATTAACGCATTAACGTATTGGGTTTATTCAGATTTAGTCTGTTCTGCGATGCTTCCCCAAAGCTACCACATTATTGCTGTAGCAAAACAGAAAGCAGCAGAAAAAGAAACTTAAACATTTGTGAGACAACAAGTCACAGGATTTCAGCAGGAAGTAATGAGATAGACACTGATTGGAAGTGAAGCAGGGTGACTGCCCCAAAACTTTTACAGCTGCAAACTTTATTGAAATGGGATTATTATAGCACCATGTCTTAGTCCATTGAGTTTTTTTGGCAGGGATACTGGAGTGGCTTGCCAGTTCCTGCTCCAGATGGATCACGTTTGGTCAAAACTCTCCACTATGACCTGTTCATCTTGGGTGGCCCTGCATGGCATAGATCATAGCTTCTCTGAGATGTTCAAGCCCCTTCGCCACGGCAAGGCAGTGATCTATGAAGGAGTAGCATCTTAGAAAGCAGAGACATCACCTTGCCAACAAAGGTCCATATAGTTAAAGCTCTGGTTTTCCCAGTAGTGATGTATGGAAGTGAGAGCTGGACCATAAAGAAGGCTGATCGCCGAAGAATTGATGCTTTTGAATTATGGTGCTGGAGGAGACTTTTGAGAGTCCCATGGACTGCAAGAATCCGGATCCGGCCCAATCGCCTTCTAAATCTGGCCCACAGATGGTCCGGGAATCAGCGTGTTTTTACATGAGTAGAATGTGCCCTTTTATTTAAAATGCATCTCTGGGTTATTTGTGGAGCATAGGAATTTGTTCATCTTTTTATTTTCAAAATGTAGTCCAGCCCCCCACAAGGTCTGAGGGACAGTGGACTGGCCCCCTGCTGAAAAAGTTTGCTGATTCCTGGATAAGTGTCCATCTTCTGAGGCAACATGCATAGTTTTGTTTGGGGAAATTGTACCCCAATAAATTGGAATTTGCCTTGGGGTAGCAAAATAATCCCCATTAAATTTTTCCTAGGAAGGTGAATCACAGATTTTATTGTTGGCCCAGGCTTGCGGGCAGGAGAGGAGAATAAGTCTTGAAGAACAGGTGAAAAGTACATTGTAGAGGTGAAAAGTACATTGTGTTTTCCCCCCTCATAAGATCACAGATGTTTGTTGTTGTTTGGGGTGGGTGCATTTTCAAAGTGGGAGGTATTTTCCGTCTTCCTTATTGTACATGAACAATAGACTGGCCTCTAAGGATTTTTGCTTTTAACCATTGTTGCTCTTGGCCAGCCCATTTCTCACAACCTCCCCAACCTTCACTCAGGACAACATTCAAACAAATGGTTTTAGCATCCGATCCACTTGGAATGTCTTCTGCTGGGTGCAAAGGTTTGGCGTTGGAATGGAATTGGAATAAAAGCAGAGTTGTGAAATTTCTTGGCCTGTTCATCCTATATTCTATGCCCCACCCTTGTTTTCAACTGCCTTCTAAAGATGCATTTATTATTTTTGCCAGAATTTAGTTGTTTGATGTGATGTGGCATTGCATAAGTCTCTAAACGTCTACCAGCTTTCCATCCTAAAGAGGGGGAGCAGGGAAAGATACTGAGAGTGAATTTTGGCTAAGGTGAACCAGGAGCACAAGATGCAATTGAAATGAGGTACCTACGGGACCGCCTCTCCTGGTATGCCCCACAGAGGAACTTACGGTCTTCAAACAAAAACATCTTGGAGGTCCCAGGCCACAGGGAGGTTAGGCTGGCCTCAACCAGAGCCAGGGATTTTTCGGCTGTGGCTCTGATCTGCCACAAGAGATTAGGGCCCTGCGGGACTTGACATCCTTCCGCAGGGCCTGCAAGACAGAGCTGTTCCACCAGGCCTTTGGCTAGGGCACAGCCTGACTCCCTCCTTTGGCAATCCTCACAGAACTCTAGCCCAATGCTTGCCATTAATCTGTTTTGAATTAATTTTATAATGGAATGATTTTAGAATGTTTTATCATTTTACTGTTGTTAGCTGCTCTGAGCCCGGCTTCGGCTGGGGAGGGCGGAATATAAATAAAATTTTATTAATTTTTTATTATTATTAACTGTGAGTGTCTGTTTCCAAACAGCAATTTACTGCAGGTTTCCCAAACACAATAACAGGTTGCGCCCCTACTGCAGAACTCATATTGCCTTCCACCGGTACTTCTGTGCAGAAGTCATTGAATGCTAGGTGAGAAATTGCCAGTGTGCATTTTTCCTGGGCAGATAGCTGCTATATTATTTGCAAACACGTTTTTTTATCCATATACTCCCCTGATAAAATGAAAGTGACATGAGATTGGCAGGACCCATTTTGTGGAGCCAACTATCCACGTGGCTGATTTGGGGCAGCAAAATTATTTTTAATTATATGTTTTCCACCACAAAGGACATCATTTGGATTTTCTGCCTCAGGCACTAAAATGTCATGGGACTGTCTCTGAATATTATTTAGTATAACAGCTACATTTTCTGTATCCACAACTGATGCACCAGATTTTTATTTTCAGTCCACAAACTACTGATCTGCCTATGCACGGTTCATTCTGAGTGAAAAAGGAGGAGAGAGGAGTAACAGTGGTTGTTGTTTAGTCCTTTAGTCATGTCCGACTCTTCGTGACCCCATGGACCAGAGCACGCCAGGCACTCCTGTCTTCCACTGCCTCTCGCAGTTTGGTCAAACTCATGCTGGTAGCTTCGAGAACACTGTCCAACCATCTCATCCTCTGTCATCCCCTTCTCCTTGTGCCCTCCATCTTTCCCAACATCAGGGTCTTTTCCAGGGAGTCTTCTCTTCTCATGAGGTGGCCAAAGTATTGGAGCCTCAGCTTCAGGATCTGTCCTTCCAGTGAGCACTCAGGGCTGATTTCCTTCACAATGGATAGGTTTGATCTTCTTGCATGGGACTCTCAAGAGTCTCCTTCAGACCATAATTCAAAAGCATCAATTCTTCGGCGATCAGCCTTCTTGATGGTCCAGCTCTCACTTCCATACATCACTACTGGGAAAACCATAGCTTTAACTAGATGGACCTTTGTTGGCAAGGTGATGTCTCTGCTTTTTAAGATGCTGTCTAGGTTTGTCATTGCTTTCCTCCCAAGAAGCAGGCATCTTTTAATTTCGTGGCTGCTGTCACCATCTGCAGTGATCATGGAGCCCAAGAAACTAAAATCTCAGTAACAGTAGGTTTTGCTATATTGGTGCAAACTGCTAGTTGAGTGACACAACGGGAAACTTCATAAACATGCTGCCCATGCCTTTGTACTCAGAAGCAAGTCTTCCTATATTCAGTGGCCCTTACCCCACAAGTAGCATGCATCAGACCGCAGCAAAAAAGGAGCTGGTCAAAAGTGAAATGGACTCCCTTGAAAGCTGGTGGACTCTTATTCCTTGGAGGTTTTTAAACAGAGATTGGATGGCTGTCTGTCATGGATGATGTAGATTTATGCATTGCAGGAACAGGAGATTGGACTATATCAGGCTTCCTCAACCTCGGCCCTCCAGATGTTTTGAGACTACAATTCCCATCATCCCTGACCACTGGTCCTGCTAGCTAGGGATCATGGGAGTTGTAGGCCAAAACATCTGGAGGGTCGAGGTTGAGGAAACCTGGACTACATGACCCTCGGGTCCCTTCCAACTCTCCAATTCTATGATTCCAAGGGCTGGTTTAAATAAATAAATAAATAAATAAATAAATAAATAAATAAATATTTGCACACACCCCATCTGCCTAGGTTTCTCCAGCCTCTCTGGGCAGCTCTCAACAGAATATTTAAAAACACAATAAAACATCAAATGTTAAAAACTTCCCTATACAGGGCTGCCTTCAGATGTCTTCTAAAAGTCAGATAGTTGTTTATTTCCTTGACATCTGATTTGCCCTCCCATTGAGAAGGCCCTCTGCCTGGTTCCCTGTAACCTCACTTCTTGCAGTGAGGGAACTGCCAGAAGGCCCTCGGAGCTGGACCTCAGTGTCTCGGCTGAACAATGGGAGTGGAGATGCCCCTTCAGGTATACTCGGCCGAGTCCATTTAGGGCTTTAAAGGTCAGCACCAACACTTTGAATTGTGCTCACAAATGTACTGGGAGACAATGTAGGTCTTTCAGGACCGGTGTTATGTGGTCTCGGCAGCTGCTCCCAGTCCCCAGTGCAGCTGCCACATTCTGGATTAGTTGTAGCTTCTGGGTCACCTTCAAAGGTAGCCCCATGTAGAGCGCGTTGCAGTAGTCCAAGCGGGAGATAACCAGAGCATGCACCACTCTGGGGAGACTGCGGGCAGGCAGGGTACCAGATGGAGCTGGTAGACAGCTGGCCTGGACACAGAATTGACCTGCACCTCTGTGGACAGCTGTGAGTCCATGGGCACTCTGATGCTGTGTGAATGCTCTCATTTGCTCTGCATCCAGTGTGCTCCCACCACTGGTTTGTAAAGCACACGGCGTTCATCGCAATCCACATCTACCCTGTAGTTTCTTGAGAAATGCTGCTTCCCTTACCCGCCCAACTAGCTACAACCCTATCTGAAAATGTCAGCTGTATCCATGCCCATTCTCCACCCACTGACAGCGGGCAGCTTGCAAACCAGCCCTGCTGATGTGTACGGCAATGTACAAATGTGATTTGAAACACAGCACTGGGAAATGACCTAGCTGCATTTAAGCCAGGAATGTGTGTGCAACCACACACTCTCTGAATAGCGAGGATATAATAACTGATGACAAAGGGCACAGCGCCAGGAATGATTATTTTCTCCCAATTGCCTACAATAAGAACCAAACTCAGCAGTTCCACCATGTACCCAGGCATAAAATGGGGATCGTAATTTATTCAAATGAGCCATTGTAGACCGAGTGCGTCATGTCAGAGATCTGGAGGGATTATGGGCCCCCGGCGACATGCAGAGACACAATAGCTGGGGTTGCATGGTCCCTGCTTTCAATGGCCTGTGGATTATAGGAGTGTTTGATATGCTTCAGGAGGTTTCAACTTCCAACCCCACAAATTTCAGATCTGCTTAACATTTGTATGCAGTAGAATTCTCAGCTGGGAAGTACAGTGGGCCAATACTTGGGTTTCCATTAAAACTTAATTTCTGATTTGGGTGGCGCTGTGGGTTAAACCATAGAGCCTAGGGCTTGCTGATCGGAAGGTCGGCGGTTCAAATCCCCGTGACGGGGTGAGATCCCGTTGCTCGGTCCCTGCTCCTGCCAACCTAGCAGTTCGAAAGCACGTCAAAGTGCAAGTAGATAAATAGGCACTGCTCTGGCGGGAAGGTAAACGGTGTTTCCATGCGCTGCTCTGGTTCGCCAGAAGCGGCTTAGTCATACTGGCCACATGACCCGGAAGCTGTACGCCGGCTCCCTCGGCCAGTAAAGCGAGATGAGCACCGCAACCCCAGAGTCGGCCACGACTGGACCTAATGGTCAGGGGTCCCTTTACCTTTAACTTTACCCAAACTGAGGGAAATGGTCTTGGGGGTGTTGTTGTTGGAGAAGCCCAGGACTGTAGTGGGTCTGGAGTGTTGTAAATGTATTGTTGTGTGATGGGAATGGCAGCTACCACCATTACAGAAGCAGTGGTGCATCTGTTCCTCAAAAACAGCAATGGGCCCAGAGCTGCCCAGTTTCAAATGTCCCCTTTTGGGGAAGAGGAAGTTGGCCATTCAGTTCCAAGTGCTCTTGGAGGAAATAGATTGTCTAGATCTATGAGGGAGGCCTTCTTGGTACTGCTGCAGACATCAGAGATACACTATAGAACAACCCAAGCAGGGCCTTCTCAATGGTGGCCCCTCAAGTGATGGAACTCCTTCTCAGATAAGGCCTGCATTGACTCTTGGTGAGTTTTAGGCCCTTGATGAATACCCACTTTCCCATCTGTTGCCTGTTTCTGTTATTGTTATTTAAATTTTCCGGTTGGTGAGAGTGAGGCTATACAGTGGTACCTCAGGTTACATATGGTTCAGGTTACATACGCTTCAGGTTACAGACTCCGCTAACTCAGAAATAGTGCTTCAGGTTAAGAACTTTGCTTCAGGATGAGAACAGAAATTGTGCTCCGGCGGCACGGCACCAGCAGGAGGCCCCATTAGCTAAAGTGGTGCTTCAGCTTAAGAACAGTTTCAGGTTAAGTACGGACTTCCGGAATGAATTAAGTACTTAACCTGAGGTACCACTGTATATTTATGATATTTTAATAGGTATTTAAAATTTTACATATTTTTAATCTTTTGCTGGAAGCCTTCCAGAGTGGCTGGGGATACCCAGCCAGATGGGCGGGGTAGAAATAATAAATTATTATTATCATCAGTGTATTATTATTATTATTATTATTATTATTATTATTATTATTATTTTTAGACCGGCTCTGGGATTCCTTTTACAGTAAAGAACAGACAATAATATTTTTTTAAATAACTAAATCAATCAATATTGACCATGAAAAATTCTGTGGATATTTACTTGAGGCCTTTGCAGAGTCAGAATAGAACCTGTGTAATACAGTTGCCAGTCCTGCTTACTAGCGAAATGCCTGTCATCAGATTAAGAGTGTTTTGAGCGAGAAGCAAGGTTTGCCATTTCCTACAGCTATGCCTTGGAGTTCAGCTCATTTGCTCTGTTCCATGGACTGCAGTGGCAGCTGAGGTCTGTTGTGTGATGGAATGTGAGGAACGGGTTTGTATTGATATAGATAGACTTATATAGCAGTAGCAGTATACAGTACATACTGGCACAGCTTGCAAACAAAGCAGAACATTTTTACTCCAATGTGCTTAAAGCATAGCTAGTGACAGTGAGTAAGATAACAGAGAAGGGAGAAATAAGCGGGGGGGGGGGGGGGGCAGCAGGGAAGTAGCCTGCAAGCAACCGAACTCTCCTCACCTGCAATTCTGAGCAATGGGTTCAAGAGTCATACTGCCTGTGACAGTAGCGTAGAACCTAACCATTGTGGCTAGCAGCCTTATGATCCATGAATTTGCCTGATCTTCTGTTAAATCATCCAAATTGGTGACCATCACTGCTTCTTGTGGAAGTGAATCCTTGCGGGAAGAATTACGGTACCGTATTTTTCGCTCTATAAGATGCACTAGACCACAAGACACACCTAGTTTTGGGAGGAGGAAAACAAGAAAAAAACTATTCTGAATCTCAGAAGCCAGAACAGCAAGAGGGATCACTGCGCAGCGAAAGCAGCAATCCCTCTTGCTGTTCTGGCTTCTGTGAAAGCTGCACAGCCTGCATTCGCTCCATAAGACACACACACATTTCCCCTTACTTTTTAGGAGGGAAAAAGTGAGTCTTATAAAGCAAAAAATACGGTATATATTTCTGCTCTTACCCAAATCTTCCAATGTTTTGGCTACACTGGAATGTCCCTGAGTTCTAATATTATAAGAGAGAGACAGAAAAATTTCCCGATCTAATTTCTCTATGCCAGGCATGGCCATAGTTAGCCCTCCAGATGTCTTGGGACTACCATTCCCATCATCCCTGACCACTGGTCCTGTTAGCTAGGGATGATAGGAATTGTAGTCTCAAAGCATCTGGAGGGTCAAGTTTGGCCATGCCTGCTCTATGCCATACATAATTCCACACACCTCTGTTGTGGCTCCTCTTACTTTTTCTTCCAAGCCAAAAACCTCCAAATGTTGTCACCCCTCTTGGCAGGAAAATCCCCCCCTTTGCTTGCCCTTTTCTGAATCATTTCCAACTCGGCAACATGATGCAGTCACCCACTGACCCCACTATTTCCACCCATCTGCCTGCTTTTGCCTGTTATTGTGTGTCACGACCAGCATACCTGATCTCTTCTCGTCTTTCACCTTTTGGAAAATGAAATTGAGAGCAAGGTAAGTCAGCAATTAATCAGTAGAATTTCATTCTTGGCTTCCAACATATATCAGGGTACTTGGTTTCCCACGCTACTGTCTCTTATCTGAAAATGTGGAAATATAATCTAGGAAGGCAACATCTATGTCTTTTTCCAGGTTTGGTCATGTAGCAGTCTCGTAGTAAAGGTAAAGGGACCCCTGACCATTAGGTCCAGTTGTGGCCGACTCTGGGGTTGCGGCGCTCATCTCGCTTTTATTGGCCGAGGGAGCTGGTGTACAGCTTCCGGGTCATGTGGCCAGCATGACTAAGCCACTTCTGGCGAACCAGAGCAGCACACGGAAATGCCGTTTACCTTCCCGCCGGAGCGGTACCTATTTATCTACTTGCACTTTGACTTGCTTTCGAACTGCTAGGTTGGCAGGAGCAGGGACCAAGCAACAGAAGCTCACCCCGTCATCGCGGGGATTTGAACTGCCGACCTTCTGATCGGCAAGTCCTAGGCTCTGTGGTTTAACCCACAGCGCCATTGTACAGTGGTACCTCAGGTTCAGTACTTAACTCATTCCAGAGGTCCATACTTAACCTGAAACTGTTCTTAACCTGAGGTACCACTTTAGCTAATGGGGGCCTCCAGCTGCTGCCGTGCCACCAGAGCTTGATTTCTGTTCTCATCCCGAAGCAAAGTTCTTAACCCGAGGTACTATTTCTGGGTTAGTGGAGTCTGTAACTTGAAGCGTATGTAACCCGAGGTACCCCTGTACTGGGAAAACCATAGCTTTAACTATATGGACCTTTGTTGGCAAGGTGATGTCTCTGCTTATTAAGATGCTGTCTAGGTTTGTCATTGCTTTGCTGCCAAGGGTAGGATTTCAGAACTCTGTTCCACCCCCACGCGTGGGCTCCCGGAGGGATAAATTGCCATTCATATATTCTCTCCTGCTACTCCATCCCCACGCAGCAGACACGTGTCGGCGGGGGAGGCGCCGGGCTGCCCGCACGCCTCCTCGAATTGCGGGGGAGCGCGCGCTCTTTGCCGAGCGCGGGAAGCGGGGAAAGGCGAGGCGAGCTCGGGCCGCGCTGCGCGTGCGGACGCGGCCCCCGCGGGGCATGCTAATGAGGTGGGCGGAGCCGCCTCCCATTGGCCGCCCGCCGCGCGTCTGGCGGTGAAGTCAGGGCTTTTTCTGGTCGCCCGAGGCGAAGCGGCGCGGATTGCTGCGGCGCGCGGCGCGGAAGGAGCTTCTCCTGCGGGGACGGAGCGAGGTAAGAGGGCAAAGGGAAGGAACGCGCGTCAGGGGCAGACTTAGGACCTGCGTGTCTGCCTGAACGTGTGAACGGGGCTGGGATGCTGCTGCTGCTGCTGCTGCTGCTGCCGCCGCCGCCTCGGACTCTTCCAGAAGGGAATCTGGCTTATCCCGAGAGAGGCTTTGCGGGGGCGCGCATGCACGCGGGGGCGCGCTTTCGCTTGCTTTAAAGGCCCGGCTCTTGGGCAGTTAGAGACGGCTGCTTGGAACGCGGAGGAGGGGGAGACGCCTTGATTAGAACGCCTCCCCCGCGCGGATTTAGGGACCTCTTTAAGGGAGTTGCAGAACCTGCTTCCCTCTCTATGTGTGCGTTTTGCAAAAGAACAATTCGAATTGTCCCCCTCCCCGTTCGCCCAGCGCGGAGATTCGGGTGTGATGGCAGCCCCACCCGGTGGATCTTCGCCACGGCAAACGGGTTTTCTTGATTCCCCCCCCCAACGCCCCAAGAACTGGGCTGATGATGGGAGTCCATCTTTAAGCTGGTTGCCTTTTATATAGACCGCGCGACCTTGACTTTCGGATGCCGGCGGTGCTGGAGGTTAAAGACCGTCGTGCATTGTTTCGCGGGAGGGTGGGGTGGCGGGAAGGAGAGAGAGAGAGAGCAAGGCGGTTGTCGCGTCCTGTATCTGTTGCTAGGAGCGGGTGAAAGTAGCATCTTCTCCGGGAGAGATCCCAGGAAGCGGCCGCTGGTGGCGCGTGGCGGTTCATTCACCGCCGTTTTGCCCGCAGGGAATTGCATCCCTTCTCCTCCTCCGCTCAAAATCCTACGGGGAAGATCACTTGCGCAGGAGCTGCGATGCATTGGTGTTGCAGGGTTGCAGAGGACCAAGGAAAATGCTGGGCTTTGGGGGAATCAGAGAGAGCCAAACATTTTTAATTTTAAAAAAATTTGGACCAAATTTCTGGAGAATAGACTAGTCCAGTGGTCAGTATAATACATTTAGGAAGCTGGTTGTGTGTGTCTCACTCTTTTCCGGGGTGTTGACCAGGAATTGCTGTGGCCTGTTTTTTCTGATTTACATGCAGAAATGTAAAATGCCTCTGTGGGTTTATTTGGCTGTTTTGTGTTCGTTCTTTTTTAAAAAAAGCAGCGTATGTTAGAGATTTATTTCCCCCGCAGAGCAAGACAAAGAGCTGAACGCTTGTGAATTCACATTTGAGTAAAGAATGAAACCTGTATCTGTGGCCTGCCAGGAACATTTACTGTTAGGCCCTTCAGCCCTTCCAGTCTTGAGGTTGGGGGGGGGGGTTAGGTTTTCTTGCTAGCCTGCTGCTGTGAACACGAAAGCTCCCACTTACTTATTTATTAGGCTATTAGTATAATGAAGAAAAGCCACCTCAGGCCTGTTGTAGGTATCCTGTTTCCATCAAAGAGTGTGCGCTTGTATTGGCAAACCTGCTTCGTTTTAGAAAGGGCATTTGCTTCTACAAATGTATTATACAAACAAAGCATTTTCAGGCATGGGAAATGTGTGTACGCTCAGGGCTATTCAGTTGCATTTCTGTTAACTGGCGAGTTGGATTTTCAGGGGAGATCCTTGCCTTTAATTTGAAACCCCTGTCCTTTCTCCCCATCACAGGATGCTGTGACAGAGACTTTATGTATAGGATTGCAGCTTTAAAACATAAAACAGCTGGGAGTAAGCCCAGTTTAATGTAAAGGGACTTCCTTTTGAGTAGATACGTATAGGATTGGGCTGTAAGTGACCCGCACTGAGACCTTCTGTGGAATAGGTGGATAATTATAATAATAATGGTAATAATTTATTATTTATACCCCGCCCATCTGGCAGGGTTTCCCCAGCCACTCTGGGCGGCTTCCAGCAAAATATTAAAATACAATAATTCATCAAATATTCATCACACCCTTCTCCCAGGCCTGTGCAGTTGTGGACTTATTTTCGAAGGGCTTATAATATACCTACTGTGGCAACTGTAATAAATTCGTTGAATGTTGCTGTTTAGTTGCTATTCAGTTGGATCAAAAGGAAAATATTGTGACTGAGTACACATTGCCAGTGTGCTCCCATTGCTGGCTTTTGAATCGTCCTGCGTGTAACATAATTCACAACGCAGCACCGTCTTGTAGGTGTATGTTGTTGTTTTTAAAAGAGATACAGCTGTTTGACGTGTTTTCCCTCAAACCAGCTTCAGTCTGAAAGGAAAACTTGAGCCATGTTTCAATTCACTTTTAAGCTGAGGTGTGTACATTTGAGGCACCCGTTGCACATGCGCAGATGACGGCACTTGTGCACAGATGACAATCTTAATGGAAAGGAGGGTTTGCAGGGCTCAGGAAACCAAACAGTAATGTGCATTGTGTAAAGCAGGGGTCAACAAACTTTTTCAGCCGTGGGCTGGTCCACCGTCCCTCAGATCGTGGGGGGGGGGCAGACTATATTTTGGGTGGGGGAAATGAACGAATTCATATGCCCCACAAATAACCCAGAGGTGCATTTTAAATAAAAGCACACATTCTACTCACGTAAACACACGCTGATTCCTGGACCATCTGTGGGCCGGATTGAGAAGGCGATTGGGCCAGATCCAGCCCCCGGGCCTTAGTTTCCCTACCCATGGACTTGATTGCCTACCTGTGCCGTAAAGACATCCCAGCCCCCCTCTGACTGTGTGCAAATGCATCTTGAAACCCAGCAGGGGGAAGATGTCCTTGCTGAACTTTAAGCTGCTAATGTGTACATAGCCTACGGTAAGTCTTTTCATCGGGTAAGCGTCAAATCCAATTAAATGCATTCAGTAAGCATCCAGATCTCACCCTCCTTTTCCTTAAAAGGTAAAGGGACCCCTGACCATTACGTCCAGTCGCGGACGACTCTGGGGTTGCAGCGCTCCTCTTTCTTTCCTGGCCGAGGGAGCCGGAGTACAGCTTCCGGGTCATGTGGCCAGGAGACTAAGCCGCTTCTGGCGAACCAGAGCAGTGCACGGAAACACCATTTATCTTCCCGCTGGAGCAGTACCTATTTATCTACTTGCACTTTGACGTGCTTTCGAACTGCTAGGTTGGCAGGAGCAGGGACCGAGCAACGGGAGCTCACCCCGTTGTGGGGATTTGAACCACCGACCTTGTGATTGGCAAGCCCTAGGCTCTGTGGTTTCACCCACAGCACCACCTGTGTCCACCCACAGCACCATTCCTTAATGGCCAATAAATACATATTTCCATGCCACAGTTATAAATGCTTTAAAAAAAGAGGGCACGAGCTGGCAAACTTTGCTGAGCCTCCTAAAATATTAAGAATTACAGAAGCGGCTTAGTCATGCTGGCCACATGACCCGGAAGCTGTACGCCAGCTCCCTCGGCCAGTAAAGCGAGATGAGCGCCGCAACCCCAGAGTCGGTCATGACTGGACCTGATGGTCAGGGGTCCCTTTACCTTTATTTTTACTGGCGAGTCCCTACGTTCAGCAAGCTCTGAAATACGCAGATTCTTGGATATAATGAACCAGCATGGATTTGAACATAGAGCACTTTCACATTACCTAGAAACCCAAAATTAAAGACATATGTACCATAAGATATCCCAGAACAGATGGACAATTGGACAATAAAAATGAGAAGGAAATGAATTGCCTCCAGATTATTAACACTTAACTAGAAAGTTTGACATTGCTCACATGCTTAAACCAAAGCATCCTATTATTAGAAAAGCAGGCCCTTGACGATTAGCAGTTAATGTTGGGGATGTAGTTTGTTTTGTAATGAACCCCATCATAGTACAAGCCAAGCCGTAAAGAGAATGGAAATTTGGCCAATGGTGTTTCTTCGAAAGCAAGGCAGTATGTGAGCCCCTTCCTTTGTGTCGTGGGGACACATGTACAGAAACTATTTGAAAATCCTGTGTTGAAAGCAAAGCCAGTAAATTACGCCAGATATTTTCATATTTACATTTTTTTTTTACCTTTTTTGCAGATAATGTTAATGAAAGCAAAGCATTAGATCATTTCATATTATTGCCATACGTCAAGGGCAGAATTTGGGTTATAGTCTTTTTCAGTTCTGCTTGGCTGAGATCCTCCAAAACGTTTTCTTTGTCAGATGGCCTGGTGCAATCTACCAGGTCATGTAGACTACATCTTCCATCATCCTTGACCCATGGCTGTGCTGGCTGGAGCTCATGGGAGATGCAGGATCTGATCTACCTTGACAGAGAGAGATATTCCAGGCTCAGTATGAAAAGGGAATCGGCACAAACATTCATGCTATTCAAAAAAATAAAATATGGGGCCCCACAGTTCTGGTCCCCAGTGTGTTACAGAGGTTAGAGGGTCAGATTTTGACCTGGGAGGATTCAAATCCCCACCCAACCATGAAACTCACTAGATTACTTTGCGCCCGTCACTCAGTCTCAGCCTAACCTACCTCACAGGGTTGATGTGTGTATAACATGGGGAGGGTTAAAAGCCGAAACCTGGTTATAAATATAAGCACCAATTCTGTGAATTGGCCATATCTCCACTGCTATTTGTAGCACAATACTACTTATAATGTCATTTTTATAAATTGCTTTCTGGTCATTGACCGTATTAAAGATATTTGAATTTGAACATGGGGAGGGGCTCCTTGGAGGAGAGGTGTAAACGAGTAAATAAATAGGCTGTCTTTTTCAGATCAGAGGAGGCAAGGAGTTGCTGCGCCCTTAGAAGCCCAGTGAAACTTCGGGGGGGATTCCTTCCTTTGCAGTTTGCAGCTAGAAGTGCACCAGGGTTGCAATTTTTGACACTGGGCTGCTGAGGTGCTCTGCTGTTTTGGCACAGTGCCCCCTTTCAGCCTGGCAGCGTGGGGCAATGTTGAATGCATGGATTGGGAGCGGAGATTTGCCACTAAGCGAGGGAGGAGGACCCTTGTTTCCGATGCGTGGGAAGGGAAAGCAAGGAGCGCTGAGTTGACGGCTAGCTACAGAGGTGGGTGGATCAGAAAAGAAGGGAAAGCAGCAGTTCCTGCCTCCCCCCCCCCCAAGTTTGGAGCTTGGGAGAAAGCTGGGCAGTCATCTGCCTGGCATTGCAACACTTCCATAAAGCGCTCAACACCAGAGGCGCTGCCACCGGTGTCACAATCTCACGCACACAGCTCTGAATAGAAGCACTGTTTTGTGCTGAGAACTGTTAGGAAGGGCAGAGGAGGGTGGTTCTCTGGTTGCATCTCCGGGCAAACTATTTAGGGCTTGAAAGTGGAGAGGGAAGATTGCGTGAAAAGGGCAATAGTGACTTTGAAAAAGAATGGGGACCTTTTATTTTTATTTTTAAAGATATTTATTAAAATTTTCCAATTTAATACAAAAAGAAAAAACAACAGACAAAAAAAGCAAAAATACACAATTAAAACAAACAAAACAAAACAAATATAGTTCCCATTTCTTATTTCTATTACCTTGTATCCCGGACCTCCTCTCACCTCCCCCTTTTGTATTCTAATTCAGATTCTTAATTCAGCAAATCCTTATTATAACTTAATATAACTTCAGTTACAGATAGGTAGCCGTGTTGGTCTGCCATAGTCAAAACAAAATAAAAAAATTCCTTCCAGTAGCACCTTAAAGACCAACTAAGTTAGTTCTAGGTATGAGCTTTCGTGTGTATCTGAAGAAGTGTGCATGCACACGAAAGCTCATACCTAGAACTAACTAAGTTGGTCTTTAAGGTGCTACTGGAAGGAATTTTTTTTATTTTGTTTTAATATAACTTGTTTTAGCTTGTTGTTCAACCTTTACATTACAGCTGGTAACCATTTAATTTCTGTCCAACATCATTCTAACATTCATTAATTTTGCAGTATTTCTGTAAATAGTCTTTAAATTTCCTCCAATCCCCTTCCGCCGACTCTTTTCCCTGGTCTCGGATTCTGCCAGTCATTTCTGCCAGGAATGGGGACCTTTTATAGTCGTACCTCAGGTTACAGACCCTTCAGGTTGTGTTTTTTCGGGTTACAGACTCACCAAAACCCGGAAGTACCGGAATGGGTTACTTCCGGGTTTCGAGGGTCGCGCATGCGTAGAAGCGCTAAATCACGCTTTGCGCATGCACAGAAGAGCTGAATTGCAACCCACTCATGCGCAGACGTGCCGCTGCGGGTTCCGAACGTGCATCTCGCACGGATCATGTTCACAACCCGAGCATCCACTGTACAATATATTTGCAGAAACAACAAGAAGAAATGGTCTTGCTGGCTGGATTTAAATAGACATTTGCAACTTCATTTATTGAGAACCAGAAGTATAACAGTGTGACAACATATTACACTATACAAACAGGCAGAATGTATCATAGGATGTAACAAACCAGAAACGGTAGTTGAGGGAAGTCAACAGGGAGCGAGGAAATTGGAAAATGTATTCTTAGTAATGTTATTTGTTATTTGTTATGAGAAAATAAACTTAATAAAAATTTTTTTTAAAAAAAAAGTGGACAAGGAAGAGCATCGCTGATCTGGCTGCAGGGAGTTCCAGAGGCTCTGGGGTTCACTGTGACATCAGTTAAAGCCCCCCCCCCCCGCAAGACAAGGGCCTGTGGATTGAGCACCCCTGGATTTAGGAAACTCCTGTGCACCACACAAAACACTAAGGATATAGATGGGCTCTGACTGGCAGTCTGCCTCTGAAAAGAGTGAAAGTTGGAGAAATAAGAGGCTGGTTGCTGGAGCCCTCTTCAAGGCTGCTACCTGGGATAAATGCTTCACCTGACCAGTGAATGGACTGGCTGTGTTTGCTGTCAACTACGCTCCCTCCAGGCCACAGACTTATAATATCACTTGGGACACGAGAAAGGCCTTAGTGAGCGCCAGTTAGCTAGACAAGGTCTGTCCATTCCTTACCATATAAGGTTTACTCTGGTACATATGCCTCTTTGCAAGAGCTTGCAGCCTTGCAAGTGGAAGGCACTGGGGTATTCTTAATTATTAGGAGAACGATCACAGCTTCCCCCCTCTTCTTTCTGGCAATTCCGAGTACAAACAGAGATTTATTTCCATTGCTGTGGCAGCGCATTCTCAGTGATGCTATCGGCTGAGATAAACAGGAAGCAAAGTAGCAGTAATAAAAGAAATACGATTTTGTAATTATGAATCGCATTGTAACTGGGGCTGCCCCTCTAGGAACACGGCGTTTCTAGAACGTTGCCAAAAATCTCTCTAAAAGACTGCAAAGAGCTAAATGGCCTTCGGTAGCTTTGCCAGCTTCTAGGAAGCAAGGACGTTTTTAATTGGGCATAGGATGTGCCAGGCATAATGGTGGTTAATGAGTTGGAAAAAAGCATCTCTGAGCAGGATGCTGGCCTTCTTCTCACCTGTCTGGAGTCAGTTGGTTCAGTGTAGAATAATGGAAGGCGTAAGTCGCAGAGCAGGGGACATCATTCGTGCCGTGGGTCTCCTAGGTCCTTTAAGACGTTGCTCTGTTCTTTGTTCCTGTTTCCCAGATGTAGCAAAACTCACCGAATCATATAATCCTAGAGTTGGAAGGGACCCAAGAGTCCTCTCATTCAATGGGTCATTCATGCAATGCAGGAATTCATGTGTGCTGAAGCTCACTGGGTGACCTTGGGCCAGTCAAAACCTCTTAACCTACCTCACAGGATTGTTGTAGCGATTAACTGAGGAGGGAGGTGTACCATGCACTCCGTGGAGAAAAAGGTGGGGCATAAATTTCAGTAAGTAAGGTCTTCTGCTGACCTGCTTAAGAAAGCTGGAGGGGACAGCCCCGATGGAGATGTCAGTCGCAAACTGGGCATCCAGAGCTCTCCATGTGGTCACAGTTGGACCTGTGCCAGTCACAAAAGGCGCCTGGCTAATTTCAAACACTGTGAAGCACATTTAGTACCCCCTCCCCTTGCCAGCAGGTCCCAAGGCAGGTGGCAACAATTTAAAATCCAGCATTTTTTGTTGTTGTTGTTTAGTTGTGTCCGACTCTTCATGACCCCATGGACCAGATCACGCCAGGCACGCCTGTCTTCCACTGCCTCCCGCAGTTTGGTCAAGCTCATGCTGGTAGCTTCGAGAACACTGTCCAACCATCTCGTCCTCTGTTGTCCCCTTCTCCTTGTGCCCTCCATCTTTGCCAACATCAGGGTCTTTTCCAGGGAGTCTTCTCTTCTCATGAGGTGGCCAAAGTCTTGGAGCCTCAGCTTCAGGCTCTGTCCTTCCAGTGAGCACTCAGGGCTGATTTCCTTAAGAATGGAGAGGTTTGTTCTTCTTGCAGTCCATGGGACTCTCAAGAGTCTCCTCCAGCACCATAATTCAAAAGCATCAATTCTTCGACGATCAGCCTTCTTTATGGTCCAGCTCTCACTTCCATACATCACTACAGTGGTACCTGTAGATGCGAAGGGGAATCACTACTGGGAAAACCATAGCTTTAACTATATGGACCTTTGTTGGCAAGGTGATGTCTTTGCTTTTTAAGATGCTTTCTAACATAAAACAGTTTAAATAAAATGAACAAAAGGGCCGTAGGTTCCACCCCAAAATGGTACCTCCGAGAAGACTAGTTTTGAACCTGATGAAACCTCAAAATCTTGGAGATGTTAGAATGGTCACACTGATATATTTTGCCACTTGGAGGTTTTATTTTGCTTCTTCTAAGATCTGCCCAGTGTGATCCACAAGGAGACGGTCTCTGGGGAAATTAATTATTGAAAGGGTCTGTTTAATATTTTACAGTTGCTTTTTGATACGGCTTTAAAATGACTTCTCTCCAAACTGGGTGAGTAGGCAATAAAATGGCAAAGCAATTAAATATAAGCAAGTTGAAAGCGATGCACGATTCGTCCCCAACCCCCCAAATTTCACATATGGGCTCATGGGGTGTGAACTGGCATTGACTTACCAGAAATGAGACCTTTATATCAGAGTGGATAGCTTGGCGACAATGTTGACCCTGTGTGCATGGCAGCTGTGGAAATGGGATTGTTAGGAAAGGGGTTGAAAAGAACACGGCAATTATCATCATGCTTTTATGCAAATCTGTGGGGTGATCACACTTGGAACACTATGGGCAGTTCCGGTTGCTTTAAATAAAGGATACCACAGAGCAGGAGAAGTTTCAGAAAAGGGCAAGCCAAATGATTGAGGGTTGGAGCAACTCTCCTATGATGAAACCAGGAGGGTTGGAGCTGCTACCTCGGGTGGTGGAACCCCAAGAGGCAGTGCCTGGTGTTTGAAATTAGCCAGGAGCCAGGTGCGGGTGGCACTGTGGGTTAAACCACAGAGCCTAGGGTTTGCCGATCAGAAGGTCGGCGGTTCGAATCCCCGCGACGGGGTGAGCTCCTGTTGCTCAGTCCCAGCTCCTGCCAACCTAGCAGTTTGAAAGCACGTCAAAGTGCAAGTAGATAAGTAGGTACCACTCCGGCGGGAAGGGAAACGGTGTTTCCATGCGCTGCTCTGGTTCGCCAGAAGTGGCTTAGTCATGCTGGCCACATGACCCGGAAGCTGTACACCGGCTCCCTCGGCCAATAAAGTGAGATGAGCGCCACAACCCCAGAGTCAGCCACGACTGGACCTAATGGTCAGGGGTCCCTTTACCTTTACTATCAGCCAATTGCGACCAAGTGAAGATGGCTGGGCCTGACATCTCCACCATCTAGAGATCCTTAGATTTGGTCTGTTTTCACACACTAATAGCACATCCTGTAGAATTCTATCAGTTATATATTACCTGCACAGTTGGAATGAATTTCAGGAACCAAAATGCTTTTTCTGTGCTGCCGGAGCAGTGAACAATGTTATGGCTAATAGTTGTCGCTTGTCTTCACTTACCCCACCTGTCTGCCATGCTCACAGTTGTGAAGAATATTCATACACCACTTCTTCTTCTTTGGTGATCACTACGAGTAAGATTGTCTTCCATAAACCACCCTTCTAAACCACAGAGCCTAGGGCTTGCCGATCGGAAGGTCGGCAGTTCGAATCCCTGTGACGGGGTGAGCCCCCATTGCTTGGTCCCTGCTCCTGCCAACCTAGCAGTTCAAAAGCAAAGTTCAAAGTGCAAGTAGATAAATAGGTACTGCTCACAGCATTTCCGTGCGCTGCTCTGGTTCGCCAGAAGCGGCTTGGTCATGCTGGTCACATGACCTGGAAGCTGTACGCCGGCTCCCTCAGCCAGTAAAGCAAGACGAGCACCACAACCCCAGAGTCATCCGCGACTGGACCTAACCATCAGGGATCCCTTTACCTTTGCCTTTTATGAGTAAGATTGTCTTCCATAAACACAGTTTTAACAATGTAAGTGACTGTGGAGGCCAATTCTGGATCCACACGTCCTTCCACAGTGGGGACATTGATTTCCGGACAGGAGTTGATCATGGTTTGGATTTGCCAAGCGTGCCTTCCTCTTAGCATGTTTCCCACTTGCGTCCTGAGTTCGAGCGTCTTCAAAGCCCATGACACCTTTGGTGAAGGCTGTTCTCCAACTGGAGCGCTCGCAGGTCAGTGTTTCCCAGTTGTCTGTGTTCATACTTTTTTAAAGATTTGCCTTGTGACAGTCTTTAAACCTCTTTTGTTGACAACCAACATTACGCTTTCCATTTATAAGTTCAGAATAGAGTAGTTGCTTTGGAAGACGATCATCAGGCATCCGCACAACATGACCAGTCCAACGAAGTTGATATTGAAGAATCATTGCTTCAACACTTCAACAATATTTCTACGCTTTGAATGGTCTGTGTCACCATTAAGAAAAAGAGGTAGGAATATGCCAATATATATGAGGACTGTGCCTGGATAAAGTGATTTCTCTTTTAAGTTCTCAAATTTCTCAAAGTTGTCACCTGAACAAGCCAGATGTTTTACTGAGAATCACAACCAGTCCATTATTTGAAAAATAAGACATTAGAGCTGTCTTGCCCCAAAATGGCAACTTGACATTCTGTTTTGTTGACTGTAACTTTTGTTTAAGGATCCATTCAGTTCCTAGCTTATGTATCTTGAGTTTCTAACGCTGCTGGCACTTCTTCAGCCTTCTCAAGCATTTTTTGCCCGGCAGAGATATGTCCTTGGTCTTTGACAATCCCTCTTTGCTTCCAGAATGAAGGATGAAGAGGTCAGTGTGCGACTCTAGACTCTAGACCCTCTGTTCAAATGTAGCCCCTGGAAGCTCTGGTCGAGAAAGATTCTCCCCTCCAGACTTATATGGCTGCCCTCCTTTTTGTAGAAGAATATCCAATATGACAGCTAGGGAGGCAACAGATCTTCAAAGCCTTGCATCACTCCTGGAAGGCACCCAAGCGAACTTGGATAATGGCCAGACTACATACGATGCTGAATGTGCCACTGAATTATTGTGTTGCTTTACTGTTAATAGCAGGAGTGCCTGATCAGTTTTCAGACTTCAAGGCAGAGGGAGCATTTTTAAACCATTTCTTCACCCACCGTGGTTCCAGTGTGTGATGTCAGGTGCGGATTGTATGCAGTATGTAGCTATGCCTGTAGTATGCTGCTACAGTTGCTTCTAGGGACACGGGTGGCGCTGTGGTCTAAACCACTGAGCCTCTTGGGCTTGCCGATCAGAAGGTAAGCGGTTCGAATCACCGCGACGGAGTGAGCTCCCGTCGCTCTGTCCCAGCTCCTGCCAACCTAGCAGTTCGAAAGCATGCCAGTGCGAGTAGATAAATAGGTACCACTGCAGCGGGAAGGTAAACGGCATTTCCGTGCGCTCTGGTTTCTCTTACAGTGTCCCCTTGCACCAAAAGTGGTTTAGTCCTGCTGGCCACATGACCCAGAAAGCTGTCTCTGGACAAACGCCGGCTCCCTTGGCCTGAAAGCGGGATGAGCGCCGCAACCCCATAGTCGCCTTTGACTGGACTTAACTTAAGGTTACCAGACGTCCCCGTTTCCCAGGGACAGTCCCTGGATTTACAAATCAACCCCCATACAAAATCCATTGAAGTTGAAATGTGTCCCCGGATTTTTAAAAAATCTGGTAACCCGGAAATGACTGGCAGAATCCGAGACCAGGGTGAAGAGTTGGTGGAAGAAGACTGGAAGAAATTTAAAGACTATTTACAGAAACAATGCAAAATTATTGAATGTTAATGATGTTGGAATGAAATGAAGTGGTTTTAGCAATAAGGCAAAAGGAATATGTAAAAATGGATTGATATTAGATGAAAATTCGAAGTTATAATATGTGAAGATAAGAAATTAAGGGTAAACAAAGAGGGCATGGATTTGCTGAACTAATTATTAAATGGAATACAAAAAAGGGAGGTGTGAGGAAGTCATGAAAATAAGTAAATGAGTGGTAAGAAAATAGAAAGAGGGATTTACTTTTAACTGTTTTTACTTTTCTTTACTATTTTTACTTTTCTGGTTTTTGTATTTTCTGTATTCTTTTTTTTTTACTATTTTTGTAACTTTTTTCTTGTTGAAAATTTAATAAAAATTATTTAAAAAAAATAAAAATAAAAAAATCTGGTAACCTTAACTTAACCGTCCAGGGGTGCTTTACCTTTACCTTTTTTCTTTCTTTTTTTTTTACAGTTGATTTTGGAATGGAAGGATTGTAGGAACTGAATGTGTGTAAAAACAAAATGCACATGCATACCTGTCAAGAACTGGCAGGACAATGGGGAAGAGGAAGAGGATCCCGGCGAGGGCTGTGGCTGGGAGGAATTGTTGAAATGAAATACAGTGAAGTACATTAATAGTGAAATACAATTAAGAAGTAGTATATTTTGGGGGAGCACCCAAGAGAGTGGAGCCCTAAGCTGTAGCTTGTTTAGCTTATACGTAAATCCAGCACTGACTGCACTGCAAGTTTAGCATTCTGTTGGGCATTACTAAACAGGATAGTTGCTTTCTTGCGCTTTATTTATGGACCGTAGGAAGGGACAGCTGATTTGGGGGAAGAACATAAATGTGTCATCGTGTTAGATACTGGCAAATAGCAGATGGCTATAGTGGCTTTGGCAACCAGCATGCCCATGAGAAGTTTATTTCTTTGAGGGATGGGCAAACTTCTGCCCACGGAAAATCCTCCAGACATGACTAGTGCTAGGAACTAGATGAGTTTCGTGCCGATTTCTACGTTGCTTGAGAAAGAACTGTGGGAAGGGAGAGGTTGTATCCAAATTCCCCGCTTGTACTTACCGTTCTTTCATTGTGTCATTTTAAGATGAAGTTGAGTAGCACAGGATTAAAAAGTGTAAAAAGGGTTTGTTTTATGGTGGGCCACTAGGGGCTGGTGGCAAACCTCCAAGTTGGGTGCTCAGTAATGGATTCAGCCTTGCCTGTAACACTTTGTCTCAAAACAGCACCAGGAACATAAACTCAGATGTTTGGAAACACAGCAATTGTGTTGGCTGTGAATAGACAATTTTTTGGCAGATACTTCAAGGAATTGATTGGTTGCAGAAGCTTAATGTGCCGTTCTTTAATACTCAAAGGCTCTCTTTCAGCTCCTCTTCTTAAAATATTAAGGGAAACATTTTTAGAGTGGCCAAACAGCTAAGAGTCTTGTTTTCAATAAGAGGTTGTCCAATCCACATTCTGGCTGCCTATTCCATATGAATCACTTTTGTGCTGTACATTATAATCCTAGGTGCTTATGCGATGAGTCACAGTGGTCTACTCAGTTCTTGACTAAGGATGGTCATGATTCTTGTGCAGCAAGATACGAAGGAGGACACCCCCTCTTGTAGCTGGCCCTCTGAGCAGATTTTGTTTTAAACAGTGGCAGATAAATGTCTGTGCTGTTAGGGTTGGGCAAGGTCTGGTTTTCAACATTGCAGTATATCATCAAGCTAAATATTGTGATAAACCAATATGTCACAACGTCTGAAATAAGGATGGAGCTAAGGAGAGACCTGCCCACCTAGCAGTTCGAAAGCACGTGAAAGTGCAAGTAGATAAATAGGTACCACTCTGGCGGGAAGGTAAACGGTGTTTCCGTGCGCTGCTCTGGTTTGCCAGAAGCGGCTTAGTCATGCTGGCCACATGAACTAAGGCGATAAAAAGCAAAGATGGCTGCATGATTAGCCTTTTGTAGGGTCTGCCAGGCTCACGCCCATCTACCTGGTCACATGAAGGAGGAGGATGCTACAGACCAGGTGTGACAGGAAGTCCTTCTGGCTGGAGCAACATTCCCCTGTGTGTCCGCTCTGGGCAAACAGGAAATGTTGTATTTGACTGCTTCAGTGATGTTACATCCCACATCTCGGAGGCAGTGAGAGGAGGAGGAGGACTTAAAGAAGGATTGCCACCAGGGAGAGAGGGAGAGATGCCTGAAGATAGAGGGCTGCAAGTTAAAGTTGCCGACTCCCCTGAATGTTCTTCTGAGAGAAAGAGAAGAAAAAGAGAAGAGTTTGGATTTAATATCCTGCTTTATCACTACCCGAAGGCGTCTCAAAGCGGCTAACAATCTCCTTTCCCTTCCTCCCCCACAACAAACACTCTGTGAGGTGAGTGAGGCTGAGAGACTTCAGAGAAGTGTGACTAGCCCAAGGTCACCCAGCAGCTGCATGTGGAGGTGCGGGGAATCGAACCCAGTTCACCAGATTATGAGTCCACCGCTCTTAACCACTACACCAGAATGCAGGAAGATATGGGCTTCAAGTTGATGAAAGTACAGCCCCCCAGGGCTCCCCTGAACACACCTCAAATCACCCCAGGGTGCCATGGCACCTTGGTTGACAACCAGTGGGATAGTAGATGTTCCTGGAAGTGGATGTTGCCTGGGGAAGGGGCCTGGCTAATCAGTCTTTAGCCACGCCCCTTCCTCAGGTATCAACCACTTCCAGCAACACAGAACTATAATGTATAGATTTTGCACTCAGATAGGCTGGTCCTACGGGATAGGAGCCTTAAGAAACACTGTGTTAATATAGAAAGTGCTTTCCAGAAACCCCTGTGAGAAATTGCATTGTTTAAATGAGCTGTCACATTTTTAAATGTTTGTGGTCACCATCTAGATCAGCAGCACAAGAATCCGTATTTTTCGCTCTATAAGACGCACCAGACCACAAGACGCACCTAGTTTTTGGAGGAGGAAAACAAGAAAAAAAATATTCTGAATCTCAGAAGCCAGAACAGCAAGAGGGATCGCTGCGCAGTGAAAGCAGCAATCCCTCTTGCTGTTCTGGCTTCTGGGATAGCTGCGCAGCCTGCATTCACTCCATAAGACGCACACACATTTCCCCTTACTTTTTAGGAGGGAAAAAGTGAGTGTTATAGAGCAAAAAATACGGTAAGTGGTTTTCAGCAGGACCTGCCTGAAATCTGTAACATTAATTCCCCACCCCCCTCATATTCTAGAGTACACCGCGCATGTGAAATTTAAAGATGGAAAGTGGGATATGCATTGAAATCCACAGAGAGCTTTTTAAAAATGACAAGTCCTTGTTTTAATTAAACACCTGCGTGAAATTGCGGGTAAGGTGCTACTTGAATATGCTTCCATTTTAAACAAGACTGCATGTGCAGGGTTTAATTTGGAACAGAGTTTGATTTGTTTTCAGGTCCCCTAAACCTAGTTTCGGACCTTTGAGCCTGAGCCTCTGGGTTAGAGCAGAATGAATGAAAAACGGAAGACTCATCAAGTTTGCACCTGTATTCTGGCTGGAATGGAGAGCACACCTGAAAAGGTGACACAGAACTCCTTTTAAACAGCTGCAGATTCTTAACACTTAAACCATGGGTATTCAGGGACCCTCATTTTACTGAAGTGGTCAATCCATTGCCAATTCAGCCTGCAGGTGGGGCTAACATGACTGAATGCTCTTCTGTGCATGAAAAATACTCTGTAGTGCAAGGGTTTGAATTATGGTGCTGTAGGAGACTCTTGAGAGTCCCATGGACTGCAAGAAGATCAAACCTATCCATTCTTAAGGAAATCAGCCCTGAGTGCTCACTGGAAGGACAGATCCTGAAGCTGAGGCTCCAATACTTTGGCCACCTCATGAGAAGATTACCTGGAAAAGACCCTGATGTTGGGAAAGATGGAGGGCACAAGGAGAAGGGGACGACAGAGGACGAGATGGTTGGACAGTGTTGTCGAAGCTACCAGCATGAGTTTGACCAAACTGCAGGAAGCAGTGGAAGACAGGAGTGCCTGGCGTGCTCTGGTCCATGGGGTCACAAAGAGTCGGACACGACTAAATGACCAAACAACAACAACAACAACAACAACAAGTGCAGGGGTAGGCAAACTAAGGCCCGGGGCCCAGATCTGGCCCAATCAGCTTCTAAATCCGGCCCACGGACGGTCCAGGAATCAGCATGTTTTTACATGAGTAGAATGTGTCCTTTTATTTAAAATGCATCTCTGGGTTATTTGTGGGGCCTGCCTGGTGTTTTTACATGAGTAGAATGTGCGCTTTTATTTAAGATGCATCCCTGGGTTAATTGTGTGGCACAGAAATTTGTTCATCCCCCCCGCAAAAAAAATAGAGTCCGGCCCACCACATGGTCTGAAGGACGGTGGACTGGCCCACGGCTGAAAAAGGTTGCTGACCCCTGCCGTAGTGTATTGGGTATAAAGGCTCTAGCCCAGCTTTCTATGCTGATTCTCTGTGTTTGATTTTTATTTTTTTCTGATGGACATTGCCTCCCCATGGGGGAACATTCAATTATATGAAGAGTCTGAAGTAGTATGACCAAACACAGGTTGGCCTGTGAAAACTAGGCTTTGGCCAGCATGACATCTATGCAATCTTGCACCATGGCAATGTTTACTTCATTTGGAGACAGCCACCTTTAAAATGTTAATAAGCAATAGTTGTGCATTCCCGTAAGGCCTGTTCTTAGCTTTCTGCTTGTGGTTTTGTTTGGGAGGGGGGGAAAACCATGCATGCTGGTTTGCATGAAATTCTAAGTCAGTGCTATGGTCGGGTTGCCGTATTTTGAAGAACAAAAGAGGACACGTTTGCCGATTTCTCCTTTTAATTATGGATCGTTCTGGCGACTCTCATGTTAAACACCCTTACTATATGTAGGCTATAGAAGCTGTGATATATTGCTTGTAGCAATGTTCTTCACTTTCAGCAACAAAATAATAATAATACATATTGCTCCCTCACTTGCCATAGGAAAGTATTTGGGCCACATCTTAGTGAACATAAATGTGCACCGAACAATTTATCAAACTGTTTAACATGTGCATATGAACTCTCCTTAAGGGCAGGCAGATGTTAACTCTTGCCCTCCCAGACTCCTCCTCCAAGATCGTTTAGCTGAGCCAGGGTCCTTTTAGTTCAGCCACAAGAGAAGGGATTTATACAGTATGTAGCAAGTTTAAGATACTGCTCTGTTACGATTCTCTGCTGCAGATCCTCTTAGCCAGGTGCCTTAGATCTGAGTCTAATGCACTAGAAAAAATTTCTTGGTGTACTGCAAACAAACAAACAAACAAACAAACTCAGTCATTTTGCCAATTTAAAAAAATCTGCCTGGACAGATATTTTAATTCTGAAAAAGAGGACATGTCCTGGAAAAAGAGGACATATGGCAACCCTATGCTGTGGTTTGTTTCCTCTGCGCTCAGCAAAGGTGGTTGTGGTTTAAGTAATGTTGTGTAGCTAGACATAGTTTGTTCCAGACTCTGGATTATGGTTATGTGTGAATGGGCCAATGAAAGGGGTCATCTTTAATTGTTTGATGATAGGAAATCAAAAGTTCAATGTCAGGTAAAGCAAAGCAATGCAGATCTATCACTCAACAAACTTTGAGATCATATTACAGTGGTACCTTGGTTTGCGAACTTAATCCGTTCTGGAAATCCGTTCTTAAACCAAGGCGTGCTTTCCCATAGCAGCGGGGGTCTCAATTTACAAATGGAACACACTTGACAGGAAGCGAAACATGTTCTGCTTCCGAGGCAAAGTTCACAAACCAAAACACCTACTTCCGGGTTTGCAGCGTTCTTAATCCAAGTTGTTCATAAACTAAGCTGTTCTTAAACCAAGGTACCACTGTACAGCAATGGGTTGTACCTACCAACCAACCAGCAGTTATATTATCTGAGCAAGATGAATTCTTCCTCTCTGCTAGTTTGATGGTCTTCCTGCAGGCAGTCCTCCATTTGAAAGCAGATTAGTTTAGGAGTTTGTGTGTTTTTTGAAAGTACGCACAAATATGCTTAAGGGAGTGGTTCTGTTTTCTTTCTCAGCTGGGTAATTGCTTTACCACACTGATAGATAGCGGCATTGTGTGGATCACAAGGTTGAGCTGGAATGGGAAGAAGGAGTGGTAGAGGCTGCTGTTTGACATTACAGATCAGACTTGTTTTTCCTCGTTTAATCACTCCCTCTGCTTCAAGTCCAGAAAGAAAACAAGCTTTAAGTTCCTGCCTCTCTGGCACACCTCTCGGGCACATACTCAAAGCTGAGGGCCCAAGCTTAAAGAACTCTAACTCAGACAACCCTGTTGTCTCAGAAAGCAGGGGCCCAGCATAATGTCTGCTTCAGTTGGGTGCTTACAGACAGTGGCGTAGCGTGGGGGGTGCAGGGGGGGCGGCCACACCGGGCGCAACATCTGGGGGTTAGGGTTAGGGGGCGCAAATTACTTGCCTTGCCCCGGGTGCTGACAACCCACGCTACGCCACTGCTTACAGACTATCATTTCCCTGCATAATTGCCTGCCCTCTCATTTATGGAGAAGAAGTAGACTACAGAGAATGTTTTTTAGTTCCAAGGGTAGGAAAAACATAGCTCAAAATGGCCACACAGTGCCAGCCCACCCATGAGGGACGGCAAGGCAACTGGATCCACAGGGACAGCAGACCCCAGTGTAGGTTTTTATTCCATGTTTGTTCCTGATACAGATCTTCACGCATTCCTCCTTCTCTAGCCAGGAGAGGGCTGCCATTTTGTGTTTCGCCTCAGTTGCCAAAACATCTTGGGCAGGCCCTGTGGTCAGGGAGCAAAAACCACCGGAGACTCTCATCTGTCTGAGTTGGTTGGCAAACCTCTCTGCTCTTTACCAGCAGAATAAATTTTATATGTGTGTGTCGCTCATAGATTGCTTATCTGTGCCCAAATAAAACATGCTTTTTTGGGAACATTTCAGTAATTCTATTTTCAGCAAGGAAACAAAGAAGCACATAAAGCTAAAGTGTCGAAGCATTTTCCATTTGCATTTTCCTTGCCCCACTCCTCTACTCAAGTAGTTATTGAGGAGCTGGCAAAATGATAGCGATACATTCCACCTCTGCGCTGGGAGAAAACCTAGGGTCAGTTTAACATTACACGACTGGTTAACCAGCTCATTTGCTTTTCATTAACCAGCCTGCCAACACATGACCAGGCTGTGGGATTTGGAGTGGAGGTCACCAGGATCGGTTTTGTGGGGTTGCTATGCAGTGCCAACCACAACTTCTTGGTATAAGCTTCTTTTGCGGGGGGAACACTCCATTGTTTGGGAGACGGATTCCCCGTCAGAAATTCAGAAGCACCTTGAGTCTTTTAGTAAGGGAAAGAGAGTAGATTAACTTTCCCCTTTCCACCACATATCTTCCTCTCCAGCGCTTTCTTCACTAGGCATAAAGGTTGTGCAGAGAGTGCGCAGAATGTAAAAGATTTTTCTTAAAACACTTAGGTACACGTGCATGTTCGTCTACACAAAACGGTTTATGCTATATATGGCTTAGGAGCACAACACCTCAAGGACCGACCGCCTTTCCCCACCTGACCCAGACCTTGTGATCATCACCTGAGGCCCTTCTTTTTGTGCCTCCTCCATGAGAGGTCCAGAAGGCGGCAACCTGAGAACAGGGCCTTTTCTGTGGTAGCTCCCAGTTTGTGGCATGCTCTCCCCAGGGAGCCTTTGTTGCATATCTTTAGGCATTGGACCCAAAACATTCCTCTTCTCCCAGTCCTTTGGCTAATTAAGCAATCTGTGGCCTTTCTAACTTTGTGAGTGGGGATTTGTTTGTTGCTATGTTATGGGTGTTTGTGTTTTTATACTGTAAATTGCCCTGGGTTCCTCAGATGATGGGCGGCATATGAATTTAACAAAAATAATCAAACATACACTTGGGATATTTATTTATCCATGTCCCATGATGTTCTAAGCTGGAGAGAGCCAGAAGCTTCACAATTGCAGAATCCACGAGACTTCTGTACAGTGGTACCTCAGGTTACATACGCTTCAGGTTACAGACTCCACTAACCCAGAAATAGTTGTTGTTGTTTAATCGTTTAGTCGTGTCTGACTCTTCGTGACCCCATGGACCAGAGCACGCCAGGCACTCCTGTCTTCCACTGCCTCCCGCAGTTTGGTCAAACTCATGCTGGTAGCTTCAACAACACTGTCCCACCATCTCGTCCTCTGTCGTCCCCTTCTCCTTGTGCCCTCCATCTTTCCCAACATCAGGGTCTTTTCCAGGGAGTCTTCTCTTCTCATGAGGTGGCCAAAGTATTGGAGCCTCAGTTTCACGATCTGTCCAGAAATAGTATCTCGGGTTAAGAACTTTGCTTCAGGATGAGAACAGAAATCGTGCTCTGGAAGTGCGGTGGCAGCAGGAGGCCCCTTTAGCTAAAGTGGTGCTTCAGGTTAAGAACAGTTTCAGGTTAAGAACGGACCTCCGGAACGAATTAAGTACTTTACCTGAGGTACCACTGTATTCCTCTTTTGGTTGGTTCCAGGGCTTGGATTTAATCTTGACTGGGTAGTTGTTTTACTGAAGTATAATTTATCATTGACAAACGACAGTCTTTGGAAGCGAGGCAGTTCCATAGTTCAGTGCTGGAACAGGTGCATTTGCAGCCAGAGGATCTCTTAATTGCAGGATTGGGCAATGCCTGCATTCGTAACCTTGAACCACGGCTAGTCAGAGGCAGGACAGTACAGAGCGGCCTGGTTTTGTGCAAGGCCAGTTTTGTTTACTATTATTATGTTGAAAATTACCGTAGATTAGCAATGGCCTTTCTTGTGTCTGCTCACGAAAGGATGGTTAAAATGAAGATACCAACAGCTCACATGCCTCACAGTCTTTTCTTTCTTGTATTACGTTTATATAGCCAGAACCTCATCCTGTTTAGGTGCCTTAATTGTGGATAAAGTAATGGAACGCCTCAGGTTTTTTTACTGCATCTGATAGTGCCAGGAAGGACAGAAATGTGCTTTGTTTTGGTCCAGGACAGATAAATCTATTGCAATCGTCAGGTTCAATGAGCCGCGCCTTTAGCATAAAAGAGCCGAGCTTGGCGTGGAACAAAGCTCACTTCTGCCACACCAACTGTATACAATCTTGCCTGTTCTGTTCTGTGTTTTTCTCCGAATTGTTTATATTGCTTCAAATATCATTGCACAACAGAACTTGGCTTGGGGCTGCTGCAGAAAGGTATTTCATTCCATGTAGGGGCTTAGTCTCCCAGTGCTATTTTAGTTTGAAGTTCCTCATGAAGCAGTGACTTCATTTCATGTTCAGCCACGGGGGCCGGTCTGAGCAGCTTCCTTGTTCAGTCGTGGATGCTTGTTGGCAACCACAGAATCAAATACAGTGGTACGTTCGTTCCGGAGGTCCGTACTTAAGCTGAAACTGTTCTTAAGCTGAAGCACCACTTTAGCTAATGGGGCCTCCTGCTGCTACCACGCCGCTGGAGCATGATTTCTGTTCTCATCCTGAAGCAAAGTTCTTAACCTGAAGCACTATTTCTGGGTTAGCGGAGTCTGTAACCTGAAGCGTATGTAACCTGAAGCATATGTAACCTGAGGTACCACTGTAATTGTAGAGATGGAAGGGACCGTGAGGGCCGTCCAGTTCAACCCTTGCAATGTAGGCATCTTTTGGCCAAAGTGGGGCTTGAACCCACGACCCCCAGCGTTGAAAGTCTCATGCTCTACCGACTAAGCTATCCCCAGGGACCTGCTTTGGTTCTTGCAAGCCCTCCTATCTGGGGCTTTTCAGGCAAATACATTAAAGATTCAACTTCTGTCCTGAGGAAAGCTAAATTCCATGCTTAAGGATAAGAAAATGCTGTGCAATCAAATAATGTTCTATTCATAATTCATGCAAGTGTTCAGAGCCAGGCAAATTTGTATTCCAGATCAGATAACTCTGGATTTCAATGACATGAGCGCAATCTACTGTTCCCCCACCTTGTTATATAACTTTCCTTCAGTTTTTTCATACCTTCTCTCCCTTCCCTGTCGGGCTTGCATCTGTGCCTCCGCTTCCTTTTCCAAAAGCCTGGAGCAGCTTCTTCTATGCCTGTGGAAGGTTCTTCATACAATCAAGCCATCTTTTCACTTGCCTCCTCTCTGTAGCCCAACTTTTTAAGACATGGGAGCTGAACAGTACTGGGAAGGGCATCCTAAGTCAATGGAAAATACATACAGTAAAGAGGGAATGGGTGGCGCTGTGGTCTAAACCCCTGAGCCTCTAGGACTTGCCAATCAGAAGGTCGGCGGTTTGAATCCCTGTGATGGGGTGAGTCCCTGTTGCTCTGTCCCAGCTCCTGCCAACCTAGCAGTTCGAAAGCATGCCAGTGCAAGTAGATAAATAGGTACCGCTCCAGCGGGAAGGTAAAGGACTTTCTGTGCGCTCTTGTTTCCGTCATGGTGTTCTGTTGCACCAGAAGCGGTTTAGTTATGCTGGCCACATGACCCAGAAAGCTGTCTGTGGACAATTCTAGCTCCTTTGGCCTGAAAGTGAGATGAGCGCTGCAACGCCATCATCGCCTTTGACTGGACTTAACTGTCCAGAGGTCCTTTACCTTTACCTTTTACATACAGCAAGCCCACAACTTACGCAGGTGTTTCCTTCCAGGGATAGCATCTAATGCCAAAATCACATCTAGTCAAAACACCTTGGGTAATATCATGGCAGGTGGGGTTGGCAAAGTAATTTTTCTCAGAACTCCAGCCCCTTTCTTCCACATTTCAATTTTTATTTTATTTTTGCCACGTGCGCCAAGCTGAATGCGCAAAAGTTAAATGGCCGCAACATAGATTATAGTCTGTTATTTAAATGAACTTAAAATGAGCTAGATTTTAAGTGCCCAATTGTTCAGCAAGGTCGGCTGGCTAGCTGTCCTACCCTACTCTGCAAAAACACCCTCATTCTATTTGTATTTCTTCCACCCCCTTTTATTTAATTTCAGCTTGATTGTTTTCTCCTCAAAGTGTGTCCTCCCTCATAGATTAGGGCTGGGTGGAACCTGGTTTTCGACCACAGTATATCACTAGCTAAACATTGCGATACATCGATATATTACTTTGTCTGAAATAAGGGTGGAGCTTTGTAGAGGCGAACAGATTCCCCCCAGATACATGTAATTTGCATAAATAAATGCAATAAACAGGGGATGCTGAGTTCATTGCTTCTAAAGTGTTTTTATTATTATTATTATTATTATTATTATTATTATTATTATTATTATTAAATTCACTTTGCTGAAGCTGGCTGCCTTGTTTCTGCGGATTCGAAGACATTATAATGTAGGGAACAGAAATGAAGCAAATGGGCTGCTAATGAGTAGGGTGATTAACAGCACTCCAAGAAGCAGTAGTAGGAAATAACCAATTAGAAGTCGGGGAACCTTTCTTAGACAAGGTGGTGAATTGCCCAAGGGAACTCAGCGAAGCTGAATGAAGGTAATTTAGGGTTGCCATACGTTCAGATTTTCCTGGACATAAACAATCGGCAACAGCGTTCATGCGGAAATGGGGAAAATGTCTGGATGTATGGCAGCCCATGTCGGTTGTGCCTTTTTTGCCATTTCCTCCTAAAAATAGCTTAAAAATGGCATTTTTAGTGATTTTGCCCAAGAAGCTCAAGAATTTTGCCCAAAAAAATCTCAACAACTTTTCTGTCTGGATTTTCACTGTTTGAAATATAGCAACCCTGGTAATTTAATCTGGAAAGGTAGAGAAAAGCGTTTGTTTTGGTTGGGAAATGGAACTCGCACACATGCACAAATCTTTTTTTTTTTTTTAAGGCACAGAATTGCTGGGTGTCCCTGGAGACTGACTAAAACTTGCATATGGTCTCCAGGTTAGGGGTTTAGCCATTAATTTCCTAGGTTCTGAGGTACCTATCGACTGATTCCATTGAAAATAAAGAGATCACGTCTGTCCCAGACAGAGTCATTGGACCAAACAATTTTTCAGCTTTGCAAACACAAAACCACAACCTCATTAGCGGCAGGAATAACATTTCATCCGGCTTATGCGGTGCGTAACTGAGAAGCCTCGAAAGAGTTGGGAGTGAAATATGATGATAATATAGGAGTGGAAACGTGTCGTTCTGAGATCATTCTCCAAACCAGCATCTGACAAGAGCTTGAGTTTTCAGTTACAAGGGGGAGGAATGAGGGAGGGAGGCAGGAAGAGAGATGAATGTGGGGCTAGAGTAGAAATGGGGAGCAGGATCTAGATCATGGGTGGGCAAACTAAGGCCCGGGGGCCGGATCTGGCCCAATAGCCTTCTCCATAGCTGTCAACTTACAGATTTGAAAATAAGGGATCAGCAGCCAAAATAAGGGATTTTCGGAGCACAGGTATGTTCAACTTCTGAGCCCCTCCAAGCCAAAGGCAGAAAGCCCAGCCAGCAGCCAAACGAAGCCTCAAGTGGTGGTTCCCACAGCGCAGCAACCCGGCAAAGGGGATGCAGCAAGGAAAACCACCGTCACCTCTCTACTGGGAAGCGCTGAGCAAAGGTGAGTCCCCAGGCAACGCGGGTGATTTGATCGGCACAAGGCATGCAAGCTCCACCCCCCAGTCGTTCTTAGACTCCTTATTGGGTGAGCAACGCAGCCAAGCAACACAGTTGGAGCCTCCCTCCTCCCTGGCCGGCAGGGAGGGAGGGAGAGGAGCTGTTTCCTTTGAAACCCAGGAAATTTAAGGGACATCATCAATAAGGGACAGCAGCAGGACACAGCGCTGGGATAAGGGACTTTCCCGCCAAATAATCTGGCCCGCAGACAGTCCAGGAATCAGCATGTTTTTTCATGAGTAGAATGTGCCCTTTTATTTAAAATGCATCTCTGGGTTATTTGTGGGGAATAGGAATTCATTCATTATTTTTCAAAATATAGTCCAGCTCCCCACAAGGTCTGAGGGACAGTGGACCGGCCCCCATGTTCAAGACCCACTGAGCAGAAGAAGGAACCTTTTGCCAGTCAACAATGGGGAGGAAGTAAATGAGGCCAAGTGAGAAGCTGGACACTCCAGGGAGGAATAGATCTTTGCATGGAGCTGGGGAAAAGGGGAGGTGCGAGTTTGTGTTGCCACCATGGGGAATGACAGGAATAAGGCATCACTCGGATTTTGCACATCTCGGCAGCCACTGTCATAGGCAGAAGAGAGAGAAGGTGCCAAGTTTTGAAACCACACTGCATGCTCAGTGGAACAGCTCCCAACCCACAAAGCCACAGTAGTAGACAGGAGATAGATGCGTCCTAGGACTTTTTTTTTACATTCCTAAGCCAGGGGTGAAACTAGGCTTTATTTCACCCTGGCCAAAAATCCAGTTTGGCACCCCCTTGTGCGCATTTGTGTACACACACACACACACACACAGAGGCTGGGAGCCTCAATGCCACCCCTCTGGAGGCTTCACCTGGGGCAAAAACCTCAGCTAGCCCCCTCGTAGCTATGGCACTGCCCAAGCACAAGCCTAAAGACCCGGTCATACATGTCTATCATATGAAGGTGACCCGGAAACTACAATTAATCCAGAATGCGGCAGCTAGACTGGTGACTGGGAGCGGTTGCCGAGACCACATAACACCAGTCCCGAAAGACCTACATTGGCTCCCAGTACGTTTCTGAGCACAATTCAAAGTGTTGGTGCTGACCTTTAAAGCCCTAAATGGCCTTGATCCTGTTTACCTGAAGGAGCGTCTCCACCCTGATCGTTCAGTGCCGAGGGCCTTCTGACGGCTCCCTCCCTGAGAGAAGTGAGGTTACAGGGAACCAGGCAGAGGGCCTTCTCGGTGGTGGCCCTGTGGAATGCCCTCCCATCAGATGTCAAGGAAATAAACAACTATCCGACTTTGAGAAGACATCTGAAGGCAACCCTTTTTAGGGAAGTTATAATGTTTGATGTTTTATTGTGCTTTTAACATTCTGTTGGGAGCCGCCCAGAGTTGGTGGGGAAACCCAACCAGTTGGGTGAGGTATAAATAATAAATTATTATTTTTATTGTTACACTGACACTTGAAGCAGAACAGATCATATAGCAGGAGAATTCTGGAAGTCAAGACCCAAATTTGGGGCAAGCACCCTTGAGTGACAGAGCCCTAGCAGAGAGTAAACGTCGCAAAACAGGCAGCAAAGCAAAGTATGTAAAACCTTTGAAATGTGCCCTTCTGGTGAGTCTCAAAAAGGTCACTTTTAAAAGATATTTCCAAGCTATCCAACATCCCTAGCACAGAGATAGACCACAAGTCATTGGAGCAACATATTTTTCGCTCTATAAGACGCACCAGACCACAAGACGCACCTAGTTTTTGGAGGAGGAAAACAAGAAAAATAAATAAATCTGAATCTCAGAAGCCAGAACAGCAAGAGGGATCGCTGCGCAGTGAAAGCAGCAATCCCTCTTGCTGTTCTGGCTTCTGGGATAGCTGTGCAGCCTGCATTCGCTCCATAAGACGCACACACATTTCCCCTTACAGTGGTGCCCCGCAAGACGAACGCCTCGCAAGACGGAAAACCCGCTAGACGAAAGGGTTTTCCGTTTTGGAGGCGCTTCGCAAAACGAATTTCCCTATGGGCTTGCTTCGCAATACGAAAATGTCTTGCGAGTTCCTGCGGGGTTTTTTTCCTTATTTCCCCCCTTTCCTAAGCCGCTAAGCTGCTTATCAGCTGATCCGCTGATAAGCCGCTTAACAGCTGATCGCTAAAAGCCGCTAAACCGCTAATAGCGCTAATCCGCTAACCTGTCAATGGGCTTGCTTCGCAAGATGAAAAAACCGCTATACGAAGAGCCTCACGGAACGGATTAATTTCGTCTTGCGAGGCACCACTGTACATTTAGGAGGGAAAAAGTGAGTCTTACAGAGCAAAACCTACAGTATGTTTGTACAAACTTCAGGGCCCCCAGTTAGCTCAAATAATTTTAGTATCCCAGACAGGGAATTGCGGGTGTCTGAGGTTGTTGTGGTGTGGTTTTTTTTTTTTAATGTAGCTTTTCTCTCACTTGTATTAGGGAAAGTTCTCTCTATGATGAAACATTTTTGCTTTGTTCCAGGGGAGAGGTGAATTTGCAAGCTCTGTATTTGTTCCCTCGCATGACTATTTCTAATGGTCATCATGTGTTTTGGCATCTGATGCTTTTGCAACAGGAAAGCAGAAAAGGGAGAGAAAGCAGGGTTGGATTCTGCTGAGAGGATGCACTTAGCATACGGTTTAACACAGCCGTTTGTGGCAGCCTTATCATTTGGGCTGCAGCGCAGATTATTCTTCCGAAGTAACTGGGAGGCCAAGGGCCCTGATGACTTGAAACAGTCCAGACCTTTAAAGGAATGTGTGCGATGGCGTTTCTCCAAGATTGTGTTAGTTCTGTGGTTGTCACACTGTGTTCACAAGGCCTACGCATCTTTCTGAAAGCTTATTTGGAACTGGCAAGTTACAGGACTGACTTTTTTCCTTTGTTTCACCTGCTGCTGAAATTTCTTACGTAATTTTAAGGTTGCTGTTTGTAAAACAAGAAGTGACTAGCATAAAAACACGCAGGGAGGAAAAGCTAACGGCAACAAACGAATCCTCAGAGTCCATTTTAAAACCTCCAACTGATCAGTTGATGGTTGGCACTCGGGAGACACTTCCCAGAGTGCTTTGCAGGCCCTGCCAGCCAGATTATTGTGCCTGCAAAGCTCCCTTTGCCAAGCAAGTACTAGGATGGGGTTCAAGATTTCTAATATGATAATTGCAACCACCAGATGGTAACTTGTTTCTCAAACATGTATTCATGTTACAAACGTTTCACTGGCACAAAGGTTCGTCCTGTGAACTGGCTGTCTGAAGCCACTGTTGGCATTGAAGGGTTTCAGGATTTATGTATGGTGTTAATGAGAGGCTTCTTCCGCTGAGGATTATCTCATCTATTTAAATGGGCGCTCTTTCAAATCAACGTGCACTTTTAATGATGAGGCAAGCCCTGTTTGTTTCCCCAAATGTTTAAGATTGCGACACGGGCCATCACTAGATGTGGTAGAATCCACTCAGGAGCTTCAACCTGTGTATCGCTTCAGAAGATGAATTGCTTTGTTGCATCCATTGTCCTTGTTTGCACATAATGCTAAGCTGAAGCATAGGTAAAGGTAAAGGGACCCCTGACCAATAGGTCCAGTCGTGACCGACTCTGGGGTTGCGGCGCTCATCTCGCTTTATTGGCCAAGGGAGCCGGCATACAGCTTCCGGGTCATGTGGCCAGCATGACTAAGCCACTTCTGGCAAACCAGAGCAGCGCACGGAAACGCCGTTTACCTTTCCGCCGGAGCGGTATCTATTTATCTACTTGCACTTTGACATGCTTTTGAACTGCTAGGTTGGCAGGAGCTGGGACCGAGCAACCGGAGCTCACCCCGTCGCAGGGATTTAAACCGCCAACCTTCTGATAGGCAAGCCCTAGGCTCTGCGGTTTGACCCACAGCACCACCTGCGGCATGGTGCAAATGTGTGGCCTCCTGGAGAGGAGATTGTGACCCCTCCTCGGTCATTTTGCTGCAGCACTGAGCCATAGTTTTGCTTAGAGTCTTGTCTGAACCCAGCTTGTGGTTTAAATCTCCCAGACAAACCACGAGCTGCAAAATGACTCAGAAAGACCAAAGCAGCCTTGATCAACTCTCCAAGAGCCTGCAGTTTGCTCATCCATGTTAAGTCCTACATGTGAACTAGGGCCATTGCCGCTTTCTGACTCCAGCAATGCTTATCAAGTGCTCTTTCCTTAGAGAGGCTGCCTGGGGAGGGAGCAGAGCCTTTTGCTATTTGGCAACACTTGAGTCGTAATTGAAAGGCGTGGGTGGCCTATTGTAGATAAGTTTTCCCGTGTGGGCGTGTGGTGTCACTAAAAACTTTTCTGACTTTGTTTGCTTCTCCTGTGAAGCTCAATCCAAACATCCTGTTGTTCCATTCGCCCCCAGAGCCTCAGCCCAAGCATAATTTCAGCTTAAGACTGCATGCAGCTCTAAGATCCAGGTCGGCGCACTTTTCATATATGTGCTGTTTTCCGTAGGTGTGGCATCTAGGATCCATTGCGCTGAAAAGTCTGGTGGCTTTTGTTTTCTGAGGCTCTGATTTTGTGTGGTCATGTTTGTGCCTGGGAAATATTGTCTCTGATGACCAGTAGGGCTGGACGTTATATTGATATATCACCCGAAACCGGTTTGAAGTCCATATCGTGCTAATGGTTTCGTAACTTTTGACCTGGCAATATATTGCAAAGCATGATGTGTGAGAGCTATGCAAAAAATCACAATGTGGGGAAAACCGTGAAGCCAGCCAGTGCGTTTACATAGTTCAATCCTTATTTCAGACATTGTGATATATCAGTAACATCAGCATATAACAATGTTTTGCTGATGATATATTGCGTTGTTGGAAAATGTCAATCACTTCTCCTATCTGGGCAGTTATCTTTCCACAAGGGCCAACATTGATGCCAAAATCCAGCATTGCCTGAGCACTGCGAGTGCAACTTTCTCCCGATTGAAGTGCAGAGTGTTTGAGGACCGGGACATTCGCAGGCAAACCAAAATGCTTGTTTACAATGCTATTGTACTACCAACCTTACTGTATGCTTGTGAAACATGGACCACTGATAAACACCATCTCCAACTCCTCAAAAGATTCCATCAATGGTGTCTCCAAAAATTTTTTACACATCACTTGGGAAGACAGGTGAACTAATGCCAGTGTACTGGAAGAAGCGAAGAGTACCACTGCTGAAGCAATGATTCTTCAACATCAACTTCGTTGGGCTGGTCATGTTGTGCGGATGCCTGACTATCGTCTTCCAAAGCAACTACCGGTACTCTATTCCGAACTTTAAAAATGGAAAGCACAATGCTGGTGGTCAACAAAAGAGGTTTAAAGACTCTCTCAAGGCAAATCTTTAAAAAATGTAGTATAAACACCAACAACTGGGAAACACTGGCCTGCAAGTGCTCCAATTGGAGAACCGCCTTCACCAAAGGTGTCATGGGCTTTGAAGACGCTTGAACTCAGGATGAAAGGGAGAAATGTGCTAAGAGGAAGGCACATTTGGCAAACCCTCACCGTGATCAACTCCTGCCCGGAAACCTATGTCCCCTCTGTGGAAGGACGTGTGGATTAAGAATTGGCCTCCACAGTCACTTACAGACTCACTGTTAAGACCGTGTTTATGGAAGACAATCTTACTTGGCTATGAGTGATCACCAAAGAAGAAGAAGAAGATATTGCGATGTCGAAAACCAGGTATTGCCCAACCCTAGTGACCAGGGGACGGGAAGAAAGGGGTGCCCCGAAACATGTGGTGGAGACTCAGATGGACCAGCTGAGGAGAAAAGTGGTCAGGCGACTTGTAGCTTTTCACCCCAACCATGTGACCAAGCTCTGCCAGCTTCACACCAGGCCTCCTTACGCCATTGAGATTGGGGTGGCAGACAACAATATATATTCAGTTGGCTCCAGCTCTCTGCAGATGCAATATATTCCATTGCTGCCTCCGAGGGAGAATGTTTCAGCCAGCAGGCTCCCTTGGAGCTGCAAAATAATCCTGTCTTGAGTGCTCAGACTGGATACTGCCTGCTTCCCCTGCAAGTCTTGAAAAGTTCAGCGAATCCAGACTAGGCAGTGTTATCTCTGCTGCTGAATAATCCTTCCTTGGATCTGCATGAACTCTGTAATCCTTTGCTGGTTGATAACATCCCTTTTCTGGACAAGGTGGTTTTGTGAGGTGGTTGGTATACAGAACAGGCACTCTTGGATGAGCTGGAATGTTCTAGGTCTATCTTTTGGTCCTAGCGAGCCTGGGTTTGGTACTGAGAGGGATCATAATCCAATGTGCGGCCCTTGAGGCATTTTCGGGTGTCCCTCAGCTACATTTGAGGCCCACAGCCCTCCTGCTGCCTTTCCACAGCGCTGGGATTTGGGAAGAAGGTGTGAGGCTCTGGCAGGGTCCTAGAGTCCTCTTCCTTCCTTCCCAAAGCCTTGTTAGTGCTTTCCTATGTTTGGGAAGAAGATGGGAGGGCTCTAGGACTCTGCCAGAGCTTTGTGCCTCCTTCCTAAAGCACAGCACCTCACTTTGCTAGCTTGGGGAAGAAAGCTTGGCTGGGAGAATCATATTTTGGCCTTGCTTCCCCACCACTATGCAACAAGGTCTGCGGATTCCATGTTGAAGTACTCTTGTGGCCCACTTGGTATGGGGGTGGGGACCTTCCCTAAACCCTAGAAATGAATAAATGGTAGGATTTCGATTAATTGGGATATGGAGAACTGCAGAACTGTTCCAGACAAGGAATCCCTGGGATGGCTTTTGCAAACCAGCCTGATGGCCTAGTGAGGAACAAATCTGTTGACATGACAAAAGGGATTGATGGACCATCAGAGAATAATTCTTTGGCCTGGGCAGACAGATGTTGCCAAGGTGATGGGGTGTGTTTTGAGATGCCAGGAAAAGTTTTTGAGCAAGGTTGTGCCCAGAAGCAGGCTACCCACTTACCTTGGAGTGTGAGCCCTATTTAACTAAAGCCCAACTCCAGAAGAAGATGAGAACAAGCTTTTTGAAATCGTAATGGTTCTTTGTGTTAAAAAAAAAAGTTTAGATGGCCTGTTGCTAAGGCAACAGGAAGATTCCAGCACCCGTTTCCAATAGCAGCTTAGTTTTGCAGTACTTGCAGTTTGGTGCCTGTAGTGTGTCCTTTGCACTTTTAGATGAAAAACATTTCATGTGACACTGGAGGAGAAATGGGACTTTTGCACAAGCCCTGAGATAACATGGCAAATGTTTGTCCATCATCTCTTTGGGGAATCCCAGTGCCATTCTATACACGTGTCTACTCAATAGTAAGCTTCATTGAGTTCAGGGAGACTTACTTCCAGGGTAACGGTATTGGATGGATGCCTCAGATGCATAGGTTCTCATCACATTAATGGCTGCCCCGTGTTGATATTTACTCTGCGGCCTTCCGAAACTTTAAAAATCATCTTCTGCAAAGGCTGGTGCGGGATTGGTAAAGTCTGAGCCAAGAAAAGGAGCAGCAGAAATGGAACACAACACGGTAGCCGTATCAGATGACATAAGAACATAGGCTCAAAACACTTGTGAGATTTAATGTGCATATGTTGTTGTCATCTGTCTGCCTCAAGAGACAATGGAGTGTACCGCTGATTCAAAGCGCAACACCGAAGTGACTTCCTGTGGTGTGCAAGCCTGGGCAGTGTGTTTGGGGGTCCTGGGCTGCCCAGATGATACAATCCTGCTCTCGGCCTCGCAGATGGGGTCCAAAGGAAAGCAGAGCAATATGATTGGCACCAGCTTAGCTGCGGGAGTTGCTGGAAGGAGGCGTACAAGGTATCATCCAGACGTCTTGTGGACTCCACTCTGGATTTGTGTAGTGTTGAAAGGTAAAGGTAAAGGGACCCCTGACCATTAGGTCCAGTCGTTACTGACTCTGGGGTTGCGGTGCTCATCTCGCTTTATTGGCCAAGGGAGCCAGCGTACAGCTTCCGGGTCATGTGGCCAGCATGACTAAGCCGCTTCTGGCGAACCAGAGCAGTGCACGGAAATGCTGTTTACCTTCCTGCCAGAGCGGTACCTATTTATCTACTTGCACTTTGGCATGCTTTCGAACTGCTAGGTTGGCAGGAGCAGGGACGGAGCAACGGGAGCTCACCCTGTTGCGGGGATTTGAACCGCCGACCTTCTGATCGGCAAGTCGTAGGCTCTGTGGTTTAACCCACAGTGCCACTCGTGTCCCTTGTGTAGTGTTTAGTCCTTAGCTTTTTCTTCTCCTGAAGATATCCCTCAAGGCAATGGAGGTTAAGGATGAGAGTGTTCCTTCTTCTAGATGGGCTAGAATCCAGAGAAACTCTGGATTAGTAATGCTGGAGACCTGGATCCAAGGAATAGTGCATACTGCCATGCCTTTTAGTGCAGGATTCCACCACTATCACTCCTCCTTCGCTGCCTCAAACATGCATATTGGAACCAATCAGTGTCGGGAAAACACAGCATGTTAACAACATTTTTAATGCCGTTATTGAACGTAAAGTATCAAAGTTGCAGGAAGAGAGAAGCTACAGAAAATATTGTCAGTTTGCTAATTAAAAGTCCACTGTGGTCAGGAGGAGTATTCAGCCTTGATTACCATAATAGGAAGCATTTTCTCTGTGTGTGTCAGCCATAGTGGGGAGATTTATTTTTGGTCCTGAGAAATTTATCTCTTTCACAGCTATTAAAAGCCTTCTCTGGCATCAAAACAATCCTTTGAAATATGTGGCAAAAGTTAAGTGGGGCAACATGCTTTCTCCATGATGTGGAGCACATCTGGGAAAACTAACTCTGGGAGAAGCAGATGGAGGAGTTTGCCTTGTCCCAAGAAGAAGAAGAAGAAGAAGAAGAAGAAGAAGAAGAAGAAGAAGAAGAAGAAGAAAGTGAAATAACATTTGCCTCTAGTGTCCCTATAATAGCAGGTAAACACGAGGGGCGCTGTGGTCTAAACTACTGAGCCTCTTAGGCTTGCCAATCAGAAGGTTGGCGGTTTGAATCCTCACAATAGGGTGAACTCCTGTTGCTCTGCCCCAGCTCCTGCCAACCTAGCAGTTCGAAAGCACACCAGTGCAAGTAGATAAATAGGTACCGCTGAGGCAGGAAGGAAAACGGCGTTTCCGTGCGCTCTGGCTTCTGTCACAGTGCCCCGTTGCTCCAGAAGCAGTTTAGTCCTGCTGGCCACGTGGCCCGGAAAGCTATCTGTGGACAAACACCAGCTCCCTCAGCCTGAAAGTGAGATGAGCGCCGCAACCCCATAGTCGCCTTTGATGATGATGCTGCTGCTGATAATTATTAATAATTTATTATTTGTACCCCGCCCATCTGGCTGGGTTTCCCCAGCCACTCTGGGCAGCTTCCAACAAAGATTAAAAATACATTAAAATGTCACACATTAAAAACTTCCCTGAACAGTCCCTTTGACTGGACTTACCTTTTTTTTAACCCTAATATAGCAGTTTTACATCAGGAAAAGGGTAGGATGGCAAACCCTCCCAAAGTGCTGGGTTTTGAATTGCCGTGCCCCACTGTCATGGGTAGGCAAACTAGGGCCCGGGGGCCGGATCCGGCCCAATCGCCAAAAAGACTGAATCCGAACCCTAAATTCGCTTTTCTGCAAGACCCTTCAGAAGAACTTAAGGTGACTTTCTAAGAATGGGTTAACAAGTTTGCTTTCTCTCTCATGGCTTAGTGCCTTTAACATCACCTGTTGAATTTCCCCCTGTAATCTAACTGAATGGCACATCTCCTAATAAAGAAATAACCCTCCCTTTCCCCACATTCTGGCTACCTAGTTAGAACTGTACAATTCTATACCTGGAATTGTTTTCGTAAAGGCGACTTACGTAGCTGCCTGCTTTTGTTTTGCCGCAACATTTGCATTAATTCAACCCTCCTTGCTCCATTTGAAGCCCATTCAATCATACTTACTTCAACTGCCTTTATCCATTTACGGCCAGCGTTTCCAAGTCTTCTGCCTCTGTCCTATTTGCATGTCATAGCACATGGAACCAGGGAAGAAAACATGAGCTCAGATCTATGTATCAAAGCAGGTTTTTCCTACCCAACTCCCAGCAATATGTCAAGCTTAGTCGCTGCCTACATATGCCTAGTTAGCTGGTAGTCAGAATCAGTTTTATTTCCCTGCGAGCATCGCTCAGGCCTTAGGAATGCAATGGTCGTGATCTTCTGAGATATCTGTAGGAAGCATATGTTTTTGGCTGAATATAATTAAGCTCTGTAAATAACCATTGTGCCTTGGCAAGGCAGTTGAAACAACATTCTTCTGATAACCTGAATTAACATTAGATAAGACTGTCTCTCTAGATGTTCCTTGTCTAATGGCTTCACTTCAAAGCCTCCCCAAATGTTGTCGCTGTCTCAAGAGCTGAAAAATTGCTGAAATTCCCTCATCTTAGTTCTTTCTAAGGAACTCGGTGGACAGGAATCCCATGTTCCCCTGCAGTTTCCAATCCAATTTAAAACAAGAACCACTCTAGGGCAAAAATATTAAAAACAGCTGGGTTATAGACAGCTGTGGAAATTGTGTGCAGTGTATTAGGGATCTGTGTTTAATATCAGGCTGTCATATTGCAATATAAGTTTACCTCCAGTAAATGGTTAATCCACAAAGTATAATATGTCCGCCAGTTGCCTGGCTCATGGAAATGGGGGGAAGGGGGTGAGTGCTGTAGAATGAGAGTTTGAAATTCAAACACCCCCTTCCGAAACAAGGCGGCCTCTTCAATTTCCATCTGCAAAGGATGGGAGCCCTTGTAGTTTGCAGAGCGTTCTGTTGGAACACTCGAATCAGCCTGATTTATTTCTGGGGCAAAGGGGCGTCCTTAATTAAAATAGCTGCTACTTTCAGTAATGGAATTTGGGTTCCTCCCAGGAGTTCCCGGTGCCCCAGTGATTCAAAACTTCTGGTGTTTTGCGCCAAGTGGAAATATTGACTTCACTGTAATGTCTTCATTGGATGTGAGGGGGAAATGGGTAGTTTGTAATCAGTACCTATGGCAGGGGTCAGCAAACTTTTTTCAGCCGGGGTCCGGTCCACCATCCCTCAGACCGTGTGGTGGGCTGGACTATATTTTTTTTTGGGGGGGGGGAGAATGAACGAATTCCTACGCCCCACAAATAACCCAGAGATGCATTTTAAATAAAAGGACACATTCTACTCATGTAAAAACACGCTGATTCCCAGACCATCTGTAGGCCGGATTGAGAAGGCAATTGGGCCGCATCTGGCCCCCGGGCCTTAGTTTGCCTACCCATGACCTATGGTAAAAAACCACCCACCCTCCCTGAAATAAACTAATTATTCTTGTTAATAGTTGTTATACACACACACATTTTTTCTAGGTTTGTTAGCAAGCTTGAGCACCACATCATTCTACTGAAAAGAGACACGAAAACTGGAAAAATACTAGCTCTGGGGCTGGGTGATACCTGGTTTTCAACATCACAATATATCACCGGCTAAACATCGCAATATACTGATATATCACAATTTCTGTAATAAGGATGGAGCTACATAGAGGCATTGGCTGGCTTCATGGTTTCCCCTCACATGGTGATTTTTGCATAGCACACACATGTCATGATTCGCAGTGTATTGCCAGATCAAAAACATATGAAACCAATATGATACGGCCTTGAAACTGCCCAGCCCTAACACGTATCCTGATTCACGAAATATTGCCAGGTCAAAAACTTTGAAACTGATATCGCTATATGGATTTCAAACCAGTTTTGGACGATATATCACTATATGGCCCAGCCCTACTCGGAGGGGGGGGGGTCCTTTGCCAATCTCCCCCTTCTGCCTCAGCTTCCTGTTTGTTCAGGAGCAGAGGAGTGCAAGGGTGGCCAAAAGCTGTTATTGCAGCACAACTGGGGCCTGGTAGGAATTGTAGTCCTAAAACAGCAGCTGGAGGGCGCCACGTTGGCGACCCCCGGAATGGAGCATCTCCTCGCCCTTTTGCAACCGCAGCCTTTCCTGGCCTGAGTGCCTTCTTTGCCCAGTGTTGTGGTTGTGGCAAACTTCATTGAAAGGCTTCACTGCTCATCTGTGTTTTTTGAGCACTAGATTGAGGGGCACCGATTTAGCCTGGTTACATACGCTTCAGGTTACAGACTCCGCTAACCCAGAAATAGTGCTTCAGGTTAAGAACGTTGCTTCAGGATGAGAACAGAAATCGTGCTCCAGCGGTGGGGCAGCAGCAGGAGGCCCCATTAGCTAAAGTGGTGCTTCAGGTTAAGAACAGTTTCAGGTTAAGTACGGACCTCCGGAACGAATTAAGTACTTAACCCGAGGTACCACTGTATTTGGCACCTTAGCGTGCTCTTAAAATCCTGTCCAGACGAGCTTGCCTCTGTTATTTTAGAGCTCACATTTTCAGGCACTAGGCAGATGCTACAATCCTGACTTTGATTACTAAAGTGGCTGTTGCGGGAAACCCTGCCTCCTTTTTCTTTGTGGCACAAATTATGGTTGATTGCCGCTGAAATGCTTAGATGCTGTTGCCCCCAAAGCAAATAGGATCTATTAGCTATATGGGCTGACTGAGTAGAGAGGACTTTACTTGAGTCCTAGGGTAGCAGGTTTTTATACTTGGACTCCCGGCTTTCTGTTTGGGATGGGATCTGGCCCACCCCTGCCTTGACCGCCTCCCAGACTCTGATGAATGTAGCAAGGATCTGTTTAAATGTGGGGGTCTGTGAAACATGGGATCTACTTCTGACTGCCTCAGTGGCACACCCCTGGAAAGAGTTAATAGGGCTAAGCCTTAGATCTAGCTGAAAAGAGAGAGCATTTAAAATCCTGCTAATTGGTGTGCTTTCTTCACACTAGGAACAGAGGAGTTGCCTAGCTAGACCTCCCACAGTGGCTAATGCTCACAGATGCAGTTGACACTCTTGGACTCTGGGTTAGCCAGAGGTCAACTCAGATACTTGCCTTCTTAATGACCAGCGAGTGACCTTGCTCCATCTCATACCATTATCCTGAAGAGGCCTAAACTGTCTGGGAGGTCTTGCTGAGCATCTCTGCCTCAGAATTAGCGGGGGCTGTAGACTGGGTTTCCCCAGCTTGGGCTGCACCTATGGGTGTGAAATTGGTCTGGGACCTAGCGCTCAAGTTTGCTGCCTTTGGAGACCCGAAGCACCTTTGCACCCAGTTCCTTCTTGGTTTCTCGACCATACAGGGTTCCTCGGGTTACAGACGCTTCAGGTTACAGACGCTTCAGGTTACAGACTCCGCTAACCCAGAAATAGTACCTCGGGTTAAGAACTTTGCTTCAGGATGAGACCAGAAATCAGGCTCTGGCGACGTGGCGGCAGCTGGAGGCCCCTTTAGCTAAAGTGGCGCTTCAGGTTAAGAACAGTTTCAGGTTAAGAACAGACCCCCAGAACGAATTAAGTTCTTTACCCGAGGTACCACTGTACATGCAATGGGCTTCCAAGTTACAAAAAAGGAGATTCCGACTAAACACCAGGAAGAATTTTCTGACAGTTTACAGGCTTTCAGCAGTGGAATTGCCTCCCCTGGGAGATTGTGGACTCCTCGTTCCTTGGAGGTTTTTAAGCAGAGGTTGGATGGCCACCTGTCATGGATACTTTAGTTGAGATTCCTTTACTGCTGGGGGTTGGACAAAATGACCCTTGAGGTCCCTTTCCAACTCTATGACTCTGTGGAAATCAGAAGAAGTACCAACATTGAAAGATTGGCAATATAATTTTTTTAAAAAATGATTGAATTAGCAAAAATGACGGCAACAATTAGAATGCAATCTAATCAAAATCTCAAACAGAAATGGAGATGTGTAGAAGAATACATGACTGAAAGATGCTCCAACAAGAATGTATTGATACGTATAGACTGATTTCACAAAGTTACGGTAAGTTAAGCTAAACAGATATATAAGGCTGAATGTTTAATTATTAAGATACAAAATTACAATCTCAATAATAAAGTTACAAAATAATAACAAGGAAGTCACACACAGGTGGAGGGGGGACACAGGGCAAGAAATAAGAAACGGATAAATGTTGGTACATAATGAAATGTGAAAATACGAATATAATGTATATGTATCAATATGTAAGGGACGCGGGTGGCGCTGTGGGTTAAACCACAGAGCCTAGGACTTGCCGATCAGAAGGTCGGTGGTTCAAATCCCCGTGACGGGGTGAACTCCCGTTGCTCAGTCCCTGCTCCTGCCAACCTAGCAGTTGGAAAGCATGTCAAAGTGCAAGTAGATAAATAGGTACAGCTCTGGTGGGAAGGTAAACGGCGTTTCCGTGTGATGCTCTGGTTCGCCAGAGGCGGCTTAGTCATGCTGGCCACATGACCCGGAAGCTGTATGCCGGCTCCCTCAGCCAGTAAAACGAGTTGAGCACCGCAACCCCAGAGTCAGTCACAACTGGACCTAATGGTCAGGGGTCCCTTTACCTTTACCTATCAATATGTAAAGATCTCATATATGTAACACAACATTAATAATAAATACATAAATAAAACCACACACACACAAAAAGATTCTGGGCTATTCTTGAATGACAGGATTGTCTGTCCCAACTGTGGTTTTGGGAGTCGGTCATCTTTTACACAGGACAATCCAACTCAAATATTGCTGAGGGCTGCCCAAAAAGGCCCTAAGGGCTGGCGTTGGACCACCCTATATACAACGTCTAATTATTTCTCAAAAACTGAATGATTGTGTCTAAATATTTTATTCATTATTTCCCCTTCAGCAAACTCCTGTGGCTGAATGTATGCAATTCCGCAAAATCAGTTCAAGGTGGGCTTGGGAAATGAGCAGGGATGGTATGGCTTAATGGTTAGAGCATTGGAGTGTGATCTGGGGGGCCAGGGTTCAAATCCCCACCCAGTTGTGCAGCTCACTACCTTCGGCCAGTCACTGCCTCTCAATCTAACCTACTTCACAGGGTTGTTGTGCATATAAAATGGGGAGGAGAACCATGGTGAGCTGCTGGGGAGAAAAGGGGGATTAGAAATGTAATAAATAAACAAATTCAACAAACATCCAGTTTGGAGATGGGGCGAGGGGTGTGCCTTTTGTAGCGTTGAAAAAGGAAAGTTGCTGAAACAAAGTTCACTGCATGCCAGGCAGTGTTTGTTTAGATTCCAGTGTCAGCAGAGCTGAGACAATAGATCTGCAATTTGCAGAAGCCCTGAATTGCCCTGGACGCGTGGTCAACTATAGCAGCATAGCAATAACCTGAAAATTTCCTTGTTAATAACGAGAACGGACAGAGTGCAACTCAATTGCCTTTGCAGAACAATTGCCTTCTTACTGGTGGAAATGATATCATGCAAAAACACAAAATCCAGGATTGTGCTGTGCAGGCGACACGTAGTAAAGCCTTCTGTTAGGATTAGGCACTTACCTTTGGTGTGAAAATATGGACACTTGTTTTGCATTTGGAACATCACTGTTTTATTTATAAAATGTTGCAGGGCATGCAAACAAATTTCCCGGTTCCTGTTTGACAGCATGAAATACGATGCCAATAGACTTGTGAGCAAGTCTTTCCTGCTTTTGCATTCCTGGGATTGCATATCCTGAGCACGTCTCTTGAACACTTTATGAGTCATGTCCAACTGCAACTTGTGCCAAATGTGAGTGCTAAGGACTATGGAATCTCAGTCGTCACATCATGGGAAACCGATGCTGGTTTTTGAATAGCGTGGCCCTAGGCAAAGCCCATTGCACAAGGGAAACCCTGTCTATCTTGCATGCAGCAGGATAATCTCTGCAAGACATCCTACCGATCTGTATTATTAGCAAAGATCTCGCCACCCTTCAAAGTGCAGCAGGACCCATATCTGTGTGATCACGCTGAGGTCAGGCAATTGCAGGAAATCTCCTTAGTTAACTGCATGTCTCAGCTGGTATGTTAGGCAGAGATTTTGACTGCATGCTACTATCACAGGGGTGGGCCACAAGATCAAGGGATATGTGCACATCCCTTCTCTGATTAAGTGAGAAATTCCAAGGGGCCAGCGCTTGACCAGGTTTCCTTCATTTTGGATGGTCACTTGGAGGCTGCCTCCAGAGCCCAAGACTCACTGCTCAGTGATGTGGTCACTGTTAGAAACTCAGATCTACAAACTAGGCACCAAGTGGCTCCTTAAACCAAGGTTACAGTTGGCAAAACAGAATGTTTAGTTGCCATTTTGGGGGCTTCTTCTTTGGCGATCACTCGTATGGAAGATCATTTATGGAAGATCACTTGTCTTCCATAAACACGGTCTTAACAGTGAGTCTGTAAGTGACTGTGGAGGCCAATTCTGGATCCACACGTTCTTCCACAGTGGGGACATTGGTTTCCGGGTGGGAGTTGATCACGGTGTGGATTAGCCAAGCGTGCCTTCCTCTTAGCATGTTTCCCACTTGCATCCTGAGTTTGAGTGTCTTCAAAGCCCATGACACCTTTGGTAAAGGCTGTTCTCCAATTGGAGCGCTCGCAGGCCAGTGTTTCCCAGTTGTTGGTGTCTATACTACATTTTTTAAGATTTGCCTTGAGACAGTCTTTAAACCTCTTTTGTTGACCACCAGCATTACGCTTTCCATTTTTAAGTTCGGAATAGAGTAGTGGCTTTGGAAGACAATAATCAGGCATCCGCACAACATGACCAGTCCAACGAAGTTGATGTTGAAGAATCATTGCTTCGAAACTGGTGATCTTTGCTTCTTCCAGTACACTGGCATTAGTTAGCCTGTCTTTCCAAGTGATGTGTAAAATTTTTCGGAAACACCGTTGATGGAATCTTTCTAGGAGTTGGAGATGGCGTTTATAAGTGGTCCATGTTTCACAAGCATGCAGTAAGGTTGGTAGTACAATAGCTTTGTAAACAAGCATTTTGGTTTGCCTGCGGGTGTCCTGGTCCTCAAACACTCTGCACTTCAATTGGGAGAAAGCTGCACTCGCAGAGCTCAAGCAATGCTGGATTTTGCCAATGTCTAGTTGTCTAGACATGTCTAGTTGCCATTTTGGGGTAAGACGACTCTAAAGTCTTTATTTTTCAAATGATGGGGTGACTGTGATTCTCAGTTAAACATCTGGTAAGTTCAGATGACAACCTTGAGCAAGGATAAGAGCTTTGAGAACTTGAAGAAAAGTCCCGTGATCCAGGGGACAAGCCACACACATATATTGGCCTGTTCTGACCTCTTTTTCTTAATGGTGACTGCTCCTTCTCAGGCCGCACAGCAAAAGCAGTTTGCTTCCCGAAATTCATTCCGATTGTACAGATAAAATATACCTGATAGAATTCTACAGGGTGTGGTATTAGTGTGCGAAAACACTCCTGATTCAGTGATCCCCAGGCATGCACTTCCAGGTGGTGGAGACTTCAGGTCCCATCTTGGCGCCCAGCCATCTTCAAGCGGTCGATAACCAGGTCCAGAATGCGCATGGCTAATTTCAAACACTGGATGGGGGTGTGCAGCAAAACGGGCACCAGAGAGGCATGAATGCAGCCCAGTTCCATGGGAAACGTAGGTGGCTCATGAGAGGCCAGCTAACTTCCGCAGGGATTGCGGTGAAGGCAGGAGTCTGAAGAAACCCGGTGAAGGCAGGAGTCTGAAGAAGATGCAGCTCTCCCCTCCGTTCTGGAGTGGTGATGATGAGCAGGAGGAAGACTCGGATGTGCCTTTGACCCCCTCCCTGCTGCACAGGAGCCTGCATTGGAAAGGAGGAATACCAGTGTAGGTTTCAGAGCTAGACTTGAGCCCTTTAGACCTTCTCCATTTGAAGATGCTACGCTCTTGTTACACGTTTTGCTCGTTTCAAAAGCGCTTTGCAATCCTGATCGTCGGCCTTCGCCGAGCAGCCGATAAGAAGTACAAAGAGGACTGGATTTGCCGGTTTCCCGTTCCGCGCATTCATGCGCCACCTGCCTTTCATGTTTGCCCTATGCAATTCTGACAGCATCACTGCGGGCCTGGGCCAGCGTCAGGAACACCCACCCACACGCCATAAGTGTGTGTGCCTGCAAGCGTTTGCCCGTGTCGCAAGCTGAGCCGAATGACGTTGCATACGGAAGCGCTCCCTCTGTAGCATAATTTTCGAGCTGTGTTAAAATCGTGACTTCTAAATAACACGGTGTCTCGTGTGTGTGTGTGTGTGTGTGTGCCTGAAACAGCCACCCAAGTAAATTCATAACCACGTTGAGGCTTGGATGGTTCCCGCACGTAGGCATTTCAAAGGGTACAAATATAAATAGAATAACTTTGATTTTGTTCACAAAGGATTTCCTCCCAGTTAATATAATCTCAGCTTCACAATTGATCAGTGTGCAGCAACTGCATGGGAGGGGAACCTCGGATCTGGGGGGGGCACACGTGGCCCCCAGACCTCGCTGTTTGGCCCTTGGGATTCTCCCCAGGCTACCCCCATTCGCTGGCCCTGTTCCACCCACATAAACACCTCTGTAGGTGTTTATGCCTGTCTGAACTGTTTCCTTGAACCCTGATAATTCCTCTTGCCTGCCTGGATGCAGGATAATAATAATAATAATAATAATAATAATAATAATAATAATAAATAGAACATCAAACATTAAAAATTCCCTAAGATTCCCTAAGAAGGGACGCGGGTGGCGCTGTGGGTTAAACCACAGAGCCTAGGACTTGCCGATCAGGAGGTCGGCTGTTCAAATCCCCGCGATGAGGTGAGCTCCTGTTGCTCAGTCCCTGCTCCTGCCAACCTAGCAGTTCGAAAGCACGCCAGAAAGTGCAAGTAGATAAATAGGTACCACTCCGGAGGGAAGGTAAACGGCGTTTCCATGCACTGCTCTGGTTCTCCAGAAGCGGCTTAGTCAAGCTGGCCACATGACCCAGAAGTTGTACGCCGGCTCCCTCGACCAATAAAGTGAGATGAGCGCTGCAACCCCAGAGTTGGTCACGACTGGACCTAATGGTCAGGGGTCCCCTTTAACTCTTTACCTTAGGATTGGTGTGCCGAAAATAGCTTGCTGTACAAAGGTAAGCTTTACACTTGTAGCCCCACCCACCTTTGATACTGGCCCCGCCCACTCCTGGCATGTGGCCCTTAGAAAGTTGCCTGGAACGGACAGCGGCCCCTGAACTGGAAAAGTTTCCCCCTTTCTGCGCTGCATCCTGAATTAGCTTCGGCAAGTGGTAACACCCCCTCCCCGCTTTCAGAAAATTGGTTGTTTGTTTCTGAACAGCCACAACGTTATCAATTTTGTCATTTCGTAACAGAAGGAATGTTTATTTCAAAGCAGGTGCTCCATTCGCTCTGTGTGTTCCCAGCAAGGTAACCACCGCTGTGACCAGAGAGCTTCCTGCCCCCCTCTCCAAAAAACACCCCCCCCACCCAATCTCTGCAAAGCCTTTTCGATTGTGTGGACAGGAAGGAAGAATGTTGTATGGCTCTCATCCTGTCTTTGAAGGCAGAACTCACCCTCCCAGCTGGAACAGCAGGCTTAGCTATTTCTGTCCCTGCCACCCTCCACAGTAATATAGTTTTATAAAGTCTCCAGGCTGTGAGGTCGCACATGAAATGTGGGTCGGGGTACACAGTTGCCAGACTCGGATCCTAAAGAAAAGCCATGCCTGCAATGAGGAAGCAGAACTTTTTAAACCCAGGGTACTTTCTGACTACTGGGAAACCGGCCTGTGTGCCAAGATTTCCAGAAGAAGCTGCTTGGAGTATTCCCTTCCTTTTCGCAGCAGCTGTTTCCACTCTGTATTTTAATGAGGAGGCTGAACTTCAGCCATGGGGGAAGGATTTCCCCCTAATGGCACCCCCTCCTGCGGCTAGTGGAGGGCTTTGCTTGCATTTCATGTTCTTTGCTTGCATTATGCAAATACCTTTGACTGCGCACTTCCAAAAAAAGGAAAACACTGCGCTCTCCGTCAGTTGCATTCCGGATTACCAGCAATGTTGGGGTTTTCCCCTCCAACTTTCTGTGGATTCTTAATTTCGATTTGCCGTTGACCTTGCCAAGTGAGTATTTAAAACTTCCCAAGGTTTGAATTAGTCTTTTTTTTAAAAAAAAAAAAAAAAAAAAAAGTTCTTCAGTGAAAATGGGATTTCCTCCGCATTTGAAGGCAGATTCAGTTGGAACTGTTGCATATAATCTTTCCGGCAAAGTTAACTCTTAAATCCCTATTGCCTTCTGTGGAGTCTTTCTAGTGCATTTAACAAGTTTTACTGACAGAAGATAAACAGGGCTAAAGGGTAGATCATCAGCAGTTTTCTTTCTTTGTGTTGTAATAATGAAATGTGGATGCAAATCTGTTAAAGCCCACAGAGTAGCCAAGATTGCAGATGTTAATCTGTGGCTCAAGTTTCTTTGTGTAGTTAACGGTTTTATGTGCATTATTTGCTCACAGCCAAATCAGGTTTGGTTGCTTGTAGAGAAAGCTACTGGTGATGCAACCCTAAGTATACTTTCCCATGAGTAAGAACAGCTGAACATATGGGATACTTCTGAGGGAGCATGCATATCTGTGCATACCTTCTGTGATTTCGTCAAACTTCATAGCCAGTTAGTAGATATTTTATTCCTTTGTGTGTTTACCATGTCGGAGCAAAACTGAGAAAACGGTGGAAGCAGCAATTCTCTTTCATGATAGTTCTAGGGTGCATTAGCTAAATTCAGCAAACAGCAAAATACTCCCTAGAGAATATCAGGAAGCAGCTCAGTTATTCTCCTTTTGTTGTTGTTGTTGTATTGCAGTTCATGTGTATATTGATGAAAGAGGGATTTTGAAAAGGAACAACTTTTATATTCTGTGTTTTAATAATTTGGAAAACATTCCTGATTGATACTTTTCTCAAAAAGTCAATTTCTGTAGGATTATGTACCACTCTTTCAACCAAACTGCAGCATGCGTCATTTGCAGCAGAAAAAAAATGTGTAGGCGTCTGGTTTGAAACCCTTTTGATTCCACCCCCCCCCACCAAAAAACCCCCCCACCACTTACATAAAAGTCATTGCATATGCGAATTATGAAGTAATGCAGGGAAGTGCCATATGTTCAGTTTAGTTTACAGCTATTTTAAAATTATCACCTTCCCACACACAAATCCATTGCTTGAAGTGTAATGCGTCGGTCCCCAACTCTGCAAAATATCCAGACTGGTGGTGATGCTTGAATGTGGCAGCAAACATGTTGATGTGGTTGTTTGAAGAGCTGGAGGAAAGAGGTAGCAGATGGGTAGGGATGGCATTGGTAGTGGAACCAGAAAGGTAGTGCTGTTCCTTCGAGGTCCCCTGTGGCCACCTTTATGTTTTAATTCAGACCCACTATTCAGAACAAGATTACCGTATTTTTTGCTCTATAAGACTCACTTTTTCCCTCCTAAAAAGTAAGGGGAAATGTGTGTGTGTGTTATGGAGCGAATGTAGGGTGCGCAGCTATCCCAGAAGCCAGAACAGCAAGAGGGATTGCTGCTTCTTGTTTTCCTCCTCCAAAAACTAGGTGAATCTTGCGGTCTGGTGCGTCTTATAGAGTGAAAAATATGGTATAATATTCAGAGTGCCAAACACGCTTCTGTTCTCTTCAACACTGATCTAAATTAAGGGCCAAACCAGACATAATGTTGAACATGGCTTTGCATTTACAGTGGTACCTCGGTTTATGAACTTAATCCGTTCCGGAGGTCTGTTCTTAAACTGCAACTGTTCTTAAACCGATGTGTGCCTTCCCTAATGAGGCCTCCCACTGCCGGTGCCCGTCCACTGTTCGGATTCCATTCTTAGACTGAGGTAAAGTTCTTAAACCAAGACACTAGTTCCGGTTTTGCGGAGTTCGTAAACCGAATCGTTCTTAAACAGGACTGTTCTTAAGCTGAGGTACCATTGTAATGTGGATATTCCTCTTAAAATGTAAATGGCAACCAGTGGCGGGGGAATGATACATTTCCGTAGTTGGTGCCAAATGGAGATTTCCTCTTGCTGCAAAAAGCCGCTTTCAAGGAGAAATCTTCTACAGTAGGTAAGGACAGGATTTACACCAGGGGTCAGCAAACTTTTTCAGCAGGGGGCAGGTCCACTGTCCCTCAGACCTTGTGGGGGGCTGGACTATATTTTGAAGGGGCATGAACAAATTCCTAGGCCCCACAAATAACCCAGAGATGCATTTTAAATAAAAGCACATGTACTACTCATGTAAAAACACCAGGCAGGCCCCACAAATAATCCAGTGGTGCATTTTAAATAAAAGGACACTTTCTACTCATGTAACAACATTTGGGCCAGATTTAACTGGCGATTGGGTTGGATCCGGCCCCCGGGCTTTGGTTTGCCTACCCGTGGTTTGCACCCTTCCCACTTGCTATGACCCCAGTAGTGCTAAGCCTTTCCAACAGCTGTTATTTGCATTTAACGCACGCACATTTGAAATCGTATCTGGTTTAGCCTTGAGGGTAAGTTGGTCGAAAGGGATTTTAGTTCGAGGGTTCCAAATGTCTTGTTGCATCTGCTTCGACGGGAGTCCTGAAAATATGGTCCTATTCCATCCGGAAAAACACCGCTAACTCGCAAGTAAATGTAGGCAGCCATATTTGAGTGAGGCGTGTTCTATACTTGCAGCAAGTAAGGCAATGTGCTACTGCATCTGAGGGAAAAACAATATTTTGGCTATTTCTGCACCGCATCGCTGACTCTCGCATGAGTTGTCCTTGGAGCATACAAAGTTTCTTTCTCCTAATGTCTAGCCCAGAATGGCCTGATCTGACCTGCAGCAAGTTCTCGAAGCACCTTTATACAAATAAACGGCACAACCACACCTACTGTTTCACAGGTCAGGTTGCATCACCTCAAAAAGGATATCTTTGGGGAAGGTTCAGGGGGGAAAGCAGGCAAAATTATAAAGGGGATGGGACATGCTTCCCCTGAGGACCAGTTAGAAATCTGGTTCTTTTTAGTTTAAGAGAAAAGGCAAGAAAGAGGTGAAGTGATGGAAGCTCATATAATTTTCTCCTCAGTGCTCGAAGTCAAGGACATGTAATGAGCGAAGACCATAAGACGCACCAGACCACAAGACGCACCTAGTTTTTGGAGGAGGAAAAATATTCTGAATCCCAGAAGCCAGAACAGCAAGAGGGATCGCTACGCAGTGAAAGCAGCAATCCCTCTTGCTGTTCTGGCTTCTGGGATAGCTGCGCAGCCTGCATTCGCTCCATAAGACGCATACACATTCCCCTTACTTTTTAGGAGGGAAAAAGTGAGTCTTATAGAGCAAGAAATATGGTACTTATTCCTGCAGCGCACAGTTAATACTATGGCATTGGCTTCCATGAGATAACCACCAATTTGAACAGGGTTTAAAAGAGGGGAGTGCTGTTGCTCACAAGTTCTGCTTCCAAGCTTCTCCTGGGCATGCCAGGTAGTGGGCAGAGGAGGAAATGGTGGAGACCCCCTCCCCATCCTGACCCTTCCAGGGAGGAGGAAGAGGAAGACAGTATAGATTTACAAAAGGGTTTTGAGGGAGGTCGCAGCTCGGAGGCAGATGTTGGGGAAAGTTGGGAAATCATGAGAGAGCCAGAACAACACCCAGATGACACGTTGTTATTAGAAAGCATTCCAGACTCACCATCTACCAGAACCCGGCAAGCCTTAAAAGTAGAAGAGCAAAGAGCTCAAAGACAGGGGCACTTAGCAGCACCCTTAAATGAGGTGATGATGATGAATGAGGAGGTGGGAGAGATAAGGGGTGGAGAGTCACTTGGAACAATGCTGTGGCGTTTGCCTGTTCTTTTGAAAATGCCTATACAGTGGTACCTCGGGTTACATATGCTTCAGGTTACATACGCTTCAGACTCCGCTAACCCAGAAATAGTGCTTCAGGTTAAGAATTTTGCTTCAGGATGAGAACAGAAATCGCGCGGCGGCAGCAGGAGGCCCCATTAGTTAAAGTGGTGCTTCAGGTTAAGAACAGTTTCAGGTTAAGAACGGACCTCTGGAACGAATTAAGTTCTTAACCTGAGGTACCACTGTAAAGGGGGAGAGAAAGAATTAATAGGAAGACCAATAGAAAAGCCAGAGGCGGAGCCTACCTGTTTATAAAAGGGCTTAGCCTGAGGGTTAGTTGGTTAGTTGGTTGGGAAAAGGCAGTTGGGAAAGCAGTTGGCAGACAGATGGAAATAGACAGTTAGTGCAGTTGGTTCTTGTGTGAGGGGAGGTAGAAGAGTTAGAGCCAGGATAAAATAAGACTAAGAGGGTAAAGGGTAACAGCATTTCAAATGCATTGAAAGTTTATAATACAATAAACTACAATCGTCATTGTTAACTTGAGAACCTGACTAAGTGATTTACTGGGGAGAACCTGGTTGGTGGCAGCAGATTAGTGGTGTACGGGTCAATAGTTTGTGAGATGACCGGGGGCTCTGTACGAATGCCACAAACACCATTATCCAAGAGGCTGGCTTCTATAGCCTCTCTCCGTAAAGTTGGAAATAAAAAAGGACTTTTCTTTATACTTTCCTGGGCAACCAGCTGGGAGCTGCTGACATCGTCCTGACACTCGTTGGCCCCTGTAAGAACAGAATGCTGGAGTAGATGGGCCCTTGGTCTGATCCAGCAGGGCTCTTAGAATCATGGAGTTGGGAGGGACCTCGAGGGTCATCTAGTCCAACCCCCTATAATGCCGGAATCTCAGCTGAAGCTTCCATGACAGAGCACTTATCTGATTCAGTCTTAATACATCTTAGCAAGTCTTCTCAGAGTTAAATAGCATCTGTAAATCATTTTCAGATAATTCTCCTTCAAAGTTTTCCCCAAAGATTAAAACTAAAATTACAGATTAAATTTAATTTAATTAAAGATTAAAAGTAAAATACATTCTTAACTAGTCCTGGCATATTGTAAAGCCATGGATGAGACTTTTTGAGCAATGCCAGCAAGATGGCTTTCTTTGTGTTCCCTGCGTTGGATATCATTGAGTTGGATTAAACTGATGAGCAGTAGACAAAAGGAAGTCGTTGTTCACATAGTGCATTGCCAAAAATGTAGCGATGGTTCATAAGCCTTTTTTATATTGGGGGGGAAAACACCAAATGATTAGGCTACTTCAAGGAGGATAAGCCTAGTTTAAAATGGGAGCTCAAATCTCATTTCTCCTCTCCCCACTGAAATCTGATTCGGCTTCCTGCTGTTCTTTGTATACCATTAAACAGTTTGTAAGTTTATTATTGTAGCCAAAGGCCATGACAAACTTTGTAGCAATAGTATTAATAAAATGATGCGGAACATTCACCCATAATATGCGCCAACATCCATGATGTTTGAGAGGTTACCAGGAGCACCAACAAACTCAAATCCTTCATGATTTCAAAGTAAGGCTTCAAATGTCAACAACAACTTATAGGAATTTTATCTAACGCCTTTTACCAGTCCCGCCCCCCCCAAGCCAGTGCTTAGGGGGCACTTTGTCTGTTATTCTAACTGAAAAGAAACTATACCATTTATACTGGGGTGTGCCTGCTTCCTTATGTGAACAAAAGTTTCAGAAAGTGATCTCTTGGGTCTCTACTGGGAGTGGTCTCCATGACCATATAACACCAGTCCTGAAAGACCTACATTGGCTCCCAGTACATTTCCGAGCACAATTCAAAGTGTTGGTGCTGATCTTTAAAGCCCTAAACAGCCTCGGTCCTGTATACCTTAAGGAGCGTCTGCCCGGACATTGAGGTCCAACACTGAGGGCCTTCTGGCGGTTCCCTCATTGCGAGAAGTGAGGTTACAGGGAACCAGGCAGAGGGCCTTCTCAGTAGTGGCACCCACTCTGTGGAACGCCCTCCCATCAGATGTCAAGGAATTAAACAACTATCTGACTTTTAGAAGACATCTGAAGGCAGCCTTGTATCAGGAAGTTTTTAATGTTTGATGTTCTATCGTGTTTTTAATATTCTGTTGGGAGCCGCCCAGAGTGGCTGAGGAAACACAGCCAGGTGGTGGGGTATAAATAATAAAATATTATTATTATTTTTCATTTATTCCACCTGAGGTTGACCACAAATACAAAATCTGCCTTTTATCTGGGTCCTTGTTGTGGTGACCATCCAAGACTGCAGTGGGCATTGCTTGGAAACAGCTCAATAAAGGCATTTCTTAAGGACACTGGCAAGAGTTTGGCCAGATAACTAGCTCTAAAATGCTCTGTTTAGAAGAGTGGATACCAAGGAGAAATTTGGGTGTTTTTTGTAAATTCTACTTTGGATTGGGGGGGGGGTGTTCAAGATTGCAAGTGGAACGGGATCTGAGATTAGAAGCAAGGGAGAAGACACTGGAGGTCATGAGGAGTTAGGAAATAGGGAGAAAACTTGATTGGCGTCTGAATGACTGGACTAACTTGAAATCGCACAAAAGGGCATAATGTATCTTTCCTCAACCTATTTTTAGAAGTCAGTTAAAGTTTAGGAAGCAGAAAATCTAGACAGACCAAGTTAGCACAAACTGTTCCATTGCTGCTTTCGCTTGGCTATGGTTCTTAGCAGATATACAGTGAGATGTGTTCTGAAATGATTCCCCTTCTTCTTGGTTATCATCTGTCTGGAACCATAAAGGGACTTATTTGACTTCTTCTTGCTTCAGTTTCTGGAACCCCTCCTTTTTGCCTGGCACTACTGCCTGGAGCAGAATACTCAGGCTGTAATGAAGTCCTCTTTTTGCTAGGTGTTCATTACCTTTGGCACAACAGTTTGCCAAAGAGCATGGTCATGACTGGGAAAATCATAGGTAAAGGGACCCCTGACCATTAGGTCCAGTCGTGACCGACTCTGGGGTTGCGGCGCTCATCTCGCTTTATTGGCCGAGGGAGCCGGCGTACAGCTTTCGGGTCATGTGGCCAGCGTGACTAAGCCGCTTCTGGCGAACCAGAGCAGCGCACGGACACGCCGTTTACCTTCCTGCCGGAGTAGACCTATTTATCTACTTGCACTTTGACGCGCTTTCGAACTGCTAGGTTGGCAGGAGCAGGGACCGAGCAACGGGAGCTCACCCTGTCGCGGGGATTCGAACTGCCGACCTTCTGATCGGCAAGCCCTAGGCTCTGTGGTTTAACCCACAGCGCCACCCGCGTCCCATAGGGAAATTATAGAATTGGAAGGGAACACAAGGGTCATCTAGGCCAACCCCCAGAAATGCAGGAATCTGTTGCCCAACGAGGAACTTGAACCCACAACCCAGAGATTAAGAGTCTTGCACACTACCGACTGAGCTATCCTACGAACGTTCATGAAGTTTGTGTTTTATTAAATTGCTTTTGAAGTATCATGTAATTCACTATTTCATGCCCTTGCTGAAATGAGTGTACACTGAGTGAGATTCTGCAAGGATCACGATGCTGTATTATTTTCAAAATATTTTTTCTTGGGGTTTTTTTGGGGGGGCGGGGGGGGGGTAGATAAATCCTGCCATGGAATCTCCTTCTCACATAGACATATATTGCGTGTCTGCAAAATGATGTATAAAATGATGTAAAATCTGTAACCTGATTACTGGTTACGTGGCTGGAAGTCAAGTTACAAAACATGCATCAGGGTTTTTTAAAAAAGAGTTATGAAATCTTATGAAGGAGCAAGGGAATTATGAAAGCAAAAGAGCTGCGAAGGAGGACCAGTTGAATAACTGGTGCAAAATGAATGAAGCGGGCCAACACCGCAAATGATTATATCCCCAGTCATGACCTTTTGCTATATTGACGGTTGTTAAGTACCTGAGGCATTATATATTATAATAATATAATAATAATTTATTATTTGTACCCCGCCCATCTGGCTGGGTTTCCCCAGCCACTCTGGGCGGCTTCCACAAAGACCAAAAATACACTAATATGTCATACATTAAAAACTTCCCTGAACAGGGCTGCCTTAAGGTGTCTTCCGAATGTCAGGTAGTTGTTTATCTCTTTGACATCTGATGGGAAGGCATTCCACAGGGTGGGCGCCACCACCGAGAAGGCCCTCTGCCTGGTTCCCTGTAGCTTTGCTTCTCACAATGAGGGAACCGCCAGAAGGCCCTCGGCGCTGGATCTGAGTGTCCGGTCTGAACGATGGAGGTGGAGTCACTCCTTCAGGTATACTGGGCCGAGGCCGTTTAGGGCTTTAAAGGTCAGCACCAACACTTTGAATTGTGCTCGGAAACGTGCCAGGAGACAATGTAGGTCTTTCAAGACCGGTGTTATGTGGTCTCGGCGGCCACCCCCAGTCACCAGTCTAGCTGCCGCATTCTGGATTAATTGCAGTTTCCGGGTCACCTTCAAAGGTAGCCCCACGTAGAGCGCATTGCAGTAGTCCAAGCGGGAGATAACTAGAGCATGCACCACTCTGGCGAGACAGTCCGTGGGCAGGTAGGGTCTCAGCCTGCGTACCAGATGGAGCTGGTAGACAGCCGCCCTGGACACAGAATTAACCTGCGCCTCCATGGACAGCTGTGAGTCCCAAATGACTCCCAGGCTGCGCACCTTGTCCTTCAGGGGCACAGTTACCCCATTCAGGACCAGGGAGTCCTCCACACCAGCCCGCCCCCTGTCCCCCAAAAACTTCTGTCTTGTACTTCTGTCTTGTCAGGATTCAACCTCAATCCATTATATGGTGAGATGTGTTGCAACTAGCTCATAGGAAAGCTGTGCAAGATTATGTCAATTGGCTGCCAGCCTTGATTTGACCATGCTGTCTATCACAAGGCCAGTGGCAAATGACAGGTGCACACATTGCAGCGCGTCCGTCTTCCAGCGTCCCAGGGCATTCCGTTGTAGATCCTGCTAAAGTTCAGGGGGATATGCAGATCTCTCTCTAAATGCCACACACATTCTGGAGGATAATTAAGCAGGACTTCCCTACCTAAACGAACCACTTTCCCCCTCTTCCTGCTGACAGCTAGAAGCTCCTATTAATGTGCCACAATGTTGCTTGGGGAGATGTCTCTATGCAGCTCAGAGCATTGGGACCCGAGCAGAAGCATACCCAAGGATACGCAATTCCTCTCACCTTCCTTTCTTGTCAAGAGATCGCTTACCAAGCAACAAAGCTGCTGCTATATTAGGGATCAAAGAATGTGGCCGAAGGGCTCTCCACAAAACCACGTACCAAAGAGCTAACCCTGCAACTATTTATTCCCAAATAAAAGTTGTTGTTGAATGGAATCGCAGTAGTTGCCAAAGAGCTTCTTAAAAGGAAGACCAGTTTGCAAACTTCTCAATGCCTGCTAAAAACCTTTTTGTTCAGGCGTGTCTCTTTATTATGTACATTCGTTCTTTAAACAGCTGATTTTATCTATATTTTGATAACTTTATTGTGTTTACTCTTTCAAGGTCTGTTTTCGACGATAATTTAAAATGAATATTTTATGCCATTTTATGTAAACTGCCTAATGGCTTTTATTTTTATTTTTATTAAGCATTGTATAAATCTTCTTAAACAAACAACTAAATAAAATTTCTGCCTCAGGCCGCCAGGGAATGGCAGGGATGGTATTAGCAATTATGCTAAGTAAAGCCCAGCATAGAACCCAAACCAAATTTGCACCTTGGACCTGCAGTTAGTTCCACCTAGGTTGAAAGCCATAATCCAGACCCTTTTCAGGAAAATCTCCTGAAGAATAGTTGAGTTAAAGCAGTTTGAAAATGTTGTATTGAGATGTGATAGTCTTGTATTTACCAACTCCCCTCCCCCCTCCTCATTCAGAACATATAATAATAATAATATAAGATCGATAATGGGGCTTGTTATGCAGCCCAGGAAAAAGGAGACAAAAGGTTTCATTTATGGAAACCTCTGCAAAGACTGTTGATTTTGACAGACTCAAAACTACAATGCTGTTCCTTCGAGATAACTGGAAGGTGAAAACATTGCAAAGGCAAGTTTTTTTTTTCCATCCTGGAGTTGCTACTTAGCTTCAAGTTGAAGAAGAACTGAGGAGGAAAATGTCATCCCTCATGCCGGCTCCCTTGGCCAGTAAAGCGACATGAGCCTAGGGCTTGCTGATTGGAAGGTCGGCAGTTCGAATCCCCGTGACCGGGTGAGCTTCTATTGCTCGGGCCCAGCTCCTGCCAACCTAGCGGTTTGAAAGCATACCAGTGCAAGTAGATAAATAGGTACCGCTGTGGCGGGAAGGTAAACGGCGTTTCCGTGCAGTGCTCTGGTTTCGCCAGAGTCTTAGTCATGCTGGCCACATGACCCAGAAAAACTGTAGACAAACATCGGCTCCCTCACCCAGTAAAGCAAGATGAGCGCCGCAACCCCAGAGTCATTCGCGACTGGACTTAACTGTCAGGGGTCCTTTACTTTTACCTTTTTAGAAACAGAACATCAAGAATCTCCACCTCCATCGTTCTACCCAGACACTGAGGTCCAGCGCCGAGGGCCTTCTGGTGGTTCCCTCACTGCGAGAAGGCAAGTTACAGGGAACCAGGCAGAGGGCCTTCTCGGTAGTGGCGCCTGCCCTGTGGAACACCCTCCCACCAGATTCTGTAAAACAAGAAAATCCTTAATAAAAAAATAAAAAAATAAAATAAAAATAAGAAGGCATCTGAAGGCAGCCCTGTTTAGGGAAGCTCTTAATGTCTGATGCATTAATATTTTATTGGAAGCTGCCCAGAGTGGCTGGGGAAGCCCAGCCAGATGGGCTGGGTATAAATAAATTATTATTATTATTATTATTATTATTATTATTATTATTATTATTATTAATAATAATAGAAGAGGAGGTTAAGGGGTGATATGATAGCCATGTTCAAATATATAAAAGGATGTCACATAGAGGAGGGAGAAAGGTTGTTTTCTGCTGCTCCAGAGAAGCAGACACGGAACAATGGTTCCAAACTACAAGAAAGAAGATTCCACCTAAACATTAGGAAGAACTTCCTGACAGTAAGAGCTGTTCGACAGTGGAATTTGCTGCCAAGGAGTGTGGTGGAGTCTCCTTCTTTGGAGGTCTTTAAGCAGAGGCTTGACAACCATATGTCAGGAGTGCTCTGATGGTGTTTCCTGCTTGGCAGGGGGTTGGACTCGATGGCCCTTGTGGTCTCTTCCAACTCTATGATTCTATGATTCTATTACTACTATATAATATATAATAATAATTACTCCAAGGAAGGAGAGAGTCCACTACCTTCTGAGGGACTTCTTTCCACTGTCAAACTGCTCTTACTGTCAGAAAGTTCTTTCTTGTAAGTTGAAGCCATTGGTTCAGGTCCTAGTCTCTGGAGCAGGAGAAAACAAGCTTGTTTCCTCTTCCATGTGGCAGCCTTGATATATTTGAAGATGGAAATGTTAAGTTGTGGGTGAACATATCAGACGACACAGCGATTCTTCAAACAGCTCTTGTTTATTCACAGGCCAGAACAGAACTGAACGGAAGGGCTCAGTCAGCCTGCTTATATAGAGCTCCAGTACCACGTTACTGTAACAACTTTCTAAAACTATCCAATCACTGAACGTCACTTTCGATCCTTCATTTGCATAACTATCTACAGTATTCCCCCTGCTGGCCCAGGGTGAAAACTTCAGTACATAACAGGAAACACTCTATTTTTCTGTGTGAACAGCCTCTTTCCAGTGTCTTTAGTGGCAGTCAGAGACTGATCTTCTCATTCATGGTGCCCCAGGTATGGAATAATCTTCCGGGGGTGGGGTGGGTTGTCTCACCTGGCATCTAATTTCTTGCCAATTTGGTTTCTGGTTAACACATTTCTTAGGCATTCAAATACATGTTTCATCTCCGATATTGGTTTATGCTGTTCTGCCAGTGCTGTTTCAGTTCTCCTCCTGCTGCTGCATCAAAATTCTGCTGCGTCTTGCCTCATGGTGCAACCACCTCTAAATGTACACTAAAGGACATTACTCACTCTGGTCTTGTATACACCAGTGGCCAAAATTGTGGAAACCTTTAGGAAAAAGTGTGTTTCTGAGGTTTGATGGCTTATAACACCATTTCTTTTTTGGGGTGAGAGTAATACCATAAAATTATATATCAGTGGAAAGATAATTTAATGAAGAATGTAATACAACAAAGTTTGTTCAATTATCTGGACAGTGGTACCTCAGGTTAAGTACTTAATTTGTTCTGGAGGTCCGTTCTTAACCTGAAATTGTTCTTAACCTGAAGCACCACTTTAGCTAATGGGGCCTCCTGCTGCTGCCTCGCCGCCGGAGAAGGATTTCTATTCTCATCCTGAAGCAAAGTTCTTAACCTGAAGCACTATTTCTGGGTTAGCAGAGTGTGTAACCTGAAGCATATGTAACCCAAGGTACCACTGTATTCTATCAAAGGTTATAGCCAAATCATCAGAAAAAAGGAAGCACAGCTTGCCTAGGTTGATATGCAGTATTCATTTGAATGTAGCCAATGAGCATGAGTGTTTAGAGAGCCAATCAGGTGTTAAAAAGGTAAAGGACCCTGACAGTTAAGTCCAGTCGCGAATGACTCTGGGGTTGCGGCGCTCATCTTGCTTTACTGGGTGAGGGAGCCGATGTTTGTCTACAGACAGTTTTTCAGGGTCATGTGGCCAACATGACTAAGACTCTGGCGAAACCAGAGCAGCGCACGGAAACGCCGTTTACCTTCCCACCACAGCAGTACCTATTTATCTACTTGCACCGGTATGCTTTCAAACCGCTAGGTTGGCAGGAGCTGGGACCGAGCAACGGAAGCTCACCCAGTCATGGGGATTCGAACTGCTGACCTTCCGATCTGCAAGCCCTAGGCTCAGTGGTTTAGACCACAGCACCACCCGCATTATGAGCCATCAAACCTCGGAAATACACTTTCCCCAAAAGGTTTCCACAATTTTTGCGCTCGCTCTCTCTCTCTCTCTCTCTCTCTCTCTGTGTGTGTGTGTGTGTGTGTGTGTAAAATCACATATACAAAAATGGTCCTGAAATATTCAGGAAGGAACCCTTGCTTCTGCTAACAACTGTTTGCATCTTATTCTCTGGGAGCGGGCGTGGGAATAGAAGGGAACCAGCCATTACTGACCTGTTTGACATGCAACTGTGAGAAATTTGAAGGATGGCTGTGTGGGAGCAAATGGTGCTTTGCAATAAATGTTAGATCTTGACAGGAACCCGTTAGTCAAAGTACTGTACTACTCTAGACCTTGATGCTTCACGTTGCTTTATTACAACTCTGTGTAGTGTAGCTCCATTTTTATTGATCACAGACCCTCAGCACCAAGTTAGGAAAGCACAATGCTTTTTGCTTTTATTTTTCTTGATTTTTATTCTTCAGCCGTGAATGTTCAAACAGGAAATATAGCCGGAAGAAGGGAGCTCGTCCATTGCTGTTTCTTTGGTAAGCACATCTTGTGCTTTTAAGAATTGTGTGGCAGATAATGAGAGGTGAAACTAGAAGTAGCCCCGGACTTTTTGAAATGATTCCGTGCTGATTTCTGAGGCCGTCTCTCTGACTGAAGTCTAGTTTAGTCTGTTGCTTGTGGGCTCCCCAGGGACATCACAAAGGCCACGGAGACTAGAAAATGCTGGACTTCTTTAAACTCTGGGAAAAGCTTTGGAAGAGCGATCTGAAAGTTTACAGTATGTTATTCTTTGAAGGAGAACTACTTGAAAATGCTATTTAACTCCAAGCAGGCTTGCTAAGATGTATAAGACCAAATCAGATAAGTGCTGGAGCTACAATGAGGTTGAGGGACCGTTCTTTCCTATGTGGTGGTCCTGTAAAAGGGTAAAAGAGTATTGGGAAATAATCCATAATAAATTGAAAAACATGTTTAGAAGCACTTTCCCCAAAAAAACCAGAGTCTTCTTTGTTGGGGATCATTCAGAGGGAAATTCCCAGGTGTCAAAAAAAACTATTTATGTATGCCACCACTGCAGCCTGTGTTTTGTTAGCCCAAAAATGGAAAATGAGCGAGGTCCCAACTAAAGAAGAATGGCAACTGAAACTGATGGAATATGCACAGCTTGCAGATCTAACCTATAGAATAAGAGAACAAGAAGAACATACGTTTAAAGAAGATTGGAAAATGTTTATTGAATATATGGGGGTGGGGGGAATTGTGTACGCTTGAAAACATGGGCAGCATTCAGATAAATTCAACACTGTAAACAAGTTTTGATGGATGTATTAATGGAATACTGAATGGTTTAGTTTATGTAAAATCGGCAGGGATTTATGATATGCAAAATGAACCATGGAAAGAGAAGAAGGGAAGTCATTGGCATTTTAGGATTGTGTAAATGAATATTCTAAAGTATAAAACAGAAAATTTAATAAAGATTAGATAGATAGATAGATAGATAGATAGATAGATAGATAGATAGATAAGGGACGGGGGTGGTGCTGTGGGTTAAACCACAGAGCCTAGGACTTGCCGATCAGAAGGTCGGCGGTTCAAATCCCCGTGATGGAGTGAGCTCCCGTTGCTTGGTCCCTGCTCCTGCCAACCTAGCAGTTTGAAAGCATGTCAAAGTGCAAGTAGATAAATAGGTACCGCTCCGGCGGGAAGGTAAACGGCGTTTCTGTGTGTTGCTCTGGTTTGCCAGAAGCAGCTTAGTCATGCTGGCCACATGACCCGAAAGCTGTACGCCGGCTCCCTCGGCCAATAAAGCGAGATGAGCACCGCAACCCCAGAGTGGGTCACAACTGGACCTAATGGTCAGGGGTCCCTTTACCTTTAGGTAGGTAGGTAGATAGATAGATAGATAGATAGAAGATCCTGGACTTCAAGGGGCCTTTCGGGTTGACCCACCAGGGCTCTTATGTTCAGTTGGAAGTAAAACCTATGCTCAATGACATGTATGTCACCTAGAAGAAGGAACTCTGAATGCAGTGTGTTGAATCCAACGATGGCTTTGCCTTGTCAAAAAGTGCTTCTGTTCATGCAAGCCAGGACACTCTGTTTTTCCTCATCTTCCTGCAAACATGCCCGTTATTGATTTCTGCGGATGTTAGGCAGACGCCTTTGGTGGTCGGCTGCAAAAATGCCTAACTCTTCTTGCCCTGCCTGTGTGAAATTAACCAGCAGAGGGTGCTTTCTTCTTTGAACAGTTTGTGCTCTACGTGGCAGTGGAGTTTCTCTGGGTCTCTGGCTGTGATCTTGCCTCTGAGAAAGGACCCTATGGCATGACGCAACACCTTTTCAGGTGCATTGTTGGGGTGTCCCCAATAGGGCAGTGGGATCAGCTGTCTTCCCACACAGTGCACCTGAGCAGGGCCAGATTTAGGTTTGATGAGGCCCTAAGCTACTAAAGGTAATGGGGCCCTTTATATGTCCAGCTGTCCTTTGTCAACAACAAATTGTTGCTGTTTTTTGTGTTGAGTATATGCTATATGGTAATTTATGGACCTAATAGGTATCTCAAGCCATTTGCACATGCAGAATGTAAAGTAAAGGGACCCCTGACCATTAGGTCCAGTTGTGACCCACTCTGGGGTTGCGGCGCTCATCTCGCTTTATTGGCTGAGGGAGCCGGCGTACAGCTTTCGGGTCATGTGGCCAGCATGACTAAGCCGCTTCTGGCAAACCAGAGCAGCGCACGGAAACGCCGTCTAGCTTCCCGCCGGAGTGATACCTATTTATCTACTTGCACTTTGACATGCTTTCGAACTGCTAGGTTGGCAGGAGCAGGGACCGAGCAATGGGAGCTCACCCCGTTGCGGGGATTCGAACTGCTGACCTTCTGATCAGCAAGTCCTAGGCTCTGTGGTTTAACCCACAGCGTCACCCACGTCCCTCATGCAGAATGTAGGCACCCTGTACATAGAAATGAGCAAACCAGTGATATTTTAGGGAGCAGGCTAACAGGCGGGGCCCATGACTTACATCACAGGAGCCTACACAACACAAAACACTGTTGCTCTCTGTAGGTTTTATTTTATTTGTTTTTTATCTTATATTTTGCAAATGTACATCCAGGGTTTTTTTTCCTTTAAATTTTTTGGAGACCCCCACAAGAGTGGGGCCCTAAGCTACAGCTTGTTTAGCTTATACGTAAATCCGGCATTGAGGGATACTTTGGGTGCACCAACACTTTCGCTTGTCCGAAAGGTTTTCTCTTTTCCTGGGAAAACCTGCTCTTTACCACTGAATCGGAGCAGACATCAGTCGAGTTTTCTGCGGATAGATGTTTGCTCCAGTTCGGCAGTAAAGAATGGGTTTTCCTGGGGGGGGGGAAGGGGCAGGGCAAATGGAAATACTCTCATATCCGTTGCCCAGAAAGCATGGAGCGCATGGAAAACCTCTTGGAGCTTTCTAGGCACAAGTGAAGAGTGGACAAGCTCCCATTGGCCGTGGCTCTCCAAGGTTTCTGATGGAGTTCATGCACAGTCCTTGCCAGGGATTAAATTTGCAGCTCCCCAAATTCTCTGTTACTGAACTGTCGCCCTTCCCCTAGCCATGGCTGGGAGAAGACACTGCTGCTTACCGTATTTTTCTCTCTATAAGACGCACCAGACCACAAGACGCACCTAGTTTTTGGAGGAGGAAAACAAGAAAAAATAATATTCTGAATCCCAGAAGCCAGAACAGCAAGAGGGGTCGCTGCGCAGCGAAAGCAGCAATCCCTCTTGCTGTTCTGGCTTCTGGGATAGCTGTGCAGCCTGCATTCGCTCCATAAGATGCACACACATTTCCCCTTACTTTTTAGGAGGGGGGAAAGTGAGTCTTATAGAGCAAAAAAATACGGTACTTGTTACACACCCAGTTCCCCTGCCCTTGAAATTCTTAGAAACTTGGGTAATTTTTAGCAGCCCTGGGTGTGCCTTGCCCACACCCTGCAAATGTCCTAAATTTTCTCTCTTGCCCACAGAGATGTGTTATTTTGAAATGTGTGGAAAACAAAAGGGAGGCGTTGGTAGGTCAAGGCAATATTCGCACTGGGAGCGGATGGTGCGAATCAGGACAGATTCCTGCCAGCAGGCTTACGCTCTAAATGGACACAAAACGCAGGAGAAGGGGAGAGATTGGAAAGCGAAAGAAACGAGCGAGAGTTCAGGTTTTGAAAGGTCGAGTCACAGCAGAGGAAATGCAGGACAAACTGCGTCCAGTATTGAATCAGTAGCATTTTGCACTGAAATAAGGGACAATCCTGTATTATAGGTGGCTACCTTAATTGTAGGGCAGCCCTCCCCTTGCAGTTTTTACCTCTGGTGAGTTAGGATTAGATTGTTTGTCTAATTATCCACAGGATCTGTTCATCCCACAGCCGGAGGGGAACAAGACTGTTTGCAATGCATGTACTGTATTTGCTCTGGCTGCAAAAGGAGAGGCTGAATTGCTGCAGCAGAACAAGTCTGTTTGCAGTCCAAATCTGTGTTTGCATTGCCTGTATTTACTTTGGGTCAGGAGAGAGCTGTTGTGCCCAGCACTTAACAGAGCGGCGGCAGAAATAAGGAGGGTATTTCTGCAGGTGAAGTATGACATTAACTTGGGTCAGGAGCAGTAAGCTGTGCTCTGCACTTGGCGGAACAGCGGCAGTGAATGAAATTTAACACAACGTATTTGCAGTTTTCCTTGGGTCAGGATTCAGGAGGGAAGAAGCGATGACGCTTGGCCCCATCACTTATCAAGGACAGCAGCGGGAGGCATAGAAATCGAGGGGGGAGATGGGACAGGTTTTATAGGGCCCATAAAATTGAGAGACAGGAGGATTTGTCACTGAACGGAGCTCTGTGTCAGCACGGAGCAAGAGGGAACTGCAATTTTTTTGTACTTGATACTGGGCTGGGAGAAAGAGGCGAGGGCAAATGGAGGTGGAGAGACAGAGAGGGTGCCTTGAAACCTGGAGTTTGCGCCTAGCAAACATCAGAGGTTGGGTGAAAGGGAGCTTGTGTTTTCTGTACTCAGGCACCGGCCCAAGACAGTAACCAGGAGCAGGGGGGGTGAAGCTTAAAACTGAACTGTGCTGTTATGGGTCCCCACAGGAATTTTTCAGGGTGGTAAATTAACAAGTACAGTGGTACCTTGGTTCTCAAACTTAATCCATTCCGGAAGTCCGTTCCAAAACCAAAGCGTTCCAAAACCAAGGCACAGTTTCCCATAGAAAGTAATGCAAAACAGATTAATCCGTTCCAGACTTTTGAAAACAACTCCCAAAACAGCAATTTAACATGGATTTTACTATCTAACGAGATTACTGATCCATAAAATGAAAGCAGTAAACAATGTGCTGCAGTCACACAATCAATCAGTAGCTGAACTGGGTTCCACACAGTCACAAAAAAGCCACAAAAATGCAAAATAGCAAAAACAGACCGACCTCAGCGTGTGTGTGGCACTCAAATCAGAAGCGTAACACTCTAAATGGAGCCCGTTCAGCTTCGGAAAAAAGTTCGCACACTGGAACACTTACAGTGTTTGGGTTCCAAGTTGTTTGAGTACCAAGGCGTTTGAGAATCAAGGTACCTCTGTAAGCATAACTAGCATCAGGGAACAGGCATTTCGGGTGACTGAGGGGTGGCAAGGCCTGGGGAGACACCTGCCCTCTGAGAAACTTGTATTCCCGGTCTTACTCCTCCATTGTTTCTCAGTGGGTATGTCTGCTGTTCATTGTGGCATACAATCCAGCCAGACCTTATTTCAGAGTGCAAAAGCCAACCCTATAAATTGTGATTCCTTAGCTTTTAAATTCTAGCAAAGTTAGCCTCTGTCTCACGCCTCGAGATCAAAAATGGCAAAGCCTGCTTTTGCGGTTTGTTCAGTTAATCTACATTTGGGCATACAAGGAAAAGCGATTTGCTCATATACATACAAAAGAGCTTTTGGGTGAGTTTTGGTGACGTACACTTTCTTCCCCAAACAAATATTGATTCAGAATTGTGTTGGATAGGGTGGCAGTAGCTAATGCTTAGTGCTTTAATTACTAAAATGAGAAATGCCCGGGTTTTATCCTTTAACCTAGAAACTCAATACCTCATACCAGGTGTGTTTGGAGGGGGCACTTTCTGTGTTGCATGGGAAAAAAACTCTGCACATGCTTAAGGATGCTTCTCCATTTGTTTGCAAAGTGATGCATTTATTTTTTTTTGCATTGGACAAGCATTTAAGGAATCTTTCATTACATACTTTTTTTACGTTTTGCGGCTTTTTGTTGATTTTATATGTTTGCGAGCTTTGAGACTATTGTTGTATAAAGCAACAAATATTATTTTTATTACCGTTACTGTTAACAAACGGCTGGAGGCAAGGCTTTTATGCCCCCTGGCACTGTTATTAAGGATTTTTTATTCCTTGTACAGTAAAACCATAGTTTAAGATAAGATGCCTTTGAATTTATGATGCAGGTGCCCCGTTGTTTATATCTCTTGGGGGAAGGTATTTGTCGATGGCTAAGAATTAATGCAACCCATTCACCATAGCTTAAGCATTTGTGAGAGTGTGTCTGCAGTGTGTTAGGATTATTCCCATACACAAATGAATGTTAGTTCCAAAGATTGTTAAATCAAATCAGTTTAAATCACGATTTAAATCACTAGTCAGTAAGAACGGATTTAAATCATTTTTTTACAGAAAGACGCATTCTTTCTGGTATAATCTTAATATTTACAACCAGATGAAGGTTTCATTTTTGGAATAATAAATTTTCAGAGTAGTTTTTACAGTTATAGCAAAAATTACTGATTTGGTTATACCATTAGAAATACATAGACAGATGATTATGAAATTATTGTGAGGTTTAATAAGTTAGCTGTTTATATTGGGACAACTTTTCTGCTGTACTGTACTTTATTGGAAGGAGAAAAATAATCATTTCCTTAATAACAATTTCAACAATTTAACTAAAACAATAACATTATAGCATATGTATCCATGTTGGTTAACTGATGTGGTTAAACAATTTTTTTTTAGGAAAATAAAACTTAGATTGAGTTTTAGCACACATGAAAAACTTAAAACAAATCCTTATTTCCTGACGAATAGCCTTCGGACTATAACGTAACTTAAATAGAAAACTATCTTTAGAAAGATTTTTTCCTCCAAAAGCATTTTATTTTAAAAATCCAATTTAAATTTTAAAAAATCCAATTAAAAATTTTAAAATCTATTAAAAAAAAAATCATATGGGTTTTATCCACCCATATGATTGGCGACTATTGGCCAAGTCACTGATCCTATCCCTGCATCTTGAAGGGGCAGTTATTTCACTGTTTACTTGAGTGGAGCGGCGTCTTTTCATAGGGATGCTTTGGTTCTGAGGACTACCGCATCAGGGAAAGCGACAAGCGGTCAGAACCACTGAAAGTTTGGGAGCTGCTGTTGTATGCGAACGAGGGGCGAATGCAAGGAAATAATCTCTGGTTACTTGTTAATGCAACAAAGGCCCCAGTGTTCCTTCTCGTCTCTGAATAGAATTTTATGTTCTGGAAAAAGTTGTCACGTGAATCCACTCGTAAGTGCATCAACTGACAGAACGTAATTACTGGACACGCAGGAAGCACTGAAAACGAATGTACTGTACCTAACTTTTAATTAAAACTCACCCCCTCTGAAAACCCAGCACCCCCCTCTCCTCTGTTCAGTTCCTGGAGAAAACAGTGATGGAAGCTACTTGGCTGTGCTGTGGAGTTGTGACTGAGAGGGAAATAGCTGGAGAGAGGCCTGAAGAAATTCAGGTCATCCTCTGCAACAAGCGACAACAATTAGCTATAACGTCGTTCATCGCTTCTGCTCAGACTGCACAGAAAAAGCATTTTGGTTCCTGAAATTCATTCCAATGGTGCAGACAAAATATACCACATTTTTCGCTCCATAAGACGCACCTGACCATAAGACGCACCTAGTTTCTAGAGGAGGAAAACAAGAAAAAAAAATATTCTGAATGAAACAGTGGATATATGATTTTTGTGGTTCATGCTGTGGCCGCAGACATGCGATTTGACAGTGAGTTTGGGGTAGCCCAATGCAAAAATCCTGAGGGTCCATGTGGATCTGTGCTTTGTAACAGTGTATGTGGTTTTTTTTTTTTTTTTGGTGCAGGCTGTGCTGTGTGATGGTACAGGTGCTATGGACATGCTATGTGATCTGATGGTGAATTTGGGGTGACCCAATGTAAAAATCCTGAGGATCCATGGGCTTTTACCTTTCCCCTCCGAGGCAGCCTCCTTTATCTCTAGAGCCCCTTATCTCCCTCCCGATCCCTTGCCAATCAGCTGCTCAGTGGCTTTGTTTCAACACCCCCTTCCCTCTTGTTTGCCTTAGTGTCTTTTCCTTAGCTGGAGCAGTTTTTTTGCTCCTCCTCTTCTTCTAATTTCTCTCCTCCTTGCTTTAATCTTCCTGTCTCCTCTCCTTGCAAGTTCGCTCTTTTACCGCCCCCCCGCCCCCGGCAGGCTCCTTTATCACTAGCATCCCTTATCTCTCTCCAATTGCTTGCCAATCCGTGACTTTGTTTCAACACCCACTTCCTTCTTTCAAAAAAAGAAGCACAATCTGCTTTTCGCCCCTGGGCAGTTTGGCTCCAGGGACCACGCATTTGCGCCATAAGGCGCACAGACATTTCCCCTTACTTTTTGGGAAGAAAAAAGTGTGTCTTATGGAGCGAAAAATACAGTAACTGATAGAATTCTACAGGGTGGGGTATTAGTGTGTGAAAACTGTCCCGATCTAGTGATCTCCAGGCACGCACCTCCAGATGGTGGAGATCTCGGGTGCCATCCTGGCACCCAGGCATCTTCACTTGGTCGCAAGTGGTCGAGAGCCGGGTGCAAAATGCGTCTGGCGACTGGCTAATTTTGAATATTGGCTAGATCTGCCTCCCTGTGCTGCCTCTACAGCAGTCTATCAGTGAATAGGTGCTGCTGGTCTCCTCCAACCCCTAGAAAGGAAATGGTGGGGGCCGTGACAGTGTTTGATTCAGGCAAGTTTGATTTTCTTCCTCCTCCCCGCCTGCCTTGTTCCTGATGTAGATCTTCACTTACCCTTTCATCCTTGGTGGAGGGACACAATTTTGTGGTTTGCCTCAGGTGCCAAAATGTCTTGGGCTGGCCCTGTTTCTTTTTTAGAGTCTTAGCCCTTATGGGAGGGAGATGTTTATACAGGACCTATTGGAAAAAGAAGGGCAGACTGATCTCTTCCGCATGCGTTCCCCCATAGCTGTCAACCGTCCCTTATTTGGTGGGAAACTCCCTTATCCCAGCGCCGTGTCCCGCTGCTGTCCCTTATTGATGATGTCCCTTAGATTTCCCAGGTTTCAAAGGAAGCAGCTCCTCTCCCTCCCTCCCTGCCGGCCAGGGAGGAGGGAGGCTCCAACTGTGTTGCTTGGCTGCGTTGCTCACCCAATAAGGAGTCTAAGAATGACTGGGGGGTGGAGCTTGCATGCCTTGTGCCGATCAAATCGGCCGCTTTGCCTGGGGACTTGCCTTTGCTCAGCGCTTCCCAGCGGAGAGGTGACGGTGGTTTTCCTTGCTGCATCCCCTTTGCTGGGTTGCTGCGCTGTGGGAACCACCGCTTGAGGCTTCGTTTGGCTGCTGGCTGGGCTTTCTGCCTTTGGCTTGGAGGGGCTCAGAAGTTGAACATACCTGGGCTGGGAAAATCCCATATTTTGGCTGCTGATCCCTTATTTTCGAGGCTGCTGGTCCCTTATTTTCAAATCTGTAAGTTGACAGCTATGCTCTTCCCGCCTTCCGATTTTGCTTCCATAGCATTCCAGGCAGTGTTAGAAACTGAGATAATAAAGCTAGGAGCTAATCGACACCTTAAACTTAGGTTATGGGCGCTAAAACAGAAAGTCTAGGTGCGATTTTTTTATACCAGTAATACGAAGCTGAAAATGAACTGTGGTTAAAATATTATGTTCATTTTTCACATGGCCTAGTCCTTCCCCTGCCCACCCCCCTAATATTCTTAAGAGGGTCTATTCTCCAGTCTTCAGAGAGTAGCTGGAAGTGGGGAGGCAGAAAAAACTCCTCCTTTCCTTCCACTCTGCAGCTTTAATCTGAAATTTCAGGTGCAGTTCTGTGCCCAGAGCTCAGAAACTGCACGCACTAATGAAATTACCCATCACAAAATGTGCCTAGAACAATGGCAGTTCCGAACACTGATTCCAAGACATTTGCAGTGGTGCTGCTATCAGTGTTCGAAACTCCCAGGCTCTGTAAATGTACAGTGGTACCTCGGGTTACAGACGCTTCAGGTTACAGACTCCGCTAACCCAGAAATAGTACCTTGGGTTAAGAACTTTGCTTCAGGATGAGAACAGAAATCACGCGGTGGCAGCAGGAGGCTCCATTAGCTAAAGTGGTACCTCAGGTTAAGAACAGTTTCAGGTTAAGAATGGACCTCCAGAATGAATTAAGTTCTTAACCTGAGGTACCACTGTATTTGCTTGCATGTATTATTATTAGTTCTTCTTTTAAATGTAGTCCCTGCCTTTCTGTAGAACGTCCAAGGCACCCACTGGATATAATCACTATCCAATAGGTATGATTGTTGCACCGAAAATGCACAACATACTTCAGGAGGAAAAACAGCACTTGTGAGGAGTAGATTTTGCGTTTCCTGTGTGCAGCTTGAATCGCTGCATGCAAAACAAAACAGAACTGTGTGAAACCGGTTTGGCCAGAGCAGGATACGAAGAATTAACATGTGTATCATAGTCAGTGTCTGAAGTTACCAGGACACCAGGAGCTTTGCGGCAATCCAGAGGCAAGGGCAGCCAGAGGACCAAGGAGCACATAAGAGCTCTGGAAGACCTAAGCCACATTCAAGCATTGTTCCTGACCAGGAAACAGCAAGATGCGTAGCAGGCATAGGGCCATGTTGAGAAGGAAGAACTCCAGCTGTCGGAAGCCTGCTCACTTCCCCAGTTAAGTCACTGGGAAGTCAGGGAAGCTCCACAAGTTTCAGTAATTCAGTTGTTGTTGTTGTTTAGCCGTTTAGTCGTGTCCGACTCTTTGTGACCCCATGGACCAGAACACGGCAGGCCCTCCTGTCTTCCACTGCCTCCCGCAGTTTGGTCAAACTCATGCTGGTAGCTTCGGGAACACTATCCCACCATCTCGTCCCCTTCTCCTTGTGCCCTCCATCTTTCCCAACATCAGGGTCTTTTCCAGGGAGTCTTCTCTTCTCATGAGGTGGCCAAAGTATTGGAGCCTCAGCTTCAGGATCTGTCCTTCCACTGAGCACTCAGGGCTGATTTCCTTCAGAATGGATAGGTTTGATCTTCTTGCAGTCCATGGGACTCTCAAGAGTCTCCTCCAGCACCATAATTCAAAGGCATCAATTCTTCGGCGATCAGCCTTCTTTATGGTCCAGCTCTCACTTCCATACATCACTACTGGGAAAACCATAGCTTTTACTATACGGACCTTAATCCGTCTTCGGTAATTCAGTAGGACCCCCCCCCCCAAAAGGCTTCTGACTAAACCACTAGACATGACTGAAAGAACCACATCTGTTTCCCCACCCCATCTCTCTCTGTCCTGTTTCATATAAAATGATGGAATCGGTTAAAAGGGCCTGCGGTCAAGGGAAGCCAAGTCCAGCCCCCCTACTTTCTCTTAGGCAGCATCACCCCAGGTATTTTTCTCCCCTAGCCTGGCTGTCACCAGATGGAAGAATAAAAATGACACAGTGGTACCTCAGGTTAAGAACTTAATTCGTTCTGGAGGTCTGTTCTTAACCTGAAGCACCACTTTAGCTAATGGGGCCTCCCACTGCCACCGCGCCACCGGAGCACAATTTCTGTTCTCATCCTGAAGCAAAGTTCTTAACCCTAGGTAATATTTCTGGGTTAGCAGAGTCTGTAACCTGAAGCGTATGTAACCCGAGGTACCACTGTATAAGGTGTCAGCAGGAAATGTACTCCCCAGTCGGTGTATTTAGGATTGCAACCCGGGGCTAGCCCTAGAAATGTTGGCCTTCGTGCACTAAATCTTGTGAGTCCTGTCAAACAAGGCTTGCTTCTGGCAACGGAGCAATTGGCAGCTCGGTCTTTAATTATTTCCCTGTTGCTTACAAAGTATCGGCTTCCGTTTCCACCAGCTTCCCTATAAAACAACAACAACAACAAGCCCTGCATTTCGAGGGAGTCTTAACCACGATACAAATAATCTCTCTCTCAACTTTGTTAGGAGACCTGAGCGAGCAAGCCCATAAATCTCCACCCTGAGGTTGGCATCAGTAGCGGAGAATTGGGGTGCAGGGGGTGCGGTCGCCCCGGGTGCCATCCCTGAAGGGGAGGTGACAAAATCCCCCCTGGGCGGATCGTCGCCATGCCAATAGGGACACGGCGTGCTGTGAGGCCCATAGCCGTCAACTTACAGATTTGAAAATAAGGGACCAGCAGCCTCAAAAATAAGGGATCAGCAGCCAAAATAAGGGATTTTAGTCAACCAGCAGCCAAACGAAGCCTCAAGAGGTGGTTTCCACAGCGCAGCAACCCGGCAAAGGGGATGCAGCAAGGGAAACCACCGTCACCTCTCCGCTGGGAAGCGCTGAGCAAAGGCGAGTCCCCAGGCAAGGCGGCCAATTTGATTGGCACAAGGCATGCAAGCTCCACCCCCCAGTCGTTCTTAGACTCCTTATTGGGTGAGCAACACAGCCAAGCAACACAGTTGGAGCCTCCCTCCTCTCTGGCCGGCATGGAGGGAGGGAGAGGAGCTGCTTCCATTGAAACCTGGGAAATTTACCGGACAACATCGATCCGGGACAGCAGCAGGAAACGGCGCTGGGATAAGGGAGTTTCCCGCCAAATAAGGGACGGTTGACAACTATGGTGGGGCCTCAGCCACCCTACAGCTGGGGGAGAGGAGGCAGCGGGTGGGATGGGCTGTCATGGGTGCTGCATCCCTATGGTGCCCAAGAGGCTTCCTCCGCCGCTAGTTGGCATTTCCACCTGCGAAGTCCCTTAGAAGCCTTGTTTGTGCCATCCGAACTTTGGGAACCAGTAGGTCTTAAGGACAGCCTTGCTGGAATGCAGACCTCTCTTCATTGCAGTTGGACTTTTCCTACTGCCTCTCCGCCTGCCCCTTCTAAATCTCTCCCTGGGTCACTCTGGAGTCTTCTTGCTGTTATTTTTGCATAGAGTACAGCACATACTTTCGTGGCATCCTAATAGGCCTCATTTATACTACGTGAAGACAAGTTGTCTCAGGCCTGTTTACAAACCCCTAATAAGCGCCAGGCCACCCAGTTTGTCCAGCTGACGGCTGTTCTCAAGTGTCAGTGCACTACCAGGTTGGACTTGCAGGGAACAAGTGCCTCAATAGAGTTGTTGCTTTGGGCATCATTATATGTCATTTATTGATGAGGAAAGATAATTTGGAAAGGGTAGAAGAAGCGAGTATCTGATCTAATTCTTGCTCATTCTTCTTATGAGCTCCAGAGGTGTTCGGAACACCTTTAAATGTGTCCCCTTAGAAGCCCTAACTTAGCTGGAACGTAACCAAATACAGTGGTACCTCGGGTTAAGTACTTAATTCGTTCTGGAGGTCCGTTCTTAACCTGAAACTGTTCTTAACCTGAAGCACCACTTTAGCTAATGGGGCCTCCTACTGCCGCTGTGCCGCTGCTGCACGATTTCTGTTCTCACCCTGAAGCAAAGTTCTTAACCTGAGGTAATATTTCTGGGTTAGCAGAGTCTGTAACCTGAAGCGTATACAACCCAAGGTACCACTGTATTCAGGATTCAAAAGCATGTAATCCTCAGTTTAGGCCATCTCCTCTTTCTTTGCCGTACGCCAGCTCATTCCTGACAACGCAATGTCTTCAGATAGCAGCCACAAATGCTGGTCCAAAGTCAGCCCAAAGCAGAGTGCCAACAGTGGCTCCTACATAGTCACAACCAGGGAGGAGTCAAGGTCCAAGGTCCAAGGAAACAGGATCCCCACCGTGAGGGACAAGTTGCTTGGATAAAGGAGCAAGTTCTATTTGTAGTTTTTTCTTTTTTCTTTATTTAACATAATTGTTACGAAATATAAGCAAAATATTGCAAATACATACATACATACATACATACATAATCTTTCAGATAAGCACATTTATATGAAAAAAGGAACAAAAGATAAGAAAAGAAAAAAGAAGAAAAAAAGTTGGAAGAATTTCTTCCAAGTTTATTCTACACATATCTCAATATGAAAATAATAATAAAATTTCATTGACTTCCATCGCTTACACTGCACTTCCTCTATACATTTTAAGCAAGATTGTATCTGTTATCCCATATTTCCCCCACACAAATATTCTAATCAGTAAGTTTTCTAAACCTTTCATAAATCTATTCTAAACATAACCAATACCTTACATTTAATCCTTGTCTACATAAATAATCATTTAGACATTTCCATTGTTTCTGGATTATATTTTTTGGTTTTTGTCTTAGCAAATCAGTCAACAAGTCAGGAGCAAGTTCTAAGGTCAAGACATCATTAGGTCTAACAGTGTTTCTCAAACTTGTAGTCCCCGGCTGTCGTTGACTACAACTCCCAACCTCTCTAACCACTGTCCCTGCTAGCTAGGGATGATGGGAGTTGTAGTCCAACAACAGCTAGGGACCTAAGTTTGAGAAACACCGGTCAGGTATGTCAAGGCTGGCCCTTGTGGGTGGTGGGCAGCTTAGGCTAGTACTGCAACTCCCTCCGGCGTCTAAGAGGATTGTGTTGTAGGCCTTAAAAAGTGGCTTAGAGTACAGTGGGTTAAGATAGCAGAGGCTTAGCGTGGTCAAAGCTTGTTGAGGCTTATGCCGAGAGTCACATTACATGAGAACCAAGTCACTTCTGCATAAGGCAGTGTGAGAATCCGGCCTGCATTTTTGTCATGTTTGGTGAATGCATATGTGCCTCCCAATGTACACAGAGGCAAGCTATGACTAGTATCTGATTCTTCCCTGTGAGCATGCAGTGAAGCAGAAATATTTTGCCATGTGTCAAACCCCGCTGAATATTTTGAGCACAGGAGCATAAGTTTCCTATGTGGAAGTTATTCCCATGCAAGGAATTTTCTTCTGGTCCGGGCGGTCCTTATTCTTCCTTGGATTACCGTGGCCCTGCCGTGGTTGCTGTCAATTCTCTCCTCACCCCCTATAAAGATATTTGCAATTTCAATTCCGCAGAGAGAGACTGTGAGCTAAAGGCTCCAGCCGTTTCCATTTCCTGTTCATTTATTTAATGTTACTTTTATGTCCCAACTTTCCTCCACGGAGTTCAATGTGTACAGGCTTCTCCCTCCACCTCCATTGAATCCTCACAACAATTCTGCGAGGTAGGTTAGGCCAGGAGATGGTGACTGGCCCAAGTACACCCAGTGGGCTGAGTGGAGATTTGAAAGCTGATCACCCAGGCTCTGGCTTGATGCTGGAACCACACAAGCTCTAGTTCCTGCAGAAAATTCACCCAGGGGGAAAAACCAACAACAACCCACCGCGAATTCCCCATTGCTAGAGAGAAAACAAAACCTACAGCCCTCCTCCTGCTGAGCTGACGACTGTAGAAATATTTGCCTGACAGCTGGTGTGATCCCTGCCCCATTGGGCTGGAACGGGTGGCATGCATAGTAGATGCCGGTTATTTGAAAATGACGACATTCAGTCACCCTCCAGCCACCATCACACCGAGGCTGAGCTTGCCTGCTTTCCTCATGCGACACATCCAGGTTTCAGCCGACTGTTTCTGCAAAGGACTCCCAGCCCCCTTTCTTCTTCTTCGAGCCGGCGAGTCCCTCTCCACCGATTCCACCCCGATCTGCCGAAAAGAATTGCGGTTCTGGCTGCTGTCCAAGTGAGAGGGGGACTGTGCCAGGCTGGCTGGGAGGAGGAGGACGACGAGGCCAATGACATGACTCAGATGAGCTCTTCTAATTATAAAGCACAGCCGGGGGTAGGATGGAGTATTTAAAGGTGTCGGAAGGACAGGAAGACGGTTTCCTGATGCCAGTTCTTCCTACACTTCAGCCAAGCAGGACACACACAGCATGCTTCGGACTCGGGGTTATAACTCTACGCCCCAGTTGAAATGAGGGGTGCAGAATATGGCACCTGCTCTGGTAGAAGAACCTGACCAAAGGTAAGGGGGCAGTGTGTCCAATTTTAGCTCTCTAGTACAGTGGTACAGTGGTATCTCGGGTTACGTTACCTTTGGGTAACGTAATTTCGAGTTATGAACGTGGCAAACCCAGAAGCGTTTTATCGCGCCGTGCGTGTGCGCAGAAGCGACGCTTGCGGATACGGACTTTTCGTATGGGCTCCCGGGACGAATTAAGTTCGTATCCGGAGGGTCCACTGTACTTTGGTTCTCAAATGCCTTGGTACTCAAACAACTTGGAACCCAAACACTGCAAACCCGAAAGTAAGTGTTCCGGTTTGCGAACCTTTTTCGGAAGCCAAACGTGCTCTGTTTTGACTGTTGCACTTGAGATTTGAGTGCCACACTTCCGTTTTGAGTGTTAATGCTGAGGTCTGTCTGTTTTTGCTATTTACTTTGCGTTTTTGTGACTGTGTGGAACACTGCAGTACATTGTTTATCACTTTCATTTTATGGATCAGTGGTTTCGTTAGATAGTAAAATCCATGTCAACTTGCTGTTTTAGGGGTGGTTTTTAAAAGTCTGGAACGGATTAATCCATTTTGCATTACTTTCTATGGGAAACCGTGCCTTGGTTTTGGAACGCCTTGGTTTTGGAATGGACTTCCGGAACGGATTAAGTTTGAGAACCAAGGTACCACTGTAAATATTTCTGGCCTCTTGCATTGATGCGGGTGCCGCATCAACCAGCCTGTGTCGTATAGTTTAATTTCTAGTCCTGTCCTGGTTTTTGAGGCATTGCTCTACTGCAGCTGTTGTTGAGAGAGTTTCTGATATTTTTATTAGAAGGCTTGGAACTGGTCAGAGCTACAAAGGTCTATAGCTATCACACATCCAAAGGATTGGCAAGGGTTATGCGAGGAGACTTGTGAGATGCCTGGAGGTGTGCTGTTCCTGTTGCAGGGTTTTTGTTGTCATAATGGCAAGCGCAGTGATCTGTCAGCTTGGGCCTTCCCAAATTCAGACCTCGCCTCTGTCATTAACCTGTTAGGCAGGCTTAGGCAGCAGCAATACAAGAACAAATTACTCACCTACTTTACAGGGTTGTTGTAGAAGTTTTCAGTACAATGTGGCTGATATTTTTTACATGGGCATTGTCCTATTACGGATTGAATAGCAGACTAATTGTTACAGTTAGATAGTATCACATATAAATAACTTTATACATTTTCTCCTTACCAATCTAGTTGCTGATCACTATAATTTACCTGTGCTTTGGATTTTGGGGGTCAGACTGGTCTGCAATTTTTTTAAAAAAATGGTTTAGGACAATTTTTAACCTTGGCTCTTTGCCTGTGTGAAGCAGGCCAATGTCTGCCAGACTCAACCTCTGTTTAAACGTTAGTTGGGGTAGATAATGTAAACTCTCCCCCCAAAAAAGTCTGGTGTTTTTATGCTCAGGTGGTTTTTGTTTACAGGAGGGAGAAATAGTCCCCATGATAGGAAGTTGTACTTTGGGGTGTTATTTACTATGTGTAATGACAATGAAGGGGCGCGGGTGGCACTGTGGGTTAAACCACAGAGCCTAGGACTTGCTGATCAGAAGGTCGGTGGTTCGAATCCCTGCGACGGGGTGAGCTCCCGTTGCTCGGTCCCTGCTCCTGCCAACCTAGCAGTTCGAAAGCACTGGCGGGAAGATGTTTCCATGCGCTGCTCTGGTTCACCAGAAGCAGCTTAGTCATGCTGGCCACATGACCTGGAAGCTGTACGCCGGCTCCCTCGGCCAATAAACCAAGATGAGCGCCGCAACCCCAGAGTCGGTCACGACTGGACCTAATGGTCAAGTGTCCCTTTACCTTTACCTTTAATGACAATGAAGAGTCACTACAATGTGTGATACACACACACCCTCCCCAATATGCATAAGAACAACCATGGAAGTAGTTTTATGTCATGATTTGTTGTTGCTGTTTAGTCGTTTAGTCCTGTCGGACTCTTCATGACTCCATGGACCAGAACACGCCAGGCTCTATATGCCTGTTGTCTTTGTCCATGGAGTTTTCTTGGCAGGGATACTGGAGTGGCTTGCTGGTTCCTGCTCCAGGTGGATCACGTTTGGTCAAAACTCTCCACTATGACCTGTCCATCTTGGGTGGCCCTGCACGACATAGCTCATAGCTTCTCTGAGTTATTCAAGCTCCTTCGCCACGGCAAGGCAGTGATCCATGAAGGGGGTCATGATTTGTAGCAAGGGCCAAAGACCTGCTCTGGAATATATTTATGGCTTGAATTGGAAAAAAGGCAATACATTAAAAAAAATACAGTGGCACCTCGGGTTAAGAACTTAATTTGTTCTGGAGGTCTGTTCTTAACCTGAAACCATTCTTAACCTGAAGCACCACTTTAGCTGATGGTACCTCCTGCTGCCGCTGCGCGATTTCTGTTCTCATCCTGAAGCAAAGTTCTTAACCCGAGGTACTATTTCTGGGTTAGTGGAGTCTGTAACCTGAAGCGTATGTAACCTGTAGCATCTGTAACCTAAGGTACCACTGTATTGGTTATGGGGTGAAATGGGGAGCAGCTGGTGTGTTATCATTGCTGAAATTAAGCAGGTACAGACAGACCTTATCACTCCCTTGGATGGGAGAACATTGGGAGAGTAGGATATATTTCTTAAAAATAAGTGTTCATGTTGCTTTCTTCACACCATTGCAATATTATCAACACGGGCCAAGGTTGTTGGCATCTTTCTTTCATTTTTTTTGGTCAAAGTTTTATTAAACTTTAAAATGTTCACATATATATTCCAGATTCCAAATTTATTATACATTTCTCTTTAAACCTTGACTTCCCGGCGTTCGCTCCACACTGTTCTTAATCCTATCCCATTTACAATATTGCATTCTAACCAACATTTCACCTAAGACACATAATTCTATTTCATGTGTTATCAACCTTCTACCACTCCTCATGTTTCAAATCCTGCTCGCGATTTCATCTGATTATATATTTTTTCAGATATTTCAAAAAGGTCTTCCATGAATAGCCTGCCATTCTGGTTTCTTACTTTTGCCGTTAGTTCTGCCAGTTCTGCATAGTCCATTTGCTTTAGAATCCATTCTTCTTTTACTTGTTTCTTTCGTTTTTAAGCAGCTAGTGCCTAGGTTGATTCAGTTGTCCAGAATAGGCCAGCATGACTTCTGATTCCTAAACAAAGCCCATGTGGAGACGTTCTGTCTCTCTGGAGCACAACAGGATAAGAAGGAAAGCACATTTCTCCTAAGCTACCTTTCAGAACAGAGAGAACCATATAAAGATCCTTAGAAGGAAGGGTAGGGGAAAATGTAATAAATACAAAAAACGACACAATTCACACTGTGTTTTAGTGCTGAGGAATATGAACTGGGGAAGAAGACGAAAAACTTGCTAACCCACAATACGTCCACCAGCGGATAGGCTGCGAGCTGAAAGTAATTTAAGAATATATTCCCATTGTTCATTTAACTAGCAACAAAGGTCCAGTGAAAGGAGGAAAGACCATCTGCCACCAAAGCCACATTTTAACCACAAGTCTATAACTCTTTCGTTCTGTGTTCAGGACCAGGATGCTGAGATACATTCTCTAAATGCAGCAACCCTGTAGAAAGGCCAGGAGTGAACGGGACAAAAGTGAATGCATTCTTTTATCAGCAGAAACGGGGACGCCAACAACATCTCCCTCTCTTATTCTTCAGTGTTTTCCAGGGAGAAAAAGAGCAGAACATTCCATTAGTTTGCTTCTTAGCAGCTTGCCCCCATGGGACCCCAGTGCTAAAAGGCCCCAGTATTGGTGTAATGGAGTCTCATCTGTGGGCAACTCTGGCAGCAAAACGATGTCACTTTAAGCTATGGCTTCATTGAATGTGATTTGATTGTTCAGTGATTTGGGGCTAGGGCTGGAAAGGGGAGCAAAATGTTTGCAGCGGAAGCAACCATGTTCCTCACTCTTAACTGAGCATTATCTGTAGGACATTAGCGCATCTGCAAGAAACACTAGGTAAACGTAAAGGTAAAGGACCCCTGACAGTTGAGTCCAGTCGTGGCCGATTCTGGGGTCGTGGCTCTCATCTCACTTTACGGGCTGAGGGAGCCGGCATACAGCTTCCGGGTCATGTGGCCAGCATGACTAAGCCACTTCTGGCGAACCAGAGCAGCACAAAGAAACACCGTTTACCTTCCCGCCGGAGTGGTACCTATTTATCTACTTGCGCTTTGATGTGCTTTCAAACTGCTAGGTTGGCAGGAGCTGGGACTGAGCAACAGGAGCTCACCCCATTGTGGGGATTCGAACCGCCGACCTTCCGATCGGCAAGTCCTAGTCTCTGTGGTTTAGACCACAGCGCCACCCACAAGAAACACTAACAGATGGTAAAGGGGGGGCAGAGAGTAAAGGGAGGGCATTTGTAAAATGTATGCCCTCTGAGTTCCCTTTTGCGCCCAATTATTAACCTTAGCTTTTCTTCAAGCAACAGGGAATATAGCCATTCAAAGGGTGCATTCAGACTTCCTTTTGCGCTGCGCTTTCCAGGCACATGTCTGGGCTTTAAAGATTCGCATTTGAGCATTTCTTTCTTTCTTTCTTTCTTTCTTTCTTTCTTTCTTTCTTTCTTTCTTTTTATCCTAGCCTTTTCCCTGTGAAAACAAGTGTTTTACCGCTGAATTGGAGCAAACAACAGTCTGTGGAAGGCCTGGCCTGTGTCTGGAACACATGCTTAGAAACGTTTCACAAATGGAAGTCTGGATGAGCCCTCAAATGTCGGCATCCATGGCAGCTCTGCTGCCACTCACCATGTTTCATGCGTAAAAATAAATGTGCAAAAAGAGCCAACATCACGGCAGCAGAATGATCCCACAATAAGACCTTACGCAACATACAGGCAAGACACAACTGGGCAGGCATTAAGAAACCAAAATGTTTCCCACAGTGCACAACACCATGGGTCAGCCCACACAAGGGCTTGAACCCGGAGCGTTACCAGCAGCCTGCAGGTAACTCCATTTTTGAGCAGCAAACATGCAGGGCTTCACCCTGAAGTCACAAGGCAGCTTGCATCAATTACAACACAACATTGATATTAAAAACACAACATTTAAAACAACAATATAGGAGACACCAGACTTGCAGCAGTAGAGACCGGGTTCCTGTTGAGTTTTTGTGTGTGTGTTTTTGTGTGGAATCCCGAGGCAGACTACCTAGAACAGTTTTGAGATAAGTGTTAACAAATACAGTATTGAAAAGGCAAATCCTTGTTGAGCCAGACCATTTGTGCTTGCCGCATCCCCCAGAACATGATTTCACCTTGGCTCTCATCAGTAGGGTTCCCACTTTTATGTTCTTGAGTTCTCCAGATGTGAGAAAAGAGTAAGGCAGGCAGCCCCATGACAGATAAACACCTGGGATGTGTGTTTTCTTGCTAAGCCTTAAATACTGCTGTCAGGGGCTCAGGAGCAGAGGCACAGGGAAGAGGGGAAATGGAGAGCGAAGGGGAAGAATCCGAGGGGAGCGTAGGAGAAGAGGACAGTGGTCAGAGGGATTCCATGAGCCTCTCCAGCGAATCGGAAGATTCACAGAAGGGGGCGCCAGTGGCCAGGGGCAGGGGGGTCCCAGGGGGAACGCCCCAGGAGCAAGGGGGCAGCAGGGACTCCCAGAGCAGTAGTTGGAAATCAGGACCAGCTTCCCCACCAGAGCAGAGTGGGGGGGAAGAGTCCCAGGCATCGGGGCCAGTGCATTCCCCACCAGGGAGAGAAGACGAGGCAGAGCTGACCACGCCTCCGCGGGACAGCAGAGAATGAGGATTGGGAACCGGGTCCTAAAGCCCGACGGAGGCAGGGGGAGGACCTAAGCGACTCAGCGTCGGAAGAGTCCAGAAAGGGCAATGCCCCAGCGGGCAGGAGGACCCAGAGGAGGAGAGAGCAGCGGAAAAGGTGGAGCAGGGCTAGGATCTTAAACTGGTGTCAGAGGGGAGGAGACTCAGACGGGACTTCGCCGATCTAGGGGTTAAGACGTAGGGCTGCACGCTGTGGCTTTGAAATGGAAACTGAACTTCAATAAAGACTTTTATACATTACCACAGCCTAGCATTGGTCCTCTGTGAGCTGGGACCTAGAGGCAGCTCTGACAACTGCGGTTGTCTCTGGCTGCAGAGTTTGATGGGTCCCTCTTCCCCTCACGGCTATGAAAATGGAGTGGGAGAAAGTGGGGGAAGGGTAGTTTCAGTAGGAACGTCATTTTTAGCTCTTGCACATGTAACATGACACCATTACTGTGGGAAACATGCAGGTGGCGCTGTGGTCTAAGCCACTGAGCCTCTTGGGCTTGCTGATTGGAAGGTCGGCGGTTCGAATCCCCATGACGGAATGAGCTCCCGTTGCTCTGCCCCAGCTTCTGCGAACCTAGCAGTTTGAAAGCACACCAGTGCAGGTAGATAAATAGGTACCACTGCGGCGGCAAGGTAAATGGTGTTTCCGTCACAGTGCTCTGTTGCACCAGAAACGGTTTAGTCCTGTTGGCCACATGACCCGGAAAAGCTGTCTGTGGACAAACACCAGCTCCCTCGGCCTGAAAGCGAGATGAGTGCCGCAATCCCATGGTTGCCTTTGACTGGACTCCTCTCTTTGTGTTTCTTGCTCATAGAAGCTAGCCTACTGTAGAAAGGCAAAATGTTATATTAGTTGTTGTGGGCATAGAATCATGGAACTGTAGAATTGGAAGGGACCCTGTGGATCATCTATTCCAGCCCCCTGCAATTTAAAAAGTGCAGCTGTCCCATGCAGGGATCAAAACTGCAACCTATGCATGATCCAACCAACTCCAACCAACTGAGCTATCCAGGCTACTGACATACACTTGTGACCTTTCCTGTCTTTCATTTCACAGAAAGGATCCAAATTCGCATGTGGAGAAGCCGAGATCCTCTGGCACGATGACTTCTGGTAAGTTGGCTCTCCCTGTATTTTTCTTCCACCTCTTGTCCTCTCGTGAATGATGTATTCTAAGATTACCCGATTTTTTTCAAAGAATCTGGGGACACTTTTTTTTTTAAAGAGAAAAATAGTTAATTTTTAAAATAAAAAATATTAAGAAGTAATATCTTATCTTCTATGGTCTCCTCTGTCACGTGGTCTTCCTCTGGGCCCCGGCCTGCTCTCTTGGAGCACTAGCCACCGTGGGGCAGGCTCGGGTTGGGCCTGGGCTTGGCCACATGTCCTTGCCCTCCTGGTGCTCTCCTACCTCTCCTCCTCAGCGGCAGCGGCGGCACAGCAAGGTCGGGGCTCCCTCTTTTTTCTCCTTCTTCTTTCTCTCTCTTCCTTCTCCTTCTCCTCTCCTCCTTCTCCTTGCGCTGTCTCCGGGGTTTTTACTGGCCCCAGAGCGCCGCCGGACAGTCGGCCGGACGCTCTTGCTCCCGGCTCGATTTGGGTCATGTGTGTGTGTGTCAGCCATTCCGCCAGTTGACGCGCCGGGCGTCCCCGGTTCCCCCTTGGCAGTGGCGGTGGCAGTCTCAGCAGCCAGGAACCAGCCTGGTAGCGCAGTTGGCTCTGGCTGGCTTCAGGAGCTGCTCGCTGCCATGGCGACCACCATTTTGGCTCGCCGGAAGTCCCCATATGACGTGTCTTGTGCTGTTGAACCAATCACACAACATTCATTCCCTACTAATAAATCTACAACACTTAAAATATAAATCCGGGGACATTAAATGAAATCCGGGGATGTTCCGGGGATAGATTTTGTCCAGTGACAGATTTGTAAATCCGGGGACTGTCCCCAGGAAATGGGGACATCTGGTAACCATAACGTATTCTGCCAGAAGCAATGCAGAGAACCACCCCAGCATTCTAGAAGTAACTTCAGGTATCACATTTGACCGGTACCTGCACCCCTAGCTACCAGGAACAGCATCCTTACGGAGTAGCTAGATTGAGGGCGAGGAACCTGATGTTGACTAGATGTTGACAGTTTTTCTGCTTGGAACGCATCTGACCTAGAATTCCAAAAAGGCCCAGAAGATCAACAACAAGTCTGGCAAGGCTGCCTCAGATGTCAAATAAGGCATTTCTCTAAGCATGCAAATATTTTAAGTCATATACTTCTGCAAGAAGTGGGCATAAACTGTGAGCGTGGGTTCTCCTTTAAGCTGCTGTTTATACTCAGGGGCAAAATGCGGGTTGTGCCCTTGATCTCCAAAGCATCTAATTTATTAGCCGAGCTTGATTTTGAGGTCCCAGAACAGTCCTTGGCTAGAGGTTGAAGGCTGCTACTGCAAGTCTGAAGTCTCAGCACAGTGTAGCAGTCTCTATGATTGAACTCACCAGATCAGGAAGAAGCAAAGTGGAAACGGCTTTCTCATTTTCCTCCTGCAGTGGCGGGCAAAGAGCAATATTAGCAAGTCTGCTCAAATTACACTATGGTGGGTTTTGTTTTGCCGAGTTAACTCTTTTTGTCCCTTTGTGCAGATTTTTCAGCCACTAACAGAAATGTGTTAAAGGTGGAAGCCTTAAGGTGTTTGTTGTGATGTAAGCCCACAGATTTAAGCTCCCTGGTAATTTTTTCAACTCAACGGCACTCTCATTTGCCCACTGTCAGAAGCACTGTGACTCTGATTAACAATTGGTGGGAACCGGTTAGGGATTGTAGGGAAAGATCTGCCAAAAAAGCTGAAAAACATATTCATGTATGCAACAACGGCCACGAGAGTTTTAATAGCACAAGGATGGAAGACTGAAGAAACCCCAACTAAAGAATCATGGCAAGAAAAATTGATGGATTATGCAGAACTGGCAAAACTTGACATACAAGCTACGGGACAAGGATAACTGTGACTTTAAAGATGAATGGGAACCCTTTACAAAGCATTTGAAGACACAACAAAGCGAACTGGACTCCTTGGCCGGTTTTGAATAAACATTCACAAACTTTTTATTGATAATAATCAGCTAAATAGTTTGAGGATCTATACAACTGTGTAACATGCAGAAAACAGCATTTCTAGAGAAATCAAAGACTGGAATTGAGGGAAATCGGGGGTGGGGGTGGGTGGGTTCTGTGGGGGGAGGGAGGAAAAATGGGGGAAATAAGGATGATATGTTTCTGGATAATATGTTTTGTTTTAATTTTGAATAAAAAAAAGGAGGGGGGAAAACAATTGGTGGGAATCTGCTTGTGGGTTTTCCATGGAATTTAGCTGGCCACCCTGAGAACAGAGTGCCAGGTTTGGGGCTTGAACCAGCTGAGCCCTTCTTATGTCATCCCATTCATGTACCCTCATCAGTGGTGTCTGATGTTTGGAGGACATGCAACACTGGAGTGATTTCTTCTTCTTCTTCTTCTTCTTCTTCTTCTTCTTCTTCTTCTTCTTCGACACATACACAATACTCATGAAAGCACTACCTATTAGCTTCTCAGGAATGTGTCTCAAAAAATAGATTGTTATTAGCAATGTTTCACTACCACCTCCCATGCTCTCCTAGCCAGAGGGTGTGATTCTTCTACCATCCTTCGACTCTGAGGATAAGCCTTCAGAAGAGATTACACCTTCCCAGCCTGTTTGAAGCAGCAGTTACAGAACCATAGAATTGTAGAGTTGGAAGGGACCCAAGAGCCATCTAGTCCAACCCCCAGCAATGCAGGAATCTCAGCTAAAGCATCCCTGACAGAGGGCCATCCAACCTCTGCTTAAAAACCTCCAAGGAAGGAGAGTCCACCACCTCTTGTGGGAATCTGTTCCACTACTGAACAGCTCGGGGAAAGTTTTCCCCGAATGTTTAATTGGAATCGCCTTTCTTGTAGCTTATAGCTATTGGTTCAGGTCCTACCCTCCATAGCAGGAGAAAGCAACCATGTTCCCTCTTCCCTTGAGATATTTGAAGATGGCTATCATATCTCCTCTTTTCCAGGCTAAACATACCCAGCTCCTTCAAGCGTTCCTCACCAGGCTTAGTTTCCAGACCCTTGATCATCTTGGTTCCCCTCCTCTGCAAACGTTCCAGCTTGTCAGCATCCTTCTTAAATTGTGGAGCCCAGAACTGGACACCGCATTCCAGGTGTGGTCTGACCAAGGCAGAATAGAGTGGGACGTCTGCTGATTCAGCCTAGAATAGCATTAGCATTTTTTGTTGCTGCATCACACTGCTGACTCATATTAAGCTTGTGGTTCACCAAGACCCCTAGATCCTGTTCACATGTGCTGCTAGTAAGCCCATCCAATATTTGTGCATCTGGTTCTTCCTGCCTAACTTCATAACCTTACATTTGTCCCTATTGGAATTCATTTTCAATAGGAGGGAAGAATTAAAAGAGGGCAGACAACTTCTCTTTGGAGATGGGGCCAACTAAAGAACAGTAGAGACATCACCTTGCCAACAAAGGTCCGTATAGTAAAAGCTATGGTTTTCCCAGTAGTGATGTATGGAAGTGAAAGCTGGACTATAAAGAAGGCTGATTGCCGAAGAATTGATGCTTTTCAATTATGGTGCTGGAGGAGACTCTTGAGAGTCCCATGGACTGCAAGAAGATCAAACCTATCCATTCTTAAGGAAATCAGCCCTGAGTGCTCACTGGAAGGACAGATCGTGAAGCTGAGGCTCCAATACTTTGGCGACCTCATGAGAAGAGAAGACTCCCTGGAAAAGACCCTGATGTTGGGAAAGATGGAGGGCACAAGGAGAAGGGGACAACAGAGGACGAGATGGTTGGATAGTGTTCTCGAAGCTACCAGCATGAGTTTGACCAAACTGCGGGAGGCAGTGGAAGACAGAAGTGCCTGGCGTGCTCTGGTCCATGGAGTCACAAAGAGTTGGACACAACTAAATGACTAAACAACAACAACAACAAAGAACAGGCTAGCTGGACTTTAATAAGGTTTCAGATAACTGCGGCTCTTTGCTGAGACAACATTCCTCCGTTACCAACACTTGGGTGTGTGAAGAACTACTGTAGCTCTAAATGCTCTCCATGGTCCTGATAAAGCTTGCCTGAATCTTGATTAATCTTGGCTAAATCAAAACGAGATCCTCCCTTTTGCTGGAGGGGGGTGCAAAAGGAAAACCTCGCCATACACTTGCGGTGAACTTGTAAAGGTGTCAAGACATTCTGCTGATGTTTGGGAATATATCACGATTTGTACATCAAGAGCAGCTTCTCCACAAAGATATCCCATTCCTCCTTACAGCTGCTGGAGTGGAGGTACCTAGACAGTAAGAAGGAAGAAAAAGAAACCTCATCTGAGCATTTGTTTCACGAGAATTTGTTTCACGAGAATTTGGCTTTGGGGAAAAGTTAAGGGGCTGTTTAGACCGGCTCTAGAAGACTGTGTGTGGAAGGGAGAACAAGGCAGCCCTCAGAGAAGGCAGGGACTATTGCAAGAGTCATTGGAGAATGCAAGAAAATTATTCTTCTCTTCTTCCTTCTTTTGTTTGTTCTGGCTCACCAGTAAGGATAGTACTCTTCTGCCCAAGCGCGCGCGCGCGCGCGCTCTCTCTCTCTCTCTCTCTCTCACACACACACTTACAGGTGAAACTCAGAAAATTAGAATATCATGGAAAAGTTCATTTATTTCAGTAATTCAACTTAAAAGGTGAAACTAATATATGAGATAGACTCATGACATGCAAAGTGAGGTATGTCAAGCCTTTATTTGTTATAATTGTGATGATCATGGTGTACAGCTGATGAAAACGCCAAATTAACAATCTCAGGCTGATAGCATCCCTGCCACGCCACACTGAGGCAGTAATTGATGCAAAAGGGGCCCAAACCAAGTACTGAGTACATATGCATGCTTCTACTTCTCAGAGGTCCAATATCGCTCTATTCGCAGTCCTTGTTTTGCTGATTTCATTTAATATTCTAATTTTCTGAGATTGTTAATTTGATGTTTTCATCAGCTGTACGCCATAATCATCACAATTATAACAAATAAAGGCTTGAGATATCTCGCTTTGCATGTCATGAGTCTATCTCATATATTAGTTTCACCTTTGAAGTTGAATTACTGAAATAAATGAACTTTTCCATGATATTCTAATTTTCCGAGTTTCACCTGTACACTTTTGTTGTTGCTGCCCAAAGCGTTTTGCATTAGCACAAGAACCCTGAACTGAACTCACCAGATAGTCAGTCGCCACTGCCCTGCTTCAGCTAGTCCCCTCCTCCTTAATGTACTTCCTTTGCCGACTCAACCTGGAATGATAGAGTCCTTTTCTGGAGAGAGGCGTGCAACTCACAGCAACAGTGTTAAAAATAGCTGTGCCACCTTTGCTTTCACAATGCTCTATGTCTTTTAACGGCTGTGTGGGAGGCAGCTGTTCAACAGGTTCAGAGTTTCGCTGGCTAGGGTGGTCGTAGGTGAGAAAGGCAGTGCTTTACCTGTCCCCTTATCAACCTTTAGTAATTAAGGGCACAACGCCTCTCGGGAAAAGAAGGGAGAAGCTGCTGGAAACTCTGAGTGGGAGAGATTGAATGAATGTGAGCAATGAGTATGATCTTTTGGAAACGACCGATTAAGTGATTTTATGGTATGTTCCAATATTAGGTAAAGGTAAAGGGACCCCTGACCATTAGGTCCAGTCGTGGCCGACTCTGGGGTTGCGGCGCTCATCTCGCTTTATTGGCCGAGGGAGCCGGCGTACAGCTTCCAGGTCATGTGGCCAGCATGACTAAGCCGCTTCTGGCGAACCAGAGCAGCACACGGAAACGCCGTTTACCTTCCCGCTGGAGTGGTACCTATTTATCTACTTGCACTTTGACGTGCTTTTGAACTGCTAGGTTGGCAGGAGCAGGGACCGAGCAACGGGAGCTCACCCCGTTGTGGGGATTCGAACCGCCGACCTTCTGATCGGCAAGTCCTAGGCTCTGTGGTTTAACCCACAAGGCAGACAATTTGCATTTTTCTTCGAGTGTCCCCTGAACTAGGGTACCCATTGCATGGGACATCATGCTCCAAGTCTGTTTCCTGTTCCTTGCTCTAGGAACCTTCCGTATACAGTGGGCACCTCAGACACTTTACTGTCCTTGTGGATGCAGCATGAGAACGTTGTACTGATCATTTCTGCTCTTCTTTCAGAATGCAAAGAAGTTGAAGTTGGAAGCACTGTTGTGAATGGCCTGGTACTGGGAAGTAATGGACAAGACAGAGGTATGTTGAATAACAATACAAAATATTATTAGTAGCATTAGTATATGAACCACCTTCTACACAAGCATCTCAAGGCAATGGCAATGAAAATCGAGGGGACGCGGGTGGCGCTGTGATCTAATCCACTGAGCCTCTTGGGCTTGCTGATCAGAAGGTCGGCAGTTTGAATCCCCGCGACGGGGTAAGCTCCCTTTGATCTGTCCCAGCTCCTGCCAACCTAGCAGTTCGAAAGCACACCAGTGCAAGTAGATAAATAGGTACCACTCCGGCGGGAAGGTAAACGGCATTTCTGTCCACTGCTCTGGTTCGCCAGAAGCGGCTTAGTCATGCTGACCACATGACCCGGAAGCTGTACGCCGGCTCTGTTGCTGTGTTCAGTGTAATGTGTAGTTTGCCCCCCCCCCCAGGTCAATATGACACTGTCATGGCAGGGTGGGTGATTTCATATGAGGTTGGCTTATGCCTCCCCTCCTGGTAATATCCCCCCAGCCCCAAGCTCAGCTGATAGGAGATTACAGCTCAAAAGCATGGGAAAGGGAGCCTGGCTGAGTCCTGCTACTGAGTTGTGGGCGGAGGAAGAGGTCTTTGCCTTTGTTTCCATGCTAAAAAAAAGGAAATATTTTCTCAGCATGCAACATGGAAACGAGTGAGCTGAAAATGTGTGAGAGTCATCGAATTGTAGAGTTGGAAGGGACCCCTAAGGCTCATCTATTCCAACCCCCTCCAATGCAGGAATGAACGTGTGGGCAAGTAGTGGGAGAGTTGGTTCTGAATGGTTTATGTGCATGTTTTGACCTTACCCGCTGATGGTGTGCACCTCACAGCCACTTCCCCCCAAAGTTGTATAGCCTTTGGGGGGTTGGAAATGAGTAAGGCTCCCTACCTTGTATTTAACAACAACTACAACTACAACAACAACAACAACAACAACAACAACAACAACAACAACAACAACAATTTATTATTTATACCCCGCCCATCTGACTGAGTTTCCCCAGCCACTTTGGGCAGTTCCCAATTGAGTGTTTAAAACAATACAGCATTAAATATTAAAAACTTCCCTAAACAGGGCTGCCTTCAGATGTCTTTTAAAGAGAAGATAGCTGCTTATTTCCTTCACATCTGAAGGGAGGGCGTTGCACAGGACGGGCGCCACTACCGAGAAGGCCCTCTGTCTGGTTCCCTGTAACCTCACTTCTCACAATGAGGGAACCAACCACCAGAAGGCCCTCGGCGCTGGATCTCAGTGTCCGGGCTGAACGATGGGGGTGGAGATGCTCCTTCAGGTATACAGGACTGAGTCCGTTTAGGGCTTTAAAGGTCAGCACCAACACTTTGAATTGTGCTCGGAAACATACTGGGAGCCAATGCAGATCTCTCAGAACTGGTGTTATGTGGTCCCGGCGGCCACTCCCAGTCACGGATCCCGTTCGCAACCAGAGGTACTACTGTTTCTCTGATGTAACCTTTCAAGCATGGGTGGCGCTGTGGGTTAAACCACTGATGAGCGCCGCAACCCCAGAGTCGGTCACAACTGGACCTAATGGTCAGGGGTCCCTTTACCTTTACCTTTAACCTTTCAAGCAGTTTATAACCCAGACTGAAGATGCTTTCTTCTGTGCAATGCATGTTGGCAAGCAAGCAGTAATTGTTTCAGACAGTGATGATGCATTGTCAATAATATGGCTGAGGGTGAGCAAAGCTTGCTGCTGTCTAGTGAACGCTTCACTCCAGACTTGCAGAAAGTTGAGGGGATTGAGATAGGAAGACCCTATAGCAGCTCATCTCAAGACAGCAAACCTCTGGGTTCACACTGAATGCCAAAGGCAATAGCTGCTCTCTTTTGCAGCTGTATCTTATTTTAGGGTGGGTGGGGGCAGTTGACACGCTGCTGTCAAATTGCAGCTCTTCTGGGATCCTGGATTTCTCAGTTGTTTAATGTGAGCATTCCCCAGTTCCACCATAGCTGTCAACCGTCCCATATTTGGTGGGAAATTCCCTTATCCCAGCGCTGTGTCCCGCTGCTGTCCCTTATTGATGATGTCCTTTAAATTTCCTGGGTTTCAAAGGAAGCAGCTCCTCTCCCTCCCTCCCTGCAGGCCAGGGAGGAGGGAGGCTCCAACTGTGTTGCTTGGCTGCGTTGCTCACCCAGTAAGGAGTCTAAGAACGACTGGGGGGTGGAGCTTGCATGCCTTGTGCCGATCAAATCGGCTGCGTTGCCTGGGGACTCGCCTTTGCTCAGCGCTTCCCAGCAGAAAGGTGATGGTGGTTTTCCTTGCTGCATCCCCTTTGCCGGGTTGCTGCGCTGTGGGAACCACCGCTTGAGGCTTTGTTTGGCTGCTGGCTGGGCTTTCTGCCTTTGGCTTGGAGGGGCTCAGAAGTTGAACATACCTGTGTTAGGAAAATCCCTTATTTTGGCTGCTGATCCCTTATTTTTGAGGCTACTGGTCCCTTATTTTCAAATCTGTAAGTTGACAGCTATGAGTTCTACTCTGGGGGTTGAGGGGAAAGGCGTTGAAGACAGAAATTCAGCAGACTCTGAGTACATAAATGTAGTCTGCTGCTGAGAATCAGAGGCGAGGAATGTTACGGTGTCGGTTAAGGAAGAGAGGATTGGAAAAGGAAGGCAGGCAGGGAGAGAATGGCAATTGGTCTGCATCTTTATAGTTTATAGTGAACATTGTGGAGGGAGGGTTTAGGGTTGGCGGTGGAGCATGTATGTGGAGCAGTTAAACAAAATGGAGAAAATTCCCTTCCCCTTTTTGTAAGATGTGGGTATATTTCAGGAAAAAGGACATCTGCCAGAACCAGGTGCACATACACACTGTAACAATAGCATATTGGCAGTGCCGAATTTACGTATAAGCTAAACAAGCTGTAGCTTAGGGCCCCAAGAAAATTTAAAGGAAAAAAACCTGGATGTACATTTCCAAAATATAAGATAAAAAACAAATAAAATAAAACCTACATACAGAAACAGTGTTTTGTGCTGTGTAGGCTCCTATTTGTTATGTGCAAATGGCTTTAGATACCTATTAGGTCCATAAGTAGGGACTCGGGTGGCGCTGTGGGTTAAACCCCACAGAGCCTAGGACTTGCCGATCAGAAGGTCGGTGGTTCGAATCCCCGCGACGGGGTGAGCTCCCGTTGCTCGGTCCCAGCTCCTGCCAACCTAGCAGTTCAAAAGCACGTCAAAGTGCAAGTAGATAAATAGGTACCGCTCCGGCGGGAAGGTAAACGGCGTTTCCGTGTGCTGCTCTGGTTCGCCAGAAGCGGCTTAGTTATGCTGGCCATGTGACCTGGAAGCTGTATGCCGGCTCCCTCGGCCAATAGAGCAAGATGAGCACCGCAACCCCAGAGTCGGTCACGATTGGACCTAAAGGTCAGGGGTCCCTTTACCTTTAGGTCCATAAATTACCATATAGCATATATTCAACACACAAAAAACAGCGACAATTTGTTGTTGACAAAGGACAGCTGGACATATGAAGGGCCCCATTACCTTCAGTAACTTAGGGCCTCATCAAACCTAAATCTGGCCCTGCCTATTGGGACTGGTAACCAGTCTTAAATCTGGGCATTCTCGCACCAGCAGGAGCATATCTCAGGGAGATAAGAAAGAGCGAAAAGTTACCCTCATTTCTCTAGTCTCCTTCGTGGTGAGGTCAGAGAAGCACTACAAGCCTCCTGTTCCAGACTGCCTGGAAATCGAAGCCTTCTTGGTCTTTGTTGGGGAGAGAGATGCGTATGACAGCCTAATGTTTTAATTATCAAGTTTTCTGACATTGTTTGAATACTTTATGTCATGTTTCCCCACATGCCCTCCCCCTTTTGTTTTTCCCTGACTTGGACGCACCATCTTCTGTACTTTTATGTTTGCAGCGAATGATGTCCCTTTATGTTCACGCTCTGTTTCTGCTGTTAAAATAATTCCTGTGAAGAAAGTGAAAAGTTCTCCTGGTCTAGTGTTGCTGACAGGTATAATTCTCTCTCTCCCTCTCTCTCTCTATTATTTTTTTGATTTTTGGTCCTCTTTCCATATATTCTTCCCAGGTCTTTTGCTTTGCTTCCTGGTTGCTAGAATAGTTTTTTGGCAGCATCCCCCCCCCACTGCTATGCCGGGCCACACATTTCATCAGTGCTCTATAAAATTAGACCAGAACAACAAATATGCCAGCAGAGTTCACCAGAGAGCCATTCTGAAGATAATTTACCATGGAGGAGGGAGGAGAGAGTTATGAGCAGGCCTCCACTTGCTTCAGTAGTGAGGGTCTGGTGAATTTTGAAAGGGGTAGGACTTTAGTGAGGGCACAAGCAGATCACGGCCAGGTCACCCCCTTTTGCTCATTCCCACTTCAGCACACACATGTATTTATTTATTTATTTTGCTTTGGGATCTAAACTTCTTCCTCTTTCCTTTCACCAATTAATTCAAAATTGTGCTTGCTTATACAGTCAATTGTGCTTGCTTATACAGGGACGCGGGTGGCGCTATGGTCTAAACCACTGAGCCTAGGGCTTCCTGATTGAAAGGTCGGCAGTTCGAATCCCCGTGACAGAGTGAGCTCCCGTTGCTCAGTCCCTGCTCCTGCCAACCTAGCAGTTCAAAAGCACGTCAAAGTGCAAGTAGATAAATAGGTAAAAGGCGTTTCTGTGCGCTGCTCTGGTTTCGTCAGAAGCGGCTTAGTCATGCTGGCCACATGACACAGAAAAACTGTCTGCGGACAAACGCCGGCTCCCTTGGCCTATAGAGCGAGATGAGCGCCGCAACCCCAGAGTCGGTCATGACTGGACCTAATGGTCAGGGGTCCCTTTACTCTTTATCTTTATACAGTCAAACCTCAGTTTTCGAACGTCTTGGCCTCTGAACGTTTCGGAAGCTGAACGCCAAAAATCCGGAATTGAATGCTTCCATTTTCTAATGGAAATGGGGGTTTTCATCCCCCCCCCTTGAACTTGCTGACAGCCCTTTGACAGCCCTTTGATCCTTGGTTTTTGAATGTTTTGTAAATTGAACGTCCGTCCGTAACAGATTACGTTAAAAAAACCGAGGTTCCACTGTATATTGTTAAAGATTTAGGAGGGAGACCCTCCTAAACCCTAGAAATTAATAAATTAGGTTTGCCAAATTTTGAAGAGCAAAAAAAGAGAGGGACACATTTGCCGACGTCTAGTTTTAACTATAGAGGGATGCGGGTGGTGCTGTGGGTTAAACCACAGAGCCTAGGGCTTGCCGGTCAGAAGGTCAGCGGTTCGAATCCCGTGATGGGGTGAGCTCCTGTTGCTCGGTCCCTGCTCCTGCCAACCTAGCAGTATGAAAGCACGTCAAAGTGCAAGTAGATAAGTAGGTACCGCTCCAGCGGGTAGGTAAACGGCGTTTCAGTGTGCTGCTCTGGTTCGCCAGAAGCGGCTTAGTCATGGTGGCCACATGACCTGGAAGCTGTACGCCGGCTCCCTCGGCCAATAAAGCGAGATGAGTGCCGCAACCCCAGAGTCGTCCGTGACTGGACTTAACCATCAGGGATCCCTTTACGTTTAGCTTACTTTTAACGATGGATCACTATGAAGATGCTTATTTCACATACCCATGAAAAAGAGGACTTGTCCTGGAAAAAGAGGACATATGGCAACTCTAAATAAAGGGTAGGATTTTGATTATTTGGCATATGAAGGGAGAATAGGAGCTGTAGTGGAATTCCTGGGCTAGTCTGTGCAAAACGACTTGGCCATTAAGAATCAATACAGGGCCATTGAGAGTCATTGGCAATGCAAGAGAAATGTCCTCTCTCCTTTCCCTGAGGTGTGAACAGAGATTGGAGGTTGGGAAGGTTGCCAAGGTAACCGGGTGTGGGGTGACCAGGAAGGAGAGATTTTGAGCAAGATGTTCTGGGAAGAAGAAGAGAGAAGGAAGACTGGCATCCTACTTGGGCAGGCTGGCTGCAGGCTGGCTGGGAGAGATGACTTGGAGCAGCTCTTCAAAAAACCGTTTATGTACAATATGAACAAATGACAGCAATCATTTGATAAAATAGTATATTTGCTTATACTAAAGGTGTCAGACATAGCTAAAAGGCTTTGCGCATGGGCCCATAAGCACAAAATTGCCTCTAAATTGTATGTGCTGATTTATGGGTATAGGTGCAAAATCATAAATAATTACAGTGGTACCTTGGTTTAAGAACAGCTTAGTTTATGAACAACTTGGATTAAGAACGCTGCAAATCCGGAAGTAGGTGTTTTTGGTTTGTGAACTTTGCCTTGGAATAAGAACATGTTCCGCTTCCTGTTGAGTGTGTTCCATTTGTAAATTGAGTCCCCCGCTGCTATGGGAAAGCATGCCTTGGTTTAAGAACGCTTTGGTTTACGAACAGACTTCTGGAACGGATTAAGTTCATAAACCAAGGTACCTCTGATTCGTGGTGGTGGGCTGCCATTTTGATTTCCCCAGTGGCCCAAGGTGGCCATGCATCAGAGCCATTGCCAGAAATTTAAAATGGTGACTGCCCAGTGTTGAATGCTGCATTCCCTCAGGGATAATCTGTAGGGAAAGGGCACTGGTGGATAGAACTGAAGCAACCCACCTCTCTCTTTCTGCCATCCCTTTTCCCCTCTCCTGCACTGTTGTTGGGGGGGACTTCTCAGTGTTGCTGGGCGGGGTCTCAGTTGATCACTTGAGGAGAACTTTTGAAATTAGCCCTTGGGCCACAGGTTGCCCACTGCTTCTGTAATCAGTGCATGGCTGGAATTTCCTGGTGGGATTTCACTTTGCATGTTCTTTAAAGAAGAAAAGATGGCTATACAAAGGGTTGCCAATTCCATCCAATATCCTGAAGTCACTAGACCAGAGGTCAGCAACCTAAAGCCCATGGGCCAGAAGCGATCCATGAGGGTCGCTTAACCGGCCCATGAGCCGCCCCCGAACCAAGCTGCCCGCTTGGCGAGTCCCCATGTGCTGCGCTAAACTGGCGCGGCGCGGGGACTCTCTTCCGTGGCTCTGGAAATCGCTTCTGTGCATGTCCAGAACCTGAAAATCACGTCTGCGCATGTCCGTGGTGCCGAAAATTGCTTCTGCGCATGCCTAGACGCCGGGAAGCGCTTCTGTGCAGATGCGATTTTTGGCATCTGGGCATGCACAGAAGCGATTTCCGGCACTGCGGACATGCGCAGACATGATTTCCGGTGCTGTGCTGTGCTGGCCCGGCCCACGGAGAATCTCCACGGGAGTGATCTGGCCCATGCCTGGTAAGCCTTGCCGACCCCTGCACTAGACCTAGTTTGCTGTTTCTCCAAACCCGTGGTTACCATTGCACAACAGGGAGTGATCTGTGGGTCCCCCTGCCACATGTTCCCATTCCTGTTGCCTCCCACCTGTTGGGACCTGAGCTTGAAGGTTCTGTTTAAGCACAGCAGTCTCCCTGCCACAGAAGTTTAGCACTTGTGCCGTGGGAGAGCTGCAGGAATGTCCAGGAAGGCATTGAGGACAGTGGACTCATCTCTCTTGTGTAATGGGAGTTGCGTTGGCCCACCTCACAGTGGTGGGAAATTAATATGCAAATTCTTATTTTGTGTGTTTGGATAATGGAGTCCATGGGGGCTGTTTTGCCTTGTTATAAAGTAGGATTTGGACTGCTTGAACTTCGACCATCCAACTGGATCATGTTCCATCTTTAAGCCTGCAGAACATACATAAGAGAGGAAGCGCCACCAAATGCAGTGATTCTTACTTCTGAGTAAACATGCATAAGATTGCATTGCAAATATTATAATTCTGCTGGAAGCCGCCCAGAGTGGCTGGGGAAACCCAGCCAGATGGGCGGGGTATAAATAAATTATTATTATTATTATTAGCCAGATACAGTGGTGCCCCGCAAGACGAATGCCTCGCAAGACGGAAAACTCGCTAGACGAAAGAGTTTTCCGTTTTGGAGGTGCTTCGCAAAACAAATTTCCTATGGGCTTGCTTTGCAAGACGAAAATGTCTTGCGAGTTCCTGCAGGTTTCCCCCCCCCCTTTTCTAAGCCGCTTATCCGCTAAGCCGCTAAAAGCCGCTAAAAGCCGCTAAGTCGTCAATGGGCTTGCTTCGTAAGACGAAAAAACCGCTAGACGAAGAGACTCGCGGAACGGATTCTTTTCGTCTTGCGAGGCACCACTGTACTGTTAAAGTATCTGTTCTGCATACCAACATTTTGTTAAACCTCCTGGAAGGATGTTCTGATGGTGGCAGACCATAATAATTAGACCCTGCCAACAAATTAAGATTCTGAAGTAGTTTGGACTGTGTAGTTTGGACTCGGGAGAGCAAGATCACACCAGGGCTACTGGTGGCAGCTGAAAGAAGAGAACGGGATGTTGGAGAATTCTGACGAAAATGGAAAAGGAAGCAGAAATTGCTGCAGTTCACATGTTTGTGGAAATCAGCCAAAGGAATACATAGTTGTTGTTGTTTAAGTCTGCAAACAATGCATAATTAATTACTATTTTTACGTAGTTTTGACATTTCCTTTACATTGAAATGAAGGAATGCTTTGAAAGTTACGCAGATACTTAAGTAAGTCATGTGACTTATGTTAAAGAATGGACAGTGTAACGGATATTACAGTGGTACCTTGGGTTAAGTACTTAGTTCTGTACTTAACCTGAAACTGTTCTTAACCTGAAGCACCACTTTAGCTAATGGGGCCTCCTGCTGCTGCCGTGCCGTGCCATCGGAGCACAATTTCTGTTCTCATCCTGAAGCAAAGTTCTTAACCTGAAGCACTGTTTCTGGGTTAGCGGAATCTGTAACCTGAAGCGAGTGTAACCTGAAGCGTATGTAACCTGAGGTACCACTGTATAGGGTTGGCTTTTGCACTCTGAAATAAGGTCCGGCTGGATCATATGCCGCAATGAACAGCAGACATACCCACTGAGAAACAATGGAGGAGTAAGACCAGGAACACAAGCGTCTCAGAGGGCAGGTGTCTCCCCAGGCTTTGCCCACCCCTCAGTCACCAGAAATGCCTGTTCCCTGATGCTAGTTATGCTTACATTGGTACCTTGGTTCTCAAACGCCCTGGTACTCAAACAACTTGGAACCGAAACACTGTAAGTGTTCCAGTTTGCAAACTTTTTTCAGAAGCCGAACGGGCTCCGTTTTGAGTGTTACACTTCCAATTTGAGTACTATTTCTGGGTTAGCGGAGTCTGTAACCTGAAGCGTATTTAACCCGAGGTACCACTGTATAGTGTTCGGCAGAAACCGAACTGCAGTAGAATGGAAACAGTACTGATTGTGGCAAATACTGGTTGGAATGGAAATTTCTGCCTTCTCACATTCCTAGATGGGAAGCAGTTGAGGATATGTGGTCAGGGCAGCAGTAGCAAGCTGTGAAGGAAAGACTGGCAGCCTGAGGGACACTGAAACAGGCAGTTAGTGCCTCTTCCGACCCAGAAAGTAGCTTTAGAAGTGGGAGATTCTCTGGAATCCCGTTTAGTTGCTTAGTGTGAAATCTCACATATCCAGAAGCTAGACAGTCTTATACGAATCAGTTTGTGTGCCTTAAGTTTATTATAGTGAAGAAGTTGTTCTGGCTGCTGCAATAGGCTTCTTAGGTGAAGTACAACTATAGCCAACAGAGGAGGGGACAGAAATATAATCCTGGCTGGCTGATACTAGTGATATATCTGAAAATGCAGCCGTGGTATCTAATTTCTATACATTATGTATTTTCTTCTTTTTTTTAGATCATGCTCTTGATTTGGAAATTTGACTCATCTCTCTGCAGATAAACTTACTTTGGCGTATATATTTTTAAAGCTGGAATCGAAAGCTAATTTCCATCCACACTATTATTGTTAAGTTGTGGGTGAACATATCAGATGACACAGCGATTCTTCAAACAGCTCTTGTTTATTCACAGGCCAGAACAGAACTGAACTGAACTGAAGGGTTCAGTCAGCCTGCTTATATAGAGCTCCAGTACAATGTAACTGTAACAATTTTCTTAAACTATCCAATCACTGAACATCACTTTCGATCCCTTATTTGCATAACTATCTACAGTATCCCCCTGCTGGCCCAGGGTGAGAACTTCAGTACATAACAATTATGACTAGATCAATTTGCTCAGATGTTAAAGTGAAGCAAGCAGGAAGCTTTCTGTGCAGACAGCATGATTTAAGATTCTTTTATGTTCCAACTCATCTTCTTAATGTTTTGTTTTGTTTTTTGCCCCTTTAGAGCTGGATCCTGCCAAAGTCTGTACTGGAAAGGGGGCTGTGACCCTCTGGGCATCTCCAACCTATGAGGAGAATCGGAGCGTCAGTCCTACAAGTCATTCACAAGACGTCCAACAACCTGAAAGTAAGTCCAAAGTGTGAGATAATAGCCATAGACTAGATAGAAAGTCAAAGTGCTTGTTGTTTAAGCTGCTGCCACTTGAGGGACGCAGGTGGCACTGTGGGTTAAACCACAGAGCCTAGGACTTGCCGATCAGAAGGTCGGCGGTTCGAATCCCCACAACGGGGTGAGCTTCCGTTGCTCGGTCCCTGCTCCAGAAGCGGCTTAATCATGCTGGCCACATGACCCGGAAGCTGTACGCCGGCTCCCTTGGCCAGTAAAGCGAGATGAGCACTGCAACCCCAGAGTCGGTCACGACTGGACCGAATGGTCAGGGGTCCCTTTACCTTTACCTTACTTGAGTTTAAAGACCTCTAGCCTTTAAAAAAAAGGATTTCAAAACTAACTCCATTTTTAAACAAAAAAATTAATTTACATGCTTGAAATGTGGGCTGTGTTTGGCTTTTGAAATTCAGGTTTCTTAAAATACAAATTGCAACGAGCAACTTTTTATCCTGCTGAAAACCGAATCCTAGTTGTGGAATGTGACTGAAAAAGAGCAAAAATGTCAGTGACACGTCACATAGTTCAGTGTCATCATGCACATGTCTGCATTAGAACTTAAGCAGTAGCACGAAACCCCCCCTTTTAGAAATTCAGAATGTGCTGTTTCAGATCTCAGCTACGTGAATTTTTGAATTCAGTAGTTTTGTATTTTTAAAACACAGTGTTTCGGAATGAAGTTAATTTTTTGTTCAGTTCTAAGCTTGAAATGGATGTGTTTTCATTGTGATGCTCCTTTACGGGGGGCAAAGCATCTTCTGCCCCCAGATGACTATGCTCTCTCACCGCAGTGGCATTTTGTCGTAGGCAGTATTCCCAAGTTGACTTTGTTGTCATTAAAGCTCTGCCTCCCTTTAAATAGCAGATCCGTAATCGCAGTAAACAAGCAAAGGCAATAAACAATGCTCAAATAAGTAACTGACCCTGATAGGACAGGATTGTTCTTGAGATGGAATTTGCAGCAGGTACAGAGGAGGAACCGAAGCACTTTTTAAACCAATGTACAGTATAATGAATTTATGGAATATTTGCTACCCTACAAGATATGGAGATGGCCATTGCCTTAGATGGCTTCAACAAGGAACGAGTCAAATTTATGAAGGGTAACATCTATCGGCTGATTGCCGAAGAATTGATGCTTTTGAATTATGGTGCTGGAGGAGACTCTTGAGAGTCCCATGGACTGCAAGAAGATCAAACCTATCCATTCTGAAGGAAATCTGCCCTGAGTCCTCACTGGAAGGACAGATCCTGAAGCTGAGACTCCAATACTTTGGCCACCACATGAGAAGAGAAGACTCCTTGGAAAAGACCCTGATGGTGGGAAAGATGGAGGGCCCAAGGAGAAGGGGACGACAGAGGACTGTTCTCGAAGCTACCAGCATGAGTTTGACCAAACTGCGGGAGGCAGTGGAAGACAGGAGTGCCTGGCGTTCTCTGGTCCATGGGGTCACGAAGAGTTGGACACGACTAAACAACAACAACATGAAAACAGCATTGAAGAGCTGTCCAGACACAAAGGCTGTACAGAAAGGTTTTGAATGTTTAAGGAGGCACAGTTTAGTCAGCAAGAAATATCTGTACTGTCCCTTAAAGCTTGGAAGAAACTGCAGACAGCACAAAACACTATGCTCTCTCTTGGGAACATCTGTTTCCCCTTTTTAATTACATCCAGGTTGAGGAAAGAGTCTGGTGCAACTCAAATGCTCACATTATGAATTAAACATCCTGATACAGTTATTATGTTCTACCCCTGAGCTTCAAACACGCTTCATCCTCAATCTTACATCTTCAGGTTTTTAATAGCCGTATGTTTTTACTGCCCAACCACCTACTTCATCTAAACAGTTGGAATAGTTAAATAACTATGACAGTTTATATGATTCTAGTAGTTCAGGCTCTTTTTTATGTGTGATAATTGTTCAAATGTGGTACCAGGGGCTGTGACTTGAATGGAAAGAAACATAATGCATTCCATGCAGCATATTTAATCCCTTAAATGGGCTTGGGATGGTTGTGATTATTTATTTGGCGACATGTGCAGGAACAAGGGGGAAAGTACAGGTGCTCAAACACTTTCAACTACCGCAGAGAATCCAGTTAAAAGAAGAAGGAAAAGGATAGAACATTAGCACAAATTCCACTGGATAGTTCTTATTGCTGTTTTCCTCTTTCTTCTTTTTAAAGCCTTCTTGATTGATTACTTTTCACCACAACTGGGCTCTGAACACATTGCCAGCTTAAAATAAAGCTGCTTCATTCCTTTTTCTCAATTCAGATCAAAGCTGGCTCGGGAGGAAATACGTAAAAATGCAAGAACAACAGAATAGATACGGATTGCAGCTAGTGTCACCCAACCGCCGTGCAGTGCAAGAATCTTAGCTTTAAAGCATCCATGACAGATGGCCCCTGCTCAAAATCTTTCAGGAGAGGAATTTCAGCTTCTTGGGGCAAGTGGCAGAGAGCAGGAAGCTGAGGAATATTGTGCTTGGCTGAGAAAAGAAGCAAAGTTTCTCCAGTTCAGTCCATGGGCAAACTTGAGTATGTTAAACACTACTAAGGCGGATGTTATGTACTGAGTTGAATAGGATCCAAATGCAGCAGTCTGATTGGTCCTAGAACAATAGGATTCAGAATGCAGCAGTCTGATTGGTCCTAGAACAATAGGATCCAGAATGCAGCAGTCTGATTGGTCCACAGGAGCCACCCAATCCAGCTCCAGGTGGAAGTGAATTCGCAACCTGATTGGCCTACAGGAGAATCCTGGAATTAGCCAATCACATGGGGCCCACTGTGTAAATAATGTAAATAAAGCAGACATTCTGGGGGAACTTCCATTCCTCCTCACCACTATGAGCTGAATAAAGAGGATGAAATCCACTCTCGACTCCCGAGTATATTTCAGCGGAGATCCCCTGCTCTCTTACTTCAGAGTAAGCCCCGCTGCACTGAACACTGGGGGAGATGTTCTTCCGAGCATGCAGCTCATGCTCAGGTTTGCCGGTGGATAATTTGAACTGCTTTCTTATTTTTTCGCACAGAGGATGCTGCCAGAAAGCTTCCACTGTCTCGTGGTGGGAGGAGGGAACAATTACCAGAAATGATTGCACATCTGCGAGGGAGAAAAGGGAGGAGAATCATGCCCACCCTTTTGACCGTGCAAAGTAGAATGTGTGTGGATGGGGAGAAGCATTGAATTGTGTAGCACTCCCCAGTGGGCGTAGATGCCCTGTTGAAATTCCAGATAGAACGTAAAATAGAAAAGCCGCAATCGGAAAGTACTTAGTGCTCTGCATCAGAGCCCTAGTTAAGCCACCTGTCTCAGTTTATCTCCCTCGCTTCCTTTCCCCTTCGTCCTCTTCTCTGCACAACGTCATCCCTCCCATCCACGCCACCCGCTGTCCTTTTTATTGCTGATGGCTTCCTAAATTTCCAGCAGTGAGTCATTTACAATGGAAAAGGATCATTGTGCTGACTCTCCCTTTGGAAAATGCCTGCCGGAGCCAGGAGGCTGCGTTTTGCATGTGCATCAACAGGGGGTTGTGGTGTGTGTGTTTGTGTGTAGTGGCACCAAAACCAGGTTCTGAAACATCTTGGAAAGGGAGCCAGTGAGAGTTCTGAACTCCCCTGGGATCTGATTAAAAACTTTCCTCTGCTGCGGCAAATTTGTTCCTAACCCTCAAAAGAGAGTGTTTGTTTGTTTGTTTGTTTGTGGTTTCCATTCTTAGGATCTCGCAGCAACGTGCGTAAGGCCAGCATGTAAATAGAAAATACTGTGTCACACCTTGTGGCCCAGACTCTATAAAGATGGCACATGTTGTACCAAGTACTTCTAAATATGTTTGTTTGTTTGCGGCTCTCTCTCCCATCTCCTCCGGCAGGGTTAAGAAAGGGCAGATTTATTTTCCACCCCTTTGCCTACATCTCCGTTTGAAATATTGAAGCCCTGCACTTGCAGCAGTGTGTGGCATTTGGGCTCCATACTGAGAGCTCCGACTGCCTTTTTGACTCTGGAAGGAAATGTCAATGCACAATTGTTTCTTCATCACTCTGAATGAATTGCCTTGTGTTTACAAAGGTCAGGAACGGCGAGGGAATCATGTTTCTATGGAAATTAGGCAGCCTGAGCTCTAAGTATCCCATGCGCAAAGTGGACTAAGTTCTTAACTCTGATTGGTAAATGCACCCCCCCCCAATGTAACAGTTGATTGTGGTGTTTTTTTCCTAATTCCCTCCCTTCTTTTCATTTTCTCCAATGCTTGCCACGAAATGCTTAAGGTGTAGAGCCAGGAACACCCGAAACAGGTATTTACTAAACGCTTCAATTTCTTACGGTTTCCGCGGCACACCTCTTGGTTGCTTAAGCAAGCACAAAACCTTGTCTGTTTGGTGCAGCTCTAGTAATATGAAGTTCTTCGTTTTGCAGATGATTGGAGGTTACCGCTTAGTGTCGACTCCAATGGGGATGCTCAGTCCTCTGCTCTGGCTGCCAAGGGCTACCGCAGTGTGCGGCCAAACCTCTCTGAGAGCAAACCACATGTGAGTACCTGCCTAAAAAAATCCTTATGTGCTAGGAAAACTTTTGAGCCAAAGTAATGAAGAGTGAAGAGACCTGTGCCATTTCCTGGCTGTGGTTGGGTGGGGAGCTTTTGTAATTCCCTTTTAATGGTTTGTAACAAGGGGTTGCGGGTGGCGCTGTGGGTTAAACCACAGAGCCTAGGGCTTGCCGATCAGAAGGTCAGCGGTTCGAATCCCTGCAACGGGGTGAGCTCCCGTTGCTCAGTCCCTGCTCCTGCCAACCTAGCAGTTCGAAAGCACGAAATGCAAGTAGATAAATAAGTACCGCTCTGATGGGATGGTAAACGGTGTTTCCGTGCACTGCTCTGGTTCGCCAGAAGCGTCTTAGTCATGCTGGCCACATGACCCGGAAGCTGTACGCCGGCTCCCTCGGCCAATAAAGCGAGATGAGCGCCACAACCCCAGAGTCGTCCACGACTGGACCTAATGGTCACGGGTCCCTTTACCTTTTTAACATGAGCATAATGCCAGGGAACATCTCTCATGTCTGTTCAAATAAAGAGGTAGCTGTAATTGGTGGAGAGCACCAGAAAAGGGCAAATTTCCTTGTTTGTTTTCCTGTTCAGCAGTAGTCTTCTTCTACTTGAGATCCATCTTTAGCCCCAACCTGCAACATGGACCCAGTGTTTGTTTGTTTTTTAAGTCAGTGTGGACTTGGAGATCACCGAGTCCAGAATGCTATTACAGCATCGCTAAGATCCAGCCATCAAGCAGGGGAGACTGTCCCAAGGCAGGCTGTTCTACTGTCAAACAACCCTTACCAGTAGGAAGGTTTCTCCTACTGCTCAGCTGAAATCTGCTTCCATGCCTTTTCTGCCTAGAAATTCTACCCCTTCCCTCTGGAGCCACACACACAAAGACGTTTGCTCCATCTTCTCCCTGCTGGGTGTTTGAAGACTTGCTGTCCTGTCTCCCCTTAACCTTAACAAAGGTGTGAGTTATAGGATTTTTCCAGAAAGGGAATTTGAGGCTTTTTTGACATTGCCTTCTCCTAGAACTGTACTTGGTCAGCAAAAAGGAACCAACGTCCTTCTTGATCTTGATTCTTGGCTCCATGTGTGTAATTTCCATTACTGAATGAAGCAAAGTAGGGGAAACCGCAGCTGTTCTCTCCCGCTACCAACCCTGCCTGTCCTTTGCCACAAACTGGATTCTTGGTCAACCAGATTCTTACTGTGCCACCCACTATGTCTGGATTGCAGGAACCATTAAGTTCTGGGTGGCTGTGCTATAGCTGGTGACAGGCAAGCTCTGCTTCGTTTTATTCAGAACAGGGTCACTCATTATGAGCACCGTTGCAGAACACAGGATTTTGTGCGTGAGAGGACAAGCTTGATTCATAATTTTGGTTGCCTTCTTTATTACATTGCCTTAAAATTTTGCTGAGTTGCATCCAATGTTGCTTGCTTTTGCTTTTGTTTTTTTTGGAAGCAGAAGGAGGCCCTCACTAATGGAAGAGGCAGTGAGGGAACTTTTTATTTTTTAATACCAAAACCTCCTTCGGGGTACAGTCCCCCAATCATCTGGAGCAGATTTTCACAGGGCTGCAGGGGGGATGGAAAATATCTCTTTCCCTTCCTTCATCAAAGACATCTGTTGGATCAAAAGCGGTTCTGTGAACTGGAAGGGCACAGTCTGATTCAATTCAGTCTGGTGGTTATTTTGTTTTCGTTTTTGTCCAAATCCTGAACCCCAGTCACACCTCAGACAGTTTCTAAGTGCTTCCAAAAGCTAACATTCAGTACATTTGAGAGGAAAATTGAGAAGCTATTGGATGTTTGGGTTGTAGACACATTATTTGGTCACACAAGCTCACTGGATACACAACACCTTCCCTTCCCACCCTCAGAAAGTCTCTGGACTTCCCAGTTTCCAGAAGCCTTAAAAAAACCCTTCTTGGGGGGCATTTATTTCACTATGTCTGAGCTGTGGTTGGTGCACAGAGCTCAGGCAAAAAAATAGACGTGAGCTAAGATTGCATTCTGCACATGTGTAGGACCCTGTTTTATATTCCAAGCTCTAGTAGAACTTATTTTTACAACCAAGTTTTATTTAAAGTTTTCCACTACAGTAAAAAGCATACTAATCTAAAAAGAAAAATAGAAAGGGGGGGAGCAAGAAAGGAGGAGAGTAAAGAAGAAAAGAAAGGGGGAAACAAGGGAAATGAAATTACAAAGTCCTCTATCAAAATTAAGTCTTAACCCTTATTCCGCACATGGAAAAATGAGCCCATGCAGCTCTCACCTGGGACCCTCGCCCTCGTCCCCCAGCCTCCCACCCTAGGAAATGCTCTCACACACAGGGTTCTTCATCTTCGATCCTGCGTGCATCTTCCTCGATATGAGAGGAGGAACTTCAGGTTACAGAACATAGCGTAAGTGTGACGAGAAGAAGGAAGAAGAAGAAATAATAATGAGATAGAAGAAAGTGAGATATAAAAAAGGCTAAAAAGAAAGAAATAGGAAGGGATTCCAATTATCTGCCTGACAATTATGTATACAACACAACAACAACAACAACAAACAAGAACAACATATTATTTATATCCCGCCCATCTGTCTGGGTTTCCCCAGCCACTCTGGACGGCTCCCAACAGAATATTAAAAACATGATAGCACATCAAACATTAACAACTTCCCTAAACAGGGCTGCCTCCAGATGACTTCTAAAAGTCAGGTAGTTGTTTATTTCCTTAACATCTGATGGGAGGGCGTTCCACAAGGTGGGTGCCACTACCAAGAAGGCCCTCTGCCTGGTAACAATGATTCAAAATCTTCAAAGTCTGCACTCCAGGATAATTTCAGGATGCACTGTTGGGTAGCTATGTCTCCATCTGCTGTAGCAGAATTTGTGTGCAAAGTGGCATTCAAGTCTTCATAATCTCAGTCACTGCAAACTAGGCAAATTCATATATGGAACAAGATCACCAACATGAGCAAAGTTTTCAGTAACATGCCTGACGTCTGAACTAGGCACTATAGGTAACTTTCCCTCAAATATTCTAGATTCAGGTAGGTAGCCATATTGGTCTGATGCAGTCAAAATAAATTAAAAAATTGTCCAGTAGCACCTTAGAGACCCAACTAAGTTTGTTCTAGGTCTAAGCTTCCGTGTGCATGCAAACTTCTTCAGATACACTGAAACAGAAGTCACCAGACCCTTATATATAGTGAGAGGGTGGGGTGGGGTGGGGTTTTTCCCAGAAGGGTAGGAGGAGATGGGTGATTGTCCTACAGGAAAAAGTAAATACATCCTCAAATAGGATTTTTTAATTTTCCATGTAACAAGTCAGTTTCATTTGTTGAGACATTAGGAAGAAAAGTCGGAAAGAGGTGGAGGGAGTAGGAGGTGGGTAATTGACATGGAAAAGAAATATGAGAGAGAGAGAGAGAGAGAGAGAGAGAGAGAGAGAGAGAGAGAGATTGCACACACTTTTGTAAAGCAAGAAAATCTTTAATAATTAAAAAAAAAGTATGCTGCACATACAAAAAAAGACTTTTTTTTTAAAGGAAAGCAACCTCTTGATGGGAATTTCAGTAAAGGGGCTGCCATTGGTGAAGGGAATGCTTAACCCTTTCTCCCCTAGCTGTCCCCTCTTTTTGCCTAGGAATAGAATAGAATAGAATAGAATAGAATAGAATAGAATAGAATAAAAAGGACATGGGTGGCGCTGTGAGTTAAACCAGAGCCTAGGACTTGCCGAATCCCCGTGACGGGGTGAGCTCCCGTTGCTCGGTCCCTGCTCCTGCCAACCTAGCAGTTCAAAAGCACGTCAAAGTGCAAGTAGATAAATAGGTAACGCTCCGGAGGGAAGGTAAATGGTGTTTCTGTGTGCTGCTCTGGTTCGCCAGAAGCGGCTTAGTCATGCTGGCCACATGACCCAGAAGCTGTACGCTGGCTCCCTCGGCCAATAGAGCGAGATGAGCGCCGCAACCCCAGAGTCGGTCACGACTGGACCTAAAGGTCAGGGGTCCCTTTACCTTTACTTAAAATAATAACCAGGTTGGGGGTGAGGGGACTACTCCTACAGAAAGTTAAGTGGCTCCTCCACGTGGTTCCTCTGCATTAACTTGCAGTATCCTGATTCCTGAAACTGCTGAAACTGCAATATATAACCAAGAAGGTTAGGGGACAGGTACACAGGGCTGCATTTCATGTTTAGTTCCAGTTTGAGACTGAAACTGAAAGGCAGATTTTTCTGGTGGCATTCTTGAAGATATACGAAGAAAGGAAAGGCCCAAAGGAAGCAGGCGTCCATCTACAACAACAGCGATAACGAACAATAAACAGCAACAGATATTTGAATGTTGTGCTCTGGGTATTGCTGTTCAAGAACTGGCAAACTGGAGGAGATTTCAGAAAACAACCAGAAAGATGACAAAAGGCCTCTTCAAGGCCCATGAATACTACCTCACAGAATGCAGCTGTGAAACCTTAGACTGAAAAAAAGCATCTTTAGGGAGTAGTTTGGTTCTCGAAATGTTTAACTGTTTAATTGACTTGCTGTTCCTGTTTCATTAAAGGGAGAGGCATTCAAAGGGCACAAAGAAAAGACTGGATTTATTTGTTAAGCTAATACATGCCCTGTCCTCCTTTTGCAGTAGTGATAATCAGGGTAGCTTACCATAAAAATAAAAATTAAAAAATTGCCCCCCTGCCTTTTTTAACACCCCCACCCTGAACTATTAATCACAGACAGTTATAGGAAAGGCAAATGTATACTGGACATGAAAGAAGACTGTAGCATCAGATAACTGCAAGAAAAGGCTGTGCAAATACCAATTTGGGATGCTTTTGTTATGGGCTATCATGTCATAGAGCAAAGCTTGGTGTGACCCAAATGGTAACTTTCAGGACAAATAGCACCTGGGAACAGACTGTCAGGAAAGCATTAACCTCGCAGTCCTGGTCCAAATTTGTTCTCCTCAACCCCCCAAGGGGGCTGCTATTAATTTCCTTTTAAAATGCTGGTGATCTCATTCATTTTATCTCCTGCGTCATGTCTTGTTAGAGCAAAACGTTGAATGGGGTGAAGCACCAAATTCCTTCCAGTTGTATCGATAATTTTACTTTCAGAGCTGCTCACTGGTGTTTTTTTAAATTGAAGTTTGCATATATGGATAAAATCTCAGTATATACAGAAATCCGTTCCAGAAAGATTTAGAGACTTACATAGCCATCTTCCAAATAAAATCACACACAGTTTCAAACCGTATCTGATTATATTTTCAAAACACCCTCAATTTTATCCCAGTTTTTTTAAAAAATTGAGTGTTTTGAAAATAAAATCAAAAACTTGTTCTACAAGTTTTGATACCTGTTTGCCCCGTACCTTTTCAATAAATAAAAATTTGAGCATTATGAGTGTTTTTCCAGTTTCCACCAAACATTTTTCTTGTGTTGATTAATTTGATGTTTCCCCTCCCCCAGCGTATAATTTGTACATCAGTCAATAAATCATCAGGCTGCAATGTTATTTGTGTACATCCTGGATAACAGCTAATGACACAGGACTGGAGGCAAGTGATAGTTCTGAACCAAATTTCCCCTAATCACCAAAACAATGTTATTTGAGAAAGACTTTATATTAGAACATGTCCATCAGGAATAATTGAAAATAGCATTCAGATTGCAACATCTTGAATTGATTAGGGCAGGGATCGCTACACTGTGGGACCACATCTCCCATCATCCTTAATCACTGGCCGCAGTGGGGCTGATGGGACCTGGAGTCCAGTGACAGGTTCCCCCTTGAATTAGGACCACTGTTAATCCCTCAGAATTTACGAGACTTATTCTGGTAGAACATGTTGCAGTATATTCAATACTTCGAAGAAGATTAACTGTGGTACTTGAGATCTCAAAATGACAGCTATTGGTACATGTTGGCTGATGAGACGATGAAAAATATCACCCAATTTTATTTTATAATCGATTTCGGTGTTCGTGATTCTTTGGCTTTTATGAAGTCTCTGCCATCTTTTAAAAAGAAACATTTCACCTCTTTTCTTTCCCCCAAGCCAGCTAAAGGAGTGTGTGTGTGTGTGTGTGTGTGTGTGTGTGTGTGTGCTGTTAAAAGCTTGCAGCAATGGAAACATAACAATGACATTTTAGTGGTCTGTCTTGTGGCACCCCCCCCCCCATTTTTTACTATGCAACTATTTTGAGTTCGGTGCAGAAGCTCACTCCAAATGGGGTCTCTGCTATAGCTGTCAAGCGTCCCTTATTTGGCAGGACAGCCCCTTATTCCAGCGCCATGTCCCGCTGCTGTCCCTTATTGATGATGTCTCTTAAATAAGCTACTGAAGGTAATGGGGCCCTTTCTATGTCCAGCTGTCCTTTGTCAACAACAAATTGTTGCTTTTTTGTGTGTTGAATATATGCTATATGGTAATTTATGGACCTGATAGGTATCTAAAGCCATTTGCACGCAACAAAATATGTATTTTATCAAAGTAATTGTTGACCCCTTGTTTTGGCTGCTGATCCCTTATTTTCAAGGCTGCTGGTCCCTTATTTTCAAATCTGTAAATTGACAGCTATGGTCTCTGCTAGTGCACTTTGTAATGAAAATCTGACTTGCTCATTGATCGAGGGCTTTCATTGGGTATCAACAAGTTTCACTCTTAAGGTTGCGTGGTAGATTTCCATCACTCTGCTGTTAAGAAGGTGTTGGTAACTCAATGATACGAGTTCATAACAGACCCGGAAAATGCATTATTGGTCTTTACATAAGCATTTTTCTTCAAAGGACCTCTTTGTTTTATGTACCTCTGGCTTTGTACAGACTCAGAAGTAATATTGTTGATTGTTTTGAGTAAGATCCTGAACTTCATTCCAATATCCAGAGATCCTGAGAGGGATGATGGGATTCAGAGCTGAAATTCACCACCTCTAAAACCGTGATCCTGAGAGTAAACTCCAGTGAATGCAAGAGGGCTTCTGCGTAGACATGGTTAGGATTGTTGCATTAAATCCTCAGGCTTCCCTGGTTAGTCAACTAAGTAGAAAACTAAACATGTTTACTGTAAGCAATACATAACATTGACTTCTTGTTTATTTATTTACTTGCTTCTTTATTTAATCATATCATCAATGCACACTGTGTTACAGTCAAATACAAAGTAATAAGAAAGAAAAACATATCTTAAATATAACACATACATATATAAGCAAGGATCACAACATAACTTATTCCTGCAATTTAATTGATTCTTATAAACCTTGATTTCAATTCCCATTCCACTCTCTCCCTGGTTTGGAAAGATATCGGATAGGAAATGCATACCATTGACTTCAGTGTGATAGACAGCTACAGCGATCTGGGCTTTGGGTTTTCAGCCAATACATGATACACTGAAATGATACACCAGCTCATCATGTGAAGATCTGGAAATCCTTCATTCAACAACGGGAGTGAATGAGCTGTGTGCCGACTTTGAAATTCCATATTAAAGTTTCGTTTCTTCCTGTTAACCTCAGTCTAATGACCAACTCATTTCTCTCTCTCCTCTTTTTCTCCTTTGTACGGTGCTGACTTTCTCCCCCTTTTGAACCCCTTAACTGGACAGACCACTTCTCCACCCCACCCCTCTCCTCCAAACGAGGAGAGCTTTGCATGGCAACCTCGCACCGGCACCGCAATAACTGTTCTGCAGCCCGTTCCCATAACGGATTGTGTACACCCTCATGCACCCAAGCCACATTTGCGACCCAGCCTTGAGGGCCGGCCCAGTTTTTCCTCCTCGCCCAAACCCTTCGTCGCGGCTCCCTACAAATCCGCCAGCTCCATCCCCGCAGACAGGGGGTTGCATGTTGGGCAATCGCGGCCGGGAAGTCGCTCCTTGTTACCCGACGCGTCATCCGAGCACCAAAACACCCTGGCGCTTGCTGAGGAACATCCGAGTGGTAAAGCTGGACTGAAACCCAACCACGAAACCAGAGCGCAGAAAAAGGTCAGCAGTCTATATGTAGCTTGTTTATCTAACAGCACTTGTTCGGCTCCCTTTGGAAATTCCACTGCCCGTTCAGATGGCCAAACACAAGGCGCCCGTTTTGGAGCTGAGGTCACTGTGGCACCAGCCTTCTCCCCTGTTTCCTCTGTAACAGATACTGGAAAATCTCTTCCTCCTCCTCCTCCTGCCCCTCCCAGGCCATTCTTTAATATTGTTCTCAGTGGAGACTCAGTTAGTTATGGTCAGAGCCATCCCTCCAGGACTCCACAGGCTGTTGGCAACACAAAGGCAGACTTCCCACATACGACTTGCAGTGAGGACAGGATGAGAAAGGAACCGTGCATTGCTCAGCCGCCGCCGCCACCACCCCAGCAACATCCATGCAAGGCAAAGGAGCACGGCAGGGTACTTTGTTTTCTTCATAACCTTTTTTTCCTCCCCCTTTCACACGGCTGTATCTTTCTTTTCCTTCTCCCACGCACCAGTGCCTTCCTTTCCAGTTTGGATGCCTCCTAAAATCTTTCCCTCTCTCCTGAATAACCGACAGCCTTTCCTTCCGCGACAGATGCATGTTTGTGTGGAGATTGCGGGTGCAAGGTTTTGGGGGGGGGTGCCTCAAGCCCAAATCATACCGGAGAGGTTGGGATGGGTGCTGTTCTGTGAAACCCCTCTGTCTTAGGCTAAAGGAAACACAGCAGCTGGCACAAAACTGCCCTCAGGTGATGACCGTGTATTCTAAGGGATTTTGAATTGCTTGATCTGTTGATGACAGGTGACCTGGAAGGTGGGTTTGGGGCCCGGGAGTTGTGTGAATTGTTGTTGTCTTTTTTTAATGGCCGCCGTGCAAAACGTGCTCTTTTGGGTAAATAATGTCGTCTCACGAGGTGTCGTCTCACGAGGTGCAGCATCTTTTGCATGTCACTGCACACCTGCACTGTTTCGGTCCCCCCCTCCTTGTGTAATGCCACCTTATCTCCCACAGGATGTGACTTGCTCTGCCGCCACCACCCCAGCTCATACAGAGGTTATAGTAGTGCCATTCCAACAGGTTTACCCCGACCGCGGGCGAGAAGCCAGCTCAAGCACACCTCCGCCGCCTCTCCTGCCATATGGCCAAAGCTCTGCATTCTCTGACAACACACCTGCTCCTGGCTTACTCCTGACCTTCCCGACATTAGACGATTTCATTCCCCCTCACCTTCAGAAAGGTTCCCAACATAACCAGCCGTCCTCTTCGTCGGGGATCGTGCCCCACGTTCGCCCGAAACTGCCTTCACTGTCGCCACCACCACCTCCTCCTCCTCCTCCTCTTCCTGAGCTGATTCCTCCTGTCACGGAGGTCTCAGACAGTGTGTCGGAGCCCGAGAGCACAGGAATGATCTTGCGCACAGTAAGCCTTGCCACATGCCACCGTGACGGCTTTGCTAAATTTATGCTCCCGGATTAAATGACCTTATTTTTTTTCTCACTGGCATACTAAACTTTGAACAAGGTGCTCTCTGCCAGCAGCATGACAACCGAAACCTTGTTTATGTGCTATTACATTGCATGTGTGTCTCTCCCCCCCCCCCCACACACTTCTTGCTCAGTCACCCTTCGGCCGTGTAATGTTTCTTCCTTGTCCTTTCCTATTTGAAAACTCTACACCAGGGTTTCCCCAAACCTTTCGGACTACGGTACCCATCATCCCTGACCACGGGTAGCTAGCGGTGATGGGAGTTGTAGTCCAAAAACAACTGGAGGCCCAAGCTTGGGAAGCCCTGCTCTGTGCCTTTGGTCATAACCAGGCACATCCCAACTTGGTGCCCTGCAAACGGTGCTGGACTACAAATCCCAGCCTCCTGACCTGATGGACGCACCAGACCATAGGAAGGGGAGAACAGGAAAAAAAAAAATTTTCTTGTTCTTCCCCTCTAAAACAAGGTGCGTTCAAGGTGCATTCACCCAAAGCCTCCGGAGTGCAGTGGGAGTTCCCGCTGCACTCTGGAGGCTTCAGGCGGCTACCTTGGAAGCTTGGAGAGCGAGAGGGGTCAGTGCACACTGACCCCTCTCGCTCTCCAGGCTTCAGTGAAGGCAACCTGAAGCCTCTGGAGTGTGGCGGGAGTTCCCTCTGGGCTCCGGAGGCTTCAGGTTCCTTTTGCCCTGCAGAGGCTTTGCACAGCTAACCCCAAGCTAGAAGAGCGAGACGGAGCGCTCCGCAGCGCTCCGTCTCCCTGTTCTGGCTTTGGGCTTAGCCGTGCAGCTTGCATTCGCTCTATAGGACGCACACACATTTCCCCTTAATTTTTGGAGGGGAAAAAGTGCGTCCTATAGAGCGAAAAATACGGTACTCCATTTTAGTGTTCCGCACTGCTTTAGACTACCTTCATGGAAGGACATAGGGTGGCTGTTTTGCCAATGTCTTAGGGCTTCTTCCTTTGTGGCAGCTTCGTATTCGCAATTTCACATCTGCGTACGAAAGCACGCCTGCCATTGTTGCGTTGCAGAATACGTGAGTTTCCTAGGCCCCATTTAGTCACCTGGCAGTGGCAGGAGGTCTTTAAAGACAGCTTCACATGTGATGCCTTTCATAGAATCATAGCTGGAAGGGGTTCTGAGGATCATCTTTGTGTGTGATAATTTTTATTATTACACTAAAAAATAATTTTTATTAGTTTTCGATTACAATAACTCAGTAAAAGCCTCATTGTCACAGTACCAAATTATAATACAATTCATATTTCCAATTGTTCAGATACCAAATTATATTATTTTGTTGGGCCTCCACGTGCTAGAATTGATGATTCGATAATTTACTTTAACTCTGCATTCCAAAAACCTATGAATTCCAGTTGCACACCAGTCAGAATAACAAACCCTTATATTGCAGCTGCAATTTTAACGACTTCCATTCACATTAACACATCAAATAATTTACAGTCCTACAGATGAAGTCTTCAAACTCTCTCTTTGGATTCTGAGCATCGTCTAATCCAACCCCCTGCAAGCAAGGAAGTTGCCCCATACGGGGATCGAACCTGCAACTTTGGCATCATCAGCACCACGCTCTAACCTACTGAGCTATCTAAGCTCAGTGAAGGCTTGTGGGCTGTCTCTGCCCATGGCAGGCTACCTATGTCCAGAGGGCCCCAATTAGAATAGCCAGACCTGGTGAAAAGTACTTTATGCCACCAGGATCTCCATACACAACTCTTCCAGCTTCAGGCTGCAAATTATGCCAGTCTCTATGGTGGTTTTCTTCTTCAAGATTCGACTTCTGCTGGCTTGGCTTCCTTGAGTCTCAAAAGGCAGCCAGACACAGCAAAAACAACAACAACAAACCTATTTTAATGATGGGGCCGGGAGCTAAACAGGTCACCTCTCTTCCAGTCCCCCCCCCCCCCGGCTTTTATATACTTGCTAAAAGTGATTGGCACTGCGGGTTAAACCACAGAGCCTAGGACTTGCTGATCAGAAGGTCAGCGGTTTGAATCCCCGCGACGGGGTGAGCTCCCGTTGCTCGATCCCTGCTCCTGCCAACCTAGCAGTTCGAAAGCACGTCAAAGTGCAAGTAGATAAATAGGTACCACTCCGGCGGGAAGGTAAATGGTGTTTCCGTGCACTGCTTTGGTTCGCCAGAAGTGGTTTAATCATGCTGGCCACATGACCTGGAAGCTGTATGCCGGCTCCCTCGGCCAGTAAAGCAAGATGAGCGCCGCAACCCCAGAGTCGGCCACGACTGGACCTAATGGTCACGGGTCCCTTTACCTTTTTAAAAGTGATTGTGGGACCAAATGGAGCTCTGGTGGTCGCTCTATGATTCTGTTGATCTTTAAATATCATGTAGCACAAAAAAAACCCCAGAGGGGCGCATTTGCATTTCCTGTGTTTCTGGTTCAAAGTGTTCCATTAAAAGAAGAGAGAGAGAGTGGGGGAGATGCAATTGAATTTTGACATTTTATCCCTCCGGGCATGTAGGAGCAGCACACATGGTTTCCCCAAACGCATCATCCTTGTGGCAACCCTGTGGCCTTAGGCTGAGAGGTGGTGGCTGGTCCAAGGTCATCCAGGGACTTTCAGTGCCCGATGTGAACACAGGCCATGCTGGTTTGAGCCCAATGATCCACCTACTGGCACTTCATGGAGTTGCTTTTACAGGAGAACCCAGAACAGGAATCCCCATGCCTTGAGATGGTCCTTCCTGGTGCACACTGGCTCATGCAAGTGGCTATGCATCATAAAGATGAGTAGGAGATCAGTATGAGCTGTATGTAGTTCAAATGCTGTTTATTGGATGTGTGGACATGGGTGGCGCCGTGGTTTGAACCACTGAGACTCTTGGGCTTGCCAATCAGAAGGTTAGCGGTTCAAATCCCCACGATGGAGTGAGCTCCCCTTGCTCTGTCCATCTCCTGCCAACCTAGAAGTTTGAAAGCACACCAGTGCAAGTAGATAAATAGGTACCGCTGCGGCAGAAAGGTAAACGGCATTTCCATGCGCTCTGGTTTCCGTCACGGTGTCCCGTTGCCCCAGAAGCGGTTTAGTCATGCTGGTCACATGACGCGGAAAGCTGTCTGTGGACAAACGCTGGCTCCCTTGGCCTGAAAGCGAGATGAGCGCCGCAACCCATTGTCGCCTTTGACTGGACTTAACCGTCCAGGGGATCCTTTACCTTTTTACCTTATTACATGTGCACACTCACAGAATGGTGGAGTTGGAAGGGGACCCCATGGATCATCTATTCCCAACCCCCTGCAATGCAGGAAACCTTTTGCCTGACATGGGACTCGAACCCACAACTATATGGCTATTCCTCCTCCCCCGCCCCACTTACAATTGTGCCCTAATTTTCTGCCACTTGCTGCTCACTTTGAACAAATCCTTCTGGTAGATTTAAACTGGAAATCTCAGGGTCAGTATGATCATTTCATCTGGACGGCCACCGCCACAAAAATTTAACAGCAGTTCTTATGTCAGTGATAACAAATAAGCAGGTTCTGCAGCTGGCTGCAGTTGGCCCAAGGATGTGAAGTCCTACCTTCCTCTCTCCTGTCTCTGCTGGTTCCTCTCCACCTGTTCTTCGCATTGTCCTGATGTCCCCGGCGTCCTGCTGTCTAACAGCTTGCAAAGGGCGGTGCGTCCTAAAGTTATTTCCCTGATCCCCCTCATCAAGTAATCCGTAACCAGCTTTCGTTCAGGAACTGCATGGGTTTTGCATGCCTGACGGTTTCGGTGAAAGGAACACCTCTTTTTAAAAGGAAGCATGGGTCTGAACACACAGATCTCTCTCTCTCTGTTTCTCCATAACCAGAACAGCTCACTCCTGCCACCAGCTGTATGTCATGTATTACAGTTTCTTTGAGCGATGCTTCTTCTTCCAGTGCAAAAAAGGGGGGTTCGGCTCTTTCCTCTGTGTGTACTAACAGCAACGAAAAAGGCGCCTGCCGGTGCATTGAACTAAACTTTTCTCGGGTTTGTTTGTTCTCTGTAGCAAAGCGGCTTTCCTCCAGGTACCCTGTCGCCCTTGGGCAATAACGGCATATGTGCCTTTCCGTTTCAGGACCCCTGTCCTCTGCTCTATGAAGCGCCCAGGTCCAGCAGTGGCACAGAGTGCTATGGCTCTCTAACTCTCACCAGCAAACCCACCTCCGGGTACCCCTCCACCACCATTGTCAACCCCACCATCGTCCTTTTGCAGCACAACAGAGGTAAGGGTAACAACGTATTGCCTTTTCCAGCTCAACTTGGGACAATTTTCAGCTAGGGCGATTACCGTATTTTTTGCTCCAAAAGATGCACCAGACCATAAGGCGCACCTAGTGTTGGGAGGAGGAAAACAAGAAAAAATTATTCTGAAAAGCCAGAACAGCAAGAGGGATCTGGCTCCTGGGATACCGTGTGGCTGTTCTGGCTTCTGGGATAACCATGCCAATACTCTTCAGGGCAGCGGGATGAAGGCTCCCCATGCTTGAAGAGGCTGTGCACAGCTAAGGCAGAAGCCAGGACAGGCGCGCCGCTGAAGGGGCACTGCGCAGTTCTCGCTCTCTGTGTAGCGCCTCTCCTTCACAGCGCCCCTTCTGCGAAGCTGGAGAAGGAACAGAAGGAGACCCTTCTTTTCCTCATCCGGCTTCCAGGACAGGCGCGTCGCCGCAAAGCCAGAGAAGGAACAGAAGGAGTTCCTTCTGTTCCTCCTCCGGCTGCGCAGGACAAGCACTGCGCAGAAGGGAGAGCTGCGCAGCGCCCCTTCAGCGAAGCAGGAGGAGGAACAGAAGGGGCTCCATTCCTCCTCCTGCTTCGCTGAAGGGGCGCTGTGCAGCTCTCCCTCTCGGCGCAGCGCCATTTGCTCCATAAGACGCACTCACATTTCCCCTTTTTAGGAGGAAAAAAGTGTGTCTAATGGAGCAAAAAATACGGTATCTATGACAGGGTAACCGCAATGGGATGGGATTAGGGCTGGGCTATATATCAATACGTCATCCAAAACCGGTTTGAAGTCGTGATATCGGTTTCATAATTTTTCAATCTGGCGATCCATCGCCAAGCATGATGTGTGTGTGTGTGTGTTATGCAAAAATTCACAATGTGGGGAAAACCATGAAGCCAGCCAATGCTTCTCTCGATTCCTGCAGCCCCTCTGCCGGCTCAGCTCTCCCCTGTCTCATGCAGGGGGCAGCGAATTACAAGAGCAGGTGCCAGAAAAAATCAGGATGCGGGGAAAACCATGAAGCCAGCTAATGCCTCTACATAGCTCCATCCTTATTTGATGCCATGATATATTGTGCATCACGATGTTTAGCTGGTGATATCTGGTTTTCAACTCTGTGATATATTTCCCAGCCCTAGTGTTTGCCTCCTTATTTCAGACATTGTGATACACATATGCACACATATATACACTCTCACCGTACTTTTCCGTCTATAAGACGCCCCCATGTATAAGACGCCCCCTATTTTGGGGGACTGAAATTTCAGAAAATGGGGGGAGATGGCAAAAAGTTGTTGGGGAGGGAAATTACTGAGGGTTGCTAAGCTTTCTTTAGAGGGGAATACCGAAAATCGCTCACCCACACGCATCGCAAAATCCGCCTCCCGTCTGTTTCCTTGCTGGCAGGGGCTGCCAACCCCCCCCCCAATTGCCGCAGCGTCAGCCAATCAACAACACCCATTGATGCAGCAACCAATAACATGCACAATAGCCTCTGACAGCCACGGCAGCAACCAATCAAACGTCCACCCTATGCACTACCCATGTATAAGAAGACCCCCACTTTTTTGCATAATTTTTAAGGGGAACAAACATAGTCTTATACACAGAAAATTACGGTATATCTATTTATTTATCTTATCTGTAAACTGCCTGAAGATTTTTCTTTAAAATAAAAACAAAATTGCAGGGAGCCATCACAGCCTGTTAACGATGAGATTAAGTGACGACCTTGGAAACCCTTCATTTTAATTTTGCCTCTGCCCATTAAGTCAATAAGTGGCCTTCGATAAGCCACCTTTTCTTTCATCCTTAACCCGCACCTGCAATCTGAATATAATAATTATTTACCAGTCTTCCAAAGTCGTTGCAAAAGGTCACAAAATAAACAGTCTAAAGTGATATATAGATACTAATAATAAACCTACTGTTTGGAGGTGTGTGTTTTTTGAGCTTTGATATTTATACATCCTGTTTGGAACAACTCACTCACAGTATCAGTGACTTGGAAACGTTGTCTAGCACTGCTGTTGTTGTGCAGGGCTGAACATTAGCTTGCTTTGGTGGGAAGACCATGGGTTCAGAATCTGATAAGGAGGCACCTAAGCCCTTGTGTACAGCATGTGTTATTTATGCCTGCCCAGATCACTGCAAGAGTTGAGAGCTCTCACGTCTCTGGTGTTTGTACCACTTATTTGTCTGTCGTTTTCTCCTCTCCCACAGAACAACAAAAAAGGCTTAGTAGCCTATCAGGTACGGTGCCCAGAATGTTGCCACCTCCTTTTCTTCTCCTGTTCTCCTGCTGCTGTGTTCACCTGAGAAGCGCACTGCTTTGTGACTTAGCAGAGTACCTTTAGTGAATCCGCGAGTGGAGAGCCTTTACTGAAAGGGGTAGACGAACTGCGAAGTATATCCTCTCTCTTGAAAGCACTGGAAGGAGCATGCAAATTCTTTTAAGACTGCCTTGGGTGTATTAGATTCTGAAAGGCAAGACTGTATACTGTAGTCAATAAATATGCTTGACAGCTACACAGCACCTTGCCGCTAAAAAAAAAGATACTGAGCTCCCCCAACACAACTATTCTGTCCAGTTCTGCTAGAAATTTGCACGTGTGTCTTTGCACAGCCACTGCACCTTACCTGAGTCAATTCCTGAGGAGGGCTCCCAGCCCGGATGAAAAATAGTGTGCCCCACATACATGCCTTCAGATGTGCTTTAAAACTGAACATGCTTTTAAATGATGCTAAACTGGACCCAAATGTAGAGCGGGGAAAGGAACAACTATATTTATTGACTGATTACACTTATGGGATGCTAACAGGCTGGGTTGCCAGTGTAAGTGCGGTAAGCTTTTCCCTTTCTGAACTTTCTTGGGTTGCCACTTTTATACATACATATATATATATATATATATATATATATATATATATATATATATACAGTGGTGCCTCGCAAGACGAGAAGAATCCGTTCCGTGAGTCTCTTCGTCTAGCAGTTTTTTCGTCTTGCGAAGCAAGCCCATTGACGGCTTAGCGCTATTAGCGGTTTAGCGGCTTTTAGCGGCTTAGCGGATAAGCGGATAAGCGGCTTAGAAAAAGGGGGGGAAGGAAAAAAAAACCCACAGGAACTCGCAAGACATTTTCGTCTTGCGAAGCAAGCCCATAGGAAATTCGTTTTGCGAAGCACCTCCAAAACGGAAAACTCTTTCATCTAGCGAGTTTTCCGTCTTGTGAGGCATTCGTCTTGCGGGGCACCACTGTATATATATAACTGTTGGCTTGCTTGCTAGGTTTCTCGCCCATTTCTTGCCCATTTCCTTCTCCTGTAAGAGAAGAGTGGTCTGGCACCTGTGTATTTATGAAATCCCCTTTTAAAGCTGTCCCAGCTTAGTGGCTTTCGCCACATCCTGTGGCAGCTCCTGCCATAAATTAATTGATCCTGCGAAGTATTTTCTTCCTGCCGCCACCAATAAATGTCACTTTTCCTTCCTTGTTGACATCGTACACAATCTTAGAAAGCAACATTGTGTGCCCATCCCCTTTATGCATTTATTTGTTATCATATTTATTATCCCACCTCTCCTCAAAGGAGCACACAGTTCGTGGTTCTCCCACAATCCATATTATCATCTCAACTCCCCTAGGAGGTAGGTAAGGCTGAGAGATGCTCACTGGCCCAAGGTCACCTAGTGAGGTTCATGGCAGAGCTGAGATACAAACCCCAGCCTCCCAAGTCCTCGTCTCACTCTCTAACCACTCTTAGTCATGTTTATTTTCTAAATGAAAAATCCTCTTTAGCTCTTATTCCACCTAGAGATGCTGGTTCAACTCCCGGCTCAAAGTGAGCCTCCTTTACCAGTTTCTTTCCCATTTGTAAAGTTTGGAGAGATCCGTTTGAAACAGTGCGCTTGTACCATTCTAATAAATTTGTTGTCGCAAGCGATCCCAACCACTTCCCTGTTCAAGTTGAACAAGTTTAAACAAGCGCAAGTCATAGTAGAGCGCAAGTCGTGGGAGAAACCTACTTGTTTCTTTCCATCTTTGAGATTTTTACTCGTAGTATGTGCTCAGTCGGGGACAATTACATTTTTAATGTTACTATCGGTCTAGATATCTAAGACCCCAGAACTCAGTTTAAATTTCCCACTTCTAAAACCTGGTGGTCTTTCTCTGGTTTGCTTTCCATAAAACAACAACTTTTTCTTAGCAAACCCATTGTGCTTCCTGGATTAGGTTATCTGCCCTTTGTAGTCAGAACAAAATTTTAAAAAATAAAAATAAAAAGATTCCTTCCAGTAGCACCTTAAAGACCAACTAAGTTAGTTCTAGGTATGAGCTTTCGTGTGCATGCACACTTCTTCAGATATATCTTTGTACTTTGTAGTATGTGTATCTGAAGAAGTGTGCATGCTCACGAAAGCTCATACCTAGAACTAACTTAGTTGGTCTTTAAGGTGCTACTGGTAGGAATCTTTTTATTTTTATTTTTTTTTAATTTTGTTTTGACTATGGCAGACCAACACGGCTACCTATCTGTAACTGCCCTTTGTAGTGAATTTAGAGGATTACCATGCTGAATTTTCAGTGATTTTGAGACCTTTCCTTCGCTTGTCAATCCTGTGCTAGATTTAAGAGCAGAGCCCTCATTCAAAACCTAGATCAACAATCAGTATTCTCATTTATTCAAAACATGTATGCCACCCTGCAGCAAACTGATTCAGGAGCAATTTACACAGGTGAATTGACAATATTTAAAAAAATTAAGAGTATTCAATGAAGTGGCTCTATACAAGATTTGCTAAGGGTACTCAATGACTGAAGCTGGCTCTCTCTGCATGGGCCTTGTCCTGCACTATTTCAATATCCCATTCTGAACCATACAGCTCTGGTTGGCTTTGGGTACTACAGCTGGGTGCATGATTTTAGTATCTGGTCTTTCTCCAGTGCATGCTACGCAGTGATATCAGAGTTCCTGCAACTTGGCAAACTTTTGATGAGGGAAGTTGTAATGTCCTGTGTCCTTTCCACCCCTGAAATCCTTCACGGGAATTTCCTCAGAGGTGGGACTTGAAGGATTCCCCATTGTAGCACTTCGTTATGCAACCTAACGTCAAGGTACGAGGGCCGAGCCAAATTTCTCAGAAAAGAACATTATCAGAGTTTCCTCTTTTGGTGTGTCTCTCGTCCCACTACCTTCAAGCTGGCTGGGGAAATCAACCAAATGGCCCTCTCAACTTCTCCACCAACATTACAAGCGGGGAAGATTTTGAGTGCAGCTGCAGATCCCATACATGGGACGCAGATGGCGCTGTGGGTTAAACCACAGAGCCTAGGACTTGCCGATCAGAAGGTCGGCGGTTTGAATCCCCACGATGGGGTGAGCTCCCGTTGCTCGGTCCCTGCTCCTGCCAACCTAGCAGTTTGAAAGCACGTCCAAGTGCAAGTAGATAAATAGGTACCACTCCGGCAGGAAGGTAAACGGCGTTTTCGTGCGCTGCTCTGGTTCGCCAGTAGCGGCTTAGTCATGCTGGCCACATGACCCGGAAGCTGTACGCCAATAAAGCGAGATGAGCACCGCAACCCCAGAGTCGTCCGCAACTAGACCTAATGGTCAGCAGGCTTGGCTCCTGTTCTTGCCATCTTCCTGTCCTAACTTTACGCTTCCTTCATCTACCAGCATGAGCTAAGAATAGAATTCTTTTGAGTTTAAGTGAGCTTCAGTGAGTTTTTGCATAATTTCCCCCCTAAGAATTCCCATTAATGCCTCCACTTCAAACAGTAAGAGAATCCCACCTTGCCCCAAAGAATATTGGGGGGAAATGTCTCCCCACCACCACAGTTTTGCCACCCACAAATAGCGTGGAGAATTGGGGGAAGCCATTCTTTGCCCAGCCCTGTAGTTATTGCTAGAATTAGGTAGTGGCTTTTGAGAACCCATGTTTAGCCTGGTTTGTGGATTAGTGGCTAGAGTCAAATCCCAGAGATGGATGGGCTGCTGCTCCTTGTAAAAATCCCTTGCTCATTCGGTCACATTTCAAATTATTTTGCTGTCTTGGGACAGTCAGACTCATCAGTGTTTCGCCAAGGATTTTGGAGTGATTGATATTGGATATTGTGCAGTGATTGTATTGGAAGTCAAAGTGATGAGTGATGAACTTGCTTCCTTTGTTTACAGAGCCAGCGATAGATGTGCCACTAGCGGATAAAGTAGATTATATGCCTGTCCAAGAAAAGATGAGCCAAAGCAAGAAACAAGCAATGGAGGAAAGGAAGAAAGTAATTAAGAGTCCACAGTACATGACCGATTCCTCGCCGGATGACATAGGCATTCCATTAAGGGTAAGGAAATTTAGCCCATTTTCCTTCCATGTAAATTCATTTGTGCTAACCTGTATGGGGTGTCAAATCTAAAAAAAATGTACAGTGGTACCTCAGGTTAAGTACTTAATTCGTTCCGGAGGTCCATACTTAATCTGAAACTGTTCTTAACCTGAAGCACTACTTTAGCTAATGGGGTCTCCTGCTGCTGCCGTGCCGCCAGAGCACGATTTCTGTTCTCATCCTGAAGCAAAGTACTTAACCCGAGGTAATATTTCTGGGTTAGCGGAGTCTGTAACCTGAAGCGTATGTAACCTGAAGCATATGTAACCTGAGGTACCACTGTAGTATAAACACTGACAAGTGGGAAACACTGGCCTGCGAGTGCTCCAGTTGGAGAACAGCCTTTACCAAAGGTGTCATGCGCTTTGAAGACGCTCGAACTCAGGACGAAAGGGAGAAACGTGCTAAGAGGAAGGCATGCTTGGCAAATCCACACCGTGATCAACTCCCTCCAAGAAACCAATGTCCCCACTGTGGAAGGACGTGTGGATCCAGAATTGGCCTCCACAGTCACTTATGGACTCACTGTTAAAACCCTGTTTATGGAAGACAATCTTACTCAGCTACGAGTCAAAACAAAATAAAAAAATTCCTTCCAGTAGCACCTTAAAGACCAACTAAGTTAGTTCTTGGTATGAGCTTTCGTGTGCATGCACACTTCTTCAGATACACTTTGGTGTTCGCCAAAGAAGACGACGACGACGAAGGGGTGGTTTGTTCATCTTTGGCTCCCACCCTGCACTCAGCACTCACCTGTGGCTCCTGGAAGCTGGCAGCGTGCAACAGTGGCCACAATCCGGGAATGGCTTCGACTGGCCAACTTAACCAGGTGAAGGTAGCCGGTGGGTCTCAAACCCTCGGTGAGTTAGGGACTTGTCTGTCTCCTGCATGCTAGGACAGACTCTGGCAGGTTGAGCAGATGAGACCAATAGTGAGTCTAATGGCTGAGAAGGAAGTTTCTGCGCATGCTTTTAGACGGAAGTGAGGGGCAGATGGGGCTCGTCCACCTGGGAAGGTAGCCCATCAAGGAGACGGAAATGCAGTGCATTGCAGTGTGCTTTTTACACACAATATCTTTAATCAGGGTGGATTTGATTTAAATCAAATCGATTTAAATCATGATTTAAATCACTAGTCAGTAAGACTTGATTTAAATCACTAATCAGTAAGACTTGATTTAAATCATATTTTTTTTACAGAAAGACTCATTCTTGCTGGTATAATCTTAATATTTACAACCAGATGAAGATTTCATTTTTGGAATAATAAATTTTCAGAGTAGTTTTTACAGTTATATCAAAAATTACTGATTTGGTTATACTATTAGAAATACATAGACAGATAATTGTGAAATTATTGTGAGGTTTAATAAGTTAACTGTTTATATTTGGACAACTTTTCTGCTGTACTTTATTGGAAGGAGAAAAATAATCATTTCTTTCATAACAATTTAAGCAATTTATTGAACTAAAACAATAACATTATAGCATATGTATCCATGTTGGTTAACTGATGTGGTTAAAAGGTTGTTTTTTAAAAAAACGTAGACTGAGTTTTAGTACACATGAAAAAATAAAACAAATCCTTATTTCCTGATGAATAGCCTTTGGACTATAATGTAACTTAAATAGAAAACTATCTTTAGAAAGATTTTTCCTCCAAAAGCATTTTATTTTAAAAATCTGATTTAAATTTTTAAAAATCCTATTTTTTTTAATTTTGTAAAAAAAATTAATTGATTTTTATTCATCCTGTCTTTAATAATTGATTTTTATTCACCCACTTCTGTTACTCACAAAAGTCATAGAATTGTAGAGCTGGAAGGGACCCCAAGAGTCCAGCCCCCTGCAATACAGGAATCTCAACGCACGGTCTCCCATCCAATTTGAAACCACACCGGACCCTGCTTAGCTTTGCAAACGTGCTGGCATCTTTTTATTGCTGCGCCACTCAATTTCCCTCAGCTTTTGCAGGTTGTTGGTCAAACTGTGACAGAGCAGCAGCAAGGGACAAACCTTTGCAATGCAGTTATTGTCACAGAGAACGAGCAGAGTGCGTGCCGTGAGGCCAGCTTCTTTGTTTTTCGAACGGCGGAATGAAGTCGCACCAATGACTTGTTTTGTCCCTTTTTCTATCAGAACACGGACCGATCCAAGGACTGGTACAAGACGATGTTCAAGCAGATCCACAGGCTGACAAAAGGTACCATTTGCCTGCCTGCTTTTTGTTTCCTCCAGAAGCCCTGAGTTCAAATCTGTGGGCAGCCCTTAGTGGATGTTGAAAGTACCCAGAGCACCAGGAGAAAGGTTGAGAACAGACTTAGAGAGCCAAATTACCCATGAGGTTACATGCGTGGTAGCATTTAGCTTGCCTAATTTTTGTCCTTTAAATAGCAGTTAAAGGAGGAGCTTCAGTTGGGACTGGGCACACAGGGAATGGCTCAGTCTCAAAGAAAACTCAGCCTTCCCCAAAGCTGCCATTAGGTCTAGAATGGAAGTGTTTGTGGGGGCCAAGGGAAGTTCTCCCCCAAGGCTAACAGCAGCTTGGAGGGAGGTGATTGGTCCTGACCCTGACCCTATGCCCACCTCCATGACTGTCATTTAAAAAGCAAAACAGGAGAGGTGTGTTGTGTTGTGTTTACACATCTTTAGCATCATCTGTACGTTGGTCCATGGATGCTGTGTGCCTATGTGTGTCTGAAGTTTTATACACGTTAATAGTCCTGGCTCGGGACAAGGGTGGTGCTGTGGTCTAAACCACAGAGCCTAGGGCTTGCTGATCAGAAGGTCGGTGGTTTGAATCCCGCGACGGGGTGAGCTCCCGTTGCTCGGTTCCAGCTCCTGCCAACCTAGCAGTTCAAAAGCACGTCAAAGTGCAGGTAGATAAATAGGTACCGCTCCAGCGGGAAGGTAAACGCATTTCCGTGTGCTGCTCTGGTTCGCCAGAAGCGGCTTAGTCATGCTGGCCACATGACCTGGAAGCTGTACGCCGGCTCCCTTGGCCAGTAAAGCAAGATGAGCGCCGCTACCCCAGAGTCGGCCACGACTGGACCTAATGGTCAGGGGTCCCTTTACCTATAGTCCTGGCATGAAAGGGGCTCCATAACTTTGCAATGCCCCCTCTGCCCCTGCCCCCTGTTAGCATGGATGTCTGAGGTGTGGAACATGTTGCACATGGACCTCCATGCCTTTAGGCTTTCGCATATCCAGGAGCATGTGGGATTTGAGGGCCCTGGGAAGGCTGCGTGCAGAGAGGTCTGCCTGCGAAGGCTTTCTCCGTGCAAACGTCCATGCCTGGAATTGGGGGGGGGGCAGAGCCAGGAGAAGCCCCACACCATCAGGGCAGGGCCTGAGATAAGGTCCCACAGCTTTCTTAGCATCAACTGCCCTCTAAGGACTGGCTGGCTGATACTAACGGACAGTGTCTTGCAGTAAATAAAAGAACCACGCAGAGTCAAAAGATCCACAAGGAAAGGAACAACTTTACTGAGGCAAAATCTTTGTTACATGCAATGTGCAAGCAAAGTAAGAGAGAGAGAAGCTCGCTGAGCGCAGGAATTTATCTCTCCTGGCTCAGCGTGACCTTGAGGTAGTCCAAACAATAAGTGAGCCTGCTAGAAGCTTCCAGAAGCTTCCAGCACTTTCCAGTTTCTGCCCCCAAAGACCTTAGTCATGACAGATACGTGTCGTGTTCTTCACTTGTCTGGTGTTGACTCTCTTGGTGCCTCTTGCAACACTGCTATTTGTTTATCCTTATTTATTTCTTAGATTTCTATATCGCCCTTCATCATAAGATCTCTGGACAGCTCACAGAATAAAAGACAGGATAAAAACATGAAAATAAGTAAAGCAAAACAGCAAAGCGATAACACACACACCCCTCCCCACAGAAACATTTAAAAGAATATTAATCAGCCCAAGGCCTGGTCGAAGAGGAGCGTTTTCGCCTGGCACCTAAAAATATATCAAAATATATTTTTCGTGTTGCTACCCTCTCATGGAGGAGGCACATGAAGAAGGGCCTCTGACGGCAAGCGGAGTCTGAGACGGTTTATGTGGGGAGAGGTATTGCGGTCCTGAGCTTTCCTCTGTGAAACAGGCTTCGTTTGGCTTCATGGGGTTAAGGAAGCGTTGTTCTCCTCCTTTTGTAGTCCGCTATAATATTACCATTGGATGAGGGGTGTTTTCCCCAGAAACTGTGGGGGCATTTCTGTCTCATGTGCTATCAGACGTTCTGTGTGGGGCAACTGGACCCCCTGTTTTCCTCTTCCCACAGTATTAGTTTCAGCTTTCTCCAACTCCGTTCCCCTTTAATTCCGCTCTCCTGCGCATGAACCCCTTTGCGTTCCTCCTCCTCTTGACAACGTGATATTTGGTGGGAGGCAGAGCGAGGAGAAGTGAACCGCCATCTCAGAGAGACCACGAGCCACCCAGGGATAGGGCTTGAAAGAAGGGCACAGAGATAGCTGGCATCAGGGTACAGCAGAATGCTAAATGGGTGTATTCTGCACTTTTTTACGTCAACGTAAAATACAATTCTTGACATGCGCGTGTGAGGAGATTCACACTGATTTGTCCATCTCTCCCTTCATTTCTTTCCTCTCTGTTCTTTCCTCCAAAAATGTGCTCTTTCTGCACAGACCCTCCTGAAGAAAACCCTTATTGCCCTACCTACAAATTCCCCGAACTTCCTGATATCCAGCCCCAAACCAAAGGTACCCACAAGCTTAGCCAGTTGTTCTGTGTTTGGTTTTTAACCATCCTCTTAAATCTTTCACACTAGAGCGTGCTACTTAGTTGAATGCCTGTCCTTTCAGCATGGCTGGCTCTTGAGTGGTGCTCAGTTTGCCTCCTTGTGTGATGTGTGCGGAGGCAGAATACTTCCTAACCTTTTCTTCTCTGTCTGGAGTGTGTGATGTAACACTGTTGTCGAACGAGGCCGCGAGAAGCTTAACGGGGATAGGAAATTGGGGGAGTGATGTTTCCTCCACTGCTGTCCAACTCCCTTGCTTTTCTCCGCTGCAGAAGAAAATCCTTATTCTCCTACCTACCAGTTTCCTGTGTCTACTCCTAGCCCTAAATCTGAAGGTAAATAGTTGTGGTTGGCCAACGTTTCCTTTTGCACAAGCGCTGCTGCTGCTTCCTCCTCCTTAACTTTCCAACCGGAGTTTTCTTCCCTCACCTTAGTTTGCTTCTTCCTAATAATCTGCTGCCAGTTAACTTTTTTGCCTTAACTGTTGGGCCAGCTTTCTTGGCTTCGCCTTGCTCTCTCTGCTTTCTAACGGTCCCCGGACTAACGCTGCGGGACTTGGATCTGCTTGGTTTTTGTGTGTTCAATCCAAGGTACCGAGCCGCGCATCTGCAGTCATTTACCTGGCACACTGAGCCCATTCCACCAACTGCAAACTGCATTGGATGGAACAGGACTGGTCTGAGAAGCGAGCCATTCAGTTGCACATTCCCCATTCATTCCATGGGGGGCTTTGCTGAAAACATTCCCAGTGAATTGGGCTCATGATGCCAGCTAATTGATCGCCCTGAAATAATAGCATTTAACCTAGTGTGTATTTTTAAAAAATATTGTCTTGCGTTTTTCCCTTCCCCTGACTACTTTTTAAAGATTACCTTAGACGGGGTCTCCCAAGCTTGGATCTCCAGATGTTTTTGGACTATAATAATAATAATACGGTAATTTATTATTTATACCCCGCCCATCTGGCTGAGTTTCCCCAGCCACTCTGGGCGGCTCCCAATCAAGTGTTAAAAACAGTACAGTGTTAAATATTAAAAACTTCCCTAAATAGGGCTGCCTTCAGATGTCTTTTAAAAAGAAGATAGCTGCTTATTTCCTTCACATCTGAAGGGAGGGTGTTCCACAGGGTGGGCGCCACTACCGAGAAGGCCCTCTGTCTGGTTCCCTGTAACCTCACTTCTCGCAATGAGGGAACCACCATAAGGCCCTCAGAGCTGGATCTCAGTGTCCGGGCTGAACGATGGGGGTTGAGACACTGCTTCAGGTATACAGGACTGCGGCCGTTTAGGGCTTTAAAGGTCAGCACCAACACTTTGAATTGTGCTCGGAAACGTACTGGGAGCCAATGCAGATCTCTCAGAATCGGTGTTATATGGTCCCGGCGGCCACTCCCAGTCACCAGTCTAGCTGCCGCATTCTGGATTAATTGCAGTTTCCGAGTCACCTTCAAAGGTATCCCCACGTAGAGCGCGTTGCAGTAGTCCAAGCGGGAGATAACTAGAGCATGCACCACTCTGGCGAGACAGTCCACAGGCAGGTAGGGTCTCAGCCTGCGTACCAGATGGAGCTGGTAAACAGCTGCCCTGGACACAGATTTGACCTGTGCTTCCATGGACAGCTGTGAGTCCAGAATGACTCCCAGGCTGCGCACCTGGTCCTTTAGGGGCACAGTTACCCCATTCCGGACCAGGGAATCCCCCACACCCGCCCGCCCCCTGTCCCTTCAAAACAGTACTAATGTCTTGTCAGGATTCAACCTCAATCTGTTAGCCACCATCCATCCTTCAACCGCCTACAACTCCCACCAACTACAACTCCCACCACCCCTAGCTAGCAGGACCAGTGTCCAGGGACGATGGGAGCTGTAGCCCAGAAAACAGCTGGAGACCCAAGTTTGGGAGACCCCACCTTAGAACAAAAAAGACTAACAAAATCAATTGAAAGAGATGACCATTGAAGAGACATTTAGTTAACACACAGAGACAGAATTTATACATATTCTTTAAAAAAAAAAATATTAACGTTCTTATGTCACAAGTGTATACATTATCATATTACATTACAGGGCATATCATAATATAATTTCCAACATGTATACAAAGTTTATGTACCAAATTTATGTAGCTAAAGAAAGAAAAAAGAAAAAACAAAGACAGAAAGCCATTTCAAAATAATATTTGTACCAACGCTACGGACTTCCTATCAATCTCTTTGTATATTCTTTTTTAAAAAATGAATGTACTCTTATTATTGTATATTTCTTTACATTTTATCTAATACATTCTTATATCAATATGTACCCTTAATCTTGTTTCTCAACTCAATTTCTCTCCAACATCAATCGAATGCTAGCATAGATAGCGAACCTTTACTATATTTTTGAACACATGAATTTATACATATTCAGGGTATAGCGGCACATTTATACTGTGCAATTTTACACATATTTATACGTATCTTAGCATTTTACGTGTCATGTATGATACGTAAAAGTTCTAAATATGTATCAATATGTATATGTATAATCATGCATTTATGCTGTGACTCAAAATGTTTAGACTCATTGAAGCTCCTCTGATTCCGGCCCCTGGTTAGCTGCCCCCTCCCCCATGGATTATCTGCACTTCTAATTAAACTTAGATATTTGTAACCCGTGTTGCTGGTGTGGGGCTTGCTGTGGGCTGTCTTTCCATAGTTGGTGCACTCTCAGTGGCAAGAAGTACAAGCTCTTACATGCGCTGAATCTGGCATGCTGTCTGTAAAAGTGGCCCATAGCTCAAGACTTTAGAAAAACCCTTTTGGAAACGCATGTGTTTTGCATGTATGAGTCTCCAGGCTCACCGTCTGACGCTGGGGGTTAAAAAAATGATCTCTGGTGGCAGAAGAACCTGTGTCAGAGATCCCAGATAACAAGATTCTGTTCCATCTTATGTGGGCATTTGAGGCCTTCAGACAAAATGCTATGCATTGCAAGGAATGCCTGTGTGATAAAGTTATTTACAACATGGACTTGGAAGCCACTTAGCAGCAAATGAATGTTTAGAATATTTCAGTCCCTTTGCGGTACCGGCAGTGTTGCATCTGATGCTACAGAGCGACCCAGGACACCAAGGTTTGAAACTGTCTGGTGTGGAATTGTGATTCTGTCAGCTACTGCGATTACTAGATGCATCATCCGTGTTGCAGGAGGAGGAGGGAGTGGCGTTCCTAAGCCCTTGTTGAGCACCATGGCAAACTATTTGTGGCAACGTCTTATAATGAGATTGCTGCCGCAGGAACCTTGCTGAGTATGCCAAGCCTAGGACGACAGCCTGCGTGCTGTTTTGGAGCATTGGGTGGTGAAAAAGCAGATTTCTAGCTTGTTTTAAAGCTTGCGGGTCTGTTTTATTGTTACAGACAAGGAACGCTTTCTGCAGCAGGAGGCTGCCATCGCTTCAAGAAGGTTTTGCTCTTGCTTGAGGCAAGAGAACTGGGGACTTGGGCAATGGACCCAAGTGCTTTTCTTCTGTGCCACAGTGGCAGCGTTCAAGCTGAGAAAACTGATAGCCAACCTAAACTGTCAGGTGCAGATGACCAGATGATGGAGTGAAGCTTTCAGCTCAGTGGGAATCGGGTGGCATGGGGAGCCAACGAGAATCCTTGTAGCCCTGTAAATAAACATCAGGGCCTGACATCTCTCTCTGAGCAAGCTGATGTTCAGCTGTGTCGGCTGGCATGCAGACAGGCCGAGTCCATCTGCCTGCCTGACTCAGAAGGCTGCTTCTTTCCACTTTAAGGCAGTGGAAACCTCCAGGTCAGCCTTCCCAAACAATTCTGTACCATGAGAATTCTGCAACAGCTAAAATGCTGCCAAGGGTCCTCAGAATATAGAGGTGTGACCTTGCTTGAGGATTATTGGATCTTCATACAAACATAGTAGAAACTGGTCAGTCAAATGGGAAGGCCGCAGAACTGTTGGTGAGTAATGGGCAGGAGGTAATGGATAGTCTTTCTAGGCATGAATGGAATGCCAGCACACATTTTCCAACCCAGCGTTTATTTATATTATTCCTTTTTTTTGCTAATCAGTGCTGCCAAGGTGTTGGGAATGAGGATATTTTTGGCAGTCCCTATGAAAAATAGGATTCCTATATATCTAGATTGATGGGCATTCTTTCACGAATGCTGTTACTCTGAAGAGGAAGAAGAAAGACATATGTACTAATATGTAATTTTGAACACAAGTTTGCTAAAACTGAGCATAATAAGATGCTGAGTTGATGTGGAGGGCCTTCTTGGTAGTGGCACCCACCCTGTGGAACCCCCTCCCATCAGGTGTCAAGGAAATAAACAACTAACTGACTTTTAGAAGGCATCTGAAGGGAAGTTTTTAATGTTTGATGTTTTGTTGTGTTTTTAATATTCTGTTGGGAACCGCCCAGAGTGGCTGGGGAAACCCAGCCAGGTGGGCGACAAATAAATAAAATCATCATCATCCAGTCATTCTAGTAGTCAAGCATGGAAGGAGAAGGAGCTCTCACAACCACATGCACAAAGGTAAACATGGGAACACTTGTGTATTTATGTATTTCGTAAAAATTATATACCACTGGATTACAGAACAAACCTCAAAGTGGTTTACAAAAAAGTTAAAACAATAAAATTATCACTGAAAAAGATATTCCCATAGTTTAAAACATCCAGAAAGTTTAAAACCAGAATAGAACAGACAAAACAAATCAAAGCTCATGCAAACTTTCTAAACTACTGTGTGGGGTCGTTTAGGCAAAGAGGTTTTCAGCTGGTGCCTAAAGGAATACCTGCGGTATTTCAAACACCTGCCTTTTCCATGGTTAGAGAGGAACCTTGCAGACCTCTCTCTCTCTTCCCTCTCTCATTTTCTCCTGCTGCCGTTCCCCACAGGGATGAGAACACTGAAAACAATACCTGCATTTGCCCTTGGAACCCTGTAAGGACAGAAGGCGAAACTCTTTTAAGTCATAGGTGCATAATGAAATACCTGTGGTGATTGTAAATCGTTTGTTTTCCAGATGAAGATTCCGATTCCTATGTGCCTCAGTACTCCTTTTACAAAGACAGTAAGTACCTGGATGTTTCGACGTCTGAAGTGAACTCATGTAAACGCTAAAGATTTGAATGTTGTGAAAGAGAACGTGTTGGTGGACTGTTTGTTGAATCCCATTACTGCAGGAGAATCGTGGTGCTTCTAGAACGCAAAACCTTTAACGTTTTACTACATTGAGATCTCGTTGTTTCCCTTTCAGACGTAACCATGTTGTGTGTTTTTTTAAATGCTCCCTTTTCAGCAAGAGCACAGACTTCAGTACCCCGTTCCAAGAGTGAAAACGACACTATCGACATGGAGAAGGTGGTCAAGAGATCTGCCACTCTGCCTTTACCAGCTCGTACCTCTTCTCTTAAACCGAGCACTGAAAGGTAACTTGGTTTCTCCTCACCAGGAGCACTTTAACTTGCGCCACCTGTTTTGCCACAAGCCTCTGAGTTTTCCCTCAGTTCAAACCAAGTGTGTTTGGAGCAGTGAGAAAGCAGAGGTGCTTGCATACTTTGTGCATGCATCTGGTTCCAAACATAAGGCAGTAATTACAGTTTGGTTAATGGGCTCCAGCGCATTTTTGACAACTAGAATTATGCTTTGGCGTATCCATGTAGGAAGTTGAAGAAACTCCCCACGCCCCTAATTTGAACCGCGCGGTGCTCCAAGCCTGATTTCTGCTTTTGATTGAAGCGTTTTTGTGATTAAACTAGGATTAACCGCCCAGTGAAAATATTTCGTTTCTGTAACAACAACAAACTATATTCCGCCCCAGGAATGATTGGGAACCTCCGGACAAGAAGGTGGACACAAGAAAATACCGCGCTGAACCTAAAAGCATTTATGAATATCAGCCAGGAAGGTCCTCTGTTCTGAACAATGAAAAATTGGTAATGTTAATTTTATCTTACTAATACGCTTTCCCCTCTTCCTGCACCGCTGGCATGCTTCCATGTGGCTAGGTTTTACAGTCTTGTTTTTTAAGTTTCCATCTAAACTTATATTTAACATCTTAAAAATCCTCCGTCCTGTTCGAAAACAGCTGCTGAATAGGCCAAGGCCCCTTCACCATTGCAAAGTTCTTTGGAGTGTGTTGAATGTGGTTGGTTCGCTTGCCAAATACTTAATAATCCATGTTGGACACCACAATCTGTTGGGTGGTGGGCCTGATTTTTAACGCCTTGTGTTATTGGTGCAATCAGTGTGGAATCTAAGCAACAATGAGTTTTGAACAGGAGAGTTTCCACAAGGTTTTTAAGTTAAGAGAAAGCAGGCTTTGTTTCTTCTCTTTTGCTTTTGGGTTCTTCCTGTGGCCAAGGTTCGGAACATAATGACCCTACAGAGTTTCAGATGGAGATGTTAGGGATCGAACCTACAAACTTCCGCATGCAGCTCCAACCAATGAGTTTTGGTTTCATAAATTCATCTGTGCTCCTTCCCCATGCAGCAAGTGTCCTGGGCAAAAGCTCCGCTTTTGGGGAAAGCTCAGCTGTGTCTGACGGAAGGTGTGTTTCAAAATACCTCGAGAGCATCATTATATTTGTAGGCTGCTGTAGAGTCAGTGCCATCTTGCAGAGATAATAATGGGCTAAATGGACCATAGAGTATCTGCAAAAGGTCCCAGATTCAGTCCCCAGGACCTCCAAGAAGGTCTTGAGAAATCCTCAGCAGTGGCCGACCTTTAGGTCTCAGATTTCTCTGGCACCCTGTGTGAGGCCAAAATTCAGCAACTCACCCACCCCGCCTCTCGCCTTCCATTCTACATCATAGGTTTTTTAATTAAAGATTTTCTTGTGTTACAAAACAAACAAATGGGGGTGGGGGGAGGTACATGTCATCTCCGCTTTCACTTCATAGAGCAGGCACCCCCAACCTTCAGCCCTCCAGATGTTTTGGCCTACAACTCCCATGAGCCTTAGCTAACAGAACCAGTGGTCAGGAATGATGGGGATTGTAGTCCAAAACATCTGGAGGGCTGAAGGTTGGGAATGCCTGTCATGGAGTCTATTTCACAGTTCGTTGATAGTGGTGTCCAATTTTTTACCAAAGAGGGCCATATTTGATGAAGTAAAGGGCCGTGAGGGCCAACCAAAGTTACTGACCTTTTTTTAGGATTGAAGTTTTTGAAGTTTGTTTTATGATTTTATCCCAGGAAATAAACTGCCATGGGGGCCAGATTAAACCGACCGATGGGCCGGATTAGGCCCCCGAAACGGACTCTGGGTATGCCTGGATGTAGTGAGAGACACTTTTGTCATAGACATCCTGCAGTTTGGGGGGAAAGAGAGGGAAGGCGTGTTGTTTTTTCATTCTGTTGCATAGTGTTAGTATAGGGGGTCGTGTCAGCATAACGCGGGTCTTTTGCACCTCACAGACATTACGAGAGGTTAGGGGGTCCAGAGTTGGGTTGGTTGTGTTCAGTTGATGGCAGCATGACTTGTTTGTATGTGGGTTGTGGTGCCACCAAAGTTCCGCTCCCCTAAATCCACCACTGTCCTCTGTCTGAGGCACTGGAGAAAAACAGTGTAGACAATTCTGAGGTGGATGGCCCAAGGGTCTGAGTCCGTAAAAGGCGGCTTCCTATTTCCCTGTGATCTGCACAAGGCAGCATTTTATGTTTGTATAGAGCTTTGTGAAGTTTCGAAGCTGTTTCTCATTAGGCAGAAGGAAGTCTGCGTTAAAAATACGATAATTGGCTCAGTTCAAATGATCGTGGTTTAGGAGGATTGTGAACAAGCCACTGACTTTCCTCTCTCGTGTGTAGCCGCCCTTTTGATTTTTTCCGTTCTTTGCTATGATGTCCAAGCAGACAAACTAGCTCTGGGCAAGCACACACATGGAACACCTTATGCCTGCAAGGAACATCATTCAGAATGTAAAGCTAGAGCCTTTGCTGTCTTTTGTTTTTGGTAGCAGCATACTCCCCTTCAGGTCTAGTGTTAATGTTTTAAATGGCTGACCCCATGTCTTCCTGCTCAGTTCTCTATTGACAGTGGTGTAAACCATCACAAGGGATGGTCACTTGGGGTGTGTTTTTTCAGCTAAGGGAGCTAGGCCTGTGCAATTTATTGGGCTCAGCGTGTCCCTTCTTCCCAGTGCTGTGGCGTGGGTTGCCAGTGCCCGGGACTGCGTGGAGGGATGGAGGCGAGGGAAATGGACAGAGGACGCGTGTGCATTCGGCTGCCTAATGGCGTCCACCTCACCCAGGAAATTGCAGCTGCAGAGATAAGAAGAGTCGTTTTGTTATCTGCAGAGGTCACTTCCTGGTTCACATGGAGAAGCCGTTTCCAACGGAGCCCAGCGATGGAAGCGTGCAGCTGTATTGAGGCAGCACTGGGTGTTGAAATTTTGCACCCAGGGAAACTGCCTCAGGGGCCCGCCCCCCAGGCTACGCCACTGATTTTTCCCCCCTGCCCTTTCCCCCATTTTTGAGAAATGTAGGGTTGGTTGGTTGGTGAAAGCTGGTAGTGTTGTTGTGTGTCAGTCGCTTTTGCACAAAGACTTTTAAGAATAAAAGCAGAAAGCACTCTGCAAGGATATTCTTGTGGACTCTTTTATACCGACAAGGGTCTGAGGACCAGGCTGAGGAGACAAAGGGGGGTCAGAACCCTTTCCTTTGTTGTTGTTGTTTTTTACAAACACTGACAGGTTATGGGCCCAGTGTTTCTGAGCATGTGCAGAGTGCAAAACGACTGACAGCATCTCAGCAGGGAGCTGATGAGTCTTGGTGGTGTCAGTGACTGTGCGTTGGAGCAGTTGGTGGCAAGCTGTAACTGTCTGCAGCGACGCTGGAGTGGCTAGGATCTGAGGATCAGGAAAGCACTCAGCGTCGGCTACTGGAACAGTTTGAACTGCTAGAAGACCCCAGTAGGCGGCTCACAGAGCAGCTACACCAGTTGTTACAAACACTGACACATTTTGTGTTTTCATTTTCATAGTGGGTGTTGTTTTTTTCTTGTACCTGTGGCCACTCACTTGTGATGCATAGCCTTCAGGGGGCCCATTCTGCCATTAAAATAAATCAGCTTCTAGCTTTAAAATCTTCTGAATGATGCTCTGGCCAGGCACAGATTATTCACACATCTGAAACCCATTCACATCTAAAGTGGGAGCCTTAAATTAGTATAAAAAGAGAGGTGTGTGGTTGAGGGAAGCTGAACCTTTTCCCCATCTTGCTTCCTTAAGCTCTGTATAGCTCAAGCACTTACTTTCTCCCCAGGCTGTTTCACCTCCAGTATCAGAAAAGCCCTCAGAACAGTGATTGTGCTTTTTTACAGCCTGATACTTTCAAAGAAGACGACTAGAGATGCTTGAGGAATTAAGTCTTTGCAGATTTCTAAACAAAAGCACCTGAATCTCTTCCTGATTGGAACTTAGCTGTCTGTCAGATCTTACACTTTTCCAACTGTCGTGATCCAGCGTTAGCTGTGCAGTTTGGACATACCAAAATGCACATTTAAATATATATTTTGAGAGAAGATGAACATTTAAATATGTATTTGGTTGTCTGTGTGTGTTGGAAGGATTCTTCTGTACCCCAGAAATTCCAAATTTATCTAAGAATGGAATGGAATGATGGGACTAAATACATGAAAGTGTCATAGGCTAGCAGTCGACAGCTTACATATATGGTTACAACATTGTCATAGTTTTGCTCGTCTCACAGGCAGAGAGGTATAGAGCAGTTTAATTCTAAACTGCTCCTAGCTCAATTAAAGTTTGTCCAGGTTTCCAGCCTTACAAGGCAAATTTTTTTCTTTAAGTTTTAGAAGGCTTTTAAGTGGTTTTGTCTAAAAACTCTCTTCTAGAACCCTAATGTGGAAAGTCTCTCTGGGGCAAATTGCAGCTAGGGTGGTAAGGATTAATCTCCTCCGCACCCTTACCAAGTCCTTAACTGGTTCAGAGGTGGGGAAAAGAGACCAGGGACTCAGCTATACAGCTGCAAATAAAAAGTTTTAATTGTGTTTTAAGGTGCAATATGCAAATGTGACACTAGATGGTGAAAGGGAGCTATGCAAAATTCAATGTATTTTTTTAAAAAAGCATTTTCACAGCGTTTTTTATATCTGTGTCGATTCCAAGTCGGAGGAAAATTCTGAGCACAGGACTCAGGCATGCGTAATATCACAAGTAGTTTAAACATTTGAGATGTGTTGAAAGTGAAAACGAGAGTTATCTGGTATTTGGTTCCTGCTAATTGGAATCCTTGTTGAACTAGCAGAAAGAGTTTTGTGGAATGCGAGAGCTTACTATTTTTATTTGCTTTTGGCTGCTAAGGGGTACTTAGAAAAATACCAATCAGGCCTGCAAGGTGTCTAGCAGACTCTGTAATAGCTTCTGGGACTTTGCTAGAGGAGGCCTGAGTCAACATGACTCATCTCTACCAAGGGCTAATGTCTTTAGCGCCTTTGACAGTTAAGGATCTCATAGCATCTTTTTACAGTGGAAAGATTGGGGAAAGCGATTGACTTACGATGAGCCAGAAAGCAAATGTTAATATTGCTTGCCCTCTCCTAAACTATATATAAAAAAAACACATCTCTGTAATTTGTCAGACAATCTCACTGCTACAGTCAAGTGACCCCAAAGCACAGAAATAATGGGGGGGGGGTGTATTCCTGGGACCAACAAGAATGTTAGTCGCTTTGTATAGCTGGAATGTCACTTTCATTTTGAGTTTGGAGTCCATCTGCGCTCGCCAAGCAAAACATTTTTCTGCTATTCAGTCCCTCGTGCTAACATCATCCAAGGAGAATGGAACCAAAACACTGTGCAGTAGCTATCGTTTGGGAAGATTAAATCACCTTTTAACCCAGGTGGAGTCAGCACATTTCCCAGATTTCAAAAATATAGTATCAGGTACACCTCAACTTGTTTTATATTTGATGCAAAGCAGTCTGCTCCACTAAGAGCCAATGTTTAAATGTGCTCAGGTATTCAAGTGTACTGTGGTTCTAATTAACTACATCATTAAGAGCTCCAGCTTGTTGCTTTAAAACAGAATATAAGTACAAAAAGGGAGAGCCTTTCTTGCGAGTCATTCTGTTCCTGTCCTGTCCTGTCCCTACTCTGTTGTTTTTGTCTGAACTCTTAACTTTTACCCTTGTATTAAATGTTGGTGGTCTAACAGAACAGAGTCTTGTGTGTCCATTCCCCTTAGAGACTTCTCAGTAACATGCTTTCTCTAACTGCGTCCTCTTTAGTTTAGAATTTCACCCTTCATCCTGTTTGCCATTTATAAAAAGGGTTTCTCTCATATCCATGTGCTGTTAAAGATGCCATGTTCTGCACCGACACATAAATGGGGGGAGGGCAGCTGAGGCGGGAGGGGTCGCAATCTAAATTGCGACCCAAAGTCTTAATTTTGCAGAAGGGTGTTTTTCAGCAATTGGATGTTCCGAGTGGATTGCTCTGGAAATTTAAGCAGGACTTAACAGGCTTTATTCACATGTTCTATTTAGTGAAAAGTTAAGTCACGTGTCTTCATATGTCGCCCCGCTGTTGCTGACCATGTCGTCTGCATTTCAGCTGAGGGGAAATTTGATTTCACTAGTTCTCCTCCTTAATTTGCTTGTCAATACAGTGATACCTCGGGTTAAGTACTTAATTCATTCCGGAGGTCCGTACTTAACCTGAAACTGTTCTGAACCTGAAACTGTTCTTAGCTAATGGGGCCTCCTGCTGCTGCACCGCCGGAGCACGATTTCTGTTCTCATCCTGAAGCAAAGTTCTTAACCTGAGGTAATATTTCTGGGTTAGCGGAGTCTGTAACCTGAAGCGTATGTAGCCTGAAGCGTATGTAACCCGAGGTACCACTGTAATGCCATTATCTGTCCTGGTTCAGAAATGACCCATCTTCCTTCCCTGACACCTTTGACACTCCATATTGAAATGGAGTTTCTCCAGTGACTTATCAGTTCAATTCTATGCCTGTCTACTGAGATGCAAGCGCAATTGAATTCAATGGTACTTACTCCCAAGGAGCTGTGTATGACCGCAGCTTACATTGCCAAGTAATGGGGTGTAGGCTGCCAACTGAATGCCTCATAAGCCGCAGTGGGGGGGACGCAGAACGCTGCATCTTTAACAGCCCTTTCCTATTCTCTGCATAATGTTGTCGTTCTCTTTCTTCCATTCCCGTATCACCAACTCCTTTAGACTCGGGATATAAGCCCAGAAGAGATAGATTTAAAGAATGAGCCTTGGTATAAATTCTTTTCGGAATTGGAGTTTGGGAAACCGGTAAGTTCTGATGGTCACAGCCATTAAAAAAAACAAAAACCCAGCCTGCCTTACAAAACGCACATGCAACACTCCCTCCTCCATTCTGATTATAGTTATGACCGTAAGATACACACAAAAAATGCAACCTTGGGGTTTTTTTTAACAACAAAAAAAGCATAAAGTATTTCTGTTTGCGCATCAAGCCACAGATGTACAGCCTCTTGATGATATCTGGAATTCACTAAACCTGTGTCAGCAGTACTAGTGGCCAGTCATATGCTGAAGTTTAGTAGGCCACTGCAATTCATGAGAAATGTGATTTCCTTTATTTTCCAGTGGGTGCTTCCCATTCCCCTAGCAACAGCAAAGACGGCCATTTTCTTTCTTGCTAAATAACTTCAAACCAGGATGCCCTCATCAACTCTTGCCAACTCTTTCCTGAAATCTTTGGCCAGCTTCCTGCCAGCAGGATGAATCCTGTACAATACACATACCTTGTCCCTCGCTCCCTGTGTACTGCTGCTTTTCTCCCAGCCACGGTGCTCCGAGGAAGCTGCAGTCACGGCAAAAATCCCAGAAATGTCCTGATGGACAGACCCATTGTGTTAATCTTTCCCACATTATTCAGTGGGTTTCACATGCAGGAGTGTCATATTAGAATGCTGCAACACAAACAACCGAACTGAGAATTTGATTCCATTGTCGTGTTGCATTTATGCACCCTGCCTAGCATATTGTAGGTGCTTGACCAATATTAAATTATTGTGGTGGTTTCATGTTCGTGTTCATATTTTTGAGAGGCAACCAGGTGGAAGAATTCTGCTGGGACGGATTATGCACCCCATTCACACAGATAGTCCTGCATGCAGAATCCAACAGAAATTGAAAGTTTTTGATGGTTAATCCATTCTTACGTAACTTTAGAACATTTCTGGTTGGGCACAGTTTTCATGGGATGACTTCTGAAACTAATCACAATCCACCCAATTTGTGCTCTTGAAATAATTTTTATTAAGATTTTCACACCTTACAGTCATGAAATGCAGAATTAATTTTTAAAAAACCTATCATAACAACTAAATTTGGGGCACATGTTTTGTATATTAACATGATAAATTAGGAAGGCGGCTCCCTCCCATTAGTTGCAGCCAAGGCCTAAACTCACACCAGAAGCTTAGGACTGAGGGTTCTTTGGCATCAAGTCTGCCCAGAAAATCCTCCTGAGCTTTTCCTCTTGCATGTTGAATAAATGGGTCCCATTGATCAGAAAAATTGTCCCTGGGTTAACGTCTCTGCTTGAGCAAGAGCCCACACCTTTGACCATGAAGGGTATTAAGCATTGCGAACTATTCCCACCTGAGCCTATTCCTCCAGTTTCGTAAGAAGTGGAACAGATCTAGGTTTCCTTTTGCACGTTATGGGGATTGAAGAGAGCCAGGTGATCAAAACCACCACTCCCTTGAGCAAATTACTGTATTTTTCGCTCTATAGGACGCACCGGACCATAGGACGCTCCTTGTTTTAGAGGGGGAGAATAAGAAAAAAAAATTCTCCCCCTCTCTGCTCTGCGCCCCTTCAGCGAAGTGGCAGGAGAAACAGAGCCCCTTCCATTTCTCCTGACGCTTCGCTGAAGGGGTGCTGCGCAGAGAGAGGGAGAATTTTATTTTCTTGTTCTCCCCCTCTAAAACAAGGTGCATTCTGTGTGTTCAAGGTGCGTTCACCCGAAGCCTCCGGAGCGCAGCGGGAGTTCCCACTGTGCTCTGGAGGCTTCAGGCGGCTACCTTGGAAGCCTGGAGAGTGAGAGGGGTCGCTGCTCACTGACCCCTCTCGCTCTCCAGGCTTCCTTTTGCTGAACCCGAAGCCTGCGGAGGGCAGCGGGAACTCGTGCTGCGCTCCGAAGGCAGCCATCCCTGAATCCTTCGGAGCGCAGTGCAAGTTCCCGCTGCGCTCCGCAGGCTTCGGGTTCCTTTTGCTGAAGCCAGGAGAGCAAGACTCTCCTGGCTTCAGTGAAAGGAACCTGAAGCCTCCGGAACACAGTGGGAACTCACGCTGCGCTCTGGAGGCTTCAGGCGGCTACCTTGGAAGCCTGGAGAGTGAGAGGGGTCGGTGCGGACCGACCCCTCTCGCTCTCCAGGCTTCAGCGAAAGCAATGCGAAGCCAAGGAGCGCGGAGGGAGCACTCCTTCTGCGCTTCGGAGGCTTCGCGTTGCTATTGCTGAAGCCAAGGAGCCTGCATTCGCTCCATAGGACGCACACACATTTCCGCTTCATTTTTGGAGGGGAAAAAGTGGTCCTATAGAGTGAAAAATACGGTATAAATTGGGGTGAAACAAGAGCAGAAATTGCCAACGTTTTCTTATTAATTCCATGTCTGGAACGGAAAACAATCCACACAATACAATTGGTATACACTGTTGTTTCTGACAATTTACAAATGATAGATAATGGGTTCTGTTTCCCCCTCGATTGCATTGTTTCCTCTGCATTTAAATTGAATGGAGTGGAACAGTGCGATGACAACATAATTTATGTTACAGATAGGTAGCCGTGTTGGTCTGCCATAGTCAAAACAAAACGAATTCCTTCCAGTAGCACCTTAAAGACCAACTAAGTCAGTTCTTGGTATGAGCTTTCGTGTGCTCATTTCGTGTGTATCTGAAGAAGTGTGCATGCACACGAAAGCTCATACCAAGAACTGACTTAGTTGGTCTTTAAGGTGCTACTGGAAGGAATTTGTTTTGTTTTAACATAATTTATGTAATCAATTAAGCTGCGTAATTTTGCCACAGCGGACAGCGATTACAAATAGCATTGTTTTTGGCGGTTGATGAACTGGAGCAAACAGAAGCATCAATGAATACAGGGTGGAATGGAAATCTGGGCTCCTTACATCCCTGGTTGTAAGAGCCATGAAATTTGTGGCTTCTAGGACTGTGAAAATGCACTCTGCAGTGTTCCGACTGCATTCCCAGTTAGCGATCAGATTCCATCTAAACATTCATTCAGTTTTCTTCTTTTTTTCACTTTTACAAAAGTGCAAAATGCTATCAGCAAAGTGAAGTTCAGCAAATTCCCCTTTGCTTACCCCCACAGTGCTAAGGAAAGCTCCACTGTTGAAATTCTCATTTTAAGATCCCTATTAAAGGCATGGGAATCCTCTTAAGTGGGAAATCTGGATACCCAGCTAGGGATTAGAAGGGCAGATTATTCCATTAGAGACAGCCATTTTAATAGGCCTACATTGAATTTATAACAGGGTCCTTTTTCAGTGTAAAATCTGCCAATATGGGTAGGAAGGAGGTGAGGTTTTAGCTGAAAGAGCAGAGAAAGAAGTGTTTTGCTGTGAAATTGTAAAAAACAAAACCCTTTGTCTGTGAAACATTTGCCAAGATGAGTTTGAAGCTGTTTCCTTGTTCCCCACTCAGCACAGAAAGGCACGAACAGCCTAGATATATATAAACTGTGCTTCTTTACATTTCCCCAGCAAAAACTCCAGTCATCATGATGACTTGTTTTTTTTAACATGTGATGCCCTCGGGTTAAATACTTAGGAATAAGGAAATCTGTGAATTACCCCCAAATTATATCCTGTTACAAGGAGACTGTTCTCTATGAGTTGCTTCTCTCAAACATAATGACCATTGCTGCCACTATATCTGTGAATAAGCAACTGGGGGGGGGTTGTACCCCTGAATAGCCCACGACTCCCCAGTACTGAATACTAGGCTCCCCCAAATAAGCTGGAACTGAAAGCCATTAGGAAACATGATTTCTGACCGAAAGCTTTATTTTGGCATGTGTTTCATTTGAGCATATTGAAGTACCAGTTTGGATTAGGGCAGGCATGGCCAAACTTGGCCCTCCAAATGTTTTGAGACTACAGTTCCCATCATCCCTGACCACTGGCCCTGTTAGCTAGGGATGATGGGAGTTGCAGTCCCAAAACATATGGAGGGACACATTTGGCCATGCCTGGGATAGAGAGAGAAACCTCTATCGGAACACCCTGAGGACCCCTTTTAAAGGTGACTCACGCCATTTTTCATTGGTCTCCGACAGTGAGCTTGGGGACAACATGGCTTTTTTCAAGGCCACAGTCAAATCTGGACAACCGTTGCCCATGGTGCATTGGTATATGTTTTAGTCCCCTATTGGACTGAAGCTAAGTCCAATGGGACAATTGCCCCTGGTGGGACAGCCAACCTCATCTCTCCTCCCTTGCACCACAATATCTCAAGACCATAGGCCTTCCAAGAGGACCTGAGGACTCTTACTGGGAGGATTTATGGCAGGCTTCCTCAACCTCAGCCCTCCAGATGTTTTGAGACTACAATTCCCATCATCCCTGACCACTGGTCCTGCTAGCTAGGGATCATGGGAGTTGTAGGCCAAAAACATCTGGAGGGCCGAGGTTAAGGAAGCCTGGTTTATGGCCTTCTTGTGCCAACAAACATAGGCCATCACATTAGGACTATTATTCCCTCCAACGTTTGAGGGACTGCCCCGTTCTGATTTGATCTCCGTTTCTGCACCATGCATTTCCTTCAACTACAATCTCTACAGATATACTCTGTGTGCTCAACATTAGTGCCTGAGCCACTGGTGGTTCAAATAGCCTATGAAGTGCTAATAATGGTGTCCAGGATGGGCTCTTACTGCCCATGTTTTATCAGCTTCTCCTGCTGCCTCAATTTCCGCTTCCACTAGCTCCAACTGGAATGGCTTTGGTGCAGACAACTCTGGCCTTGCCACCTGGGCCTATGATGGATTCCCATGACTCTTCTTTCATCCCTGCCCTCCCAGGTGTGTTAGTCCCAGTGGTACCTACTTCCCCCAATGTTTTGGCTTCAACTGGCCTGTTGACCAACATTTCTGTGGTTATCTCCACAACTCTGGTCTTGGTTTTGCTGGAAGCTCCTATTTCCTCTATGAAAGGTTAGCACATGGGCTCAAGGCAGAACAGCTCAAACTTGTTGCTGTGAATCCTGGTTTTTACTTGATTTAGATGGGTACTGCTGTTCTGGTCACGCCACCCATGCTTCTGGTATATTAGAAACCACCATCTAAAGTTGGAAATCTCCTTGGGAGGGATGGTATGGCATGGTGTACCATTCCTCACCAGCATTTAATACAGAAAAAGTACCGTATTTTTTCTCTCTATAAGACGCACCCGACCATAAGACGCACCTAGTTTTAGAGGAGGAGAACAATGGGGGAAAATGTTCTCTCCTTCTCTGCGCAAAGTGGGAGGAGAAATGGAAGGGGCTCCATTTCTCCTGCCGCTTCGCTGAAGGGGTGCTGCACAGCTTTCCCTCTCTGCGCAGCGTCCCTTCAGCAAAGCGGCAGGAGAAGCGGAGCCCCTTCCATTTCTCCTCCCGCTTCGCTGAAGGGGCACTGCGCAGAGAGGGAAAGCTGTGCAGCGGCTCTCCAGCGAAGTGAAGCCAGGAGAGCAAGAGGGATTGATCCTTCTTGCTCTCCTGGCTTCAGCAAAAGCAACGCAAAGCCTCCAGAGCACAGCAGGAGCGCTCAGGAGGCTTCGGGCAGCTTTCACTGAAGCCAGGAGAGCAAGACGGATCGGTGTGCACCGATCCCTCTTGCTCTCCTGGCTTCAGCGAAAGCTGCACAGCCTGCATTCGCTCCATAAGACGCACACACATTTCCCCTTACTTTTTAGGAGGGGAAAAGCGCGTCTTATAGAGTGAAAAATACGGTATATGGCTGCCCTCATGTAGCAATACAGCAACCATTTTTTAATTTCAAAAATGGCTGCCCCATTGCTGTATGGGAGCAGCCATATTGTTTTTTTTCTGTACTAAGTGCTAGGGAGAAACAGCATATCATGGCGTACACCTGTGAGATTTCCACCTGAGTGGCAGAATTGCCGATTTTCACAGCTTTGAGCTGCGGTTGGGTGCGGGGAGTTTTAAAAGTAAAATGAAAAATGGTAAAAGGCAGACATCAGATCATCCTTTCAGATTCATCGTCGGGGTTCAGATTCTGGAGTGGGCCGCATTCTGAAATGCAGAAACAAGTGGGTGCCTTCAGAAAAAAGGCAATCGACTCTATAGTGTAGACTTCCTAAATTTCTCCCCCAAGCCTAGTTTCTTCAGTGTACGTTGGGTTTGTTTTTCCTTTGTCTGCCACTCAGCGAACTCTTGTTGCTGGATGGCTGATAAACTGAACGAAAGGTTATAGAAGTGAATCTCCATTCCTAGTTTCATAAGATAAGGCAGCTTTGTTTCTCACAGGTGGTTTTTTCATTCTGCTACACCAGCAGCAGAAGCTGCTGCTTTTGATTCTCATCAGTACAAGTTTCTGATCCTTGGGCTCTGTGTAGCACCTCCCAAACCCAGATCTGTTGGGACCTGGGACCTGGTTTCCAAACCTGGGTCCTTAATTCACTCCTTTGACTAAATTTTTAATTCCACCTTCTGTTCCTTGCAAAAGATCAACAAGTAGCTCAAACGGTGACATGAATAACTCTACATTTTCATTGCCCCACACTGCCACCTCTGGGATTTCAGCCATTTGTTAACATGGTATGTATTTGAAGTCTGGGAAAGGGGCTGGGGATCGATATTTAAAAGAAAAAAGAAAAGGCAACCCCACAATTTGCTCTGTTTGGAAATCTTGGTTATACCCCTTCTTTTTTTCAGGGGGGAAAGAATGTGCAATTATTTATTTTTTATCCTGGTTTGGTTTCTTTAGCAAACTGTATTGGAAGTGCTTTCAAGCAAATTTCTAAAGCGAGCCCTGCAACACAATGCATGCTTCCTCTGTCCCTCTCCCATAATCTCCTGTGTTTGTGGTTTAACAGGTTGAGCCCCTGTTTCTTTCCTTCCCCTCTTCAATTTTATTTCCAGTGTTGATGCAATTTCCCCCCAATGTACTCCCTCTGTTCTAATCCAGTTTCCATGTTCTTTGTGAAGTCTTTCCTTACCTTCATTTCCTCATTTCCTCCTCTGCTTTCCATCAGCCTCCAAAAAAGATTTGGGATTATACTCCGGGAGATTGCTCTATCCTTACTAGAGAGGATAGAAAGGTAATTCAAACATACGTTGTACTATAGTATGGTTTCTGTGTGTTTGTGTGGCTTCAGCTTTCAGTCTCTAGCAATGTTTGGATTTTACGTGAGTGCAAGTGGTGGTTTGGATTTAATTGATTTTGGATTCCTTATGCCTTGTTGCAGGCTGAAAAGAAGCCTTAAAGCGTTCCTTTTAACCCTCGTTGGATCACAGCAGCCTCCTTGCTCTTGTGATCTGTAGCGATAATTGTACTAACAAGTGTTTTGTGCGGTACGAATGAATTTTTCCAGTGGTTTAAAAAGAAATATTTACAAGAAACACTACTAGATCATGGCAAATTCAGAAGGGAATCTAAGCCAGTTGTGGATTTGAGTATGGGAAAATATTTGACTTTCGTCTTGTCTATCTTTGTCACTTTAAAACAAAAGGCTCTGTTTTTTTCAGAATTAGCTTTTGTTTTGCCTCCCCTTATGTGTTGTTTCTTCCTTCTTCTTCCTTCTTTAACCAGACTGACCCAGAAAAAGACATCTACCTCTATCAGACTGAGTTAGAGGCAGATATAGAAAAAATGGAGAAAATGTATAAAGATAAGAAGCAGATGAAGGTATTTCTTCTTCATTCCACGCTGCTTGCTAATCCCTGTTCCTAAACCCTCTGCTCTAATCGGGTTGCGGCTGGATAATTAGCAAACAATGCTGCTGAAAATGGTATTACACAGAGGCTGCATTCAGATGTAACACTAAACCATGGTTTACAGTTACTGGAAGGAGTTTGGGCAAGCTTTGAGCTTGTGTACGCTCCCCTCCTCTTCTGATGCAGCCGTGAGGTGATTGAAATCTTTCTGTTTCCATTTCCAGTCAGCCACACACAGTTTAGCATTATGTCCAAACCTTAAACTGTGATCAATAAAATAGGGTGTACAGTAAACCCGCAACTTACGTTCCGGGGATTGCGCCCAAATCCAAAATTGCATACAGTCAAAACCCGCTTGGTTCAACAATGTGTGGGCCTGCCAGGGTTATTTTTACCCCTTTTAATTTTTGTGTGTGTAATTATTGTGGGCTTATTGCGTTGGGGGGAAAAGGTATCTCAAAAGCGGTCAGAGCACTTTACAGACCCTATTTTCCTGGGACATTTCTGAATATACCTAAGCTGTCTGGTTTCTGATTTGAACCCGGAACGTCTCGCTTTGCCTTAGGACATCCCTGTTTCTCATCGGAGAAATGTTAGGGAGGGTATGGAGTTATGCGACTCGCTGAGCCAAGGAGATAAATAACTATACAACCTTTAGAAGACATCTGAAGTCAGCCCTATCTAGGGAAGGTTAAAAGGGAGGGGGGCTTAATGTTTTATTATGTTTTTAGATCTGTTGGAAGCCACCCAGAGTGTCTGGGGTGGGGTAATAATAATAACAACAACAACAACAGGCAGCCCTGTTTAGGGAAGCTTTTAATATCTGATGGATTACTGTATTTTAATATTTTGTTGGAAGCCGCCCAGGGTGGCTGGGGAAGCCCAGCCAGATGGGCGGGGTATAAATAATAAATTATTATTATTATTATTATTATTATTATTATTATTATTATTATTATTATGGAATAGTACGTCCTTATTTCCATCAGAGGAATATGGGAGGGTATGGCTTTATCTCCCATGTAACTTAATTTTCAAATGTGTTTGATTATCCTTCTTATCCTTAATTAAAACAACACCCCGAAGCAATCTCATTGCAGTGTACAGAAACTGAAGTTTCAGTGGCCCATTTTCTTTGCTTATGCTTCCCACCTCTTTTTGTACAAGGCGGGTCGGGGAGGTATAATAATTCTAAATACAGCCTTAGAGCCAAGCCAGTTGTTGTTATTGTTGTTTAGTCGTTTAGTTGTGTCCGACTCTTTGTGACCCCATGGACCAGAGCACGCCAGGCACTCCTGTCTTCCACTGCCTCCCGCAGTTTGGTCATACTCATGCTGGTAGCTTCGAGAACACTATCCAACCATCTCGTCCTCTGTCGTCCCCTTCTCCTTGTGCCCTCCATCTTTCCCAACATCAGGGTCTTTTCCAGGAAGTCTTCTCTTCTCATGAGGTGGCCAAAGTATTGGAGTCTCAGCTTCAGGATCTGTCCTTCCAGTGAGCACTCAGGGCTGATTTCCTTAAGAATGGATAGGTTTGATCTTCTTGCAGTCCATGGGACTCTCAAGAGTCTCCTACAGCACCATAATTCAAAAGCATCAATTCTTCGGCGATCAGCCTTCTTTATGGTCCAGCTCTCACTTCCATACATCACTACTGGGAAAACCATCGCTTTAACTATATGGACCTTTGTTGGCAAGAGCCAAGCCAGACACGGGGCTAAATGTGCCTTTGCATTTGAAGTGCATATATATAGCTTTGTTTCTAAGAAAAGCAAATAATTTTGGGGTGTGTGTGTCCCAAGCAGGATCAGGGCTAGGGTGGTTAAGGAAGGGGGAAACTGGCCCTTGCCCTCACCATAATCCCAAGAAAAATCCCATCCACTGTTGCAGTGGGAAGAAAGCATTGAACATCATGTCTGGTTTGGCACTTAGCAGTTGCAAAGTGTGATATCCACTATCCACTCCCAACCTTTTTATTGTTCACTCTGTTGAAAAGAAAACCGGCTTCAAGCTGTTTCTTTAAACAAACAAACAAAAAATAAAGAAGCATTTTATGATCTGGTACATATGCATTTTACCTTCTACGCTAGGGAAATATAATCTTCTTTTGGAAAGTGATTGGCTTGGGCAGAAGGAAGTTGCAGAGGCCGTAATTATAAATATGTGCCTCCCACTGAGCAGTTTATTTCCCTTACTTTTCTTAAGGCTTTCTTTAAAATAAGGCATTGACAGACAAATAATCACGGTGCAAAGGCGTGGCCCAAGTTAAAATCTTTTATTTCCGTGAAGGAACCTCCAATCAAATGCACGCCAATCGGAATCAGTGTATAAAGTCCAGGATTTGAATTTAGGGTGGGAAATTGCTCAGTGGAGTCCCTCCCCCTCTCTCTGTCTCCTTTTGCTTTGCACGAAAGCTTGTGCATATCACTGACTTATTTGTCTGGAATCTTGCAGAGTACGACAGGCTCCTCTCCTCCAGAAACTTCCTCGGATCATTTGCCTCAGTAAGTTTTGAAAGCTGCACTCTGATGTTGATGTTTTGAAGCATTTATCATGTTGGGGGCTGTAGCTGCAGGTCCTTTAAGAGCTGTAGCCATGTACAACATCGCAGGAATCATTTTATGTGTGTCTAAGCGCGGGTGGCGCTGTGGGTTAAACCACAGAGCCTAGGACTCACCGATCAGAAGGTTGGTGGTTTGAATCCCCGCAACGGGGTGAGCTCCCATTGCTCGGTCCCTGCTCCTGCCAACCTAGCCGTTCGAAAGCACATCAAAGTGCAAGTAGATAAATAGGTACCACACTGGTGGGAAGGTAAACGGCGTTTCCATGCGCTGCTCTGGTTCGCCAGAAGCGGCTTAGTCATGCTGGCCACATGACCCGGAAGCTGTACGCCGGCTCCCTCAGCCAGTAAAGCGAGATGAGTGCCACAACCCCAGAGTCGGCCACGACTGGACCTAACGGTCAGGGGTCCCTTTACCTTTACCTTTAAGCTGGATTCAAAGGGTATATGGGTGACATTTCTAGTTCTAAGTGTGCCCTGAAATTAGCACAGGCAAAAGGTTATTGGAGGGACCTAAAAATGTTCTCTCTTAAAATCTTCCTCTGTAGAAATTTAGTCAGAATGTGCTTAACTCCTTCAGGCTTTCTTTCTGCCTTTCTGAATCAAACTAATCAGAGTTGAAATGAATACGCCATATGCAGTGCTGCCACAGGTAACGTAGCCCAAGGGTTGATCTTTTATTTTTCCTCACCCTGTGCACAAACTTGAGCAGGTGGGCGGGGCAACCCACCCGTCATTCATCAGAAGACGTCAGGTGAAGGGCGGGTGCATAGCCCCGCCCACCTGCCAAAGATGGCCCACAGGGTGTGTGAGGAGTGTGCTTTGCCAGCACGTGTCTCTCTAGGCAAAACAGTACTTGTAGAATCATAGAACCCTGAGGACCATCTAGTTCAGCAGCGGTGAAATTCACTGCATGTTACACCTTGAAATAAAATTTTATGAAGATGGAGTTCTGCTGGTACTTGACGCCACTAAAACTATCTAAAATGTATAAGAACACATGAAGTAAATGTTGGAGATGTGGAGAGGCGGAAGGCTCAATGTTACATATGTGGTGGACCTGTAAGAAAATTAAGGAATTTTGGGGTGTAATTTATAATGAGTTCAAAAGAATGATTAAGGTATCTCATACACACACACACACACACACACACACACGGAGGCTTTCCTCCTAGGGATACCAGACCTAGACATACCTTAAAAAGCGAGAGAAATATTATTGTATGCCACAGTAGCCGCAAGAATATTAATCGCTATGAATAGGATAGTAGAGGAAACCCCAGCAAAGCTGGAGTTGCAAAGTAAACTACTGGAATTGGCCAAGTTGGCAAAAACGACAGAAAAACTGAGAGGTCATACTGATCAAACATTTATTAGGAAATGGGACATGTACAAAAAATATCTAAAGGATTATTGTAATAGCATGACGTCAGTGGCAGGAGTGGAATGATGCCTGTGGTATGATAGATAACACTAAGGGAATATAATACTGATGGAAATTAACAAAAGAAAATGATAAATATTGTGCCAGATAGACTAAGTGGTAGATGCACGAAGGGGTGGTGGGAAGTCTTTAGAAATCCAAGAAGAACGCATTGTGATGTGACATAACAAATATTATCATTCTTCCTTCTGGTTAACCTCTTTGTTGGTTATTTCATTTTAATCTCAATTAAGCATAAAAAGTGGAGGGGGGTGGGAAACAAAACGTCTAGTCCGGCAACTATCCCGTATGGGAATCGAACCTGCAACACCACACTCTAACCAACTGAGCCGGGTTGAACTGTTCGCTCCCTAGCTGATGAGCAGAGGATTGTGCCCTCTTTGCAGGAATCTGCTTTGACCAGCTCATTGCCCACAGGGAGGGTGAGATGTACCAAGTAGGATGGAGCCCTGCCCACCAGCTGACCTCACTTGATGGACAGCTGGGTGTGATTTGGGGGGGGGGGTAGAATAATAATTTATTATTTGTACCCCGCCCATCTGGCTGGGTTTCCCCAGCCACTCTGGGCGGCTTCCACAAAGACCAAAAAAACACTAATATGTCATACATTAAAAAATTCCCTGAACAGGGCTGCCTTAAGATGCCTTCTGAATGTCAGGTAGTTGTTTATCTCTTTGACATCTGATGGGAGGGCATTCCACAGGGCGGGCGCCACTACCGAGAAGGCCCTCTACCTGGTTTCCTATAGCTTTGCTTCTCTCAATGAGGGAACCGCAAGAAGACCCTCGGCGCTGGACCTCAGTGTCCGGGTAGAACGATGGGGGTGGAGATGCTCCTTCAAGTATACTGGGCTGAGGCCGTTTAGGGCTTTAAAGGTCAACACCCAACACTTTGAATTGTGCTCGGAAACGTACTAGGACCCAATGTAGGTCTTTCAAGACCGGTGTTATGTGGTCTCGGCGGCCGCTCCCAGTCACCAGTCTAGCTGCCGCATTCTGGATTAGTTCTAGTTTCCGGGTCACCTTCAAAGGTAGCCCCACGTAGAGCGCATTGCAGTAGTCCAAGCGGGAGATAACCAGAATGACCTCATAGGCCAGTTTGCACCGCTGGCAGTCTTCCCCACCCCTGTTGGAGTGAAATGCCCTGGACCTTGATGGCTTTCCATCCAGAGGGTGCCGTTGCTTTTCTTCATGATAAGCTCGGGTTGTTTCTTTGATGGAAGCTAGAGAATTACTCCTGGCTATGCATTTCAGCACCACATAGAGAAGGAACAGCTGCTCTGCCTTTCTCTTCCCATCCTACCAAAGCCGTCTTTCCCATAGGGCTTAGTGGTGCGTCGCGCCAGGGCACCAGCCTCTCAGGGGCGCCCCAGCAAGTGGGGGAGCTGAGAGGCTTTGCCAGCGGCCTCCCCTTTCTCTGCATGCCTGCCAGCTGCACCCCATCAACCATACGGCAGGCGGGTGTGGAACTTGCCTCCCAAGCCTCCGCGGGAGGAGAACGATCCCTGCAGAGGATTGGGAAAAGGTCAACAACTCTGGGAAATTGTGGGGGGGGGGCGGAGGGATCTTTGCACCACGGAGCCAGATAATAATAATAATAATAAATTTTATTTTTATCCCCCCCCCTCCCCAGCCGAAGCCAGGCTCAGGGCGGCTAACAACAATAATACAACATTCTAAAATCATTTCATTAAAATTAATTCAACTCAAATTGATGGCAACCATTAGGCTAAAGTTCTGTGAAGATTGCCAAAGGAGGGAGTCAGGCTGTGCCCTGACCAAAGGCCTCGTGGAACAGCTCTGTCTTGCAGGCACAGTGGAAAGATGTCAAGTCCCACAGGGCCCTGGTCTCTTGTAACAGAGCGTTCCACCAGATTGGAGCCACAGCCGAAAAAGCCCTGGCTCTAGTAGAAGGCCAGCCTAACCTCCCTGTGGCCCGGGATCTCCAAGATGTTTTTATTTGAAGACCTTAAGGTCCTCCATGGGACATACCAGGAGAGGCGGTCCTGTAGGTACAAGGGTCCTAGGCCGTATAGGGCTTTAAAGGTTAAAACCAGCACCTTAAACCTGATCCTGTACTCCACCGGGAGCCTGTGCAGCTGGTATAGCACTGGATGAATGTGATCCCGCAGCGAGGACCCCGTAAGGAATCTCGCCGCGGCATTCTGCACCCGCTGGAGTTTCTGGGTCAGCCTCAAGGGCAGCCCCACGTAGAGCTAGTTACAATAATCCAGTCTGGAGGTGACCGTCGCGTGGATCACAGTGGCAAGGTCAGATATGCTTAAGATGGCCCTTCATCTTACCTTCCTTTTGATGCTTACATTCCTGTCACGTAAAATACAGGGAGCCGATGTGTGTTTTGCATACAAAAATCTCTGCAACCCCTGGAAAGGCATGTGATCCAGAAATGCAAGGTTTTTTTGCTCTTAGCAATTTCGCAGCGATGTGTTGAGCTGCCAGAACACCTGTCAGCATGGCCCGTCTACAATTTTGCAACTTATTTATTTTAATTGCTAAGGAAATTAAGTCTCCCTCCTCCTGCATACTTTTAGCTCGCCGTATTCCCCCAGCTACCATTCTGCAAAGAGAGAATTTGAAGCAGCTCTTGGAGATGTCACCGGGCCGGAAAACGAAAGGCAAATATACAAAAGTGTTTTAGAAGGTGGCGATATCCCGCTGCAAGGGCTAAGCGGTCTCAAACGTCCCTCCAGCTCGGCTTCCACTAAAGGTATGTCGCTAGAGCAACAATTTCCATGCATCTTCGTGTACTGGCTGTTGTTGGTAGAACTTTAAAAACAAATTGTGTCAATATATCTGTGCCAGGAAATGGTGTGCTTGTGTCAGGATTTGAGATGTGAGGAATAGTTTCTGGGGTGGTAATATCTGACTGCACAATTTCATACTTCAGTCAGGGTGTTTAAAATTAAAACCCTTTAAAATTTTAGCCTGTTCCCTGCATGTTAGATTTCTACTTGCAGGGAGTTTTATAAAAAGGAGCATGTAAAACGCCACATGACATCTAGGTTGGTAAAACCCATTTTGCCATCACACAATTCTCTTCTCTTACTCTGCCGCACATGTAGGCCAGGCCACAGTCAACCTACATTGGGATCAGATTGGCTTCAGATCCGGGAGTTTTATAAACCCAAGTACCCAGGAAAAGATTTGTTAATCTGCTGGTATCTGCTCTTCTTTCTGGGGTATTTTGACCCCAGGTTTCATGGGAGCAAATTTTCCTGCACACAATTGGATGGAGGGTTAAAGGGGGTGGGTTACTGATTCATCTCTAGAAAGAGTTTGCTTATCACTCATCTATCCTTTTTAAGTTGCCATGTTCGGCCCTGCTCACTTCCAAGCACAGTCCGGTTACGCTCCCTCTGAATCTTGCCCATGGTTTGACCTTCCCTTGCCACGGTATTCTCTTCCCCTCACTCCCTTCTGTCTTCAGAGCGTCCTCACGGACCCACATCACTCAAGCCAGTTTTCCCCAACCATGGTAGAGCCTTCTCTTCCGCCCATCCTCTTGCCAGTTTAGCTTCCTAAACTGGGCATTTATTTGGGATTGCCTTGCCTGTCGACCTTACTTATTCTTCCACTGCTGTGCCCTGTGTGGCTTTTCTAGGCTGGGATGACTTAATAGAGAATTAACAACACTACAGTTGCGAAAGAGCGTAATAAAAGAGCAAAATGCATTATGAGCTGCAAACACTGTGGCTAATGCAATAGTTGTGGCGAATTAATGCAAGTCAAAGTTGTGCATTAAGCCCTGCTGGTTTCGAAGAACTTGAATCATCCCTTGACAATCTGTGAAATGCAAACTTAGGAATCACTGGTGTTGAAAGCAATTAATTCTATGTTGACAGCTTGCTTCTGGGTTGCTTTTCTTTTACATTTTTGCAGTTACTTTTCCGAATGCTATCTCTGCAACTTTGCCACACATTTGTTGTAAAAAAACCCCCCAAAAAACCCTGAAATTCCCAGGAACTCACAAGTTACTCAATGGAGTCTTTTGCCTATAGAGGTACAGAGAACATTCACATTGGCCCCACATCTATAAGAAATACAAAATAATTAATGAGGTGTCTTTTGTGGAACCACCCTTTCTTACTGTAATAGTCTGAAGCTTTTCAGGTATATTTTCCTCAGGCAGAAAAGGGGCAAATTCTCAGAGTTTCAGAGGGCAACTTTGCAGTCACTTTTAGGAATTTTATCTTGGAGATTGCCATCTAATAGCAAAGCCTTTTTAACTGTAAACGTATAATAGTGTCTTTACTAGGAGTTCCTGGCTTTTATAATGTGCAAGGACACCATTTGAAGCACAGGATATAAATCTTCAAATAAATATACCTTTTATATTTGACAAGCTTGTGGCTATTAAATCTTCCAATTGTATATAATACAGTACAAAACAGTACAGCACTCTCTTGAAGACTTGGAGACTCTCAAATCTCATTTGTGCCGTCAAAGCGCTCGCCCACAAATGACAATCTGTTCTTTTCCATTGTCACTTCCAAGTGTGATGCGTGGGATGTTCAGAGCTGTTAATTTTTAGCCTTTAAAATCTCTAAAGAATCTACCTTGTGTCTCCATAGGTTTACAGGGGTGTTAAATAGCGTCACATTGTATTGACTGAAATTATTAGCAGTGTTGCTGCCTTCGGGTGCTGAGTATTTCTTTATTTTTCCTTCGAAGAAGATTTTGCTCTTAAGCAGAAAGCTTGCGTGCTGTTTCATCTAATAGCAGTTTAAACCAACAACTTGATTTATGCACAAGCGTTTTGCATGCTGGGCACAGCCAGTTAGATTGCAAGCTTTTGCTGATTTTCATATGAGCACTTACCGTATTTTTCGCTCCATAGGGCACACCGGACCATAAGGCGCACCTAGTTTTGGGAGGAGGAAAACAAGAAAAAATTATTCTGAATCCCAGAAGCCAGAACAGCAAGAGGGATCTGGCTTCTGGGATACCGTGTGGCTGTTCTGGCTTCTGGGATAAGCGCGCCAAGCCTCTTCAGGTCAGCGGGATGAAGGCTCCCCATGCCCAAAGAGGCTGCGCAGGGCTAAGACAGAAGCCAGGACAGGCACGTCGCTGAAGGGGCGCTGCGCAGTTCTCCCTCTCTGCGTCCTATGGAGCGAATGCAGGCTCCTGTGAAGGAGAGGCGCTGCACAGAGAGGGAGAAGGCGCAGAGCCCTTCAGCAAAGCTGGAGAAGGAACAGAAGGAGTCCCTTCTGTTCCTCCTCCAGCTTCGCATGACAGGTGCGTCGCTCAAGGGGCGCTGCGCCTTCTCTCTCTCTGCGCAGCGCCTCTCCTTCACAGGAGCCTGCATTCGCTCCATAGGACGCACACACATTTCCCCTTCATTTTTGGAGGGGGGGAAGTGCGCCCTATAGAGCGAAAAATACGGTAATAAACCCTGTTGCTCCAGATTCCTAAAGCAGCGGCACTGACTTGTAGAGAACTTGCTTGATCTCTGCTGCCCCTAGTTTAGAAGCTCCTCTAACGTCGCAGGATTTACCTCCCTGAACACGAACAGTCCTGTGTTACCTCGGCAGCACAGCTTGGCTCTTCCATCGCTCTCCTGCATTCCTTTTTAACATTGCCTGTCTCAAGATTGCATTGAGTGAAGCCACAAAAAGCATGTCATTTCCCTTCCCTCCCCTCCCCTCTTTCTCCACAGCTTTGCCACACTTAAGCTAACAGGTTGTATTTATTTTATTCTGCATGCTTTCCAGTGGATCGTAAAGGTGGGAATGTTCATACGATTGCACCCTCTTCAGTTAATAGCCGAACCCTTAACTCTAATAATGCTGGCCCAGTAGGTCGCCCATGTAAACATAAGAAACCCTTATCTGCTGCAAAGGTCTGCATTGCTGAAATTCTTCCGTCCAAATTCAAACCCAGGCTGGCTGCTCCACCTATTTCTGGGCAGGACAGAAAGGATCTCTTGCCTCACGAGAAAACGCAGAGCTGCGAAAACCTCCGCAGCTCTTTTGCCTCCTTTGATAGCAGGAAGGATTTCGAGAACTTGCTGATGAAGTCCAAGCGAGAGTTTGCTGTCAAATCCATCAGCACACAGAGCTTGCAAGAGTATGGATCTTCCAGCTCCAGGAAATGCTCTCGGAAGAACGAGAAGGAGTTCACCATGTTGTATAAAGACATGCACCATATCAACCGCTCTGGGATCCAGCTGGGTAGCATTTCGTCCTGCAGCGTGAAGGAAATTGCATCCCTGTTTGAAAACGAGCCAAAGGACAAGAGGGAGCCTAACCCCAGTCGGGAAAACCTGGAGCAGATCCCCAAGCACACGGTCTCCTCTCGCATCACTGCCTTTGAGTTGCTGATCCAGAGATCCCTCTCCATGCCTGCTCTCAACTTCTCCAGCTTCCAGGTCAAATCTCCCGCTCCGAGCCTCTCTAACAGCTGCCTAGCTTCAGCTCGTTCGGCCGAATACCTGTTGGATTATGCCAAGCCGGACCTGGGACCTGCCAACCTTGCCGATACGTCCTCCTATTCGTGCAGCAATACGGAGGACGTGACCTCGGAAGTCAGTGACCTGGCACCTGTGGAAACGCTCTCGGCTTGCACCGACGAGATAGATCTGTTCTCCAACATATCCAATGACAGTGGCGGCGACAGCATCACCAGTGGGCCCTCCAGATACAAAGCTAACCAGTGCAAAGGATCCTGCCCTGCTTCTTACACCAGGTTTACAACCATTCGGAGGCATGAACAGCAACAGTCCGGCAGAGGGGAACCCCAAGAAGATAAGCAGCTGCTTCCCAGAAATGTCTATCTCATGAGCCCTCTTCCCTTCAGACTGAGAAAACCCGTGCAGCACAGCTCCAGGAAGACTCCGCCTCTTCAGATCCCAGGAGACCTGTTGGCATCCAGCTGTGATATCCAGAATAATCTGGCTCTCTCAAGGGGGAGCCTGGTGGACAGGGTGGACAGCTCCCTCTTCCACGAGCTGTATATCCGACAGAAACCTCCGGCCCCCAAACGCCTCTCTTCCTATGACGTCCTCAAAAGGTTTAGCCACTTCCTGGATATGCAAACATGCCAAAATAGCTCCCTAATGGACATCCCAGGTGCCTTTAATAATGGGAATGTTCCATATGCATTATACCACAACCTGGACACAAACAACAACCAGCACAGGACGTACTTTGGAGGTGGCATTTTTGAGTATTTTACTGGTGTTACTTCATCTGTACCCCACTCTGCTTCTCCTCTGTGTTTTGTTTTGTTTTTAAAAAAACCCTTCCCTTGCATTTCATCTTTTCCTGTTCGTACCGTCCTCCTTGCATTTCAGGACTCCTTGCATTTTCCTGTGTTGTACCGTCCTCCTTGCATTTCAGGACTTGACTGAACTGAGAAATTAATTCCTACTGCCTTCCTAATCACCAATCAGAGCAGGTTGTCTCAAAAGTCAAAATTTAGGATGTGAATTATTTAGGGGAGACAGCTTAAATCCCACATAATTTGCATCCTCGGAGAATTAAATAACAAAACCTAATTTATTTTTAGGGGCAGTTTTTCAGGTTCTTGGTGTGGTGTGTGCGTGTGTGTCTTTGCGTGTGCAAGGCGTGTGCGTGCGTGCATCTGTATCTTTGCATGCTGTGATGCAACTTTCTTCAACGGAACTACATTCAATCATATTTTGTGAACAGCAAATATGTTGTTTATGCCCTCTTGTGGGCCTGGGTTTGATTTTTGTCGTTTCTTATTTCTGCGTTATTATTTTACTCCCAACTTTTGGAGCACGAAAAGGGAAAAAAAATAAATAATCCAAAATGTTAACCAGCACTTGATTGCAAATTGATCAGCAGATTTGAAGCCTTTTCTTTCTTTATTTTTATTCTCCTTCCCCCTTTTTCTAGATTTGAATCAGTTGGTTTTTTTTAAATTGCCTTTTGTTGTCTTAAAGTAGATTCAGAATCACCAAGGCATTTTGCACCACTTGATTACATGGAGAGTCCTGAAGAATTTTCCCGCAGGCGCCACAGTGATAAAGAGGTAATTTTTCCTAAAAGATCTAGTAATACTTCTCTTCCCCTCCCCCTCCCCAAAATGAGTAGAGCTTAAGCAAGATGCTCTTAAGAGGGGACTTCTGGGTAGAATTGTTATTCGCTGCCCTGGAATTTTATTTTTGATGGTTGCAGGGTTATAAATATCTAAAGAATAAAATGAATTAGAGCGGAGACTATCAGTTTGAAGTTAAATGACAACATTGGTGAAAGTGGACAGGAATGTATAAGTACAGAGTACCAGACGAAAAGGAGGTCACTACAGATTTTGTTTTGCCCTTCCCTATCCCTGCAATCCAGTGCATGTCTACTTGGATGTAAGTTCCATTATGTTCAATGGGACTTGTTTTCAGGTAAAAGCACCTGCTTAGGAGTAGGGATGGAAGGACCTGTGAATTTCTGTTCTCTCAAGTTTCTTGTCCCCCCCCCCCAAACTCATATTCAGTCATCCAGATTTGTGAGGCAATTTGCAATTAAAAGGGAAAAAAAATATTATCATGAAAATTCTTCAGCGTTTTAGTGTGATTTTCTCCAAATAATACATTCTTGAATGCAGTTTTGAAAGGTAAAAAACAGTATCGTACTCCACCCACCCAGTTTTCAGAAGTTCTTTTTAACTCTGCCTCGCAGGCTTGTTAAAAAGACGGCAAACAGGTAGTTTTGCCATTACGTGCCTCTCTTTAATGGTTCTGCAAAAGTGGGCACCCGCAACAAATGTGAAAAGCCTCTTCAATTTTTGCTGCACATTTCGGAACACTTAGAGGAAAAGGTGAATCAATTTCTGTTTGCACTTGCCAGCATTAAGATCACCTTGGATTTGCTGGTCTTGGTTTTCTTACCATGTGGCGTTTAAAACACTGGCGATTGCGATTGTGTTTAGACCCACACTGTGTTTTTCAAGCACTGACGGTCATTCTGCCAAGCTCAACCAGAGTTGAATCACATTATTCATTTGCTGGGCACACCTGTTGCTTTTGGGAGTGGCTGGATAACAGCCTAAGAACGTAAGAATTACCTTGCAAGATCAGAACAAAGGTCGATTGGACTGTTTTCTCAAACCACCTGTTTTTAACAGCAGACAGCCAGGTGCCTCTGGGAAGCAAGGCTGGAAGACAACAGTTCTTCTCTTACCGGTCCCCAGCATCTGGTCTGCAGAGATATATTCTCTCTGAACACTGAGATTTAACTTAGCTATCTCTGCTAAAACCGGTTGATAAATTGCTTTCTAAATAAATGAATGGGGCCCTGCAATAAAATGTTGCAGCGTGAAGTGCTCCTGTGTAGAGCACCAGCCAACTAGACATGCCCTTTTCCAGGGACCTTGGCCACTGGAGGTTTTTGTTTTGCCAATTTGGCCCTCTGTAGCCAAGCTACCGGTACATTGGAGGTGGTGGGGATTACTACGCAACTGCAGCAATAGAGTCCGCATGCTTTTGCGGCTTTGACTGCTGCTACCTCAAATGCTTTTTCTTCCCTGAATCCGGGGATTCCCTGTGCTTTGAAAATCCAAAAAGGAGAAAGAGGGAATTAAAGGAGTCACAATGGGCTCACAATCCACGTTAAGGCCCATAAATTTTGGGATTGCTTTCCTAAAACAAAATCTGGATAGCATTTGGAAGCAAAGTACATTTCTGAAGAACATGCAATCTTATTGAATATAAAGGTAAAGGACCCCTGGATGGTTAAGTCCAGTCAAAGGCGATGCGGGTGGCGCTGTGGTCTAAACCACTGAGCCTCTTGAGCTTGCCAATCAGAAGGTCAGCGGTTCGAATCTGCACGACGGAGTGAGCTACCATTGCTCTGTCCCAGCTCCTGCCAACCTAGCAGTTCGAAAGCACGCCAGTGCAAGTAGATAAATAGGTACCACTGCGGCGGGAAGGTAAACAGCATTTCCGTGCGCTCTGGTTGTCCCATTGCGCCAGAAGCGGTTCAGTCATGCTGGCCACATGACCCGGAAAGCTGTCTGTGGACAAACGCTGGCTCCCTCGGCCTGAAAGCGAGATGAGCACCGCAACCCCGTAGTCACCTTTGACTGGACTTAACCGTCCAAGGGTCTTTTACCTTTACCTTATTGAATATATACCATTATATATATATATTGTTCTTGTGCAAGCCTTGTGGTTCCCCCAGTCCTTCTGACACCTCCCTCTTTTGTGTGGATGTGGCTATTTTGGCTACAGGAGGGTCCACACCTGGGGAATGAGTTGGCTTTTTAGTACAATGTATATATGGTGGTTGTTACTGTGTGGAATGCTGCCATTTTCAATTCCAGCCGCTCTGTCCCACCCCCAACCCTGGTTTCCCCTTCCTTCCTAACAACCCACCCAACCCCAACAGTCACCTGTTTGTGGCCACCAAGCACATTCAGTCCTCACTGGGCTTTTCATATGTTTATGTGGATGGGGATTCTGATTTTTTTTTTTTTTTTTTTTTTTTTTTTTTGCAAAACCTTGAGGCTCCCATTGGTGGCGCCATTTTGGCTGCATAATCAATGGCTGCCTTAGCCTCGGCCTCAAAAACAGAAGGGAAGGTATTCCTGGTGATCACGGAATCACTGTATTTTTCGCTCTATAAGACGCACCCGACCACAAGACGCACCTAGTTTTTGGAGGAGGAAAACAAGAAAAAAAATATTCTGAATCTCAGAAGCTAGAACAGCAAGAGGGATCGCTGCGCAGTGAAACCAGCAATCCCTCTTGCTGTTCTGGCTTCTGGGATAGCTGCGCAGCCTGCATTCGCTCCATAAGACGCACACACATTTCCCCTTACTTTTTAGGAGGGAAAAAGTGAGTCTTATAGAGCAAAAAATACGGTATATCCTCCATGAGTTCTCCATCCTTTCTAAGCTTGTGGCCATTGCCGCAAGGATTCAGTTGTCTTGTGATCCTGCTCTCCAGACCAGACTTCTTAGGATAATGTCCAGTGTGCAGCATTTAATGATGTACTGTTATTGGGGTTGGGGGGGGGGACGACTTTCCGTTATGTTTGTTAGTCTGCATTGGAGAGAGGTGTGTTTTTTTAAAAAAAAAAAATCAAAGAGCAAACAAACAATAATAATAATAATTTGCTGGCAAATTTTGAAATGCCATAAACTAGATGATTTACTGCCCATTTTATGCAATTTCATGGCAGAAACTTTTAGAGGACCAGAGACGGCTCAGACGTGAGCAAGAGGAGGCTGACATTGCAGCTAGAAGGCACACAGGGGTCATTCCTACGCACCATCAATTTATCACTAATGAGCGGTTTGGGGACCTCCTAATTGTAGACGATACCGCAAAAAGGAGATCTGGGTCAGAGGTCTGTTGTGGTTGCCTCAGTCTGTTGCTTGACCCGATTCATATTTGCCTCTCATAGCGTTGTGCTTTTAGGCCAACATTAGCTATCCAAGAAGTGTGTTACTTTTTATTTTCCCCATCCGCGCTTGACTTAGAAACTGCTTTTTTTCGACTTTGTTAAAACGAATTAATAGCTCTGTACCAAAAGCTGTATGTACGTGTTAAAAAAGCATGCCTGCTGAGGATTGCTAGTGCACAACTTGTGATGCATGCCTTTGAAATATCCGTTAGTTTTATGGCAAAAATCAGAGGGCATTTGCTTCATCTTTTGCATCACGTAATGCTACATTCTCTCCTCGTCTCTGCCTTATGCTTAGAACTTCCATTGTCTTGTTGATCCTGACCATGTGATTGTCTTGTAGTGGATTAAACACTACTGTTCTTTCTCTCCTCTCCTTTCGTTAATATTCTTCCGGTCAGGAAAACCAAAAAATGACACACACACACACACACACACACACACACCCCGAATATCTCGGCACATTTCATTTACAAACAGCAAAAAGAGACAAAAGGGGGAAATGGTTTTTCAATGAGTCATATTTGACAGGAGCTATGCCACCTGCATGTAGCCTTTCCGCCAGAGCAATGTTGTATTGCAATCAGTGGTCATTTACCCCTTAGCTTATATGTGATGAATGCTGGGAATTGGCTTTTTTTAAAATAATAAAAATAAAAATAGTGATCCTTCAATACAAAAAAGCATTGCCTTTGCTTAAGATGCCGACTGGGTAGTATTTATTGCTAGAAGAATTTCACAAGGAGTGTTAAAAAGCAGTTCTGCAACGTTTCAATTAGCCGGTAAAAGAACCCTGAAACGTTGTTCTACTACGCTCATCTTACACTTTGATTTAGAATGGGTATGAGTGCTGGTATAAATCTGGAGGAATGTGTGTATGCAGCCCATAGGCAGTTTAAAATTGCCAACACCCCTCCTCTCTTCTCTGGATTAAAATATTATATATTATTATAGGGACGCAGGTGGTTCTGTGGCCTAAACCACTGAGCCTCTTGGGCTTGCTGATCGGAAAGACGGCAGTTGCTCAGTCCCAGCTTCTGGTAGCCTAGCAGTTCAAAAGCACGCCAGTGCAAGTAGATAAATAGGTACCGCTGCGGCAGAAAGATAAACGGCATTTCCATGCGCTCTGGTTTCTGTCAGGGTGTCCTGTTGCGCCAGAAGCGGTTTAGTCCTGCTGGCCACATGACCCAGAAAGCTGTCTGTGGACAAACGCCGGCTCCCTCAGCCTGAAAGCGAGATGAGCGCCGCAACCCCAGAGTCGCCTTTGACTGGACTTAACTGTCCAGGGGTCCTTTACCTTTACCGTTATAGATATTATTCCCTCAGAACTATAGAAGTTATTTCAATTAAAACCTCAGTTTTTTTCTCCATTGGCTTCTCCCTTTTGTCTCTTTCCTGCCGATCAAACTGACAATTCATGAGTGCAGTTCAGGTGAACAGGTAGCTGCCAGGAGATGCTTCCTTGGTAAATATCCAGAATGCTGTGTCAAGAGGGGCTCCTTGTCGTCTAGCTCCACCAAGCTTGCTGATATGCATATCAGAAGGGGATGTCACCCTAAATTCTGTGGGTCCCTGGAGCCATGTTTTTATCAGATGCAATGCATCTCTGCTATGCAGAGTGGATCGTAGCCTGTTTAGCAAACCCTTATCACTGGCCTACACAAATCTGCTTTGTGTTTCCTTCCGAAACTGGCTGGAAATGGTTTTTCTGAGACTTATTGCCCATGGTACTGACGTTCATTTTTGTGCATGGTCTCCAATCAGACTGGTTTTGCAGAAAAGCTGAAAAGTAAGCCCCCTCCCATTATTCACACCTTTTGCTTTTCATTTAGAGTAGAAACTGAGATTTTGCCACTGGCTGTTGAGAGATTGGGATTTCCCCCTCCCCACCTAGACCCTTAACATCCAATCAGGACTCCCCAGTCATTTAAGATAGCAAAACATCTGAACGAACCCTTCATAGTATTTTTGCCCCCATCCCACACCTGACCTTAGCATTTCTGTGGCTGGGATTTCCATACTATTTAAGGCCCTGTCCCAAGGAGTTGGCAATTGCTTTAAATGTGTTGTTTTTAACCCTTAGATGAGAGCTGCCAGAGCGAAGTTTGACTTTAAAGCCCAGACACTCAAGTAAGTATACATGTTTGGCTGCTTGCTTCCCTCCCCAACGATAGACTCTGGTTGTTAAACCAACAAAATGCTTCCCTGAGCTCCAGCCAATTTCTGTGCTCACTTCCAGTGATTGTTAACAAACAGAAGAGTATTGCTCTTTATCTTCCTTGTGACATTTAGGGGTGTGTTTAGGTTTTTAATGGCATAACATACGGAGGAGTTTAGGTTGGGAAAAGCTAGTACAGGGTAACAGCCTTCTTGTTTAACATTAAATTGAAGAGTTTCTCTTGAGAGCCAGTGTGGTGTAGTGGTTAAGACCCTTGGGTATAATGTCCAGGTTCTTGCATTTAGTAAGAAAGAAGATATCAGTCTGTACCTGTGCAAGTTTCTTGGTGAGGTTGATGGACTTCCATTTCATGCGGCTCAATGTGGTGCCTTCCATATTATCAGTTATAGATAGGTAGCCGTGTTGGTCTGCCATAGTCTTAGAATTAAGAACCCTCTACAATATGCAAGAAAACTATGCAGCACTTTCTCTAAGAAGCTGCTCAAACATCTGATCAGCGTTCTCTACTCTAAACAGAAGCTAATAAAGGAGGAACTCCTTGTATTGGATTGCAGTCGTTAAGAGTCGTCAACAGGCTCATCACAGCTATCTGCCAATCACCCATTCCCACCACCCTTCTGAGTAATACCCCTCCCCACCTTCCCACTATTTAGAAGGGTCTGGTGACTTCTGTTTCAGTGTATCTGAAGAAGTGTGCATGCACACGAAAGCTCTTACCTAGAACTAACTTAGTTGGTCTTTAAGGTGCTACTGGAAGGAATTTTTTTATTTTGTTTTGTTGTGGGGGAGGAAGGGAAAGGAAATTGTTAGCCGCTTTGAGACTCCTGAAGGGGAGTGAAAGGCGGGATATCAAATCCAAACTCTTCTTCTTCTTCTTCTTCCTCCACTGCTTAGAATCTGCCCTTCATGTACAACTCTAGGTAGTTTCATCTGTAAAGCGATACCCTCCAACATTTCTGCTATGAAAATAGGGAGGTCCTATTCAGTAAGAGGGGGTGCGGGTGGCGCTGTGGGTTAAACCACAGAGCCTAGGACTTGACGATCAGAAGGTTGGCGGTTCGAATCCCCATGACAGAGTGAGCTCCCGTTGTTCAGTCCCTGCTCCTGCCAACCTAGCAGTTTGAAAGCATGCCAGTGCAAGTAGATAAATAGCTACCGCTCTGGCGGGAAGGTAAACGGTGTTTCCGTGCGCTGCTCTGGTTCACCAGAAGCGGCTTAGTCATGCTGGCCACATGACCCGGAAGCTGTACGCCGGCTCCCTCGGCCAATAAAGTGAGATGAGCGTCGCAACCCCAGAGTCGGCCACGACTGGACCTAATGGTCAGGGGTCCCTTTACCTTTACCTTTATTCAGTAACAGCGACAACAACAACTTTATAATTGATAATACTTTCATCATTTCTACCCTGCCCATCTGACTTGGGTTGCCCCAGCCACTCTGGGCAGCTTCCAACATATATAAAAGCAAAACATTAAACATTAAAAAAACTTCCCCAGCCTTCAGATGTCTTCTAAAGGTGGTATAGTCACTTATCTCCTTGGCTCGGAGTTGCGTAACTCCATACCCTCCAGCATTTCTCTGATGAAAACAAGGGACGTCTTAAGGAAAAGCGGGACATTCTGGGATCAAATCAGAAACAGGGACGGTTTCTGTAAATCCGGGACCGTCCCTGGAAAATAGGGACACTTGGAGGCTCTGTAATTTAAAAGCTATGTGAGTGAGGTTGCTTCCAAGCTAGTTCTTCCCTCTGGTTTTTTAATCTTTTCTGCACTCACTTTTTATCAAGTAGCCAGACAGCTTGTTTGCCAGCCCATTGCATTCCACGGTTTCACACATTATCTTCCTGCAGGTTTTTCTAGACCCAATTTATGGTGATTTTTTTTTTGGTTACAAAATGCAATTGTAGCACCAGCCATCCTAGATTAGCTAGTCCAAGAGGCTCTTATGGGCTCCTTTGCCCTCAAGCATTTTCTGTTTGCAGATTCAGTCCAATTTATTGCTTCTTAAAAATAGTGGGCGGGGATTAGTGATGGAGAACCTTCATGCCAGTTTCTGATTCAGCTAGCTTCATCTAATTATTTTCATTTTTTAATGGTGAAAAAACTCTGGAGTGGAAGGGTCTTGAATATCAGGAATGCTGAATAATAATAAAGCGTTTTGTTAAATGCTTATGCATAATCTCCATGTTAATTCCATTTAATTGTGGAAAAACAAGTTGACTGGAGGGAGGAATTATTGAGGAAGGTTCTCTAGGTCTAGATGTGCCTCTTTCTGCTCTGCAAGAATTTGGATATGGGAAATCTCCAATAGTGCTTTCAGATAAGGGCATGCATATGCTACTTGAATTAATATTTACAAGAGATGCTAATTGCGCATTAACACATAACCTGTATGTTTTTAACAGGGAGCTCCCACTGAAGAAAGGGGATGTTGTTTACATTTATAAGCAAATTGATCAGAATTGGTTTGAAGGCGAACACCATGGCAGAGTTGGAATTTTCCCACAATCATACATAGAGGTACTTGTTTTTGTTGTGCAGATACAATGAGTCAAAGTGGTGAGACTTGGTTTGTTTCATTCAATTTATATCTCGCCCATCTTCCCAAAGGAGCAATTTCAAATAAGCCACAAGGTGGAACATTGGTGAGAAATATTTTGCGGCCACATTCATTGTTTAAAACTTACCCAAGATGCTTGAACCATTAAAACTGCTTTACAGTCACCCCTTTCTAGAACTATGCTTCAGATTTGTTCCAGTGTGTAACACAGAAGTTTTGATTCAGATGCAATGATAAACCACCACTGGATGTTTCTTGGGACTTACATAATTCATCCTTTTCTCATTTTTTCCCCCACAACATTCCAAAGGGATGGTTTCCAATTGCCAAACCATGGTTTAGACATTGCATCTCAACCGAGCCAGTCAGAAATACGGTCAAGCTATCTTGCACATCCATGAGACGCGGGTGGCGCTGTGGGTTAAACCACAGAGCCTAGGGCTTGCTGATCACAAGGTCGGCAGTTCAAATCCCCATGACGGGGTGAGCTCCCGTTGCTCAGTCCCAGCTCCTGCCAACCTAGCAGTCTGAAAGCACATCAAAGTGCAAGTAGATAAATAGGTACTGCTCCAGCGGGAAGGTAAATTGCGTTTCCATGTGCTGCTCTGGTTTGCCAGAAGTGGCTTAGTCATGCTGGCTACATGACCCGGAAGCTGTACGCTGGCTCCCTCAGCCAATGAAGCGAGATGAGCGCCACAACCCCAGAGTCAGTCACAACTGGACCTAATGGTCAGGGGTCCCTTTACCTTTACCTTTATCTATCTTGCACATCCACATCTAACCTGGTATTGGAATCCAATGACTGGGGTCCTCATATCTGCCTTTTGGTGTGTGTGTTTTTTTTATAGCTACTCCCTCCCACAGAAAAAGCTCAGCCTAAGAAAACATCACCAATACAAGTCCTGGAATATGGAGATGCTATTGCCAAGTTCAATTTCAATGGTGACACTCAAGTGGAAATGTCCTTCAGAAAGGTACAGGTGTCTTTGGATCATGGAAATCAGTGAGAAAGGTCCCCCCCCCCCCCCGTTTCTTTCAAAGGAGGTGTTCTATTTTGTTTCCCGGCTGCCCTTATCTTGCTCCTTTGTAGCTTGTAGTCTACGGTGACACTTACCCATGGTTAAGCAAGGCTGCTGGATTCACATGTAGTGCCAAGCCATAATTGAAAGAAACCAGGCTTTAGAGTTTGGTTTGATGGCGAACCGTGGTTAGGGTTAACACATGCTGCGAAGCTATGTGTTTTCTCCAAGGCTGGGACGCCCCATCGAGTGGCAGGAGGAGACCTGGCTCCCAAGAAGGAGCACCAGGCCTGAAGCCAGGAGCTCTTGATGGGATAAGCATTCTTGTGAGCAGGTGGACTTTGCTGCCTCTGTTCAGAAGTGTGGCGGGTAGGCAGGATTGTTTGCACAACTTCATGTTATAATAATAATAATTTATTATTTGTACCCCGCCCATCTGGCTGGGTTTCCCCAGCCACTCTGGGCAGCTTCCACAAAGACCAAAAATACACTAATATGTCATACATTAAAAGCTTCCCTGAACAGGGCTGCCTTAAGATGTATTCTGAATGTCAGGTAGTTGTTTATCTCTTTGACATCTGATGGGAGGGCGTTCCACAGGGCGGGCACCACTACCGAGAAGGCCCTCTGCCTGGTTCCCTGTATCTTGGCTTCTCGCAATGAGGGAACCGCCAGAAGTCCCTCGGTGCTGGACCTCAGCGTCCGTGCAGAACGATGGGGGTGGAGACGCTCCTTCAGGTATACTGGGCCGAGGCCGTTTAGGGCTTTAAAGGTCAACAGCAACACTTTGAATTGGGCTCGGAAACGTGCCAGGAGACAATGTAGGTCTTTCAAGACCGGTGTTATGTGGTCTCGGCGGCCGCCCCCAGTCACCAGTCTAGCTGCTGCATTCTGTCACCTTCAAAGGTAGCCCCACATAGAGCGCATTGCAGTAGTCTCAGATCCCGGTTCCCTGATCCTGAAAGCCTTGTCCCTGAGCTGTGTTTAGGGAACCTTGGAGCTCCTCTCCTAAGTTGGCTTGATCCTTGCTACATTGCTGGCACCCACGGGCATCTGGATTAATTCCTGCTCTTCTCCTGTTGCAGAGTTTGCACGGTCAGTCTGCTGGAGAAAAGCTTGGCTACTTCATTTAGAAGAAAGTGCACCTTGTCATTGTTCTTGGGCGAGAGCCAGGGCAGTGATCTTAAGCATACAATAGTTGCCTTTTTCACCTTGTGTTCTGCTTCATTGTTGGGTCTCAGACTGGAATTCAGCAAGTACCAACGTCTGACAATAGCTTTGTGGCTATTCCTGGAATCCTTCCCTCTTGTTCCCCTCCCCAGTATGTTCCATTGCAGTTTGGCCACTGGTCCAGGAGTTGGGTAGCCGCAGTCATGCTCTCTGTTGCCCCCTAAAAGCAAACTAGAGGGTCTGCAAATCTGATTTCAAATTGGGATCATGTGTCGAATCCCTTTTAGCCATAGCTGTCAACTTACAGATTTTAAAATAAGGGGCCAGCAGCCTCGAAAATAAGGGATCAGCAGCCAAAATAAGGGATTCTCCAGGCACAGGTAGGTTCAACTTCTGAGCCCCTCCGAGCCAAAGGCAGAAAGCCCAGCCAGCAGCCAAACGAAGCCTCAAGCGGTGGTTCCCACAGCGCATTAACCCGGCAAAGGGGATGCAGCAAGGGAAACCACCGTCACCTCTCCGCTGGGAAGCGCTGAGCAAAGGCGAGTCCCCAGGCAACGCGGCCGATTTGATCGGCACAAGGCATGCAAGCTCCACCCCCCCAGTCATTCTTAGACTCCTTATTGGGTGAGCAACGCAGCCAAGCAACACAGTTGGAGCCTCCCTCCTCCCTGGCCGGCAGGGAGGGAGGGAGAGGAGCTGCTTCCTTTGAAACCCGGGAAATTTAAGGGACATCATCAATAAGGGACAGCAGTGGGACATGGTGCTGGGATAAGGGAGTTTCCCACCAAATAAGGGACGGTTGACAGCTATGGTTTTAGCAGTTCTGTGCAAACCAAAAGCATAGGCGGATGTGCAAATTCAGCTTTCCTACCTGAGCAGCAGATCAGGAGCTTGATCTGCCCATTCATACTTTCTCCGCAGGGTGAGAGGATCACACTGATTCGACAAGTGGACGAAAACTGGTATGAAGGGAAAATTCCCAGCACTCACCGCCAAGGCATCTTCCCCGTCACCTACGTGGACATTTTCAAGCAGCCTGTGCTGAAGAACACAATAGACTACAGCAGCCTGTCCTTCTGCCACTCCCCAAACCGCAGTCTGACAACATCCCCGCAGGTACCTGCTCTGAATCCAGCCTTGCGAACCCGTAAGGCGTTGCTGTTTTTTTGCTAGAGAGTCCCTTCCCCTGCTAATAACTCTTGGGTAGTAAGGAGAACACATTTACCAGCGGTATATTCAAAAGATACATCTTTTGCCTCGCCCCGTATGGAGTGGCAGTTGTGGAAAGTGTTGACAATAAACTCACCGTTTAGGAAAGTTCAAACGACCTGTTTCACACACGACACTAAATCAGGCCTTGCTCTGAGAGAGGAGATTGTGGTGGCCTTTCTCGGTTCTGCTGCTGCAAGCTAAGCATGTTGGCATAGCCCAGGTTTGTGTGTTTGCCTTGTTCCAGACAAACCATGACCCATAACCCAAGAATTGTTCTTGGTTTACAACTTGTTGTTTGGGGAAGGCAAACCATGAGCCCAGGTTCAGATGATACCCTGAGTTAAATCACGGCTGTTCTTAAAGCAGCAAAGCAGCATCGGGAGCAGAGGAGCAAGGTAGCCCCAAGCTCTTGAGGAGCCTGCACGCCCATTCATTTGCATTAAGCCATAGTTTGGCTTAGAGTTACATGCAAACTGAGCCAAAGCGATTTCGGCAAGAGTCATACAATTGTACCTTAAACAGGGTCATACAATTGTACCTTAAAGGACTTTGCCTATGCATTCCTCCTTAACTTTGAGCAGGAATTGGAACTTTGCACCAATAATTCTAGTGCGGCAGAGTGTGTACATTGCTCAGAGGCAAGCACAGTTTTAGGAAATAGTTTTAGAAATGGCAAAGCCCAGAGGATAGCCTTATACTTTTTTAAAAAAATAAGCAGCCATGTGGTAAAATTGGTAAGCACCCACTTCTTAATGAATCACACGGACATATTTTTAAAATAGTTCCTAAACAGCATAAGCACGGGTAGAAAGTAATTATACATTTCCCCCTCCTGTTCCAGCTGCTCAGTATCTACCAGAGCAATGCTGACTTTGTTCCTAGAAGGGTGTTGTGTTATGTTTGGGATTTTAAGAGACGCTTCCCGAGCCGCTACAGAAAATCTCCTGGAAAGCAGTTTGGCAGTGGATGAGGAACAAAAAAAGGAAACAAGCACATGCGTGATAAGAGGGAGGCTTCCGTTCCTATGAAAATATTTTGCCTGCCAAGCCTTTAGATGACAATCATGAATGCAGTTAGGCAGCTTTAGTCTTTCTGAAGACCACGAGATGGATTCCGCCTAACCGGTAGGATTGCAGCTTTAGATGGGCAGGACCGACTGGGTCAAACTAGTCCTGAAATGAGCAACTGATTGTCACTGCAGTTTATTGTCCTGTACCACTGGCCCAAAGGAGGGCTCTTAGGAGTTGGGTTCACAGGTATCAACAGCGCCAGAGTGATCTGTTCTAGTGCTTTTATTAAAGAAGGGTGTAGACTTACAGCAAAGCAGCCTGTTGGGTCTCCTAGCTTTGTTGGACGGACACTACACCCAAACATACATTCTGTATATACACAAAGCAGCATATATTATCTAGGACTCCCCATCACTTAAGGGACGTGGGTGGCGCTGTGGGTTAAACCACAGAGCCTAGGACTTGCTGATCAGAATGTCAGCGGTTCGAATCCCTGTGACGGGGTGAGCTCCCGTTACTCAGTCCCAGCTCCTGCCAACCTAGCAGTTTGAAAGCACATCAAAGCGCAAGTAGATAAATAGGTACCACTCTGGCAGGAAGGTAAACGGTGTTTCTGTGCGCTGCTCTGGTTCACCAGAAGCGGCTTATTCATGCTGGCCACATGACCCGGAAGCTGTACGCCGGCTCCCTCGGCCAGTAAAGCAAGATGAGCTCCACAACCCCAGGGTCGTCCGTGACTGGACCTAATGGTCAGGGGTCCCTTTACCTTTACCTTTTACCCCATCACTTCCTCTGCACAGGTGGCAAATACCCATGTCTTACAGATAGCTCCCCTTTTTGGACTCAGAACTCAGCACCCCAGGCCCACAGAGAAGGCCAATTAGACGATATCAAAGCAAATGAATATTAACCCATATGAGCTTATTGCTACAACTACTACCAATTAACTGTGGGGTTTATCTTGACTACCAAAATGGCATAAGCAGAGCTTGCAGAACAGTTCACCTTCGGTTCCCCACTGATTTTCATGAGCTTCAGGTCTGATTACAAATGATGCTTCTGTAGCATCAAGACCTACAGAGCCAGAAAAATGCCTTTGTATCAAGTGTAACCTGCTGGTTACAGCTCTCAGGGCTGGCTCATGGGGCAGTGTTGGGCAGGCTGCATCACCCTTTGTCCTGTGACATATGCAAAGCTTCTGGAGATGTTCTGACCTTGGGATTTTCACATTCGTTCGCCTTTTCAGATTATAGATATATACATGTGCGCAGTTGGAAAAACCGGAAGGATGGGGGGGGGTTTGAAACTGAGTCAGCTTCAGATTAAAATAGGGGTCATATAGTTTGTTGCATTTATTATGTCAACAGACATATTTGGTGAATAAGTCCCCTGTCTATTGAACAAAGCCAAATTCACGCAAAACAAGAATTTAGAGTTGTATCAAATGTTAGTCCTATTCAAGATTAGGCCTCTTGAAGGTAATGGACACAATTAACCGAGGACCATTGATTTCAGTGGGCCTACTCTGATTATAACTTAAGAGTTTCTATACGGCAGACATTCAGACATGGTGGAAAAAGGAAGGCGTGGGCCTCATTGGCACCCCTGTCTTTAAGTACTTTAAGAACAGCACAGGTGTAAAGTTCTCTGTTGTTCCACGTCCTGTATCCCACAATGCTTCCGGGAAGCACAGAAGCCATAAAGGCATTAGCCATCCCTTGCTCTTCCTCCCCAGAAACCGCTAGTCAGTAGCCAAGCGCCACTCAACCTGGCGGTTCCCAGAGAGAAGGTTGTGGTGGCCTTCCTCCTCTGTTCTGCCGCTGTGAGCTAAGCCTGCCAGCCGAAACTCAGGCTTGTTTTTTTGCCTTGCTCCAGACAAACCACGAGCCACAACCAAGAATTGTTCTTGGTTTACCACTTGTAGTTTGGAGAAGGCCCGGGTTCATGGCTGATCTCACCGCAGCAGAGCAAGGAAGTGTTGTCAGGCTTGCTATCTAAATCCTCTTGCACTGTCACGTCTTGTGATTGCAAATTCCAGAGATTACGTGTAAATAAGTGTTTCATTTTCTCTTTCCTGCATCTATTCTTACTCAATTTAGTCTTTGCATAGAGTCTAGGATTTTCACGGAGGTAGAAAGAATTCTTTCAATGCCCTTTCTCTACACTGTTATAAATCTCTTATCATGTCCCTCCTTTTAGTAAAGGGACCCCTGACCACCAGGTCCAGTCGTGACCGACTCTGGGGTTGCGGTGCTCATCTCGCTTTATTGGCCAAGGGAGCTGGCGTACACTTCCGAGTCATGTGGCCAGCATGACTAAGCCGCTTCTGGCAAACAAGAGCAGCGCACGGAAACTCCGTTTACCTTCCCTCCAGAGCGGTACCTATTTATCTACTTGCACTTTGACGTGCTTTTGAACTGCTAGGTTGGCAGGAGCAGGGACCAAGCAATGGGAGCTCACCCCGTCGTGGGGATTCGAACCGCCGACCTTCCGATCAGCAAGTCCTAGGCTCTGTGGTTTAACCCACAGCGCCACCCGCATCCCTGTCCCTCCTTTTAGTCACCTGCATCTATAAGACCCCAAATGCTCTCAGTTTTTTCTTGGGAAGGCTGACCCTGGTCATTTTTTCTGGATTTTTGTGCATCAAAGCTCTTACCATTTTTCTAGGTGGGGTGACCAGTACTGTTCCAAATGTCACTACACCAGGAAGGCATTAGAATCCTGGCCGTGTTATATCCCGTGGCATTCGACATTCATTATTATATTAATTACTCTCCCTTCTCCACAAGGTCCCAGGGGTGGGTTACAACAATGTCAAATACAACATAGAAAATAGTTCAAACCAATTGCAATCGCAAACAGAGCTATTGCTGCAGTACACAGATGTAACATTTTTCGCCACCCCAACACTTGTTCCTAGTCATCATCAGTATAGATGTGAAGCTGCAATATCTGTCCCAACATGTATCACTTTACACTTCCTCACATCGAAAAGGAAGAACAGGAGGACAGATGGAGGCAAAGTAGGAGTGCAGATGGCTGTTTACTCTGCCAAAAGCATTCTGACACCACACCATATTTTTTAAAAAAAACCCACACAAAATGTAGTGAAAACTAAACTCAGGAATATAATTCTTAAAAGGTAATAAAGGCAGCTATAAAGGGGAATGACCAAATTAATGATGATGATGATGATAATAATAATAATAATATGATAATATAATAATAATAATAATAATAATAATAATAATAATAATAATAATAATATAATAATAATAATAATAATAATAATAATAATAATAATAATAATTATTATTATTATTTATTATTTATACCCCGCCCATCTGGCTGGGTTTCCCCAGCCACTCTGGGCAGCTTCCAAAAAAATATTTATACATCAAACATTAAAAGCTTCCCTAAACAGGGCTGCCTTCAGATGTCTTCTAAAAGTCTGGTAGTTGTTGTTCTCTTTGACATCTGGTGGGAGGGTGTTCCACAGGGCGGGTGCCACCACTGAGAAGGCCCTCTGCCTGCTTCCCTGTAACTTGGCTTCTTGCAGTGAGAGAACCGCCAGAAGGCCCTCGGTGCTGGACCTCAGTGTCCAGGTAGAACGATGGGGGTGGAGATGCTCCTTCACATATACTGGACCAAGGGATTTTGATAGCCACCTTCCCATCTCATGAAATCTCCCATCAGACTATGTTGCTCAGGCCAGACCTCTAACCAGACTACATTTCCTCCCCCCACCGCCCCCCATCTTTTGGCTTGTAAATATCCAAGAATTACCCCAAAGCTTTCCTCAGCCAACAAGCCACAGTTCCGTAATGCAATACGAAAAGAAGATGAGAAATCAGGAAAGGGGCACTAGCATTATAACCAGTAAAAAAAAAAAATACAATATAAACACGATGTCTGAAGGTAGGCTGTGTAATTCTGTTAAACGAACAGAAACCGTTATAAACTTCATGTGAAAGAAATGTTAAATTTTGATATAGGGCAAGACGTGCTGAATCTTACCACTACCGCCTACGTGTCTTTCCTCCCCCGAAAATCAGTATCTTTAGCTATTTTTCTCATGGTGGCGCCCCAATACCAGCAGTAACATCTGGCACAGTTTCAGGGATCATGAGCAGCAAGAGGATTTCGCCTTCCTCCCACCCCACCCATACTGGATTTTTAAATCCCCCACTCCCAGCTTTTTAGGGAATTTGCTGCAGCCAGCTTGCATCCCTCCTAGAATCATGTCTTCATGGCACCCTTATTGAACCATATACTGAAACCTGCATATATCTACCTTCATGTATCTGCAGAACTTGATGCCCGCTGTCAGTAGTGCCTGTATGCTCTTGTTTCCATTCCTCTATTTCTGAAACTTTGAAACACCCTAAATTGTCAGTGCTCAGCCATGCACTGGCTTTTCCACTTTCCTCCATTCTTTTGCTGTACATGCTTCATTTTATATTATTATTTTTAATAACCTTTTCTTTCTTTCTTTCTTTCTTTCTTTCTTTCTTTCTTTCTTTCTTTCTTTCTTTCTTTCTTTTTCTCTCTCTCTCTCTCTCTCTCTCTCTCTCTTTCTTCCTTTCTCGTGTTCTTTTTTGTCAAGTCTCCCAGTTCTGAGCTGCTTTTCACACCAACTCCTCCACCTTTGGCCCCCATGCGCCCAGCCCTGTCTCCCGAGTTGCAGGCTGTCACCTCCGAGTGGATTTCCCTGACCTTGGGGGCGCCCCGTGGCCACGCTCCACCTGTCACCCCTCCATTACCACCTCTTCCCGACGCTTCCCTCTGCAACGTTGACTATCTCACCCCTTCGGCGGTGGCCAGCCCCTCGCCTTCCATCAGCCTCCATCCCTCTAACATGTCCAGTTCCTCGACCCCGACCTCTTTCGTCTCCCCACTGCCTCCCTCCCCTTACGAGCCACAGTCGCCCGCCCAAAACCTCAGCCTGGCGGCCCGGCAGAGCGAAGAGAAGTTTGCTAGCTCCCCTTCCCCGCAAATGAGCTACTGCGATTCGCCTTGCAGCCCCGACAGCTTCCTCTCAGAGCTCAGCGATGCCACTGAACGCCAAGGCAAGTTGCAGAAGAGCCGAGGGCCGAGCCGGAGAATGGAGAGGGAGGATTGCGTTACGGCCAACAGAAGTTGCGGTGGCATCCCTGAGATCTGTAGGGCAAGGGGCCTGTCAGAGCCGGAGAAGGCCGTTAGCTCACAAAAGAAATCTCTTCACACCATTGAGGAGAGCATGCTGTATCAGGAGCAGGGAGGCAGCCCCATGTGCAATTATAAGCAAGTTGAACAGATGGAAAATCAAAGCAGGCCCTTCAAGGTATTTCTTCTGCATGAGTGTCCAGAGGTTAACATTGCTCTACGTTTTGAGTGTTGCCTGTGTGTGCTACTGACCCGGGTTGCAGCTCTCACTAGGTCAGTGTTTCCCAGACTTGCGTCTCTAGCTGTTTTGTTTTTTGGGGATACAACTCCCATCATCCCTTGCTAGCAGGGCCAGTGGTCAGGGATGATGGGAACTGTAGTCCAAACACAGCTGGAGACCTAAGTTTGGGAAACACTCTCCTAGCTGGTATATTCCTTCTAGCTTGACGGTAACTAACAGCAAAACTTTGTCCCCTGAGCCGGTTGCGTTGGAAAAGAGTCAACAGAGTGAAGATCATTATGGGTCCCAGGTTGAGAAGTGGTTCTCATATATAGCCTAGTCCAGGGTGTTATGTACTGAAGTTCTCACCCTGGGCCAGCAGAGGGATACTGTAGATAGTTATGCAAATAAGGGATCGAAAGTGACGTTCAGTGATTGGATAGTTTTAGAAAGTTGTTACAGTAACGTTGTACTGGAGCTCTATATAAGCAGGCTGACTGAACCCTTCAGTTCAGTTCTGTCCTGGCCTGTGAATAAATAAGAGCTGTTTGGAAAATCGCTGTGTCGTCTGATATGTTCACCCACAACTTAACACTGGCGATGAAGGTGGGATGGATGGACAGCAGAGCACAGCCGGTTGCAGCCACCGTCTGAGCAGAGCTGAATCACTGAGCTGAAACACCGAGCGAAATCACTGAACGTCACTTTCGATCCCTTATTTGCATAACTATCTACAGTATCCCCCTGCTGGCCCAGGGTGAGAACTTCAGTACATAACACCGAGCTTTCCAAACTGTGTGTCGGCTGCAGTGTGCAGCTGTGTCGTGCGAATGCTCCTGGAAAGGGGTTAGTTTGACCTTCGGTTTGCTAGTAAAGCTGAATTGCTGTGTCCTGAAAGGATGCCCGTCTAAAAAGGGCATCACCGACGTGAAAAGTTTGGAAAGTGTGGCCTAGTCTGTAGGACGGTGGCTCTCAAAGGATGTGTCTTCAGAGCAGCTTTGCTTTCGTGATCCAAGGAATGCTGTAGGCAAAGTAGCTGTAGTCCGCATTCCCGCAAGATGTTAGGACCCTGATCAGGTATCCCAAATGGAAAACACTCTTTAAGCTATGGTGTCATTTAGCAAAACTGATGCACTCACCCAGATAACTGCTAATGGTAATCTTGAGGGGTGGGGGTGGAGGAGTGCAGTGAAAAAGCTTCTTCTCTGGTCCTCCAGGGAAAGGGCTTCTCCTTGCCTTCCTCTGCGTCCAGCATATATCTATTGCTTTTCCAGCCACCCAATTTCATTTGAGGGTTTGAACCTCAGAACTGGCAAACCTATGGTACTATCAGCCAGACAGTGAAAGTACCGTATTTACTCGAGTCGAATGCGCCATCGAATCTAACGTGCACCTCAGTTTTCAGAACCTTGAAACGAAAAAAGAGAGCGTTTGCCGATGAATGTAAACGTGCTGTTGAATCCAATGCGCACCTTAATTTTCACAATGTAATTTGGCCCCCAAACGGTGAGCATTAGCTTCGAGTAAATATGGTAGGCAGTTGGCTGCAAGGCTGGGTCTTTTGCATAGGAGGACAAAAAAAAATGGTTGCTGTGGGCCTGTTTTAGTAGGGATGGGGTGTGCAAAACTGGAGAGGGATTCATTAGTCTGCGTCCATCTCAGGAGGGGAGATGATAGTACTTGCCAACAAGTTGTAGACCTGGACTAGTAACATGCAGGCTGGGAAAACTCTTAGAAGCACCAAAGGTGTTTATTTCAGCTGGATGAAATATACTCGGAGTCGAGAGTGGATTTCATGCTCTTTATTCAGCTCATAGTGGTGAGGAGGAATGAATGTTTCCCCAAAGTATCTGCTTTATATACGTTATTTACACAATGGGCTGCACGTGATTGGCTAATTCCGGAATTCTCCTGTAGGCCAATCAGGTTGTGGATTCACTTCCATCTGGAGCTGGATTGGGTGGCTCCTGCAGTCCAATCATACTGCTGCATTGTTCTAGGACCAATCAGACTGCTGTATTCTGAATCCTATTGTTCTAGGACCAATCAGACTGCTGCATTTTGAATCCTATTCAACTCAGTACATAACACCGGATCTCATACATTGGTTTTGGCATAAGGCTGCATACACACAATACATGAAATTTGCCTCTCTCCTGCCCCAAAGAATCCCTGAAAGTGTAGTTTGCCCTTGCAGAGCTACAGTTCCCAGACCTCTTACAAACTACAGCTCTCAGCTTTAAAATGTACTTTTAAAATGCATGGTGTGTGCCTAACCCCTTGAGACCTGTGGAGGAACAACCGGAAAGGGATAGAATTTGTAAGTAAATATATTTCCAGGCGCACACTAATTCTTGTCTCAATGTTTTCAGGGGAGTCATGTCATTGACCTAACAACATTCATTCAAAGCGCATTAAGCTTGCGATACTAATATGGGTCCTGGCAACTTTGAAAAGGCATGCCTGTTTTTTTGCATGGACTTGTTGACGATATTTGCACCGAGTTCAGAAGACGTTTTCTTGTTTGTAAGAGCATCATTGCTGCAGTGATGTGTCGACGGGTCATTTCCCTTTTTTGCTGACCAACTTTTCCTTCCTTTTAAAAGTCTGTCAACGCAAAACCATACTGTCCATCTACTCTTCTGTCTCCCTCTGCAATTTCTTCCTTTGCGGTTAGAACCCAAGTACCTCCCAGACTCTCACGCACAGTCAACGTCCCACAGGTAATCACGGGAGTTTGGGAGCTGGGGGGAATGTCATCGATTGATATTTCATGCTCACTGCTGTTGCTTATCAACATGTGAATTTCAGAGGTCAAGTACATCTTTTATATTTAGTAAATTGCTATGTGTATTAGATTAGATTGGACTGATAAATACCGTATTTTTTGCTCTATAAGACTCACTTTTTCCCTCCTAAAAAGTAAGGGGAAATGTGTGTGCGTCTTATGGAGCGAATGCAGGCTGCACAGCTATCCCAGAAGCCAGAACAGCAAGAGGGATTGCTGCTTTCACTGTGCAGCGATCCCTCTTACTGTTCTGGCTTCTGAGATTCAGAATATTTTTTTTCTTGTTTTCCTCCTCCAAAAACTAGGTGCGTCTTGTGGTCTGGTGCGTCTTATAGAGCGAAAAATGCGGTACATTGTTGTTGCCTTAATCTGAGCCAGAGACCATCTAAGACAGGCATAGGCAAACTCCAGCCCTCCATCATCCCTGACCACTGGTCCTGTTAGCTAGGGATGATGGGAGTTGTAGTCCCAAACATCTGGAGGGCTGGAGTTTGCCTAAGATCTAAGATCCAATTGTCTGCTCTGACTAGCAAAAGTATAAGAAATGTACAGCACCAAGCATGAAAGGCGTGAGGGAGGAAACTTTAAAACAGTACTTGAATTTTATAAAATAGCAGAAAGGCCTTAGGAAACGCTCAACCCATTTCAGTTCAAAACCTCCTTCAGGGTCACAATACAGTTCCAATTAAGGCAATAGCATGTCTTAATTAAGGTATTGTCTTAACAGGAAAACGGTATTCCTTGTTCCCCGCAAGGAGACTTTAAATAAAACATATCGGCCATTTTATAGGTCCTTCCTACTATTTTATACCATGATGTCTTTTTAGTACTGTTTTGATATTTTTGCCTGTGTTTTATTTTTCTGACTGTTATTCTGACTGCTAGCAGCCTCTCAAGATCTTCCTTTTTCAGCCGTATAATTTGGATCCTGTCTTCATTGAGTATTAATTGGTCAGGTTTAAGGTCGTTAGCTTCACAAGTGGTTAGTTCAAATGGTTGAACTAACCCTGTGGGGTGGCAAACATTTTCATTACGAGTGACGTGGAAAAAGCTGTATCTGGTGTTAATTAATAGGTAATAGTGGCCTAGATGGGCCAAGATCTGACACAACGTAAATCATTTTTCTATGTTCAGTGATGAATAAGGTGCATTTAGCTAATGTGCTAAATTAGCACAGGCCCTATTAATCTCAGCCAGGATTCCATGTTACTATCCTTATATAAACTGTGCATAACTTTTTGGCAAGGCAAGGTTTTTGTGTCGGAATCACGTGGGTAGGTTCTCTTGCTTATTTGTTAAGCTTTCATTGGCAGTGAGAGAGGTTGGGGGTCCCAGGGCATTGCTTGTGTTAGGGAGGGGTTGTTAGGTCAACTTACCTATGCTATCAGTAGGTTCTTGCTGTTGTCTTGTTGGGCTGTGTGTGTAACAAAGGGGGGGAGCTACACCGGGGTGAAGGTGTCCTCTTTTATTTTTCTCTGTGCTAGTTTCAGTTTGTTAGCTTTTCTGAGAGGGCTGTTTCCCATATGGTTTGGTACCAGCGGTCCATGTTCACTCCTAACAGGTCCAGTACGGCAAAGTACCTTATTTTTTGCTCTATAAGACTCACTTTTTCCCTCCTAAAAAGTAAGGGGATATGTGTGTGTGCGTCTTATGGAGCGAATGCAGGCTGTGCAGCTATCCCAGAAGACAGAACAGCAAGAGGGATTGCTGCTTTCACTGCGTAGCGATCCCTCTTGCTGTTCTGGCTTCTGAGATTCAGAATATTTTTTTTCTTGTTTTCCTCCTCCAAAAACTAGGTGCGTCTTGTGGTCTGGTGCGTCTTATAGAGCGAAAAATACGGTACATTACAAAGAGAGACTTTGTCTGTGTGGACAACCCTGCGTGGGGGTCCTGTGCTACCATTTATTGCAGTGCCCGTTATATATAGACCCAAGAGGCTGATTTATAAAACCCCTGTTTATGAATGGAACACATCTGAATAGGGTGGAATGGGCGAAATGGCTGATGAATGACACTGACGACTTAGTTACTTATAAAGTAGCACTCTATGCGTTGACAGCTAAGAAGATCAGGAGGAAAGAACTAGGAAAAAATAGAGGTCAACTGCAAAGGGGATTCGGATATTTAATTTGGCACATCTTACCTAAAAATTTTCTGCCATTCTATTTAATGCAACAAATAATTTTAGTAGCCGCGGCCGTGGTTTTATTGTATGTGTGGTGCCTGATTATTTTTATGGTTATTGTTGTCTTTTTTTTTTTGCTCTCCTTCTGAATGCCACGGCCTATGGCTAGTGCTATAAAAAGTTTAACTGGAACTGGAACAGGTCCCGCCAGTGTCTAGTTATGACGCTCCTGGCTGCTGAGAGTAGCTGGCTTAAGGGTTTTTTGTAGCGTGAGTGTTCATTATCTTCTTAGAACATATTCAGTAAGGCCAGTTCTAGGGTGTCTACTAATACCTGCTTTGTTCTTTTGCATATTTCTAGTAGGACTGATGTCCAAAAGTGTTTGATTTGGGGGCAATTCCACCATATATGGAGGCAAGTGCCTGTTGAGGGGCAACCTCTCCAGCATTTTTGTGAAGTTTCTGGGTATATTAGCACCAACTTACATGGTGTTAGGTACAAGTTTCTGGGCGAGTTTCCTTTTTGGGGGGCTGATATTAAAGGATGGTTTTGACCACAGTTTAGTCCATTGGGTAGGGTTTATTTCGTAATGTAAGTCACGCTCCCGTCGTTTTTTGATTGAGATGAGGAGGTTTGTGGGATTCTGGAGCGGTATTTTGTTATTTGTGTGTACCATCCTTTTGCCATGTCCCTCTGCTGTCAGGAGAAGTTTTTTGAAGGCAGTCAAAGGCCTAATGGCTGCTGTTTTTACTGCTGGGATGTTTAAGAAGGCATGGAGCTGGTAGGGTGTTAGCCAGGGTATTTGGGTATCCCCGAGTTTGTCTTGCATTTCTTATGTCGGTATGGGTTTGTAGACATCTGTTAGGTGGTGTAAGGCTTGCCAAGTTTTTACTTGGAAGTTTGGGGCTGTGTGATGGAGTTGTGGATTGTGGGCCCAGGGGGATTAGTTGGGATGGGGTTGGAGACAGTTTGCCTACTTTTTCCTTCCATGCTTTAAACATGGACTGTGTGGACCTGTTTAGTGTTGCGGGGATTTTCCTTAGTTTGCTTTGGAAGAATGAGTATGCCGTGGCGGGGGTGTTTTCAATTGTGCCTATCTTCACGTGTGCCTATTGTTTCGTCTCATCTGCTAGGATATACGGGATTAAGTGGTGCACTTGGTTGGCGAGGCGTAGTTTGGTCAGAATAGAGTCAGGGGCGCCGACTTATAAAAAATATTGGGGGAGCCCATACCGGGGTCCTGCCCCGGGAAGTTTTCTAAATTTTAGATGAAAATTAGTGAGTTTTAAAGTTTTTTTAAAGTATTTTAGAGTCATATGATCAACATTAGAACCCCGAAAACTCGACTCTCTATAACTCCACACTCCGGGAAACTCGACAAGCCTGAAACACTTTTTGGCTTTGAAAAAAGAAACAAAACATAAACACGCACGGTATTTTCGTAAAAAGCTAATTTAATTTACAGTAACAATTATGCTTATAGACTATTACAGAGCAGTGAATATATAGCTCTGAAAAGACTGAAATGATATTTAAATAAATCCTAAACTGTCATTAAAAGAATAAAACATAAAATATTGCTGTCGCACAGTAATAGCACTTTGATTAATAAGTGAAATAGCTAATTTAAGCTTACTTTGAATAAGGCTGAGGGTTCATTAAATAAAAATAATATCTCAAAGTTAATGCTTTAATACAGTTAATAAAGTTAATACAGTATGCCTAATACTGTATGTAAATACTGTAATACTGTATGTAAATAACGGGCTTTAATTGGGTCTTACACCCTAAAAATATTTAAGTATTTGAAAATAACTAATACAGTACTATAGTAATATAGAAATACAGTACTAAACTAGTACTAATATTTCGAAACTGAAAATTTAACATTCTGTATGTATTTAATTCTCTATTTTATAAAGATTTTTAATATCTGACAGTGAGTTTGGAGTAGCCCAATGCAAAAATCCTGAGGATCCATGTGGATCCGTGCTTTGTAACCACGTTTTTGCACCACTGTGACCCTAGGCAACAGTGGGTGCGTGGTTTTTTTGGTGCAAGATGTAGCCATGGACATGCTATGTGATCTGATGGTGAATTTGGGGTGACCCAATGCAAAAATCCTGAGGATCCATGTGGATCCGTGCTTTGTAACCACGTTTTTGCACCACTGTGACCCTAGGCAACAGTGGGTGCGTGGTTTTTTTTGGTGCAAGATGTAGCCATGGACATGTAATGTGATCTGATGGTGAATTTGGGGTGACCCAATGCAAAAATCCTGAGGATCCATGTGGATCCGTGCTTTGTCACCGCGTTTTAAATGGGGAGGGAAGGAAAAACACAGAAGGGACAAGAAGCACAAGAGGGGTGTGCGGAGAAGCAGCTGGCTAAGAATGCAGGGGAGGAGTTTAACGGGGTGGGCGGGAGGAAAGGAAGGCAAAAGTCCCCCCCCCCAAGCCAGCCCTCTCTCTCTCTCTCCCACCTGCGAGTCCCTAGAGCACGGAGAGGAGGAGGTGGTGGGCTGGAGCCTGCACGCAGTGTGACTAGGAAAGAATTAGAAGGAAGGACTCGATCCTTTCCTTAACCCTCTGCTTGCCAGGAGGGCAGGGGATTCCCTGCTCTTTGTTGAGTTTGAGCAAACGCAGCAACAGAAGCGGGTGGGCAGTAAGACCCTGAGGCAGAATGCAGGAAAGCAGCAGCTTCCGCCTTCCCTCCGCCCGACCGCCCGATCTTATTTTTGCCTGATTTTTGCCTATTTTTGCCCCTGCGCTCCGGCGAGTCAGCTCCAGGGACCACACATTCGCTCAATAACACGCACAGACATTTCCCCTTACTTTTTAGGAGAAAAAATCTGCGTGTTATAGAGCGAAATTTACGGTAATAATTTTCTTAAATTATTGGGGGGGCAGAGCCCCCCCAAATGAATTTTTGAGAGGGCTCGGGCCCCCTCAGGCCCCATGGAGTCGGCGCCTATGAATAGAGTATACACTTCCAAAGTTAATGCTGAATACATTACATCTGGTAAACGAGCTGCATAACCGCTAAAGGGCCATGAAAATTTGTGTCCCAGGATTTTTAGACTCGTCTACCCATGTACTATCTGAAACCAAAGGGGCTCGCTGATTGCCGGATGTGAAATATATTGCCATTCTTTTTAGCTCTCCAACCTCGCTATAATCCTATCTCAGTGTTTCTCAAATTTGGGTCCCCAGCTGCTGTTGGACTACAACTCCCATCATCCCTAGTTAGCAGGTCCCATGGTCAGGGATGATGGGAGTTGTAGTCCCAAGTTTGAGAAACACTGCTAGATTGCAGCCCCCCAAACACAGGGTCACAGGTTTGGAACCTTCCCCCAAACTCATAACAATAGTCTTAGAAAAGAAAAACCAAAGTGACAAAGAGAGAAGTGTGTGGTTTTTTTAAAAAAAAGGAAAACACAAAGGTGTGATCAGTTGTCTGTCCTTTTCTGAATGGAGGGCACTAAACACTGGATGTGTTTGTGTGTATGTCATGCTACTAGCTGGAAGATCACATAATCCAGACTCTCAACAGCTAATTAGTGAGTGGCAAGGTGTTGCGCTAATTAGAGAGCCAGTGTGGTGTAGTGGTTAAGAGCGGTAGTCTCGTAATCTGGGGAACCGGGTTCGCTTCCTCGCTCCTCCACCTGCAGCTGCTGGGTGACCTTGGGCTAGTCATACTTCTCTGAAGTCTCTCAGCCCCACTCATCTCACAGAGTGTTTGTTGTGGGGGAGGAAGGGAAAGGAGAATGTTAGCCGCTTTGAGACTCCTTAAAGGGAGTGAAAGGCGGGGTATCAAATCCAAAAAAACCCCTCTAATTGCATTAGGATGCAAGGCACAAGGTCTTGTCTTCCAAGCCAATGGATGATGCAGCGATTTGCCCTGCAACACACAATGTCTTGACAAGCTAGAAGAGCCCTTGCCAGCTAGCCATTACAGACATCGTAGGAACTGAGAGACAAGTTGGGAGCTGAGTAGAGAGAACAGAGGTGCTCTTTGGTAACAATACAGCTGAAAGGACCTTTTTCGCCTGTTATGAAGCCGAATCATAGAAATCGTAAGGGAGAGGTTACGTATCATAATTTCAACGATGCGAAAGACCACTTTACCCAATTTGTTCCCCCCAAATTCTGTCTTGAGAGTTTCAGGAGACTGGTTAAAGTCTCCTGAGGTTATCTCTTGCTTAAATGGATGTCACTGCTGTGTTGGGTTCTTTGAAATGGGAATTGAAACAGCATCCATCGAGAGATTTTTGTATGTGAATGAATAAGCGCCATAAAAAATGAATCTGACTTGTGTGCCTGAGCCCAAAGGCATTCTTCTGCAGCTGACATTTATGTCTGTGAATTGTGACGGCTTGTGCCCAGTAACTTGAATGTACTCTCCTTCCATCTAAGTGGAAAATTGCCACAGTAGACATTCCCAGTTACCGTATTTTTGACTCTATAGGACGCACTTTTTCCCCTCCAAAAATGAAGGGGAAATGTGTGTGCGTCCTATGGAGCAAATGCAGGCTTTCGCTGAAGCCTGGAGAGTGAGAGGGGTCGGTGCGCACCGACCCCTCTCGCTCTCCAGGCTTCACGAAGCTATCCGCAGGCCTTCGGAGCCCGTGGGAGCGCTGGGCTCCGAAGGCTTGCAGATAGCAGCCTGAAGCCCGGGGAGCGCAGTGCCAACTCCCACTGCACTCCTTGGGCTTCAGGCAGCTATCCGCAAACCTTCAGTGCGCTCCCCCAGCCCACAAGCTCCAGGAGCGGCGGCAAGGCTGCACAACCTTGCCTCCGCTCCCGGACCTGTTCTGGGGTCGGGGGAAGCTCGGGCTTCCCCCACCCCAGCCCCGCGGCTAAAAACAAAGCCGTGAGCAGCCTCTCCCAGCTGGAGAGGTTGTGCGTGGCTAAAGAGGAAGCCAAGACAGCCAGCGGGATGGAATTTTTATTCTTTATTTCCCCCCCCTAAAAACTAGGTGTGCCCTATGGTCCGGTGCGCCCTATGGAGCGAAAAATACGGTATATAAAAGGGAGGGAGAGAGATACAGAAAAGGGAAATGAGTCGAGACCAGCAGCAAAGTGTAAACTTGGAAGCCGCCTTTTCTGCATCACTTGTGCCTGCTTCTCATATGCCCAGAAAGGACTCCAATTTGTTCTTTTCCCCCCAAGAGTGGCAGCTGTGCTCGTAGCAGCTTAAAGGCAAATAAATATATATTCTGGCCTGAGCTTTTGTGGCTGGAGTACAATCTTAAATTGGCAGGCGTACATACCACTTTGTAAAACCGTGCTGGCGTGGGTTTGCCACCCCCCCCACCCCGCTTTACAATCAAGCGGTTTATAAATTTTGTGAAATAAAATAATAAATGCACATGTTTAAGGGGAGGGATGAAGAGGTCCGCAGGTTCAGAAATGCTTAAAGCATAAGAATAATATAATCTAATAATAAATAAGTAATATAATCCTTAAATAATAATAAACCACAAACCATGACAATTGCATTAAAGCAACATAAACACCCTAGCTCACAAACTGGTGAGCTAATTAATTAAAAAAATAGCATAATCTTGATTAATCTAGGTGACCTAATTGCATTTCCTAGTCAGTTATATTTTAGCCATTTCGCACAGTTGTTTCCTTTGTGGGCCCATTTGCTTGGGTGCATCCCACTTTCATAAAACAGTGGTACCTTGGAAGTCAAATGGAATCCGTTCCGCAAGTCCATTCGACTTCCGAAAATGTTCGAAAACCAAGGCTTGGCTTCCGATTGGCTGCAGGAAGCTCCAGAACACTCATTTCCGGGTTTGTGGCGTTCAGGACCCAAACCGTTCATCTTGCAAGTTGTTCGAGATCCAAGGTACGGCTGTAGTTTATTCATTTACCAAAAATCCCCTTAATAGGAAACATGGGTGATCAAATGCCTACCTGTTTGTAAGCAAAATGGTCCCACATGAAAAGTAAAGAACATACCTAAGGGCCTCCATAGGTGTGTAAATATAAATGAGTAAATTAAAAGAAAAAGTTAACATGCTCGATGCTTGCATGTGCTTCTATATATAAAAAGCCCCCCCCCCCCCGTGACCATCTGGAGTTACAGAATGTTGAGGACAAAAGAATAAGAAAATTCTAGGTTAATTCATCTCATTGTCTGGCAAATCCTATCATCAGGGGCTCCAAAGCACATCTTCTTGCTAAAAGCAGTGCTCATAGGTATTTGGCATGTTTCCGTTTCCTCCCCTGGTAATTCCCCTTTAAATCACAGAGTCTAGAGGTTGTGCTCTTTTGTGTCCTCCCAGAGGAACTGTGCCATAATATTTTTTTGAACATTGGTCTTTGTTTTGCTAACCCATCATTTCATCTTCTAGCTCTTCTTCTTCTAATCCTTCTTGCCAGAGTCACAATGTGCTCTACGGCACAGCTGTTTAATAATATCCAGCGGCGACTGTCATTTATGTCAAATTTTCCTTGTTTATTTTTGTTTTGCTTTCTTCCTATGATTTGAATTTGACTTGCTAGTGCATTTGCTAAAATGTCTCCCTTACCATGTGCTTTGGTGATCACACAGCCTTCTCATCATTCATTGAGGCCAGGACCAGATCTCACAGAATCTGAAAAGAGCTATGTGGTAAGATCGCCTGAGATTCATATCTGCAGCTCCATTTTAGCATTGTTCATACAAGCGCCATTCTCTCTTATTTCCATTTCATACTTCTGGAGGTGTAAGCAAAACAATACCGTGTACAAGAGGTACCAGCAGACTCGCAGTAATCCTGAGGTTTGCAGGTGCTTTTTTTAAAAAAAAAATCTTTAGAAAGGAACCCTAAAGGGAGCAAACACCCCCTAACCATTTTCATAGGAACTCAGTGGCATGAAATGTTGTCTGACTGAGGTTGGGTGGGGTTGCAAGAACCACCTGGGAGAGGGAATGGAATGGCTGAAAAGTGAGGAGGAAGAGATACATAGATGTTGACATGAGGTTGAAGAAACCATCCCATTTTCTGGACAGGTCATTTCCTAATTCACCCTGAGAAGTTATTTTAAATGTTTCTGGAGGTAGAAATCTAAAGATTGTTATATAGTAGGGATTGAGAAGAACTGTGTCCTCATTCAAAACAAACACAAAAATGGAAGGAGGAAATCAGGAGACCCTCTAAGTGTCCCTATTTTCCAGGGACAGTTCCAGATTTTCAGAAGCTGTCCCGGTTTCTGATTTCATCCTGAAATGTCCATTTCCCCCCTTAGGATGTCCCTATTTTCATTGGAGAAATGTTGGACGGTATGAAATAGGATGTCCCTATTTTCACTGGAGAAATGTTGGAGGGTATGGAATAGGATGTCCCTATTTTCATCAGAGAAACATCGGAGGGGACGTACTCTTATTTATATTGGAGAAATGTTGGAGGGCATGGAACAAGCCCCAGGCCAGTGAGCATAGTCACTTGACCCAAAATGAGGCCTGACTTGTGGAAGGAGAGAGCAAAAACCAGAGTGACCGTATCCCTGAACCAGAAGCACTCATAAAGCATCTGTTACCTGCTTCTTGACATCGTAGTCTAGACGTGCCAGTATTTTGGGGGGAAAGGAGCCCCAAATGCCAGAGCTGGGCAGAGCGGGTTTGGTTATGTCAACAGTGCACAATGATTTTTTTTTTTTTTTTTACTCTCAACCCTAATTCTTTTGCCACCACTGTCCCAAGTACACAAGATGGAGGCTCTGGTGCAGGGCAAGCTGAACCAGCTGCCATCGCAAACACCTGGCTTCTATGTGGAGTTTTGGTGCGCAGTTAGGCCATTGGAACAGCAGCTGAAATTTTCTGAAACAAAGGCTACTGTAGACAAAGGAAACACAGGCATTAAATATCTGTAGCATTGGGGGGAGAACTTCGGTTGCATGCATGTGATGTGTTTTGAAATGACGCACTCAAAGCTGGAAGATGTGAATTTGAGGTCCTTGCTAATTCCAGTATCTTTTGCTGCTACTGCTTTTTTACAAATATGTCAATCTATATATCTAAAACTAAATAGCAAACTCTTCTGTATCTTGCCTCTGTTTTTCCATGCTTTCAACCTGGATTCCTCTACACTTCACTGGCTGGATCTACCACTGTCTTGTCTTACTGGATTGCTACAACTGGATTTCCCCATCTCTTACTGACTATCCCTCCCTCCTCCCCACTTTCCCCTGTTCACTGTCCTCTGACGTGTTTCCCCCCCTCCGTGGATGTCAACCCTGCACTGTCTCTACCGCCCAGGAAACCGTTTGCAATGAGATCTTAAACATTGCGGAAAAGTCCGTTCATTACTGCAGCACAATTTCTCAGCCTCTTGTCTCTTGCCACAAGGGGACCCATAGTGACAATAAATCATCTTTCATCATTTCTCAGCAACCACAAGTCCTGCCGCTGGGAACAAGAGTCGACAGGAACCACGCGCCACAAGATCTGTAAGTTGGTCCGAAAGGGAACGCATTCGCCACCTCATTTCAGCAGTTGTCGTACATTTGATGGATGGAATGCAGGAGACAGCACAATTTTTAGTTTGATGGCTTTTCTTATTTAACACAAGGGACCACCAGTATTTTGGTCTTGTGGTCTTGGCTGAGATCACCAGAGGAAATTGTGCCCTATTGATCCTACCAGACTCGTCTTCATATTTTAAAATATCATGGACCAGAGGTCTGGAGATGGATGCATGGAACATTGGTGTGGACTTTTGGAACTTCCTGCTAGTTGGAAGACTTCAGAAGGGCAGTGGCAGCTCATAATCTCCCCCGTGAGGTCCTGTAGACACTTTTGCCATCAAGAGTGCCACAGGGCCACTGGATGAAGTTTTACGTGCCACTCCTTGCCACCTGATCTGGTCCCGTGGTTTCAAGATTTACCGTATTTTTTGCTCTATAAGACTTTTTCCCTCCTAAAAAGTAAGGGGAAATGTGTGTGCGTCTTATGGCGCGAATGCAGGCTGCGCAGCTATCCCAGAAGCCAGAACAGCAAGAGGGATTGCTGCTTTCACTGCGCAGCGATCCCTCTTGCTGTTCTGGCTTCTGAGATTCAGAATATTTTTTTTCTTGTTTTCCTCCTCCAAAAACTAGGTGCGTCTTGTGGTCTGGTGCGTCTTATAGAGCGAAAAATGCGGTATTTAGGGGCTGGCTGTGGTGCAGAATAGGGTACAAGGGAGCTGATGGGAACTGAATACGGTCAGAATATTGTTGGATAAAGTTGAGAGGGCAGAGGAAATTTAGACTCCTATCACAGCAGATCTCCTGTTTGTGGAATGCTCTCCCCAGGGAAGGATGGTACCTTCATTATACACCTTTAGGTGCCAGGCAAAAATGTTCCTCTTTAACCAGGCCTTAAAGACATGCAATGCTCTTTTAAATGTGTTGGGGAAGGGGGGATTATTGGGTTGTTTTTTGGTTTTATTATGCATTTTGTCTTTTTATATTGTGACTTTTATCTTGTAACTGCCCTGAGACCTGTGGGTATAGAGTGGTATACAAACTTGAATCATGGTCATTGGATCTGTATTTGAAGAAAGTTAGTTACAAGAGGGATACTGTTACAGATAGGTAGCCGTGTTGGTCTGCCATAGTCAAAACAAAATAAAAAAATTCCTTCCAGTAGCACCTTAAAGACCAACTAAGTTAGTTCTTGGTATGAGCTTTCGTGTGCATGCACACTTCTTCAGATACTGTTAGTAGTGGCTGACAATCTCTTCCCTTAATTCTACCCCCCCCTCCACTGTTTCTGTGCGTTTTCAGGCTTAGCTACCAAGCATTGTACAGCTATGTCCCGCAGAATGAAGATGAGCTGGAGTTAAGAGATGGAGATATCATAGATGTCATGGAGAAGTGTGATGACGGCTGGTTTGTTGGTGAGCATGTCATCTGTCATTTCAACTCATTTTTAAAACGTTAACGGGAACATTAATTAATATCATCCATTTGATTCACAGACCTATTTACACAAAATCTGCAGTTAACCAGAGCAGCATACATGCTATAATTCTAATAATCTGCTTGACTCAGAGTGATTGCATATATTCTGCTGTGAGTTTGCTATGCATTTTAGCAGTAACAGCAGCAGCTACAAATCTTAATATTTTTCCCTGTGACCCCCCCTACCAATAGAAAATTGTCTTGACAACCCAAAAACTTTCCTGGGCAAGATTCAAGCAGCAGGTCTATCAAGCTACTGTAGAAATAGCACTGGGATGGGAAAGATCCATGAATCAGTTTCTACTTCCTCAGACCCCAACACACACTGATGTTCTGCAGCAAGAAATTCTGCCATATGACCCACCAGTTAAACAACTGTACAGCATTAAATCTCATTAAGCGGAAAGGCTTATCTGAGCCACCACATTTAGTAAATATGATCCTTTCCCTTCCTTCCCAGCATGTATAGATGGAGAACAACATTTCCTGGTTATGTTTAGATATAAACTTATTTTCCTCAAGCATGTTTTAACTGTAGAATGCCTCAAAATAGCCATTAATTCCTTAGAAAGGCTCAACGGTAACCAGTTTTGATTGCTAGGTGTTCAAGAAAGAACACACATGCTGTTAGTGCATTCTGATTTGTAACAGGCTTTGTGGATGTAGACAAAGTAAATATAGCTAGTAGTTTAGAGAGGATATTCACTCTGAATTTTCAGCCATTGGGAAACCGACCTCCAAACATATAACACCATTGGCCATGCATTTTGGTACCCCCAAATAGATTTCTCAACACCTTACCTTAGAATCTTTCCAAAACACTAAATTTACAGTTGACCCCCATTGGAATTCCGGATAGTTACGGCACATGTAGACTGCTCTAAAACCTTCAACTGTTGCAAGAGGCTGTTTAATTGATCCAACTATTGTCTAATAAAGGCAATTATTATTCACATGCTCATCCAAAAACAATTTATAAACAGAAATCCTTTGGGAGAAGACCGTTATTTTACTTTTATTGTAGTTATGGATAAGCCAATCACTCATGCAATAGGTCGTAAAGACCTGTTTCATACCAATAGATTAAAAAAAAAACCTGTTTCAGACTATTTTAGTCTTTTCAGCTCAAGCCCAAGCCCTTGAATCTGGTGCTGTGCATTCACAAGCCAAATGCCCTCCGCTTGGCTCCAGTTTCCAACTCTTCCTTCCCTGCCCTTCCGCCCTGTTCTTCAAACATTGCCAGACTGACACCCACTCACTGACTCTGTGGCTTGAAACCAATACTTTTATTTTGAAACGGGGCCTCCCTCCAGCTAATCATTTCAAATTGGAGCAATCAGTGTGTACGAGGCTTTCGAGCAATTTTAAAAAGTGTATATTGCCCAAGGAATCTTACAAACTGAATTTTGATGCGGCAGAAGACAAAAGGGCAGGGAGGCAAAGGACCAAAAAATGTAGAGTTATCGGTACATGGTCTTTTACCTCAGCTAGGATTAAAATTTATTTTGAGGTGAAACTTGAAGAAAAAGAGGGAGCTCTTCTGGTATGGATTTCCAATGAGAAGGGGCATCACATCAGATCTCTGTCCCATTGGGCAGCATGTGTTTGAGCATTCTTGGAAGACACAGTCACAGGCCATTGGTCCACGTAGCTCAGTGTTGTCTACAGACTGGCAGCAGCTCTCCATGATTTTACAAGGGTTTCAGCCTTACCTGAGGATAGGTAGGGGTAAAGGGACCCCTGACCATTAGGTCTAGTTGCGGACAACTCTGGGGTTGCGGCGCTCATCTCGCTTTATTGGCCGAGGGAGCCGGCGTACAGCTTCCGGGTCATGTGGCCAGTATGACTAAGCCGCTTCTGGCGAACCAGAGCAGCGCATGGAAACGCCGCTTACCTTCCCGCCAGAGCAGTACCTATTTATCTACTTGCACTTTGACGTGCTTTCGAACTGCTAGGTTGGCAGGAGCAGGGACTGAGCAACGGGAGCTCACCCCGTCACGGGGATTTGAACCACCGACCTTCTGATCGGCAAGTCCTAGGCTCTAACCAAATAAGTGGAGGATCCTTTCACAGGATCAAGTTGCGTGTTACCACCAGCCTACTTTTTGGGCCGCCACGCCCACATTTGTTCTCATTTTCTTTCTCAATAGGCACATCCCGGAGAACACAACAGTTTGGTACTTTCCCAGGCAACTACGTGAAACTTGTATCTTCATAAAAGCCACTGCTAGCCCGTTGGTGATTTCACCAGGAGAGAGAGACAGACAGACAAAGAGAAGGACCTGGGTTTGAAACAAGACTTATTTCATGAATGTAGCCGACAAGCAAGGAGACGCGGATGTGAATGTGGTAAAGTGTTGGACTGACTCGAAGCCCTTGCCTCCTTTAAAGGTTGTCCAGAGCAAAGTACCGAGCCACTTACAATGCTGCCTTTGTGTCTGCTTTTATCCTTCAGGGGTGGCAAGATAAGACTTCACTTTTGTTCAGTATTGAGTATTGCTCTCTGCGGTGTGAAACTGGGGGAAAGCAATGAGATGGGAGTGTGAAATAATGTGAGCAGGGTGGGGAGGGGAAGAGAACACGAGAACAGTGAATGCATTTTGGTTGCAGAATCTGTGACTGCAGTCCGGCTGGCAGAGGGTGATGTTGGTGTCTCATCCTGCTAAAAACCTCATGCAGCTCTTGTTCCCTTCCTTTGGAATGTGCACCTTAACACATATGAAGGGGAAAGGAATTTACGGAGACCCATTTTATATAGAAGGGCACATTGCCAAGATCATCCTCCCATTATCTTTTAATTCACTACACCAGATTTAAGCAGGCTTTTCTGTGTTTCCTATTCCTCCCTTTTATTGAGGTTGCAATCTTCTATTTTGTTTTACTGGTCAGTTGGCTGTCAAAAACCTACTTTTACTGCACTTAACTGAAACAGCAAGTAAGGCAGCGGTCTTGACACTGTGCCTTGAGGCAGACAAAAAGAACTGAGCCTGGATCTTTGATCGGTCATTAAGATTTGGTGTTACCGGCCGATAAAATGTTGCATTCTATTCTGCTTGACATTATCCAGTCACATTCTAGGCATTTTGACCCAGCTTTTCCACACATATCCTGAAAGTTCTGTCCACTGCATGTTCTGGGCCAGATCTACTCAGAATGTCATCTGCACAAGCTTCCTAAAGCTACATTTCTGCCAGCGGCGCTTGTGCTGAAGTCATTTCCAGTGGTTTGTGCCTTTGTGAGAATTTAATGCATTCTTTTTGAGTGTGCTTTGGAGGAACACTGCGTTAAAAAAAACACCCACGCCAATCGTGTGCATTTTAAAGCATAACTGTTGCCACTAATGCTTCCTCGTCCTCTTAGCTGGAATAGCTCCTGCCGGAGGATATATCTGGAAGTCACTTGCAGTGATTTCAGGTCACCTGATTTCCTAAGTGGACTCCTACCAGCCCAAATGGCACACCAGACGATTGGTAGGGTAAGAAAAAGTGATCCATTCATTCACAACTCTCTACCTTAGAGAGCAAGCAGCCAGACTCTATCAAGGCATCCTTCTCAGTTGTGGATATATTCTGGCAAAATATTCCTGAATTTGGCTTTCTAAAATTGGTGGCAAATGTGATTTTTCTGCCCGTCTTTTCGAAAAGAAACACAGAAAAGTACAAGCAACCTGCACGTCTCGATTTCCAAAGCCACTTTGTTTTGGATCTCCTTGAATTATACACTTCTCTGACTGCAATCCTTTGCACACTTACCAGGGAGTAAGCCCCATTGTGTTCAATGGAATTTAATTCTGAGTAAGCATGCATAGAATTCCAGTGCCAATTTCCCATATTTTGCACTTCCGTGCAAAACGAACCCGTTGTTTTTTTCATAGTCATTTTGTTTAAAAAGAAAAAGGGGGTCATGGACAAGTACAACTAGCAAAGATTTAGACTGCGATTTTGTCATAAGCTGTATTTATTAAATATAAAAAATCCTATTTTTCTGCTGGTGCTTTTATACAGTTTATTCATAGTAACAGCAACTAACTCACAGTCAGCATGTTTGCAGTTCGTTGTATTAATAGCCATGCTCCAAAATAGCAGGATTTATCTTTTGCTGACTCTTCCCCACCCCCCCACAAGATCAGCCAAAAAAAAAGTCAATTGAAGTGCTTTAATATTATGACTGTATATATGTATATTTGCCTTTGTATAGACTTACAAATAACTTATATTGAAGAAAATTAAATTCATTGAAAGCTTTTTAAAAAGGGCAGTAAAGAAGAAGACTTCTCCATTTTTATTTATATTAAGTAATTATTCCATGTACGATCATACGAGGGGTTAGCAAAATTATAGCTCAGTTACAACTAAGCCACAAAATGCTGCTTCCATCCATTTGGAGAGCTAACATTTCATAATGAAGGATTGTTACCGCTTGAGTCCCATTGAAATGATTTACAGTCTCCTGCAGCTCTTGCACAGGAGAGGGTCCCAGAGAACGGCTTCCCTAACGTATTTTAATGGGTTTCTAATGCTTTTTTATTTGCATTTTTATCTGCAGCATCGTTTAGACGTGGCATTAAAATTGAAAAAGGATTGGATAGGTGCAAATCATGAGCTTAACCATATTGGCCGTATGTAACCATCTCGATGCCATTTTTAGTTTTAATAATACACATGCGTGTTCCGTGCTCACCCATTACCCATCAAGAAGTCACTTTTTTTGCATTTTGTTTCCTCATTGCAGTGGATTATTATTTGACAATAAATGGAAAGATTGAATTAAAAGTGTGTTCCTTTATAGAAGTGATTTAGTAACTATCAAGCCCAGTCTCTGGTTGGTGGTGCCTGTTATTCGCAAAAATGTAAGAAAATCCCTTGCTGATTCAGGATCCTGGGGCTCTCCAAGGCCGGAGGGATGCCTGGGGGAAAGCTCACACCCAGGACCTGAGCACACCAGCGCTCTCCTCAATTGTGATTCTCTGCAACTAGTAGCCACTGATCACCTTATTTTCCAATAAGTTGTCTGATCCTCTTTTAAAGCTGTCTCTTTAAATTTGCGGGAACATTTGGAATGAGAAATTGCCAAGGCAGTACAAATGAAGGTGGCCAATCCTGGCCTGAGCTCCCCTAGTCCTGCACAAATACCATATTGGCCCGAATATAAGCCACACTTTTCCCCCAAATTCTGACCGTGAAAAGTTAAGGTGCGGCTTAAATTCGTGACCTTATAAAAATTGGGTTTTACGATATTGCTGTAGGATTTTACAAAAATTGGGTTTTACGATATTGCTGTAGGATTTTCTTCCACGTTTGCCATTTGCAGGTGTGAATGCCTGCAGAATTTTAAGGGAGTGGCTTATATTCGGGTATTGTCTTTTTCCCCCTTGAATTTTAAAGGTGCGGCTTATATACGGGCCAATACGGTACTCCCGCATATGGGTTTATCATGATGGAACAGAGGACCGAATGCACACTTCCCCTCACATTTTGGGGGGTGGGGGGTGTACAATGATTACCCTTCAGGAGTGCCTGGAGTTCCGCGAGGCTTGCAAAAATATACTTTCGGTTGGAAAATCAACAGGAACAGAGTGCACACCTTCCATTCCACAAAGGAACAACCAAATTATCATGACGATAATTATCCGCAACACAGGATACAAAAACCGGGGCTGAAAGGAAGCTTAGCTAAAGCAATCTGTGTGTTGTATGTCTCAAGAGGTGGCAACAGCTCAAATAAGTTTTTAAATAAATAAATATAAAAGGAACTTGCCTTCAGAAAATACCGGGGAGGACTTTTCCTGAAGAAGCCATTCCTTTTTCGAAATCACATGCAACTAGCCCAGCATAGACAAAACGAAACTATCTCGAAGTAAGAAAGCAGAACTTTTATTTAAAAGGGGGGAAAACAAAGAGGAACATTAGTCAAATAATATAAAGAATCTTTGATAACGTTTTAAATTATGTACACTATTTTTATACGTAAATATCTGAAGCTATAGCTTTATACAAGTTTGCTACAACAGGACGACACAGAGTGGGTGGGATAAAGGCATTCTGCTTTAGAAACAAAAGGATTTGATCAACTGATTCGAACGCTTAGAAAATCTGATTAAAATACACTATAACTTCATATACAGCAATCATGCCATAATTCACTTGAAAAGCATGATAAGATGTCCACAGGACGTTATTTTACAACAAATGTGTTTTGCAGTAACAGCTTTCAACAGGTGCCTATTGCCTTGTCAAATGGGAGGCAGGCAAACAGCTTGAAGCTGCTTTAAAAACACACCACTAATATGCAGAACCGCACCCCTCCCAGCCACCAATTTATGAATAAAATCAAAGCGGTAATGGGAGCTTTATTTCTTTCTACAAATTTGAACTCGTAACTATAAAAGCTTTCTTATTAATTCCACCCCAACCACAAAGATGGCTTTCCCCTCAAAGTATTTTTTCGGAATTACCTTAATGTCATATATGTTTGTTGGAACTTAAGTTTTATTTCCTTCTCTCCATAACTAGTGCTGCCTCCTTTTGTTCCTCGTTCCTCGTTCACGCTAGCCTCCTGAATTTACAGTCATTTTAGCATCCAGGTGATCTTGAAAAGAGAAATGGCTGGGAAACAGAGCCTCTATGAGCCTCCAGTTGGCTAGAGACAGGGAGGGTGGCAGGTTAGGAAACTGGTTTATCGTAAACTAAACGTGAGATAAAGTTGCCACAAGCAAGAAAGCACAGGCAAGCTAGAACTCCTCTCCATCTCCACTCCAATTAAGGTTTTCAGTTGCTGCTTTTTTTTTTCAAAAAAACGAGAAGTTCTAATGGAGCTTCATTTTTATAAAATGAATTATTTCACATATCAGTAATTCAAACTTAGAAGGCATTTCTCTATGGAAATTCCTCAATTGCATAGCTTTCTCTACACATCCTATGGACACAATTTTACTGTGGCAAATTGGGTTTCTTTTTAGAGTTCTTAAGAATTGGTGTCAGCACACCAGTCAAATACTGGAGAATTTTTCACAATGTGCTTCATTTGCACGTGCAGCTAAACCATTTGATATACAGCTGAACAGCTTCAACTGAGACTTATTGCCGGAGGGGAAATGAAAACTTTTCCACAAATACTCTCTTCACCGCTCACTGACTGTGATGCCGTGATGACTTGTGAATGTGCAATTTGGAGGGTATTATTGAGATAGTGTGGGAAGGTTTGTACATACACTTATGCCTTTTATTAAAGAGATTCTTGGGTCCCTGCCTTCTCCAATTTATTTTCAGCACATCCCTTGGAAAAGAAACAAAACACATATTAACAAAATTGGGTAGGGGAGCAAATAGAATTTAACCCCAACATGTTTTCAGTCAAGGTAGGTAGATGCTAACAAACAAAAAAAGCTGACCATTGTTCTGAATAAAGCAGTATTTCTGCTTTTTTTAAAAAAAAAAAGTTATAACATACTGGGGTACATCCTCTTCTTGTTCACCTGACCTTCGGATAGATGATGCTAAAAGCAGGTAGGATGGCACACCTCAAGTCTGCTTCAGATAAATGTCCATTTCACTGCCTGACAGACAATTTGAAGAGGCTTCTCAAAGAGGGACTACTTTGCCGTTGACAAAAGGAGATTTACCTGGAAGGAAAATGGCAAGGGGGTTTCACTACTGTGGAATTCATAACGCCTGTTTTACAAAAGCAGTAAAATTTGGGGATGGGGGTTTGCACAGGAAAGGTCCTGCATATGGAGATCTGAAACTATTTGAGGGCAATACATAGGGCTGCTGCCCAGAGCAGCGCTTCTGTTGCCGCAAGGAACCAGAGGAGGAAAAGAGGCTTGTTCAATGGGAGTACAATCTCGTTCCTGTGCGTTGGGCAGGGGTGCGGGCTTCCCTCTCGTACAGACACACACAGAGGAAGAGTTTGTGGCTTCCTAATCGCTTCTGCACACCATACCACAAAAATCCCAGACTGCATAGCCCAAGGGTCAGCAAACGTTTTTAGCAGGGGGCCGGTTCACCGTGCCTCAGACCTTGTGGTGGGCCAGATTACACACACATACAGTGGTACCTTGGGTTACATACCGTATTTTTCACCCTATAGGGCGCACCGGCCCATAGGGCGCACCTAGTTTTTTTTTTTGGGGGGGGGGGGGATAAATAAATTTTTCCTCCGACCCCAGCCCCCAGAACCGGTTTGTATCCGCAAGCCTAGGGAGCCCGGCGGGAACTCTTCAGATACCTGCCCGAAGCCCGGGGCACGCTTCAGGATGCAGGCTGCTATCCGCAAGCCTGGGGAGCCGGACAGGAACTCCCGCGGGCTCCTCAGGCTTACGGATAGCTTGCGCACCGACCCCTCTCGCTCTCCAGGCTTACGGTCGCTGCGCACCGACCCCTCTCGCTCTCCAGGCTTCAGCGAAAGCCTGCATTCGCCCCATAGGACACACACACATTTCCCCTTCATTTTTGGAGGGGAAAAGTTGCGTCCTATGGGGCGAAAAATACGGTACTTAATTCGTTCCGGAGGTCCGTTCTTAACCTGAAACTGTTCTTAACCTGAAGCACCACTTTAACAAATGGGGCCTCCTGCTGCCGCCACACCGCCAGAGCACGATTTCTGTTCTCATCCTGAAGCAAAGTTCTTAACCTGAGGTAATATTTCTGGGTTAGCGGAGTCTGTAACCTGAAGCGTATGTAACCTGAAGTGTATGTAACCCAAGGTACCACTATATGTGGAGACTGAAAGGAGATGCAATCGGGGATTGACCTCAGCCCTGGGCAGCACGGATCCCGGCAGAGGGGGGCTTCTCTCTCCCCCCAGCCCCTCCCCTCCCTCTGCTTTCCTACCTTCTCCACCGCTCTGCCTGCGATTGGGAGCCAGCAGCAGCGCAGCCACCTCTCCTTTCTGGGCCAGCTTTCCTGGGTGCCAGGCGTGCCCATGGCCAGACAGGGTGGGTGGCGGGTCTGGGCATGCAGATGGCGAGACTTCGAATTGGCTGGCACCAATCAAAGCCCAGCCCCCTACCTCCGCAGGGCAGGGAGAAGCCAGGAGGGAGGAGGGGCCGCTGTGATTGGAGGGGAAATGGCGCAGCCCAAACAGATCCACATGGTGATTCCCGGACCGTCCACAGGCTGGATCCAGAAGGCAATTGGGCCTGATCCGGCCCGCGGCCCTTAGTTTGGCATAGCCTATAAGCAAAGTTTTGAGCAAGGCCCTTGTACCAGTTACAACGGCTGGCTCACGCCTAGATCTGAGACATCCTGTAGCTTTGTTTCTGGATGCTCTGCTAGCCTGTCAATGTAACCCAAAAGCAAGCATTTGTACTGCTTTTGTCTTAAAGCCATCTCCAAAATATATTCAGGGCCAAACTTCCCGTGCTCAGAACATTTAGCTAAAAGAATATATTGATCTGACCGAATTTCACCCAAAATGCAGTTCGCACAGAATGGATTTTTAAAATAAGAGTTTTCTTACATACCTGTTCCATTGAAGGGCAGGCTACAATCTGGAGATCTTCTTTGCTAAATTCTTCTTTCAGTAGCGCATGCAGCTTCTGGAACACTTGCTGAATATTGTTCTGAGGAAAGGAAGAAAATATTTTAAACCTTCCTTTTTTTAAAAAAAAAAATACTTATTATTACATTTTCCATTTTTTTTGTCATCACAATATCCATACATAAATCAAATATTTTTAAATAAAATATTTAAAACTTTCCTCACCCTAAGACCAGCCTTCAAATAAGAACGCATACAGAGAACGGATATCCAGTTTGGGGGGAAACTAATCAGTTAAGGTGACTTAGAAGCTTCATTTTTTTGTTACTTCTACATTCTCCCATTAAGCAGTTAAAACTCAAGGGGTCAGAGATGTCACTGTGTAAGAAAACCTACATTAGCAGCTGGCGGTCTACATAAGCTCCTAAGATGAATAAGGCCCCTTATGCAGTGTTTATCTTTAAAGGCACTGCCTACTGGAAGGATGCAGGAGTGATAGAGCATAATAGCAGCCTTGCTGGATGTGCCTGGCCTAATCCAGCATCTTGTTAACTAGATGCATCCAGGAAACCCACAACCAGGCCTTGAGCAATACTGTTGTTTTCCAGCAACTGGTATTCAGAGGCTTGGGGTCTCTGACCCTGAAGGTAGCGTATAAGGTAAAGGTAAAAGGACCCCTGACCATTAGGTCCAGTCGTGGCTGACTCTGGGGTTGCGGCGCTCATCTCACTTTATTGGCTGAGGGAGCCGGCGTACAGCTTCTGGGTCATGTGGCCAGCATGACTAAGCCACTTCTGGCGAACCAGAGCAGCGCACGGAAACGCCGTTTACCTTCCCGCTGGAGCGGTACTTATTTATCTACTTGCACTTTGACGTGCTTTCGAACTGCTAGGTTGGCAGGAGCTGGGACAGAGCGATGGGAGCTCATCCCGTCGTGGGGATTCGAACCGCCGACCTTCTGATCAGCAAGTCCTAGGCTCTGTGGTTTAACCCACTGCGCCACCCGCGTCCCTTGAAGGTAGCGTATACCCATCATGAATATCAGTTGCCGATAGGCTAATTCCCCTTTGCAGCCAAAGTTGGAGGCCATCATCACATCCTGGAAAGCCAAATTTCATAGTCTTGCTACGTGTTGCATGAAGAATCAGCTTCGCTAAGTGACCCCAGATTCTAATACAGTGGTACCAATTAATCCATTCCTGAAGTCTGTTCTTAAACCAAATCCGTTCTCAAACCGAGGCGTGCTTTCCCTAATGAAGCCTCCCGCTGCCGGTGCCCTTCCACTGTTCGTCTTCCGTTCGTAGACCAAGGTAAAGTTCGCAAACACTACTTCCGTTTTTGCGGAGTTCGTAAACCTAATAGTTCATAAACAGGACTGTTCGTAAACCGAGGTACCACTGTACTATGAAAGAGAAAGGGGGGGGGACTGCTTTCCACACTGTGAATAATTTTACGCATCTTTATCATGTTCCATCCTTAACTTTCCCGCCCCTGAACCCAAAGACCCCAAACGCTGCAACTCTTCATCATACAGGAGTCGCCACAGCTCTCTGATCATTTTGATTTTCCTTTTCTGCGCCAAAACTGGCTCTACAAGCTACATATGGCTTATAGGCAGCTTCAGGAAGTAAACGAAAAGAAGATTAAGAGGACAAATTCTGTCATGAACTCAGCTGCAGGCATTTGCTCCTCATCCACAAAATCATCTTTCCTGGTCACTTGCAGATATCCCTGGCCCTACAAGGGCAGCAGAGCAGAGAAGTATAGGTAGACTAGAGGAGAAGAAGAGGAGCCAGGATGCAGCAGGAACTGTGGTGTAAGAAGTGAGGACAACCAAAGACCTGGCATTAGCTACAGGAAGATTTTGCAGGCCACTCCAGTATATAGGGGACGCGGGTGGTGCTGTGGGTTAAACCACAGAGCCTAGGACTTGCCGATCAAAAGGTCGGCAGTTTGAATCCCCACAACGGGCTGAGCTCCCATTGCTCGGTCCCTGCTCCTGCTCCTGCCAACCTAGCAGTTCGAAAGCACTTCAAAGTGCAAGGAGATAAATAGGTACCGCTCCGGCGGGAAGGTAAACGCCGTTTCCGTGCACTGCTCTGGTTAGCCAGAAGCGGCTTAGTCATGCTGGCCACATGACCCAGAAGCTGTATGCCAGCTCCCTCGGCCAGTAAAGTGAGATGAGCACCGCAACCCCAGAGTCGGCCACGATTGGACCTAATGGTCAGGGGTCCCTTTACCATTACCAGAATATAGTACCATATGTTTGTCCAAGAAAAGGTACAAACTTCCACAGAATCACCAAAGGGATGAGCTACAGAGGTTGCTTAGTTTGAGGCAAAACAGGATCACTTGACTTAAAACACGTTGTAACAGTTTGCAAATATGAATAAGCTACTATTAAAGTAAGCATTCAAGTATGTAAAGTGAAAAACCCCTTAAAACTTTGGTTCTCATATTAATATAAAAAAAGAGGAAATGCTACCGAAATACTAACCCTAACGGGCTTGAACAAGATGAACTCTGTGTCCTTGTTGGATAAATACAGCGACATGCTCTGCAATGTCGAGGGCAGTTTTGTTTTGATGGTCCTGTATGTCGAAGACACCAAGTCGGCAATCTTTGCTGCGAAACAGAATTCAAAGACATATTAGTGGCAGAGAACTTGTCCTTTTGAAATCCAGTCACGGTTTATTGGCTGTCTCTTATACAAAGCAAGAACCTGCCCTGCTATATGCTTGTCACAGAATCACAGAACTGCAGAGCTGGAAAGGGACCCCCAAGCCCCGCTCCCTGCAATGCATACATTTCTTTTTTAAAATAATAATAATAATATTTATTACTTTTAAAGCTTACAAAAAATAAAAGGAAGAAGACAAAAGAAAAAAAGAAAAAAGAGAAAAAACAATACAATACATAAACAATACAAAACACAACCTTAACACATTAAACTAAACCAAACAAAAGAAAAACAATTTAAAAACATACATCATACCTTTTCCATATTCTATCTTTCATTCCCTTGTATCATTGACCTCCTCTCACCTCCCTCATTGTATTCCACTTCCATTAATTGTTTCAGCAATTCCTTTCCATCTTTCTCTATTTTCTATCATATAAATGTCTTAACATATTTTTAATCTTATTTCCATTAAAGCAATGCATACATTTTTTTCCATACACTGCAGATATCTAAAACTGCTGTGTCGGTTTCTGTAAAATATATATTTGCAAGCAACCCTAATCCTTCTGGAAATGATGGGATGAACATCAAAGCAATACATATAAATTGCATTTATATCCTGCCTTTCCTCCTGGGAGAATACTAAGGTGTAAAGGAGATGGCCTTCCATCCAGTAACTGACTAGACAAGCGAAAGGGGTTAAGTGAGGTTCGTTAAAGATGGGTAACGGTCAACCCTTTGAATAGTTACTCCCCTGAATTAAACTTTTACAAATTAACGTTTAAAATAAAATAAAAAGGTCTGGAATGGCGAAGTCTGCAAGCCAAACGAGCTTCATCTCGCAGGAGGCAGAAAAGAAAGGTAAGCATGTACAAAGGGCTGTGAGATTGCACCTAAAGAGATTACCTGGTTGAGCCCAAGGTTGCTGTAAAAGGCTGTATTTAGGACCGCCTTGAGTAGCCATTGCCTTCAGAGCAGAGACCTAAAGTAATGAGATGGAAAACGAGCAATGCTTAGCAGTCCCGTTGGTATTGTAAAGTGTTTAAAGGTCTTCATATGCACCACCCCAGCAATACCTATAACAACCATATAAGAAAGGCCAGAATTATTATTCCCTTATTGCATCTGGGCTGAGTTATGCGAAGGCCACCAAAGTAATTCTCAACAGAGGCTGAGATTCAAACTTGCTGCTTCACAGAAAACTACTAGACTGAACCAGATCTCAGGAGCCACTTGCCAAGAAAATCTAGCTATTAGGCTTGCAGCTATTAAAACTAGAAGAAGTGGCAATTTCACAATGCTTTTTGGTAGTTACGAAAGAGCGCCCAGGAACCCTTCCAAAAGAAGCAGGTTATAAAAGGCAACTGTTTGGGCTTTCTTTGAATGCCTCTCCCAAAGTCATATCCAGTCAGAAACTGGAAGAGAATGCAGTGAGGAAAACACAATTTTTCAAAGGCTAAATTGAGACTTGTTTCATTATCCCCTCCTTCCCTTTAGGGCTCAAAACGAGAAGAGCTACTGGGGTGAGAGATGAGCTAGCTGGCACTCTCATGAGGTTGGAGGAATTTCAATTAGGACTTTACATGTCCAGTTTATACAAGCATAGAAGTAGTAATGTAAAGGTAAAGGGACCCCTGACCATTAAGTCCAGTCGTGGCCGACTCTGGGGTTGCGGCGCTCATCTCGCTTTATTGGCCGAGGGAGCCGGCATACAGCTTCCAGGTCATGTGGCCAGCATAACTAAGCCGCTTCTGGCGAACCAGAGCAACGCACGGAAATGCTGTTTACCTTCCCGTCGGAGTGGTACCTATTTATCTACTTGCACTTTTTGGTGTGCTTTCGAACTGCTAGGTTGGCAGGAGCAGGGACCGAGCAATGGGAGCTCACCCCATCGTGGGGATTCGAACCGCCGACCTTCTGATCGGCAAGTCCTAGGTTCTGTGGTTTAACCCACTGCGCCACCCGCGTCCCTGCCTATGGAAGTAGTAATGTCACAGCAAAACAAGCCTTTGGTTTATCCTTATACCCCATTATCACTTACAGGGCTTTTTTTCAACCAGAACTCGCCGGGACTCAGTTCCGGCACCTCTCAGGTGGATGCCGTTGCCATTAGTCATACCTTGGTTTTCAAACAGCCTAGTTCTTGAACGTTTTGGCTCCCGAACGCCGCAAACCCGGAAGTGAGTGTTGCGTTTTGCGAACTGTTTTTGGAAGCTGAACATCCGATGGGCTGCAAGAGCTTCCTGCAGCCAATCAGAAGCCACGCTTTGGTTTCCAAGCATTTTGGAAGTCAAACAGACTTCCAGAATGGATTCCATTCAACTTCTGAGGTACGACTGTATAAGAGAACAAGGGAGGTGTTCCTTGCCAGTTCTGGCACCTCTTTTTCTAGGTGTGAGTGTTGCCGAAAGGCATCTCAGTACAACTGACTCGGACTGCTTGTGTTGATGACATATTGAATGGCATTGAGGTTACTAAGCCCATGGCCCTACAGAAGTTGCTGAGCTCTAGCTCCCATAATCCCTGAACACTGGGAGGGCCACAGGTTATTCTCCTTTCAGTTAGATATACCAATGTATTCACATAAGGCAACCTACACCCTCATGCAAATTAATTGAACAAAGCATGTTTTCTATCTTACTCGTAATCCTGTACTCAAAACAAACACGAAAAATCAGTTGATCATTATGGTGTCGGAAGCCTGCAGCCAACAGAAGGAATGATGCACTCGCCACAATATATTGAGGTTCTATGAAAGAGAGTTATTCCGGAGCTGGAAAAGAGGTATACTGGGATATTGCAGCAGGACCTAGCCCCCGTCACACATTGAAAGTGGTGAAGAAATTCATGACAGAGCAGCAAAATACAGGTACTTGATTGGCCAGGGAATTCCCCGGACATAAATCCCATTGAGAATTTGTGGGCTATAGGCAAAAGTCGCCTCCGTGCTGTAGACTGTACGGCTATGGAGAAGCTCATTCAGGCGCTGATTCAAGTGTGGTACAGGGATCCGAAAATCAACAGTGACTGTTTAAAACTAGTAGACTCCATGCCAAATCGTGTTCAAATGCTGCTTAAAAATAGCGGAGGTCATATCCCTTACTAATGTACGTATATGTGAGTTTTGTACACATATATGTGAGTTTTGTACAATAAACTACATTGTTTGTTTCAATTAATTTGCACAAGGGTGTAGGTATGACATTACAGTTCTCTAATGATTTTGGGATAGATGTTCCCTCTACAATGTCTATGTTCCTTTCTGTCAACAATCCAACCAACATAAATATACCAAACACAGCCGTTTAAGATACCAATGGTGCTACCGTAGGATCTCGCACACCTTCGCCAGGAATTCCTCCAGAGGCTCCACAAACTGCTTGGTCTGTTGCTGAATGAACTGCTCACAGGCAAACTTCAAGTGTCGATCCACATCCTTCTTAGAGTCAATATAGTGCTCTCTGATTTCGGGAGTGCCCTGCAACACAGATACAGTAGTTTCTCCCTTTCTCAACTCTTCGGAAATGGCTACACTTCAAAAAAATAGACTTTTTTTTCAAATGCACCGTTAACAAATGCTCTTTACCTCCAACAGGAACTGTATCAGCGCATTGTTGCTACTAAGCCTAAAGAAATGTGGAACAGTCATAGGGTTCAGGATTTTAAAGGCAGCATCTGTGGAAACAAAACCGCTTGCATGAAGTTCACATTATTTTAAGGAGTGTTCTGCTTCTGCCCTTGTTCTCCCTTGACCCAAGAATATGAAAACTGTGTAGAGTTTTCTATGACACCTCAAAAATTATCCCATGGAATTACTTTCCTTCACGTGTCTAGAATGTGTACTTTGAATACGCAAATAGGAAGTCTACAAATTGTAATTGCTGTGCGTTTAAAACACAAAGAGATTTATTTGAACCTGGTGAATACAGATTTATGTATATTATAATTAGCAATATATTGTTGAGGACTACATTCTTTGCACATCCGCTCATCTATATATTGGTTTCACGAGAACAAAGTAGTTTGCCAATTTTGCATTATTACATAAAATCATACGTTCGTCTTTTGAGAAGTTTTAAACTGGCCAGTCTCTGCTTCCACTGATATTAAGGTAAGGCATTTTATATACTGTGATTTGCTATTGGTTACGTAGGAAAGCTGATTATTTTTAAAATCTTGTCAATATATTGACTTTGACACCATCTACACAGCTGAGAAGCCCCACTTGCTTTTTGGACACAGACTTACCATATTACCCAGGTCTGGTTTTTGGCGACACACTTCTGGGGGGAACGACGACTATTTACCTGTGCCCACTGTGACAAGATGGCAACAACAAGAAGGGAGTCTTTTCAGATCACAATTCCCCTAGAACCTCCATCAAGAGTTCTGAGAGCTAAAAGCAGTTGCAGAGGCTTCAAGGAAGGCAGTAGAAAAACTTTATAGAGTAAAAGTGCTCAAGGATGTTTTAAAGGTCTGATTTTGCTGTATAAACCTGCTTCAAATGTAATTTTATTGATGAAAACTAATAAAAATTAATGGGCAAAAATAATAATTGAAACTTCCTTAAAAAATGAGACTAGCGCTTTCACTTATATTTTTACTGGAGCTAAATTTATTTGGATTTTGCTAAAAAACAAAAAAAAATCCATATTATTTGTTGTCTGAATACTAGATCTTTTGCAGATCTCCTGAAGAACATTTCTGTTTCAAAATTGATCAGCTAATAAATACCCTACAATAATAATCCAAAACAAAACGTGTCAGGGAACTGACATCAGAGAGAAAAGCGGAGGCAGGGCTCCAGAGCGATGCCGGGGAGGGAACCAGTCGGGGGGAAGGAATTCAGTGTGACACCCATAGAGAGGAAAGGGAGATGGAGGAATCGGTGTCAGGGCTCCAAGACCCTTCAACCGAAACCAGCGGAGAGAGCGCAGGCACGCCCTTGCCGTCCCCTTACTTGCGCAGACGCGTTCCGCGCAGGGAACATAGGAGGAGACTTGGGGTCAAACAGCTTTTATGCTGGAAGAGGTTCAAGAGACGCCCACTGTCGGATTCTACAAGTGACTAACAGGTCACAGAGAGGGAGCTCTAACCCTAAACATGGCTGAGCAACGATCCAACTGAACTGGGAGCAATTCACGCACGAGTAACCCACCCATAACCATTACAAAACGGAATACAAATACGGTCTAATATAAATAGATATAATTTGGTTATGCAAACGTCGTCTGATTTTTCTAAGCTGCGGATATATACAAAGCAAGTTTTCGTTAGCAAGTAACGAATTCTCTCTGGCTCTCTCTCTTAAATGCAATTCTGCCCATGATAAACAAAAAAACCTTCCCATGGGAAATGGGTTTAATTCACTACAATATATGGCAGCTGGGGTCAAGCCCATGGTATATGAGCATATTGCCAGAATGCAGCCATTCCTATCGCTTAATTCCCATCTTATCTGTCTAAGGCTGCCGTGCTGGCAAAAGCTAGCAATCAAATATGAGGATGCTAGACTGTCAGCACTGGCCTCCATTCTCCACCGAAAGGGAGAAGAGAGCATCCTAACCCCCCAGACTCTGAAACTCTTATACCCACTAAAGCCAAGGCAGCACTCTGCAAATCAACTGACTGCACTAGCAGACTGGAACACTTTGGTAGCCTTCAGCCTAGCACCAAACACACCTGCTCAGCTTCCGGTGCCCCCTTTCTTAGAAGATCTCCACCCCCTTTTTTCCCACAAGGGAAAAACCTTTTCAGCAAGTTCCCTCGGGTTCACTGCCCTTGACAACTCCAGCCTCCTTCCCTCCTGCTTTGCCTTCTCTCCTTCCCCCAAGTCTGGTTGTGGCTGATGTCAGGAACTGGCTGGGCGAAGAGGAGCGGTGGGAGACAATAGCCAGGGAAACCCCAGAGGAGGAAGGCTCTGAGCCAGGGGGTTGGTGGTGGGATGCTGAGAAGTCAGAGGGAGAAGATCGGGAGGAGGGGCTGGATGCTGAAAGGGCAACGGGCTTTAGTGAGCAGGAAGAGCCTGTGGCAGGGAGCAGTTCAGACTCAGAGGCTGAAGCAAAGGAGGTGGTCAAGAGCCTACTGAAGAATCCAGAGAGTCTCCCTCTCCTGCTGAGACAAGCTCTCCTCTGCCTGGTCTCCAAGAACATGCAGAATAATGCTTTCTCGTGACCAACAATCTCTCACTATAACTGTGTATTTGCCATACTCTCATGCATTTTCAGCTTGGGGGAGGGAGAGACAGGTATGCATTTCGGTTACTTACCACCTTCCATTATTAACTGGCTGGTATAAAATTTTTATTCATCTAATAAATACTCAGAACAAAATTATATATCAGCCAGCATAGGACACCAGCAGGACATATTTACCCCTTTGCTTGTTAACTAGAAACTACTTAACACAACAGAGGTCTCATCCATGTTCAGCTGCAATGAGTAGAATTGTTAGTTATAAGAGCAAGTTTGTTCAAAGCAAGATAGTAGCATATTAGCAGACAAGCAACATAACTGCTTCAAACTACTGAGACAGAACAGATAGAAGGTATTTCTAATCCCCATTCACTGACTCATAGGCAATAACATTTTGAGGCTTCAAGTATTCCTTCCTTTTCTTACCTCGCCTCCATTTTTCCACTTGCTTTAAAATGTATTTGCAAGAATAATACACACCTCGGCGTATTCTTTTCTTTGTATATTTTGTCCAAGTGACATTTGATAAGCACATTTGTTTTAATTATACAATGCAAATAGCTTTGGCAGTCAATTTTCTAAGTGGGAAAAAAAAAGAGCTTCCCAATTTTTTCTAGGCAAGTGATTTTTGTGCGTTTTAAGCTTCAATCATTAAACAAACAAAGCAAAGCTCATCTGCAGAAGCAAATGGAATGGAAAACTCAAATTTACCATAAATTTTATTTCTCAGCAGTGGATAGACTCATAGTATCACAGAATTGTAGAGTTGGAAAGGACCCCGAGAGCCATCTAGTCCAACACTCTGCAATGCAGGAAGCATCCAAGGCAGATGGCCATCTAAGCTCTGCTTAAAAACCTCCAAGCTAAGTTAAGAGGGTACCCAGAGTGCCACAGAATTGAAGAACTGTAGATGCTGGCAGCAGAGTCCCCCTCACCCAGCTTGAGGAAAGTCCCCTTTCAACCAAGCTTTTTTTAAAAAACAACAACACAGGAATGAAAGACTCTCTTCCCACCATCACTAAGTGCTGGGGAAATAAGGAAGGAAAAGGAAGGAAAAGGTCCAAAATAGCCTGAAAGCTGAAGCTGGGAGAAACTCCACCATCTCAAAAGAGGGAGGATTAAAAAAGTGAAGAGGTGGTTCCTCCACAAAAGAGGAGAATAGGATGCTTAATTTGCAGAAGCAAGGCAATAACTCACTCTGGGTACCCTCCTCCACCACCAGAGAAGAGACTGTACAGTACGAAGCTTACTAGATACTCAGCTGTTCTAAAAACCTATTTATTTCTAAAGCCTCTGGACATAGCAGGGACCACACCTGATAATCCTGCACCAAGTCTGCTAAAGCCAAAGACCCAATTCCTCTGCTTTCAGAAGAGGTCAAGATGGCGCAGAATGCTACCAGCTGCAAAGAAGGGTTAGAGCAGGAAGCTTTAGCAACCACCAGCCAGCAGCAACCCTCCCCTTATATTGGCACCTGCCTGTTGACTCTGTCCCTTGGTGGAGCACGCTAGCATAGAAGAAACACTGTGTGAATGGAAAGCAGGTTATCCAGGTACCATTTTTAACAGATAAGAGTTAGGAGGATTTGAGTTTAGTTTTTTTAAAAAGAGAAAACCACCAGAACTGATGTGAAGGAATATTAAAGGCTTTCCGGGAACTTTCCCATCCGGCCCTCAAAAGAAAGGCTGAGTTCGAGTTAGTTCAATGCAAGAGAATGCACAACAGCATGCGGGCGATTGCAGGTGAACATAAACAAACAGAGGGACAAACAACAGGCTACATGGAAAAGCCGCTCTTGGGACCTCCCACACTTTTTCTTTTACATAAAATCAGCCACGTCTTTCTCCACCCTGAATTGCTTCAGGCCAGTAGCATTGGGAGGTTTCGAGTCTTTTCTTCCTGCACCACTTCCCTGATTGAAATCGCCACCAAAAAGATAAATTACCAACTATAAATTATAAACAGATAGAAACATTGGCAGGATTATTGTAACAACCTGCAGTTTTGTAAGAGTATATATTGAAAGAAGATGAATAAATGAGCAAATTAAGTTAATTTGGATAGGCAGAAGATATTAAAAACAAATTTAAGGAACCACAGAAAGAGGGGGATGGAAGTCAAGTTTTTGAAATGTCAAAATGATTGTAAAATCACTGAAATGTATAAACCTGAAAAGTATGAATGAGTAAGAAAAGCAAAGAAATCTCCACCAAAAAGATAATAGCAACTTTCGGAATGGGTCGATTTTGATCAGGGATATGGTGCAAGAAGTAAACCCTTTTCCTCCAAATGTCGCTGCCCTGATCCAATTTGAGGGGTGCCTGTGGTTGCTTTTAAAGAAAGAAAAAGATATTGGGAAACCTGGTAACGGCTCTCCAATGCAACATGTAGCTTGGCCCTCAACCCTCGTGGCTGGCACATCGGAGGAGGGGCAAACCCACTCGGACTGACCAGTCAGCACAATGCAGTACCTCTAGTTTTCTTAAGGTCCAGGGAAATTTCCTTAATGGTGAATTCAGTGTGGAAAGGAGCAATTTGTTCACGAAGAATCAAAAGATGTTTGATTAAGAAAAGCTGTCCGTCAACCTGGGTCTAAATTGAAAACATAAAATTAATGTAAAAAATAAAGAGAAAAGGGATAGACACTGGTCAACCGGTTGTCCACTTATTAAAAAGCAGTTTCATCCCCTTTGTATCCTAGGATACCTACCTACTTCCCATTAAACCATATGCACATCTCTTACAAACACGCTACAGAGAGGCAGAAATTCATATTCGTGCCATGCACTACTGCTTAAAAGAGGGCAGAAAGATCGCTGCAAAAGTAGGTGGGGTCCCTAACAGCATTAGAAATGTTTGGATCCTTTTGCCATTGAATTGTTCTGTTTTTGAATCGTCACATACAAATTTGTAAGCACCTACATTTTAAGTCTGAAGGGACGTGGGTGGCGCTGTGGGTTAAACCACAGAGCCTAGGACTTGCCAATCAGAAAGTCGGTGGTTTGAATCCCCGCGATGGGGTGAGCTCCCGTTGCTCGGTCTCTGCTCTTGCCCACCTAGCAGTTTGAAAGCACATCAAAGTCCAAGTAGATAAATAGGTACTGCTCTGGTGGGAAGGTAAATGGCGTTTCCGTGTGCTGCTCTGGTTCGTCAGAAGCGGCTTAGTCATGCTGACCACATGACCCGGAAGCCAGTAAAGCGAGTTGAGCGCCGCAACCCCAGAGTCGGCCACGACTGGACCTAATGGTCAGGGGTCCCTTTACCTTTACCTTTTAAGCCATTTCAGCTAATTTATACTGCTGAATGGAAAACATCACCATGCTATCAAATATGCTTTTTCTTCAGCTTCCCCACTCTTTCACAGTTACCGTACCCCGCTCATATCCTTTCTTGCCAATCTCAATCACCACCAGAAATATCCCACATCTCCACCCGTCTTTATTTTTTTGAAAAGGAAAATCTCATCACTGTTCTTTCCCCATTTGAATGAAATAGCGGCTAGGCTAGACATGCACCTTCCCGAAGGCATACAGAATTCAGATCTCCTAAGGAAAAACAGAAGTACATGCACTTCAACTATTTTTCAAAACAGTCTCAAATTTGGTGCAGTGCACTCCTAGGAAAAGTTTATAGAGACCCTCTTTATATGAAAATATTACACATTAGCAATATGAACATTACCCAACCTTGTTTTTAGAAATGGAATCTGCAGCTGTTAGCAAAGACTGTATGCAGGCAGATAAGGCCTCCTGAGATAATCCTTGGAAGACTGCCCTCTGGAGAGGAAAAAGAATGCAAATGTTCATAAAGGTCAGGCCTTTATCCTTGAGAAAGGTCATCTAAAGCTGGCACCTTCAATTTGCAAATTTAAGCACTATCACCCCATTTGTATTTCCCCTCAGTTCCTCAAGACACCGGATTTAGAAAAAATAATATATACTATGGCCACAATTTATGCAATGCGTGAAACAAACAGTGACTCCAAGAAGGTATTGAGAACTTCAGAATTTATTGCATGGGTGCATCCAGAGCTTTTTTTCTAAAAAAAAAAAAATGTTTAGGAGTACTCTCATTTTCCCACTCATATTGAAATACTGCCCCTCAATGAGGCCAAACTTTGATTCACAAAATGTTTAGCCTCCCCCCCAAAGCACTGGATGCAGCCACAGAAAGAGGCATTTAACACAAATCGAGTCATGCTCATCATTTATTCTCAAAGGAAGTCACAGAATGTGTCTGATCTTGTTTGTGAACAGGAGTGTTGCAAATCTGGGTGATCTGGGAGGGCCAACGATTTAATGCTATTTTGTCTATTCACTGCAGCCATTCTGAAAGACCTTCCAGCATCTCAAACAAGGCTGTTTTAATCGCAAGCTTCCACAACATTTCAGGTACAATGTTACTGGAAGAGTAAACAGGTATATATTATGTCTTAAAACAAAGCTGGATAGGCAAATTCAAAGATACTGGGCCAGGATTCAACTAACCAGGCAAGCTAGAAGAAACCAATGCAAGCATTTCCAGTAGCGAAACAGGATTTCTGCCCCTCTCCTCTCCCTGTGTGCCCCCACACCTCCCACAATCTGCTCTGGAGGGTCAGGAGAATGCTCAGAACAGAGCACAGAGGAAGGAAAAATGCTTGCACTGGTCGAATATTAAGAAAAGTGTGAATTCCTCCAACAGCGGCACACATGACCAAAGCCCACATATAATGACTAGTTAACCATGGTTAAAACCAACAGGAGAGAGATTGTGCATCTCCTCCACCCCAACCCCTCACTTCTGGAGCACAAATTTCAATTGTGCGTTATGATCTTTACTGCTATTGACTGCTAAGGTTATAGAGTTTCTTTTGTATAGGGTTTCTTTGGAGTTTTCTATGGGTCTTGCTTAATCAGGATTTGAAACAAGGTCTCCGGCCGTGGAGGTAAAACAAAGCCATCTTGGTTAGCAGCCACTGATGGCCTTATTTTCCAGGCTAGACATAATTCTATACCTACATCAATACATCTGTAAAGCTTGGAGAGGCAGACAAGTGTTCTTCTCACAGTAGGGTACCACATCCCATGCAGATCTGCGGGTGAAATTGTAGCATGAAGTCTAGGATGGCAGGATTCCAATGCATCTGTAACACAAAGATCATATTCAAGGCTTGCTACTACAGAACTTAATATGCAATTACAGATAGGTAGCCGTGTTGGTCTGCCATGGTCAAAACAAAATAAAAAAAATCCTTCCAGTAGCACCTTAAAGACCAACTGAGTTAGTTCTAGGTATGAGCTTTCGTGTGCATGCACACAAAAAGGTATGCTCATACCTAGGTATGCTCATACCTAGAACTAACTCAGTTGGTCTTTAAGGTGCTACTGGAAGGATTTTTTTTATTTTGTTTTAATATGCAATGATAAACTTTATAGTAATCAATTACAGACATGCTCCACCACCCCCCCATTATCAAAAAGGGGTGTCTTTAGGTTTTTGCACTTTGTATTTTAAGAGTTTGCACCTGTGGTTGGCAGCCTTGATATCCAATACAGCATCAGAGAACATGATACAGTATCAGAAAGTATACTAGCGGGAAGTGTCTCCCTTGGGTTGACAAGTAAGGCTTCCAGCAAAACCACCAAGGGAAGAAATTTCCTCTCAGGTCCCAGACTGAGCCTGGAACATGGTAGGCCGTTTTAGGCAAGTGAAAAGCAAGATATGAAAACACAAGGAAAAACATTAAATAGTACAAAAGCACTAAAAAGAGAGAAAAGAACCATTAGGCGATTCCACTGGACTCAGAATGTCTAAATTGGATGCTGATAATTCAGACATCCAAGAATACTATTTGCACTGACTCCTGCTTCCCTTAGGGACGCGGGTGGCGCTGAGGGTTAAACCACAGAGCCTAGGACTTGCCGATCAGAAGGTCGGTCAGCGGTTCAAATCCACAAGACGGGGTGAGCTCCCGTTGTTCGGTCCCAGCTCCTGCCAACCTAGCAGTTCGAAAGCACATCAAAATGCAAGTAGATAAATAGGTACCACTCCGGTGGGAAGGTAAACGGCATTCCGTGCGCTGCTCTGGTTCGCCAGAAGCAGCTTAGTTATGCTGGCCACATGACCTGGAAGCTGTACGCTGGCTCCCTCGGCCAATAAAGCCCAGAGTCGGTCACGACTGGACCTGATGGTCAGGGGTCCCTTTACCTTTACCTGCTTCCCTTGCTATCTTAAGATGGATAGGGAGACTGTCCCAACACGAAAAGCAGGCAAGTCAGTCTCCTCAGACCTAATACAGCAATTTTCAGGATGTGTGACAATAAATCTCCCCCTGCTTGGGTGCCAGCAATATGAGGAGTGTTTCTGCCAAGTTCTTATTTATGTATTTATTTATTTATTAACCCAGTACTGATGGAACCAGTTCAATTTTTTTATTCATACTTGATCCATCGCACTAATCTGCACTAAATGGATAATCACTTTGTGGGTTCCAAGTGGGAACCAGGAAGCTTTGAGGGGGAAGGGGGTGTAAGTGAGACTGCCCCAGGACTACTGGATAATGTCTTCATGATTCCACAGCTAGGCAGAAACCAAGAAATCTATCTTGTCATGCCTCTTTGCAACCCCTTTGTAATAGGAATCATGACCAAAAAAAAATTTCAGAATACAACTTCCGGAGGCGGCGCGTCCGGCAATGGCTGCCCTTTCCTAATCGGGAAGAGGGAGCTCCGCAGGAACGGGTCGTCCGCTACGGCGCAGCGGAGACCCTCACCGGAAAACCACGGGTAGCGTAAGCCCGTGGCCGTGGGACTCGGCGGGCACCTGGAGCGCCCCCCGAAACGCAGAAGGGACCTCGTAAGAGGTCCCGGAACGTGGAAGGGTTGGCGCGGTGCTGTGAGTCAATCGCTCTTTCTGCGGAGTGAAGCCGCGAAGCTGCTGCCGGTGAGCGCTGTCCTCTTTTCTTGGGAAAATTCGGCGTGAAACCAACAACTCGTGAGTAAGAGCAGAAAAGATAAGGTTTGGAGTATAAATTTGCTGCAAATTTGGCTAAAAGCGAGAGATGTAACCAGGAAGTCCGTCTCTTGCCACTGCTTAAGATCTAAAGCAAAGACTTTGATGTTTGGAGCCTCTGAAGAGGTGTCAAAAGGCAATCAACTCTCACATCTGTTTAAGCTATTTTAGGACTTAACTTTTTAAAAGACTTACTTAATACAAGAATTGTGTGATACCTGCACTGTTGGACTTACAAATTGATAAAGAATCCCAGGCAGTCGGGCTGCCTAGACAAGAGATCTGTCAGTTTGCGAGATTTGGATATTTTGTTGCTGGAACCAGCATTAGCTGAGCTTTACTGGAACTGTTGCTTTGAATTGTTACATTTTGCACTTATTGAGACACTGTTACAGTCTGAGACCAACTCTGCTAAACACAACTGCTGAAGGTTTCAAGAAATTAAAGGCTGTTTGGACATTGCTGTTAAATACTGAAGTTTGGGAAAATTTTAATAACTAATATTAAATAAATAGACTTCTTCCCTATAATAGAACTGGGCTCCCCCTAGAGGATTTTTGGATTACAGTTAAATGTGACTTTTCCTTTTGGTTTCCTTTCCTCCGATTTGGTTTGTTTATCTTCTGGGCTTGTGGATTCTCATGAGAACATATCCAGTTTGACCTTGACTAGCAGATAGAAGTGGAATGAGCGGTACTGGGAGACAAACAAGCTCGGCTAGAGGAGGGAAAAAGCAAACAACTTTGACTTTACTTTCCCAGCCGCGTAGATCATCTGTCCCTGATGTTTTGGAACTAAAGGAAAGTGTGCAGTTTCTGGGAGAAGACATGGCAGCAGGTGGAACTGCTTCAGTATTAGACAAGATACTTGAAAAATTGGAAGGCCTAGATAAAAAGGTGGATGAACAAACGTTAAAGATTGACCAGACTAGAGATTGTGTCACCAAGTTAACAGAACAAGTTACTTCAAACGTTCAAGCAATCAGTAACTTATCTGAATCCACTGCAGAAAATCGGAAGCTGGCAGAGGAAGCCATTCAGAAAACTGAAGCACTGGAGCAGGAGGTGAGACCACTGCATAAGCAGGTCGGGGATCAACAAGCCTATCTGTCTATGATTGAACTTCGGGCACGGGAAAATAACCTGAAACTGAGGTTCATACCAGAACTTGAACATGAACAAGGGAATCTAACTGAGTATTTAACAAAAGAATTTTCCAAGTGGTGGAATTTGGAGGAGGAAAAGGACTTTAGAATTGTGACTGCTTTTAGGCTTGGAAAATTTACAAGGAAAGACAGGCCCAGAGATTGTTTGATCACTTTAAGATCCAAGGAGGAAAGGGACAAAATACTAGGACTACACTACGGAAAGTCACTTGAAATTTTGGACAAAAGAGCAGAGGTGTACAAGGACATTCCTAAACAACTTTTGGACCTTAGGTCCACTTATCTTGAACTAGTGAAGTTGTTGAGGAGCAATTTAATCATCTTCAGGTGGGAATTCCCACAAGGACTATCTTTTACGTTTAGGGGGAAGAAGGTGAAAATTAAAACGGCTGAGGACAAAGATAAATTTCTGAATACCTACGGAGAGGACCTTCAGAAAGGGATTGAAAGACCCTCAGGGGCTGGACCACAGTCTGCACCTACACCGGCGGGGTCTGTAGACCAGGATAAAAAGACACCACCACCAGAACAATAACAGATTTGACCAGGATGTCTCTGCAACTTCTAAGTTGGAACATAAATGGCACCAACATCCCGGAGAAAAGGAGAAGGATATTTCATATTTTGAAAAAAGAACAATTGGACGTTATTTGTTTGCAAGAAACACACGTGACTAGGCTACATAGAAAAGTGTTAATAAATAAAAGATTAGGCCAAGAATTTATCTCTTCAGATCGAGTAAAGAAAAGAGGTGTGGTGATATATGCAAAAGAGAGCCTGTCACCAAAATTTTTATTCAAGGATGAACATGGACGAATTCTGGCAACTGAAATTCAGACCCAAGGTGAGAAGTTTTTATTAGGAATTTATGCGCCAAATGAGGGAAAATCGGAATTTTATAAGAAGCTGCATGAGATTATGCTGGACTATCTGAACTATGATAACATCATCATGATGGGAGATATGAATGGAGTGGTATCAACCAACATGGACAAGTCACACAGTCAAAATGTGACAAAAGACGGCAGACTACCAAAAACATTCTTTGAAATGACTGACAACATGGACTTGATTGACATCTGGAGAACAAAGAACCCCCTAGGAAGAGAAGGAACATTCTTTTCTGAAGCCCAACTGACATGGACAAGAATCGACCAAATCTGGACAACTAGAGGCCTGGCTCCCAAGATAAAAAAAGTGGAAATCTGCCCAAAGACCTGCTCCGACCATAACGCTGTTAAGATGGATATGAGATTAACTCCAACCGGCTCCTTCAGATGGAGGATGAATGACAATTTGTTTAGAGACCAGGATATTATCAAAAAGGCCCAAAAAGTTTTGAAGGACTATTTTGAGATAAACCTGAACACTACGGTGGAAAAAAGAACTGTCCGGGATGCAAGTAAGGCGGTGATGAGAGGGTTTCTGATACAACAAAATACAATTAAGAAAAAAGTACAGAATGACAAGAAAGATAAGATTTTGGAGAAAATTAAAGAAGGTGAGAAGAAGCTAAGATCGAGACCGAAATCAAAGGAGATTTTAAGAGAAATTAAACATCATCAAGCACAATATTCAAAATTGATAAATCAAGAAGTGGAATGGAAAATTAAGTTAATGAAACAAAGATCCTTTGAATCGGCAAATAAATGTGGAAAGCTGCTAGCATGGCAGCTGAAAAAGAGGCAAAAGTTGAACACAGTAACAAACATGGAAATTGAGGGAAGAAATATTCAGAACCCGGTGGAAATCAGAAAGTGCTTCCAGAAATACTTTAAACAACTATATACACAGGGGCCGCAAAATGAATCAGAGATAGAACAATTTTTAAAGAAGAACGGTTTACCAAAGTTGTCTCTCAAGAACAGAACAATCCTGAATTACAAAATAACACAATTAGAAATTGAGGAGGCCATTCAGAACATGCAATTGGGCAAGTCTCCAGGGCCAGATGGGTTTACCTCCAAATATTATAAGACATTGAAAGACTATTTGATGCATCCATTAATGGAGGTTTGCAATGAAATTATGGAGGGGAAGAAGGCACCAGAGTCGTGGAAAGAAGCTTTCATCACATTGATACCCAAATTAGAATCTGAAAAGACGCAACTTAGGAACTACCGCCCCATCTCCCTTTTAAACGTGGATTACAAAATATTTGCAGACATTTTAGCAAGAAGATTCAAAAAAGTCCTTAATGAAGTAATTCATAAGGACCAAGCAGGCTTTCTCCCAGGTAGACACTTGTTTGCTAACACAAGGAATATTATTGACATTTTGGAACTTTTGCAAACAAACATTAATACAAAAGCTGTGTTAATTTTTATAGATGCGGAGAAGGCCTTTGACAATATCTCTTGGAAGTTCATGAAGAAAAATTTGGAAGGAATGGGAGTGGGGTGGGGGTTTCATAATGGGATAGAGGCAATCTATTCAGAGCAAAAAGCAAAATTGATAGTTAACAATGTGGTGACAGAAGAGTTTAGAATTGAGAAAGGAACACGACAAGGCTGCCCTATATCCCCTTTGCTGTTTATATCGGTCCTGGAAGTGCTCTTGAATATGATTAGGGGAGACCGGTTGGTGGAAGGTATTCAGGTCGGAGCGAAACAATATAAATTGAAAGCATTTGCAGATGACCTAGTTTTGACCTTACAGGAGCCAGAGTCTAGTACTAAAAGGGTATTGCAACTGATTCATGAGTTTGGTCGAGTGGCGGGATTTAAACTTAACAAGCAAAAAACAAGGTTTTGGGGAAAAATTGACTCCTTTAGAGTCAGAAAGGTTTCAGAAAGAGACAGAATTAAATGTGGTCAAAAAAGTAAGATACCTAGGGGTAAACATAACAGCGAAGAACAGGAATTTATTTAAAGACAATTATGAAAAATGTTGGTCTGAAATTAAAAGGGATCTAGATGTATGGTCAAGATTGAAACTTTCCTTGTCAGGACGTATTCCTGTTATCAAGATGAATGTATTGCCAGAAATGTTGTTTCTGTTTCAAACTTTACAGATAGTGGATAAAATGGAGTGTTTTGGGAGGTGGCAGAGAGATATTTCTAAATTTGTCTGGCAGGGCAAAAAGCCCAGAATTAAGTTTAAGATATCAACTGATGCTAAAGAAAGAGGGGGCTTTGCCCTGCCAGACTTAAAGTTGTATTATGAATCAGCAGCTTTCTGCTGGTTGAAAGATTGGCTACTTCTTGAAAACACTGATGTTTTAGATTTGGAAGGATTTAATAATGCTTTTGGTTGGCATGCATATCTGTGGTATGACAAGGTTAAAATACATAAGGCTTTCAAGAACCATGTTGTCAGAAAAGCAGTGTTCAATGTCTGGTCAAAATATAAAGACTTATTGGAAAATAAGACCCCAAGGTGGCTATCACCAATGGAGGCTAAGGCCCCGAAAAGACTCAATATGGAGGCCAAATGGCCGAAATATTGGGAAATAATAGAAAAAGATGGAGACAACTGGAGGTTGCAGAGTATGGAGAAATTAAAGGGGAAAGTGCGAGATTGGTTACATTATGCTCAGATCAAAGAAGCTTTTAAGTTACATTTGATGCTCAGATCAAAGAAGCTTTTAAGTCAGATAAAAAGTTAGGATTCCAGGTGGAAAAATCAAAGTTAGAAACAGAACTGTTAGAACCCAGCTCTAAGATACTTTCAAGAATGTATAACTTGCTGCTAAAATGGAATACACAGGATGAAACGGTCAAATCAGCTATGATAAAATGGGCACAGGACATAGGGTACAACATAATGTTTGCTGACTGGGAAAAGTTATGGACCACAGGTTTGAGATTTACGGCATGTAATGCCTTGAAAGAAAACATTATGAAAATGATATATGATATATAGGTGGTACATGACTCCAGTCAAGCTTGCAAAGATATACCATTTGTCTGACAATAAATGTTGGAAGTGTAAAGAAGCTGAAGGAACATTCTTTCACCTCTGGTGGACTTGCCCTAGAGTGAAGGCTTTCTGGGAAATGATATACAATGAGCTGAAAAAGGTATTTAAGTATACCTTCCCTAAGAAACCAGAGGCCTTTCTTTTAGGCATTGTCGGCCAGAGTGTGCAAAAGAAGGATCGAACTTTTTTTATGTATGCTACAACAGCAGCAAGGATACTCATTGCCAAATGCTGGAAAACTCAAGATTTGCCCACACTGGAAGAATGGTAGATGCAACTGATGGATTATATGGAACTGGCGGAGATGACTGGCAGAATCCGAGACCTGGGAGAAGAATTGGTGGAGGAGGATTGGAAGAAATTCAAGGACTATCTACAAAAATATTGTAAATTGTATGAATGTTAAAGAAAGATGTAAGATTAGTAATAGTTCGGCTCCTACAAATTAGTTATAAGGAATACAAATCTAAATGTAATTGAAAGAAAAGACAAATTTTGGATAAATAGTATGTTATAATTAAGTCTCCAAAAGAGTGATTTAAATTCTAAAATTTGAGATTTAATATTGGAAAATTATATCATATGAATTGAAATAGGTTAATAATTTGCTAGCAAAATTTATGAGTTTAGAATGCAGGAACAAGAGATGTGAGGAAGTCCAAAGATGAGAATAAAATGTGGATATTGGAAAATACTATGTTATTATGTATGTTTTTTATTGTTTAAACAAAAACTAAATAAATATCATTATAAAAAAAATTAAAAAATTCAGAATATAACAGCCACAAGTAATTACAACTACAGGTTCAAGAATGATATTTAAAATACCCAAAACCTAGTCCTTGTTAAAATATAAAATACTTCATTTTCTGTTTGCTTCTCTCTAGAGAGCTCTCCAAATACTGAAAAGCCATAAGCAAATACAGCTGTCATTATTAGCATGTTATTACAAGTACAAATTACTTCAAATAACCACACACCATTTTTTACCACACTGCAGTTCTCCGAATCTTCCAGCTTCAAATCTGAAAATGAAGGATCTGCAGGCAATTTTCTCTCTTCATCTTTTAGACTTTGGGCAATTTGCTAGCAGGAAAAGCAAAACAAACATTTCCCATAAGTTCCGCAAGGGTCTGGGTGTCTAAGAAGCCACATCATTGCAGTTGGGTTTGCTTGCCAAATTAACAACCCTCCGGCAAATGAGAAAGTTCACCTTGAAATATTTTCATCATCATCATCATCATCATCATCATCATTTCATCATTTTTAATTTGTATACCACCTTTCTATCTTACAATACTCAAGACGGTTTACAAGCTGAAGAAACAAAAAATGTTCATCTTATAACAATCTAATGCAATACAAAAATGTGATAATAAAACATAACTTTAAAAACAGGCAAACTCCATAAAAAAGTAACATTCAACAATCATTAGAATAGTATACAATAATAACCAACAATATAAAAGTTAAACAGAAATCCACGCAACCATTACAATAATATCTAAACTATAATCAATAAAACAACGGCAAGCCACAGTACATAAAACAATACACCTTGAGAAGCAGAGGGTAGAACAAGGCAGGTGGAAGGAGGCCTTGCCTGATGGAGTCTCTCCCCTCACCTTTCATGTTTTCCCCCACCTTTCATGTTTTTTATTTAGATGTATGTCAGAAACGATGATCGGTTTACCGGTTAATTATTCCACCAGTGTGCTACATAGTGGTCCAGTCAATGGGTGTCCATCCGATTTAGCTAGGCTATTTAGAAGAAACACCTGTTTGGGAGGTAGCCTCCCTCCCTTCCTCTCCAGAGCCAGTCACCAAGAGCAACACCTGCCTAGCCCTAACTATCAATATTCATTTTTTTGACTTATATGCCACCCTTCAACCTGATGACTCTCAAAAGTTGCTGAAACACAGTCCCAACTTTCCGTACCATTAGCAAAATTCAACAATCTCCAAAGTGCACCAGGTTTAGAAAGTCTGCCCCCAATGAATCATAAGGGTTGGAAGGGACCCTGAGCGTCATCTAGTTTAACCCCCTGCAATGTTGGAATCTCAGCTAAAGCATCCATGACAGATGGCCATCCAACATCTGCTTCAAAACCTCCAAAGGAGGAGAGCCCACAAGCTCCCAAAGGAGACTGTTCCACTGTCAAACAGCTCTTACTGTCAGAAAGTTCTTCCTGATGTTGATGGAAAACAAGAATAATCGCCAAGCCTAAGCTGGGTGGATACTGGCAAACGAGTAAAAGGAGAGTTCCAGGGTCAATTGTATTTATCTGTCACCATCTAGTCGTCCAAGGGACGCGGGTGGCACTGTGAGTTAAACCACAGAGCCTAGGACTTGCCGATCAGAAGGTCAGTGGTTCTAATCCCCGCAACAGGGTGAGCTCCCGTTGCTCGGTCCCTGCTCCTGCCAACCTAGCAGTTTGAAAGCACGTCAAAGTGCAAGTAGATAAATACTTCCCTCTGGCGGGAAGGTAAACAGCATTTCCGTGCGCTGCTCTGTTTCTCCAGAGGCAGTTTAGTCATGCTGGCCACATGACCCGGAAGCTATACGCCGGCTCCCTCGGCCAGTAAAGCGAGATGAGCGCCGCAACCCCAGAGTCAGTCACAACTGGACCTAATGGTCAGGGGTCCCTTTACCTTTATCTAGTTCTCCAGACACTGGGGCTTTACAGAGCACTCCTCCAATTGCACAGTGAGGGAACCTGTATTGTTTGGATTTAGAATAACTATATGCTTTGAACCACCCTTCTACTGAAGGCTGCTTCAATGAACACCTTTACATTTCATTCCTAATGCTTGGTGAAGCTATTGAAGAAAAACCAGGAAGGCCTTGTGCATCTCCTAGACATATTCTCTTCATCTGGTTGTCCAGAATGTAGGAGCTCCCCTAAAGGCCTGTCTTTGGATTTCACCAGGTGGTATAAACATAAAGACATCAAAGAGCTCTGCTGTATCAGGCAGGTCAAAGGCCCACCTAGACCAGCATCCTATTCTTACAGTGGTCAACCAGATAGCTATGTGATGCCCCAAAGGTGGGCAAAAGCACTCTCTGCACTTGCAACTCCAGCAATGGGTCTGGAGAGCCATAAAGTGGAGGCAGTACATAGCCATTGTAGCTAGCAGCCACTGATGGATGAATTCGACACAGCTGGGGCACAGTTTGGGAACTCCTAGCTTAGTTGAATGCAAGGGGTTTTGCCTGTTCAGAATCAGACAAATGCATGGACCCTTACCGCCATCATTTCCAGCTTAGCCGGATAGGCAAGATCACCCGGGGCCGGTTTGTAGCCTATAATGTCAGTCTGAATGTAGATATGCGTTCTGTAGACCAGACGTTCTTGAACATCCTCCAACATCTGCCTAACTCCAGCAGCAAATGCAGCCAGCTGTTCCCCTGTTAGAAAAAGGCACAAAATTAAAAGCATTAATTTCTCCTCATTGAACTTCACTGTTTATGGCTAAAGCCTTAACAATTAGTGTTGGTCAAATCATCGCAAGAGGTGCTGAATTTTTGGGAGGTTGGATAGTTACAATGGAATGGACTTGGTGGTGGGGTGCACATTTTTATTCTTATTTATTTATGATTATTACTTTGCAAAAATATATATATTATGAATGAATTAAAAATTATTGTAGTTGTTGTTAAAATTTCTATACCACTCTTCATCCAAGGATCACAGGGCAGTTTACAATATAAAAACACAAAAATGCATAACATAGTAAAAGAGCAATTAACAATAATTCCCCCCACCGACACTGCATAATTATAGTTGTGAACCGATGCACAGATGTTATAATACTGTAACACGTATTATAATAATTTCTATCCAGATTAAAATCATGGTGGGTTTCCAGCTTTACAATTCACACTTTAATGTAAATACAGTTTGATTTTGGCTGCTGCAAATCCAACCCCATCTACGCAACTGCTGAAATACACTTTAAGCGAGAAACAAAATAAAAATCGGTTGTCTTTCTTGGACACCAGTGATTAGGCTGCGGAATCCTGATTTCCAAAATCAGGATTCACTGGACAAAAACGTATGGTGTTATAGTCAATGGCATACTAAAACTAAGAACAAGCTCAAAGAATCGCTGTAATGTTTCTAAGCAATCCAACAACAACAACAACAACAACAACAACAACAACAACAACAACAACTCTGAGTGGCCCCCAACAGAGGACTAAAAACAGAATAAAACATCAAACATTTAAAACTTCCCTAAACAGGGCTTTCTTCAGATTTCGTCTAAAAATCAGATAGCTGTTTATTTCCTGGACATCTGGTGGAAGGGCATTCCACAGGGCGAGGGCCACTACCGAGAAGGCCCTCTGCCTGGTTCCCTGTAACTTCGCTTCTCACATGGAGGGAACCACCAGAAGGCCCTCAGAGCTGGACCTCAGTGTCCGGGCTGAATGATGGGGGTGGAGACGCTCCTTCAGGTATACTGGGCCGAGGCCATTTAGGGCTTTAAAGGTCAGTACCAACACTTTGAATTGTGCTCGGAAACGTACCAAAAGCATGAAAGATTGGTAAGTATTCACCGATACTCATAAATATATAAATTATTTGGGTATAATTCACAATGCCCCACAGAGGAACTTACGATCTTCAAATAAAAACATCTTGAAGGTCCCAAGCCACAGAGAGGTTAGGCTGGCCTCAACTAGAGCCAGGGCTTTTTCGGCTGCGGCTCCAACCTGGTGGAACGCTCTCTCACAAGAGACAAGGGCCCTGCAGGACTTGACATCTTTCCGCAGGGCCTGCAAGACAGAGCTGTTCCACCTGGCCTTTGGTCAGGGCGCAGCCTGACTCCCTCCTCTGGCAATCTTTACAAAACTTTAGTTTATGGTTGCCATCAATTTTGATTTTAATTCATTTTAATCCATTTTTATAATGTTTTATAATGTTGTACTGTTTTAGTGTTGTTAGCCGCCCTGAGCCCGGCTTCGGCTGGGGAGGGCGGGATATAAATAAAATTTATTATTATTATTATTATTATTATTAATTTAAAAACATTACTTTTAATTTTTGCAGAGGTGGAATATGACCTCCTCAAGCCCTTTAGCTTTTTTTAAAATAAATAAATAAGAAAGAAAAAAAGAAAGAAAACTAAGTACAGTGGTACTTAGTGTTACAAACACCTCGGGTTACAAATACTTCAGGTTACAGACTCTGCTAACCCGGAAGTAGTACCTCGGGTTAAGAACTTTACTTCAGGATGAGAACAGAAATCGCATGCCAGCGGCGCAGCGGCAACAGGAGGTCCCATTAGCTAAAGTGGTACCTCAGGTTAAGAACAATTTCAAGGTGGACCTCCGGAATGAATTAAGTTCATAACCAGAAGTACCATTGTACCTAGTCATAAATCAAATAGTTCTGGGGAAAGGGTGTCTGTGTGATAAAATGCGTTCACCTGAAATATAGGTCCATTATCTACTTGACATCAGAAGGCAGTTTTGCTAGGAATACTGTGCACCTTGTAAACTTCAGCACATCTGAACACTTGCAGATGGCAAGCAAACAAACTGGAACTCAATGCACATAATAAACGAGGGAGAAATGAATCACATCAGCTTAAGCTACTGAAAGTCCCTGCCCTCCATATTCGTTTTGCCATGTGGAAATTTCCTTTGGAGCAGATCCCCTGTATGCCTCCACCCCATCCAAACAAAAGTAGTTGCCTAACTTCTCCTTCAATTCCACTGCTAATATCAGCTCACATTTCGACTGTGCATGAACGTACTGGTTTCCAAGAGCTCACTTTACAGTGGTGCCCCGCAAGATGAACACCTCGCAAGACGGAAAACCCGCTAGACGAAAAGGTTTTCCGTTTTGGAGGCGCTTCGCAAAACGAATTTCCCTATGGGCTTGCTTCGCAAGACGAAATGTCTTGCGAGTTCCTGCGGGTTTTTTCCCTCCCCCCCCCTTTTCCTAAGCCGCTAAGCCGCTTATCAGCTGATCCGCTAAAAGCCGCTAAACCGCTAATAGTGCTAATCCGCTAAGCTGTCAATGGGCTTGCTTCGCAAGACGAAAAAACCGCTAGACGAAGAGCCTCACAGAACGGATTAATTTCGTCTTGCGAGGCACCACTGTACTTGATTTTGGGCACTGCATAATTTAATGGAACTTGGACACTGTAAAATCGGATTACAACGTTGGACGTTTCAATTTAAGAGATGTGTGTTGAAAAGGCACCGGTGGTAAATCCTATATATTCTAAAGTACATGCCATTCCAGTCTGTTAAAAAGATACGTTCTAACTTTTGATCAAGCGTTTGGTTTCGAAATCTTAATTTTACAGTTACCGTTGTTTTGCACGTGATCTTCAAGCATTTCATTTTTGAGAATCCCACAGAGCTCAGACAAAGTTTCTAAGTGAATTACATGGATGATCAGTGGCCGCAAGACATCATATAATGACAGGCATAACTTCTCCAAAAGTTCACTGTAAGACAGAAAAACAAATCCAGTATGGACTATAAAAGATTGTGTAAACTGACACATGCATCTCTTATGACAGTAGAAAACGACATGCTAAACCAACATCACTTACACTCTGGGCCATGCCATGACTATCACTAATATCAGGAGAACTTGATCTTTTGCTTCACATCAAATGCTGTCAACCAGCACTCCCAATTGAATAAAAAGCCATATAAGCAGCTAAAACATTTTCATTTATTGATTCATTACATTAGCTTAAGTATTGTTAAAAACTCTGGCATCAGCCTACTTGACTAATAGATTAAAATTTATATGACTGACTGATCAAGTCTGCATTTAATGTTTTGTTTCAGATGATGCAAGCAACATCATACGAGGCAGGAAACTTGTAAAAGGCGTTCCATGCTATGAGACTGAAGAGTTTTCGACACTGATCCCAATACAGTGGTGCCCCGCAAGACGAATGCCTCGCAAGACGAAAACTCGCTAGACAAAAGAGTTTTCCGTTTTTTGAGTCGTTCCGCAAGACGAATTTCCCTATGGGCTTGCTTCGCAAGACGAAACGTCTTGCGAGTTCTTGCGAGTTTGTTTCCTTTTTCTTAAAGCCACTAAGCCGCTAATAGCTGCTAAGCCGTTAAGCCGCTAATAGCCGTGCTTCGCAAGACGAAAAAACCGCTAGACGAAGAGACTCGCAGAACGGATTAATTTCGTCTTGCGAGGCACCACTGTATTTCAAAAAGCAACAGAGAAGGAACACTCTTCTTTTTACAATAGAAGACACTCAGCCAGCTGAGCTATGTTAGGAGCAAAAGAACAGAAGCCCACACAAAAGTACATTCAGCAAAAACAATCCTGATGGCTAGTCAAATCCCCACACTTTGGACCGGATCCACACTTAGGCACAGAAATCAATAGGACTTGAATTGCGACTAAGCTAAGTCCCATTGATTTCATTGGATCTACTGACTACTGTAAGCACAACTAAGTTCAGATTCAACCCTTTATGACAGGCATAGGCAAACTCCGGCCCTCCAGATGTTCTGGAACTACAACTCCCATCATCCTTAGCTAGCAGGATGAGTGGTCAGGGATGGTGGGAATTGTAGTCCAAAAGCAGCCAGAGACCCAAGTTTGGGAAACCCTGGCTTGGAACATTCCTCAGACCCTTAGAACCCTCTGCAGACTGTGGTGTGCATTTACAGGAGCCCACATGTTGGGGGACATGGGAGCGGGACCTGCAGTTGCCCCCCACCCCCGCCCCAAGGTTATGCTTGCATGCTGAAGCAAATGCACCAACAAGAGTTCGAGACATCCTTATGTCAACAGTGTCGTGCAACAAAAAGCGATGTCACGTGTGATACCCACTCCAGTTTGGGTGTTGGTTTTGTGAAGAACTCATCAAACAGCTGGTGTTCATCCTGGCACACATGGACCATAAAAGCACAGCCACTTCGTACCTGAAATGAGAGTAAACAGAAGGGCAGCCCGTGTGTATTTAGAAAGAAAGATGCAAATGATGAAAGTATTTAAGTTTAGTAAATGCTGTTGATATCTGTGATGGTCCAAAACACACTTCAGGCAACTCCCCGTTTAGACTGTGCATCAGCGGGACGTGTGTAAGCCCACCCTGCTCCCCTGCAGTGCCAAAAACGGCCTGTAATTTAAAAAGCAATTATACAATCTCTTGCAGCACCTTTGGGCAATTTTGATTTCATTAGCTTAGGAACGCTGGGAGACAGGGACAATTTTATTTTTTTAAATCAGGGTGTTCTGAGATACAGAAACGGCTGCAAGGCAGACTGATCTCCAGGAAGAAAGTGAGAAGCCAGTCGTTTGAACTGAAAGCTGGCTGGGGTGCAAATGCATTATTAAATATTTAGCAAACATTGCTGATTTTCTAATGAATTCGAAAGGAATCCAAGGTTCAAGAAAATGCAAGTTCACACAAAGCCTCTTACCAGAGCACAATGATCTCTGCTGTTTCGGTTAGTTAATTCTGTCACAGTGCTAGTAATACTAGGCCCTAATAACAGCTCCCTCTGATCAAGGTAGCATTGATGGATTTCATTTAGCAGTTGCCGGTACCTAGACAAAGAGGAGAGTTAGGAAGCATCCGCCTTCACAGGAAGGTTTAATCTTAGAGCTATTAACTTATTGCTGCTTTAAATAGTAAAAACTTATGCATTCTTATGGCTGATGTGACAAATTTGTGTCTGGGAGGAACCCGTCTAGACTGAGAGCGTGGTTTTCTTTAACACTATAAGACGAACTTCCCACATCTCTCTAGGGCATTTCCCCAAACTTGGGTCTCCTGCTGTTTTTTTGGACTACAACTCCCATCATCCCTGACAACTGGTCCTGCTAGCTAGGGATGATGGGAATTGTAGTCCAACAACAGCAGGAGACCCAAGTTTGGGAAACCCTGCTCTAGGGCCACGTGCCACAAGGGACAGCAGGGGTCTTATTCCTTTTACATAAAGGTAAAGGGACCTCTGACCACTAGGTCCAGTCTTGACCGACTCTGGGGTTGCGGCACTCATCCTGCTTTACTGGCCGAGGGAGCCGGCGTACAGCTTCCGGGTCATGTGGCCAGCATGACTAAGCCACTTCTGGCGAACCAGAGCAGCACACGGAAACGCCATTTACCTTCCCGCTGGAGTGGTACCTATTTATCTACTTGCACTTTGACGTGCTTTTGAACTGCTAGGTTGGCAGGAGCAGGGACCAAGCAATGGGAGCTCACCCCATCGCGGGGATTCGAACTGCTGACCTTCTGATCCCTTCTGATCGGCAAGTCCTAGGCTCTGTGGTTTAACCCACAGCGCCACCCTCGTCCCTTATTCCTTTCATAGTTGCATTTTTTAAAAATACATTTTGGTAGATAAAGCTTGTCATGCAGGTGTGAGATAAGTGACACATACTGAAATTTCCTCTTCAATTATTAAATATACAGAAGATCGATCTACCTTTGCCCTTGGCCACCTTCTCTCTTTCTGTCCCCCAAAAAGAAAAACCTACTGTAAGTAGAAAAGGAATTGGTGATTCTACTGTTACAACACACCTTATGCTGGCCCCTGATATATCAGAGGAAGACTAAATCGACTTAATATTTCTGTATCAGACTCAATATTTCCAAGCACAAAACACAATCCTTGCCATTGACTTAGTTTCTGCATACTCACTCTGGCATCTTCTCAGACCGCTGCTCGATTTGCTCAATAAGTGTCTAAGGAAACAAGAAGAAAAAAAATTGAGAGAATTCTGATGCTTCCCTTACACAGGGATATTAGAAACATTCAAGTACAGTGGTACCTCTAGTTACGAACTTAATTCGTTCTGCAGGTCCGTTCTTAACCTGAAACTGTTCTTAACTAGAGGCATGCTTTCGCTAATGGGGCCTCTTGCTGCTGCTGTGCCACCAGCGCAGATTTCTGTTCTCATCCTGGGGCAAAGTTCTCAAGTCGAGGTAACTCTTCCAGGTTCATGGAGTTTGTAACCTGAAGCATTTGTAACCTGAGGTGTTTGTAACTCGAGGTACCACTGTAGTCAGTCTGCTGGCCGTTTTCCTTTTTCTAAAGAACTTGCAGCACACAGTGAATATGAGAGTAATTTATACTTCTAGGCTTCTTCCAAACCATAGGCACACACAATAGTATCCTCAAGAACTGGATCAGGGATTTGAAGACTACAAGCAATGTCGTAGTGAACATATGTGTAAGATGTTACACTGTTACACTATAAGACTTAGAGTTTCCCAAACTTGGGTCTCCAGCTGTTTTTGGACTACAATTCCCATCATCTTTGAGCACTGGTCTTGCTAGCTAGCGATGATGGGAGTTGTAGTCCAAAAACAGCTGGAGGCTCAAGTTTGGGAAACCCTGCATTATAAGCGTTTGCGCATGATTCAATAGTGTACTGTACAACATAGAAATTCCACAAAGGTGACCAACCCTTCATTATGAGCATATCTTTGAGTACCCCTTCCATCTAACATAGTTTGGGAACTTACTCTGACTTTGGGTGCAGCAGCTCTGAACTTCACATAAAATAACGTGAAGGCATTGTCTGAATTTGGTACAGCTGAAGGGTCCTGAAAGAAAAGAGAGAGAAAGAAATGTCATTCGCAATATGAGCTTACTAAACAATAAACTATTACACAGTGACTGCAAAAACTCCATGCACTGTAAAGGTAAAGGTAAAGGTAAAGGTAAAGGTAAAGGGACCCCTGACCATTAGGTCCAGTCATGACCGACTCTGGGGTTGCAGCGCTCATCTCGCTTTATTGGCCGAGGGAGCCGGCGTACAGCTTCCGGGTCATGTGGCCAGCATGACTAAGCTGCTTCTGGCAAACCAGGGCAGCGCACGGAAATGCCGTTTACCTTCCCGTCGGAGCAGTACCTATTTATCTACTTGCACTTCGTGCTTTTGAATTGCTAGGTTGGCAGGAGCAGGGACCGAGCAACGGGAGCTCACCCCGTCGCGGGGATTTGAACCGCCAACCTTCTGATCGGCAAGTCCTGGGCTCTGTGGTTTAACCCACAGCGCCACCCGCGTCCTTCCATACACTGTACTGCCATGCATATAACTAGATGCCACTGGGAAAGGAGGACACAGAAGTAGTAAACTGTGTGCCCAAGGAAAATATAAGTGGCATGCAGACCTCTTCAGAAAAACAGCCCTCTAGGCAGCCTGCCCAGCCAGGTTTAATTTGTGAAATTCGCATCCTTCTCGTTTGGGAAATTCACATCCATTCCAGGCAGCTGAGCAGTGAGTGACCTCAATGTGGAAGCCCAGTTAAAGTATTAGCATATTCCCCCTAGGCTGATCAGAGGCTGAGGTGCCGTCTCCATTGTACAATTCTCTCCTGGTCAAAGAAAATACATACAAATTCTCCCTTTTGCATATCTTCTACAGTCCTGCCACCTCTCTCCCTAAAATAGGTTTGTTGACATTCTAATGAGTCACCCCAAACTCTTACAGCCTGCAAGATTGCATCTTCACTGGATTCATGGAATCACAGAATCTTTAAAGAGTTGGAAGGGATCCCGAGAGTCACCCCCTGCAATGCAGGAATCTCAGCTAAAGCATCCATGACAGATGGCCATCCAACATCTGCTGAAGGAAGGGGACTCCACAACCTTTCATGTTCAATGGATTGTTGAGGAACAAACACATTGTTCAAGTTATTTGCACACCACAGAAGTCCATACATCATACAAGTGTGTGTTGGATAAGACAACTATTAAATCTGCCAAACACCCAACATGCTGTTTCAGAATGTAAAAGTGCAGTGAAGAATCACAATAAGAAAGGTAAATTATTTGGGAGATATTCCCAAGATATTTTAGTTCAAAAGAAACACCTACTCATTATTGGTTCTTCCAACTTACCCTTTTAATGAACTGGTTTGTGAGGTTTTGTAGTGTATTCACAGTGTATGTTTTCATGAGGTGCATAGCTCTTGAAAGACATTGTTTGGACTTTGCAAAATACACAGGATAATCCCTAAAGTTTGGCTGGAAAATAAGAAAAAAAATAACATTTTAAGCAAAAGCTAAGAAAAAGTGAATTGGAATGGACACAACACATCTTCATCTTTGAACTGAACAAGGTTATTTCTGTCTTGCACTAAATACACATGTTTTAAGATTCAGGAATAACACTATTTATCCCAGGAAAAAGCAAACACTCTTGTATCAGCAGACTTGGTGTCCCAAAAGAAAAGAGATGGACTGAAAGGGAATGATATGAAGCACACTGCCTTGAAATATGCAACAGAATGAGGATCAAACGCAGATCCTCTTAGGAAACTAACCATTAAGGCTGGCAGAGGTTTGTGTGAAGAAGTTAATAAGTCCACATTCTATACTGTAATGGTTCTAGGGGGTTGCTCATGCGTAAGTCGTCACCACCTGGCTGAGTTACCTGGTGAACCCTTTCTGTCTGGACAGCCACCCATCCGTGGCTGTCTCAATCGCTGGCAGAATCTGTGAGTGGGAGTTTCTTGAACTTCTTCCAGCAAAGAAGTTCTTTGACGCCAAGTCTCCGCCTACTCTCCCTGCGCGGAAGTCTTCTGTGCAGGTTGGGTGTGGGCAGCGGAGGACCCGTGCTCTCCCCGCTGGTCTCCGGCGAGGAGTCCTGGAGCCCCCTCACTGATTCCCTCCTCTGCCCCCCTTCTCCACTGGTGTTGCGCTGATTTCCTTCCCCAGCAGATGGGGGTTCCTGCTGGGACCCTCTCCGCCATCCCTCTGGAGCCCTCTCTCCTCCTCTGGCTCCGATGGCAGTTCCCTGACATATACCAAGGGAATTGTATTCAGAAGTTGTGTGATTGTGCTAGGGGGATGTAGAGGAGGGGAAAGAAGAGAAGAAATGTTTGTTAATTCCTCCTCCTTCTCCTTTCTATAGCCTATCTCATGAAAAGCTGCTCTGAATGTTGGGGAAACCTCTGTAACAGCATGGGAGACGGCATTGGGATCTACAGAGGAATTAGGAATTAGAATACCCGCTGGGGCAAAGTCACTTCCATCTACAGAATGAAGTGTAGGGATTTATTCCATAAGGATTGTCACGGAAAGCATGAGGTCCCTTTTCCAGTTCTGTCACTGGATTTCCTCAATTTAAAAACCCATGGGAAACAGACTTGTGCACCACGAAGTAATGTAAACAGGGACAAAAAAACTGAGCCCAACTTACATGCGATGAAATATATGCAATACAATCATCAAGTTTAGCCAGCATAGGGATGAAACCATCACTGTTTACTGACAATGTAGGGGAATTCAGTTTCTTGAAGAGAGAAAAATAACATGTGATAGAAGTATCAGTAAGAAAAACAACAAAAGAAATCTGCATTCAGTACTATTCATTACAAGTCTTCCAATAATTAAAAGAACAATCAAGGAAACTAACATTAAGGACAAGTATTTCATCCAGTCATGTCCGATGCCTCAAGTGATGAGCATCTGGGTGGCTGCATGTTCTCCACCCCTGATATATAGGGTTAGATTCAGAGTTAGAAAACAGAAATCAATGAGACTTAGGTTAGTCATGACTAATTTAAGTCCAATTGATTTCAGTGGGTCTACTATAAATACGACTAAGGCTCGTGTCACACTTTAAACCAAACCATGGTTTAGTGCAGACATAGGCAAACTCCAGCCCTCCAGATGTTTGTGACTACAATTCCCATCATCCCTGACCACTGGTCCTGTTAGCTAGGGATGATGGGAATTGTAGTCCCAAACATCTGGATGGCCGGAGTTTGCCTATGCCTGGTTTAGTGTAAGTGTATGAGTCCAGTCCAACTGCTGCTGCACTTCCATGAGCTAAGCCATGGTTTGGCTTTGCATTATTGTTCGAGCCAGAGCTTACTGTTTGTCTTTTCGTTAGTTACAGCTTGTAGTTTGTCTGCAGTGAGACAAATCATGAGCTCAGGTTGGGGTAAGGTTTTTCCCCCCAAGTGAAAAGAACACTCTATTGCTGTCAGCCCACTCTGCACATTCAAGCTAAGGTACGGGTTGGTGTAACATTATTCCAAGATGCAACCCATAATATTTTTCTTTTTAAACATCCTCAGAATAAGTTTCTTCTCATCAGCCCATGGAACATAAATGCATTTCAAAATTATTTTCCTCAAATATCACCCAGGATGCTCTATATTAATACTCTCAAACTGCAGCAACAAAAGTTCAATGAACATGGCAAACGGTGCCCAGAGTTGGGACCCTTACCTAGTTCCTTACTATTTATACTCATCAATATCTGCTTACTTACTGTAAATTGGTTTAAAATGTTTTAAGTAAGCATTTTCCTATGCGGAATTTCCCGAACTTTCAACATAATTGTCTTTTGGCATAGTCACAGCATCAAGAAACATGAATAATGGTGGACCATTCAATAAATTGCAGTAAATTTATAGCCCCATCACATACTGATCATTTATTGCATGTAACTGTATGCATATTTTATATTTGATTTCACCCTCATAACAAGAGAGAGTGACTGGTTTAGGGTCAGCCACTGAGCTTTAATCTGAGTGGCGATCCAAACCTTGGTTTCACTGGCCCCAGTTGACACTCAACTCACTGCTATTAACTTCGGTTGCTGCATTTCCTGAAGTAATATAATTATTTGTAATTGTATTATGATTAAACAACCTTCAGGCCCATTCTATAGGTTATCATTACAGTGGTACCTCAGGTTAAGTACTTAATTCGTTCCAGAGGTCCGTTCTTAACCTGAAACTGTTCTTAACCTGAAGCACCACTTTAGCTAATGGGGCCTCCCACTGCCGCTCTATTTCTGGGTTAGCGGAGTCTGTAACCTGAAGCGTATGTAACCTGAAGCGTATGTAACCTGAGGTACCACGGTATTAATGTTCTTATTGAAATTAGTCAGTTATTCTATAATGCCCTGGCCAAAGAATCTGCACTTGACAACAGTTGGGCCTAATAAACAACATTTCTCCAGTGCCCCATGGAAATTTCCTACTTCCTTGTTTTTGAAGACCAAACATAGACAGAGGCTTAAAACCACTTTAACAGAACAATCTTATGCATGCTCACGTAGAATAAAGTTCGGTTCAATTCCATGTACACTTACTACAGGATTTTAACATAAGAATGATAATTACTAATCAGAGCATGCGACTCTTTAAAGAGTCTCTAGAAAGACATGACTCTAAAGTGGAAAAAGTTTTTTGGTCTTTTTGTGTGTGTTTCAAAACAATTACTTACCGTATTAATATTTTCCAATTCATTAAAATATGACAGTTTCTGCTGGATATTTTCTGCCAGGTCCACAAGCTCTGACTGTTCAAGGAGAAATATAAATTATTTTTAGAGGCAGGTGAAAACATGGAGATGCACTGTATGTCAGGAGAGGACAACCTGTGAGCTGATTATACTAAAACAATTACATACGTTTTGTTACATTTTACTTGCATATAAAGGTATAAGGTGAACTTGGTGAATCAACTATTTCTATTAGAATACGCTTACATCTGAAGCCATTTGCTACAGTGGGCATTCATATATTTAGGTTAGAAAGCATAAATTGAGTTTAAAACCTGGAACTTTAGGTCAGACCTTTTTCTGGTCCAATTTAAGTCTGATATCACCCTATTAAAAAAGTTACGCTCTGCCAGGATATAATCCGTTCTAGAAAGGGTCCACTGCTCAGAAGAAAAGATAAAACCCTAGCTTGTCAGATGATCTTCTTGCCACACATCCCTTGTTTCCTTTACAACTGGTTATCATAGGAATTGTAAAGACTAAGAACTGTTCACTGTCTGCTTTTTTCCTCTTCCCTCCCCATCATTTTTCCTTTTATGTATCATGCCTTTTGGCTAACTGTGTTTAGCCTTTTGGGCTAAAGAGCAGGATAAAAAAGCTTGCAATAAATAAATAAACAATGCAGCTACAGGAAGCGGAAGTGTTTTTCTAACTAAGTATGAATTTACCTGCTCTTTCAATAGCTGTTCGCAGGCTTCATGCAGCGTTCCTGTCTTGGTGGAAACAAAGAGATATTGCTTCTGTAATGACTCCAAGTGCTCAAGGGCACTGTTGACATCACTCAAGATAGAATCGCATTGCTCCTCAAATCCAGACAAGTAAGCTCTTGTCTGCCTAGAGAAATCAGAACACAACAGTTACATACAGGCACACATTTATCCTTTGAACTGATAGAAAGATTCAGGATAATAGCACGGGCAACCTGTGTAGCTGAACCTATACTCTACAGACAAGCTTCCGAGTGATCAGGTTAACGAGTGGCTATCTAAGCTATCTAACCTTTTGCGCAGAAACCGGTCAACATCTGCTGGAAGCCAACACATAGCTTATTACAATCAAGGCCTGGCGGAACATACATTACAGAACAATACCAAACTCCTTTTCAACTTCTATACTTGAAGACCGTACTTCATGGTACATAGAACAATTCAGGACAAAATACGTAGTTTGGGTATTGCTCTGGAGAGCCTTGAAGTATTTGATGAAAACTACATACACCAAACAATTAAGCAGCGGCGTTTTATGACCACGAAAAACAGTGTTCGTCTCCTCACACTCCGAGACCCTGTTCTCCGGAGGCCCTAGGGATAGCTATTTCTTATGGATTTTGTGCCAATTACCTAAAAAACCTACTAATTCCTTCCCAACGAAGAGCTTTTATGCTTTCCCCTCTGCAGTGGCCACAGGTAAAGGTAAAGGGACCCCTGACCACTAGGTCCAGTCGTGGCCGACTCTGGGGTTGCAGCGCTCATCTCGCTTTAGTGGCTGAGGGAGCCAGCGTACAGCTTCCGGGTCATGTGGCCAACATGACTAAGCCGCTTCTGGCGAACTAGAGCAGCGCGCGGAAATGCCGTTTACCTTCCCGCCAGAGCGGTACCTATTTATCTACTTGCAGTTTGACGTGATTTCGAACTGCTAGGTTGGCAGGAGCAGGGACCGAGCAACGGGAGCCCACCCCATCACAGGGATTCGAACCGCTGACCTTCTGATCGGCAAGTCCTAGGCTCTGTGGTTTAACCAACAGCGCCACCCGCGTCCCATGACCACAGGTAGATACTCACAAATTTCTTATCAAGTCCGCCTGTGTGCCTGCAATCAGGGAGTACCAGATTCACTGGACCATATTCTTTTGGACTGTCCTTTGCACAGCAAACTCCACAAACAGATGCTGAGCAAGAAGTTAGACCTGCGACCCACGGCTCTGAGAAAGCCAAACGAGGTTCCTCCTAGCGGATAGGGACAAGGAAGTTACTGCCTCAGTGGCAGTAATTTCCATTTTACCCAGAAGGCTTCTTAATGAATCATCCCTCTAGGGAATAGACAGGGTGAAGCAGAACAACCGAGTGCATTGTGACCCTCGACAGCCTCACTCCTGTCCCTTTTAAATTTATCCCACTGATTTGAAATATCTTAACCTGTAATGCCAATAAAGGTATTGTATTGTATTGTATTGTATTGTATTGTATTGTATTGTATTGTATTGTATTGTATTGTATTGTATTGGTGTGGAACAGGAGGAGGATGAAAACGTAGGCATAGCACACACCAAAAGCACACAGGCAAGGCAGGACATTCTCATAGGATGTTTGGCAAGTTGCCACTGTTGAATGCTATGCCTTGATATTCACAATGCAACCAGTGGGGTGGGGAGGCATATATACCTGTATTTAGCCCCTTCATCTTGATCCATCTGCGTATGGAGTTGATCAAACCATGAGAAGAACTAGAGCAAAGAAGGGAAGAGATTACTTAGGATGCTCTGGGAGAATGGCATCAATGGCATTTGGGCTGATGAAATGGGCTTATTAGGAAATATAATCCAGTGTATTGCAACAGTAGCACTGGTGGTAGAGAGAGGAGTCACTGGGTGATTCCTGTCCATGCTTCCTTACAGGACGGCAGAATTCAGAAGGTCTATTCCTAAGGTTAAAAAGTCCCTCCCAATTCTATGATTCATTCCTTTGCAATTACACAGAGGGGATAATAAAATACTCTATTTAAAAAATAAAATAAAAGCAACTGTCGGACAAAAAAGGAGGTCCGCAGTGTTCCCATCACCAGCCACTCTCACCCAGCCCACTTCTCCTTTAGAAACTGACAACCTGTACAATGTCACCAAGTTAAGCATTATGGTCCAGCTTCTCTTCCTGGCCAAGTACAGGCACCTCTGAATAGGGAGAGGGACACAGACAGGCCTCAGAGAAGGAAGAATAAAGCAGACATGCACAAGCATCTAAAGACAAAAGCCCAGCCAGAATTTTTGCCTATGTATTAAATAACATCACATTTAACACCTTACATTTTGCATTTGGAATAAGAGAAGGCTTGATTTTTATGTTTTGTTTCACCTGCTGTGCTGTTTCGATTCTTTCATTTTCCATACGCAACATGGAAAACCCTTTCAAGAGGATGTCCTCTGTGGATTCTGGCACTGTTGCTGTCAATGTTACGGTTAATGATTGCTGACCAAGACTGCTAAAATCTTCAATAGGAAGCTAGACACATATAAAAAATAAAAATGAATGAGTTGAATGCCTTAAACTGTTGTTTTAAAACTAGTTTCTTCATTACTTACTTCCCCCCACTGAATGTTATAACACACAGTATCCTTCATTCAAAACCGGATCAGAATGCTATTATGTCAAAATTGCTCATTTAAACAGAAACAAATGCAACAGATAGCTTTTACACCCTTTTCTTTTCTTTTCTTTTCTTTTCTTTTCTTTTCTTTTCTTTTCTTTTCTTTTCTTTACAACTGGATGCATCTGGAGTTCTGTAGCTCTGTTGTGCTCCACTGGAAGTTCCACTGGAACTCCAAAGCTACAGTTTAACTTATTGATCTGTAAGCTAATATAATATACTCTGTACTGGTGTCCAAAATCATAAACAGCTGGTGGTAGAGAGAGGAGCCACTGGGTCATTCCTGGTGTGGGGGCCACCCCTGTCCATGCTTCCTAACTGGATGGCATGGCAACATGGGACGGTCAGAATTCCACTTGGAAGAGGACACGCCTGCCAACATTTCTGCAGGATGCGCTTAGTACAGATTTATGAATGAGCACCCCAACTGAATGAGCACCCCAACTGAGGGACGCGGGTGGCGCTGTGGTCTAAACCACAAAGCCTAGGCCCTAGGGCTTGCCAATCAGAAGGTCGGCGAATCCCCATGACGGAGTGAGTTCCCGTTGCTCAGTCTCTGCTCCTTGCCAACCTAACAGTTCGAAAGCATGTCAAAGTACAAGTAGATAAATAGGTACCACTCTGGCGGGAAGGTAAACAGCGTTTCCGTGTGCTGCTCTGGTTCGCCAGCAGTGGCTTAGTCATGCTGGCCACATGACCCAGAAGCCATACACTGGCTCCCTCGACCAGTAAAGCGAGATGAGCACCGCAACCCCAAACAATTCTAAATCCAGAGTTATGATTAAAGCATTGTTTGAAATGTGGGGCAATTTTTAATGGAGGTGTTCCATCACCTCTATGCACAGCCCGAATTGTAAGGTGATCAGGAGCGAGTCAGGTGAGGTTTTCACATACCCGAATCAGATTGTGCCATTAATGGGATGTTGAGTTACAACTCCCTAAAGTCCAGAGCTGTTCTACAGACTTGGGTGCTGCAAAATGCTGCATTTTGCCAGTTAAAATAAAGCGACTGCTGCTTTTTAAGAAAAAAAGCAAAACCTAGCTCAGGGACCTTTACCTGGGAACACATGGAATAAATGTATTTGGGATCAGGCTGCAAATCAATTAATATGGAAGATAGGCAGCCCTGACTGAAAGCTGTTGGAGCCCCTTACACTAACATGTCACAAAGACATACAAGCCATCACGAATATCGTCTCTGTTGCTGCACATCTAGTCACCAATCTCTGGCACTTTATTCTCACAGTTGTGAATAGCATGCAGCTTCAGATCAAGGACACTGACATGGCGACTTGCATAGCTCCACCATATGCCAAACAATTCCCATGGCTTTCTCAGCTGCTCTCCCCCAAAAAACCTCTCCTCTGCCCTTGATACACTGATGGCATCTTTGGCATCCTGAAGCCACAGACAAGAGGCAGTGGAGAAGCTCTACCAGGACTTTAACAACTGACACTCTCCACCACTGCTGGATTTACGTATAGTGGTACCTCGGGTTAAGAACTTAATTCGTTCTGGAGGTCCATTCTTTACCTGAAACCGTTCTTAACCTGAGGTACCACTTTAGCTAATGGGGCCTCCCACTGCTGCCGTGCGATTTCTGTTCTCATCCTGAAGCAAAGTTCTTAACCTGAGGTACTATTTCTGGGTTAGCGGAGTCTGTAACCTGAAGCGTCTGTATCCTGAAGCGTCTGTAACCCGAGAAACCACTGTATAAGCTAAGCAAGCTGTAGCTTAGGGCCCCTCTCTTGCCCCCCCCCCACAAAAAAGGGTAAAAAAACCTGGATGTACATATCCAAAATATAAGATAAAAAACAAATACAGTGGTACCTCGGGTCACATATGCTTCAGGTTACATATGCTTCAGGTTACAGACTCCGATAACCCAGAAATAGTGCTTCAGGTTAAGAACTTTGCTTCAGGATAAGAACAGAAATCGTGCTCTGGCGGCACAGCAGAGGCTCCATTAGCTAAAGTGGTGCTTCAGGTTAAGAACAGTTTCAGGTTAAGAACGGACCTCTGGAACGAATTAAGTACTTAACCCGAGGTACCACTGTAAAATAAAGCCTACATATCACAACAGTGGCAAATGGCCTTAGATACCCATTAGGTCCATAAATTACCATATAACATATATTCAACAGAAGAAACAGTGACAATTTGTTGTTGACAAAGGACAGCTGGACATATAAAGGGCCCCATTACCTTCAGTAGCTTAGGGCCTCATCAAACCTAAATCCAGCCCTGCTCTCCACCCCATTGATCTGAATCTAGCGCAGTCCACAAAGCAAGTATCCTCTCTGGACCCTACTAGGCAACTACATAATGAACATAGAAGTACCACTTAACGTTGGAAAACTAGGGGCTGCTATGCGCTTCCAACTTCCACCCAGAACACATCCCAAAAACCATTGTCTACAGCCAAACCTTGAGATACAACAGGCTCTGTTCTGATCTGTCAGACCGAGACTCCCTATTAAAGGATTTACACCACACATTTCTACCAAACACAGCCAATGAACTGACAAAGCAGATCAAAAAGGCCAGACTGATACACAGGAATAACCTGCTACAGGTCCAGAAAAGAAAGTGACAGATCATTACTTGCTGACTACCTGCATCTCCTAGTTAAAACCACTCCAACATATCATCAAGGACCTACATATCCAGGACAGTGAAATGCCCCTCTCAAAGGCCTTGGGTGGCAGGCCTGCTCTTGCTAACAGACAGCCTAGGCAGTTAACTAAAACCACTTATCACCAGCAACAACAGCAAACACCACATCTACTCTCATAGCACTATTAAAAAGTTAAAGGGACCCCTGACCATTAGGTCCAATTGTGGACGACTCTGGGGTTGCAGCGCTCATCTTGCTTTATTGGCCGAGGGAGCCAGCGTACAGCTTCCGGGTCATGTGGCCAGCATGACTAAGCCACTTCTGGCGAACCAGAGCAGCAGTTTACCTTCCAGCCGGAGCGGTACCTATTTATCTACTTGCACTTTGACGTGCTTTTGAACTGCTAGGTTGGCAGGAGATGGGGAAGAAATGGGAGCTCACCCCATCGCGGGGATTCGAACTGCCGACCTTCTGATCAGCAAGTCCTAGGCTCTGTGGTTTAGACCACAGCGCCACCCGCGTCCCGATAACACTATTATAGAACTAATAAAGTCAGCTACAACATCAGCGTTTCATGCACTTGCATGTCTCCCAATGCAACAAAAACGATCATCTGTCAGTAATGCTCTTTTGCATTACTAAGACAAACAGACTAGTCTCTGCACACAGAAGAATCAATGGGCACGAATTGAAAGCAGGAGATCTATCATGGCATTTTGGTCCAAATAGAGGCAAGGTTTGCTGTTCCACTACTCCTGCTAATTCACTAAGCAATGATGAGGATGTTTCTACATGGACCTCACTCCAGGTATCTGATGAAGTGGTCTAGTCCACAAAAGTGTATGACGTAATAAATTTTGTAAGACTTCTAGGTACCCAAGACTTTGGTTCTTTTTACCTTGCTAACACTGTAAATCACTTGGAGACATAAGTTTGTGCCTGGAAAAATGCTGGAACCCACTCTAGGCTCCTGGGAAACAGTGGACTATAAAGTAAACAAGCGACACAGCACAGCCATCCCCACAGCCTTCCTATCTGTAATATTTGCAACCATACCTTCCTCCAAGAAGCTCATGGTGGTGTATATGAATTTGAACCATTTTTATTCTCACAACAACTTTCTGAGGTAGGTTAGGTTGAGAGTGTATTACTTGCTCAGTGCACAAAACAATACATAAATTCCTTTTGCTTTTTAGAAAAAGTGGCACCTGGATTCTGAGCAGAAAAGCGGCAGAGGCGAGAGAAGAGGCTAACCTTTTCTCCACCGGCAGTTTTCCCTGCTCCACGTTGCCGGATGTATGCATCTGAGGGCAGGTCCTTTTTTTTTTTGGCAGAGTGCCCACACTTCACTATTTTTCTATATACTTCTAAACACAGATAAATAAATACCAGCCTTGCAGGGCTTACAAAGATGTTTTTTCTATCAAACTCCTCTGTTCAAAATTTCAAAAAATTTGAGAGGGGGAGTGAGAGAGAGAATGAATTTTAATTCTATTCATGTTTAATTGTTTTTAATTATTGAGTCCCCTCCTCCAATGCTTTTCGCTATTCTTTAGCTATTTCTTATTTTATTATTGAGTCCCTCTCAGGCTCATCACATATCACAGCCTGAGAGGGGAGGACCAATATGAGATGACTGGACCCTCTTCAAAGAACTCTCCCTAACTGGTGTTCGGCTTAGCATTTATTCTCAGGACACCAAAGAATAGCAATTGGCTGGGGAATTAATTAGCAAGTGAAGTCAGAGCAGCAAAAGACAAGCACCATCCCTATAAATGCATGGCAAATGTACTGGATACATAAATTGTTCAGACTGTGGCAGGAATCCAGCTGTAGCAGCTGTAGAAGGAGAAGAGAACAGGGGGTGAAGAAGGAGCTATGGGTGGAGGGCAGGGTGGATAAAAATCAATGATTTTTTAAAATTTAAATTGGATTTTTAAAATAAAATGCTTTAGGAGGAAAAATCTTTCTAAAGATAGTTTTCTATTTAAGTTTCATTATAGTCCAAAGGCTATTCATCAGGAAATGAGGATTTGTTTTAAGTTTTTCATGTGTGCTAAAACTCAGTCTACGTTTTTTGTTTTTGTTTAAATGCATCAGTTAACAAACATGGATACACATGCTATAATGTTACTGCTTTAGTTAAATAAATTGTTTAAATTGTTATTAAGGAAATAACACCCTTCCAATAAAGTACAGCAGAAAAGTTGTCCAAATATAAACAGTTAACTTATTAAACCTCACAATAATTTCATAATTATCTGTCTATGTATTTGTAATAGTACGATCAAATGAGTAATTTTTGAAATAACTGTAAAAACAACTCTGAAAATTTATTATTCCAAAAATGAAACCTACATCTGGTTATAAATATTAAGATCATACCAGCAAGAATGAGACTTTCTGTAAAAAATATACGTATGTGATTTAAATCAAGTCTTACTGACAAGTGATTTAAATTGTGATTTAAATCAAATCCACCCTGGTGGAGAGAGACCCTCCCATCCTCTGGACCCCCTGGGAAACTCAACAAACCTGCTGCACCTGGAAGTGTGGAGAGTGCAACTGAATGGGACACAGCTGTGAGCAGCCGGAGGAAGGACCAGCCACCTTGGGTCTGCCCATAAAAAGTAAGGCTAGAGTGAGAGGAACTTTTCTCATTGTAAGATTTCTGTGGGTGAGCTGGAGGGTGTGTCAGAAGGAAAGTGAAGTGATGTTGATTTATAGATATTAGTAACTTTGTATTAATGTAACACTACATGTACAGTGGACGCTCGGGTCGCAAACATGATCCGTGCAGGGTGCACGTTCGCGTCCTGCAGCTGCGCATCTGCGTCTGCACACCCGCCGAAACCTGGAAGTAACCCGTTCTGGTACTTGCAGGTTTCGGCAGTCCGTAACCCAAAAAAAACACAACCTGAAGGGTCTGTAACCCAAGGTATGACTGTAATGTAATGTTGTTGCTTCAGTTTTCCGTTTACCGCTTGGAGACATTTGTAATACATTAAGTAGTATAAAAATTAAATATTCGTGGGATTGAGTGTAGGTATGTTTGAACACTTTTAAGGACTGTATTAAATGGATGTATGTTTGTATATTTGTAATATATGTGTATTAAAAATTCTTTTTAATAAATAATAAAAATTTTAAAATTAAGTAATCCATCAATCACCCAACACTCATGGTGAAATGTGGCACAACCTTTCAGTGTAACCAAATGAAACCTTATTACACAGCATGACAGAAATCTGTGGTTTTATCAAGACAAGTTGTTTGCAGCTTGCTGTGGTTAACGACCATTTTCACAAAATGCATACCTGAATTGGAGAGGGTTGAACTCGATGACCCTTCCCACTCTATAATTCTATGATTCTGATTCTATGAAAATGCACCTTCTGTACCATGAAAATATACTATTATTATTATTACCACTATTAAAATGAACTCTCCCTAATTTAGGTGCCAGGCAAAAACATTCCTCTTCAACTAGGCTTCTGGCTGGTTCACATCTTATGTTCTTTAAAATGTGTTTGTAGGAGAAACACCAGATTTAGGGAGGGGAGGGCAGTTCCCCCGCATAGAGTGCAAGATTGAGAAGATCTATAACTGATAAGATCCATTTTGGGGTTGCTGATTCAAATATTACCCAAGGCTACCCTTCATCTTCCGATGAAGGACAGCATAGCAATTTAATAAATATTATTAGTAATAATGATGTTAGCAGACAGAGCTGCCCCCCCCCAACTTTCACCACCTTGTGGCAGCATGTGTGTAGGGTTGCTGCCTTTGGTTGGGCAAAATACAGGAAGGTAAAAGGTAATTTGTCCCTTCGGGCAAAATACAGGCCAGGTGTGTTGAGGGGGAGGGGGAAATGGGGGGGCTTAAAAATTACCTTTTACCTTCCTGTATTTTAACATATAGAATAAAGAGAACAAGAAGAACATAGGTTTTAAGAAGATTGGAAAATGTTTACTGAATATATGGAGGTAAATTGTTTACACTTTAAAACGCTGGTAGCCTTAAGATAAATTCAACAGGGTAAATAAGTTTTGATGGATGTAAACAATGGAATACTGAATGGTTTAGCTTATGTAGAATATGCAGGGATTTATGATATGCAAACTGAACCACGGAGAGAGAAGGAAAGTAATTGGTTTAAGGTTGTTTAGATGACTATTCTAAAAATAAAAATTACACACACACACACACACACACATATATATATATATGAATAGTCATCTAAACAACCTTAAACCAATTACTTTCCCCCTTTTCTCTCAGTGTTCAAGTTGCATATCATAAATCCCTGCAGAGAGAGAGAGTAGTTTCTGCACTGGGCAAAACAATTTATGTAGAAGGTAAGATAGATAGCTTATGTAAAATATGCAGGGATTTATGATATGCAAACTGAACCACGGAGAGAGAAGGGAGATTTTATATATATATATATATATATGCTTTCGTAGATTTTCACGGGTACAGGAATGCAGGTTTTGGTGTCCTCGGGTGTCTTCCCGTGTAAAAGTTGGGGTGTCTAGGCGACGTTTCGACGAGGTCTCACTCGTCATCTTCAGGCTGGTGCTTTCGGCTTCTTGTTACTGGAACAGAGCAGGATCTCAGTGTTTGAGTTCCTATAAATACTGTAGAGGGGGTGTGGTGTATAGCCTCCAATGTTCTGGGCAGAGAAACGTCGCCTAGACACCCCAACTTTTACACGGGAAGACACCCGAGGACACCAAAACCTGCATATATATATATATATATATATATATATATATACACACACACACACACACACACACACACATACAGAGTGTATATATATAATATACATATGCATATATATGTATGTATGTATGTATGTATATATATATATATATATATATATGTATACACACACATTCACACACAGTTTGTGTGTGTGTGTGTGTGTGTGTCTGTGTGTCTGTGTATACACGCACACATACACAGACTAGATGTAGATATAGATATATTGCTTTGCCCGGGACAGAAACGACTTCAAAGCAATCCGTTGCAATGGTCAAACCGAAGCTTATCTTGAGTTTAAACTTTGCAGCAAGCATGTTGGAAGGAAAAATCCTCCCTCTGCCTGCTGAATTTCTGCCTGCCAGGAGGAGGAGGAGGAGGATAAACGTGGAAAACCAGAAAAAGAGGAAGGGGAAAGAGGGGGAAAGAGAGAGAGCGAGAGCGCGCACCACTTTCTGCCCCTCTTCCTCGGAGCTTTTCCCTCCGCGGAGGTTCGTGGCCCCACGGAAGCGCCGCCTCTCCCGCTTCCCGGCCCGCCCGGGACCCTCCGCTCACCTCAGCCGGGGCGGGCAGGCAAGGCAGCGCTTCCCGCAGCTCCAGCACCGCCTCCTGCTGCCGCTCGGTCAGGGGCGCCAGGGGCCTCAGGGGCCTCTCCCACAGGCTCAGCCGCTCCCGGGCTTCGCTGGGCAGCTCGGCCGCCATCCCGCCCCCGCCGCTGGGCTTTTCCTTCTCCCCGGAACTCTAACGCTGCCCGGAATCGTTTCCGAGGGGGTGAGGGACGCAGGGCAGCGGAGGACGCGTCACTTCCGCCTCCGGCAGGAAGCGGCTGGCAAAGCCTGGGTCCTCTAGACTCAAGAGAAAAGGTAGACTGAACTCGCCAGCCGACTTCCGGGGTCCGTAGAAAGAAACGCGCAGAACGCGTGACGCTTCAGTTACCCAGCTTGCAAAATGTTTAAATGGGTTTAAATTTAAGCGGGTTTCTGGGGTTTAAATGGGTTTAAGCGGGTTTCTGGTGTTAACAGGACGTTGCTTCTCTCCCCCAGAGCAAAAGTGGGGAATTGCCCATTTTATTTTGATTATTTCGCGCTTTTATGTTGTGTTTTTATCTTGAGAGCTGCAGGTATAGGGTGATGTAATAATAATAATAATAATAATTTTAAAAAACCAAAATGTTAAGGTGCCTCTGACTGGGTACCAGTGTTGGAGCTGAACCTGTTTCCCAAGCCTGAGTTGTGACTGAAAGGTCTTGCTGGCAATGAGAGAAAGAAAAATCAAACTCGGCATCTGCTGTCCTCTGCTGTTTCTTCAACAAGCTCTGCCTTAAGAGTGCAGATACACTGGGTTTTTTAAATATAAATTATATAAATTATTTATTTATATGTATGTGTGCATGTATGTATGTACTTATGCTTTCCAGGTTTATACATTTCACTAATTTTACAATCATTTTAACATTTCAAAACTTGACTTCCTTCCCCATCTTTCTGCGGTTCCTTAAATGTGTTTTTAATATCTTCTGCATATCCAAATTAACTTAATTTGCTCATTTATTCACCTACTTTAAATATATACTCTTATAAAACTGCAGGGTATTACAATCATCCTGCCAATGTTCTTATCTGTTTACAATTTACCTGTAAATATTCAATAAAACATTTCCATTCTTTTATAAAAAGTTAGTTCTCTTGATTTCTTATTCTTCTAGTAATAAGTTCAGATGCAATGTTAAAGCTCAAGGTTTAGCATTGTGTGAATAAACCTGGGCGAACCGTGATCACGAGTAAGAAACTGGAAACATTCACTTCTAGATTTTAAACTAACCATGGTATCTTGTTATGCCTGACAAGGACAAACTGTAGTTAGTTTAAACTACAGCTCATTGAACCAAACTTATGATCAAGACATAGTTTCTGTTCTTGGCTTATAGTCGTCAGTTCAGATGAGTCAGCAACTATGGTTAGTTTAAGCCTCTACTTCCAATCGCCTTTCATGTAGTTTTAATGTCATGTCCAAACTGGGCTTATGAGTAGTTTACATTCAAAGGGTGTGGAGATTAAGGAATCTGAAGCTTAGCAAAAAAAATCCAAATAATAATAAAAAATGCAAAGCCTTTCTGAGCCTCATCCTTGTTACCACGGTGACTGTGGAAAGTTGCATTTATGGATTCCTGCATTTCAGTGGGTTGGACTAGATGATTCTTGGGGTCCCTTCCCACTACAATTCTATGATTCTGTGATCTTTCCTTACATGTTATTCAAACCTCTTTGTAAAATGAAGGTATAACCATTGTTGTAAACAAAAATCTGCCCTTTTTCCCTTATGGGGTATCCAAGAGCCCATATAGGTTCCCTATTGGTAGGAGAAAATAACAGAGGCCAGCCAGAAAATATTGAGACGCAAAGCAGCTAGTAAGTCTGATCTTTATTGATCTGTTGCAACAGGGTCCTCACTCACCACACGAAGGAGGGAGGAGGAACCTAGAACAATGGCACACAAGGCCTTATATGGACTTATGAAATTGCCACCCTGTAGATCAAGACCACCCCCAGAAACATCATACATACATCACAGAAGGGGTGTAACCTAAGACCACCCCCCAGATACATCATACCTACATCACAGAAAAGGCGGTCTAAAACAGAAATTTGAATGTTGTTTTTCCTGTTTGCCAGGTTATCTGATTGCCTTTCCTGATACTCTGTCACCCATTATCTGATTGCATTTCCTGATAGTCTGTCACCCATCAAAATGCTGATTACTCAATTCCTGAGACAATGGGAAGGCTCCCTGACCCCCCCCCCTCCCTCCTTGCAGGGAAAACATTTGGTCAGTTTGGGAATCAAAAATGGTTCCAGGTCGGTCTTCCTGTGCTGATCTATGCACGTGCTTGCTTGGTACACTTATGAACATTTAACATACAGTGGTACCTCGCAAGACGAAATTAATTCGTAATGCGAGTTTTTTTGTCTTGCGAATTTTTCGTCTTGCGAAGCACGGATTTTGGAAAAGCTTCAAAAATCACCAGTCTTCAAAAACCTCAAAAAAGGCTACCACACCATGTGCTATGAGTTGCTCCTCGAAGTCAAGTCACAACTGCACCCCCTGAATGCACCCTGGGTATTAACGGTTTTAAGAAAAAAGAAACAAATTTGCAAGACGTTTTCATCTTGCGAAGCAAGCCCATAGAGAAATTCGTCTTGCGAAGCAACTCAAAAAACGAAAAACTCTTTCGTCTTGCGAGTTTTTCGTATTACGAGGCATTCGTCTTGCGAGGTGCCACTGTATAACTAAGACCTCAAAATTCCTATCACAACATTTAAAACATTTTTACAAGCTCATCACTGCTTTCCTGAATCCACAACAGAACTTTATTCAGGTTTAAGACGCAGGAGAGAGATAATTTTACAAATGTGAACTGCTTGCTATGCACCCTAACATCTCTCCCTGCAGCTAACTCAAGTTTCAAGCACTTTCGGGATTCTTCATTCCAGTCTCGGACTCCTCCATGGGGTCAAAGGAGTGGAGCTCCTCGTGCAGAAGATCCATCTGAGCAATGATCTTGCTGATCGCAACTTTGATCGCTTTTTGCTGGAGCTTCAGTTTTTTGTTCTCCTCCCAAAGCATTTTGTTTCCTCCTTGGATGGTCTGGAGGTCCTGTTTTTCTTCCAGTAGTGCATGGTTCTCTCTTAGGAGCCACAGAACAGTTTCGTTCAGTTTCTGGACAACTTCAAGTGCCTCGTTCTCCTTCAGTGGCAATAAGGCTTTGTTTCTTTCTTGAACTGACAAAACTCTCCTCTCCCCTTGGCTTTCCTGGACAGCTTCAGCTGCTTCGGCCGGTGCAGTCGTGTTACTGGCTTCCTGACCTACAATTTTACTGGTTTCCTGGGCTGGGGTAAATTCATTTGCTGATGACTGAGCAGGTTGCTTTTCCTGCAGCAACGGGGAGGGCTTCTTCTCCTCTGGGTAGACCTTCAGAGCCATATTCTTTTCCCGGAAGATCTGAAGGGCTTTCTTCTCGTCTCTAAAAACCTGAAGGGCTTTCTCCCCCATACCATCCTTGAGCCCTGCTATGATCGGAAGGGCTGCTAGAGGGTGGCTTTCTTTCTGGAGGACTTGCTGGAGACTCTCGTCATAAATAACCTGGATGCCCTTGTTCTCCATCCGAAGGGACTGCAGGGCCTTGTTCTCATCCCGGAGAGCCCTGTTTTCCACTCGGAGGGCTTTGTTTTCCTCCCAAAGGGCTTTGTTCTCTTCCCAAAGGGTCCAGTCATTGTGCATTTTCTTGCCTGAGTGCTTCTGTCGGGCTTCTGTGGCGGAAGAGAGTGCTGACTGAATATAGGTTTCGTTCACCCACTTGCCGTCTATGAAGATAAAGGTGTCATCGCTCAGTTTGACCCGTGGTGGGATGTAATCCATTTTTAGCATCTAGCAGCTACCGGTCCTTGCATTGGTTCAAAAGAACAACTGAAGGGCTGGATTACTGCATGAAACAAAGAGAGACAAGTCAAACAATTTCCTTAGCAGTTCAGCAACAGTATTTATATGCAAGCAGTACAAAAATCTACCACTGGCACTTCAGAAACAACAGATGGGGAATCAAAAGACAATGCTTTCATTATTAAGACGATAAATTACATGAAATTAAGCAATGAAACAAAGCTGTTTTCAAGTCTACAATGGTACCTCGGGTTACGTACGCTTCAGGTTACATACACTTCAGGTTACAGACTCCGCTAACCCGAAAATATTACCTCGGGTTAAGAACTTTGCTTTAGGATGAGAACAGAAATTGTGCTCCGGCGGCGCGGCGGCAGGGGGAGGCTCCATGAGCTAAAGTGGTGCTTCAGGTTAAGAACAGTTTCAGCTTAAGGACGGACCTCTGGAACGAATTAAGTACATAACCTGAGGTACCACTGTATACAGGGACCACAGCCATAGCATATCCAAACTATGTTTACACTTTCTCTTTGTGAATTCCTTGTTTGTTTGTTTGTTTGTTTGTTTGTTTGTTTGTTTGTTTGTTTGTTTTAATCCTTATTGATCTTTTGTGTCAGGGGAGTTTATAAAGTCACTTTGGGGGAGAAGGGCCTTGAGAGAGAAACGGCTAAGGGAGCTGGGCATGTTTAGCCTGGAGAAGAGGAGGTTAAAGGGTGATATGATAGCCATGTTCAAATATATAAAAGGATGTCACATAGAGGAGGGAGAAAGGTTGTTTTCTGCTGCTCCAGAGAAGCGGACACGGAGCAATGGATCCAAACTACAAGAAAAAAGATTCCACCTAAGCATTAGGAAGAACTTCCTGACAGTAAGATCTGTTCGACAGTGGATTTTGCTGCCAAGGAGTGTGGTGGAGTCTCCTTCTTTGGAGGTCTTTAAGCAGAGGCTTGACAACCATATGTCAGGAGTGCTCTGATGGTGTTTCCTGCTTGGCAGGGGGTTGGACTCGATGGCCCTTGTGGTCTCTTCCAACTCTATGATTCTATGATTCTATATAAGCTCTTGCAAAGTTTTAAGTCAACTCTGACACTACCTAAGCAGCCTCTTCCCTTTGTGTAATTTTTCCTCCCAACATCATTGCTTGTTCATTTGAGGCCCAAACCAGCCATGCACTTAAATACACAGCTATGTATCTTGTTTGTCACAGTGTACATGTATGATGAAGCAGCTTGTTTGGGGGCTTTCCTTTGATTATTATTATTGGTTTTTTTAATTAGCCCAACTAGCCACACGTCCAGGTTTTCCCGGACATTTTGCTGATACAGCAGAAATTCACCCGGGCGCCATTTTGCTAGCCGAATCCCAGACGTGTCCTGGAACAACTGGATGTATGGCAGCCCTATCTTCAATATCTCCATATTGAGATGGCAGAGCTAGAAGCCTTATGGAAAATATCCCCAATGGACACCAGTTCAGAAGTCTAGGCAGCTTTGTTCAGACAGCTGACCTGTATGTTGAGTTTTCTTCCTGCGGAGCCTCCAGGCTGTCAGTATTTTGCAGGAGGGAAGCAAGCTCATACCAGAACGTTCGCAATTAAAAGTGGATTAAAGCACTCTGTTGCCGTAGTGCAACAAATCCACTTAAAAATAAATAAATACAGAGGGACTTTTTGTAGCTTTGCAGGAAAGTGATGGGGATGAACTGATGATAAACAGCAAGGTGTGTCAACACCCTACAAGCAAATTGGGATGAATGTAGGCTGTTGTTATAAAACCATCCAGTAAACAAATCGGAAGGAATACTCAATAAAGGTCAGGCGTAGGCTGGGTGCACACAATATCTTTAAAGCACATTGGAAGCTAGTTCTTTCCCTCAAAGGATTCTGGGCACTGTAGTTTGGTAAGGGTTGCTGGGAACTGCAACTCATGAGGGCTCATCCAGAAATCCTTTTGTGCTCTTGAGTGCCCGATGTTGAGGGCCTGCATACAATTATCATCTTGCCAAGCTTGTTACTGTATTTTTTGCTCTTTTTCCCTCCTAAAAAGTAAGGGGAAATGTGTGTGCGCCTTATGGAGTGAATGCAGGCTGCGCAGCTATCCCAGAAGCCAGAACAGCAAGAGGGATCGCTGCTTTCACTGCGCAGCAATCCCTCTTGCTGTTCTGGCTTCTGAGATTCAGAATATTTTTTTTCTTGTTTTCCTCCTCCAAAAACTAGGTGCGTCTTGTGGTCTGGTGCGTCTTATAGAGCAAAAAATACAGTAACTTCTTAGAAGTGACTGGCTGCCAATGGGTGGACAAAGAACTGGCAGGGCTTTTTTAATGGGAAATGCACAAGAACTCTGTTCTGGCACCTCTCAAGTGGGTTCCAGCAACCCTTTTCCTATAAAAAATAGCAGTGGCCTTGGAATCACCCAGCACAGGTGAATGGAGGATGTTATGTACTGAAGTTCTCACCCTGGGCCAGCAGGGGGCTACTGTAGATAGTTATGCAAATAAGGGATCTAAAGTGATGTTCAGTGATTGGATAGTTTTAGAAAATTGTTACAGTTACGTTGTACTGGAGCTCTATATAAGCAGGCTGACTGAACCCTTCAGTTCAGTTCTGTCCTGGCCTATGAATAAACAAGAGCTGTTTGAAGAATCACTGTGTCGTCTGATATGTTCAACCACAACTTAACAGAGGAACCTTATGTATTTATTTTTGGCCTTATGAGGAAGGGTTGAAGGAGTTGGGTATGTTTAGCCTGGTAAAGAGGAGACTGACAGGAGATACGAGAGCCATCTTCACATATCCCAAGGGCTGTTCCATGGAAGAGGGAGCAAGCTTATTTTCTCCTGCTCTGGGGCGCAGGCTCCAATGGCTTCAAGTTACAAGAAAGCAGATTCCAACTAAACATACGGGGAAACTTTCTGACAGTAAGAGCTGTTTGACAGTGGAACGGTCTGCCTCGGGAGGTGGTGGGCTCTCCTTCCTTGGAGGTTTTTAAGCAGAGGTTGGATGGATATTTGTCATGGATGCTGTAGCCAAGATGCCTACATTGCAGGGGGTTGGACTAGATGACCCTTGGGTCCCATCCAGCTCTACAATTCTATCAAGGCGATTAAAGTGTCCCAGCACCCTTTATTTTGATCCGGAGCTTTCCCCAAAAACATCTGAATTGACGTTTGCTCCGAATTTAAAGAGCAGGTTTTAAGCAGGGAAAGCTCAGGTGAAAAAAACAAAACAATGCTCAGTCACGGAGTGTTAAAATGTGGACTTCTGCCTGGAAAGAGTCTGGCAAATGGGAAGTGTGGATAAGCCCTCAGCCTTGATTCAGTTAAATACAGTGGTACCTCGGGTTACAGACGCTTCAGGTTACAGACGCTTCAGGTTACAGACTCTGCTAACCCAGAAATAGTACCTCGGGTTAAGAACTTTGCTTCAGGATGAGAACAGAAATTGTGTGGCAGCGGCAGGCCCCATTAGCTAAAGTGGTCTCTCAGGTTAAGAACAGTTTCAGGTTAAGAATGGACCTCCAGAACTACCGTAATTAAGTTCTCAACCCCAGGTACCACTGCCTGCTACTGAGTCATAGATGGGCTACAGCTCAGGTTACTTGTGCTGTATGTATGAGAATAGGTAAGAGGACAGAAGTTCAGCTCTCCAGGGGAAAAAGTCTCTGCAGATCTGTGAAGGATGTCTGCTGAGACAGAAGTCTAGGGGGCAGTGGCTGAAGTGTGTGGCTAAATTTGGCTGTACTTACTTACTTTCTCCTGAAAGTGGTCCTCCTTACGCTTTCAGATACTGTACATGTAGCATGGACCACGAAGGGAGGGTTGCCGCCACCTTTCCTTCCTTCAAACTGGTTTCCAGTGCTGCTTGCTGCTACAGGAACAAACTGTTCACAGGTCCATGCAACAAAAGGGGGGGGGCGTGTCAGATCCATTGTGACACTGAAGCAGCATCTAAGCACATCTAGAAACCAAGCAAGTGCTGAAGGAGGGAGGTAAAGTATTTTGTAAATGGGTTTTCATTAAAGTCGGATTCAGAGTCGAGAGTTTCTCAACAATAACTTCATTGCAGCACATCAGAGCGTTTATCGAACCTGGGATGATACCCCTGTTGTGGTCATTGGTGATGTTAAGTTATGGGTGAACATATCAGACGACACAGCGATTCTTCAAACCGCTCTTGTTTATTCACAGGCCAGAACAGAACTGAACTGAAGGGTTCAGTCAGCCTGCTTATATAGAGCTCCAGTACAACGTAACTGTAACAATTTTCTAAAACTATCCAATCACTGAACGTCACTTTCGATCCCTTATTTGCATAACTATCTACAGTATCCCCCTGCTGGCCCAGGGTGAGAACTTCAGTACATAACAGGTGACCTGAAGTAACACATTACTGCCTTGCTCCAGTTTCCCCATCGTAAATAGAAATTATAATGACCGACTATACTATGTTGCTTTGTTGATTGAGTGGATAATTATTAAAATGTGCACTAATGGTGCCTTTCAAAGCTGTCTGCTCCCCTTCTATATTTTAAATAGTTCTCACAAGTCCAGCCACTGCCATTCCCCATGTGTGTGCAGGTGTGCTGTAGCCTTAGTTCAAAAGACCTTGAAACTTTCACCCAGCAACTCTCTCTTTGTCTCCCTAAACCACCCCAACAGAATTCTGAGAATGGAATAGCCCTTCATGAACTCCCCTGTGAGTTCCTCAGCGGAGGGGTGCAGGATCAATGGGACAGCTGTAAGTTCTTTCAAAACTGTTTTTAATATTGTGTTGTGACATTGTGTTTTAATGTTGTAACCCACCCTGGGACCTTAAGTTAAAGGACCGGGTAGTACATTAAATAATAAAGAACAATAACAAAGCTATTATTATTATTATTATCACCACCACCATCATCATCATCACCTTGTTGGCCCAAATATAAGCCACACCCACAAAGAAGCCACACCTTTAAAATTAAGGGGGGGGGGAGAATAATACCCGGATATAAGCCTTAAAACTGGGTTACAGGCTGAAAATTGCTGCAGTTGGTAGAATTGTAATGCCAAGCCAATTTAAGCCTTTGATCTCAAGCCCGCAAAAGTTACCATACAATTGCTAAAATCTCAAATTGCTATTCAATTGCTACAATTCCACAGGCATGTAAATGGCAAATGTAGAAGAAAATCCTATGGGTACTAGAGAGTTAAACACCTGTTCGTAGCAGTGTAAATGCAAATAAAAGAATCAATACTGCACTGTAAAATACAGGGAAAGCGATGAATGACATTAGAATTTATTGCATAACAGCCTCAAGCTTGCAATTCGGCAATAAAACTTTTTTTTCTGTTTTACCGTATGTAATTGTCTATTTCAGCAGCGTTATCATAAAAGCCAATTTTTGTAAGGTCACAAATGTAAGCCGCACTTTAACTTTTCACAGTCAGAATTGGGGGGGGGAGTGTGGTTTATATTCGGGGCAATACAGTATTATTATTATTATTATTATTATTATTAGTGCTTTACCAAAATCTTCCTCTGCAAAAGAGGTTTCCATTTTACTGCCTTGCTCTTGAGGCACTTGAGAATTTCTTTAGCATTTTGATCAGTGTAGGATTTTGATCAGGGCTGGGCAATATCTGGCTTTCAACATTGTCATATATCACCAGCTAAACATCGCAATAGGGGACACGGGTGGCGCTGTGGGTTAAACTACAGAGCCTAGGACTTGCCGATCAGAAGGTTGGCAGTTCGAATCCCCACGACGGGGTGAGCTCCCGTTGCTCGGTCCCTGCTCCTGCCAACCTAGCAGTTCGAAAGCATGAAGTGCAAGTAGATAAATAGGTACCACTCCGGCGGGAAGGTAAACGGTGTTTCCATGCGCTGCTCTGGTTCACCAGAAGCGGCTTAGTCAGGCTGGCCACATGACCCGGAAGCTGTACGCCGGCTCCCTCGGCCAATAAAGCGAGATGAGCGCCGCAACCCCAGAGTCAGCCGCGACTAGACCTAATGGTCAGGAGTCCCTTTACCCTTACCCTTTAAACATCGCAATATACTGATATATCACGACATCTGTAATAAGGACGGAGCTATATAGAGGCATTAGCTGGCTGACAATGTTTTTCCCACATTGTGATTTTTGCATAGCACACACACGATTCACAATATATTGCCAGGTCAAAAATTATGAAATCGATATCACGATATGGACTTCAAACCGGTTTTGGACAATATGCCGATACAGTGGTGCCCCGCAAGACGAACGCCTCGCAAGACGGAAAACCCGCTAGACGAAAGGGTTTTCCGTTTTGGAGGTGCTTCGCAAAACGAATTTCCCTATGGGCTTGCTTCGCAAGACGAAAATGTCTTGCGAGTTCCTGCAGGGTTTTCCCCTCCCCCCCCTTTTCCTAAGCCTTAAGCCGCTTATCAGCTGATCCGCTGATAAGACGCTTATCAGCTGATCCGCTAAAAGCCGCTAAACCGCTAATAGTGCTAATCCGCTAAGCTGTCAATGGGCTTGCTTCGCAAGACAAAAAAACCGCTATACGAAGAGCCTCACGGAACGGATTAATTTCGTCTTGCGAGGCACCACTGTATATCGCCCAGCTCTAGTTTTGACCTTACCTGATTGTTGCAAGGTAACCAAGGTTGGAGTGTGTTTTTCTTTCCACGGGACGTTTATCCAGTACTCCGAAGCGTCCCTGGCTGACAACACTTCCTGATCCAGAAAAGTCCCGGGGGAGGAATTGCCTCATGATGTCTTCTTCTGGGCTTTAATTGACGTACAGGTGCCTGGGGAAGACTGCAGAGATCATACTTCTGGTGAGATGATATGTAGAATGAAAGAAAGGGCACTTGCATACCCATTAAGCCACCTCAAGAGTAAGGTAAATGCAACATAAGTTCTGCACTTGATTTCCCTGGAATTTACTCTCCCCATTGATGATGGTTGTTTTTTAATATATTTTTATTAGTTTTTACAACCAGAACATAACATCTCTTCTTATCATATACAACATTTTGGCTATATGCCTAAGACTTCCATCAACCACGTCTAGTGATTTTCTGCCTTCATCTCTTAGTCTTGCATTTCATTATCTTAACTATTACTTGTAATAGTCCACTCTCGTAGATTTTTTTCTGTAATATTTCATATAGTTCTCCTTACAAAACTTATTGTAATCCTACAAGCGTAGTCAGCCCCATTGATGGTTTTCAAATACAATTTATTTTCTTGTTTAATTGACTGAGAAGCTTAAAAATAAAATAAAAAATCCACAACAGAGTGCTAAACTATTTCTGTGACTGAAGCCAATTGCTTTCTTTGCAATCCCAAGCCCTCGGACCGCACAAATTCAAAAGAACTATCCTGCTTCCTGGGAATTTCTGTCTGTCTGTCTGTCTGTCTGTCTGTCTCTCTCTCTCTCTCTCTCTCTCTCTCACACACACACACAAACATGATAAGTGTAAGAAAGATATATTTTATTTATTAACAACAACAAAAAAAAACCTTCTGTAACTTTTCTTTATAGCATAGATCCAGTGCAACGATCTCAGTGGATAGTGACTGGAGAATGTTTTTGTACCATTAAGAGTGCTGCTACAGAAATTTCAAACCACAAGTGGTAAGAGAGAAACAAACCATTAATGGCAAATCAGGTTGCTGGACTACGCCGAAATGGCGAAAATTAACTGGGAAGCTCAGGAATCAAAAAGACAAGAAATTTAAAAAAGAATGGGAACTGTTTATAATCATTGTAAACAGGTCAAAACATTAGCAGGATTTTAAATACACTTGTAATGTAACAGAATGTATAGTTAACGTAGGAAGATGAAAAATAGGAGAAGTATTGTTATGCAGTTGAAAATAGTATCAAAAGGACCCATGTCCTTTTGTAACCTGAAGCGTATATAACCTAGGTACCACTGTATTTGGATTTTGTGCTGTTTTGATATGTTTTTTTATAATACAGTGGTACCTCGGGTTACATACGCTTCAGGTTACATACGCTTCAGGTTACAGACTCCGCTAACCCAGAAATAGTGCTTCAGGTTAAGAACCTTGCTTCAGGATAAGAACAGAAATTGTGCAGTAGCAGCAGCAGGAGGCCCCATTAGCTAAAGTAGTGCTTCAGGTTAAGAACAGTTCAGGTAACCCGAGGTACCACTGTATATATTAATTTTTTTCTCTCTTTTTTGGAAAATCAAATAAAAAGATTATATATATATATAAAGAGAGAAATAAACCATTAGCCCAGCTAATAGGAATGTCCTACCATACCCTCCAACATTTCTCCAATTAAAATAAGGACATCCTAAGGAAATGCAGGGCAATCTGGGATCAGATCAGAAACTGGGATGGCTTCTGTAAATCCAGGACTATCCCTGGAAAAAAGGGAGACTTGGAGGGTCTGAGATTCCACTGCCCAAGGTAGCTGCTTCAGTCTGCTTCATGGGCAGGCCAGCCCTGACCTGAGGTGTATATTTTTAGGATAAGGTTACCAGACTTTTTCAGTGAATCTGGGGACACTTTTTTGTTTTGTTTTTTGAAGCTGAGTAGCAACAGGGAGTCAGTAGAGGGGATGGTGAGGCAAAAGACCCTGGGCCCAAGCACACATGCATATTTTTTTTTTATTTTTTTTGTTTTTTAAATATATTTTATTAAGGGTTTTCTTGTTTTACAGTGCAAGTGTAATGCCTCGTGTATTTTTTTTCCCCGTGTAACATTTTTACAAATCCATTTCATTTGTTGAGGCATTAGGGGGAGAAGAAAAAAGAAAAGAAAAAAAAAAAGAAGAAAGGAGGGTGGAGGGAGGGGAGATGGATGGGGGTGGGGTGGGGTAGCGGTGTTTCTATTATGCTTAATGTATGTAGTTTGGTGTCAGCGTGCTTGTGTTGTTCACTTGTGTTCCTTTGGTGGTGAGAGAGGTTGGGGTTGGCCTAGGATGTGATTGTTTGTTTGTGATTGGCTGTGGTGATCTTTGTTTTCGTGTGTGAGTGAGGTGGGTGGGTGTTTTGGATCAAGTTAGCCATATTGATTTGTATGCTGTTGGTGGATTATTGTCATTGTCCTGTTGGGCTGTGTATGTGATAAAGGGGAGCCATACCGGGGTGAAGGTGTCTTCTTCTGTTTGTCCCCGTGTCAGTTTCAGTTTGTTAGTTAATTTTTCTAGTAGGGCTGTTTCCCATACTATTTGGTACCATTGGTCCATGCTTACTCCTGACAGGTCTCTCCAGTGTCTGGTTATGGTGTTTCTGGCTGCTGAAAGTAGGTGGGTTATGAGTTCTTTGTGGAGTAAATGGGCATTGTTGTCTTGGAAGATGTTTAGTAGGGCCTATTCTGGGGTGAAGTCTAATACTTGCTTTGTTATTTTACATATTTCTTGTATGGCTGTTGTCCAGAATAGTTGGATTTTGGGACACTCCCACCACATGTGGAGGTATGTGCCTGTGGAGGTGCACCCTCTCCAGCATTTTGGTGAGGTTCCTGGGTGTATTAGCGCTAGTTTCCTTGGTGTTAGGTACCACCTGTAGGTGAGTTTCAGTGTGAGTTCTTTTCTTTTCGTTGATATGGATTTAAAGGAGGGTTTAGACCACATTCTGGTCCATTGAGTGGGGTTAATCTCATAGCCTATGTCATTCTCCCATTGTTTTTTGATTGCGTCTAGGGGATTTGCGGGATTTTGGAGTAGTATTTTGTATATTGCGGATACCGTCCCTTTACCATTTCCCTTTGTTGTTAGGAGGAGGTTTTCAAAGGTTGTCAGGGGCCTAGTTGCTGCTGATTTTACTGTTGGGTTGTTTAAGAGGATAAAAGCCTGGCGAACCAAAGGCTTATATCGCCTAATAGACTTTTATAAAAATAACAAACCCTTGTCAACACAAGAAATACAAGACAAACTAGAAGACACCCAAATGCCCTGGTTAACACAACACCAACTACATGCCCTCTTAAACAACCCAGCACACATGCATATTGTAAAAAGGTGAAAGCCATGAGGCAGGGGGTCTGGAAAGTAAAGGAGCGGACATTTAGATCGTATTTCATCGGAAGGACAAGATGGCGCATCTGCTCGAGTGAAAACTTAGATTGTTGGATTTTTGTGAGAGATATACGAGAGAGCATTACAAAGCCCACACAGAGACAAAATAAGACTGTTCCTTTCAATCCACTTGTGAGGAAACTCGGAGGTGACTACAAAGAAAATGAGTAATGACAAAGATGAGAAGATGGGATTGGAAACATCATTGCAAATAGGAAAGCAGCACGAATTTGGATGTTTGGATTCCTGACGATCGAGAAGCATGGGTACCCCCCACAAAAAATTTTTAATCTGGAATACATTTGGACTTTATGAGGTGTACTGATATAATTTGGACTAATTGGTATGTTATGTTTAATCTGGCAAATGGAAACTTAATAAAAATTATTGGGGGGGGGAAGGTGCAACGCCCTTCTTTTGCACCCTGTGAGACATAAATGCGCAGTTTTCAAAAAACTAGGCAACGGTGCGCCGCGTGCCCATGACTCCCAAACCTTCCCTGATCTCCTGCCCCCTGCCCCCCTTTTTTTTTTGCAGATCAGGGGAGGCTCGGGAGTCACAGGCGGGCAGCCGTTGCCCAGGACTCTTCGTGACCCCCTGGACCAGAGCACGCCAGGCACTTCTGTCTTCCACTGCCTCCCGCAGTTTGGTCAAACTCATGCAGGTAGCTTCGAGAACACTGTCCAGCCAGCCTGGTAGTGCAGTTGGCTCTGGCTGGCTTTAGGAGATGCTCGCTGCCGTGGCGCAGGAAAAATGGCGGGCGCCACAGCAGTCAGCAGCTCCTGAAGCCAGCCAGAGCCAACTGCGCTAACAGGCTGGCATTGGGCTGCTGAGGCTGCCACTGCCACATTTCCCAGGGACAGATTTACAAATCTGGGGACATTCCGGGGACGGAATTTGTACGGGGACAAATTTGCAAATATGGGGAGTGTCCCTGGGAACCGGGGACGTCTGGTAGCCCTGTTTTAGGACCTGTTTTTTGTGCTCGTAAGTGGCTTTAAAATGTTTAAATATTGTGTTTTAATACAGTGGTACCTCAGGTTACATACGCTTCAGGTTACAGACTCCGCTAACCCAGAAATAGTACCTCGGGTTAAGAACTTTGCTTCAGGATAAGAACAGAAATCGGGCTCCGGCGGCACGGCAGCAGCAGGAGGCCCCATTAGCTAAAGTGGTGCTTCAGGTTAAGAACAATTCAGGTTAAGAACGGACCTCCAGAACGAATTAAGTACTTAACCTGAGGTATCACTGTAGTTGTAACCGGCCCCAGGAGCTCAGGGTGAAGGACGGGTAAATAATATTAATATTTATTATTTCATTGTCCCTTTGTTTCCTTTATTGCTTTCAGAGCTCAGTCTCCTTTTTTGGGTTGACAATATGTCAAGCGGACAGAAGCTCCCTGGGCCTGGTAGTAAAGACCGTTTGGAATCAAAAAGAATCCCTTCACTTTCTACATCCCAGCCAGCAGATCCCAACTCTTCCAGCTTGCTTCTCACTGAAGAAAATGTTAAGAAACTGCAAGAGAAGAATTCTGGTTCTAAATCTGCCCTTGCTAGAGAGTCAATAGAAGCGTTCATTACACAGAGCAATCTCTTTCTGAATAAGAGCGAAGCTACTACAAGTCAAAGCAAGGAGCAAAGTCTGTCCGAGGAAAAAGAACCAAAGGCAGCTTCTGTTGTTATCCATGTAGAGGACGCATGTGAAGATGTCTCAGAAAACACTGAACAATTCTCAAAAAAAGGTACCTGTATATTATTCCCTAGTGAGTATTTGAGACTTTCTGGTCACAATGCATAAAATACAAATAATTGATTTGAAATTGAACAACAGCAGCAAAGTGAACGTACAAAAATGCAAAAATCACACCTGCATAAGTTTAGCACTCCGCATCTTACACTCCTTCTTATGAAATTTGTCTTGGTGCCTAGCTCTCAACTTACCGTATTTTTTGCTCTATAAGACTCACTTTTTCCCTCCTAAAAAGTAAGGGGGAATGTGTGTGCGTCTTATGGAGCGAATGCAGGCTGCGCAGCTATCCCAGAAGCCAGAACAGCAAGAGGGATTGCTGCTTTCACTGCGCAGCGATCCCTCTTGCTGTTCTGGCTTCTGAGATTCAGAATATTTTTTCCTTGTTTTCCTCCTCCAAAAACTAGGTGCGTCTTGTGGTCTGGTGCGTCTTATAGAGCGAAAACTACGGTACTTGCAGCCAAGGCAAATGTTGCAACCAGTGCAGTAATAAATACATTACTGTCAGTCAGCAAAATAGAGATTTGCTCAACTACATGAGTTATGGGAAGTCTACAATTTAATCTAGTATTTTATTTTATTTTATTTTATTTATTTATTTTATTTTATTTTATTTTATTTTATTTTATTTTATTTTATTTTATTTTATTTTATTTTATTTATTTTTTAAAAGTCTCAAAAGCAGTTGGGGAACCAGGAGCTGAATAAGATTGGGGCAAGGGCTCTGGGTTCATCCACCTGGGAGTTTAATGTGGATTTGAAGCTGCTTGTGTCTCTATTATTTATTGCTTTATTATTATTTATAATATCCTGGGTAGATGTTTTGCTGAGTCAAATCTGTAGTCAAGATGACCAGTCCCACTAGCCCAGGGATGGGAAACATTTTTGGCCCCATGGGTCAGAACCTCACCTGGATCAGCCATGCAGGTAAAATTTGGCACGTGAGCAGGTTCGCCGCACCTGAAAATAACGCGATGGCATTATGATGTCATGTGAGTGACAGGCGAGTTGTTCCAACCAGCTGCCCAAATCCCTTGTGTTGGTTCCCAATTGCCCAACAGCTCAATGGCTGTTGCTGGTGACCTACAATACAAGGTGGGTTGCTAGTTCTATGCTCAGTGCTTTGGGAATCTCCCTTCATAGCACTCTCCCCAGGAGAGGAAAGAAGCCTTTATTCTGAGCTAATGAAAAGGAGACAACTTTTACCCCTGTTTTATTCCGTTGATTTTAAAAGAAGTCCCTTTCTCTCTTCCTTCAGATTCCCAGATGAGATCTCCATCATCTTCAGTTCTTGAGTCTCAAACATCAATGAAAGCAGAGTTGCCAACAATGTTAGTAACATTCTGCTCTACATTTCATTAACACCAATAATGGTGCTGTGTCCAGCCACCCAGCCTATTACCGTATTTTTTGCTCTATAACACTCATTTTTTCCCTCCTAAAAAGTAAGGGGAAATGTGTGTGTGTCTTATGGAGCGAATGCAGGCTGCGCAGCTATCCCAGAAGCCAGAACAGCAAGAGGGATTGCTGCTTTCACTGCGCAGCGATCCCTCTTGCTGTTCTGGCTTCTGAGATTCAGAATATTTTTTTTCTTGTTTTCCTCCTCCAAAAACTAGGTGCGTCTTGTGGTCTGGTGCATCTTATAGAGCGAAAAATACGGTGAATCAGTAGTTTAAGATATGGTTTAGCTCAGAACTGTGCTGACTTGTTTCTGATACTGAATCCAAAAAGCCGCCAGAACAGGCCCTCTTCCATCTGAAAATTGACATCTGTGCATCACTCCTAATTGACAAATGATCCCTTGTTGAGGGGAGGGAAGAAGCAAAAACTAGTTCCAAGGAAAACCATAAATACACTCTGGCAACGCTATTGCAGGGCCTGATAATGTTCTTTGATAATCACCTGTTCATCTTCCAGTGTAATTGCATGTTCCACATTCTGCACAGGACAAACCGGGCAGTATCTATGAAAATTTATATACTGCTTGACTGTAAAAAAACAACAACAACCACACCTCAAAGCAGTTTACAATATAAATTTGCAACCGTAAACTGTGTGTGTGTGTGTGTGTGTGTGTGTGTGTGTGTGTGTAGCACAGAACTTTGGATTACGTAGCTCAGAATTCTTTCCCCCTGCCCTCAACACAACACCAACGTATATATGGAGTATCTTTGTTAAAATAGGAAGTCTCTTACTGAACCTTTCTTTTCCCATTGCAGAAGATGTGTTACAGATGTGGAAACTCAGACAGAATGGAGTTACTCAGACATGAGTTCAGAAGAAAAAAGTATGATAATAAGAATACTGTGCTGGCCTTAAACAGTTTTGTTTTTCGGAGAGTGTGTTCTAAACAATGACACAAGCATATGTACATGTTGAAAACCAGCTTTGGGCTGACTTGGCAAAATTTGATTGCATTTAAAATGCTGTGGTTTTATCTCTCAAATGCTATTTCTTTTATTAGCTAGATTCCTTTAAACTACTACAAAATTAAGAGATCATGTCTAACCCTTAATGAGGAGAGGGAAGATGAATTTGCACACTTTCAAAGTCTAAAATTCAGTTTTCACTAATTTTGTATTGCTTTGGAATGCCTCTTTCCCTACAAAGCCTCTTGGGTGTTAAGATCAACAGAAGTTGCCCTCTTGGTTGTTCCACCACCCTCAAAAAGCATCTTCTATAGCAGCCTTTATAGGGACATGGGTGGCGCTGTGGGTTAAACCACAGAGCCTAGGACTTGCTGATCAGAAGGTCGGCGGTTCGAATCCCCGTGACGGGGTGAGCTCCTATTGCTCGGTCCCTGCTCCTGCCAACCTAGCAGTTCAAAAGCATGCCAGTGCAAGTAGATAAATAGGTACCACTCCAGTGGGAAGGTAAACGGCGTTTCCGTGTGCTGCTCTGGTTCACCAGAAGCAGCTCAGTCATGCTGGCCACATGACCCAGAAGCTGTACGCCGGCTCCCTCGGCTAGTAAAGCGAGATGAGCGCCGCAACCCCAGAGTCAGCAATGACTGGACCTAATGGTCAGGGGTCCCTTTACCATTATAGCAGCCTTTAAGCTGCGTGTCGAGACCCCGCAGCCACCCCCTTGTTGGGAAATAACTCACACAAGGACACAGATATTAGGTTTATGTTATTGGGCAAATTGGGCCACAACTTTATTGAAGCACAGAATGTGAGCGGTATTGGCTTAGGCATTGATTGGACCCGACTATATCTGACTCCTGCCCACTGCGCAGGAAGTCCAGTAAGGGTAAACCACCGGTAGGGGGAGCCCTGTCGATGCAAACCAACTCAAGCTCCTCCTGGTGTTCCTGTCAGGGTCGTGTCATGGCTCTAGCCCCGCACCCGGGCTTCAGACATGATCAACACCCCCGGATTCCTTTAACGGAATACCCTTAAGCATGGAAGGGCAGGTGATGGCCACACCTCCCCTCCCCCACACAAGGTCAACAATGCCTAACCGCAACCCTAACAAAGTTGTGACGATTGCTACGAGGTAGGCAAAAACCAAATGGCCAGTGCAAATTGGCCAAGTGGGGAAAATTCCTACCAGGCCCCTTGGGCAACCAAGGCGACCAACCGAAGTCCATAGCAAGGCTAGTGCCTAAAAACTGCAAAATAGGGAGGGAGGGTAGGTGATTGAGGAAGCGAGCCAAAAAGGAAGCCCTCCGGCTCGCTCCTCGGTTTAAACGGTCCCGGCATGCCCCCCCGGCAAGTGGATTGGCTGGCTGGGCTCTGACGTGACTGGGATCCCCTGGGCAACGTTGGACGCCCAGTGTGGTGTAGTGGTTAAGAGCGGTAGATTCGTAATCTGGTGAACTGGGTTCATGTCCCCGCTCCTCCATATGCAGCTGCTGGGTGACCTTGGGCTAGTCACACTTCTCTGAAGTCTCTCAGCCCCACTCATCTCACAAAGTGTTTGTTGTGGGGGAGGAAGGGAAAGGAGAATGTTAGCCGCTTTGAGACTCCTTCAGGTAGTGATAAAGCGGGATATCAAATCCAAACTCCTCTTCTTCTTCTTCCTCCCCACTGGGAAGTGGAGTGGATTTGTGGAATTCTCTTCCATGGAGGTTTGCCTGCCACTGCGATTATGCCACTTCCAGCAAACGCCGAAGCTTTGATTTTTGACACATCATATGTATTTTTAAAGTCCTGGTGGTACGGTTAGTGTATTCAGCAGCTGCCTTCATTCCGAGTTGAATACAGTATTTTATTGCATTCATTATGTATTGGGTTTTTATGTTGCTTGTCTCAGCGTTGCGATATATACCAGTATTTCTCACACAGGGAGAAGGAAGGCGGAGCAGGCAAGCAGGATTGTCAAGGAGAGACCTTTGGTTGGAGAAAGTGAGGGTGAGTTTTAGCAACAGCAAGATGTACTTAACATTATTGGGGTTCAAGTGTCCATGGTAGCTTGGCTAGACCTCCTTATGAGGCTTTTCTTAACTGATCCGTAGAAGCAATTGAAGGGTGAACAATGAACGGTAATGCGTTTACCGTATTTTTTGCTCTATAGGACGCACCCGACCATAGGATGCACCTTGTTTTAGAGGGGGAGAACAGGGGGAAAAAATCTCCCCCTCTCTGCTCAGCGCCCCTTCAGCGAAGCGGCAGGAGAAACAGAGCCCCTTCCATTTCTCCCCCCACTTGGCTGAAGGGGCGCTGCGCAGCTCTCCCTCTCTGCTGAAGCCAGGAGAGCCAGCGAAAGAAACTTGAAGCCTCCGGAGCGCTGTGAGAACTCGCACTGCGCTCCGAAGGCTTCAGGCGGCTATCCCTGAAGCCTGGTGCACACCGACCCCTCTTGCTCACCAGGCTTCAGCGAAAGCAACGCGAAGCCTCCGGAGCACGGAGGGAGTGCTCCCTCTGCGTTTCAGAAGCTTCGTGTTGCTATCGCTGAAGCCAAGGAGCCTGCATTCGCTCCATAGTACGCACATTTCCCCTTAATTTTTGGAGGGGAAAAGGTGCGTCCTATGGAGCGAAAAATACGGTAGATCTTTCAGGGAAACTGGAGTGACATATTGACCCAATTGAATGCATTCTCCTAGAGCTTGTTCACATGTTAGCCACCTGATAACTGGTGTCAGTGTTTTGTGTGCGTGGATAAACTATCACAGATCAACCAAAGAGAGAATGTTTGCAGAGCTTCATATCACCTCAAACACAATGCTCTTCAATGGAGTCAGTTTTACACAATCATCTACAAGATATCAAGTGTTAGTTAAGGCAGTGGCGTAGCGTGGGGGGTGCAGGGGGGGCCGGCTGCACCGGGCACAACATCTGGGGGGGGCGTGCTCACCGCCTCCGGAGTCACTGAAGAGCCTCGGGCGCAGGCTGTAGCAGAGCCCCATGTCTCGCGGAACCGACAAGCTGTGCGCGCGTCTGGGCTGAAAGCGTCTGGCGGGCAGCAGCTCTCAGCGCTCAACGCGGTCCCCGCACGTCAGGGCCGCAGAGAGTGCGCCAGGCAGCCCCTCCTCACAGCCCCGCCGCCGCCACCGCCGCCGCTGGGCCATGTTGCATTTTCCTCGCCTCTCTGCCCTCCTCCTCCGGGCAAGTGGCGTTGTTTGGGCGCCAGCAGCAACTCGCCTCAGATCACCTGACACGGACCCACTGCCGCCGCCGTGGCTACCTTACCGTAAATACCCCAGCCCAGGCAGCAGCAAGAAGAAGCTGGCAGCGGCGGCAGGTTAGGGGTTAGGGGGCGCAAATTACTTGCCTTGCCCCGGGTGCTGACAACCCACGCTACGCCGCTGAGTTAAGGTAAAGATGTCAATGAGTGTTGACTCTTGCTCCTGCTTGCAATCAACATATCAGTTTGCGGGGGGGCGGGGTGCAGGGGAGGCAGGGGGCAAATTGTTGATGGGGATTTTTTTTCATTTAAGAAGCTTGAGGTTCAGTTTCAGAAGGCCACAAAAGTCTTTGTTTGTGTGTTTGTTCCACAGAGCTAATAGTTCGCAGCATATTAGAAAAAAAAGATGTCGCTGAAGTGGTCAGTGAAGGTACGCCTTGTCACACTGATAAGGTTTTAAGGCATCTCATCAGCCACAGGTTGAACTATTTGATACAGAAATAAGGTGGTAAGGTATCGTATTCCATTCAACTACCACCTTCACATATGGGACGCGGGTGGCGCTGTGGGTTAAACCACAGAGCCTAGGACTTGCCGATCAGAAGGTCGGCGGTTCAAATCCCCGCGACAGGGCGAGCTCCTGTTGCTCGGTCCCTGCTTCTGCCAACCTAGCAGTTCGAAAGCACGTCAGTTCAAGTAGATAAATAGGTAGCGCTCCGGCAGGAAGGTAAATGGTGTTCCCGTGCACTGCTCTGGTTTCGCCAGAAGCGGCTTAGTCCTGCTGGCCACATGACCCGGAAGCTGTACGCCGGCTCCCTCGGCCAGTAAAGCGAGATGAGCGCCGCAACCCCAGAGTCCGCCATGACTGGACCTAATGGTCAGGGGCCCCTTTACCTTTACCTTACCACCTTCACAGAGAAGGTTCTGAAAGTTCTAAAAATGGACATCAGGTAGCAAGAATGAGAAAGATTTCTGCAAACTACTGTGTGCCGGAGTAGACAGCCATGTTGCTGGTGGGACCTTTCAACATGGTGGTTTATTATGGGCTGGATGCCATTTACGCTTTGAAGTTTAGTTTCCATTTTTGCAGCACCCACATGGCATAGTAATCATCAAGATGCCAGCTTGTGCTTTTTCTTCTCTTAATTAGCAGGTGGCTTCCATTGCCGCAATCCTATTTCTCTTTGCTTCTCCCATGGGCAAATTTGTGAAAAACCACTAATAATACAGAATAAATGTTTGGGCCTGGTTAGGGCTCTGAGTTATACTTGTGCTATTGTAAACAAAAATTGCCCTTTTCCCTTATGGGGTATCCAAGAGCCCATATAGAGTCCTTACATAGGTTCCCTATTGGTAGGAGAAAATAACAGGCCAACCAGAGAATATTGAGAAGCAAAGCAGCTAGTAAGCCTGATCTTTATTGATCTGTTGCAACAGGGTGCTCCCCTCACCCGCAGGAAAGGAGGAGGAACATTTGGTGAAATATGTATACAGTCGTACCTTGGTTTTCGAACAGCTTAGTTCTCGGAAAGTTTTGGCTCCTGAACACCGCAAAAGTGGGAAGTGACTGTTCCGGTTTGCGAACTATTTTTGGAAGCCGAACGGGGCTTCCAGGATTTCTGATTGGCTGCAGGACCTTCCTGCAGCCTATCAGAAGCCGCAGTTTGGTTTCCGAATGTTGTGGAAGTTGAACGGACTTCCGGAATGGATTCTGTTTGACTTCCAAGGTATGACTGTACTTCACCACCACTCTTTGACGCCTACAAAAAGAAATAATATATATATATCTGAAAAGGGCTCCTCTGCCTATCGTTAGGCTTGGTTTGCACCAAGCACCTTGCATTTTGATCAAAGAAGCAAATCTAGCAAAACCTTTTGGCCAAGGATTAACTTTGTTTTCCATCTTTGTATATTTACCCCCTTTTAAAATATTTCCGATGCGTTTGCTTGGAAACTTCAAAGAGAGTTCTGAAGATCACGAGTCAGTTATTGAGGTGAGATCACGTATCGTTGGGACCCAAAGTATTGTAGTTCATCTCTTTGTAGGGGTTTGTTTTGTACAATTGACATCTATGGTCACGTATAACGATCTACCTGTGGGGAATGTATAATGCTATTTTTCTAGAAAAAAGGAGGTGCCGGAACTCACCATGAACACCTCCCTCGTTCTCTTAGAATGGCAATGGCACCCACCTAAGAGGTGTCAGAACTGAGTTTCTGAAAGTCCCCCCTGGAAAAAAAAAAGCCCTGGAAATGTAGGTTTTGACTACTTGAGGCAATATTTTAGAGAGAGGGTTGCAAGACCCAAGGATTACACAAGCCCTCTTTTGGCACAATAGTTCGCACCTATCGTATTTTTTGCCCTATAGGACGCACTTTTCCCCCTCCAAAAATGAAGGGGAAATGTGTGTGCGTCCTATGGGGCGAATGCAGGCTTTCGCTGAAGCCTGGAGAGCGAGAGGGGTCGGTGCGCATGGACCCCTATCGCTCTCCAGGCTTCAGGAAGCTATCCGCAAGCGTTGGAAGCTCCGTGGGAGTTCCCGTCGGGCTCCCCAGGCTTGCAGATAGCAGCCTGCACCCCGAAGCCTGGGGCGTGCTGCACAGCATGCCCCGGGGTTTGTGCAGGTATCAGGCAGCCAAACAAGCTCGGGGGACAGCGGGGAGGCGGAGCGCCGCCATCCCGCTATTCCCTGACCTGGTTTGGAGGCTGGTGGTGGGGAGAAGCATGCTTGTCCCCACCACCAGCCCCACAAGCTCGGGGGACAGCGGGGAGGCGGAGCGCCGCCATCCTGCTGTTCCCCAACCTGGTTTGCAGAGTTGCCTGCATCCCAAAGAGAGATGTCTGCATCCCGAAGCCTTTGGGCAGATATCCGCAAGCCTGGGGAGACCGGCACGACTTCCTGTGGCTCCCCAGGCTTGCCGATAGCAGCCTGTTCTGGGGGCTGGGGTCGGGGGAAGCTCGGGCTTCACCCGCCTCAGCCCCGTGCCTGGGGGGGGGGGAAATAATTTTTTTTCTTTATTCCCTCCTCCCAAAAATACTAGGTGCGACCTATGGGCCGGTGCGCCCTATGGGGCGAAAAATACGGTAACTGGCACAGCTACTCTCCTGCAGATATGAATTCCCACCCATCCACCGCAGTTGTCCGCTCATTTTAAAACTGTTTCCCCACAGTTCTAAATATTTGTTTAAATGAAAGCAAATATTTTCAGGGAGCCAAAGTCAATCCCGTTGTATTGGATGAGCTGTTCATTTGTCCTGGTCTGGAATCACAGAAGGGGCCTCCTCATGGAAAAGTGATTTGACTCTGAGCCTAAACCACATTCATATACATCAGGCATATCCAAAGACCGCCTTGGGTCGGTATAATCCTGACCCTTTGGCAGTTTATTTCCTGGGGTAAAACTTCAACCCTCAACAATTTTGGGCTAAAATTGTAAAAAAAAGGTCAAGCTCAACAACTTGGGGGGGGGGTTCATTTCCTGGTAAAATCCTGAAAAAAGAGCTCAACAACTTTAATGCTAAAAAAAGCTCCACATCCCCTCATACACATTCACTTCATCAAATCTGGCCCTCTTTGAAAAAAGTTTGGGCACCCCTGATATACATGTTTTCCTGTGTATAGCTAGGTTTGGTTTTTTTAATTAAAAAAAAAAATATTAATAAATTTTATTAGTATTTTACACACAACAACATGAAAGGTATCAAAAAATAACAATACACAACACAAAAAAACAACATTCGAAAACTAAAGAAAGCAACAACAACAAAAAACGTATCTATATCTCACCAGTTAATATTATAAACACTAAAACAACAAAAACAAGACATTGACTTCCACCATTCCCACATCACCTCCTTTATCTCTCATTGTGTCTTCCTGTTTTCTTGTTTTCTTTATCATCTCTATCTAGATATAAATCCTTCTTTCATATCCTTTCACTTCCCAAGGTTATTCCAGACTCAGCCAGGTTTCTGCCCTTGAACCTTGACTTTTGAGGTATTCATTTAGGCACTCCCATTCTTTTTTTACTTCACTTTTTGGTTTTTGTCTTATGTCTGTCAATTTGGCTAATTCTAAGCATTCTGAGAGCTTACATAGCCACTTTCCCCTAGTGGGCAACTGATTCCCTTTCCAGTATTGGAAAGTGTATAGCTAGTTTAGTTTGAGAAGCCATTTGCTTACCCCTCCACCTCTTTTTCAGGATCATTCTGAAACCGATCTTTGCCTTCTCGGTTGCTGTGAGTTTTGCGCCATGGCACTGAACCCTTTACCAACAGCAGAGTACCTGGATGAGAGGCCAGAGAAAATGGAAAGTGTGAGTATTGTTCTCATTTTCAAAACAAACAACAACAACTTCACTTCTGAAAGTGGAATACTTCCCAGAAAAAAGTATGTGCCCTGGTGGTTTCCTTTGGAGCCTCCTCCCCTCCCTTCTAACCCCAGTGGGGCTGAGATCAACCCCCATTGGGGTGGCCGTACCCAGCTGCCCTTTGTTTGCAGTTTCTCTGCCCTTTCTTTAGAAGCGAGCCCAGAGATCTCTGTTCTGTGAGCATCAGGGATGCAGGACATATTGTCTGATAATAGCCTTTCCAACTTGTGTTAACAAGTTCACAATTTAGCAGAGTAACATTCCCCCTTTTAAACTTGCAGCGGATGCATTTGCTCAGGCTCACTAAAGCCTCTATAATAACTGTTCTGCTAGGTGTGTGCGTCTTATGGAGCGAATGCAGGGGGAGGCAGGCAGGAAAAGCCCCCAAGAGGCACACAAGCTCCGCACGGCTCTTGCGGGCTTTTTCCCCAGGAGGGAGAAGGGACTGACGCGGCTCCTTAAAGGTGTGCAGCTCCTGTGGGCTTTTCTACGAGGTGGGGGAATTCCCCCACCTCCAGCAAAAGCACTGCTCTTTGGGGCTGGGGGGGATAATTCCCCCCCCCCTTGATTTCCCCCTCTAAAAACTAGGTGCGCCTTATGGTCAGGTGCACCTTATGGAGTGAAAAATACGGTAACTGAACAACCAGAGCAGGCCATTTTGGCACCTGAGGCAAACCACAAAATGGTGTCCTCTCTCCCTAACACGGAAGAAGGGGGGAGTGAAGCTCTACATCAGGAACAAGGAGGGGAATAAAGATCTGAACTGAGATCTGCTGTCCCTGCAGATCCTGCCACCTGAGGCAGCCACCTGGCCTTGTCTCAGGGGTGGGCCGGCCCCGACAACAGCAATGTTCTTCTGCCTAGTCTTTAATGAGCATTTGTTCTCATTTGTTTCCAGGGAGGTTCTTCAACAATGAGCACTCCTCCTGATTTAATTGTGTGGCGCCTGTATATTTCCCTGTTAATCATTTGTTGATCCCACACTTTTCAGTGCATCTCCCCATCGCTTTTCTACCCACAAAAAAGGCCATTAAAGAACTTGTTCTGCTAAGGTGGCAGGGCACTTTAATCATGCGAATCTGAACTTTTGGTATGTGCTTGAATTTGTTCCTGCAAAATACGGGCAGCCCAGAGGTGACGCAAGAGAGCTAAACAAAGCTAGTAAAGGTAAAGGGACCCCTGACCATTAGGTCCAGTCGTGGCTGACTCTGGGGTTGCGGCACTCATCTTGCTTTATTGGCCGAGGGAGCCGATGTACAGCTTCCGGGTCATGTGGCCAGCATGACTAAGCTGCTTCTGGCGAACCAGAGCAGCGCACAGAAACGCCGTTTACCTTCCCGCTGTAGCGGTACCTATTTATCTACCGTACTTGCACTTTGACATGCTTTCGAACTGCTAGGTTGGCAGGAGCAGGGACCCACAAACGGGAGCTCACCCCGTCGCGGGATTTGAACCGCCAGCCTTCTGATCGGCAAGTGCTAGGTTCTGTGGTTTAACCCACAGCGCCACCTCCGTTCCTCCAAACAAAGCTAAGAACTAGCAAATTTGGGATCTAGGATAAAAAAGCCCGTAAATGAGAAAAACTTGATAGCGGCTTCCATTAAAGTGATTTTCAGCTTACTGGGTTTTGTATAGCTTATGTGTTGCAGGACATACAAGGACATTTTCCAATGTGTAGTTCAGGAGCTCATAGAAAACAGCCCCGAAGGAAGTACAATCGACATCACTCCTCACCGACACCAATCGGAAGGCTCTTGGCTAGAGAACAAGACTAAAAGGACACTGATAAAAGAGTGAGTGATTTTGGAGATGCCTTCTTCAGTTCTCAAACTACCCAGAGACTTCCCGCTTTATTTTCTGATTCCTAAATATGACAGGACTGTGAAAACGGTCTTGAGAGGAGTTTGATCTGGCAGTCTACCATTCGGGTTGCCGTATTCCCAATAGTGAAAATCCAAACAAAGTTGTTGAGCTGTTGAACATCTCTTCCCCGTCCCCCAAAAAATGTTTTAGGCTTTTCCTTTGTTTGTTTCTTTTTTTAAATAGCCCTACTAGTCATACGTCCGGGTTTTCCTGGACATTTTGCTGATTCAGCAAAAATGCACCCGGGAGCCATTTTGCTGAGCGATTTCTGGACTTGTCTGTGAAAACCCGGACGTATGGCAGCCCCTATCTGCAATGGAATAAGACTCACAACCAGAAAGCAACTTTCCAATGTAGAATTTATAGCCATTAAAAAAAGAGAAAAGAATCCAGGACTTTTATTCACTCCCAAGAAGAATCCATCTTAAGTTGTCATTTTGAGCACTTCCAGTGTACGGAATAAATGCTTCAGCCTTGACAGACAAAAATAAGAGGCTCATAGTGTCTCCTGACATCTGTTCCCTTCCCAACATGTTTGTTACGGAGAAAAATCCAAAGTAGATAGATGCTTATGTAACCGTTCAACCCTAGTAATATATAGATTTCTCCTCATTTTTTTTATTGTGCTACCCCTCCATCTTGGCTTTTTCAGCACATGGAACTGATTTCTAAATGTCATATAACCATAGAGTTGCAGAGTTAGAAGGGACCCCAAGGGTCATCTAGTCCAGGCATGGCCAAACATGGCCCTCCAGATGATCACTGGTCTTGTTAGCTAGGGATGATGGGAGTTGTAGTCCCAAAACTGCTGGAGGGCCAAGTTTGGCCATGCCTGATCTAGTCCATCCCCCTATAATGAAGGAATCTCAACTAAGGCATCCATGACAGATGGCCATCCAACCTCTGCTTAAAACCCTTCAAGGAAGGAGAGTCCACAATGTCCCAAGGGAGACCGTTCCACTGTCAAACAGCTCTTACAGTCAGGAAGGTTTTCCTGATGTTTAGTTGGAATCTCCTTTCTTGTAACTTGAAGCCATTTGTTCGATTCCTATCCTCCAGAGCTTGTTTCCCTTTCCATGTGACAGCCCTTAAGATATCTGAAGAAGGCTATCATATCTCCTCTCAGTCTCCTCTTTTCCAGGCTAAACTTACCCGCTTCCTTCAAGTGCTTCTCCTAAGGCAGGGGTCCTCAAACTAAGGCTCGTGGGCCGGATAAGACCCAAGGGACTTGTTTATCCGGCCCGTGGCAACCCCCACTGCCCACTGCCGCTGCCCGCTCTTGCGCAGCTGCCCACTTCTGGGTTGGAGGAGCACTGTTAAAAAAAGTCCTCTATTTTAGATTGTTTGGGAACTGGTGAGAGAGCTACATCCTCTGGGTCCCTGTAGCGTTTACTAGCAGGCATAGCGTCGCAGTGGAGAGTAAACAAGGAGAGGTTTCCCCAACCAAAAAAGAGAGAAAAAATAGAAAGTGCTCAGTTTGCTTAATTTAAGAGCTTCTCCATGTGGAGACTGACAGGAGTTTCAGGAACAAAGTATAGAAGGGAGTTGGCGGTTAATAGCTAGCAGCTGGTGGCCTGCCAAGGATGCTTCACAGAACTTGCCCAAGATGTTTCTCATAGCATAGACAAGAAGGTGCTGTTAGAATCTCAGTAGGTTGGTAAGTTTAAAAGTAGAGAAGTAAAAAAGGAAAAAGTACTTCCCTGGGTGGCAGTCAGTGCTAATTACAGTCCTGTTATCTGCGGAGCTCCGAAGGCTGCTTGCTAAGCCATCGCCATCTTGGGTCTCATCCCGGAGGAGCACTGGAAATAGCTTGTGCGCATGCACAAGTGTTATTTGCACATGCACAAGTGTTATTTCCGGTGCACATCCAGGTTGGAGGAGGCCCGTGCACATGCGCACAACCTATTTCCGGTGCTCCTCCGACCCAGAAGTGCGCTGGAAATAGTGTGTGGGCACGCGCTCCCCTGCCCTCCGGTCCGGTGCGCGATCGGCACTGGAGACACTGGCCCGAGGCGCAGTAAGTTTGCTGACCCAGTCTAAGGCTTGGCTTCTATACCCTTGATCACCTTGGTTGCCGTCCTCTGCACACGTTCCAGCTTGTCAACATCCTTCCTAAATTGCAGTGCCCAGAATTGGACACAGTACTCCATGTGTGGTCTGAACAAGGCAGAACAGAGTGGTATTATCACTTTCCTTGAGCTAGACGCTATACCTCTGTTGATGTCACTGTGTGCATTGACAGCTGTGGGTCCTGAAGGCTGACAGCCTGAAAATGATCAACATGCAGCAGCAACTGTCCACAAGCAATGCAGTTTGCTTGCCCAGCCACCCCTCAAGCATGCTGCATGGATGATGATGATAATAATAATTTATACCCTGCCCATCTGGCTGGGTTTCCCCGGCCACTCTGGGCAGCTTCCAACAGAATATTAAAATACAATAGTCTGTTAAACATTAAAAGCTTCCCTAAACAGGGCTGCCTTCAGATGTCTTCTAAAAGTCTCATACAGTGGTACCTCGGGTTAAGTACTTAATTCGTTCCGGAGGTCTGTTCTTAACCTGAAACTGTTCTTAACCTGAAGCACCACTTTAGCTAATGGGGCCTCCTGCTGGTGCCGTGCTGCCGGAGCACAATTTCTGTTCTCATCCTGAAGCAAAGTTCTTAACCTGAAGCACTATTTCTGGGTTAGCGGAGTCTGTAACCTGAAGCGTATGTAACCTGAAGTGTATGTAACCTAAGGTATCACTGTATTTCCTTGACATCTGGTTGGAGGGCGTTCCACAGGGCGGGTGCCGCCACCGAGAAGGCCCTCTGCCTGGTTCCCTGTAACTTGGCTTCTCGCAATGAGGGAACCACCAGAAGGCCCTTGGCGCTGGACCTCCGTATCCGGGCAGAACGATGGGGGTGGAGGCGCTCCTTCAGGTATACTGGGCTGAGGCCATTTAGGGCTTTAAAGGTCAGCACCAATAAAACCCCAGTATCAAGCTCTCCTGCTCCAGTGCCTGAGTTTAGGGATCTGCACTTTCCTTCTAGTTGAGAAAAGCAAAAGCAGATCAGGTTCCAGCTCGTGAACTCAAGTCTGCTTTATTTTTTCCCCACACGTTAATTTTATTTCAATCCGTACCTTCTCCCGGCTGTTTTCCCTGCCTATCCACTGCACAATGTTCACGTGGACGTAGCGTGTAAAACCTTGGCTCTGTGCCTGGAATTCTTTGCAATCTTAAGGGTTTTTACTTTCAGCATCTCTCTCTCCTAGGATTGAAGACAAAGGGGGCATTGATCAGTACAGGGACGTCTTTGAGCAATATATAAAGTTTGGGCCGTGTGAGTACAAGCCTCTCGTTGGTTGCAGAATCCGGGGAGTCTAGTCTCCCCACCCCTGCCCTTCTGCCATTCCCTCCAGCTCCTGAGAGCCAGTGTGGTGTAGTGGTTAAGAGCGGTAGTCTCGTAATCTGGGGAACCGGGTTCGCGTCTCCGCTCCTCCACATATAGCTGCTGGGTGACCTTGGGCCAGTCACACTTCTCTGAAGTCTCTCAGCCCCACTCATCTCACAGTGTGTTTGTTGTGGGAGAGGAAGGGAAAGGATAATGTTAGCCGCTTTGAGACTCCTTAAAGGGAGTGAAAGGATGGATATCAAATCCAAACTCTTCTTCTTCTTCTTCTCTTCTACCAAAGAGTTTCTCCCAAAATCCATGAAACAAGTCTTGCTACATTCTCCCTACTGGTATTAACTCCCAAACTGAAACCTTAAAGAAGTGGGACAATGCAGACCCACCAGGGAAGGTGTAAGTGGGAACAGTGTGGGTTGCAGGTAGGTAGATACAGTGAGGGGGGGGGAAGTATTTGATCCCCTGCTAAATTTGCCCGTTTGCCCTCTGATGAAGAAATGACCAGTCCATCATTTTAATGGTAGGTTTAGTGTAGCTGTGAGAGACAGAATAACAACAGGAAAACCCCCCAGAAACCCAGAAGACAAAAGTCAGAGATTGATGTGCATTATAATGAGTGACGCGGGTGGCGCTGTGGGTAAAAGCCTCAGCGCCTAGGGCTTGCCGATCGAAAGGTCGGCGGTTCGAATCCCCGCGGCGGGGTGCGCTCCTGTTGCTCGGTCCCAGCGCCTGCCAACCTAGCAGTTCGAAAGCACCTCCGGGTGCAAGTAGATAAATAGGGACCGCTTACTGGCGGGAAGGTAAACAGCGTTTCCGTGTGCTGCGCTGGCTCGCCAGATGCAGCTTTGTCACGCTGGCCACGTGACCCGGAAGTGTCTCCGGACAGCGCTGGCCCCCGGCCTCTTGAGTGAGATGGGCGCACAACCCTAGAGTCTGTCAAGACTGGCCCGTATGGGCAGGGGTACCTTTACCTTATAATGAGTGAAAGAAGTATTTGACCCCCTGTCAACCAGCCATATGTCAGGCTACCTGGTATCTTCACTGTATGTAAGGAGCTGAGATTAGAGGAACCTGCTGTAAGGGAGAGGTCTTACCTGCAATCCCAGCTCGTTACAGTACCTGTACAAAAGACACCTGTCGACAGAAGCAATCAATCCAGCAGATTCCAAAGTAGCCACCATGACCAAGACCCAAAGAGCTGTCCAAGGATGTCAGGGACAAGATTGTAGACCTGCACAAGGCTGGACTGGGGTACAAGAGGTAGGTGGTTTTCCTGTTGTTATTCTGCCTCTCACAGCTACAATAAACCCACCATTAAATTTATGGACTGATCATTTCTTCGTCAGAGGGCAAATGGGCAAATTTGGCAGGGGATCAAATACTTTACCCCCTCACTGTAGATACATACATAGATAGATAGATGATAGGCAGACAGATACATACATACATACATACATACATACATACATACATACATACATACATATATACATACATACAGTAAGCGATATATACTGAAATTCCAAATTGTTTGAACACTCTCCTCCTAAAACTGTTTCAGGTATGAAACTCAGATTCAAATTATCAGATTATCCACCCAAACCCAAAAAAGTCCGTAAGAAAGCTCCGGAGCCCAAGGAAATACTGACTTTAGATTTGGAGTTCAAAGCTGAACAGTTAAAGGTATGTGGTTATCCTAATTTACTGGGACTCTCTCGTGTACAGGGGGTCCCTTTGTGATGCTCAATTAGCTCTGGGGCTTGTTTATTAGAGTAAGAACTTACGCAGCAAGTGGGCTGGGATTTGCTGTCCCTTGCCTTGCATTCAGTAGCCATCCCTTGTATAAGCTCGGAATAAAATAGATATACCGACAAGGTGGGGTGGGGTGGCCATAGGAAAGCATTGAGATGGGTTGGTATCCTGCCAAATATTACATACATAAATGTCGGTCGTTTCAAGTGGCTGTAAAAATGCATTGGGAGAACGTTTGGTTTCCCCAAAATTGCTTGAAAATGTGGCTGTTTGCTGTGTCCGTTCGCTGATTTTCCAAATGGCAGCCAGCATGAACTTTGATGAGGCGAATCCTACTGATGGCTGCCCCCACCCCCTGCCGTTTCCAATGTCAAGTGTGCATGAATGAGTTTGCGAGACAATTGTGTGGGGCTGTACCTACCGTTCCCCAGACCATGAGAAATCACAATCTTGCCTCCTTGCCCCTGTCCCTATGTCCCATGTTGTTGTTGTTTAGTCGTGTCCGACTCTTCGTGACCCCATGGACCAGAGCACGCCAGGCACTCCTGTTTTCCACTGCCTCCCGCAGTTTGGTCAAACTCATGCTGGTAGCGTCGAGAACACTGTCCAACCATCTCGTCCTCTGTTGTCCCCTTCTCCTTGTGCCCTCCATCTTTCCCAACATCAGGGTCTTTTCCAGGGAGTCTTCTCTTCTCATGAGTTGGCCAAAGTCTTGGAGCCTCAGCTTCATGATCTGTCCTTACAGTGAGCACTCAGGGCTGATTTCCTTCAGAATGGAGAGGTTTGATCTTCTTGCAGTCCACGGGACTCTCAGCCCTTAGTATAACTTATCTCAAGAGAACTCCCTGAGGGAAAGCCCTTCTGGATCCCTGCCACCCTTTCCAATCCCTTTTCCTTTTGTGTTGTAGCTTTTCAGACTGTAAACCTGAGCAGTGGCGTAGCGTGGGTTGTCAGCACCCGGGGCAAGGCAAGTAATTTGCGCCCCCTAACCCATGGATTTGCGCCCCCTAACCCGTGGATTTGCGCCCCCTAACCCTAACCCCCAGATGTTGCGCCCGGTGCGGCCGGCCCCCCCTGCACCCCCCACGCTACGCCACTGAACCTGAGAGCAGGGTCTGCCTTATTCCAAATCTTTGTAAAGGGTAAAGGACCCCTGGACGGTTAAGTCCAGTCAAAGGTGACTATGGGGTTGTGGCGCTCATCCCCCCTTCAGGTTGAGGAAGCCGGCGTTTGTCCACAGACAGCTTTCCGGGTCATTTGACCAGCATGACTAAACCTCTTCTGGCGCAACAGAACACCGTGACGGAAACTAGAGCGCATGGAAACACCGTTTACCTTCCTGCCACAGTGGAACCTATTTATCTACTTGTGCTGGTGTGCTTTTGAACTGCTAGGTTGGCAGAAGCTGGGATAGAGCAACAGGTTACTCCATTGCGGGGATTCGAACTGCTGACCTTCTGATTGGCAAGCCCAAGAGGCTCAGTGGTTTAGACCACAGCGCCACCCGTGTCCCTAGCGAGACTCAAGACTCAGCAGTCGGTTCGCTGAGGCTCCAGCTGCCTCCTCATTCCTCACAGCAGCCAACCATGATGCCTTGCAGATCACACACATACTTGTGTTATCATAGGGCAGACACATAATGCTTTTCCTAAGCGTGGTGGTCACATTCTTTACAACAGGCATGGGCATCCTAGGAGGTCTTGAATGTCACTGGGAGAAGTGGTTGGGGGGCAGACCAAGGTGACTGAATTTATGGGACTGGCAGAGATGACCGGCAGAATCCGTGACCAGAGGAAAGAGACAGTGGAGGAGGACTGGAAAAAATTTAAAATCTATCTTAAAAATTGTTGTAAAATTTCGGAATGTTAAGATGTCAGGGGATTGGACACTAAGAATTACAGCTTTAAATCGAAATTTATAAAGCAGAAACTCTTTTTAAAGAGAATCAAATATAAAAATGGGATGAAGAATTGCTAAAAATTTTGAAATTTGGATGCAGTGAAGGGGAGGTTTGGGGAAGTCGCATTATGTTTGTTTGTTTTTTGTTTATGTTGTAAAATCAATAAAAATTATTATTAAAAAAAAAAAAAAAAAAAGAGAAGTGGTTGGGGGTTTCCTACCAGCAATGGCCAAGGTAGGCAGGCAAAGGAGATACCTTTTTTCTTTCTTTCCCTGCCCTCTTCTGCTGGTCCTGAGGGTTAACCGTGCAGCGAGGTCCGAGTCCAGTCCGAGGTCAAGGGTGCGGTATGGAGGCTGTCCGTCAAAGCTGAAGCGGGGTCCAAGACAGGGAGGTCAGGAACTCTGGCAGGAGAGCAGGACAGGGTGCAGGCAGGAACAGGCTACCAACAATGTTGCTCCTGCAACCTGGGACTGGGGCTGGCTGGCTTTTATCTGCCCCGAGGCATAGGGCGGCCCCGGTCCACAGGTGACTCGCCTCTCCTGGCTTGGAGGTGAGCACTCCTCCTGTGGGAACTTAGTTCCCTCCTCCTCTCTGCCCTGAGCCTCTGCAGCTCAGGAGAGGCTGGAGGGTTACCGGACCCAGAGGCAACCTCAGCTTCCCCCGACGGAGCTGAGAGTGGAGCACCTGCAGGCAATGGGTCCTCCATCACCTCAGGAGCCAGAGCAGACTCAGCTGGTGCCTGCACCTGAGGATCCAGCACAGGTGAGGACCCTTCAGGCTCAAGCCCCAGGCCCGGCTCAGCTGGTTCGGGAGGCGGGGACTCCTGTGCAGGCTGGGATTCCTCAGGTTCAGCCTCCGAGTCCAAATCCCAGGCCATCACACCTCTCTCCCCTTCATTCATCCCCACATCCATATCTCCCTCCCTTCATCCATCCATTCACAACACACACCCAGCAGCAGCACCCCATCTTCTGAGCACCCTAATCCAACCAGCTACCTTTTTCTTCTCTACAACTGCCTACTTTTGGCTCTTCTCGTTAGGTAACACAAGCAGGCAACTTACACATGTTTTTGTTTGTTCAGCGTTGAACTTCAACTTGTGTATGCTCCGGTGGCCTCTGGGCTAGATTACTGCAATACACTGTCCACAGGACTGCCCTTGAAGACTGTTCAGGAACTACAGCTGGTGCAGAGAGCATACAAAATAATTTCCAGAATTATTTCCACTGGCTACCAATGAGTTTCCAGAATTGATAAAGAACCATGCTCTTATCTTCTCCCTTTTCTCCCGCTTTCCCCTTAGATTTGCCATTCTACCAAGCCTGTGAAAAGATATTATTCTGATGGGAAGATATTCTATCTACTTTTCCCAGATGGAACCGGCCAAGTTTAATATCCGACAATAACAATCATAAAGCTAGATTAAGAATGGTTGACGCCTTTGGAGCTGTACAAAGTTGGCAGTAAGGTGGGATTGGGATGGGAAGATGTGCGGCTGTTTATAGTACAAAAAAGGCATCCACCAGGCTAAAGTACACTATGGCTCCTTCTGCATCTTCCCAACAACCATGTGAGGTATCTTAGGCTAAGAGTTTACGACTGACCCAAGAGAGGATGTGAGAAAACACAGTCAATTAAAATGTGAAACTGGATTCACGGCTCCCACCTGCTATAGGTGTGTGGGTGTCTACAACGTTCTGAAGATTCACCTGCAGAATTTTCTGTATGTGCACCTGCACAGAGATCATAGAATCATAGAATCATAGAGTTGGAAGAGACCACAAGGGCCATCGAGTCCAACTCCCTGCCAAGCAGGAAACACCATCAGAGCACTCCTGACATATGGTTGTCAAGCCTCTGCTTAAAGACCTCCAAAGAAGGAGACTCCACCACACTCCTTGGCAGCAAATTCCACTGTCGAACAGCTCTTACTGTCAGGAAGTTCTTCCTAATGTTTAGGTGGAATCTTCTTTCTTGTAGTTTGGATCCATTGCTCCGTGTCCGCTTCTCTGGAGCAGCAGAAAACAACCTTTCTCCCTCCTCTATGTGACATCCTTTTATATATTTGAACATGGCTATCATATCACCCCTTAACCTCCTCTTCTCCAGGCTAAACATGCCCAGCTCCCTTAGCCGTTCCTCATAAGGCATTGTTTCCAGGCCTTTGACCATTTAGGTTGCCCTCCTCTGGACACATTCCAGTTTGTCAGTGTCCTTCTTGAACTGTGGTGCCCAGAACTGGACACAGTACTCCAGGTGAGGTCTGACCAGAGCAGAATACAGTGGCACTATTACTTCCCTTGATCTAGATGCTATACTCCTATTGGTGCAGCCCAGAATTGCATTGGCTTTTTTAGCTGCCGCGTCACACTGTTGGCTCATGTCAAGTTTGTGGTCAACCAAGATTCCTAGATCCTTTTCACATGTAATGCTCTCAAGCCAGGTGTCACCCATCTTGTATTTGTGCCTCTCCTTTTTTTTGCCCAAGTGCAATACTTTACATTTCTCCCTGTTAAAATTCATCTTGTTTGTTTTGGCCCAGTTCTCTAATCTGTCAAGGTCGTTTTGAAGTGTGATCCTGTCCTCTGGGGTGTTAGCCACCCCTCCCAGTTTGGTGTCATCTGCAAATTTGATCAGGATGCCCTTGAGTCCATCATCCAAGTCGTTGATAAAGATGTTGAATAAGACCGGGCCCAAGACAGAACCCTGTGGCACCCCACTAGTCACTCTTCTCCAGGATGAAGAGGAACCATTGATGAGCACCCTTTGGGTTCGGTCAGTCAGCCAGTTACAAATCCACTGAGTGGTAGCATAGTCAAGACCGCATTTTACCAGCTTCTTTACAAGAATATCATGGGACACCTTGTCAAATGCCTTGCTGAAATCAAGGTAGGCTACATCCACTGCGTTCCCTTCATCTACCAGGCTTGTAATTCTGTCAAAAAACGAGATCATAATGAACGAGAAACTGTCTCAGGCATATCACAGAGGGTAGCCTTTTTGGATGATTTGAAAAAATATATTTAGCAACCAAATGAAACTTGGCAGGGTTTGAAATTTGAGCAACAGGAAGAAATGATAATAGATGAAATAGAGCAATATATATATATTAGATGAAATTTGTGACGTAATAGAGCAGGGGTCGGCAAACTAATGTCCGGGGGCCGGATCCAGTCCAGTTGCCTTCTGGATCTGGCCTGTGGACGGTCCTGGAATTGCCACGTGGATCGGCGTGGGTATTCTGTTTGTTCGGGCTGCGCCATTCCCCGCCCCCCCAGCGTCAATTCATTCCCCAACACACACACACCACCGCCTTCTCCTCCTCCCTCCCTCCTTCTGGCTTCTCCCCGCCCTGCCTAGAGGAGGAAGGGGGCTGGGTGAGCTGGCTGAGCGCCATGTTAAGCAGCCCCTCTCTGGAGCCAGCCCTTTTGCGTCGCTCATCGTCCCTCTGCCGCTGCCATCGACAGCCCCTACCGCTCGCAAGGCACAGGTAAGCTGTGTCCTTTTATTTAAAATGCATCTGTTGGGATCTTTGTGGGGCCATTCCCCCCCCCAAAAAAATATAGTCCCCCCTCCAAGGTATGAGGGACAGTGGACCGGCCCCCGGCTGAAAATGTTGGCTGATCCCTGTAACAGTGGAATATGCATCTGGTGAAAATTGTGATATTTTTCAGTATATAAAAGGGATGGGTATAAAAACAAAATGGAAAAGATGGTGGGAAGTCAAAATCATAAGAGAAATATATAACAAATTGAAATTATCTGCTTAAAGTTATGAAAATCTAATTAAAATCTTTAATGTTTTAAAAAAGAGAGAATCCTTTCGGCATCGCACCGAAAGGATCCAATCCTCTGAGACTCTGGGGGTGGAAATTGTGTTTACTAGTAAGTCCGTAGGTAATTTATACGTAACAAGCTTCGAGTGAAGAATATTAACAAAGCAAAAAATGTTTGCAAAATTAGAAAGGAACCGCCGATGTGAAAATACTCTTTTTTCCTTAGCTATTAATCAGTTACCCATCAGGTAATGTTGCTATCCTCATTAGCTATGTAAAAGAATTTCAGTTCACGTACATCGTTCTACAGGACAACCTATCATACGAAATGCAGGCCTGCTTTGCAAACCAGGGTTTTGCAGTATGCTACCACCGTAACGGGAAGGTCTGGTAAGTGGAAAGGAAGCATTCAGACATTTTTCTATGAAATCGGGGAAAAAATAGGCCACAGGTAGTCAAACTAAGGCCTGGGGGCAGGATTGGCCCAATCGCCTTCTAAATCCGGCCCGCAGACGGTCCGGGAATCAGTGTGTTTTTACATGAGCAGAATGTGTGCTTTTATTTAAAAAGTATCTCTGGATTATTTGTGGGGCATAGAAATCCGTTCATTCCCCTCCCCACCAAAAAATATAGTCCGGCCCCCCACAAGGTTTGAGGGACAGTGGACCGGCCCCTGCTGAAAAAGTTTGCTGACCCCTGGTCTAGGCCAGGGCTTCCCAAAATTACCGTATTTTTTGCTCTATAAAATGCACCAGACCACAAGACGCACCTAGTTTTTGGAGGAGGAAAACAAGAAAAAATATTCTGAATCTCAGAATCCAGAACAGCAAGAGGGATTGCTGCGCAGTGAAAGCAGCAATCCCTCTTGCTGTTCTGGCTTCTGGGATAGCTGCGCAGCCTGCATTCGCTCCATAAGGCGCACACACATTTCCCCTTACTTTTTAGGAGGGAAAAAGTGAGTCTTACAGAGCAAAAAATATGGTGTGTTTGGACTACAATTCCCACCATCCCTGACCACTGGTCCTGCTAGCTAGGGATGATGGGACTTGTAGTCCCAAAAAACAGCTAGTGACCCAAGTTTGGGAAACCCCGGTCTAGGTGTTTGTAGGATAACTTATTTAACTGTAATGGCCTAAGCTGGGAAAGGGCGTTCCTGGCTACTGTTGATCCCTTTGCTTGAAGAGGTAGCGCTTAGTCCAGAAAAGCTTCCAAACTGCCATTGTGGTCCTTCAGGTGGGATGCAGCCCTCTCCGGAACAGGTAGCACTTCCCTGCCCTGGACCCTGTTCCCTTATCACAGTACCTTCTTTTTCAGGATTAGTCTTCAGTTTGTTCATCTTAATCCATCACCAAACTGCTTGCAGACATCTTAGTTTAGGAGTTCTACAGCCTCCCCGGGATTTGTACGTAGAAAATAGAGGATAAATGTCTGCATGCAGACATTTTTAAAATGTTAGGTGGGTTTCACCTATGCAGCCCCATTAGCGGAAGCCATGCAAAAGGATTTTTATTCATGCAATGGGACTTCTCCCCCCCCCTTCCCTGCCCAAAATTGGCTTGGGTCTGTGCGCGCAGAGAACCCCCAAAGAACAGGGCAAGGAGAGGGGAGCGGTATTCCTTCCATCATGAAGGAGTGTCTCCACTCCCGTCATTCAGCCCAGACACAAAGGTCCAGTGCCGAGGGCCTTCTGGCGGTTCCCTCCCTGTGAGAAGTGAAGTTACAGGGAACCAGGCAGAGGGCCTTCTCGGTGGTGGCACCCTCCCTGTGGAATGCCCTCCTATCAGGTGTCAAGGAGATAAATAACTATACAACTTTTAGAAGACATCTGAAGGCAGCCCTGTTTAAGGAAGTTTTTAATATTTAATGTTTTGTTGTGTTTTTGTATTTGTTGGAAGCCGCCCAGAGTAGCTGGGGCAACCCAGTCAGATGGGTGGGGTTTAAATATTTCCTGCAGCCAATCAGAACCCATGCCGGATGTTCGGGTTCCAAAGAACGTTTGCAAACTGGAACACTCACAATGTTCGACTCGTAAGGCTTCCAAGGTACAACTTGGAAATAAAATATATTGAGTGGATCCATTGAGGCAGTTGCTGCACAGTGAGAAACATAGTAAAGGTAAAGGGACCCCTGACCATTAGGTCCAGTCGTGACTGACTCTGGGGTTGTGGCGCTCATCTCGCTTTATTGGCCGAGGGAGCTGGTGTACAGCTTCTGGTCATGTGGCCAGCATGACTAAGCCGCTTCTGGCAAACCAGAGCAGCACATGGAAACGCCGTTTACCTTCCTGCCGGAGTGGTACCTATTTATCTACTTGCAGTTTGACGTCCTTTCAAACTGCTAGGTTGGCAGGAGCAGGGACCGAGCAACGGGAGCTCACCCCGTCGCGGGGATTTGAACCGCCGACCTTCTGATTGGCAAATCCTAGGCTCTGTGGTTTAACCCACAGCGCCACCCACGTCCCTGTGAGAAACCTCCACTATACCTATTAATGAGGTATATTGGAGAGAATAGGCTTGCCTTCTGTTCTGCTGCCTCTCACAGATTGCAAACCTTCCTTTTGGAGATTGATTAGGGACAGGGGAGAGGCGAATGCTTTAAAACTACACTTTCAACCAGCTCAAAGCCATTACGTCTCTCCTCCTTTGTCTCCTGCCAAAGGATTCAGTTCTTGCTATTTTCTGTCCAGCAATAAACGACGAGCCCCAAAACTTTTAAGATCATAGGCCAGCTTACATTCTCACCGAGAGGACTGCCTTTGGGAACGGGATAAGGAAGGGTTCAACAAACCCTCAGGCCACGGGACTAATGTGTTCTAAGGTGGTTGTTGAGTTTCGCACTTGTTGTTCCTCCATCAGGAATCAAAGAGTTTATTCCAATGTCTTTTGTTTCGTTCCCTCCCCGCCCCCCAAAACAGGTTGAATCTAGACCTCTGCCTTGGCTCGTACTTTGACCGGAAGGGAGTTAGGAAGAAACACTGGAATTGGTGGGACAAGAGCAGCCACATCCATGCACCTCCTTTCCAACCCATCTACATTCAATTGAATGTTTACATCCAGGTTAAAATTGAAGCCCAGGACCAGATTTTCCTAACGTTTACTAATAATCACGACTGCCTTCAGCTGAATGTGGGTGCCAAGCTGAAAGTGAGTGCCTGTGGCATTCTCATTCACACGCCTGTGGCGGGGAATCTTAAGCTGTGCTCTCTCTGTTTGTCAGAAAGGTTTGCCAACTTTCGCCGAACTTCAAATGTGGCTCATAAACTGAAATCCAAAGAATTTTAGCAACGAGCCACTTTTGGAGTTTAGCAGAAGTTGGCTAAAAAGCGCCCCTCTTTAAGACTGTGCAAGTTCATAATTGGAGGTAGAACCCACCCCTTCCTTTTAACAAAAACCCAATACTTTTATATAGATACAAAAAAAAAAAAAAAAAAACACAGAAGGGGGGGGAGGGAGAAATAGAGAAGATAAAATAAATAAAAATAGAAAATATGTTAAAGGGGAAAAATAGAAAAATACGATTCAGATTTATTTCTTTTAATGCTTCCCTAAGTAAAAGCTTTACATAAGAAAGTAAGAATTTTCTTACCATACGTTCCTCTTCTTGGGAAAAGCAGTAGGCATTGTAGATGTTTCAATACTACCCTCTAACCAGGAAAGGAGGCGAGGAAAGACACTGCTAGCTAAACAACTTCACTGAGAGTTAATCCAAAAGGTAGAATAAGGTGGATGGATAATTAAGCCTAACCTAACTCAAGGGTTTGTGGTGGGGATGACATAGGAGGGATAGAGACCCATGAATGTCATTTTGGGCTCCTTACAGGAAAGGTGGAATGGACATGAACATGATACTGATAAATAAGGAATAATCAAAATATGAAGTCTCTCTCCGGCCTGCCTGCCTCTGTTTTTTTAACTGGGGGAAGGGAGCCAGGTGTGGACTCAAGAAAAAAAGCCCAAGCTAAATTAGTAAATTAGACACAAACTGGATATTCAGGCCTACAAACATTGAACTTTACATGTAAGTCCCTAGTCCTTTCTAGGCAGGGAAATGCATGTTGCAAGTAAAAATGGTGTGGACTGGGTTAAATCCTCTTTCCTTGTCATGAGCCAGGACCAGACTGAAGAAAAGAGGAGCTGCTCCTTTGTGCAGCTGTTATCGCACACTGCCTTTCCTTACCCAGAATGTCATGCTGGTTAAACATGCATGTCCCTCCTCCAACTGGGCTGAAGCTGGCACTGAAACCAGATCCAAAGCTTCCGAACTCTCTTGCACTGAACCGGACCTTGCATTTCTAGCAAAGGAGACCCGGGAAGCACCTTCATACTTGCAGCCTTTACTTAGAATTATGATGAAAGCTAACATGACAAAAGAATTCTGTAGCTGGCCCTTTTACATCACATTCTGTACTTATGACTTTCATAAGCAAACAGAGGAATCTACATTCAGAATCCTCCCCCTCTTTTAGAATCGTACAAGGCTCTAAATCCAGGAGTGTTTCCAGATCAAAATACAGCCGTACCTCCACTTACGTTTCTCTCCGGTTATGTAAACTTCGGGATACGTAAGCGGCAAACCTGGAAGTATATTTCCGGGTTTTTGCCGTGCGCGCATACGCAAAGGGGTAGAGTGCTTCTGCGCATGCGTTCTACCGCCGCGCTTGCATGCACAGAAGCGGTCTCTCCGGTTGCAAAAACCTCGGGATCCAGCCAGACCTCTGGAATGGATCCCGTCCGCAACTGGAAGTACCACTGTATAGTAGTGATCTGCCTAGAATCTCTATGTAAATGCAATCTTGGTTTTTTCAGTTTGTGGATCTTAAATTTGGATTTTTGTAGCCGAAAGATCCAGACATGCTGAAGTTTCTCCAGAGACCTGCATCCTCGGGACAGCTAGTTGGCTCCGAGATTCTACTGATAAGAAGGCTCTTAGCCAGCATGCAGAATCTACTGAAAGAGCTGTGTCTCGTTCCACCTGAAGAAACCAAATACTTCTATTTCCTCGTGTCAGACATGTATGACCATGTACATCGCCGACAGAAAATGAGAATTCGATCTATACAAAGATGACTGCATACCTGTTATTTAGGGACAGCTGCTGAGCTACTTCCATGTTAAAACAAGTAAACTTGACTTCAGTCATTGTAAGTTTACCTTGTTGGCTGTAGTGTGTACCACGTTCTGTACAAAACACATCTGAGATTGTAAAAACATGTACAAGTTGCATAACCCGTTCTACTGCTTGGGTAATCGTACAATTTGGATTATATGGGTGGAAACATTTATTTGCTGGCATGGGGAAACAGGGAGTTGAACATAGAACAGCGGTCCGGTGCCTTGTCAAATGACTCTATTTCTGAAAAGCACACCTACGTATAAGTATTTGAAATAAGTTGTAGTTTTCATAATAAACCTAGGGGTCACTTCCAGAAATCAAAGAGGTGCTATCAGCCCCCAAACTATTGATTTTTGCCAAAAGGGCAGCTTTCTTTCAAAGGTATACTGGGCAACTGTTATATGTTGTTACAGTTCCAACGCAATGACAAAAGAGCTAGCCAAACCCATTGCTGATTAGGATCATTTTATTCATATATATTTTTACATTTGTAACCCACCCTAGTTAGGTTGAAGTCAGGTAATACAAAAATCAACATATTTAAAAATAGATTATATATAATCAAAATATTCCATGTTACAGGGATGGTGGACCTGTGGCCTTTCACATACAATGTTGGACTACAACTCCCATCTTCTTAAACAATTGGCTAGGACTGATGGGGTTGGAAGTATATCCGGAGGACCATTGGTTCCCCACCCATGCTGAAAGAATATCAATCACTTTTTAAGGAACCAGAGAGAAAAGGGGGGACCAATTCATAAACCATGTTACAAACTATTTACAGACTTTTCCATGCCTTCTCTCTAGTTCCTGCCTTAGTAGAATTCAGTAATTACATGTAGGGCAATTTATAGCATTTCTTTGTACATTTCATTACATTGCACTATATCCCCCCATGACTCCATCAGGACTATACATCTTAGTGTGAAAAGCTGGGGCAGCTAACTTTCCAAGAAGTTCCAGCAGGAATGGACAAATATAGCATGGTAATGGCTGACAAGGTCTCGATTAATGAAAAAGAAAGAGGAATTCTGAAGATAATCTGCAGACCTTGATGTTTGTTGCAAAGGGGTGTAAGGCCGCTGATTGACTACAGCAGCTGCAGAACTCTATTAAGAGGGTTGGAGCCACTCAAACCTGGATTTTGAAGAACGATTTAGCAGGTATGTATGAAAATGCCATCCTCAACTGCAAGGTTCTCAGGCAGTGGCATTTAGGAGGTGATCATAAATCCAGGATGGGACAGATGCACACAGATCACACCTGTGAATTCTCCAAGTTCTGTTCACGTACTCAGCTAATTTAGCCAATTCCAATCGAGACTCTGCAAAAGAAAGCAGGACAACAATCAACTGTGCTCCCTTGTAAAAAACAGGGAACAAGAGCAAGATGAGCAAGAGACACAAACTGATAACCGAGGAGACTTCTCAGGTAGTCATTTAACATGGAGGCTGAATGAATGAACTTTATTATGGTCACATACCAGGATAAAAAAACAACAACATATAAATAAAATAGCAGTTAGGATTTTTTTTTAACTGATAAATGTTGGAGCAAATAAGGACAAAGAAACAAGCATAGGATAAAACATCTGAATATAATACAAGATTGAACACGGATAATGGAAGCATAAAAACTGATAATTAAAACAGATAAGAAGTAAAAACAAATAACAACATGCAGGTAAAACAACTGTAAGAGCGTAAGAACTAAAAGACTCGCAGTTAAAACAACTATAAGAGGCTGCAGAGTAGAAGCCTCTGAAATAGAGGACACTCACAGAATTAGAAACTGATGTGCAAATGTGGTTAAAACAGACAATTAAAACAATGTACAACAATAAATTTAGAAACAATGTGCAACAATAAACTATCCCAGGGAGTTGACTCAGAGTCACCCATGGAACCGAGTTTGGGGATTTTCATGCCGGACTATTTTAAGTTGGGTGATGGTCTGCGCCTACAGATTTGTACACAGAATCTGGCGACTATCCAGGAGGCTGCATTCTGACTCCTTCCCATAACACTGCCCCTGGGGCTTGCGAAAGGAAATATAATTTCAGACATTTTGCAGCTTTGTGGAGGAGGGGGTTGCAAATTGGTTGGTTTGTGTTTTAATTAGAGGCCGTTCTTTACCGGAGAGTCAAAAGGTCAGTCCAGAAACCAACAGAACACGACCTGGCCTTTTGGTGACAACATGAAAAAAAGGAGTTGTCACCCTGAAGACAAACCATTAACATGAAAAATGTTAAGAGGGGATAATATAGGAAAACGCCTAATGGAAGTTTTGTGGCACTTTCAAGGGTAGTCTCCACCAGCAAAACCAGAAGGGCTGATAATAAAGGTGTATGATTGGGGTTTATTGAAGTGTTTGACCCCAATTAACCCCATGCTCCAGACTTGGGACTCATTAACAAACCCAGAGTATGCTATGAGTAAAACAAATTGCTCACCCTCCAGAGAGGTAGCTGTGCCTGTCTATGGAAGCAAACACAACTTAGATGCTTGGTCACTTTAAAGACCAACAGGTTTATTATGGGATACATACTAGTCATCATCAATGCATGTCCAAATAAACCTGCTAGTGTTTAAGGTATCTCTGTTGTGGCTGCTTACCCAAAACTGAAATTCAAGTGGTCATGTGTGGAGCCATGCCCCTTTCCAGAACTTGTAGCAAGGGAAGTGATGCCCAACTCACTCTCCCTAAAGGGGGAAATTTCAACACACTGGTTCCTACTAACACTTTCTTTGTGAGCAACTAATGCTGGACTGACACCCCAAGAATCTGCATCTTGCAGCTAAAGTAAAGGTAAAGGGACCCCTGACCATTAGGTCCAGTCGTGACCGACTCTGGGGTTGCGGTGCTCATCTCGCTTTATTGGCCGAGGGAGCCAGCGTACAGCTTCCAGGTCATGTGGCCAGCATGAGTAAGCCGTTTCTGGCGAACCAGAGCACTGCACAGAAATGCTGTTTGCCTTCCCGCAGGAGCGGTACCTATTCATCTACTTGCACTTTGATGTGCTTTCGAACTGCTAGGATGGCAGGAGCAGGGACCGAGCAATGGGAGCTCATCCCGTTACGGGCATTCAAACCGCCGACCTTCTGATCGGCAAGTCCTAGGCTCTGTGGATTAATCCACAGCGCTACCCGCGTCCTAACATTAGCTACTATTAGCTAAAAGTGCTCCACCCATGTTGTAGAAATGCAGTTTCTTATTAGATGAAAGAATTTGGGATTCCCGTTATCTAACACAGTAGCCAACAAGGGCAATACTATAAAAAAGGTCACATTCAAATTCTCTTGAGGTACTTGAATTCAGACATTAACTCCTTGGCAACTGAGCTTGCCTGAACTAAAAGTTCCCCTCCTTAGCCATTTAGCCCTTCTCAGTTTAGAAAGTAATCTAAGGTATTTTATCAGTCTGATGAAAATCACCTGATAAATTTGTCGCCCTCTTGGAAAGCTATCCAAACCAAAACTGAAGAGAGCCGTTAGTGAAATTCAGACGTGGAAGAAAATCGAGTGACACATACATTCCCTTCCATAAATGGACACAGCGCAAAATATACTGAGACAGTTGTGGAGTTGGAGCATGAGTGATATGCTTGGACAGTCTTTGACTAACAGAGGGAAGGAAGGAATGCGTGGACGGGGAGTCATATCTGTTGAGTGCCCTCAAACACAGTGCTGAAATGTGGCTACAGCGAATAGGACGAGCAGTGGAAGATCTGTGTTTTTACCATTCCTGCCCTCCTGCTCCTGTGATAGATCTCTCTGTTCTACCACACAGCCCACTCAACAGATGCCTCTCTTCTTCTTTTTGCTGATTTTCACAAAGTGAAAATGTTAACCTTTTGGAGCAAGCACACTAAGCAAGCAACTTGAGAGTTCTGAGACTTTAAAGATTATTACCAAAATGCTGCAAGCAGGGAAAGGAAATTAACGGCCCCTCTTCTCTCCCAATCCTCAGCCGACAGGACTAAAACTGAAAAGTTATCTGAAATTTCAAGAGGATTCCGAACTCACCCCCAAATTTTACCACCCTCTCACAAAACTGAAAGAGCCACTTCAGCTCAGCTCAAGCTGTATTGAATAAAAGGCTACAGAAGAACTTGTCCCTATCTTCCAGGGGTAGAAGGAAGAAAAGTCTTTGCTGCTCATTTTACAAAAGGTTCTTCTTATTCAAAATCAACGCCAAGTTGAGCCCTCTAGACTTACCATCATGCTGTTACTCTGGTCACGTTTTGCTTCTTGTATAATAGTGCTAAAATTGTCGAGGTAGCTTAGATTTTCTTCTATCAAATGTGCAAACGGTGGCCTGAAAAGGAAAATCAGGATTATCCCAACTGAGTAGACACAGTTTGGTAAATGGCACATTTTATGTAGCATTTTTTGACCAGGAGTAAGCCCTCTCACTTCCTGTCAACCTAGTAGTTCGAAAGCACATCAAAGTGCAAGTAGATAAATAGGTACCGTTCCGGCGGGAAGGTAAACGGCATTTCCGTGTGCTGCTCTGGTTTGCCAGAAACGGCTTAGTCATGCTGGCCACATGACCCGGAAGCTGTACGCCGGCTCCCTCGGCCAGTAAAGCGAGATGAGCACCGCAACCCCAGAGTCGGCCACGACTAGACCTAATGGTCACCCCTTTACTTTCAAGCCCTCTCGCTATTATTCAGTATCATAATTTCAAGTGGAAGTGGAGCGTAACTGGCTAAAATTTAACCATGGCTGTAAAGAGCAAACAAATTGCTAATTTCCATTAGGCTTACACATTCCTAGATGTTTCCATAGAAGAAAGAGGTTGAAGCGCATTTCCTGGTGGTGTCTGTGAGAGCAATGCAGGCACCGAGGATGTAATTGTGCCATCCACGTTGGAACTAACAGGAGATTTAGCAGAACTCTGGGTCTACAAAAAGAGAAGAAGAAAAAAGAATTCCCAGTTTTCAGAACCATAATTTTCAGATTCATCCAATTGTTGACTTTCAGCAAAGTATTCACATCCTAAGTGGTAACTGCAGTTACATATAATACGTTAGTAGTATGCCTATGGTATGCAAGTCTACAGAAATAATACAGTGGTGCCCCGCAAGACGAACGCCTCGCAAGACGGAAAACCCGCTAGACAAAAGAGTTTTCCGTTTTGGAGGCGCTTCGCAAAACGAATTTCCCTATGGGCTTGCTTCGCCAGACGAAAATGTCTTGCGAGTTCCTGCGGTTTTTTTCCCCTCCCCCCCCCTTTTCCTAAGCCCTAAGCCGCTTATCAGCTGATCCGCTAAAAGCCGCTAAACCGCTAATAGCGCTAATCCGCTAAGCTGTCAATGGGCTTGCTTCGCAAGAGGAAAAAACCGCTAGACGAAGAGCCTCACGGAACGGATTAATTTCGTCTTGCGAGGCACCACTGTAGCACAAATCCTAAACAGTTATAAATTTATAATCTCTGAGGCCCAAAGATATGAGGCACATAGGACAATACTATGTAGTATAAAGGAAAGTGCAAATCCATCCATGGTTCCCCCCATACATTGTAATGTCTGAAATTGCATTTTCTCTGTCTAGCTTGCATACAATGCAGCTATGACATTTGAAACACACCTGAAGAGAAAACCAGCACAAATGTTTTTGGCAATTTGCTTGGAGACCAGCTGTCATATTGCCACTAATCCAACAGGCAACAAGCAAATATTTCTTCCTGTAAACCTAGTGGTGAGACCTATACTGCGATTATAACTTCTTTTCCTGGAATAAATCCCATGTCATTTTTTCAACTTCAGCACAATGCACTTCTAGATAGACAGTTATCTGTAACATCATGTTTAATCGGTTGAAAAAGGATGACTTCTAAATGCTTCTGAAATTACGAGGGCAAACGCTTACGCAAGCAATTTTCAGCAAATGCCAGATTTCCCGCTGCCTTTTCGCCTGCATCTGCATCACTGAATTGTCAGCCTCTTTGATATTATTCAGAGCCACTTCAATCTTTGGAAGCAAATCAATAATCTTCTGTTTACTACCCAACAGTTTGCTGTGATGGAAAAAGAAAAGAAAAAAGATGTTGGACATCAATTTTTTTGTCATCTAGACAACAGAAACAAAATGAATATAAGCTTTTTGGAAATTATTGCAGAAAGATACAATATGCATTTCATGTGTTGCCAGGATCCTATGGTTCAGAGCTTCAGAAGCTGCATCGTCAGTACAGTGGTACCTCTGGTTACGTACTTAATTCATTCCAGAGGTCTCGGGTTAAGAACTTTGCTTCAGGATGAGAACAGAAATTGTGCTCCGGCGGCAGGCCCCATTAGCTAAAGCAGTGCTTCAGGTTAAGAACAGTTTCAGGTTAAGAACAGACCTCTGGAACGAATTAAGTACCATATTTTTTGCTCTATAAGACTCACTTTTTCCCTCCTAAAAAGTAAGGGGAAATGTGTGTGCGTCTTATGGAGCGAATGCAGGCTGGGCAGCTATCCCAGAAGCCAGAACAGCAAGAGGGATTGCTGCTTTCACTGCGCAGCGATCCCTCTTGCTGTTCTGGCTTCTGGGATTCAGAATTTTTTTTTTTTTCTTAAACAAGACAGGAAAATTGGTTTCCAGGTGGAGAAATCGAAACTAGAAACAGAATTGTTAGAACCCAATACTAAGAATTTATCAAGAATGTATAATTTGTTGCTGAAGTGGAATACAATAGATGAGACAGTTAAATCAGCCATGATTAAATGGGCACAGGACATTGGTCATGACATCATGTTTGCTGACTGGGAACAGTTATGGACCACTGGTATTAAATTTACGGCATGCAATGCCTTAAGAGAAAATATTATGAAAATGATTTATAGGTGGTACATGACCCCAGTCAAGCTTGCGAAGATTTACCATCTGCCCAATAATAAATGCTGGAAATGTAATGAGACTGAAGGTACCTTCTTTCACCTTTGGTGGACCTGCCCAAAGATTAAAGCCTTTTGGGAAATGATCTATAATGAAATTAAGAAGGTACTTAAATGTACTTTCCATAAGAAACCAGAGGCATTTCTTTTGGGCATGGTCGGCCAATTGGTGTCAAGGAAGGACAAGACTTTTTTTATGTACGCTACTACAGCAGCAAGGATTCTTCTAGCAAAGTATTGGAAGACACAAGAATTACCTACACTGGAAGAATGGCAGACAAAAGTCATTGACTTTATGGGATTGGCAGAAATGACTGGCAGAATCCGTGACCAAGAAAAAGAGACGGTGGAGGAAGACTGGAAGAAATTTAAAGCTTATCTTAAGAACTGTTTTAAAATTGATGAGTGCTAAAATGTCAAGGGAAAGGAAGATGCAGAATTACAGCTGAAACTGTTTGATGAATTAAGATGAAACTGAGAAGGAAAATAAGTTACAATTTAATTGGAGTAAAGGGTTGCTGAAAAACTGTTAAATAAGGATGCAGAAAGGGTGAGGTATGGGGAAGTCCGAGAAAGAAGGCTCATGAAAATGAGGATATGAAATTATACTTGTTTGTATGTTTTTGTTTGTTGATGTTTGTTTGTTATTCTGTTTTAAAATTGGAAAATCAATAAAAAATTATTATAAAAAAAAACAAAACAGAATATTTTTTTTTCTTGCTTTCCTCCTCCAAAAACTAGGTGTGCCTTGTGGTCTGGTGCGTCTTATAGAGCGAAAAATACGGTACTTAACCCGAAGTACCACTGTATTTACAGGAAGCAATTTAAGAAAAACTAAACTAGAAACAGGCCTCTACGTGCCTTTTTGAGACTTATTTGTACACATCTAGCCTCTCTTCCCTTCAAAACTGTAAACAATGTAAACAACTCATTACTGTTAACACTAAGGGACAGAGATAAAAATCAACGAAAAGGTTGACTATAGAGTGGACACATCTTAAACTCAGGGCAGGCCTAACATGCCTCATGGGCTATCAATATATGTTTGCTTAGTCATATATCGGATTGAAATGAAGATGCAGGAATCTGCAGAAAGAGAGATGCACGTTGTACCTAAGATGTTTGAAGAGTTCCTTGAGCACGCGATCTTGAGTGTGAACTGTATGGACTATGATCTTCACCATCTCTGTGCTGTCACTGTAGGAATGATCTGAAAGGGATACCTGTCACGTGATCAGTACAGTGCTCCTCTTAAAAGCCATTTTTTTAAAAAACCCACCAGATCGAAAAACACTGACAAGAAGAAAAACTGATTTACACATTTCCCATTACTAAACACTGGTTAGTTGTTCAGGACAAGTCTGAAATAGCAGGCTTGATAAACATAGCTAGAATATTTTGTAATCAAACAAACTTTCATTTCTAATGGTTGCTTCATGCCTCCCTCTTTTTCTTTTGCAACGAGTTTCACAGACTGTTGTAAACACCATTTAAAAAACTGCAGAAGTGATGTATTTAGGTGGCAAAAAGACGGAAACTCATAATTAATGCTACAGGAATGGGCAGCAGAAAGTCTACATATTCTAAATTCTTACCCTCTAACTGAGATCCGTTAGAAATGATCATATAAACGTTGAAAAGAATGAAAAAAAAATGCAAGGCATGTAAGCAATTCAGTTGCTCACTTCTGCTTTTTCTAATCTGTTAAATTTAACATTCCAGAATGTTCCCAGGCTTGCTTAACATCCTTTGCCGACAACCTCTGTCCAGATCAGCACTCGCCTGCCTTACTGTTCTTTGCAAAACCTCCTATTTAACACAAAGTGTTCTGGAGCCATTTCCATACCTGGGGGCCTTGGTTTTAATTGCTTGTAGAGTTCTATAGCTCTTTGCTCACTGTAAAAAGATAAAAATTGTAAGCACAGTTTCCTCTCTCTCTCTCTCTCTCTTTTTTGCTATCAATTGTGACATTTCCAGAAATGAAATTGGTTTAGCCAATCAATCAATTGGTGTCACAGTGTAAAAGCTTTGAATAAAGGGGAAAAAACATGTATTTTTTTTCACCTGGTAGAAAGTAACGGCAGCTAATTCTCAGCAAGTTATTTTGACTCACTCTTGGGGGTGGGGGGTTGGATCTGTTACGCACACAAAATTTGTGCATTAATCTCCTGTCCTCGTTTTCAAACTTGTTTTTATCCTTCTTTTTGTGTAAGTCACTTTTGGTTTCATTTTTTTGGGGAAATCAACTAATGAACAGTAGGAAACATTTTCATCTTAAGTAAGATCGACGGGCAATTCCTACAGATACAGGTCTATCTGAAAGAACCCAATCTTCTCTCCAGTTTTCATGGTCAAAACTGGCTCTAAATAAATCACAACACAAGATCATCCAGGGCTTTCATTACTATATGACTGCCTAGAAAAATGACAACCAGCCAGTCAATTTTGTGCACCAGGGATCCAGAATGAACCAACTGCTGAAGTCTTGAAACATTTGTGTGAATTCACACAATGTGCAATTGAGACCCAGGACAGGTATCAAAGGAGGGTCAAGAAAATACTGGTTTCATCTATTAGATAGCAACCGTTTCAGGGCGTCATGTGGTTAACCACAATACCCTAGAAAAGTTACACACTTCAGCATAGTGGAAATGGCAATTTTGAACCTGAGTGTTCAAAAGTCAATACAGTGGTACCTCGGGTTACGAACTTAATTCGTTCCGGAGGTCCGTTCTTAGCCCAAAACTGTTCTTAGCCTGAGGCGCACTTTCACTAATGGGGCCTCCCGCTGCTGCCGTGCAATTTCCGTTCCCATCCTGGGGCAAAATTTGTAACTCAAGGTGCTACTTCCAGGTTACCGGAGTTTGTAACCTGAAGCGTTTGTAACCCGAGGTGTTTGTAACCCGAGGCACCACTGTACTCAGGATTCTCATACTTCCAACTCTTAAATTGTTGCCCAATATTCTAAAAACAGATTTAAATATATCTTTGATCTGCAAGATCCAACAAAGTTGTCCTGTTTGCACGAGGACTTCAATTTGCTCTGCAGGGCTGGGGGGAAATCCAGAACATATCTGGAAGGCAGGCAGGGGGAAGTAGGGGTTCCATTGCACAAGTTATACCCACAAACATTAGATATAACGCTGAGCAATTGGCTCAGGATTGCAAAATTTGTGAGAACTAATAATGAACAAAGTCTAGCAGCCATGTATTGTTGAGCAACTGAAAGGGAACATCTTCCTTGCTTTTTAAAATCGCAGGCAAGCAGCAAAACAATTAATGACTTGGCTGCTCATCACACCCAGTTGGTGGACTCAATCCTTGATGGGTTTTCACTGTCCAGAAACTGAACACTTTTTTTTTTTTAGTGCAAGTAGGGATATTTGCTCTATGCCAAAATTATAGTATTATTTTAAGCAATGCTTTTTTCTTAATAAAAATGTTTAGGGGTACTCTCATTCTGACTCAAGAAAATCACCATTTTATAGTTCAAATCGGGAAAAATACAGCAAATGGGCAAAGATTCACAAAATGTTTAGGGGTATGCGTACCCCTGCGTCCCCCCAGAAAAAAAGCCCTGATTTTAAATACATATACTATTATTAGCCATCTAGGCCTTGAAGAGTGGAGAGACTATAAAAAAATCCCCACACTAATACAATGCAAAAGAATAAGATACTAACAAATAATGGAACACCTTAAACTTGTTAGCCTGCAAAAAATTACAAATGCCTATGAGAATAGCTTCTTTTCTTACAGATTCTCCATGAGTTCACCCTGACGTCGTGCATGGGGACTCCTCTGCAGTTCTACAATCTCTGTGTGCAAAGCCATGATCTGCTCATCCAGGTAGCCAATATCTCCAGCCTGAAAACAAGAGAGAATTCTATACACTGGGAAGTATCTCAAGGGAGTTTCTCCTCCCACTTTTGATAGGAAAGTGTGTGCATGTGCACACTGATGGTGGTGATAAGATTCTGCTGTGGTGAGGCAGACTGAAAGCCCTGGTTAATCATTGCACATTTGACAGCATTTTCATCTTCCATACCTGTTCACACTGCAAGGCCTTTTCTTCCATTTCTTTCCAGGCTTTCAGCATCTTTTCCGAGGCTTAAAGAAACGTATCTGGGTTAATTTAAAGCAGCAGCATGCGCTGAAAATAAACAGCCTTTATTTTTAAAAACGTGCACATTTTGAAGTGGTGATGCTGATGAATTTCAAAAATCAGGGAAAATCAGATCCCCTTTTGAAAAACCTTGGCCAACTTATGAGCTCAAGCCTGGACCTGGCTCACAATGGGTTTACCTGCCAGGCTTGGATGGCGACAACTACAAGGCTTTGCTTGTCACCAGCCATTTCTCTCTGCCACTGGCTCCCTACTACTTTATAAGGCGAAATATGCTCTGAATAAGGAGGACTAGGAGAGGGCAGGAGGCAAGCTCCCCTGAATTTGGTCTAGCTGAATTTTGAAAGGTTATAGGAAGTAACGCAGTATTGCAGCCACAGTTGTGGGGTGGGGCATCCTTGTACAGATGGGTCTCTAAAGCAGATCTATCCTATAGTTAGAGCTGGCTTGCCCGTAACGCACCTGTCTCAAGCGGTGGACGTCCCACCACTTCCACAGCAGAGAGGGAGGCATTCTGATGCATAGCACTCCACTTCTCTTCCGTGCTCCCAGGTGAATAAGCCAAGCAGCAACTCTCTGAGGAGCTCCCTGGCTCCCATTGAGTTCAGTGAGAGCTGGGGTGCAGTGGCAGCGGAAGTGGGGAGGGGATCACAGCGGGGCAGGAGGCAGCAATTCCATTTTGCCTTAGGTGGCCAAATGGGACAGGACGCCCCTTCCTATTGCTAATGCGGTCCTGAGCACCAGCTCCTCCAAACACTTACATATCCCGTATGTCATCTGATCACTGTATTTCTCCAAGTCAAGGTGGATGCTCTGCTGAAAGAATTTCAGCTTTGCTTTCAGCTGCTGAGATGCTGACACCATGTTGTTTTTCATCTTGGTTAAATTGGCATTGTACCTAAGAAGACTCAGCCTAGACAAGCCAAACAAAGCAGGTGTTAGCAATTGCTTCATGGTGGGAGAATTTCTATTGTGTCTGCATGGAGCTTTAAGAAGCCCACATCCCGGATGTCAGGTGTGGACTTCAGCTGGCTCCCCCAGGGCTATCTACACAGCCAGCAGGACTCTCCTAAGGTTACACCTCCTTTTCCCAGCCCTTACACTGGCCCTGCTCAGTGCTTTGGACTGGCTGAAATGTGCCCATGAATACCTCTTTCTTGCCCATCACTGTCATGCCCCCAGAAATTGATCCATAAGTGAATATGGGAGTGAGGCTGAAAAAAGTTGTAGGGGTATTCAAAGCATAAGGTCCTCGTCTGTCTCATCTTATTGCTTACTGCTCTGCTTCAGCCCCCCACAAAACCTTATGCCATCAGGAAGCCACTATAATTCTCTTGTTAATGAAGACTCACCATGCCCTGTATCCCATATGGATTTCACAGACACAAAGAAGTAAACTCGACATTTTTTTGGAAAAAACGAAGCTATGATTTTTTGGGTACCCTGAACACACACTTGCCACCCTTTCCCCCGCTGATCTCGGTTACTGAATCGCTGGCTTACATTGCAGCTCTTTGCCCTTGAAACAGCCGGCTGTAATCTTCTTTTAGTCCAATGATGTAATGCACAGCTTCAGCCCATATCTTACGAAGCTGCACAATGGGCAGCTGAATTTTGCTCTCTTGCACTGTGTGAGGGAAAAGGAAGGAAACATAACAGCCATCACTACTGAAAACATTAAGATCTGTACTCTAAAAAGCTACCAGTGCATATTTATTAGAGGCAACCCAGAACCAGAACAGTTATAATGTTTAACTGCCTAAACAAGAGACATTTTCGAATTGCACTTAAAAAGAACACCTGAAATCTAACACACCGCCATATCAAAAGGCAAAACATTGAGATTCAGTTCTACTGATGATTTCGGCTTGTGGGGATGTCTAGGCTGGTCCCTCCACTGGACTGATCAAACTGCACAATAAAATTGCTGTTGTAATGTTTAAAACAAAGATTGGAGTTTCCCATGGGACTCATAAAGCAGGAAATTGTGGGAAAGCAGGAGTAGGGCTCAGCAGCTATGTTGCTCTTCCAGACCTGATTCTTCAAGTACAGGGAATATAGTTTTAATTGCTATGGAAGACTTTCCATCCGTTTCAGACACAAATGGAATATTCCCTTCTACCTTGAAAAAAGCTATCACTACATAGTACAGGGAAGCTTTGATCTTCTTGTTTCTAGACTGCCTTCACTGAGGAGAAAGCTGCCTGAGGTGCTGCTAGCGCAACTCTCAAAGGTACAAAGGAACGAGAAGACTCTCTTCCCACCCACTGAGGGATGAAACAAGAAGGGAAATGACTATCTAGATTTTGGACCAAAAGAAAAGGCTGATGGGGCAAGGATGAGGGTAAAACTCTTGCACATAAATAACAGACCGAGATAAAAAAGAACAAAATCATGGGAGGTCCAAAAATATACGGCACAATTGGTTTGTTCTCGTAAGAATGTCTTATTAATGGTCTTAAGTTCCTCATAAAACTAGGGTGTGATTAGCTGGATTTCAAACATTGTATTTGGCAATTAACGCACACAAAAATGTCTACTATAACAATTAATGCTTCAAAAATCCTAACCAAGGAAATGCAAGGAACGTCACCTCTGAATACACTGCTCTTGCAACTATTATGGGCTGAATTTGTGAAACAACTGACCATTGTGTTCCCCTTACGGTAATGGCATCATGAAATATATTAGTTACACTGAATCACAGCAGATACAGAACAATTAGTCCTCCTAAATAGTATTTTATTACTACTGCTCTGAAGGTTATGTCCCTCCTCATAACAACTAATAATCATGTCTGAACTGCAATATACTTACCAATATAATTTACACAGTCGGACAGACTCCTAGAAGCAAAGGGGCCTTCGTAGATAGTTTTGCTTTTATCAAACAAATAAACCATGTAGCTATCCCAGCCTCTCTGCCAAGGAGAAAAGAGAAACAAACAAGTCAGAAATTCCCACAGAAACCTTGAATAAGCAGCTATAATTCAGAGAACCATGATTACACACTTAAGAAAAAAAACAGAGACGGCCACCCCAGGCACAAGTCAACTGTGCAAAACTACGTGGATTGTGTTAAACTAAATTGTTGTGCAAGCAAAAGTTGCTTCCAGCACAACAAGACCATCCTTGTTCTCCCCCAGCTCACACGCCCCAGACTACTCCCAAATTTGCTCTGGATGGGCAGATTTAGGGCGCACACAGAAGGAAAAGGTTCTGCCCCACAAGGAAAATCCATGTTCTGACAGAACCGACTGTAGGAAGGATTCATGAATTGCAGGGAGTTGAGACTAGATGACCCTCACTGAGTCTCTTCCAACTCTACAATTCTATTATTCTATACTAAATACGACTCTTTGAGTCTGAATAGTCTATATTTTAATTTTTTTTGTCTCAACAGAACCAGAAAACTCATGTATGAACTGAAATAGATACAAGGAGTACAGGGGAAGAGCGGAGGAAGAAGAAGAAGAGAAGAGTTTGGATTTGATATCCCGCTTTATCACTACCCAAAGGAGTCTCAAAGCGGCTAACATTCTCCTTTCCCTTCCTCCCCCACAACAAACACTCTGTGAGGCGAGTGGGGCTGAGAGACTTCAGAGAAGTGTGACTGGCCCAAGGTCACCCAGCAGCTGCATGTGGAGGAGCGGAGACGCGAACCCGGTTCCCCAGATTACAAGTCTACCGCTCTTAACCACTACACCACAGAAACTTCACCCTTAACTGTAGGCAAATAAAAGGCTGTGCTCTGGTGCAAATACTGGAATATATTCCCGTTTACTGGAATGAAAAAGGGAAACTTACTACGCCATCAATAACACACTGAGAGGCTGGCTTCCGAGGGTCTAGGCAAATTCCCATCTCAAGCAAAAGCTCTTGGTTCCCTGTGCTGATCCCAGTCTCCGACTCAATGCGAGACTGGAGAGAATGGAGACTTTCCTCAGGGAGCAATGAAAAAGACAGGATCTTGGCAGACGTCATATTTAAGATGTGAACTATCTGAAAAGGAAAGAAAGGCACACATGCTCAACCCCAAACCAGCAGTAATTTAGTCATAGAAAACCAAAAGGAAAACCAACTCTTTGCCCCCCAAAAAGAAGATGATTATATACACATACATAAAAATGCCTATGTATGTTATATCACTCTTAGCAGAAATCCCTCTAAGCAGAATTCAGGAGTTTGTCTCTACCTAACGTTGCTAAGAAGTTGATTTAAAAAATATTTATTATGTAAGCCTCCAGTATTAACATTATTTAAATAAAAGTTTGGGTTAACAGTGCCTTCCCCTGAAGACCTAACAGCCTTTCTTCTCCCCCCAACTCCCACAGGCTTGCTTCTACAAATTGCCAATGGTATTTTCTATCCTTTAGACCAGGGCTGGGGAACCTTCAACCCATGGACCAAATTTGGCACAGGTTCAGGTTCCAATTTGGCCCATTAGGCAGTTTCCCTCAAACCACACCCACCTGCCCTGCACCTAATGTTGTATGTGAAACCAGGTGTGAGGTAGGGAGAGCCATGGCTGGATTGGAGTGTGACAGTTTCCTGTTCGGAACTTGACAATGCAACTGAGCGCTGCAGAAAGCAGCAGGCCTGAGGTCACTGCCCATCAGTTGACAGGCAGCGACTCCAAGCCTGCTGATCAGCACTAAGTCCTGCGTGATACTTGGAAGTCCTTATTACCATCACCTGATGACATTGTGATGACAGATGAGTGGCTATATTTGGTCTGCTAGCAGTAGATGAGATAAGGAGGGCTGACCCACTGGCCAGATCGGGTTTCCCCACCCCTCCATAGCCAAAGGAGAGCGTTCTGCCACAGCACTGCAAAAATTGTGTTATGAGATTTCAGAGAACAAATGAAGGTAGCTTACTAGCTTCTGTAATGGTAATGCATTTAAACAACCTCTTTTTAATCCGGGCATGCCGTATCAGAACTTACCTTCAAACCCAGTATTTGATCCATTAATTGGAAACATCTCAAATTACCAGTTTCTGGGTCTGGACCACCCCCTCTCTGCTGTGGATCCCAATTTAGCATCAGTTGCAGCCAGCTCTCCATCATTTCTACAATTATACTAAGCCAAAAACAAAAGCACAGTAGACAATGGTTAAGAACTGTCACCCATGAACAAAGTTTATTGAAAGATCTTACTTACTAGATACTTACTAGTGTAAGCATATAATGTACATTATGAACACAAGGATGCCAGAACCAGTAAGAGGAGGAGGGGATAGACATTTGTGTAAGATTAATAAACCACAGAACAGCTTTGACATGGATATATTTCCCATACATAAACCAACAAAATTGACTGATATGGGCACAGTATCCTCCATGACATTAATCTGGAAAAGAACATCAGATTTGTATCTAGCCAGTTTAGTTTTCTTTTTTTCGAAATTCTCTTGCATATGCCACACTTCTTTAGTTTTTCCATTCTCAGCTTTGCTCCCAAGGTTCATCTGAGTTCCTAACGACATTAACAAGGAAGATAGGTGTACAAAAGGTTTAAATAGTCTTAAAACTATCTTTCTTTGCTCATTCACCTATTTACACCCAAACAAAATACCCATTAATTTCTGCCAAAACATGAGAGAGAAAACATGGAACACAGCAGTCAGAGTGGTTCAAGACCTCTGTGGTCGGTTTCTGATTCCCTGCAGCCCAGAAAGAAATAAGAGATGCCAGAGAATGAAAGACCATCAAAAGCATTACTTGCCTACACAGGGAAGAAAGCTTTGCAAAGTGAGATTTCCAGTGAAGCTATGCTTTAAAAAGGCATCCCTCTGTGTGTGCATAAGTGAGGGAAATGTTGTAAAAAGTGTAGATGTAAGCGCGAGAGAGAGAGAGAGAGAGAGAAAGGCAGGAGGAGTTTGTGGTGGTAATGAACTGAAAATAATTAACACTATTTCTTTTACAGTCAAAGAAAAAAAATAGTGGGGTTATTTTAGTTTCACCCACTGCCAGCATGTGACCACCCCCCAACAAATTCTCTCTGAGGGAATATATCCCCTTCAGGGAAGAAAGGTTGCTCATTCTTACTCCAGAGCTTCAAAAGACAACTATCATTTTAGATGAGGCATGCTACCTGTAACCAGTGCTTTTTTTCTTAAAAAATGTTTAGGAATACTCTCATTTTCCTACTCATAATGAAATACTGCCCCTCAATGAGGCCAAACTTAAGATTCACAGAATGTTTAGGGGTATACATACCCCCGAGTCCCCCGAGAAAAAAGCACTGCTTGTAACTATCAGAGAAAAGCAAGCTAGAATGTATTTGGACCAGAATATACTTTGGTAAAAGATTATACCTTAGAACCTCCACCTGATACTGTATTAAGAAAAAAGAGCGGCTGAACAGATTTGCACTGCAGAATTCTAGCAATTTAAAGGAAAGCAGGGGATTTAATGTTACCTGCAGAGGCTGTTGGGATTTGGCAGATGAGGACTGAATCTAACTTCCCCAGTCATCTCTTCCCACGCAAAAATGTATTTCGGATCTTTCTTCTTGATTTTATCATGCCTGTAGAAAAACAGTGAATGAAGGATTGAAAAATAACTGACCAATCAACACACTGTGAAAGAGATTACAGTAATCCCTTATCTTATGTGGAGGGTTCAGTTCCAAGGGTTACGTGTACAAACAAAAATTGTGTATGGATAGCCAAAAGCTTGGAGCCACCCCAAGGGCGATCATGTGCTATCAGACAGAAAGACAACCACAATTTACTTGCTAGCTCATCAGGGGCTATGCCTCCTCCCTCTGGTGAGAAAAATACCCAGCATCCCCTTTCCCTGACCCTCTTATGCAAACTCGAGAGAAAACAATGGCAAGAGTTTTTCCTGCTCTTTCTTATTCTATCCGTACCTTAGTGTATGTGAGATAAGACTCCTCTCTCCCCCCCCCCCAAGTCTTTTGCATTTGCTAGGACCTCCCCAACCTTTTCAAATGGGAGAAATTCATTCTGCTGCCTTTAATCCTCTTCATATCTCAGAGGGAAGAAGATTATGACAGTCACAAAAGAGGCTGGCTAGTAAGCCAAGTCAATACGTATGAATCCATCACCAGTGATATCCTTGGCTGAATCAATAGGTACTTGTGACACCCACACAGCCACATTCAACACAGCACGCATAATTGCTTCCTTGGAGTGGCAATGACTCCTTCATTTTCTAAGGAACAGAATTGCTTTCCTGCAATATTTAGCAGGTGCAACATGAGCTGGTGCAAGTGCATTTAGATCACCAGTAACTGCTCTCCACAAAACGACACCCTGGAAAGCTCTTGACCAGCTGAAGGTATCATGCCAGATAAGTGAGGGACTTATTTGGGGAAGGAATATTCACAAGGAAAACCCTTTTCATTTCCTCTTGTCTTCAAGATGGGTGGTCTCTTTCCAAGTAGTTCACTTCCAAAAGAGGGGCTTCCCAGTTATATGCAACACTGACATGATTTTACTCTATTAGCTCTTCTCAGGTGGACAGGAAAGGCAAGCAATTGTCCAGTAGCCCGTTAGTTTGAGAAACAAAACTCTTACCAGGTAAAAGGCTGCTGGTTATGTAAAAATGGTCTAAATCCTGCAATGCTCTCAAAGACAACAGTTCCAAAGCTCCAGAAGTCTACAGAAGTTGTATATGGCTTATTATCAAAGAGTTCTGGTGCCTTAAAAAAAAGTAAACAAGAAGCAATAACAATGGCAATAATATTTTTTATGATTTATACCCTGCCCATCTGACTGGGTTGCCCCTGCCACTCTGGGTGGCTTCCAACATAATACAGTGGTGCCCCGCAAGACGAATGCCTCGCAAGATGGAAAACCCGCTAGATGAAAGGGTTTTCCGTTTTGGAGGCGCTTCGCAAAACGAATTTCCTATGGGCTTGCTTCGCAAGACAAAAATGTCTTACGAGTTCCTGTGGGGTTTTTTTTCCCCTTTCCCCCCCCCCCTTCTAAGCCGCTTACCCGCTTATCCGATAAGCCGCTAAAAGCCGCTAAAAGCCGCTAAAAGCTGCTAATAGCGCTAATCCGCTAAGCCGTCAATGGGCTTGCTTCGCAAGACGAAAAAACTGCTAGACGAAGAGACCCGCGGAACGGATAAAAATACAGCGAGACATCAAACGTTAAAAACTTCCCAATACAAAAAAATTATGAAGAACACTGCAAGTATTTTGCTAAAATTCTATAGTTAAGGGATGGAATGTATAATGCATAGAAATAAAAAGGGGGGCAGTTTTTGCTGCAGTGAACTACATCTTTAAAAGTCTTACCAAATACTGTAAGGTCCCAACAAAAGAGGTGCATAAGCTTCCTTGATCCAGATCCTTGGCATATCCCAAGTCTATTATTTTGTGAATTATCTGGAAATGAAATCAAATACAGTATATTCTTCATTTATGCTACTTGACCTTTCTGCTGCTTTCAACATCAAATCAAACATCTTCACCCATGTCAGTTTTAGGAGCTCTGCAATTTGCTCAGTTAAATTAAATTTATTAACAAAATGCCTCAGCCACTTTTCAACTACTGGTACCAAAGTGACATACAGACCCATTTTCTTGTCTCCCCATCCTTCATGTTTCTTTACAAACTTCTTTGTCCCTCTTACTTCTCCTCCAAGTTTTTGGATCGTTCCTTTCCTCTCCACACTTTAGGAAATTCTACCTTGGCCCCAAGCAGCCTCAAGAATGGCAAGCCATCTCTTTTTACTTTCCCTTACTTTTAATTTTGCCAGCTGTCTTTTGACATCTGAATATCACCTTAAACTCTTGTGTGACAGAATCGCAATTCTCACCCAAGTCTTCTTAGGTACTTTATTCTGTTTTACTGGTGTTTGTTAACTACCTCTCATAGCCTGCAGCTTAAGGTTCATATTTCTCTCTCTCTTTGGTTTTTAAGAACAGGTTCATATTTGATTCCTTTTTTTCCTTGCTTCTCACTGTGAATCTGTGGTTAAAACCAACACCCACTGACTATGGAAAACTCACCCATGCCTAGATACCCATAGCACAAAGACTTCACATTTACTAAAGATATTTACAAGGAGGGGAATTTGTGTTTTTACAATTAATGTCATTTCTTTTATACTGTAATCTTTAAACTAGTCTTTGCCATCTCCATGCTGACTTCTGATCTTCCATTCTGAAGTCTACAACCAGAACAGTCTGATTAGTTGCTTTAGCAGGACTCAATGACGTAAACTAACAGTCATTACTATAACTATATAACTATATATATAACTATATAACTATATAACTATCCATACTACTCTTGCCCCAGAATCTCACCAACCTGAAATCATTACTGAACTGTAATCTGCTGTCTAGCTCAATTTATTCAGTTTTAAACATAATCCTCCCTTGTATTGGATTGCATCACTTAAGAGCAATAAACTACTTCCTTCCTTCCTTCCCTCCCTCCCTCCTCCACACGGGCAAGGCAGGGAACATCCACACACCACCTCCTCAACCATTTGATTCAACTGCCACAGAGGGCCGTAACAGCACATAGCCCCAGAGAATTGCACAAAGTGAAACAAATGGCATTGCAGTAGAAAGATGAGGAACCTACCAGGGTTACTAGCACTAGGAAAATTTGAAAATTTACTCCCCACAAAGATGACAGTCAAGAGACTCTGTTCACATGTACCCAGTGCTGTGGAAGCTGGCTCAAGGTGCAATGCCAAGTCATGGAGAAGCATGAACGAATTCTGCACATAGGGCAAGACCAACCTCATAGGTGTTCCCACCTGATTAGCACACTCCCATTGAGGTGCCAATCTGGGGAGAAAGGGGGGATCTGATCACAGGAAAGCACTTCCCTCATTGCGCCTGTGTGCAGAAAGCCAAAGTACGAGTAAATTCCATCCGATTCACCTCAAGGAGAACTTTACTATAGCTTATCTGGCACAGCCTAAGCAGAGCGTAGGGGGTTCTGCAGCAGACAGCTCAGATCTTACAACTCTTTTGTTTCTATCCTTGAGGTTCCCCGGTAGAACTGGTACTCACTTCAACGTCTTATCCCATTCCCTCCTCTGCAGAAGATGGTCAAAAAGAATCAAGGTGGTCCCAATAGTCCCAGCAAATTCCCTGCCTCTCATTAGTTTGCTTCAAACTCCACCCCCTCCGCAACACAACAGCTGAATAATGACTAAGTAGACCCATAGCAGAGCTATGCAAGCTTTCCCTTTATCCTCCACATCACTGACACTACTAAAGGATTCCAGTCAGAATATTGAAACTATACACCAGATTTTGCAGCTGATGGCTGAAAAGTAGGCCACAGATGTACTTCTTATTGCATCCAAGCAAAATTAATATTTCTAGATAATCCGCTGAGATCATCCAAGGCATGTCACTTACTTTTCCACCTTCTTCCTGAAGAACAATATTCTCAGGTTTTAGGTCCCTGTGTATTATTCTGTTTTCATGCAAGTACTGGATACCATAACCTAGAAGTCCAATACGTTTTGGAAGGGGAGGGGGATGTTAAGGAGAAAAATACCTTTTAGAGAAATTTACATCCAGTCTTTCTTTGACTATCTATGAAGTATATAAACAGCAGAATATAGATGGAGGTACAGGAGGATGAAATTACTCTAGCCGAGTGTGCATTTTTTCAGTTCTACTCTACCAGCCAGCTTTGAATACACCACCTGACAAGGGTTCTAGTAGTAGCGGATCATTTAGATCATTTGTATTTCTGTGCTGAAACTGTCTAACATGTGAATGAGATTGTTGTTGCTTGTTTTTTGGGGGAGAGGCATTACATGAATCCTCAAGATAAGAAATGGATTTTAATGCAATTTTAGCCCTCCTCACATACTAGCCATACCAAAGGGTTCCATATGTAAAATGCACAGTGGGGTTCCATTACCCTGCCCCCCCACATACAATATATGTGTTGTACATAGGTTTCTGAGTAGAGGCATCTATATGAAATGCAGGGCTGTCAGGGAAGGGCAGGGCAGGGACCTACATGACATAGATGTCAGGGCCAACAGTGTTATATTTATTCTTATTCTGTGAATTGCATTGAGTGCTGCTTAACACTGACAGAAAGTATTACAAAATCCAAATGCCTAATACAGGGGACTCTGAACAACATCACAGGCTGGGGGATTTTAGCATGCCGCTCTTCACATTTTGAGCATCCCACATTTGTTAATATTCTGCGCAATTTTAATCACCAATTGTGAAATACTGGAAGCACTCAGCATTTTGTGACTGGTTTTATTTCATATTGGTGTTTCATGTACTGCTGTATTCTTATTCTCCTGCATTTTATGGTTTAGCTCTAAATGTTGAGTTGTTTCAATATGGTGCTTATTATACAGTAATATTTTTGTATGAACTGGATTTTTGTCCTATTTTTTCTTCTTTAAGTTCTTTGTTGTTGTTTCAGTTTTCTATACACTGCTTAGAGATATTTTCTTATATATTAAGTGGTATACAAATGGTGTAAATAAAACATAAAACAAAGCATGTATAGTTTTTATGCAACTTATGATGTGTATTGAAGTTTTTGGAGGTGGAAATGTTGTTATTCTAGTGTCAATGTCAATTTTCTCCTGTTTTGAACAGAATGGCAACCTCCCTAAATTATCAGGTCGCTAGCCTGGGAATACTCCTTGATTCAGCCTTATTATTTGTTATATTTATTAGAAACTCCCCACCCTGAAAAGTGAAAGCAACTTACAGAAGTCAGCATTAAAAACAAGGATAAAACATCCTAAAATATGTAAGTAATACAGAAAAACAGACCCAGCTGAACCCCACCCCAGTAAAAGATGAGCAGAAAATTAAGGTCTAAAGGCCCGGGTGAATCAAAAGGCTTTTGGCTGCTCCCTACAAATAAAGACTGCATCAGGCACCACTCTCTGGGGACAACATGCTCTCTGTTAGAGAGCCACCACAGAGAACATTGGTTCTCATATCACCACCCTCTGTTCCTCTCTCAGAAAAGGCACATGGAGAAGAACCTCAGATGATGAGTGCAGAGTCCGGCTTCATGTGGAAAGAGGCAGTCCTTGATGTACTGGGGTTCTGACTGGCAAAAGGCTTTATAGGTCAAAACCAGCACTTTGAATTGGGCTCGGAAGCCAATGCAACCATGCTAGGATTGGTGTTATGTGCTCAAACCATTCCACCCTGGTGAACAACCTGGCCAATTGTGCACCAGCTGCAGTTTCCAATTTGTCTTCAAAGGCAGCCTTATGTATAATGCATTGCAGTAAACAGCAAACCTCGAGGTCAAGTGTCCTCAGTGGTGTGGAGTACTTTTTCCCATCTTAGGCTAGTAAAGCAGCTGTACTCTGTCCCAGACAGTTATAATCTGGTAAGATTGATATATGCTCAGGTTAGGCTACTGCAGCAAGTGAGTTAGGCCTGTTAGGGAGTATCAGACCTAGATGGATGAAACAGGAAGCCTAGACATCTTGGTTTCTTTATTCTACTCAGGGAGGAGCACACAGAATGACTGGGCAGTATGCACCAATACGTAATAAGGAATAAAGTCTGGTTTGTTGTTACACGTGAATGTGGTCAATGACAGAACACTATAGTTAGGGGTATCATGTCTGAATCCTAAACTGAGATCAGAATCTAAGGTAAAAATCTGTTTTCATTTTAGAATTCATATTTCTAGTCATCATTTGAAAGCGCATGGCCCGCATTTCCTGAATTGCCAAAATGGAAGGAGTGTTGGGGCACACGTTAAAAGGAAAGCTCTCTCTGTCCCTCCTAATGACAGCTAGGTTCTACTTCCATCATTTGGTGTGCCTCCTCCAGTTCAGTATGCACCATCATTCTAACTGGTGACAAATATTTTTCCGATCTATTGAATCCAAAATAATTTTACATTCAAACAGTGCTATCAGAATCAATTAGGCAAGCTAAGGAAGGTCATATGAGGTCATGAGTACTTTGAGGTTTTTTACAAACAAGTGGTATATAAAGTTTATGAAATAAAATAAACAAACAAATGCTAAAATTAAAGGGATTTGTGCATCCTAAGTTTCAAGGCAAAATTAGCAGTCTGAGAACCACAAAGGCTTGTCGCAAATGCACAAAAGGGAACAGCTGACTTACCGATGTCGCTAAGAAGAGAAAGGATTTGACTCTCTTTAAGGCCGCAACAATTTTCCGGTAAGTTCAACAGCTACAAGGAAGGATAAAAGGTTGACATTTGATATACAGTTCAGCCATCAATATACTGTACATCCTTCTAAGAACGAAAGAATTTATGAGCAAGCAATTGCTTGGAGAACACAAAACTTATATGAAAGAAGCCTCTGTATATACTTAAAAGTGAGGATCTACTTCAGCAATCTGCCATATTGTCTACAAACATCTTTAAAGCAGAAAACCATCCTATACAGTTGTTACGTTTAAAATGGAGGGGCACTACTTATTTCTTTAATATACTTATATACCTTTCTGCCTGGTAACAGGCCTTCAGGGTAGTTTAGAATAAAATAAAAGGCTAAAGGAAAAGTAGTATCTGAGGGTGTTCTGGTCTACCTAAACCAAGGATGGGGAACCTTTTCTGGTCAACAGGTCAGAGAGTTATCTTCCCACCCTTGGTGGCCAAACCTGACTCACTGTGATGTCAGATGGTGCCCGAGGCTCTCAAAAGTATCATTTGCTTTTGAGAGAAAAAAGTGTGGCCTTGCTTTGGTCCCATCCATCACAGGTTCCAGCCCCACCAAACACTGGTATGCAGCCCTCAGGGAATACAACATAAAAAGGTTGCCTGAACTTGAACGAAGGGGTACCATTTGTTTCCCTTATTCCATCTAGTTTGACAGTTGCACACTTACTTCTTCCATGTTCCCTAAGCCTGGCATGCAGCACAAGTCCAAAATAAGGTTGTCAGGAAAGTCAGTCACCTCAGGATATAATAACAGCACATCACCCTTCTCCAATACTGCGCCCAGCTATAGTCTCAAACCCAAAATCTAAACGGCATCAGTAGTCAAAGAAACAGGCCGTACCTTTCTGAGATCTCCTTTGCAGCAATATTCCATAGCCAAAAGTGGGACGTCATTGACAAGGAAATTCATCTCGTCAGGCACTTCACAGGCTTTTACAATATTGGGATGGTTCAGCCTAAATAAACGAAGGAAAGAAATTGGAAGTATTCTGAAAATGCATGCTACTACAGACAATCCTTCTGAATTTCATGAAGCGGCACAGTATCAAACATTTTGTTTTGAAAACTGGGATAGATAAAACCAAACTTAGCTTAATCAAGCCTATACTGTTTGAAAAATAAGATGGGAATTCTGAGAAGCAGCACAGCAGGTGCAGCGGCAAGCCTTCCAACGGAAGATGCTGCTACAGGGTCGAGTGGTGACTCTCAAAGAACAGCAACTGTATGGCTGATATGCCTTCTGCTTCCAAACAAGCCTCTTGGAACACAGCGGCAGCCATTACAACATCCCTCTACCCACCAGGCAGAAAGAAGAATTCAGAAGGGGACACTAAAATAATAATGAAGAAGCAGCAAAACTTCAAAATGGGTGCTGAGATGTGCAAAACCGGAACCATCAAATGCCAAACGCATTTCAGATACACCTTCCTCAGGGGCAAAATATGACTGGTTACGATTGTCTACAACTAGCAGGAGAATCTCCTTCCTTCAGCCTTTCGTCTTCACAACCCCATGGCTGTGTCTGTATGTGGTTGTATCCTGGATAGGAGAGATAGAGATTGGTTTTGTCTCTCCACCAATGGATTCCAAGTTTAGCAGATATCTTGGCACAAATAAGATCCATTGAAACTGCTTTCAGCGGGACCCACCAGCAAAGATCCAACCTTTGGGTTTATGGTGACAGAAATACAACCATTGAATCATAGAACTGTAGAGTTGGAGGGGACCCAATGGATCCTCTAATCCAACCCCCTGCAATGCAGGAATCTCAGCCAGATCATACATGACAGATGGCCATCCAACCTTTGCTTAAAAACCTCCAAAGATGGACCTACTTTTTCATGATCTGGATCTCATGGCACCACCGATCTTTGTTTTTCACACTTAGTTCCAAGCGACATGACTTGATTGCTATCTTCGTACCCAGATCCTACAATTGACAGGAGAGAAACCACAAGAGAGGGTTAAAATGTATTACCACAGCAGCATATTCCACATCTAGAAAGAGCTGTCCAGGCATTTTTAGGACTATAGCTATTCCCTTCTGGGACACACCAGCTGCCCTTGCTTTCGTTTTAAGCCCCTTTTTGTGGAAAATTAAGGGAAAGCATCAAAGAGGTATCCTACTGAACTTCTTTTCTTTAAGGTGATAAACAAAATAAACTGAAGATGAAAACATACAGAAATGTTCCCGAATGTCAAAGCAGGTTTGAAAGCAGCATAAAGCTGAACAATATGTATTGTTAATGTATCATTCGGAAACATTAACAAAAAGACCCAAACCCCACCCATTTCCCCATAAATCTGTTAGGCTGATTTATAAGTGTATCCTTTTGCAATAAATTAGGTTAATCTCAGTTACCTCTTTAAGGTTTATTACACTTTTTAAGTGTGTTTGTGGGAGGGGAATCATTGGTTTGTTTGTTTTGGTTTTATGTATTCTGCATTAACGCTTTGTATTTTTCTGTTGTGAACTGCCCTGGGATCTTCAGGGAAAGGGCAGTATACAATTTTAATAAACTATATATAGATTATCAAACGTTAATTATTACTTTTTTGCATTATTTTGTGAAATTTGGCATGCTGCTCGATTGCCGAAGAAAAAAAAAAGGGGGGGAGGGAAAGCCACCTCCTTCAAAGCAGTTTTAGGAAAAATGACAAAGCAGGGCATTTAGCTGAAATGCCACGGGTAAACTTAAAACCTCTTGCATTGGCTGGGGGGTGTCGGCTGGCTTCTTCGAAAGCAGGCGCCTTGTTTTCTCAACTGGGCAGGAAGATGGTGATCTGAAGGTGGGGGATATTTTACTTTACTTCTTCTTTCCCCCTTTCATCCCATTTTATCTTTTAGATCTCACCACCTCAACATTTCGAATTTTTAAATTATTATATCATTTTTGTGTCTTTTCTTTTCTTTTCTTTCTTTTTAGTATCTACTTCTCCATCCCCTCCTTCACCCCTTTTTTCTATTTACTTACTATTATGGTTCCCCCCCCCCCGCCTTCCCTTCTCTGAATAAACAAACAAATAAGAATACTATATATCTATAGACATAGTGGGGGCGGGTTAGTGGGTTGCTATTTTGATTGTGTGTGTGTGTGTGTGTATATATATATAGATAGATAGATAGATTTTGTTCTGTGAACTGCCCTGAGACTTCCGGATATTGGGTGGAATATAAATTTAATAAACAAACAACAACAACAACAGACCACCACTATCACCACAATAATATAAGACCACAGCGCAGGGCCGGATTTAGGTTTGATGAGGCCCTGAGCAACTGAAGGTAATGGGGCCCTTTATATGTCCAGCTGTCCTTTGTCAACAACAACTTGTCATCACTGTTTTTCTTGTTGAACATATGCTATATGGCAATTTACGGACCTAATAGGTATCTTCAAGCCATTTGCACATAACAAATAGGAGCCTACACAGCACCAAACACTGTTGCTTTGTGTAGGTTTTATTAGTTTTTCATCTAATCTTTTGGAAATGTACACCCCCAAGAGAGTGGGGCCCTAAGCTATAGCTTGTTTAGCTGATACATCCGTAAACCCAGCACTGCCACAGCGCAGGGAAGGCGCATGCGCGCCTTGCTATCAAGAGGCGGGGAGTTCCGAAGGCCACGAAAGGGCCGAGTTGCTTCGCGTTCAGCCCCCCCTGTCCTCCCCCGCCTCCTGAGGCGGCTCCCGACCTCCCCCCCCCCGCTCGCCCGCCCGCCCCCGCGAACCCACCCGGTGCTGGTAGAGCGAGACGTTGCCGAAGCCGCCGGTGCCGAGCCGCTCCCGCATCTCCCAGGGCTCGCAGGCGGCGCTGCCGGGCGGACCCCCGCGGAGGGACGGCGGCCTCTCCATCCTCCCTCCCTCCCTCCCTCCCTCCGCGCGGCCTGCGCCGCCCCCTCACTCCCGCCGCTCGCCTCACAGCCGAGGCCGCGCCAGCTCTCGCGAGACTTGAGGGCAGGCCCAGAGGCCGCCGCCACCGCGCCGGATCGTGGGCGGAGGGAGGGAGGGAGGGAGGGAAGCGCTCCCTGGAGACCTGGGGAGGGGAGGGGCAAGGGGCGGAGCTTGGCTTCTCCTCTCCCTTTCCACCAATGAGCGCTCTCTCTCTCGCGCGCGCTCTCTCTCTCTCTCTCTCTCTCTCTCGCTCTGCCCTCATTCTGCGTTTTCAATAGAATCGTTGAGTTGGAATGGGACCCCTCCGGGTCATCTAGTCCAACCCCCCTTTCACGCAGGGATCTCATTTGGGTAGAATACTGAGCCGAGCAGGCTAACGGTACGACATATATATATAATTTTGTAATATTACAAAATAACAATAATAATAATTATATATATATATATATACACACACACACACACACACACACCCCGCTTTTTTCTGGGGGGACGCATACCCCTAAACATTTTGCGAATCTTTGTGCTTTTGTCCATTTACTGTATTTATTTTTCCTGATTTGAACTACAAAATGGTGATTTTCTTGAGTTAAAATGAGAGTACCCCTAAACATTTTTTTAGAAAAAAGGACTGTGTGTAGATAGATAGATAGATAGATAGTCTGACTTTTAAAAATGTATATATATATATATATATATATATATATAAAACACAGTAATAATAATTATATATATGAGAATTCTTCAAAAGTTTGTCATATATACTTCAATACATGTCAAATTCTATCATTCCTTGGCTTCCCTCCCCTGCTTTCCTTGACATTTTAATTTCCACCCCAGTTTGGGCTTCTTGGTACAATTGCAGGCTGGTAGATAAATTATGGCCTCTGGTGCTGCGAGACCCTCCATCCAGACCATGGGTAGGCAAACTAAGGGCCGGGGGCCGAATCCGGCCCAAACGCCTTCTCAATCCAGCCCGCAGACGGTCCAGGAATCAGCATGTTTTCACATGAGTAGAATGTGTGCTTTTATTTAAAATGCATCTCTGGGTTTTTTTATGGGGCATAGGAATTCGTCCCCCCCCCCATATAGTCCGGCCTTCCACAAGGTCTGAGGGACAGTTTGCTGAGCCCTGATCCAGACCCTCCGTCCTCCTGTTTTTGGATTCCAGTTCCCAGCCCCTGCTAACAGGACTAATATCCATTCTAATATCTTATGTTTGTTTTCAGGAAGTGGTACTTATTCCCAAGTAAATGTCTTAAGCACGATGGCTGCAGAAATAGACCCCATGATGGTGCCACGATTTGAGTGAGTTAAAACAACAACCACCGTGAAACAGTATACACTCTAATTTTTTTATTTTTGTTTCTATTTTCTTTTATGATCTTATCTGCTCACAATTTATCTGTAAATAATCAATAAACCATTTCCATTCTTTCTTGAAAAATTTTTTGCCTTGATTTCTTATTCTTCCGGTAAGTTTTGCCATTTCAGCATATTCTGTAAGTTTTTGTATCCATTCTTCCTTTGCTGGGACTTCTGCTTCTTTCCATTTTGGTGTGCGTAACATTCTTGCCGCTGAATAAGTTTCTATATAGTTTAGGTATAATTCTGTCCCTATAATTCCCAAAAGAAAAGCTTCTGGTTGTTGTTTTTTTACAAACATTATTTTAAAGATCCTTTTCAATTCATTATATATCATTTCCCAAGTAGATTTAACCTTTCTACAAGACAACCACATATAATAAAAAGAACCTTCTTTTTACATTTCCAACACTTATTTGATTAAGATTTATAAATCTTTGCCAATCTTTTATATTTTATTCTCGGTTTTCCCCCTTGCCATGTCTCGCCCAGTTAAGACTATTAAGCCAGGACCTGAAATTCCCATTGGTCCACTTCTGCCTCAAAAATTGTTCTCGGAGGGTGATGGGAGCAGTGGTAGCATCGCACTGCAGGAAGGATACCCCACCTGTCCATTCTTACCCATGGGAAAGCAGGGGGCATCTGTCCCCCGCACCCTAAATCAAGTACATGAGTAATAATACTAAACTAATTGAGGTTCTGCCTGCCTAATATGAAACCTGACCCCCCCAAAAAAGCCATACATTCTGGCTACGCCCATGCTCTCAACTTGCATTTTTTAAAAAATACAGTTTTTATTTAAAAAAATTCTAATTTACATTTCAAGATAGTCATTTAGACAACCTTAAATCAATGACTTCCCTTCTTCTCTTTCCCTGGTTCATTTTACAGACCGTAAGGTAAAGGTAAAGGGACCTCTGACCATTAGGTCCAGTCGTGGCCGACTTTGGGGTTGCGGCGCTCATCTCGCTTTATTGGCCGAGGGAGCCAGCGTACAGCTTCTGGGTCATGTGGCCAGCATGACTAAGCCGCTTCTGGTGAACCAGAGCAGCGCACGGAAACGCCGTTGACCTTCCCACCAGAGTGGTACCTATTTATCTACTTGCACTTTGACATGCTTTCGAACTGCTAAGTTGGCAGGAGCAGGGACCGAGCAACGGGAGCTCACCCCGTCGCGGGGATTTGAACCGCCGACCTTCTGATCAGCAAGTCCTAAGCTCTGTGGTTTAACCCACAGTGCCACTCGCGTCCCTTTTGCAGACCGTACATCCCTGCATATTTTTACATGTACTAAACCATTCAGTAAATGCATTGTTACACCATCAACACTTCTTTACACTGTTGAATGAATGAAATCATCTTCAGAAATTCACCTTGCATTTTAATTATGGTACCGGAGTTGGTGGCCCAGTCCGTAGAGCATGAGACTCTTCATCTGAGGGTCGTGGGTTCCAGCCCCACTTTGGACAAAAGATACCCGCATTGCAGGAGGCACGACTAGATGACTCTGGGGACCCCTTCCAACCCTGCGGTTCTGTGATTGCAATTGATCACTGCCACCGTTCTCACTGGAGACGCGTTTCTGCTTTAAACGGTGGCGATGCTGCAGTGTTGGTGGCCCCCCCCTCCCCCAGCCACAAGATGCGGGGGCGGCGACGCGTGCACTGGGAACGTGGGCACGGCGGGAGGCGCGCGCCGAGAGAGAGAGAGAGAGAGAGACGGAGAGCGCGCGCTAGCTAGCTCCGGTCCGGTCCGGTCCGTGCGCTCCCCCGCCGGCTCGGGCTGCAGGCATCGTGAGAATCGGGTTCGCCTCCCCGTGGGGCCACCGGACGGCGGAGGGACCCCCTACCCATCGCGGTAGCCGGCAGATCCTCGCCTCCCCGCCGCCCGCGGGTGCTGCCTGCAGGCAAGGCGCGCGGGGCGGCGCGGGATCCGGAGGATCCGCTTGCCAGGGGCGCGCGGTAAGCGGAGCCAGCCGAGGAGGGAGAAGCGCCCCTTGCGCGGACGCCTGCCGCGCTTTGGCCCTGCCATGGGTGCGGCAAAGCGGGGTGGGGGGTGGGGGGAAGAAGGGTGACGCTAGGGCTTCGGGAGTGGGGCTGAGAAGTGGGGCTGGGGGCTGCAGTAGGTACTGGGGCCGAGGTCCCTTCGCTGCCCCCCATAAAATATTTGCAGGGGCTGCCGCAAAAAAATGGGTATTGCCCATCCAATGGTTTGGGCGCGCCCCGTCGTGCGATCAATGATGTGGGGTGGGGCTTACCTGCCCCCTCCAATCTTTTCTACAAGTTGGCACCCCTGGCGGCCGGTGGGGGCGGCAGGAACAGTATCCTTGCATGCAGGGCGAGGAGGCTACGGCGGCCTCCCCCTTTACCGGGTGCGCGTGAAGGGGCGCCCGCTGATCCTGGGGTTCCCTCTCCCCCTTTTCCCCCACCCCACCTCTCATTCTCCTGGCCTCGGGCATTGCCTTGGCCCCTGCCGCCTTCCCGGCGTGATCCTGGTGTGCCAATTGCGCCCTAGGCGCACGTTCCGTGGCGCAGAGAAGCCCAGGCTCGCTCTTGCTTTGGCTAAGCACAAAGGGACCGTGTTTCTTAGGTAACCAGTGGTACTAGCACAGCGATGGCTGCATATTGTGTATTTTATCAGGTTGCCCACGTTTACATCCTGCTGCCTTTCCCCTCTTGAGTGCTGCTGCAGGAGGAGGTGAGGCAAGGGGTTGCAAGAGATGCAAAGCTTCGCCTGGCACCTATATCGCCTTGCCTCCATCGCCAAGCATCTTATCCCGGCAGACATTTTAGTCTTTAACATGCCTTAAGTGTTTTTTAGACCCTTTGCACTACTGTCCTGTCCGGCTTTGCTTTCATGTCATGGCTGTTTTAGTTATCCTGTTTCAGATTTCAGGTTTAATTTTGTGCACACTTAAATTTTGCAGTTTTAGCTAATATTTTGTGCTCTGGACAGAGGACGTTGGCTCTTGGGTGACAGAGAAATGCAGTAAGTACATACAGTGGTACCTTGGGTTAAGTACTTAATTCTTTCCGGAGGTCTGTTCTTAACCTGAAACTGTTCTTAACCTGAAGCACCACTTTAGCTAATGGGGCCTCCTGCTGCCACCGCACCGCTAGAGCACAATTTCTGTTCTTATCCTGAAGCAAAGCTCTTAACCTGAAGCACTATTTCTGAGTTAGCAGAGTCTGTAACCTGAAGCGTATGTAACCTGAGGTACCACTCTACAGTGGTACCTCGGGTTAAGTACTTAATTCGTTCCAGAGGTCTGTTCTTAACCTGAAGCACCACTTTAGCTAATGGGGCCTCCTGCTGCCAGAGCACAATTTCTCTTCTTATCCTGAAGCAAAGTTCTTAACCTGAAGCACTATTTCTGGGTTAGCGGAGTCTGTAACCTGAAGCGTATGTAACCCGAAGCGTATGTAACCCGAGGTACCACTGTATCGTGGCTCTAGCATTAATTTACCTGAGACTCGGGTAGGGGGGCATCCTCACATTCAAACATGCCGCTGCAGGTGTCCTGTTTTTCAAACATTGCTGCTGATGCGCCCGTTTCCGTTTCACTACAGGCCTGACCCACTTTCCCGCGAGGATGAAATGGAACATAGCCATCTGCTGGACTCTCATTCTGCTGCTTGCCGTCTTCTTCGAAGGCATCAGTTGCAAAGGAGGGCGTGGCGGAGCTCGAGGGGCAGCAAGGGGTAGCGCCCGTGGCAGCACGCGGCGGTCAAAATCTTCAACCCGCTACAGCTCAGGACTACGGGTGGCGGCTGCGGCGGCGGCAGGTGGCGCGGCTGCAGGAGCGGCCTCGGCCGTGGCTGCCGGCAGGATGAGGTCCGCTGGCGAGGGCGGCCCGGAATATGCAGAGGCACAGTCTGGCAACAGCACCGGCGAGGGCAGTTACAACTATCGGGCGTGGACCTCGGGTGCCGAATCCTGGCACCTTTCATATCTGCCTGCCTGCCTGCTGTACGTGGCCAGATTCTTTACCCTCTAAGGGGGGGGGCACTGCCTGCAAGGGGCCTTTACTCTGTCCTCCCCAACCTTTCCCCAATGTTCTCCAATTTTACTGTGGAGCAACTGTTCTGGGTTGTTCCTTTCCCTGATTCGGGCTCGAACATAGATGCTTCCTATAAGGAATGCTGGAATTACAATGGGGGGGTTGGATGTGCTGTTTGCCAAAAGGTGCTGTATTCGGGTTATCTGAATCTTGTTTCCTTGCACAAATCAAATCGTGTTCCCAACCCTTTTATGGTGCCCAGTCTCTCGGGAGCGATAGATCCCTGTGGGAGCCATGTCACTCAGACCAGCACCACGTTTAAAGCCATATCAGTTGCTGTTGTCACCCGGGTTAAGCCAAATTCCTGCCCTGTGCCTGATTCCGAAGGTGCTCGAAAGATTTCCAGATTCCTCCTGTTACTGCCAGATTTCCCAGGAGGGATTTTCTAAGCATGGTGCTTTACTGTGATGCAGGAAGGAACGGTGCCCTCTCCTTGTGAGGGCGATCGATTACCTCCCAACCCTATGGCCCTTCAAACAGATGGGAGTTATTTCCTGTGTTAACTTACTGTGAACACCATTGAGTTGCACAGGCTCTGTTAAAGTACTAGGAATGGTCAAAGTTAGAAGGGGTCATAGTAAGAAAGAAAAAAGGTGCAAAAGATAAAGTAAGGTAAAGGGACCCCTGACCATTAGGTCCAGTCGTGGGCGACTCTGGGGTTGCCGCGCTCATCTCGCTTTATTGGCTGAGGGAGCCGGCATACAGCTTCCAGGTCATGTGGCCAGCATGACTAAGCTGCTTCTGGTGAACCAGAGCAGCACACGGAAACGCCGTTTACCTTCCCGCCAGAGCGGTACCTATTTATCTACTTGCACTTTGACGTGCTTTTGAACTGCTAGGTTGGCAGGAGCAGGGACAGAGCAACGGGAGCTCACCCCGTCGCGGGGATTTGAACCGCCAACCTTCTGATCAGCAAGTCCTAGGTTCTGTGGTTTAAGCCACAGCGCCACCCACGTCCCGTGCAAAAGATAGCTGTATTTATGCATATTCAACTGCCGTCAAGCAGGGCACACTCAACAACTTCAGACCTATATGTAGCCCTTCCAGAACGTACAGACTAAGAGTGGTTTTCACTATTATGGAAAGGGAACAGGAAGGGCAAATACTACGTGCTTCTTGGCGTTCCATATTCACCTTCTCCATAACCAAAATATGAGAGCTGTCCCCTTGCATACAAGGGAAGGTTAAACACCTATTGGAGATGGAACAGAGGTACATGAACTAGAAGTGTGAACTGCTTGCACCTCTACACTAATATGGCTTTATTAAAGTTCAGGATGATCAGCTATAGCCATCCATGGTGGGGGGGACGGACACAGGGGAAGTGCTATAGCTCATTGGCAGGGCTCATGATTTGCATATACAGTGGTACCTTGGTTTACAAACTTAATCCGTTCTGGAAGTCCGTTCTTAAACCAAAGTGTTCTTAAACTAAGGCGTGCTTTCCCATAGCAGCCAGGGACTCAATTTACAAATGGAACACACTCGACATCTTCCGCTTCCAAGGCAAAGTTCACAAACCAAAACACCTACTTCTGCATTTGCAGCATTCTTAATCCAAGTCGTTCATAAACGAAGCTGTTTAAACCAAGGTATCACTGTAGAAAGTTCCTGCTTCAATCCCTGGAATCTTTAGTTAAAGAGATCTCAGGTAGCAGAGGCAGAGAAAGACTTCTGCCTAAGGCTGCTCCCCACCCCCCCACCCCCAGAACCAGCAGAATTTAGACTACTAGGCAAAATGGACCGATTGTCCAAATCGCTACAAAAAGTTTCAAAGAGCTTCAGCTAAAACTAGCTGTATAGCAGGAGCTGCACTTCGGATTAAGCTGCCCAATGAAGTCAGTGGCTCCTTGTCCATTTAAATGCCAATAAAAACCACTCTCTTTCAGCTGTAAGCCAAGTTTACAAATTTAAAAGGAAACTTATTCCATGATGGCAGCATGCTTAGGGTTGAAGTCTTACACAGCCAAATCTTAGGGGCCAACTGCAGCAGAATGAATAGCGACACAACTTGTGCCTGGCTAGGAGACACGGGCTGCCTCTCACACGTTCTCCATCACAGCTCCAAACTGCCGCTGCTCAGCACTCACTGCCAACACTGGCACCAGTTCAGTCTTTGTTATTTATTTTCCTGTTTTTAGGTTTTCGCTTAGCTCGCCACAAACAAAACAGTTTTAAAATGTGTGTGCACATTTCGCCAAGTCCTTATCAGTCCAGTTCCAACTCTTTGGACCACATTTTGTGCGACAAGTAACTTTTTATGGGAGCTTTTGTAATAAGTCAAATGTGAAGATCCTTCACCTTGATTTTATGACGTTTGGTAAGAAATCTGTGGAGCTAAATAACAAGTAGCGTGTGCTGTCTCCGGTGCCTCGGGGGTGGGAGCGAGAAGGGTGCTTCATTCATGAGAGATTCCACACGAGATATTTCCATGTAAGTAGCATGTTTACAAAATTACCTCTTCTGTACTTTGTAATCATGGGTAGCCCTCACCTATACAAAATGTGGGGGAATGGAGAGGCCCAATTCGTGACACTGTGTCTCAACACTCTTTTCTCGTGTTTGAAAGGTGATGTGAAAATAAAGAAAGAGAATTAATCCATGTTCATGTTCGTTTTGAAATCTTGTATTTTAAGAGCAACGAGCTGTGTAGTTATTTTTACAGCAACGAAGCAAATCACAGAGCACTGCAGACGACGAGAATAATTCGGACAATTTACCGTGTTATTTGTCAGATTATCTGTACACCTGCATAGTTTATTCTAAATACAGTGAAATACATTAGGGGGAGCAATACCAGGATCTGGGCCTGATAAATGTCCTGATAAATGTCTCAGACATTTGATATAAAAACTGTTAGATAAGAATAGGTCAGTTTTTCACTACCTGAGCATCTTCAAAATTTAGTTTCAACTCTTGGCTGCTCTTCTATTAAATCCAACGAGGCAGCAATCCTCATGTTGCCTCACAAGTGAACTGCTACATCCTTAAAACATCTTCTCCTGTCTGCCCCAACGCTATTGTTTCCCAAGCATTGCTTTTGAATGCTTCCATCTTATTTTGACAGTATGTGCCATCAGGGCAGCCCCCAGCCATTACAATGGAAAATCCTTTCATTGCTAGACTGGGGGAATAAATAGTTGAGATTCCTTTCTCATCCACATCGGCCCCTAATAAAGCGGAGAAGTCAACAAAATTCCAGCAAGGAGGAAGAGAGCAGAAGAGCAAAGAAGCTGGAGATAGCAAAGCCAACCAACTGCCCAGACCACTCTAAAGGGAAGAAGTTAACCAGCTCAGTCAGTTCCGAATTATGGCCAATTTTTCCAGCCTGAGTAAAATGTCCCATTTCATCAGATCAACTCTGTACAACAGAACTGCCCCAAGACATGGCCAATTCACATTTTAATAATATATTGTAAGAGCAGGCAGGAGGCAACAAAGGCGAGGTGCAGTCCTCGCTGAGAGTAAGGCAGCAGGAGGCAGAAATAACTCCTTTGAACTGGAACTATTTCTTTAAAAATCATTTACTAAAACCACTGTTAGCCACCATTCGGAGACCGCTTACATACATAGTTCAAACAAGTTAAAAATCAACATAACCTACATCACTTTTTAAAATGAAAGTGGAATGGCAGCACTCTCGTGCTATTGCTTAGAAAGCAGAGACAAGCTGAGAATCATTCCGTACTCCATACTGGTACAGGGAAAGCAGTGAAAAGCCCCCCCGGAAGTAATAATCCCAAGGGTACTCAGGGTCATCAGTTAGCTTATTGCATGTGCAACTTGCTGACAAACTGTTCGCACACACACTGCAACCTGTAACAGGTTCCTTACGATCACTGTGCTTCAGCTGCTAAAGAAAGCCTTTCCTCTCTCTCAAAATAAAAAACTCGTCCGACTGCTGCAACCTGGAGAAGGAACGGCAGGTGGGGCAGTGAGGGAAGACATACAGAAAAGAGGGAGAAACACAGCCAGTTATGGCCACTGCTGCCTGCTCCATCCTCATCTGGGGGCTCTGCAACTGCATCCACAAAGGAGGTCAACCTGCCAGTGGCTCCAGGCTTAAGGACGGCACACTGCTGTCCCAGGTAGAATCCTCCAGAACGACCCAGGAAATAACTTCAGCACCGCCTAGGAAAGTGCTGCCCTTAGTCAAGCATGACTTTCCCCAGGAGTCCCTTGCGGAAAGTGTGGATAAACTCAGACGCTGCTGCGTTGTAGTTTGGTGCCTTCACGGTCACATTTCCTGCCGGGAAAAAGGACGGAGAAGACTGAATTACAGAACTGTCTGTGCCCATTGTGGCGAGTACACAGGGCCCCCGGACGTTTGACGGTCTGTTGACCCTGTGCCACCACTGTGATCGCTTTCTTCTTTGCCACCAACCTGTTTCTTCTCATGGGTAATCACGGAGTCCAGACAGTTGTTAACATTAACAAATAATCAAGTTTATTTATAGGCATGAACAAGCTTATGGTTTCTGTTAATTTTCCTCGGTAGTTTCTTAAACTTAGTTCCTTAACTATCCTATACGTTCCTAACAACTTCAAACTGATTATTCCAACTATCTATCTGACTCCACCTAACAATTCCTCTCACTCCCTCACCACACAACTCGACCAACCCACAGACATAACCTCCCACCTCCTTCTTCAACTCCCAACTCTCAACTGACTTTCACACAACTCCCCCTCTAACCCCAACTCCTCCTATCAGTTTCCACTGGCCAATCATACAGTGGTGCCTCGCAAGACGAAATTAATCCGTTCCGCGAGTCTCTTCGTCTTGCGGTTTTTTCGTCTTGCGAAGCACGGCTATTAGCGGCTTAGCAGCTTAGCGGCTATTAACGGCTTAGCGGCTATTAACGGCTTAGCGGCTTTAAGAAAAAGGAAACAAACTCGCAAGAACTCACAAGACGTTTCAAGCCCATAGGGAAATTCGTCTTGCGGAACGACTCAAAAAACGGCAAACTCTTTCGTCTTGCGCGTTTTTCGTCTTGCGAGGCATTCGTCTTGTGAGGTACCACTGTATCACACTCATTTTAACCCTTATGACCCACCTAGGAGGCAAACGCCACACCCATCATCACTATGTCGGAGCAACAGCAGCAGCACACAAAGGCGATCACCAAACCTTGCCTTCCGAGATGCAGGACATCAGGAAATGCCAGCAGACACAGGGGACCCTGGGTGCTTCTCTACATGTGTTTTACTTCTAGGAGGAACTCTTTCCACCCCAATTTGCAAAATTTCCAGGCGGACACCTTAACCCAGCCTAAACAGCTGGTGGCAGGGAGAGAAGGACGGGGCTCACCTGTGCCAGTCAGTATTTTGATTTTTTGAGTCTTGCCCAGGTTCAGAGCGATGCTCTTAAGTACGCTCTCCACGTTATCCGAAGGACCATCCAGCCCATAACGTTCTACGTAACTGCATGGTCAAGGAACAAAAGGAGAGGTTTCTTTTAAAAAAACCCCAAAAACCAGGAGACTCCCATATCCAGTGTTTCCAACCCCAACCTGGATTTTAAGGGATTGTCTCACCTGAATTGTTGCCGCTGGTTCAGTGTGTAAAGAAGGTAATCAGCAATGACGTCCTCGCCCACCAGGTGATCCTTGATCGCTCCTGGGTGAAAAATGGCCAGAGGGATTTGTGGCAGAGTTGGGCTGATCTATACCCACCAAGCATTGCCCTACAGCGAATGAGCAGCTGGAGATATCGTCAATAAGGCGCTCTAGTGCCCAAGCTGAGCCAGATGTTCATTTGGGCAAAGATGCAGTACACCCCCAAATCCTGGTTGGGCTGGGGTGCCAAGCATTGCAGAATCCAGGACTCCAAAGGGGTTTAAGTTAGCACGTGATCCCTGCTTGCTCCTACTGTCTTTCAAGCTTCATATTAGTATGGGTCAGGATAAGTAAAAGTAAAGGGACCCCTGACCATTAGGTCCAGTCGTGACCAACTCTGGAGTTGCTGCGCTCATCTCGCTTTATTGGCCGAGGGAGCCGGCGTACAGCTTCCGGGTCATGTGGCCAGCATGACTAAGCCGCTTCTGGCGAACCAGAGCAGTGCACGGAAACGCCGTTTACCTTCCTGCTCTGTATCTACTTGCACTTTGATGTGCTTTCGAACTGCTAGGTTGGCAGGAGCAGGGACCGAGCAACGGGAGCTCACCCCATCACAGGGATTTAAACTGCCGACCTTCTGATTGGCAAGTCATAGACTCTGTGGTTCAATCCACAGCGCCACCTGCGTCCCTCATGGGTCAGGATACACAGGGCAATATGCAGAGGCATAGGCGAGGAACTAATACAGGAAGATGGTTTAAAGAGCCAGCCCTGGACTTGTGAGCAAGCCTCACAGCTGCAGGTTTGTTGTTGTTGTTTTATTATTTGAATTTTTATACCGTCCTATACCTGGTGGTCTCAGGGTGGTTCACAGAACAATGTGGAATGATGGAGGGTATGCCTGGCTATTACGCTGTAGCAGCAGATTCCCAGATTGGATCAAAAGCCTAAGAATGCTCTGTATTCTGCAAATTTTAAAAGTACGTTTGCAACATCAAGCATAAATCAAGGAATTCAATATCACAGTATTATGGTCACTTTGTCAGCGCAAGCAATTCTGCTTGCCTTATTGAACAATCTACCCTCTTCTCCCACTATGCGCTGTTCTAGAGGGAGTCTCCTGAACCCCCAGGACTATTGGGGGGGGGCATGGGATGAGAGTGGAGGAAGCCGTATTGTGCTAGCATGACTTCTGCTGGCTTCCACCAGCACAACTCCTTAGTGGAATCTGAGCCAAATTGCATTGCTTTGTTCAGTAGTGGAGTCAAACAAAAGTCGCAATGCTATTATCACAAATATGATTTCTTTTTCAGTTTGTGGGCTAGAAAAGTTATAGCAGCCTGAATTATATAACATTTTAACATAATTCTTAAAAAAATATTTCACTCATCACCCCAAAAGATTGAAATATATTCATTTTGCTCCCCAAAGTCCCATTTTCCCCCCATTTCAGACTTTTAAGAAAAAAGTTGACTTTTCTGGTTCCCTGGAAATGGATCTTATGTGGCTATTTCCATCCCCTGCCTGGGGCATTGCTTGCTTAGCCAGCAAGGTCAAGAATTCTTCTTGTTGAGCCCTTTGAGTTGCTGTTTTACAAAAGTGGTGCTTTATGAAAATAAAATAAAATTGCCTCTCCTACCCAGACCCCATAAGTAGCATATATGCACCGAGTCCTCTTACCGCAGAGCGCTAACTTCAGTCCTGTTTCCACACACCCAATCTGGGGAGACAGCACTCCAGGAGTATCCAGCAAGAACATGATGGGCCTTTCGCTCACCTGAAACATGGAGACATCTAACATCCTTTTGGGAAATGATGCTCTAAGAATACGCTTAAAAAATGGCTACCCAGCTTACTCGCAATGCTCAAGAACCAGTGCAGCCTTCTGAATAGAGGGGTCCTGCTTGAGGCAAGACCCAGATTCTCTAGAAACATCCAGCCTTGATTACTATAACAGTTTACACACACACAGTTGCTTTGGGAAACTTCAACTGATTCAGAACACAGCAGCCAGCCAGAGGCTCAACAATGTATGAATATTGCAGCAATTCTTAAGAATTGTCACGGACTCAAAGTTTGCTGGTAAGCACAATTAAAACTAGTGCTGCTTCTGCCTCATCAATCCCTAAACAATCTGGGATCAGACAATCTGAATGACCAGCTGTAGTAACTGATCTCAGCAACTGAGATCTTCATTGGATCTCCAGCTTCCACTACCCATGGAGATTAAGTGGGTTACTACAGGGGAAGGAATTTTTTTTTCTTCTATAACTAAGACCCAACTGCAATTCTTTCCCCAAGGGAAATCCACCTGGAATCTTCTCTATTATCTTTTAGCTGCCAGGGCTCACTTCGGTGCTGCTGATGCAGCAAAAACCACATGGGAAGGACCAGCTAGGAGTTACTGGTCTCTGCGGCTACAGCAGGCGCTGCGATTCCGTGGCCGTTTGACTTCACCCTTGGGGGTGTACTCCATTGTCCCTCGACACAGACAGATGCCAACTACAACTGCCAGAGAAAGTCTGTCCTGTTCATCCCAGCCTTTTCTATATAGTTTGGGCTTTGTCTTCTTGGGGTGTTGAAAGGTTTGTGACTCCTGAAGATTTTCTGGAAGCAAAATTATGTAATTGGCTTAAAAAGCCTATTGGTGTGTATTTTTTTCTGCGGCTGTTTTGTATTTTTGGGAAGTTTATTATTTACTATTGATTTTATGTCTCCGCTTTCCTTCTTTTTTTCCAAATAATTTTTATTGCTTTTTTTGTAACAACAACAAATAAAATAAATACTCTTACATTCAAAAATTTGTATGTCTTCTTTTTTACCCTGCGCCTTATTGCGCCCGGACTTCCTTCCATCCCTTCAACGGTTTTCACGTCTCAAATCTTTTCTTACAGTTTCTTATTTACACTCCATCCACATCACAAGATTTATATTAATCCTGCTACAGTTTTAAAATTTACTCAAATACTTTTCAAACTTTGCTTCTTTTTGGTTCCGAATCTTATAAGTCAATTCCGCCAATTCTATGTATTCAAACATTTTTGTCTGCCGCTCCATTAAAGTTGGGATTTCTTGGGATTTCCATTTCTGAGCCACTAAGATTCATTGCGTACATGAATAGTTTGTAATCTTCCTTTTTTAATTCATCCCCTGTTATCCCTAGCAAAAATGCTTCTGGTTTCTTTGGGAAAGTGTATTTAAATAGTTTTTTTCATTTCGTTATATATCATGTCCCAATATTTTTTCATTTTTTCACACATGTCTCTGCTTTCCTTCTAAGAAGCTCAGGGCAGTGTACCTGGGTCAACTCGCACCCATTCTATCCTCCCAACATCCAGTGAGATAAATTATGCTGAAAGATAGCAACTTGCCCAGGGGCCAGCTTAGTAAATCTCATGGCCAAGTGGGGATTTGAATCTGGGTCTCCCTGGCCCTAATCTGACACGCTGACCCATACACAAAAATGACACGCTGATTTTCTACTAAAAATTTTAAATTATTATCACCAGCTGCCTCAAGCATTCCCAATTCATGCAAATAGGAAGATGTAACACAAGAAGATGTAACACAGATGTATGGAAGTGAGAGCTGGACCATAAAGAAGGCTGATCGCCGAAGAATTGATGCTTTTGAATTATGGTGCTGGAGGAGACTCTTGAGAGTCCCATGGACTGCAAGAAGATCAAACCTATCCATTCTGAAGGAAATCAGCCCTGAGTGCTCACTGGAAGGACAGATCCTGAAGCTGAGGCTCCAATACTTTGGCCACCTCATGAGAAGAGGAGACTCCCTGGAAAAGACCCTGATGTTGGGAAAGATGGAGGGCACAAGGAGAAGGGGACGACAGAGGACAAGATGGTGGGACAGTGTTCTCGGAGCTACGAACATGAGTTTGACAAAACTGGGGGAGGAAGTGGGAGCCTAGTGTGCTCTGGTCCATGGGGTCACGAAGAGTCGGACACGACTAAACGACTAAAGAACAACAACACAGGCGCTGTCTGTTGACTTGTATGTTTACATCCGACACAAATCTAACCAGACATACAACCCACGTCTGCACACTTCGCAGGTCCGGCTTCTGTGAGCACAGAGGTTTTCCCTGCCACATTGGGAGGCTACATATTCATGGCAACACTTCTCAAGCACTGCCATTTATCACTGACGGAATATCCGTCTGCGATACATCCTTCGCTTTCATATACCCAGAAAAGGAGTCTTGCACTGCAGCCCCCCAGCCACTTCCCAATTTGTGGAAGGCCCGTCGTATTACCTGGATTCTGGTGAGAACTGCTCTGGTAATGCCTGGTGTCCCGCCAACCATGGAGGCTTTCCCTTTGGGTTGGGCAGAGGGGAGAAAGGGGAGGGGGAGAGATCAGCCGTTACACGCAACATACAGAGTAGCTGTCAACAGAATAGGTCCCTAGGCCTTTTGGACCATAACTCTTGCCATGGAATCTGCTCACATGCACCAGTGCTCCGAAGGAGCAAAACATACCTTTTCTGAGGTGCACCCTTCTCAGCGAATTGATGACTGATGATTTCCCCACATTTGGCACTCCAATGACCATGATGCAGCTCTCCACGTTCTGGAACCAAGCAGAAAGGCCAGAAGCGGTTTGTAGCCTTGCAAAAATAGCCGACAACGGCTGATGACAGAAGTACCAGTATATCCAACCACAGAAATAAGGGCAAATAGCTCAGCCGCCCCACTCCCTATCCCCCACCCCATCTTCCTGCCCCACAGCAGTTGATTGCAGATGTTAATCTCCTGTCCTTATCCTGTGCTTGCAGAAATGGAACCGTTGTCATCAGGCTACAGTGGTACCTCGGGTTAATTACTTAATTCGTTCCGGAGGTTAGTTCTTAACCTGAAACTGTTCTTAACCTGAAGCACCACTTTAGCTAATGGGGCCTCATGCTGCCGCCGTGCCGCCGGAGCACGATTTCTGTTCTCATCCTGAAGCACAGTTCTTAACCTGAAGCACTATTTCTGGGTTAGCGGAGTATGTAACCTGAAGCGTATGTAACCTGAGGTACCACTGTACTTGTTTTTTTGGGGGGGGGGGCTAAAAATGTGTAACGCTGCGCAGATGCGGACAGCGGTGGCTGCCTGTCGGGATGAAGGCGGGGGGCCCTGTTACAGTTTCGATCACTTCCCCCAGAAAAGCTTCCCAGTGCTGCAGAGCGGGGACACCTGAGGCCGCCTCCTCCAGTGGGGGCAGAAGCAGCAATTCCTCCTGTGACTTCTCAGGTGGGAGGGGTAAAGGAGGAAAGAAAGGGGGAGGAGAAAGTGGGAGGGGGATGCAGGATGGGGGATAGTTTTCTGGGTAGAGACTGTAACTGTTCCCAGAACTCTATAAAATAATATTGAAATGCGGTAGGAGGGCAAGCTGTGTTTCATGATCAGGATTCAATTGAGAGGCTTCATTAATTGGAAATCATTCAGCAAATAATCCTAGAATCTCCCCACCCCTTGCATGCTCCAGAACATAAATCACATTTTTAAAATGCCATGTTAAATATTCTGTATTCAGGTGTGGAATCCCCTCATGATAATATCAACAGTACGCAGTGCCGGCAACTTTTCTTCAAGGAAAAAAAGCACTGACTACATACAATATGAGGTGGCGCTGTGGGTTAAACCACAGGGCCTAGGACTTGCCGATCAGAAGGTCAGCGGTTCGAATCCCCGTGACGGGGTGAGCTCCCATTGCTTGGTCCCAGCTCCTGCCAACCAAGCAGTTTGCACCTCAAAGTGCAAGTAGATAAATAGGTACCGCTCCTGCGGGAAGGTAAACAGTGTTTCCGTGCGCTGCTCTGGTTCGCCAGAAGCGGCTTAGTCATGCTGGCCACATGACCTGGAAGCTGTACGCCAGCTCCCTCGGCCAATAAAGCAAGATGAGTGCCGCAACCCCAGAGTCGGCCACGACTGGACCTAATGGTCAGGGGTCCCTTTACCTTATATACAATATAACTGACCTCATCCCTCTGGTACCGTGGACTGTTGCTGATGAGTTCTGTGACATGGGGAATAATCTGCAAAGAAATACAATAGCAGTTTCAGTGGAACTACTGTTGGGCTGCTCTTGGCCCCTAAATGAGGGAGATCAACAGGACAACTGGTCCGTCTCTCTCTCTCTTTTTTCAATCCCCCAAGTTTAATAAATCTGCTAAGAGACAAGGTCTCACCATTTCAGCCACTAACAAGCACAAGAAAGAAGCTTGATTTTAGGATACAAAACTTCCACTCCTAACCTACCTTACCAGAATGTAACTTTGCTCTGACAGCAAAGTAGTACCTTTTGGATATTTTCATCTTTCAGGCAATCCGTGAAGAGGACGTTCCTAACACCTTGCTGTTCCAAACATTCTAGAATCCTCTATAAACATATAAAGAAGAGATTTATGAAATCAGAGAGCGTGAAGAAGATGAGAGTTATTTATACTGTTTATTTACAAAGAACGTGTATCTCGCCTTTATTCATAAGGTAGATACAAGGCAGCCGACAACTTGCATTAGCTCAAAAGAACAGAACAATTTAAAATCCAGTGAAGCAACAGTATAAAACAATACAGCAGAGACAGAAAAAGAAAGGGAGAGGACGCATGTAAAAAAAAGAACTTTAAAATGTACCTTTAGCTAGAAAATGTCCAATGGAATAAATCAGTTTTAAGTCTTCTCTCAATGAAGAAGAAGAAGAAGAGTTTGGATTTGATATCCCGCCTTTCACTCCCCTTCAGGAGTCTCAAAGCGGCTAACATTCTCCTTTCCCTTCCTCCCCCACAACAAACACTCTGTGAGGTAAGTGGGGCTGAGAGACTTCAAAGAAGTGTGACTAGCCCAAGGTCACCCAGCAGCTGCATGTGGAGGAGCGGAGACTCGAACCCGGTTCCCCAGATTACAAAGCTACCGCTCTTAACCACTACACCACACTGGCTCTCGATGCAACTGCAGTTGCCTGGGGAGGTGATTTCATAGACCGGGCACTCTGATGGAGAAAGCCTTTTCCCCAGTCCTCACCTGCTGAACCTCAGTCAGCATGAGACAGCAAGAAGGGCCAGAGAAAATACGAATTTTCTTTCTGTCTTGCCTCATGATTCAGAAGGAATCCCAAGACAATTTACATTAAAAATAAGTTCCAAGATCCCCAGTTGGAAAACTCATGCTGCTGTTTCTCAGCCTGTGAATTTGTTTGTGGGCTTGTCAAAGTGACAAATGCAGAAAGAACCTACTTGGGTCTTACCTGTTTGTGGGTTAGGTCTGCCAGATCCATTTTGTTCAACAATAATAAGTGTGGGCGGATACCTAAGGCTTCCTGCAACTGAGGGTTCCGGCCTGAGAGTGGGATGTGCATGTGCTAAGGAGCCAAAAAGAGACGAGAAAAGCAGCAGCAACCTAGTGTACATTTAGAAAAACCAAAATTTTAAAAAATCTAACTTACCTTCTGCTTGACTTCCTTCCCCTCTCCCTTCTGCAGTTACTTATTTCATATCCTTTTATTACTGCATATACAATTCAAATATATTTATACATTTCCCCCTTATCCTTTCCTTAGTTATCTCTTACTGCCCATGTTTATATCAATCATATTGTTTACAATATGTCCTAAATTAATCAATAATTTCCCCCCGTTCTGTTTTTAAAAGTCTCTCTTCTTCTTGATTTCTTATTCTTCTGGTGAGTTTTGCCATTTTTGCATATTCCATTAATTTTAATAGATGAAGACTTTCTTGTTCAAACAGACTTTTGGCAACCGGCTGCTTTTAATGAAAAGGCTGCTGCAGTGCTGTTTTTACTGTAATTACATACTTGTATGGTTTTAAGAGATCTTACATCTAAAAGTCTATTAATGTATCTATCCATCTACCTATAACTTTAATTCTATAAATGTTTGTTTTTTTATTCTTATTTTCCTACATTCTTAGCTTTTCTTATGTTTAGCTGTAAGTCATCATAAGTTGTTCTCAGGGAAAATGGTGGCAGCGAGGGTGGAATGACAACAACAACAACAACAACAATGGCAACCAGCCAATTGAAATGCCCTCCCATCAGATATCAAGGAAATAAACCACTATCTGACTTTTAGAAGACATCTGAAGGCAGCCCTGTTTAGGAAAGTTTTTAATGTTTGAAGTTTTATTCTGTTTTTGATGTTCTGCCTAAAGCTACCCAGAGTGGCTGGGGAAACCCAGCCAGATGGGCGGGGTAGAAAATAATAAGTAGTAATAATAATAATAATAATAATAATAATAATAATAATAATTTATTATAAATGGAAACAAGCCAACACAGTGAAGCTGCATGAAGATTGTTAACTCTGTGAGGGGATAAAACTGCAGTGCCCAGGAATTATTTCTAAGGGAAAGGATTTGTTTTAATGGGTGAGGCTTGTATGCATGCTGATCCCCACAAAAGGATATGCGGGCATCGTGAACCTCCAGTAAACAGTCGACCACTCGCAGGCGTTTCTGCATATCCTTCAGCCCTACAAAAAAATCGGGAAAAGGACTTTCGTATCAAATTTGAAGAGGCAGATTGGAATAGTCTATGGACAACCCCCCCACTAAAATCAATATCAGCCAGTATTTGAGTAAATTCTTTTAAGCTAATACATAGATAGAATTTAACACCCGTAATACTCAGCTATATAGACAAAACATCCTCTGCAGCATGCTGCAGAGGTTGGAAGGTAATAGGCATGATTTTTCATATGCAGTGGACATGTGAACTAGTGCAACTGTTTTGGCAAAGGGTATTCACAGAAATAAGCAAAATTACAAGTTAGGTGTACAATGCAACCCATTCCAAAGTTTCTTAACAATTTAAAAAGATATTCAGATTAAATTATTGCACAAGGAACTTTTCACTTTTCTTTTGGTAACGGCACAACTTCTCACAGCAAATAAAAAATGGGGAAAACTTGATCATCTACATATCATATAATGGACAATTGCTTTATCTGAAAAACTAAGAGATCACACCCCATAGCTGTCAACCTTCCCTTTTTTTGCGGGAAATCCCCTTATTCCAGCGCCATTTCCCACTGCTATCCTGGATTGTTAGATATCCTGTAGACTGTCCCTGGGACACGTGAGGCTGCTGATCCCTTATTTTCGAGGCGGCTGATCCCTTATTTTCAAATCTGAAAGTTGACAGCTATGTCACACCCCCTGAATATGGTCTGAAGCTCAACCTCAAAAAACGAAGATCATGGCCACGGTCCCATCACCTCCTGGCAAATAGAAGGGGAAGAAATGGAGGCAGTGAGAGATTTTACTTTCTTGGGCTCCATGATCACTGCAGATGGTGACAGCCGTCACGAAATTAAAAGATGCCTGCTTCTTGGGAGAAAAGCAATGACAAACCTAGACAGTATCTTAAAAAGCAGAGACATCACCTTGCCAACAAAGGTCTGTATAGTTAAAGCTATGGTTTTCCCAGTAGTGATGTATGGAAGTGAGAGCTGTACCATAAAGAAGGCTGATCGCTGAAGAATTGATGCTTTTGGATTATGGTGTTGGAGGAGACTCTTGAGAGTCCCATGGACTGCAAGAAGAACAAACCTCTCCATTCTGAAGGAAATCAGCCCTGAGTGCTCACTGGAAGGACAGATCCTGAAGCTGAGGCTCCAATACTTTGGCCACCTCCTGAGAAGAGAAGACTTCCTGGAAAAGACCCTGATGTGGGAAAGATGGAGGGCACAAGGAGAAGGGGACCACAGAGGACGAGATGGTTGGACAGTGTTCTGGAAGCTACCAGCATGAGTTTGACCAAACTGCGGGAGGCAGTGGAAGACAGGAGTGCCTGGCGTGCTCTGGTCCAGGGAGTCACGAAGAGTCGGACACGACTAAACAGATATTCAAGCAAACAAGCCCTCCTGGCTCAGACGGGCTTTGAGCCACGCCATAGAGACGCCTCGGCCTAGAGAGGCCACGCCACAGAGACGCCTCGGTCTAGAGGGGCCACGGCCCTGGTTTCTACCGGAAGTCCGGCCTGCGCGCTACTTTTTCCTCCCGCTCCCCACCCGAGTGGAAACCGGCCCAACGTGCCTCTCGCCATGTGCCCGGGGAACCAGTGGGCCACATCCCGGCCGCCGTAGTCGAACCGCTCCCGCCAGCCTCGGAGCGGCGCCCGCAAGAGAGACGTGAGCCGCATGCCCGCCTCTTTCGGCCTCTCTCGGCAACTGCCTGTCAGGCGGCTATACGCACTTCCGGTAGAGAGGCCCGAATTTGTTTCTACGGCAACGGAACAAAGGCCCCGCCCCACCAATCCGAGAGAGGGGCGGGTCTCTGTGACGTCAGCGGTGGGGGAACGGATGCCTGCCGGCGCTCCCATAAGGCTCCCGTAAGGCACCCCAGGCCGCATGCGCAGAACGAAGAGTGGGGCCCGTCGCTGAGGCAGGTAAGGGAGCAAGGCTTAAGCGTTCTGACCCGCAAGGGTTGTACACGTGTTTGACGCAAACGTGTGAACGCACCTTTCTGCGTAGTATGGCTCGAAAATACCGTGTATTTTGTTGAGGGTGGGGATACAGACCTCGTGGTCCTTGCTGAGCCCTAGAATTCCACGGAGTAGGCTGATCGCTGCATTCAGGCAGTATTTTATTTATTGTTGTTATTTCTGTTGACATTAGATAGTGGTGTTTTTTTTTTTTTGCTGTTTAATGGAATGACTTCTGGCCATAGGAAACCCTGGGGGAGCGGGAGGGAAATCCAGGATTTTACCATATACTTACGTGGGCTTTCACACCCACCCACCCACACCATAGCTGCCAACTTTTCCCTTTTCTTGCGAGGAATCCTATTCGGAATAAGGGACCCACAACCCTCAACCCAAATAAAAAGTTGAAGGGGAAGCCTTCGTCGACTTCCTCAGCCCAGCCTTAATACTGCGTGCAAAATTGTTTTAGCATTTACAGTGGTACCTCGGGTTACATACGCTTCAGGTTACACACACTGCTAACCCAGAAATAGTACCTCGGGTTAAGAACTTTGCTTCAGGTTGAGAACAGAAATCGTGCTCCGGCGGCGCGCGGCAGCAGGAGGCCCCATTAGCTAAAGTGGTGCTTCAGGTTAAGAACAGTTTCAGGTTAGGAACAGACCTCCGGAACGAATTAAGTACTTAACCCGAGGTACCACTGTATACAAGATTGCCCCGTCAAAGAAAACGCAAGTACAGTCCATATGTTTGCAGAACAATGGGTCTGCAGTGTTGACCACTGTATACGTATTTTAGGTTAGAAATGAGAATGGGTGGTTTAGGGCACCTGTTGCAGCACGGCCATTGCTGTCTCGCGTAATCAGACTGCAGACAAGACTACTGAATGACAACCTTTGAGGGTACCTTAGTGTTATTATCCTGTCTCATGCTGGCATGTTGGCACTTAAATTGGTTAAAAACTCCTAGCTGCCATTCCAAAGTACATTATTATTATTTACTGAATTTATATACCGCCCTATATATACCGCCCTATACTCTCAGTATAAAGATGCAGGCAGTGTTAGAAACAAGGATAGAAATTAAGCTATTTGTTACATGGCTGCTGGAACCAAAGTTACAGGAGCAAAAACAGAAAGTCTAAGCGCCACTTTATATAAGGGTGACTTGCACCGTGGCGGGGAACCGCCAGCAAACCAATTCTGGAGTCTGGCTGGGAGACATTTCTTCTCCTGTGTCCTCGGCGCCATTGGCGGCAATTTTATTCTTGTCTCAGTCGCCCTACATGGCGACAAGATTCCTCAAAGTGCTCACCTCCTGACAATTCCCAGTCGTAAAACATGCCTGGCTAATTTCGAACGCTGGTGAACTTGTAGAAGGGTAAGAGAGTATTGGGAAATGATATATAATGAATTGAAAAAAATGTTTAAAAGTAACTTTCCCAAAAAACAGAGTCCTTTTCATTGGGCATATAATTCAGAGGGAAATTCCCAGGGGTCAAAAAAGATTATTTATGTCTGCTACTACTGCAGCCCGTGTTTTGTTAGCCCCAAAATGGAAAACGAGCGAGGTCCCAACCAAAGAAGAATGGCAACTTAAATTGATGGAATACGCGCAGCTTGCAGATTTAACTTATGGAATAAGAGCAAAAGAGGAATATACCTTTAAAGAAGACTGGAAAATGTTTACTGATTATATGGGTGAAAACTGTGCTTATTTAACAACACTGGAAGCATTAAGATAAATTCAACAGTGTAAATGAATTTTGATGGACGTAACAATGGATCACCAAATAGTTTAGTTCATGTAAAATATGCAGGGATGTGGTGCTGTGGGTTCGAAAGCACGTCAAAGTGCAAGTAGATAAATAGGGACCGCTCCAGCGGGAAGGTAAATGGCGTTTCCGTGCACTGCTCTGGTTTGCCAGAAGCGGCTTAGTCATGCTGGCCACATGACCCGGAAGCTGTCTGCGGACAAACGCCGTCCCCCTCAGCCTATAGAGTGAGATGAGCGCCACAACCCCAGAGTCGGTCATGACTGGACCTAATGGTCAGGGGTCCCTTTACCTTTATGATATGCAAAATGAACCACAGAAAGAGAAGAAATCATTGATTTAAGGTTGTTTAAATGAATATTTTGAAATGTAAATTGGACAATGTAATTAAAAAATTAATAAAAAAAAATTATACACAAACACACACACATAATTTCGAATGGTGGCTTATAGGGCTTTCACCACACAGGTGCCAAAGTACGGCTAAGCAACAACCAAGCTGTGCCTAATCCAAAGTTTCTTTCTGTCCCCAACTTCAGAATGAGCAGTGAAGAGGCACCATCGGGGGACCCCCAGGAAGAGGCAGCTGCAGACTTTGCAGCTGCAGAGGTTCCAGATGTGGAGGTTCCAGCTGTGGAGGTTCCAACTGTGGAGGTTCCAGCTGTGGAGGTTGCAAAGGTGCCCGTCGAGGAACATGCCGTTCACATCCCGACACCACTGCCACCACCTTCCCCAAGTGGAGAGCGAGAAAGGGGCCCTAGCCAGCGCACAGGCTGGCTCATAGACCTGCTGGATGACGTCCGCTATCTCATCTCCTGCACCAACTGGTACTAGCAGCTCTCTGTGCCCCCCGCCTTCTGCCAACATGAGCCGGCGCAACTGACAGGCCTCGGCCCAGCCTCACCCTCTCAACAGAGCAGCGGCACCCACCTTGAGGAAAAGCGCCTGCAAGATCTGTGATTAAAGGTCTGGGGTGGGGAAAGAAATCTTTTGGGACATTCTTTGTGCGGGAAACTCGGTTGTCCTCTTGAGCCGCCTTGTGGCCACCTGGTGCAATTCTAATAATGTTCCCTTCGCTTCCTGTGTAAACTGCTGTTAAGCTTTGGGCAACATCCTGATTCTAGCCCGGCTAATTCTGTGATGTAATCCCAAGAACCGCTCTGTTAGGGGCAAAACAAAAGCAACAGAAGTCGCAGGTAACCTGCTTGGTCATGCATAAGATGCTCGGATGAAGGTAGAGGTAGCTGCCCCCATATGCTAAGTGCGCTGATGTTTGATGGAGCATGTACACAACACACGGGCAAGTGCTTTATCTGTGAGTGCCATTATGTCTGTCCAATGCCAATGTCAGTCTCTCTCATCCTGGTAAACCCCACTAGCGATGGGTCTTAAACTTCTTCCTCACTACTGTAGCATACTTTTAACAGACCAAACATGGCAAGAGGAATACGAACTATATCACAGCACTTTAACGATGAGAAGTGCAATGCTGTAACTTTGATTTTATGGGTGAACAGTGGGGAGCACAATTTAACCTCTAGGCTAGTGTTTCCTGTGAGTCACAAAGCGCATACAAGTGGGTCACAGGCTATATAAGCCGACCCAAAATCATAACAGAGCTACCTCGGTTTAAGAACAGTCCGGTTTAAGAACGATTTGGTTTACAAACTCTGCAGAACTGGAAATAGTGTCTTGGTTTCAGAACTTTACTTCAGTCTAAGAACGGAATCCGAACAGTGGAAGGGCACCAACGGCAGGAGGCCTCATTAGGGAAAGCACGCCTCTGTTTAAGAATGGTTTTGGTTTAAGAACGGACTTCCGGAACGGATTAAGTTCGTAAACCGAGGTACTACTGTACTGCTTTAATCCTTAACCGGTATGACAAATACCTTTTCAAACCTGTTGTTTTATTGACACCAGTAACTGAGTGTCGGAAAGGCTCAAGTCTTGGGAAACTCTTTCTGACGGCAGATAGCAGATCCAGGAACAGTTGTTTTGACTACAGCTGCCCAGTTCTGATGTGCAGGTACCAAAAGCAGCAACTACTGTACATATCAGAGGCAAGCTATAGTAGTCACTCAAAACAACTCCATGTACGAGGACCTCGTAATGAACTGTCACCAAATCTGTCACTAGGCTTAGTTAATAGTTAAGCCAAAGGTGATTTGAAATTTGTTTAGTCAAAATTTTCCCATTACTTTCCTGCTGGAAAAAACCAGAGAAGTTTGAGTGACATCGCTCTGATGTCACAAAGCTGTTTTTGTACAGATGCAACCCATTGAACTCACAGGTGATAGATAGGACCTTCAAAAATTAATATTTGGAGGCAAGGTTATCTAAATTTTGGCTTCATGTGACCAAAATTACTCAGTTATCATTGAGTATCCTGAGCCTGCTGGTGAAGCAATATCTGTGCTGCTGCCATTTGGTGGCTCGCATCTTTGCAATAAGGGTTTCCCAGCAATTATTGCTATGAAGACAAAGCACAGTAGCAGGTGATGAGTCAGTAATCTGAGGCTGTGTCTGACCGCCATCAAACCCTGCATTGACTTACATCTGCAGAATGCATGCTCAGCAACCATTGTCAGTCCTACCACCTCCTTTAGGTGCAACCATAAAAGTCCCTGTGCTCCCTCGAAAACTCTGTTGGACACACATTGAGGATGCAATGGAGGCAGCAAAGAATGTCTTTGTCGCCTTCACTGCCACTGAGGAGGATCAATAATGAGTTGAAGTTATTGGTTTTTAAATCCCGTCATGCTGGGTACCAGCCTCTTCCAAAAGTTAACTTGTAGAGCACAATCTTGTTCGTGTTTAATTAAAAATAAAACCTGCTAAGGAACTTTTCAAGCATCATCAAAACGTCAGTGTGAGACTACCTTTTGTTTGCTTGTAGCTTCTAACAGTTTAATTTCATGCTAAACGATTAGCTCAAATTTGATCCACATTTGCTCAAAAACGCAAGACTTCTCTCCACCTTAACCTTCCGAACTTGTTTCCTCATAACAACTAATACTTCCCCAGAGCTTGTCTTCTTCTCTGCATTTTCTATCAACTGCAGGTTTAACACAAGTGGGAAGCAAAAATTTCCCTACTTTGAAAAGACAAGGAATCTTTTTCTCCTTCCACATCCTTTGCCTTCTATATTTGTGGGACCCAAGCATCACTTGTCAAAATACTGTTCCTTCCCTTGCAATTTGCCAAGGACTATTGAACACAGTGTCTTGCTCTCTAAAGATGCATGGTTCCCAGGTCCCTACAGCAGGGGTCAGCAGGGGGCCAGTCCACTGTCCTTCAGAACTTGTGGGGGGCCGGACTATATTTATTTTGGGGGGGGATTAACAAATTCCTATGCCCCACAGATAACCCAGAGATGCATTTTAAATAAAAGCACACATTCTACGCATGTAAAAACACCAGGCAGGCCCCACAAATAACCCAGAGATGCATTTTAAATAAAAGGACACATTCTACTCATGTAAAAACATGCTGATTCCCGGACAGTCTATGGGCCAGGTTGAGAAGGCGATTGGGCCAGATCTGGCCCCCCGGGCCTTAGTTTGCCTATCCATGCCCTACAGGGTTGCCCTGCTCCCAATATACTAAAATACATAGCACACTGGAAATGTGGTAAGATTTGTTTAAGTTATTCTACGGCACCTGTTTTGAGAGGGGTGTGAGATGAATGTCCCTTTGATGTTTTCGTGTGATCACTGGCAAAATTTAACGAAGTACCACACTGCCTCAGTATGAGAAAACAAATGCAAAGATTCAGCTCAGTGCTTTCAAGGGTAAGAAATTATATTCCAGGACCGGAAAACAGGGAGCTGGCTAATCATTAACACTGGATGTTATTTGTTGCACACAGTGGAAACTATGTCGTTTTGCAACTGTGATTCCAGCGATCGAGAAAAATTATTCCTCCAAGGCATTTTTATCTCGATTAAAAAAACTGGATGCAGGGGGCAGTAGTTATACTGACATACCACTTTTAATGATTACTTGGGAGCAGGAAAAGAAACTGCTGCTATCTCAGCTTCCGGCTTACAATGCAGCATGTGGAGAGTCGGACGTATCGTAGATGTCGAGGAGACGATCTGCTTCTCTCCAGCCTGACAACAAGGCACCATGAGTAGTCGAATAGAATGTGCGATGTGTGGCTTCTCCCGCAAACAGAACCTGTGGCGGCTGCAAGAAGAAATAGCAGTATTAGTTTAGCCCTGTTTGGGTGAAAACCTGTTAGTGGGAGGCAAAAAAGTCGAGAGGCGTGGAAAATCAAACAATGTCTCTGTTAACACAACGTCCTTCATGTGCCGCCTCCTGGGGAAGTCCGGAAGGTGGCAACTCAAGAACGGGGCCTTCTCTGCAGTGGCTCCCCACCTGTGGAATGCTCTCCCCAGGGAAGTCTGCCTGGCGCCTTCATTATACAGTGGTACCTCGGGTTAAGAACTTAATTTGTTCTGGAGGTCCGTTCTTAACCTGAAACTGTTCTTAACCTGAGGTACCACTTTAGCTAATGGGGCCTCCCGCTGCTGCCACCGCCATGCGGTTTCTGTTCTCATCCTGAAGCAAAGTTCTTAACCCAAGGTACTATTTCTGGGTTAGCGGAGTCTGTAACCTGAAGCGTCTGTAACCCAAGGTACCACTGTACACCTTTAGGCACCAGGCAAAAACGTTCCTTTTTAACCAGGCCTTTGGGTGATCTGATTTACATCCTATGCCCTTTTAAAACGTGTTTTTTTTTTTGGGGGGGGCTATTGGGTTGTTGTTTTTAGAATGTATTTTGTGGTTTTATATCGTGATTTTATTCTGTGAACCACCCTGAGACTCCCAGGGTATAGGGCGGTAGATAAATTCAACAAACAAACAGGGTGTGTGTTGTGGCTTGTGGACGTTCCGATAGGGTGGTATATAAAGTCAAACAAACAAACAAACAAACAATAAACAATAAACAAACAAACAAACATGGGGCGTGTCGTGGCTTGTGGATATTTCAACAGATGCTGATACAGTGGTGCCTCGCAAGACGAAATTAATCCGTTCCGTGAGGCTCTGCGTATAGCGGTTTTTTCGTCTTGCGAAGCAAGCCCATTGACAGCTTAGCGGATTAGCGCTATTAGCGGTTTAGCGGCTTTTAGCGGATCAGCTGATAAGCGGCTTAGGGCTTAGGAAAAGGGGGGAAAAAGGAAAAAAAACCCCGCAGGAACTCGCAAGACATTTTCGTCTTGCAAAGCAAGCCCATAGGGAAATTCGTTTTGCGAAGCGCCTCCAAAACGGAAAACCCTTTCGTCTAGCGGGTTTTCCGTCTTGCGAGGCATTCGTCTTGCGGGGCACCACTGTAGACACAAGCTCCAATACAGCCAGAAATCCAGAATGGGTTACCTTGGAATCAGATGTGTCTTCAGGAAGGGGCTGAGCAAGGGCATCTATGTCATCTCCCGAGCTGTCAACAGCCACGTAACTGTAGGATCCTTGGGTGTAAGGCTCGCTGTACCATTTCGAGCGCAGGATGTTCCTTGGAGGAGCAAGTTGTGGATTTCCTGACCCAAGTGCACAGAGAGCGGGTGAGTATCTTGCCTGCTAGCTCCAATTTCAAATGAAGTACCTTTTTAACATCACGAGATGGCTGTGTTAAGCAAGCCACTTCAGCCAATTTACCCAGGACACTGGGACATGGCTAGATAAGCAGCAAGGGACGCGGATGGCGCTGTGGTCTAAACCACTGAGCCTTGGGCTTGCCGATCAGAAGTTCAGTGGTTCAAATCCCCGTGACGGGATGAGCTCCCATTACTCAGTCCCAGCTCCTGCCAACCTAGCAGTTTGAAAGCACGTCAAAGTGCAAGTAGATAAATAGGTACCACCCCGGCGGGAAGGTAAACAGCATTTCCGTGCACTGCTCTGGTTTCGCCAGAAGCGGCTTAGTCATGCTGGCCACATGACCCGGAAAGCTGTCTGTGGACAAACGCCGGCTCCCTCCGCCTGAAAGTGAGATGAGTGCCACAACCCCATAGTTGCCTTTGGCTGGACTTAACTGTTATGGGGTCCTTTACCTTTTTTATTGAATATTATTTATTTATTGTATATTAGTGGAGGATGGATGGCGGCTAAGAGATTGAGGTTGAATCCTGACAAGACAGAAGTACTGTTTTGGGGAGACAGGGTGGGCAGGTGTGGACGACTCCCTGGTCCTGAATGGGGTAACTGTGCCCCTGAAGGACCAGGTGCGCAGCCTGGGAATCATTTTGGACTCGCAGCTGTCCATGGAGGCGCAGGTCAATTCTGTGTTCAGGGCAGCTGTCTACCTCCTCCATCTGGTCCGCAGGCTGAGACCCTACCTGCCCGCGGACTGTCTCGCCAGAGTGGTGCATGCTCTGGTTATCTCCCGCTTGGACTACTGCAACGCGCTCTACGTGGGGCTACCTTTGAAGGTGACCCAGAAACTACAATTAGTCCAGAATGCGGCAGCTAGACTGGTGACGGGGAGTGACCACCACGACCACATAACACCGGTCCTGAAAGACCTACATTGGCCCCCCAGTATGTTTCCGAGCACAATTCAAAGTGTTGGTGCTGACCTTTAAAGCCCTAAACAGCCTCAGTCCTGTATACCTGAAGGAGCTTCTCCACCTCCATCATTCTGCCCAGACACTGAGGTCCAGCTCCGAGGGCCTTCTGGCGGTTCCCTCATTGCGAGAAGTGAGGTTACAGGGAACCAGGCAGAGGGCCTTCTCAGTAGTGGCGCCCACCCTGTGGAACGCCCTCCCACCGGATGTCAAAGAGAACAAGACTTTTAGAAGACATCTGAAGGCAGCCCTGTTTAGGGAAGCTTTTAATATTTGATGAATTAATGTATTTTAATATTTTGCTGGAAGCCGCCCAGGGTGGCTGGGGAAACCCAGCCAGATGGGCAGGGTACACATAATATATCATCATCATCATCATCATCATCATCATCATCCAAAATTAAGAAGACATTTTGCAAAACTTAGGCCAGCAGTTTTAACAGAATAACACATCGTTTTTGCACCCCTTGTTCCGAAGCTTGCGAACAGCTAAGAAGTCATGCGTACCTGTTGCTCTACGAAATACTTCTGTTAATGCAGAAAGGACTTCTGCGTCTGTGAGGGTTTCCATGAATTCAGCTTCTTTCCCAGCAATGAAACCACATAAGATATGTCCGTATCTAGTATGGTAAAAGGAGAAAGGCTTTGTAGAGTCCACAGATGCTGGTCCTATTACTTTCATCCTCATAAAACTCCATTTTTTTTGGAAGTGGTAGATTTATGAAAGTAGATTTCAATGTTGTATGTTCATACACACACTTTATTCTTAACTATTCTAACAGTTTCCCCAATGATTTAGAGCAATTTACCTAAGAGGACAGCGCACAGCCTAAGTGGCTTAGAGTTTCCCAGATTATTTTTATTATTGGTGGTGTGCTGGCCATTTCTCTGTAAAATTGTATGGAGTTGATTCTTATACATGTTTAAAATTTGCATTCCACCCTTCATCCATAGATCCCAGGGCGGTTCGCAACACAAAAATACAAGATAGGAAGCACAAATTTTTAAATTATTCTTGTTGACGTTTCTGTAGCTTTGGACTGAAGTTCCTATTTGTTATGTACTGAAGTTTTCACCCTGGGCCAGCAGGGGGATACTGTAGATAGTTATGCAAATGAAGGATCAAAAGTGACATTCAGTGATTGGATAGTTTTGGAAAGTTGTTACAGTAACATGGTACTGGAGCTCTATATAAGCAGGCTGACTGAGCCCTTCAGCTCAGTTCTGTTCTGGCCTCTGAATACACAAGAGCTGTTTGAAGAATCGCTGTGTCGTCTGATATGTTCACCCACAACTTAACACTATTGGGGTTCTTTCCTGAGCACTAGTGGGTTCTGGTGCACTGCTACTATTTAATCAGCAAGATAAAAGCCACTTGCTTTGTTACTGCTATTTAACACAGCTCCTAGAATCATAGAACTGTAGCGTTGGAAGAGACCCCGAGGGTCATCTAGTCCAACCCCCTGCAATGCAGGAATATTTCATCCGACATGTGACTTGAACCCACAACCTTGAGATTAAGAGTCTCATGCTCTACTGACTGAGCTATTTGTCCTCTTGAAATAACCCCTCATACACGAGTACCTCTTCTTTGGTGTAAAGAATTCATTTGGCATATCTGATTTTTTTCCAGCAAATTTGTGTAATCAAGTCATCCAGGCTAGAGGTCAGGAGCTCTGAGGTCCAGAGAGGGTCTAGCTCTTCTAAGTCCTGCCAAAGACATCTGCATCTCCTTTTTTGGATTCTTTCTTTCTATATTTTTGTTTGCATGTCTCAGCCACCACAGAAATGCTGCACAAAAGTTTGCTGATAACCCCACATCAATTTAATGCAGGGTGGATTTAAAAAACAAACAAAAAAAGAGATATTTTTTATTTAAATCAATTTTTAAAAAATTTAAATCAGATTTTTAAAATAAAATGCCTTTGGAGGAAAAATCTTTCTAAAGATAGTTTTCTATTTTAGTTACATTATAGTCCAAAGGCTTTTCATCAGGAAATAAGGATTTGTTTTAAGTTTTTCATGTGTGCTAAAACTCAGTCTAAGGTTTTCTTTATATATATAAAAAATGTTTAACGACATCAGTTAACAAACACGGATACATATGCAATAATGTTATTGCTTGAGTTAAATAAATTGTTTAAATTGTTATTCAGGAAATGATTATTTTTCTCCTTCCAATAAAGTACAGCAGAAAAGTTGTCCAAATATAAAGTTAACTTATTAAACCTCACAATAATGTCATAATTATCTGTCTGTGTATTTCTAAAAGTATAACCAAATCAGTAATTTCTGATGTAACTGTAAAAACTACTCTGAAAAATTATTATTCCAAAAATGAAACCTCCCTCTGGTTGTAAATATTAAGATTATACCAGCAAGAATGAGTCTTTCTGTAAAAAAATATGATTTAAATCCAGTCTTACTGACTAGTGATTTAAATGGTGATTTAAATCGAATTGATTTACAAAACAGGAATTTGTTTCAAAATTGTTGGTTTTCAAAGAATATCTGAAAAATAAATATAGTAGTTTAAATTCTGTTACAGCATTCGAGGAACTTCAGTAATAATTGCAAGGTAGATATAAGAAATTAGATATATTAAGAAAAAGTTTAATTATGATAAAAGTATGTATTGGCAATTAGTAATATGAAATCAAAATATGGAATAGATGGGAAGTTGGGTCTTTAGTGTTAAGACCAATATATGTTTTATTGTTTGCTAAGAAAATTATGTGTCTATGGTTATATAATTTGGTATTTGTGTTTTTTTTCTTATTTCTTGCTGTATCAATAAAAATCTTTTTTAAAAAGCAAACAAAAACAAAAACCACTGAACTCCCCCCAAAAATAAAAATTCAAATTGATTTAAATCAAATCCACCCCGGTTTAATGCAAAGACCCAACTTGTTTGCCTGATCTGCATGTGATAAGCTCCCTGTGTTCAAACAAAATAATAATAATAATAATAATAATAAATCCTTCCAGTAGCACCTTAGAGACCAACTAAGTTTGTTATTGGTATGAGCTTTCGTGTGCATGCACACTTCTTCAAATGACTTGTTCAAACGACAGCTACCCCGGAATGGCCTGCCCTGCAACCTATTCCAGCCTGTCTTTCCCATGTACCTCTCTGCTGGATGGAGAACCACAAAGCCAGCAATCTTTTGGTACCAAATAGCCTCCAAATCGGCAGGTGGCTCAGCCAGGGGTGATTCTCCATCCCACGCCACCTCAACCATCTGACAGTCTGGCTCCCAGAACGGCTGCTCAAATTCCACAAAGATTTTGTTGTTTGTCCCAAAGCCCAGCTTCCCGATTGCAGCCGTCTTCCGGGACGGAAGCGGCGGGTTAAAAAAGGTTTCTCTGTGTTCTTTGAGGAAACCTAGGGAGAAGGAAAAGACATGACAGACATTAGTAAAAGAACAGACTTTGGGGGAATGCACCCAGGACCAGACTATACAAACGCTTTAGTAAGCACTGGGGGAAAAATAATCTCCCCGTAGGATTTACAGAAGAGTTCTGGATTTGTTACCGACCAAGTTCCTGCTGCTGGAAAACAAACCACGACTTAGGGGAGTGGATCTCTCTTTGAAGCCATAAGCAAGAACGCCACAAGATCAAGGACAGGGAAACTTTTCCACCCAACGGACTCATTCCCTTCTGGCAAACTTCTGGGGAACAAATATGCCTGAGGTAAAACTGGGCAGAGAAGCTGGTGCGAATTCTACCTTCGTTCAGTAGGTACATGCCCTGGTTATCTCCCGCTTGGACTACTGCAATGCGCTCTACGTGGGGCTACCTTTGAAGGTGAATCGGAAGCTACAACTAATCCAGAATGTGGCAGCTGGACTAGTGACTGGGAGTGGTAGTCGAGACCATATCACACCGGTCCTGAAAGACCTACATTGGCTCCCAGTACATTTCCGAGCACAGTTCAAAGTGTTGGTAAAGGTAAAGAGACCCCTGACCATTAGGTCCAGTCGTGACTGACTCTGGGGTTGTGGCACTCATCTCGCTTTACTGGCCGAAGGAGCCGGCGTACAGCTTCTGGGTCATGTGGCCAGCATGATTAAGCCACTTCTGACGAACCAGAGCAGCGCACGGAAACACCGTTTACCTTCCCGCCGGAGCGGTACCTATTTATCTACTTGCACTTTGACGCGCTTTCCAACTGCTAGGTTGGCAGGAGCAGGGACCAAGCAACGGGAGCTCACCCTGTCACGGGGATTCAAACCACCGACTTTCTGATCGGCAAGTCCTAGGCTCTGTGGTTTAACCCACAGCGCCGTTGGTTCTGACCTTTAAAGCCCTAAACGGCTTTGGCCCTGTGTACCTAAAGGAGCATCTCCACCCCCATCATCCAGCCCGGACACTGAGATCCAGCACCGAGGACCTTCTGGCGGTTCCCTCCCTGCGAGAAGTGAGGTTACAGGGAACCAGGCAGAGGGCCTTCTTGGTAGTGGCGCCCGCCCTGTGGAACACCCTCCCATCAGATGTCAAGGAAATAAACAGCTATCTGACTTTTAGAAGACATCTGGCAGCTGGAGGTGAGAATCAGAAAGCCAAGGACATTTCACCTAGAGGCACGGTGACGATGACATGGTCTGCGAAGAACTTCTCGCCATCTTCACATTCCACCTGGACTCCGAAGGTTCGGCCTGCGGGAGCCTCTTCCAAGCAGGAACTACTCCAGTGAACTGTCCTCACCGCCTTGTCAAACTGCACAGTCCCTTTGGGCAGAGATGCCATCAGGCAGTCTATGAGGCCCTCATAACCACTACAGAGGAGAAGCAACACAGAATGAGGTAGCCTGGTCTTGGACACGTTTCCAAGCACAAGTGTTGGTGCTGACCTTTAAAGCCCTAAACGGCCTCGGCCCAGTATACCTGAAGGAGCATCTCCACCCCCATCGTTCAGCCCAGACACTGAGGTCCAGCTCCGAGGGCCTTCTGGCGGTTCCCTCCCTGCGAGAATTGAGGTTACAGGGAACCAGGCAGAGGGCCTTCTCGGTAGTGGCGCCCGCCCTGTGGAACACCCTGCCACCAGATGTCAAGGAAATTCCTTTCCCTCCCCCACATAGGGGTAGTTTGCTCACAATGGGAAGCGAGATGAGGTCTAGAACAAGTGAGGGAAAGGGAAATAAAATCAGGGTTGTTGTTCTTTTTAGCAGGAACTTGGGGGGGGGGTGGGAACTGAGTTTCCTTACCTTAAAAAAAATAATTACTTTTATTTTTTCTGTGGGGGCGTGAGCCAAATATCCCCCTATATCTAATCAATAAAGCTGTGGCCCTTTCTAATCCAGACCATTGTCTGCTTGAGTTTATTAATCACATCTTACATTTATCCACTACTGGGAGGAACGGCAATGCAACTGGGCCTGCAATGAAGAAACAAACAAACTTTCCACCCTAGGAAAAAACATGTCCTCCGTAAAGTTACATGTGCAAAGTAAATGTAAAGGTAAAGGACCCCTAGATGGTTAAGTCCAGTCAAAGGCGACTATGGGGTTGTGGTGCTCATCTCGCTTTCAGACTGAGGGAGCCGGCGTTTGTCCACAGACAGCTTTCCAGGTCATGTGGCTAGCATGACTAAACCGCTTCTGGAGCAACGGGACACTGTGACGAGTGCCAGAGTGCACAGAAATGCTGTTTATCTTCCTGCCGGAGCGGTACCTATTTTTCTACTTCCACTGGCGTGCTTTCGAACTGCTAGGTTGGCAGGAGATGGGAGTGAACGGGAGTTCACTCCGTCATGGGATTCAAACCGCCAACCTTCCAATTGGCAAGCCCAAGAGCAGGGGTTAGCAACTGTTTTCAGCCGTGGGCCGCTCCACCATCCCTCAGACCATGTGGTGGGTTGGACTATATTTTGGGGGGGAATTGAACAAATGCCTATGCCCCACAAATAACCCAGAGATGCATTTTAAATAAAAGGACACATTCTACTCATGTAAAAACACGCTGATTCCCGGACCGTCCATGGGCTGGATTGAGAAGGTGATTGGGCCGCATTTGGCCCCCGGGCCTTAGGTTGCCTACCCCTGCCCAAGAGGCTCAGTGGTTTGGACCACAGCGCCACCCATGTCCCACTTGCAAAGTCAAGCCACAGCCGAGATGTCCGATCAGCCCATCCCCAAGGGAACTAGAGAAGCCAACCTATTATTTAATGAGAGCCAAGCGTGGGTGGCGCTGTGGGTTAAACCACAGAGCCTAGGACTTGCCGATCAGAAGGTCAGCGGTTTGAATCCCCGTGACGGGGTGAGCTCCCGTTGCTCGGTCCCAGCAGTTCGAAAGCACGTCCATGTGCAAGTAGATAAATAGGTACCACTCCAGCGGGAAGGTAAACGGCGTTTCCGTGCGCTGCTCTGGTTCGCCAGAAGCGGCTTAGACATGCTGGCCACATGACCCGGAAGCTGTACGCCGGCTCCCTCAGCCAGTAAAGCGAGATGAGCACTGCAACCCCAGAGTCGGTCACGACTGGACCTAATGGTCAGGGGTCCCTTTACCTTTACCTTAAGCGGGCAACCACTCACTTGGGAAACGTGCAGTCCATGCCAGGAAGCATGGTGTACTCCCCGAAGGGCCCCAAAGCCACCAGGTCCAAGCTGTGAGTCCCACTCACGCAGCATTCCAGCTTGAAGAATAAGTTGAGGACGGCCAGCTTCAGCCGCTTGGTCTCCTCATCATCTGACCATTCTCTCACCTTCCGAGCGATCGCCTCTTTCAGGTATTCGCCCACGCTGGGCACAGGCACTTTGGCCACATGCACGAACTCGCGTGCTTCTTCCAAGAGAGCGAAGAAGAGCAACCCCATGGAGTCAAGGACGTCGGGACTTAGCAACTGGCCCCGACTGGAGAAGCAGGCCGAAGGCCCCAAGGGGTGGCCCCCGATTTCCACCTGCTGGTTTTCCTCAGACATGGCGGCCTCATCCAGGAGTCCATGCTCTGATGCCAGCTGGAAGACAGGGTTCTTCTTGGAGGGCCCGTGAATCCAGTGGGCACCTATCTCAATCACCTTACCTCCTAGAAGAAAGGAGGGAAAGAATCAGCTTTCCAATGTTTCCACAGCATCAAGCCTCAAAGAGACTAATATTTTAAGGCCTGCTTATTCCAGCTATCAGACAAGGAGGAAAACCACAGCTCTCAGATGCTTGGAGCCTTCAGATTTTGGAAAACCCTCAGCAGGAGTGCTTGTAAATTTGCAAAATGCTCAGGGTTCCAGCCAGCCATGTCCTCTTCCAAAAAGCTCCATTCTGTCCCTCCTTTTGTGCCTCACCTTCTTCCCACAACATGCTTACATCTTGACTGGGCAGTTTTTGTGTCCTCACCTTTTTTGTTTTATACAGTGGTACATTGGTTCCCAAACGGCTTAGTCGACGAACAAATTGGCTCCCAAACGCCACAAACCCAGAGTTATGCTGGGCTGAAGTGAAGAAAGATTTCGATATATGGTCAAGACTGAGACTTTCCTTGTTAGGCCGAATTGCTGTAATTAAGATGAATGTATTGCCGAGATTGTTGTTTTTGTTCCAGACATTGCAAATTTTAGATAAGATGGACTGTTTCAAGAAGTGGCAGAAAGATATATCTAAATTTGTCTGGCAGGGCAAAAAACCCAGAATTAAATTTAAGATTTTGACTGATGCAAAGGATAGAGGGGGCTTTGCCCTGCCGGACTTAAAACTTTATTATGAAGCAGCAGCTTTTTGCTGGCTGAAACCATGGCTACTTCTTGAGAATACAGACATTCTGGACTTGGAAGGTTATGACAATAGTTTTGGTTGGCATGCATATTTATGGTATGACAAGGTAAAGGTACATAGAAATTTTAAAAATCATATTATTAGGAAAGCATTGTATAATGTATGGAATCGATATAAAGATTTGTTTGAAAGTAAAACCCCCAGGTGGCTGTCACCAATGGAAGCTAAGGCGGTAAAAAGATTGAACATGGATACAGACTGGCCAAAATATTGTGAAATTGTAGAATATGATGGTGAAAAGCTGAAACTACAGAGTTTTGAGAAATTGAAACCTAAAGTCCGAGATTGGTTACATTATTACCAGATTAATGAAACTTTTAAGCAGGACAGAAAACTAGGATTTCAGAAGGAGAGGTCAAAGTTAGAAACAGAATTGCTAGAACCCAATACTAAGAATTTGTCTAGAATGTATAATCTGCTGCTAAAATGGAACACACAAGATGAAACGGTTAAATCAGCCATGATTAAGTGGGCACAAGATATTGGTCATGATATCATGTTTGCTGACTGGGAGCAGTTATGGACCACAGGTATTAAATTTACGGCATGTAGTGCCCTGAAAGAGAACATAATGAAAATGATCTATAGGTGGTACATGACCCCAGTCAAGCTTGCAAAGATATATCATTTGCCCAATAACAATTGCTGGAAGTGTAATGAATGTGAAGGAACTTTTTATCACCTTTGGTGGACCTGCCCAAAGATTAAGGCCTACTGGGAAATGATCTATAATGAAATTAAGAAAATCCTTAAGTGGACATTTGTAAAGAAACCGGAGGCTTTTCTCTTGGGCATGGTCGGCCAATTGGTACCAAAGAAAGATAGGACCTTTTTTATGTACGCAACAACAGCAGCAAGAATCCTTTTGGCGAAGTATTGGAAGACTAAAGAACTACCTACTCTGGAAGAATGGCAGACCAAGGTGACTGAATTTATGGGACTGGCAGAGATGACCGGCAGAATCCGTGACCAGAAGAAAGAGACAGTGGAGGAGGACTGGAAAAAGTTTAAAATCTATCTTAAAAATTGTTGTAAAATTTCGGAATGTTAAGATGTCAGGGGATTGGACACTATGAATTACAGCTATAAATCGAAATTTATAAAGCAGAAACTCTTCTTAAAGAGAATTAAATATAAAAATGGGATGAAGAATTGCTAAAAATTTTGAAATTTGGATGCAGTGAAGGGGAGGTTTGGGGAAGTCGCATTATGTTTGTTTTGTTTTTTCTTTATGTTGTAAAATCAATAAAAATTATTATAAAAAAAAAAACAAACAAACCCAGAGTTAAGTGTTCCCGTTTGCGAACGTTTTTCAGAAGTTGAACATCCGTTTCGGCTGTTGGCATTGTTTCCGGGGACAATCAGCCAATCAGAAGCCGCGCCTTGGTTTTGGAAGTCGAACGGATTGAGTTCGAGAACCAAGGTACCACTGTATATGCTTTAATCCGCCCAGTGTGGCTGGGGAAACCCAGCCAAATGGGAGGGGGTATAAATAATAAAATTATTATTATTAGTTTTCTAATTTGTTCTGTGTTTCTGCAAACCTAGAGGCTCCTCACCACCTTTCTCACACACCCTGTTGAGAATGAGTTTGTTGTTCTCCAATGCAGTCTCCTGCCAAAGAGGCCCAGACACTGAGGTCCAGCGCCGAGGGCCTTCTGGCGGTTCCCTCACTGCGAGAAGCCAAGTTACAGGGAACCAGGCAGAGGGCCTTCTCGATAGTGGCACCCGCCCTGTGGAATGCCCTCCCACCAGATGTCAAATAGAACAACTACCAGACTTTTAGAAGGCATCTGAAGGCAGCCCTGTTTAGGGAAGCTTTTAATGTTTAATAGTCTATTGTATTTTAATATTTTGTTGGAAGATGCCCAGAGTGGCTGGGGAAACCCAGCCAGATGGGCGGGGTATAAATAAATTATTATTGTTGTTGTTGTTGCACTGAGCAGCGCCGAATTCTTGATTTACTGCTACTGTTGCCAAAATCAGCAGCAGTTTGTTGTGGAGAGTTCTGGCCATGCCTATTCTTCCCCTTCAGCAACACCGGAGTGATCCTTTGTCTAGGTCAGGGGTCAGCAAACTTTTTTAGCAGGGGGCCGGTCCACTGTCCCTCAGACCTTGTGAGGGGCCGGACTATATTTTTTTTGGGGGGGGGGGGGATGAACGAATTCCTATGCCCCACAAATAACCCAGAGATGCATTTTAAATAAAAGCACACATTCTACTCATGTAAAAACACATTGATTCCCAGACCGTCCGCGGGCTGTATTGAGAAGGCAACTGGGCTAGATCCAGCCCCCTTAGTTTGCCTACCCACGGTCTAGGTGGCCTGCATCCATCCGCCCCCAGTCAAAACTGCTGGAGACTATAATGGAATAAGCAGATCTTTGCTTTTAGGCAAGAGAGCAGATGGGCAGAGGGGGAGAAGATGGAGAACACACAGTACCACCTGAAACCAGGGCTGTGTATACGTTACGATTCGCCCCCCTGTATTTGAAGCCATATGCACAATTCGTGGCTATCCTGTAGTTGCTTGAGAAACACTTTCATGCATTTTCTATCCCTCAAACCAGTTCCCATCTGACTTCCTCACCAAACTTGAGGGGGGGGGGACTTGCTGAATTTCAAGCCGCTAATGTGTACATTGCTTAAAGGTAAAGGGACCCCTGACTATTAGGGCCAGGCGTGGCCGACTCTGGGGAGTCGGCGTACAGCTTCCGGGTCATGTGGCCAGCAGGACTAAGCCGCTTCTGGCGAACCAGAGCAATGCACGGAAACGCCGTTTACCTTCCCTCTGGAGTGGTACCTATTTATCTACTTGCACTTTGACGTGCTTTCAAACTGCTAGGTTGGCAGGAGCAGGGACCGAGCAACAGGAGCTCATCCCGTCGCAGGGATTCGAACCGCCAACCTTCTGATCAGCAAGTCCTAGGCTCTGTGGTTTAACCCACAGCGCCACCCGCGTCCCTGTACATTGCTTAGGTTAGGTGTAAAATTTCAGCCCTGCTGCTGCTCTCCAAAGCACTTTTCTGGGGCTGGGGAACAGAGACTAAGCATGGCTTGCCCCCATGGCTTGCCTTCTCTGGCAACGGTGATGAGGACTTGCAGAGGATGAAGGCTGTGCTGGATTTTTTTTGGGGGGGGGTGTTGTTTTGCAAGAACACAAGTGGGTGGGAAAGTGAAGAAACCAGAAAAGCATGAGAGCAGCAGCTATGCTCAGGCTAAGAAAGAGCGTTCTCAGTGACTCAGTACATCTTAGCAGATTATATTGCAATGGTTTGATTCACTCGATTAGTCAACTGCATTTTCAAATGAATATAATCAAATGAATATAATCTGCTGAAAGAAAGAAAAAAACACCAAAACCCTGCTGCCCACTTAATTCACAGTACCGATGAAAATATGTTAGTTGATTTATTTAATCAGTTAATCAGTTGCAACCCTAAAAAGGTAAAGGGACCCCTGACCATTAAGTCCAGTCGTGGCTGACTCTGGGGCTGCGGCATTCATCTCGCTTTACTGGCCGAGGGAGCCGGCGTACAGCTTCCGGGTCATGTGGCCAGCATGACTAAGTCGCATTTGGCAAACCAGAGCAGCGCACGGAAACACCATTTACCTTCCCGCCGGAGCGGTACCTATTTATCTACTTGAACTTTGCCTTGCTTTTGAACTGCTAGGTTGGCAGGAGCAGGGACCAAGCAACGGGAGCTCACCCCGTTGCGGGGATTTGAACCACCAACCTTCTGATTGGCAAGTCCTTGGCTCTGTGGTTTAACCCACAGCACCGCCCACGTCCCTAGTTGCAACCCTAGCAGGGAGCAACTGAGAAACACATCCGCTCAAGCCACTTTCCTCAAATCAACCATAGGAGAAGTAAACCTTTTCATTCTTGAATGCCAATATATGTGAATATTCTGGGCTGCCCAGGGAGGGTAGTAATCCGACACTGACCCCAAAGAATATTTTTTTAGAGGCTGTGTGTGTGATGGGGAGCACTCCAAAAGTAATCATGAGGAAACACACAACAAGAAGAATCCAGGAGGGTGGGGAGACACGTGTTTCAGTATTGCTCAGTTGGTTAGATAACACCAAGGTTGCAGGTTCGATCCCTCCCTATAGGGGCCAGCCGCATATTCCTGCACTGCAGGGGGTTGGACCAGATGATCCTCAGGGACCCTTCCAACTCGGCAGTTCTATGATCGGATTTTCTCTCGGGAAAGGCGCAAAGGGGCGCAAAGTCCGCTCCGGCGCGCCTCGCGTTGCGCGGAAGGGTTGCGCCCGCCCTCCGCCCCGCTCTCCCCGGCCCCGCTTCCCGCCGGCCAGCCGCCTCTTACGGAGCTTCCCGGAGCGGATGCGGCCCCCGGCTCGGCCCGTGGCCTCCAGGACGCGCACGCCGCCCAGATGCCGGCCGCCCCGGCGAAGGAGCCGCTGAGCCGCGCCCAGCCCGGCCAGCCCCGCGCCCACGATCAGCACCCGCGGCCGGACTAGAGCTCGCCCGACCCTCCGCTCCATGGCTCTCCAGGGCGCCAGGTGGCTTCTCCCTCGCTCCCTTCCGGGAAGGAGGCGGCCAAGCTTTTAAAACCCTCGTGATCACGAGGAAACGCGGAAGTCTTTGGCCCCCGCCTGCTGCGCTCTGGTTCTGGTGCGCTCTGCTGGCGGCGCTTGGAGACGATGCGCGGAAGGACCGTGGGAAAGCGGGAAATGCAAAAAAAATAAAAATTAAAAAATTGCGCCGGGGTTAAATCTCTAGAAATCTCTATGTGGGAGAGGAAGCTACAGTTAGAACTGGATATGGAACAACTGATTGGTTCAAAATTGGAAAAGGAGTACGACAAGGCTGCATTTTGTCTCCCTGCTTATTTAAGTTATATGCAGAATTCATCATGCCAAGGGCTGGGCTGGATGAATCCCTAGCCGGAATTAAGATTGCCGGAAGAAATATCAACAACCTCAGATATGCAGATGACACCACTTGGATGGCAGAAAGTGAGGAGGAATTAAAGAACCTTTTAATGAGGGTGAAAGAGGAGAGCGCAAAATATAGTCTGAAGCTCAACATCAAAAAAACGAAGATCATGGCCACTGGTCCCATCACCTCCTGGCAAATAGAAGGGGAAGAAATGGAGGCAGTGAGAGATTTTACTTTCCTGGGCTCCATGATCACTGCAGATGGTGACAGCAGTCACGAAATTAAAAGACGCCTGCTTCTTAGGAGAAAAGCAATGACAAACCTAGACAGCATCTTAAAAAGCAGAGGCATCACAAAGGTCCGTATAGTTAAAGCTATGGTTTTCCCAGTAGTGATGTATGGAAGTGAGAGCTGGACCATAAAAAAGGCTGATCGCCGAAGAATTTATGCTTTTGAATTATGGTGCTGGAGGAGACTCTTGAGAGTCCCATGAACTGCAAGAAGATCAAACCGATCCATTCTGAAGCAATCGGCCCTGAGTGCTACCTGGAAGGACAGATAGCAAAGCTGAGGCTCCAATACTTTGGCCACCTCATGAGAAGAGAAGACTCCCTGGAAAAGACCCTGATGTTGGGAAAGATGGAGGGCACAAGGAGAAGGGGAACACAGAGGATGAGATGGTTGGATAGTGTTCTCGAAGCTACCAGCATGAGTTTGACCAAACTGCGAGAGGCAGTGGAAGACAGGAGTGCCTGGTGTGCTCTGGTCCATGGGGTCACAAAGAGTCGGACACGACTAAACGACTAAACAACAACAACAACAAAATCCAAGCCTTCAACAACATAAGTGCAGTGCGAGAGTGCCTGCTCTCTCGGACCTTTTAAACTGGTGATTTTTAAATAAAAGCGCCTTAAAACCTCGAAACTCGGAGAGCAGTTCAGTCATTCTTTGCGCGCTAGAGATGACCCCAAGGTCATCTAGTCCAACCTTCAGCCCTCCAGATGTTTTGGCCTACAACTCCCATGATCCCTAGCTAACAGGACCAGTGGTCAGGGATGATGGGAATTGTAGTCCAAAACATCTGGAGGGCCAAAGGTTGGGGATGCCTGATTCTAGTCCAACCCCCTGCAATGCAGGAATGTCCGTAGAAGCATCCATGACAAATAGACATCCAACCTCTGCTTAAGGTGTTTTAGACCCCAGTGCCCTTCCCCAGATGTTTTGATAGGAATAAAACAGGTGATTGGATTATTGGAAGCCCGGATGTACTAATTGCAAGCTAGGGAAATTTTGTGCAATGTAAGGAGCCTAAGGCTGCAGTCCTTTCCTTAGAGTAAAGCACACTGACTTGGTGGTGTTGCTGCTCTTGCTGTTAATTGAATTTATATTCTGCCCTGTACGTGGAGGTCTCAGGGTGGTTCACAGAACAAAAGCAGTTGTGCTTCCTTCTGAACCAATGTTCGGTACACAGTGGGTGGCGCTGTGGTCTAAACCACTGAGCCTCTTGGGCTTGCCAATCGGAAGGTTGGCGGTTCGAATCTGCACGACAGAGTGAGCTCCCGTTGCTCTGTCCCAGCTCCTGCCAACCTAGCAGTTTGAAAGCATGCCAGTGCAAGTAGATAAATAGGTACCACTGTGGTGGGGAGGTAAACGGTGTTTCCATGCACTCTGGTTTCCGTCATGGTGTCTCCATGCGCCAGAAGTGGTCTAGTCATGCTGGCCACATGACCCGGAAAGCTGTCTGTGGACAAACACCAGCTTCTTTGGCCTGAAAGTGTGGTGAGCACTGGAACCCCATAGTCACCTTCGACTGGGCTTAACCATACAGGAGTCCTTTACCTTTACCTTTTACAGCAGGGGTCAGCAAACTTTTTCATCAGGGGGCCAGTCCCCTGTCCCTCAGACCTTGTGGGGGGGCTGGACTATATTTTGAGAGGGGGAATGAACGAATTCCAGTGGCCCACAAATAACCCAGAGACGCATTTTAAATAAAAGCATACATTCTACTCATGTAAAACACGCTGATTCCTGGACCTTCTGTGGGCCAGATTTAGAAGGCGATTGGGCCGGATCCTGCACCCGGGGCCTTAGTTTGCCTACCCATGCTTTACAGCAAGCACTTTACATCCGTGGTCACATCCAGTGACGTGTTTATCGAGCACTCTTCCTGATTTAGTTCCACAAAGTTTGTGCAGAGGCTAGACAATGCCGGCTATTGATTGATCATTCACAGTCAATGACTCGCAAGGTGGTTATGCAACATTGCATCATAGAATCTTAGAGTTGGTTGGGATCCTGTGGATCAACTAGTCCAACCCCCTGCAGTGCAGGAATCCTGCCCACAGCTGTCCCTGGGTGGCCTCGAACCACCAACCTTCTGGTTAACAGCTAGACACAATGACACATTATATGCCACGGGAGGCACAATTGTTATCACACACTTTCCGGTGCATGTTCTTGACTTCCTTTTCACAAGAAGCCTGCTTTTCGAGGGGGGGGGGAATGGGTTTGTTGTTCAAACAAACCACCTTCAGTTGCAAAACTTGCGTTTGCTGGTACAGTGGTACCTTGGGTTAAGTACTTAATTCGTTCCGAAGGTCCATTCTTAACCTGAAACTGTTCTTAACCTGAAGCACCACTTTAGCTAATGGGGCCTCCCACTGCCACCGTGCCGCCGGAGCACAATTTCTGTTCTCATCCTGAAGCAAAGTTCTTAACCTGAAGCACTATTTCTGGGTTAGCGGAGTGTGTAACCTGAAGCGTATGTAACCTGAAGCGTATGTAACCCGAGGTACCACTGTATATGATGGAATCCCACCCCAAAATAGCCACTGTCCGGAAGCACCTTTTGCGAACAAATCTTTTCTTGAGATCCGTCTGTAACATCAATCAAATGAATGTATTATTTAGAATTGAGGAGCTTCTGGTGCACAGAACAGTACTATAGATGGGCTTAAGGCAGGATTCAGGCATTTGCTAAATTAATCTGGATTATGAAAGAGCTATTTGAAAAATGTGCTGCTGGAAGCTGATTTGAATTTCTGCTCCTGTTGCTAAACTGTAATGTTGCTAGGCATTTAGAAGCAGAACTTGATTGGAAGATCTAGGACTATAGCAAAGTAGACAAAGTTAACCCAAATGTTGCTTAATCAGGAAATGGCAAATCTAGGCGAAATATGCTTGAGATTAAATAGGAACTATTTCTTAATTATGCGAGTAGGCTTCCTAGACTTCGGCAGCTTACTGCAGATAAATGTGCTGCAGCTGGAAAAGAATTTCCTTGATTATAAGGCGTGCGTTGGCTTTTAATGGGAATAAATAATTCAATGTTTTCTCCAAAGGGGAAGCACTCTAAATGGCTGTAATGTGGACGAGGAGTGTCTCGTAAAAGGAAACATGAAGAACCCTATGAGTTTTCAGATACTTAGCGAAGTGGCATCTCATTTTGGACATGTTTGCTGTTCAGGTGAGAACTATTGCACCCCTCGTGGTCTCTTCGGAGTGAGCTGGAGTGCTCTGAAAAGCAGCTAGCAAAGCCTTAAGCCCCATGGCAACTAATCTGCATCCAATGTGCAGGAGCAAGACTTTTGCTCGCCTTCAGTATGCACCGACATGAAGCAAGGGGAGAGTGGCCCTCAGGCACTGGCTGAGGTTCCTGCTCTGCCTGGTAATCATTAATTGTCCCACTGAGGGATGCAAGACAATGGTAGCACCAGAAGGACAACCCAGTCCCGCTGGGACCAGCGCTAACTGCTTCTCCATGGAAAAAGGGTGTGTTGTTTGGGGTCTTTTTTGTGTATAGCACATTGGAATGATGTTCCTTTGGGAAGGGCGGGGATCCCTGACTCCAGGCTCACTCCATCTCAGTGCAGGAAGTCAGAGCCCAGGTCTGTCTCAAGAATTTCCAAAAGCTCAAAGCGCTTCTTGCCCAGCCAACATGAAGCAAGCAGCTTTTTGGAATACTCTGGAATATACCTGCCGACTTTTGGGAATCTCCACTGGAGCAGGTAAGCAGCACTGTTGGTGTGATTTTCTGCCCCGCGTTTCTGACATGGATACCACTCTGGTTTTTGAAATTCATTCTTACTTTATTTTCTTATACAGGCATACTACTTTTGACACCAGAAACCTTCCCAAGATTACAAAATGAATTAAAGTAAACCTATAAGCAATAAATTCGGGCAGTGTACATATAGATCCACAGTTCTTTTCCTGAGAGTCCGTCCCCTTTGAACAAATAGAAATTAAACGGCATAATCCATATACTATATGTTTAAAGACCAATGGCACCGGTTTAACAGCATCTTTCTTATTGGTGTACATGATAAAAGGCCATTAATCTGCTGATTATCTGTTTCTCTTCCTCTTTTTTTACCCCTGGTCAAATGTATCCTTTGTGTCAATTTGTCAGTTAATGTGAATTCCCAGATGGTATTCACCACTTTGTTCCTCCTGGTTTTTGCTTGTGGTAGATTAAAATTTGATCTGATTTGAATCTCCTCGCCAATCCCAGTTTATATGGGTTTCACAAAATGCAGTACAAGAACCTGCCCCAGGTGAGGGCGACGGAGGTGTTCAAGGATGAACTAGATTAGTTGTCTGAGTTTTGAAGACCTGACAAGACGCCCATCTTTTAACTAGCACTGTCCTGAAGTTTTTGCTGGTAACTCTCTGCGGTGAATTCATGGGTGGTTGAGGGTAGGAGGGAGAAACCAATCTGCTTTCAAAGCAAAGGTGAATGTTGGCAGAGGTGGCGAAGCATCCTTAAGAACAACAACTTTTGCAGAAAGTTGCTGCGCTGTTTCAAGCTGACTGAGTGGGCAGGAACATGACAACCTGGCTGGTCTCCAACTATCTGCGCCTGTTCTTTCCTGCTCGAGGTTATAGAATCACAGAATTGTAAAATTGAAAGGGACACCAAGGGTCCTTTAGTCGAGTCTCCTGTAATGCAGGAATCACTGCTAAAGAATCCCTGAGAGATGGCCATGCAACCTCTACAATTTTTTTATTTTTTATTTTAGCTTAACAGCACCTCTGTTCTTCAGTACTGTACCAGGGTAGAGATGCTTTCTTCCATCGTTCTCTCCTGATGTAAGGAATTATGTACACATAACATACAATTGGGATGCGGGTGGTGCTGTGGTATAAACCACTGAGCCTTGGACTTGCTGATTGGAAGGTCGGTGGTTCGAATCCCCGCAACGGGGTGAGCTCCCATTGCTCAGTCCCAGTTCCTGCCAACCTAGCAGTTCGAAAGCACATCAAAAGTGCAAGTAGATAAATAGGTACCACCCTGGCGGGAAGGTAAACAGCGTTTCCGTGCGCTGCTCTGGTTTCGCCAGAAGCGGCTTAGTCATGCTGGCCACATGACCCGGAAAAACTGTCTGCGGACAAACGTTGGCTCCCTCGGCCAGTAAAGCGAGATGAGTGCCACAACCCCAGAGCCGTTTGCGACTGGACTTAACTTTCAGGGGTCCTTTACCTTTTTTAACATGCAATCAGTGCTTTTTGCCTTAAAAAAAATGTTTAGGGTTACTCTCATTTTCCTACTCATATTGAAATACTGCCTCTCAATGAGGCCAAACATAGATTCCCAAAATGTTTAGGGGTATGCGTACCCCTGTGTACCCCCCCCCAAAAAAAGCACTGCATGCTATTAAGCAGACAGATATGAGACTCTTGTACAGGGGGACAGGCTGGGAGGTCTGTATGAAGAATTCAGAGGATAGCCATCTTCAAAGATGCTTGTAGGATTTTTCTGCCTCAGGTGCCAAAACAACTTGATCCAGCCTTGGTACCCTGGAACTAGGTTTGGTGGGAGTGGCCTGCTTTGCTTTGCCTCAGGCAGCAAAATGCCTTGGGCAGCGCAGGGCTAATCTTGCCTGCCCAGCAACCACAAGTCGGGAGGATTGCACCGTGTGGCAAATACTTTCAGATCACTGGAGTCTTTACTAGGTCGCTATCAAACAGGGTAAATTCCCCCCCTATCTTGCTCAAATAATAGCAACGAGTGGAATCTTGAATTCCACTTGCAGCAGTATCCTTGCAGCAGTATTATTTAAAACAAACGAACAAGAAAGCATTCGGCAAAGCTGAATACATGTAAGCAATGCAAGTAAATCAACTGCAGTTCGTTAAATTACAGTCTGTAGTTTTCCAGCTCAAAAGTGTTGTCACCGGACATGGAGATTTGTTAGCAATAGGAAAGATTCCATAGGAGAGCACCTAAATCTTGTGCCATGCAGGCATAAGCTATGCAGATTCAGTCACCAGTATCTCCACCTCAAGAGATGAGCTCACACAGTCGTGTTGGGAGGGCCTCCTGCAGAAACACTGCAGTTACTGCTAGTTCATGCAGAAATTTATATGCTATGAAGACAGTGCTGCATTTACGTATAAGCTAAACAAGCTATAGCTTAGGGCCCCCCCTCTCTTGGGGGCCCCCAAAAAAATTAAAGAAAAAAACCCTGGATGTACATTTCCAAAATATAAGATAAAAAACAAATAAAATAAAACCTACATACTGTCGGGAATCAAGCCCATATCAGGAGAAACTGGCAACTCTCCCAGGCACCCGGCATGATTCCCTGTTGACCTCCCTGGCTGCATTCCCCAGCAAGATCCAGGCTAGGTCGCAATAAGCGATCCTTCTCAGCGTGAGAAGAACACACCCCTCTTTCCTGCCCCCCCCCCCCCCGGGCAGGGGAAAGAGATAGACAGAAACGTATTTACATGCCTTTATTTCTGTCTTTGCAGCATTACAAAAAACGTGACTGCTCTCCTCAAGCTCCAGCAGTCTAGTAGCAAAAACTTCCTGCACTTCCTGGACAGGAACAAACGGAAGAGCTCATATTACACTCTGAGCTAATTCCGGTGCTTCGCACTGTGAATTGACTGTCCCTCTGATTCCTACGGGCAGTTCCAACATTCCCATCATGTTTACTTTTCAAGCTAGCACTTTGCAGCTGCATTGCATCCATATCGTAACAGTGTCTTGTGTTGTGTGGGCTCCTATGATGTAAGTGATGGGCCCTGCCTGCTAGCCTGTTCCCTAAAATATCACTGGTTTGCTCATTTCTATATATAGGGTACCTACATTCTGCATGTGCAAATGGCTGTAGATACCCATTAGGTCCATAAATTACCATATAGCATATATGCAACACAAAAAAACACCGACAATTTGTTGTTGACAAAGGATAGCTGGACATATAAAGGGCCCCATTACCTTCAGAAGTTTAGGGCATCATATATGCTATATGATAATTTATGGACCTACAGTGGTACCTTGGGTTACATACAGGTTACAGACTCTGCTAACCCAGAAATAGTACCTCGGGTTAAGAACTTTGCTTCAGGATGAGAACAGAAATTGTGCTCTGGCGGCACGGTGGCAGTGGGAGGCCCCATTAGCCAAAGTGGTGCTTCAGGTTAAGAACAGTTTCAGGTTAAGAACGGACCTCCGGAACGAATTAAGTACTTAACCTGAGGTACCACTGTAATAGGTATCTAAAGCCATTTGCACATAACAAAATATGTATTTTATCAAAGTAATTGTTGAACTGTGATATTTTAGGGAGCAGGCTAGCAGGCAGGGCCCATGACTTACATCATAGGAGCCTACACCAGAGAAAACACTGTTGCTATATGTAGGTTTTATTTTATTTGTTTTTTATCTTAAATTTTGGAAATATACACCCAGTTTTTTCCTTTAAATTTTTTTTGGGGCCCCCAAGAGATTGGAGCCCTAAGCTATAGCTTGTTTAGCTTATACATAAATCCAGCACTGTGTGGAGCTTATCCAACAGAATCTTTCAGGTTCCCATTTTCCTCTCACCAGTTCCGCTGAAAATATGAAAGGTTATCACATTATATGCATGACTACATGCAGAATTTTTATGTATTAAATACTCCTGGTTTCCTAAAGTAACCAGTGCACATAAGTGTAAAAAAACCCACACCACTTACGCAGTTATGCTGCAAAAATATTGACTCATTTGTATATAATATACATATATTATGTGTAATATTTTGCATATCATTAGTTGGACTGTTTAAGGAAAAACAACAACTTTATTTGACCACAAACCAGTAGCTCAGACATAAGCAGGCACTCAGTGCGAGAGATGGACTCATTTAGGCAAACTTGATAGGGTTGGAAGCACCAAATTCTGCATATATATTTCATTTAAAATAGGATTCCCCTCTGGAGGGGTATCTTTGTAAAAACAAATGGAATCACATGCATAATTAGCTATTGCGTGGACAGGCGGAGTCCCCAGATCCCGAGTGGTCCCCCCCGTCATGTGGAATAACGACTCTAGACAACGTGCTATGGGATTAAATTGGCCACAACTTTATTAAATTTCAAATGTGGGTAGACCTTGGCTCAGGCATTGGGCGTTCTCCCTCCCTAGTCCCCAGCCGGGGACCTAGGGAGCATCAGGGTTATCCAGTGTGTGTGTGGGGGGGATGGGCCGGCTCTGGAGAACATATGTTCAAGCAGAGATAGCCGCCCCCGTTACGCCGCCGCAGGGGAGAGCAATGACGACCTTTCGGCGTACGGCCAAAGCCTCCCTTCAAAAACCCCTTTAACAGGGAACCCTGGTATCGCCGCCACAAAGAGGAAGATGGACTAAAGGATTCCGCCCAAGGCCTGATACCGCCAAAGTTGTGACGTTTTGCTACGGGAAAGGCGAAACCTGCCAATGCAGGGAAATTCCTTTCCGGCCCTTTAACAGCGACCTTATCGTAGCAGCGCCCGCATACCTGTGGAGACAGGTTAACCTGCAAAACCTATGAAGAAAAGTTAACCTGCAAAAGAGGACATTAACTGAGGGTGGGTAGGGTGGGAGAAGCTCTGGAGCCAAGTGAAGATTACCAATTAAGATCCACCCTCTATTGTGTGGGCAGGTAATCCCTCCCCTTACCTGGCCTGGTTTCCCTGGCAACGCTTCCCCCAGGTGGGATTGGACAACTCACTGGGGTAGGCGGGGACCTCCAGGTATCCCACCTGAGGGAAGGCAAAGCCTATGCTGATGGGGCCACTCCAGATCCAGGGCTGCACGCGTCCACGCAAAAGGCGCCGCCCGTTTTAAGTGGGGAGCGGTCATTGTTCCTTAGTGCATATCCGCTGCAAATTTGCAGACACGAGAAAAGGAAACGTGTAATGTTGCCATTTTTACACTGGCATTTGCCACAGTACACAAACTAGCAAATGTTTCTGCCCTATAATGTGTGATTCATTCCCGCTTTGGCTTGCTGAGTAATTGGTATGCGCCGGTTTCTCTCACCGACACACAGAGCCGTTTCACTGTATGGCTAGTTGAGACCAGTCTTGGTTTAGGGATTAAACACTGAATGAAAGGAAAGGAGATTGGAATGGAATGTTCCAGGCGTCACAATTCAGATCCCTGGGAAGGGCTAATGCTTTCCTTCTGAACCAGGTCTACCCAAGCCAAAGCTCATTACAGCGCCTAATTCCTCTGAGCCTTTTCGGTGGCATGAATGCTGTAGTTACTGCCATTCATTGACATACATGCTAGGTATTCTCTCTCTATCTGGGCTTATCCAGACTTCCTCTTGTCTCGCTGTTTTCCCCTGACGAAACCGGCTCTTCAACGCACAATCAGAGCAAATGGCAATTTGGGTTTGAAGCCTAATCATAGAATCGTAGAATTGGAAGGGACCCCAAGGGATCCTACCAGTGGCGTAGCGTGGGGGGTGCAGGGGGGCCCGGCCGCACCGGGCGCAACATCTGGGGGTTAGGGTTAGGGGGCGCAAATTGCTTGCCTTGCCCCAGGTGCTGACAACCCACGCTACGCCACTGGATCCTACAATGCAGGAACCTGGACTAAATCATCCATGACAGATGGCCATCCAACCTCTGATTAAAAACCTCCAAGGAAGGAGAGTCCACAACCTCCTGAGAGAGACCATTCCATTGCCTAACAGCTCTTACTGTCAGAAAGTTCTTCCTGATGTTTAGTTGCAATCTCCTTCTTGTAACTTGAAGACATTGGTTCAGGTCCCAGCCTCCAGAGCAGGAGAAAAGCTTGTTCCCTCTTCCATGTCACAGCCCTTAAAAGATATTTGAAGATGTCTATGATATCCGGGATGCGGGTGGTGCTGTGGGTTAAACCACAGAGCCTAGGACTTGCCGATCAGAAGGTTGGCGGTTCGAATCCCCACGACGGGGTGAGCTCCCGTTGCTCAGTCCCTGCTCCTGCCAACCTAGCAGTTCAAAAGCACGTCAAAGTGCAAGTAGATAAATGGGTACCGCTCCGGCGGGAAGGTAAACGGTGTTTCCGTGCGCTGCTCTGGTTTGCCAGAAGCGGCTTAGTCATGCTGGCCACATGACCCGGAAGCTGTACACCAGCTCCCTCGGCCAATAAAGCGAGAAGAGCGCCGCAACCCCAGAGTCGGCCACGACCGGACCTAATGGTCAGGGGTCCCTTTACCTTTATAAACCTGGACAAATATAAGGAGATGCAAGAAAATATTAAATAACTACCTTTATGCCAATCTTACAGCGTTCTGCCACCTTGCTACTCTCTTAGTGCATCTATTAAGTTGTACTTTTTATAGAGACCATGCAGAATCTCACCTGCAAGTAGATAAATAGGTACCGCTCCAGCGGGAAGGTCAATGGCGTTTCCGTGTGCTGCTCTGGTTCGCCAGACGCGGCTTGGTCATGCTGGCCACATAACCCGGAAGCTGTACGCCGGCTCCCTCGGCCAATAAAGCGAGGTGAGCGCCGCAACCTCAGAGTTGGTCACGGCTGGACCTAATTGTCAGGGGTACCTTTACCTTTTATGATCATATCTCCTCTCAGTACTCTCTAAACACCCAGGGATAAACATACCCATCTCCCTCAACCATTCTTCATAAGGCTTTTGTTGAAGCAGCCCAGTGGATAGCCCTATCCTTTACCGGAACATCCTTCCGGACATTCTTATCAAAAAGCTGATGGAACTAGATCTTTCTTCTACCTTCTGTGACTGGATTAAAGACTTTCTGAGGGATCGGACACAAACAGTGAGGATTGGGCCTGTTACATCTACCTCCCTGAAGCTCAGCACTGGCTCCCCACAGGGATGTGTGCTGAGTCCCTACCTGTACTCATTGTATACATATGACTGTATTTTATCAGATCCATCTACTGCAATGATTAAGTTTGCAGATGATACTACCATAATGGGTCTAATTACAGGTGGAGATGAATCAGCGTAAGGGGGGAGGTTCAAAAAGTATCTACATCGTGCCTAGAAAATAACTTGCACCTAAATATTAGCAAGACAAAGGAGATGGTGTTGGACTTTTGGAGGAAGAGAGGGGAACTAGCCCCATTGTATATCGGGGGGGGGGAGGGTTGTGTGGAGAGAGTCTCTTCCTTTAAATTCCTGGGCGTTTACCTTAGTGAAGACCTCACTCGGAAAAACAATATAACTCAGGTGCTTAGGAAGGCCCAACAGAGACTCTATTTCCTCAGGGTCTTGCAAAAGAACAATGTTAAACAACAGTTGATGACCTCCTTCTACCAGTCCACAATAGAGAGTGTCCTCTCATATTGTATCACAGTGTGGTACGTTGGCTTGACAGCCACGGACAGAAAGTCTTTACAGAGGGTGGTGAACACAGCACATGATATCATGGGCTGACATCTGATGGGAGGGCGTTCCATAGGATGGGCGCTACTACCGAGAAGGCCCTCTGCCTGGTTCTCTGTAACCCCACTTCTCGCAGTGCGGGAACTGCCAGAAGGACCTCGGCGCCGGACCTCAGTGTCCGGGCTCGATGATGGACATAGAGATGCTCCTTCAGGTATACTGGGCTGAGGCCATTTAGGGCTTTAAAGGTCAGCACCAACACTTTGAATTGTGCTTGGAAACGTACTGGGAGCCAATGTAGGTCTTTCAGGATATGTTATATGGTCTCGGTGGCCACTCCCAGTCACCAGTCTAGCTGCCACATTCTGGTTTAGTTGTTGTTTCCAGGTCAATGATCCCAGATTGTACTGGTCCCGGGGGGAGGTTACTGTGAGGCGTGGTCAGAGTTCGGTCCTGGGTCAAGGGTCTGGAGACTGTCCACCAAGGGCGAAGCGGGGTCCAAAGCAAGAAGCCGGGTGTGGTCGGGAACTCTGGGAGAATAGGTCTGGGTGCTGGCAGAAACAGGTTTCCAACGACGTTGCTCCTGCAACCTGGGACTGGGCTGACTGGCCTTTATTTCCTCTGAGGCCAGGGGCGGTCCCGGTCCACAGGTGACCCGCCTCTCCTGGCCTTAAGGCGAGCACTCCTCCTCAGAGAACTTAGTTCCCTCTGCCTCTCTGCTCTGAGCCTCTGCAGCTCAGGAGAGGCTGGAGGGTTACTGGACCCAGGAGGAGACTCACTTTCCCCTGACAGGGCTGGGAGAGGCGCACCTGTAGGCAATGGGCCCTCAATCACCTCCGGAGCCAGAGTGGATACATCTGGTGTCTGCTCCTGAGGATCCGGCACAGGTGCAGGCGCTTCTGATTCAAGGCCCTGCCCCGGCTCAGCCGGCCCTGGAGGCGGGGACTCCTGTGCAGGCTGGGACTCCTCAGGTTCAGCTTCTGAATCAGACTCCCAGGCCATCACACAGATTCACAAGATCTCATGCATGCCCAAAAAATCTTGCTAAAATCTTGAGAGCTCACTGAAATATTGTGGGGTCATATGTGCTCCGCAAGATTTTGCCTGAAACCACCACTGGCAAGGCAGGATTGGCTGCCCCTCTGGGGGGCTGACCCATGGAGTTGTTTATCTTTGGAGGGCATTGCACAACAGAGGGAAATGACTCCCAATGTCCCCAGATCCCAAGTGTTATTCCTTGTTCTCGTCTGTGTTTTGTTTCAGTGCTCATTGGCGTTGGCACAGACACACTGCTCCTGGGTCAGTTCAAGAGCCTGGCTGTCTACTTGCTGTGAGTATGGCTGTCTGATTTGGGGGAAATAACGTGGATTTGCGAGAGCGCCTAAATAAGCTTGTGCTGGTCGATGTAAGGGCGTCTGCAAACCTGGGCCTGACTTCATACACCACATACAGATGTCAGGGACCGTGCTGAGCAGGCTGCACTGAGGAGGAATGGTGGGAGCCACCCCCTCCCCCTGCTCCTGCTTCTTCCCAGGAACAGGAGGACAGTATAGATTTGGAACAGTGGTTTGCAGAGGGGCACACTTCAGATGGCAGAAGCTGGTGAATACTGAATGGGGAACAGTTAGCAGAAGCTACACTAGCAGAGAGAGAATAAACAGATTCACAGTCTCTGGACAGCATTCAACCCCCTTCTCCAAGAACACGGAGAGCTCAGAAAGTGTTAGAACAGAAAGCGCAGAGGGTACAAGCTCAGGTTACAAGACGTGGGAGTGACGTAGATATATAGGGACGGAGGAGGGGGAGTAACCCTTAATTGGGAGCACCGCCATTTCTTTGTTTTCTCACTGCGATTATTAAAGATTCTAACTGGTAAGACGTTCCTTTCGTTATATCTTTTGTTTACTGCCATGGGGGAGGAAGTCGATTCCCCGAAGCCTGACAACAGGATGCCGAATATTGCACTATGGTCATGTCAAGGGTCCTTAGAGGAGGAGGCAACAGGGCTTCAGCATCATATTAGGGGCCAGGAGCCTCCTTTCCAAAGCCTGGGAAGCTTCTGCCCAGCTTAGGGAGGGAGGCATAATGCTCACACATGTGACATCAGGACATCACTCTCCCAAATTGCCTTTGCAAGCTGTTCCCCTACGAAAAGTTTCACTGCACAGCACTGCATGTTCCCCTGTTCATGGCCTAGGACCCTCGTACCTACGGGACCGCCTCTCCCAGTATGCCCCACGGAGAGCCTCAAGGTCCATAAATAGCAACACCCTAGTGGTCCCGGGCCCTAAGGATGTTAGATTAGCCTCAACCAGAGCCAGGGCCTTTTCTACACTGGCTCCGGCCTGGTGGAACGCTCTGCCTCATGAGACCAGGGCCCTGCAGGATCTGATTTCTTTCCACAGGGCCTGTAAGACAGAGTTGTTCCGCCTGGCCTTTGGCTTGGAGCCAAGTTGATTCCCTCCCCTTCTTTCTTTTTCCTTTTTCCTTTCTCCTCCTGTGATGAGGCTCCATTTTAATATTTTAATGTTTCAGTATTTTAATCTTGTTTTTAAGTTGTATTCATTCAACTTGTTTTTATTATTGCTTGTTAGCCGCCTTGAGCCCGGCCTTGGCTGGGGAGGGTGGGGTATAAATAAAAAAATATTATTATTATTATTACTACTACTACTATTATTGTTACTGAGCGCTGCGGGGGGTTTGCCATTTGCTCTTTGTTCCTCGCCTGTTAACGATTTCTTGTTCTTCAGTGTTTCAGGGATAGCCGTGTCCCTGTGCGAAGCGGCATACTTTGCGGGCCTGCTCTTGACCGCTTGCTGCGCGTGAGTGTGCCCCGTTCCGTTCCTTCCCCCAACCCTCCTTCCCTCCTACAATTCAGCTTGGGGAAGCACTTCTGGGCTGAGCCTGACGCTGAGCTCTTTTTGAGAGTTCACCTTGAGGGTGACTGATGTTTTGCTTTAGCCAGCTTCTCATCCTTCCACTTCCACTGCAGCCCCAAGACGGGATCCGGGATGCACACTTGCTGGAAGCACGCCAGACGTCGGGGGGCCTTCCAGAAGTTCCTGATGTATGTTTTGCTCTCGGTAGCCTGCTTCCTGCACCCTGTCATAGTTTGGCACGTCACTATCCCAGGTGAGAGGGTGACTGGGAATAGCCAGTAGAATGGGGGGTTTATTTTTAATTTTTTGCAAATACAGTAAACAGTAGCTGTAATCAAAAAATTATTTTAGGATTCAAAAAAAGCAATATAAAGTGTTATGTACTGAAGTTCTCACCCTGGGCCAGCAGCTAGCTATGCAAATAAGGGATCGAAAGTGACATTCAGTGATTGGATAGTTTTAGAAAGTTGTTACAGTAACGTTGTACTGGAGCTCTATATAAGTAGGCTGACTTAGCCCTTCAGTTCAGTTCAGTTCTGGCCTGTGAATAAACAAGAGCTGTTTGAAGAATCGCTGTGTCGTCTGATATGTTCACTCACAACTTAACATAAAGAATTCACCGAAAAGCATGGATGTTGCAAGCTGATGAATGAAAGCAGCTGCCTTAACTTCCATGCCATATAAGCTATGTACTGGTTTGAGTATGGTGTGGTATACTAGTAGGAACTGGGGTTGTTTAGCCTGGAAAAGAGGAGATATGATAGCCATCTTCAAATATCTCAAGGGCTGTCACATGGAAGATGGAGCAAGCTTGCTTTCTCTGGAGGGTCGGACTTGAATCAATGGCTTCAGGATACAGGAAAGGAGATTCTTTTTTTAAAATATAATTTTTATTAAGTTTTCCATATTTTATTACATTTCAGTATCAAAGAATAAAAAAATAATAATTCATGACTTAAAACATTGCTTAAATAAAACATCAACCTCCTTCTTTCCCTCTAACAGACTTCCATATCTCATTACCAATTTCTCCACATTCCTAAATTCACTTTTTTACCTTAAATCAATCTTTTAACAATCACCTACTTATAAGCAGTGGCGTAGCGTGGGTTGTCAGCACCTGGGGCAAGGCAAGTCCCCTAACCCGTGGATTTGCGCCCCCTAACCCCCAGATGTTGCGCCCGGTGCGGCCAGCCCCCCCTGCACCCCCACGCTACGCCACTGCTTATAAGTAAATCAGCTCCTTAATTTCCCATTACCAAACATTTCAACTTAAACCTACGAACGTATTCAACCTACAAACGTATTTTCTTTCATATAGAGTATAAATTTGCCCCAGTCCTTTTGAAACAAATCATCATGGCAATTCTGAATCTTCCCCATCAGCTTTGCCAGCTCCACATATTCAACCATCTTTACTTGCCAATCTTCCAATGTGGGGAGTTCTTGTTGCTTCCATTTCTGGGCCAGGAGTATTCTTGCAGCCGTTGTTGCATACATGAACAAATTTACATCTTTCATTTGAATTTCCTCAATTAACCCCAACAGGAAGCCTCTGCTTTTTTTGCTGAAATTATACTTAAATATCTTTTTCAATTCATTATACAGTGGTGCCCCGGAAGACGAATGCCTCGCAAGATGGAAAACTCGCTAGACGAAAGGGTTTTCCGTTTTGGAGGCGCTTCGCAAAACGAATTTCCTATGGGCTTGCTTCGCAAGATGAAAATGTCTTGTGAGTTCCTGCGGGTTTTTTCCCCTCCCCCCCTTTCTAAGCCGCTAAGCCGCTTATCTGCTTATCCGCTAAGCCGCTAAGCCGCTAAAAGCCGCTAAAAGCCGCTAAAAGCCGCTAAAAGCCGCTAAAAGCCGCTAAAAGCTGCTAAACCGCTAATAGCGCTAATCCGCTAAGCCGTCAATGGGCTTGCTTCGCAAGACGAAAAAACCGCTAGACGAAGAGACTCGCGGAACGTATTCTTTTCGTCTTGCGAGGCACCACTGTATATGGTATCCCAAAAGGCTTTAATCTTGGAGCAAGTCCACCACATATGCAAGAAATTCCCCCAGGAAAGGAGAGTCTTACTAAACATCAGGAAAAACTTTCTGACAGTAAGAGCTGTTTGACAGTGGAACGGTCTCCCTTGGGACACTGTGGACTCCCCTTCCTTGGAGGTTTTTAAGCAGAGGTTGGATGGCTATCTGTCATTGATGGATTACAGGAATCTCCTCTTTTAGAAGATAAACATTCCTAGCTCCTTCAACCATTCCTCATAAGGCTTGGTTTCCAGACCCTTGATCATCTTAGTTGTCCTCGTCTGCACACGTTCCAGCTTGTCAACATCCTTCGTAAACTGTGGTGCTCAAAATTGGACACAGGATTCCAGGTGTGATTTGACCAAGGCAGAACAGAGTGGTACCATGATTTCCCTTGATCTGGACTGATGGAGCCTAGAATAGCATTAGCTTTTTTCTCCTCACACTGTTGACTCATGTTCAGCTTGAGGTCCACCAAGACCCCTAGACCTCTCTCTTTCCTTACTCTCTCCAGGCACGATGCTGGTGGTCACCGGCTTCACCTACTTCCTGCTCAGTAAGCAACAGAAAGAAACGAGAACACCTGGGGAAGAGCAATACACGGATTCCCAAAGCGCAGCTGTAGCTATGACGGATGCAGGCGACACCGAGCAAACCTACACCTTCCCCAGGGGAGCACCTCAAGGGCAACACAACTCCCTTCTTGGGTTTCTGAGGAGCTTCTTCAAAAGCTGCAGGAAACTGGACACCGTCGAGGCCTCTTCGAGCTCGCCGCCCACAAGGAGGCAGGTGCACTTTGAAGAGAAGGTGGTGAACATCATTCTTTCTGTCAAAGAAAGCCCAGAAGATCAGGAGAGCTTGGCTGAGGAAACCACATCTGACATGGCTCCCATCCTTCCGCCCCAGTTGTGACAGCCTACAGCGGAGACAGCAACAGCGAGAACGGCCTCTTTCTCCTTCTCTATGATTCTAGTGTTTGCTGCAGAGACACCTGGAGGCAACTTGTAGAATAAAGCTCCCAGCTTTGGTTTAGGCCAGGGGTAGGCAACCTAAGGCCCGTGGGCCATATGCGGCCCAATTGCCTTCTCAATCTGGCCCACGGACGGTCCGGGAATCAGCGTGTTTTTACATGAGTAGAATGTGTCCTTTTATTTAAAATGCATCTCTGGGTTATTTGTGGGGCATAGGAATTTGTTCCTCCCCCCCCCCCAAATATAGTCTGGCCCACCACTTGGTCTGAGGGATGGTGGATCGGTCCACGACTGAAAAAGGTTGCTGACCCCTGGTTTAGGCCAATGAGAGCAGCCAAGAACTTTCATTGGTTGAAGTTGGTGGACAGGGATGAATTCCCCAATTATCCCCATCCTGTTCTCCTGAGTCCATTCCTCTCTACTTTTATTGAAGAAGGGATTTGCCTGGTTTTTTTGTTGTTGTTGTTGTTGCTTCCTTGTTGTTACTACCATAAGACTTCACAGTGTCCAGTCTGTGGAATGGAGCCAGGACTATGTTGCAGAAAACAGTGAATACAGGAACACAGTGACTGAGAGGGACATAGACCAGGCAACAGCTCACATTTTGTGTCAGTGTCCTTCCATGAATTACCTAAAATCTGACATACATAAACATATTTGAATTGAACATTGTGGCTTCCGAGGCCCCAGAGAGGTAGCAAAAACTCCCCTGAAATATACTCACAGAGTCGAGAGTGGATTTCATGCTCTTTATTCAGCTCATAGTGGTGAGGAAGAATGAAAGTTTCCCCAAAGTATTTGCTTTATATACATTATTTACAATGGGCTACACGTGATTGGCTAATTCCAGGATTCTCCTGTAGGCCAATCAGGTTGTGGATTCACTTCCATCTGGAGCTGGATTGGGTGGCTCCTGCAGACCAATCATACTGCTGCATTGTTTTAGGACCAATCAGACTGCTGCATTTTGGATCCTATTGTTCTAGGACCAATCAGACTGCTGCATTTTGGATCCTATTCAACTCAGTACATAACATCCCCTTTCCAAATTTTCTTCAGTGATGTTGTAAGAATTCCTAAAGGAAGGAGGGAAATAATAAACCTCATAGTCCACCAGACTATTTTGGGCCTAAAGTTGTCTCTACCTTGCTCCCCTTGACTGTGCTCAGCCAGCAGTAAAAGAAAACCGCTGGCAAAAGACTTCCAAGTGTCCCTGTTTTCCAGAGACAGTCTCCGATTTACAGAAGATGTAAATCTGATTTGATCCTCAAACATCCCACTTTTCCATAGGACGTCCCTATTTCCTTAGGACGTCCCTATTTTCATCGGAGAAATGTTGGAGGGGTATGGAGTTATGTTACCCTTGAGCCAAGGAGATAAGTAACTATGCAACTATAACCTTTAGAAGACATCTGAAGGCAGTCCTGTAGTGGGAGGCTTTTTAATGTTTAATTATATTTTTATATATGTTGGAAGCCACCCGGCGTGGCTGAGGCAACTCAGTCAGATGGGCGGGGTACAAATAATAAAATTATTATTATTATCATGGAATAGGATGTCCCTATTTTCATCGCAAAAAGGTTGGAGGGTGTGTAACCAGACTCACAGAGCAGAGTCAGATGAGAGGAAAGGAAAAATAGCCTACAAAGGCTGAGGACCAGGGCATCACCCACCAGAATTTACAGACCCTCCAAGTGTCCTTATTTTCCAGGGACGTCCCTGATTTGGAGAAGCCGTCCCGGTTTCTGATTTGATCCTGGAATGTCCTGTCTTTCCTTAGGATTTCCCTGTTTTCACTGGAGAAATGTTGGAGGGCATGGAGTTATCCGACCCCCGAGCTGTCTGAAGGCAATCCTGCTGGGTCCCTTCCAACTCTAAGATTCTATGAGCTGTCCTCCTGACCAAGCTATTTTATATACACCAAAAAGTGGCTGTAGTTAAGCCCATGTGGCCAAATGTGGCTAAAGAACCATGTATAGTTTCCCCTCCCTTTTGCAGTAATCTGAGAGAGCGGAGGCAGGAAAATGTCACCCCTCTGCAGTCTGTTGCATGAACTGTTCATGGTAGCCTAGAGCAATGAACCTGAGTTATGGATTTCTCATACGGAAAGCACTCCTTTGCAACCTTCGTTTTGCCTGTGGAATGGAAACGAGTGTCAAACAGTTCAGAGAATTAGTAATATGAGATGTGCAAAGGGCTTTTTGTATACCAAAAACACGCACCCTATAATATCATCCAGATACAAAAATAACCCAAACACGTTTGCAAGCAGATGCAAAATACACCCAGTTCTACCTTGGACAAATGCTTGGTTTGGTCGCAGATGTAAGACAGTTCCTTTTCTGGGCTGAAGATGGCAATAGATTCCCATAAGAACCCATTGCAGTGGTGATCTGTTAGGTTGCAACAGAATGAATGAATGAATCTTTATTTGCGTCAGCCATCGGCCATAGCAATAAAACGATACGATATACAAAGAATAGAAATAAAAAGTCAAATATATAAAATACATTTTAGGGTTTTGAATCAATAGTCAAATGGTGGATCATATTCTGATTGCCCCAGCTAAAAACCTTGCAGCCACTCATCTTGATCTGCCAAGAGAAAGGACACTGTGGCAGTGGTTGGGTGACCAGGAATGGACAATAAGAGAGGGGTGATAATCTTGCTCCTCAAGTCTTTATAAAGAGTGCAAGCCAGAAGGGCATGCGCCACCAATTCGGTATTGCCATCTCCACAGGTACATAAGCGTTTTTCATGTGGAATCTGTCGGAATCGCCCCTCAAGTACAGCTGAGGGCAATACATTCAATCTTGCAAGAGTAAAAGTGCATCTGTATTTTAGAATTGCTAGGTTATGCAGATAGAGGGCCAGAGAGTCAAAATGGGAAGGTGGAAAATAGTCATACAGTGGTGCCTCGCAAGACGAAAAGAATCAGTTCCGTGATTCTCTTCGTCTAGCGTTTTTTTTTTGTCTTGCGAAGCAAGCCCATTGACGGCTTAGCGGCTTTTAGCGGCTTATCGGCTTAGCGGATAAGCGGCTTAGAAAAAGGGAAAAAAAGGGGGGGAAACCCGCAGGAACTCGCAAGACATTTTCGTCTTGCGAAGCAAGCCCATAGGAAATTCGTTTTGCGAAGCAACTCCAAAACGGAAAACTCTTTCGTCTAGCGAGTTTTCCGTCTTGCGAGGCATTCGTCTTGCGGGGCACCACTGTACCATGGGCAAAATTTCCTTATTGTGGCCAAGTTGTTCTGATGCTCGATATCATTTAGGCGCTGACAAATTAGACTATTTGCTTTGCGTGTTCAGACCCAGAAACCTCCCCCCTAAATAAATTCACACCTGTCTCAAATTTTGGTTTTGGTTTTTGGCAGAATTTAGGCCACAACTTTATTAATTACAGAAAGTGACTGGTTGCATAGGCTCTGGTTCGACTAGCTCCCTGCCATGCAGGTAGCACTGACCCAGGATTCCAGCATAGGTCAGCCAAGGGTGAACACCTGGATAAGCGGAAAGTCGGGAATGGGCTAATTCCACCACCCAAATGTCCCCCTGGACTCAGACACGGGCACAACCCCCTCTCAGGGGTTGACCAAACCATCAAGTCCCTGGATTCCTTTAACAGAATACCCTTCACATAGGGATGGTGAGAGCGTTCTCCCATCCCTATCACCTGAACCAGAGCCTATCTGCATCCTTACAAGTTGTGACGATTTGCTATGTGGCAGGTGAAACCCAAATGGCAACAGCCAATCAGCTCAGTGGGGAAAATTCCTGCCGTGCCCCTGTCCCAACGACAGATGACACACGACGGCATAGCAAGGTCAAGCGCAAATCCCTAAAATTAGGGAAAGGTGGACAGGTGTTCTGAATGTAAGCACCGAAAGAGGAAGCTCTGGGTCATGTGCATGGGTCCCTCGATCCATTTGGACTGCGTCCCATTGGCCAGATTGCACCCAGCTACGAGGGACCTACCAATAGGGTGTTGTGGCTGACCAAATGTACCCACCCACAACACAGGGTGTCGGTTTCCAGGTCTCACCACAATATGTGCCCTCTTTAAGGGAGGACCCAATTTACTAAAACCCAAAGTGAGAAGCTGCTGTGGTGATAAACCACAAGAGTGAAGTTTTTGATAGACAATTCTAGCCCAGGCGCTCTTGTGACAGATTCTTGGTGATAAAAATGCCACCAGTGAAGAGGACCCCTTGCTAACCACTTAGGCGGCCGGGATAATGCTCTCATTTTTCTCATGAAAATGAATCTGAGGCATTTTGCTTCCCCGAGTATTCGGTGCTCTGTAATGGCACCCTCGCCTGTTCTTTCTGGTTGGCCTTTCAAAGTGCCCGCAGGCTGAATTCAGGCTGGAGATCAAGGCAGCTGGAACACACAGCCTCAACTGAGCCGGATTTACGTATAAGCTAAGCAAGCTATAACTTAGGGCCCCACTCTCTTGGGCCCCCCCAAAAAATTTAAAGGAAAAAACCTGGACATTTCCAAAATATAAGATAAAAAACAAATAAAACCTACGGTACATACAGCAACAGTGTTTTGTGTTGTGTAGGCTCCTATGATGTAAGCCTGCTCCCTAAAATATCACAGTTCAACAATTACTTTGATAAAATACATATTTTGTTATATGCAAATGGCTTTACATACCTATTAGGTCCATAAATTACCATATAGCATATATTCAACACAAAAAACAATTTGTTGTTGACAAAGGACAGCTGGACATATAAAGGGCCCCATTACCTTCAGGTAATGGGACGCGGGTGGCGCTGTGGGTAAAAGCCTCAGCGCCTAGGACTTGCCAATCAAAAGGTCGGCGGTTCAAATCCCCGCGGCGGGGTGAGCCCCCGTCGCTCGGTCCCAGCGCCTGCCAACCTAGCAGTTCGAAAGCACCCCCGGGTGCAAGTAGATAAATAGGGACCGCTTACTAGCGGGAAGGTAAACGGCGTTTCCGTGTGCTGCGCTGGCTCGCCAGAGCAGCGATGTCACGCTGGCCACGTGACCCGGAAGTGTCTGCGGACAGCGCTGGCTCCCGGCCTCTAGAGTGAGATGAGTGCACAACCCTAGAGTTTGTCAAGACTGGCCCATACGGGCAGGGGTACCTTTACTTTTTTACCTTCAGTAGCTTAGGGTTTCATCAAACCTAAATCCATCCCTGTCTGCAGGTATGAACCAGGTGATTTAACTGCCCATACAGACAGCACCTGAAAGTCCCACCCCCTTATTATCCTAATACATATATACTTTTCAATAACCTAATATATTCTGTGTAAACTCATTCCAAACATAACTGTATTTATCCAAAGAAACTCGGCTCAGCAGAACACCTGAAAGTTGATGGAAGTCTCCATGGCGTACTAAAGACTTTTTTTTTTGCTTCAAAGTACATGCATGGCTTGTTTTTAGGAACAATATTTTTCGCCGCTATTTGTAGTATTCTCAAAAACTGTGTCATGTTGTAAGCGTCATGGTTCGAAGGCCAGACCACTGGCGAGGACCTTTGAAACTGGGAAATGATATATAATGGATTGAAAAAGATGTTTAAAATAACTTTTGTTTAAAAACGAGATTTTTTATTAGGAATTGTACGTACCGGTATTCCGAAGGAGCAGAAAATACTTTTTATGTATGCAACATAAAATCCGCATGGATGTTACTAGCCCAGAGAAGGGAAGAAGACGAAGTCCCTACTAGAGAGGAATGGCAAACTAAGCTGTTGGATTGCGTCAAAATGGCAAAACTGACCGGAAAGCTCAGGAACCAAGAAGACCAAAACTTGAATAAAGAATGGGGGGAATGATCTAGGAGACCACTGTAAGCAAATGAAAACATTAGCAGGATTGCAATAACACTTGTAATGTAGCAACTACTGTGGACAACAATGGAGAGACATAAAATATGGATTATGTAATAATATCCGGTTGAAAAGGTTGACAATAGGACCGATGGAGGGGAAAGTGGGATGTCCAGAGATTTGGAGCAGGGCTGGATTTAGTTTTGATGAGGCCCTAAGGTAATGGGGCCCTTTATTTATCCAGCTGTCCTTTGTCAACAACAAATTGTCGCTTTTTTGTGTTGAATATATGCTGAATGGTAATTTATGGACCTAATAGGCATCTAAAGCCATTTGCACATAACAAAATATGCATTTTATCAAAGTACATCTGGGTTTTTGAATGTCTGATGTAGATTTTTTCAATTTCGTTGTTCTGTATGGGGCAATGACAATAAAGATTATCGTATCATTTAATTTTTTGAGGGGCCCCCAAGAGAGTGGAGCCCAAAGCTATAGCTTGTTTAGCATATACATAAATCCGGCACTGATTTGGAGAAATCTCTAAATATGGATATGTATTTTGTAGTGTTCTAACCCTATATTTGTAAAAATCAAATGAAAATTATTTCAAATAATAATAATAAAGCAAACTGGCTTCTGACACAAGCCTGTGTAAGGATTCTCCTAGTCTAAGATTATGTGCACATTGGAATCATAGAATTGCAGAGTCGGAAGTCCAACCCCCTCCAATGCAGGAATATACAGCTGTCCCGTGGGGGAATCGAACCTGCAACCTTAGTGTTATGAGCACCATGCTCTAACTAGCTGAGCAGGGGTGTTTCAAGTCATGTTTGCAGTGTGTTGTATGCACCAGAGAGGGGGTGGAGAGGCCTTCACCTGATGTGAGTCACCAGAATTGTTTCCCTGTGTCCAACTCCTGTTCTACGAAGCGGCTTGCATTTTCAAACTGGGTGGAAACTGTTTTGAGTGGGGAAACACACCAAACTGAGATTTCTCAAGAAACCACAGGATGCATATGGGTTGTGGCTAAGGTCATGCATATTCAGCTTCAGACACCCAGCGATGGGAGCACATTGGAGCTGGAATAAACATATGATGTTTACACAGTTTAAAGGATGGAGAGAAAAGTTTGGGTTGTATTTAAGGGGATCACACAGAGTTAATGTGCTAAGGACCCCTGACCATTAGGTCCAATCGCGAACGACTCTGGGGTTGCAGTGTTCATCTCGCTTTACTGGCCGAGGGAGCCGGCGTACAGCTTCCGGGTCATGTGGCCAGCATGACTAAGCTGCTTCTGGCGAACCAGAGCAGCGCACGGAAACGCAGTTTATCTTCCCGCCGGAGCGCTAGCTATTTATCTACTTGCACTTTCATGCTTTCGAACTGCTAGGTTGGCAGGAGCAGGGACCGAGCAACGGGAGCTTACCCCCTCGCGGGGATTCGAACCACCAACCTTCTGATCAGCAAGTCCTAGGCTCTGTGGTTTAACCCACAGCGCCACCCGTGTCCCTTAAGGTCATGCCTATTCAGCTTCAGACACCCAGCGACGGGAGCACATCGGAGCTGGAATAAACATACGATGTGTACACAGTTTAAAGGATGGAGAGAAAAGTTTGGGTTGCATTTAAGGGGATCACACAGAGTTAATGCGCTAGGCCTGACTTATAACACACTCCGTGCTAAAGGTGAAAGATTTTGTGTGCGTAAGAAAAAACTCCACTCTCTCCCGAGGGAGATACGTATGGCCTCATCACTGCTGTTTTAAAAACAACAGCAAATATTTGGGGCAATTGTATTTTCATAAGTATTGCAAGCCCCTTTGGGATGGCAGCATGCCCCCAAAGAAGGGTTTTAAAAAGATGAATAATGATGAAATAATTAAAAGCTTAAATGATGAATAGTGTAGATGGCAATCTACAGGCCATTTTTTATATTTTTTTGCTGGAACAATTAGTGCCTGCTGGTTGCTGGGATTCTTTCAAAGAATTCCAGAATAGATGGCTATCAGATTGATCTTGCCAGACACTTCTAATTTTCTTAAGCAAGGGGACAAGCGTATTTAAGACCACTGGCACAGATTAGAAACTGTGAAGATGTCCCGAGAATGCTCTTTTGTTTTGTAAATCCAAAGCACAATACTGGAGCCTGGTCCTTTTATTTCAAAAAGCTGAAAATGCAAAATTAGAGTGGGCCCATCCTCACTGATTGCAACTTACATAATATTGCTAGTGCTGATGAACAAAATGAATTCTCCCTTCTGCCTAATGGATTTTGAGATCACACTAGTTTTGGAATATATATATGTGTGTGTGTGTGTGTGTGTGTGAGAGAGAGAGAGAGAGAGAGAGAGAATTTAATTATATATATTTTTAACGATTACTTGGAGACTCCCATTGCACACAATGTCTGAATGCAAGCACATATCTAGTCAGTTTTTAAAACTGCCATTTTAAAAATATATTTTCACCCACAGCTGCGCCTATGTTAATTTGCCTTGTTTCCATTTTAGGTCCAAAGGACTCGTTTTGTAGCATTTATAGCAGTTAATCTACATGCAGCCCTTAGTAAGGTAAAAAGGTAAAGGGCCCCTGGATGGTTAAGTCCAGTCACGAATGACTCCGGGGTTGTGGTGCTCATCTTGCTTCAGGCCAAGGGAGCCGGCGTTTGTCCACAGACAGCTTCCAGGTCATGTGGCCAGCATGACTGAACTGCTTCTGGCGCAACGGGACATCGTGACGGAAACCAGAGTGCATGGAAATGCCGTTTACCTTCCCGCCAGAGCGGTAACTATTTATCTACTTGCACTGGTGTGCTTTTGAACTGCTAGGTTGGCAGGAGCTGGGACAGAGCAACGGGAGCTCACCCCGTCGTGGGGATTTGAACCGCCGACCATCCGATCGGAAAGCCCAGGAGGCTCAGTATGTGTGGATGTGATCTGAATTGGGATCCTGATGTGCAGGGAAGGAGGTTATAAGCTTTCTATTCTCCACATCTGCAATGCGCCTCTAGAGAGAAGCGTCCCTTGATTCCCACCTGGCTTGGAATTGCTTCAACTGACACCTTAGGTAAAGGTAAAGGGACCCCTGACTGTTAGGTCCAGTCATGGACGACTCTGGGGTTGTGGCACTCATCTTGCTTTACTGGCTGAGGGAGCCAACATATAGCTTCCGGGTCATGTGGCCAGCATGACCAAGCCGCTTCTGGCGAACCAGAGCAGCGCACGGAAATGCCGTTTACCTTCCCGCTGGAGCGGTACCTATTTATCTACTTGCACTTTGACGTGCTTTCAAACTGCTAGGTTGGCAGGAGCTGGGACTGAGCAACGGGAGCTCACCCCGTCGCAGGGATTCGAACCACTGACCTTCTGATAGGCAAGCCGCACCTTAAATGCTCTCATAATGCATTTGGCTCTCAATAATATTTTTTGGAAGGCATTGCCCTTCGTTGCTGCATGACTCCCTCTGTGAGTGTGCATTTCTAGTCAGGTTAAAAAATAATAAAATTAAAAGGACATTTTTATTTCTTTTTTTGCAGTTTTCCCTTTGCAGCAGGCAGAGAGGGATAAATTTCAGTTTCTTTCAGGTATTCTCTCTCCCCCCCCCCCCAGTTCATCCAATTCTTTTGATTCTTTTTTTAATTAAACAACCCCCCCCTTGGAAATTTGCATGCACTTTCATGCATGTTTCTCATAACATACACATTTTTCAATGCAAGATTACCTAGTGTGTGCTTTTTTCCAAGCCATGGGAAAAGGCCATAGCTCAGTGGTCAGGCAAGCCCAGGTGTGTCTATGGAAGACTTCCTGCCTGAAACCCTGCAAACAATGGATTACTGAATGGTTTGGTTCATTTAAAATATGCAGGGATGTACGGTATGCAAAATGAACCACAGAAAGAGAAGAAGGGAAGTCGTTGATTTAAGGTTGTTTAAATCAATATTTTGAAATGTAAATTAGAAAAATCTAATAAAAACTATAGATAGATAGAGATAGATAGTATACATACAGTATGTATACAGTGTGTGTGTGTGTGTGTGTGTGTGTGTGGAAATGCTGGAAAGCTACGACCAGAGAGTGGAGACAATAGCTATATGGACCATTGGTCTGACTCAGTACAGTGGTACCTCGGGTTAAGTACTTAATTCGTTCCGGAGGTCCGTTCTTAACCTGAAACTGTTCTTAACCTGAAGCACCACTTTAGCTAATGGGCCTCCTGCTGCTGCCGCACTGCCGGAGCATGATTTCTGTTCTCATCCTGAAGCAAAGTTCTTAACCCGAGGTACTATTTCTGGGTTAGCGGAGTGTGTAACCTGAAGCGTATGTAACCTGAAGTGTATGTAACCCGAGGTACCACTGTATAAGGCAATTTCTATTGTTCCTAATTTTCCCTTAATGGAATGCATTTTTGTACTTTATTATCACTAATGTGCACATTTTGCAGGCGATTTTGCTGATAGACATCTGCATTGCAAAACTGAGAGCAGTGCAAGTTTTGAAGCGAAGCGGTGACTTCAAGTTTGCATACTCTTGAGATGTGGAAAATTGGTAAGTTAAAACGCAAACCAAAGATCTTGTTGGACCTTATATTTATATGCAACGGTAGCCGCAAGGCTATTGATTGCGAAAAATTGGAAAAGTAATATTGTACCAACAAAAACAGAGTGGCTTGCCAAATTATTGGAGTACTACAATATATCCAAAACAATGGGAGAAATTGGAAGGATCTCAAAAACGACCTTGACAGATTAGAGAACTGGGCCAAAACAAACAAGATGAATTTTAACAGGGAGAAATGTAAAGTATTGCACTTGGGCAAAAAAAAATGAGAGGCACAAATACAAGATGGGTGACACCTGGCTTGAGAACAGTACATGTGAAAAGGATCTAGGAGTCTTGGTTGATCACAAACTTGACATGAGCCAACAGTGTGACGCGGCAGCTAAAAAAGCCAATGCAATTCTGGGCTGCATCAATAGGAGTATAGCATCTAGATCAAGGGAAGTAATAGTGCCACTGTATTCCGCTCTGGTCAGACCTCACCTGGAGTACTGTGTCCAGTTCTGGGCACCACAGTTCAAGAAGGACACTGACAAACTGGAACGTGTCCAGAGGAGGGCAACCAAAATGGTCAAAGGCCTGGAAACGATGCCTTATGAGGAACGGCTAAGGGAGCTGGGCATGTTTAGCCTGGAGAAGAGGAGGTTAAGGGGTGATATGATAGCCATGTTCAAATATATAAAAGGATGTCACATAGAGGAGGGAAAAAGGTTGTTTTCTGCTGCTCCAGAGAAGCGGACACGGAGCAATGGATCCAAACTTCAAGAAAGAAGATTCCACCTAAACATTAGGAAGAACTTCCTGACAGTAAGAGCTGTTCGACAGTGGAATTTGCTGCCAAGGAGTGTGGTGGAGTCTCCTTCATTGGAGGTCTTTAAGCAGAGGCTTGACAACCATATGTCAGGAGTGCTCTGATGGTGTTTCCTGCTTGGCAGGGGGTTGGACTCGATGGCCCTTGTGGTCTCTTCCAACTCTCTATGATTCTATGATTCAAAAGAGAAGATAGACGGGGACTGGAAGGTGTTTGAAAGATACTTGCAAAATCATATTGAAAAATCAGAACTCCTATTAGACTAAACAAGTTCCGTTTCAAATACCGAAATACTAAATAAGATGCATAACAATGTGTAATAGAAAAAGAAGTATGAAATTAGGTTAAAGGTGTGTGAAAGAAAGTAATGGAAGTGGAAAGAAATTGCAATTGAGTAGACTGGAAGTCTAACACAAGGGTGGGGTGAGAGGTGGTGGATGGTGATGGGAAAAGGAATTATCTGTGGGATTGAGTGTGGGTATGCTTGAACACTTTTAAGGATTGTATGAAATGTATGTTTGTATGCTTGTATATTTGTAACATATGTGCATTAATCCTGAATTATTTTAACAATAATAAAAAATAAAAAAACGCAAACCAAAGAAATCCTGCCCCATTCAAAGCAGCAAGGTTGTTCTCCCATCACTTCCCGCATACAAATGTAGGAAGCACTGTGCCATTGGCCCTCTCCAGGGGAATACCTAGGGGTTGACCAGGTTGGGCCCTGACAAAGGCATAAACAAGCCCCCACTTTGTGCCTCTCCACTCTGGCTCGGAGTGGCAGAGCACCCAAGGGTGCAAGGGAACCTAGGTACACCTCTGGCCATCTCTAAATATACCACAGAAGCCCTCTTCCAGTGGTGTTGTTGTTGATGATGTTATTAATAAAACTTGTTGCTTGTCACTCAAAGGTCTTGTCTAAGCAACTTAAGGTAAAGTAAAGGACCCCTGACCATTAGGTCCAGTCGTGGCCGACTCTGGGGTTGCGGCGCTCATCTCGCTTTATTGGCTGAGGGAGCCGGCGTACAGCTTCCGGGTCATGTGGCCAGCAGGACTAAGCCGCTTCTGGTGAACCAGAGCAGCACACGGAAACACCGTTTACCTTCCTGCCAGAGCGGTACCTATTTATCTACTTGCACTTTGACGTGCTTTCGAACTGCTAGGTTGGCAGGAGCAGGGACCGAGCAACGGGAGCTCACCCCGTCACGGGGATTCGAACTGCTGACCTTCTGATTGGCAAGTCCTAGGCTCTGTGGTTTAACCCACCGCGCCACCTGCGTCCCTGTCCAAACAACTTACATCAAAGAAAAATATACAATACAGTACAGTATTGTATATTGTACAGGGAAGGGCCTGGATAGCTCAGTTGGTTAGATCATGGTGCTGATAACACCAAGGTTGCAGGTTCGATCACTGTGTGGATCAGCTGCATATTCCTGCATTGCAGGGGGTTGGACTAGATGATCCTCAGGGTCCCTTCCAACTCTACAGTTCTATAATTCTATAATTCTATAAAGTACCTGCTATATAAATAGTACTGAACAACATTAATAATACTCTAGTAATAAACAAAGCAGTACTCTGACTCACTAATTAGCAAACGATACCTTAACTATTCCCTAGTCAAAAATATCATTCACATCGATCCAACGATTTTTCCAGTGTTTTCCGAAAATCACCTTGTTCTATTATAATGGCAATGGCGCCCATCTGAGAGGTACTGGAACAGAGTCCCGGTGAGTTCTGGTTGAAAAAAAGCCCTGGCTTTTTCTGATTAAACCTCCAAATAAAATTCTACTTTGTTTTTTATTTTATTTTTACTTATGTAACAGATTTCATTGTCAGGTTTTTTAAAATGGAAAAAAAACACCAAAACCCCCCCACAACCCTCATTCCAAGTTAATGTTGGAGCATAATGTTATTCCAATAACAGATTGGCAAATCAAATTACAGGAATTGGTGGAGACGGCTCAACTGACTAGTAAACTCAGAGGAAACTCAAAGCAAAAATTTGCGGGAAAATGGGATGGTTATAGAAGATATGTTCAAAAATACAATAATAGTTTTGACTCCATGCTAGCATTCAAGTGACAAAGGAACTAAAAGGAGGTGGACAACAATTAAGGATTTATTATGTTTTCAGAATGTATTAGAAAAATTATATAGAAAGGTTTATTGTTTTGTGTACATTCAAATGTAAGATAAAATACATGCAAAGGGACTTGACAGGAAGTCAAAATTGAAGAAAAGATTTTGGAAGATAAAAGGGGAAAAAATATTTACTTTCATTATTATCATTTTGTGTGTAAATATCGATGTATGTAATTTTTATTTCTTAATTATATTTAGTGGTAGTATGGCTGTATTGTTTTTTGTAACATAAAATCATTCAATAAAAATTATTTTTTTAAAATAATAATGTTGGAGCGTAATGTAATCTAAATTGGTACAGTACTGCCAATTTGTTCAAGAAAGGTGTTTGGTGTTACATTCAGCTTCAGGATGCAGTGACCATAAAGAGGCATAGTGTGCTGCAAAGCATTGCTGCCGAAACCACAAAACGATTCCGAAGCCACAAAACGACTCGGAAATATTTGTTGTGCGGTTTCACAGTCTGGCAAATCCTTTATAGAGATCAGCCAGCAGACAAATCACAGTTGAGGTTCTATCTGAGGTCTTGATATCTTAGCATTGAGATCTCTTCTTGTAAATATTGAGGATGTGGGGAGGGGGAGAGATAGCAAAGGGAGGAAACTCTCGGTCATAAATATAAATTGGGGTGGGGGACCTGTGGCCCTGCAGTTGTTGTTACAACTCCCACAATCCCTAACCATGGGCCATGTTGGCTGGGGCTCAGGAGATTTATAGTTCGTCAATAGTTTCAAGGCTATAGTTTCCTTGCGCCTGCTACAGACCAAATGTCTCAAAACATGATAGCATCGGTCTGCCCCGCTCCTCTATAAAGAGCTACTCTGTTTAGCAGCTTTGTTTCTCAAACTGCCTTTCCATGATTTACATTCGTGTTAAGAAAACAGGTTCCAGTTTGGAGTCTTCTGGGTTCCTCTCGCATGATCCTTGGCCTCTCCTTGCAATTTCTCTCCGTGACTGACCAGACGGAGGAATTTTGAGTTTTTGTTTGTTTGCGTGTGTGTGTTTTTTTAAAGCGTGGTAAAAGAGAAATATCCAGTCGTAAATTCTGCGCAAAAACAACAGGGAGAAATTGCACAATAAACATTGTTGCAGCTGCCCCAGGGGACACTACACAGCCATGCCTATTAATCATTGGGCTGCGCTGGGAGGACTGAAAAAAGAGAGAGGTGTTTTACACTCACCAAAGGGGCAGTAAGAGAACTGTAGTTAGAAGGGGCCTTCAAGGTCACCGCTTCTAACGCCTTGCTAGGCACTCCTGATCACTGGCCACCCGGAATCTGTTTAAAAACATCTAATGATGGAAGCCCACCACCTTCTGAGGAAGTCTGCTCCACTGTCAAACAATTTGTGCCATCAGGAAGTGTTTCCAAATGTTTAGTTAGAATTCACTTTCTTGTAACTTGAATCCACTAGTTTGGCGCCTGCCCTGGGGAGGAGGCTATCCTGTTGTTGCAAAACCAACAAGAGAGTCTTGTAGTACTTTAAAATCTTACACGTTTATTAGGACATTGGCTTCTGTAGATGGCTGCCCACTTCAAGACTCCTAGCTAAGGGTAAATATAGAGGGCAAAGTGCGAAATATAGGGAGGTTTATCCATTTCTTAAAGGTGTGCTAACGTAAAGCGAAACAGATGGCTGTTGTTAGCTTTGTGGTAGTTGATGCTGACAAAAGTAGACAATTCTGGTTTAAACGGAATAGACGTCTGACTCATTATAGACATTTTAAATATCTGGAGAATGGTCAAGTTCTTTGAATTTTGAGTTGAGTGGAAAGTTCCGGATTTCCAAAGAGGATTCTCAAATTCCATGAGTGCTGTCTTCACTTTGGAGTAGGTAAAAAGGTAACAGACCCCTGGACGGTTAAGTCCAGTCAAAGGCGACTACAGTGGTACCTCGGATTATATATGCTTCAGGTTTGATATGCTTCAGGTTACAGACTCCGCTAACTCAGAAATAGTACCTCGGGTTAAGAACTTTGCTTCAGGATGTGAACAGAAATCGTGCTCTGGCGGCGCGGCAGCAGCAGGAGGCCCCATTAGCTAAAGTGGTGCTTCAGGTTAAGAACAGTTTCAGGTTAAGAACGGACATCCAGAATGAATTAAGTACTTAACCCGAGGTACCACTGTTTATGGTGCGGTGCTCTTCTCGCTTTTAGACCAAGGGAGCCGACGTTTGTCCACAGACAGCTTTCTGGGTCATGTGGCCAGCATGACTAAACCACTTCTGGCGCAATGGAACACTGTGCCAGAAACCAGAGTGCACAGAATGACCGCTCCCCACATCAAATGGGGGCGCCTTTTGCATGGTCACGCACAGCCCCCCGGATCCCAGTGCAACTCCTGGTAGTTTGGACTGGCTTCATCCGCCCCAGGCTGGATACCAGGAGGTCTCCGCCTACCTCAGCCAATCGCCCAATCCCGTCTGGGGAGGCGTTGCCAGGGGATTGGCCAGGTAAGGGGAGGGACCGTCCTGCCCACACAACAGAAGGTGATTCTTACCTGCGAAACACTGTTTACCTTCCCACCACAGCAGTACCTATTTACCTACTTGCACTGGTGTGCTTTCAAACTGCTAGGTTGGCAGAGTAGGACGGCTCCTGAAAGGAGCTGACAGAGCAACGAGAGCTCACTTAGTTGCGGGGATTTGAACCGCCAACCTTCTGATCGGCAAGCCCAAGAGGCTCAGTAGTTTAGACCACAGCACCACCTGCATCCCTTATTTTGGAGTTGTTGTTGTTTAGTCATTTAGTCGTGTCCGACTCTTTGTGACCCCATGGACCAGAGCATGCCAGGCACTCCTGTCTTCCATTGCCTCCCGCAGTTTGGTCAAACTCATGCTGGTAGCTTCAAGGATACTATCCAACCATCTCATCCTCTGTCGTCCCCTTCTCCTTGTGCCCTCCATCTTTCCCAACATCAGGGTCTTTTCCAGGGAGTCTTCTCTTCTCATGAGGTGGCCAAAGTATTGGAGCCTTCAGCTCTCACTTCCATACATCTCTACTGGGAAAACCATAGCTTTAACTGTACGGACCTTTGTTGGCAAGGTGATGTCTCTGCTTTTTAAGATGCTGTCTAGGTTTGTCATCGCTTTTCTCCCAAGAAGCAGGCGTCTTTTAATTTCGTGGCTGCTGTCACCATCTGCAGTGATCATGGAGGCCAAGAAAGTAGGAGTGGCAAACTCACACGCCAGCCCACCAACTTCTTCCACGTCTCTCTAGAAAGCATGGGTCTGAGTGGTTTAGTCTCTGCCCCTCTGCTTTGTCCTGATTTAACTCTTGAGCACTAAATCGGAGCAAGCATCAATCCGGAGAAAACCTGATCGACGTTTGTTCCGATTCAGCAGATTTTCCGGGGGGAAAGCAGCAGGGCAAGTGGAGTGGGGATGTTCCCATTGTCAGAAAGGGCGGCTCTGGAACAGGAAGGAGACCCCTTCCTGTCTGCTCCCGATCTCTAAGTCCTTCTAAAAAACGGCATTGCATCGGAGGAAGAAGTGGTGCTTTTCGAAGGTAAGGAGAGTTTTGAAACAGTGTTCCTCCCCATTGCAACCGCTGAGTCTGCCTAATACAGTGGTACCTCAGGTTAAGTACTTAATTCATTTCAGAGGTTTGTTCTTAACCTGAAACTGTTCTTAACCTGAAGCACCACTTTAGCTAATGGGGCCTCCTGCTGCCGCCGCACCACCGCAGCACGATTTCTGTTCTTATCCTGACGCAAAGTTCTTAACCTGAAGCACTATTTCTGGGTTAGCAGAGTCTGTAACCTGAAGTGTATGTAACCCGAGGTACCACTGTATGTAAATCCGGCACTGTGTGGAGCTTATCCAACAGAATTTTCAGGTTCCCATTTTCCTCTCACCAGTTCCATTAAAGATATGAAAGGTTATCATATTATAATATGATGCATGACTACCTGTAGAATTTTTATGTATTAAATACTCCTGGTTTCCTAAATTAACCAGTGCACATAACTGTAAAAAAACAACAGCCACTTACACAGTTACACTGCAAAAATATTGACTCTTTTGTACGTATTATACATATATTATGTGTAATATTTTGCATATCATTAGTGTGTAACCTGAAGCGTATGCAACCTGAAGCGTATGTAACCCGAGGTACCACTGTATATTGTTACAAAAGTTGGGTGCCTCCCCTGTCTCTGCTGAGCAGTCGCAAAAGCCCATGGTGTTCCTTTGGAGAATTGAGACACCTATTTACATCTTCTTCACCTATTTACACCTTCAGGCTGCATGCAGAGAGTCCAGATCTTACAGCACGGCCATTTCAAGAAGGGCTTGTCGCCCATACCAGTGCAGCCCTGGAGTCCAAGGCATCTTTCCCAGCCAGCCTTCAGCCAGCCTGCCCAAGATGGCTCCCAGTCTTTCATCCTCCTCCTCCTCCTTCCCTGAACACCTTGCTAAAATCTATGGTGTGATGCCCTCAGAGGGGGTGGCCAACTCACAATGTGGCCCCAAAGCCAGAAAACATTAGCCCCCCGCTCCTTTGGAGAAAAGGACAGTTGATGTGTTTAAAGGCCAGGCTGATCAAAATCTAAGAAGTCATTTGGGTTAAATAAATTTGTTTCCTACTTTGAAGTGTCAGCAAGAGTCTGCGGGACCATAAAAACCACCACCAACATTTGTGGTTTTTTTATAGATGAGTCTGTATCTGTAGAATGTAGTCCGGTTGCTCAAAGGAGCATCATATTCTCCATAGATCCTTTCAAGGAAGCAGCATATATTGGCCAAGGAAGCTGCAGATGTTCTAACATTGATTCTGAGGCCATTCAGCCACATTCTTGTTAATCCTTCTTCACTGGTGAGTTGCAATCCTAGGCCCTTCCACTGAGTCTGCAGTGCTCAGTTTGCCCTGGCGCACAAAAGCTTTCATGAGAAGAAGAGGCTCTGTGTTTTCTGTCTCTTTGCTACAGAAGTGTCAAGCTGAGGTCACAAAGTATGAACTGGCTTCTTTGAGTGTGTATAGACAGCCTTGGAACAAGATATCTGCCTCACTGATGTTTCTCTATACCAGGCCAAGACCGATGAAAACGCCCCGTATGCCGGGTGCAAAATGCCCTGCCTTAGGAAGAAGAAGAAGAAGAGTTTGGACTTGATATTCCGCTTTATCACTACCCGAAGGAGTCTCAAAGCGGCTTACATTCTCCTTCCCCTTCCTTCCCCACAACAAACACTCTGTGAGGTGAGTGGGGCTGAGAGACTTCAGAGAAGTGTGACTGGCCCAAGGTCACCCAGCAGCTGCACATGGAGGAGCGGGGAAGCGAACCCGGTTCACCAGATTACAAGTCTACCACTCTTAACCACTACACCACACTGGCTCTCCTCTCGAAGGAAGCTTCGCGGTTTCTTTATTGAGGACTTTGACCTTCCTGAGATGGCCATTAATGTGAGCAAAGTGGACTCTGCTGCGGGGGTTACGGATGTAGGAAACTGCCTTGCGCTGAGTAACACCCTCCCATCAGATGTCAAGGAAATAAACAACTATCTGACTTCTGACATCTGAAGGCAACCCTGTTCAGGGAAGTTTTTAATGTTTGATGTTTCATCGTGTTTTTAATATTCTGTTGGGAGTTGCCCAGAGTGGCTGGGGAAACTGTCAGATGGGGGGGGTATAAATTATTATTATTATTATTATTATTATTATTATTATTATTATTATTACCTACACAGACTGGCAGCAGTGTGGGCATCTGCTACAGACCACCACATTTGGGCAATGCCTTCCTAAACCAGATTGCCAGATTCTTAAATGGGAGATTATCTGGTTATTGCTGTTGACTTTCCACACTCTGCGCACATCCTGTTATGTTCTGTCCACATCTGTGGACTGAGCATAACGGGTTGTAGCCGGGGCTCAACTTTCCAGCTCCCTTCCACCACCATGTGCAAGGTAGATTAGAGAGACTGCTATGCTTAAAGGCCAGACATGCATAGTATCATCTTAAGCAAAATAAGTGTTTTGATCCAAGATAGGGACACGGGTGGTGCTGTGGGTTAAACCACAGAGCCTAGGACTTGCTGATCAGAAGGTTGGCAGTTCGAATCCCTGCAACGGGGTGAGCTCCCGTTGCTCGGTCCCTGCTCCTGCCAACCTAGCAGTTCAAAAGCACCTCAAAGTGCAAGTAGATAAATATGTACCGCTCCGGCGGGAAGGTAAACAGCGTTTCCGTGCGCTGCTCTGGTTTGCCAGAAGCGGCTTAGTCATGCTGGCCACATGACCCGGAAGTTGTACGCCGGCTACCTCGGCCAATAAAGCGAGATGAGCGCCGCAACCCCAGAGTCGGCCACGACTGGACCTAATGGTCAGGGGTCCCTTTAACTTTACTAGTCTCTTTTTGTCAGACACTGGCAGGCAACAGTTTGCTTGGACATGAGCCGACGATGCTTCAGTCAGGCTGCAGTCCTAAATACGCTAGTGAGTAAGCTTATTGTGGAGTAAACATGCATAAGGTTCCATTGTTAGAAGAGTAGCATTGCTGGAGCAGGGAAAAAGGATTCAGGACTTGATTTAACTCTGCAGCTGGCTGGCTGGGTAGCAGTTTAAGAATCAGAAAACTGTGAGTCAGAACCAATGAGCTCTTGCCTTAATCCACGGTTTCCTGCTGAACATGGATTCCCAAATGAGCAACGGTGATGTGAGAGCAGTAGATTCAACGGCAATGTAATCAGTCCTTCTCTGCCATTGAAAAGCCAAGATTATCCACTTTGCTGTGGCTAATCCCTCTGATCTCAGGCGGCTCCGTCGCACCATGTGGGGCTCTGGGGAGTGCAAGGAAGTCCCTCTGGGAATAGCCCTGTGGCAGAAGAGCATCTTGCACCTGCTTGACTCGGCAAGTGAAGACAAAGCGCTTGGCCTTTTATAGCCTAAAACAACAAGAACAATTGCACTGCCCTCTTCTCGCATCTCAGCTGCAGGCTAAGCCCACCTGGTTGTGGCGTCCGCAGTTAGAGGGGAACATCTCCTTCAAGAGGAAGAATCAAAGGGGATCAAATTTAATTGCCTCCAGTTAAGATCGTTTTGACAACGTGCACATGGCACATCCAAGAGACATTAAAGTGGGAAGACAGTATTCCCTTTGCGACCAGCCAGGTTGTAAATCATTTAAATAAAGAGCTTCCGGTGTCATTTATGGCTGTACTGGAGGCATCCTTCGTATGTGTGGAATATGCCAGTACAAACACATCCTGCAGATCCAGATCTCTTGGGGAAGCTAAAAGTACGGCCATTTTGCAGGCATGTGTTGGGAAGGAGAAGAGGGTAAGCTGGACTGAAAAATGCCCTTGATGGCTTTTGAGATACTGACACACCCCTCCTCTGGAGAGCTCATCAATCTGGTCAGTTTGCCAAGTCTCCTGAGACCCAGAGTGTGCTCACTTTTCCACCTCGGAGCAATAGTTTTTGTCCAGTCCACCCCCTCCTTCCCTCGTGCATACCACAATGCTCCAACTGGTGTGAAACTGGTTTGAGAAATAGTATTAGAAGTCACCACAGAACTGGCCCTACGAAACATCTTCCAAGATAATAATGCCCACTCAAATCATAAAGACCTCATAACCCACCAACTCTCAGCAGAAACATCATAGCCAGACACTGGAGAGACCTGTCAGGAGTAAGCATGGGCCAATGGTACCAAATAGTATGGGAAACAGCCTTTATTAGAAAAACTAACCAATAAAATGAAACTGACACAGGGAGAACTAGAAGGAGATGCCTTCACCCCTGTATGGTTCCCCTTTATCACATTCACAGCCGAACAAGACAACAACTAGAATCTACCGACAGCATACAAATCAATCTGGCTAACCTGATTCAAACACACCCACACCTACACCCCACTCACACAAAAAAACAAATCTCACTACAGTCAAACAAAGACAACCAACCACATCCTGGGCCACCCCCAACCTCTCTCACCACCGAGGAAATACAACGAGTGAATAGTAAGAGAACCCATACAAGTAACGCTGACACAAAACCGCACACATACAGTAAGTAGAAGAATAGAAGTGTAACCACCAGATCCCACCCAGTCCCATCCCACCCTACTCTCCCTTCCTCCCTTTTCTTCCTAACCTAACTCTGTATGTAACACTAATGTCTCACAACAAATGAAACTGATCTGTAGAAAACACAATTTGAAAAAAGAGACAATGCACATAATTTTTGAAATAAGAAATCTTTAATAAAAATATACTTTTTTAAAAAAGAAATAACACATCAAACAGTATTTTTGTGGATTTTTTTAAAGGTACAGGGGACAGTGATACCTCGGGTTACATATGCTTCAGGTTACATATGCTTCAGGTTACACATTCCACTAACCCAGAAATAGTGCTTCAGGTTAAGAACTTTGCCTCAGGATAAGAACAGAAATCGTGCTCTGGTGGTGCGGCGGCAGCAGGAGGCCCCATTAGCTAAAGTGGTGCTTCAGGTTAAGAACAGTTTCAGGTTAAGAACGGACCTCCGGAACGAATTAAGTACTTAACCCGAGGTACCACTGTACATGTCAATTTTGGGGAATGTTGTCTGAGCACAGGTTAGAAACACAGCACTGGAAACACAATGAATAGACAGTAAATGGGAATGTAAGGAACACAGCCCCAGACTCTGAAAAACAAGGGGTGGACTCTGGGAGCTTGAGAATGGTGCTATCAGAGCAGGGGACCGTTGCTATTTTTTTTAGAGAAACAAGCAAATGATAGGTTGAACTTCTCATAACTGATTTCCACACTTGCCCTATTTCCCATATGTTTTAGAAGAAAATTTAGGGTGCCTGTATTGCTGCCTGAAGAATACATGGAAACAGAATGTGAGAAAAGGCTGATGATAAGCACCGTGGAAAAGGACTTGGCCTTTCTTCTGGTTCCTCGCCCTGAGTTTGTATGAACTCTTCCTCAGAGACAATGAGAAGGAGACTAGAACCTGCAATTCTGAGTGAAGCCGCAAGACTTACCAACTCTGGCTGCCTTGACAGTGGCTGTTTCCTTGAGAATTGGCACTGGCCCATTCAGTTGTTATAGGGAACCTAGACTGAAGTGCTGCCCAACCATTTCATCCCAGCCTTTCCCATATTGTCTTCCCAACTATTTCAGCACCTAGTAGTGGTAGCCTCATCTGGCTGTGAATGCAGACCCTCCAAGTGTCCCTGTTTTCCAGGGACAGTCCCGGATTTATAAAATAATAGAATTGTTGACGTTCATGTCATAATTTGAAATGCTCTGTGGGGTTCAACCACAGAGCCTAGGACTTGCTGATCAGAAGGTTGGTGGTTTGAATCCCCGCGATGGGGTGAGCTCCCTTTGCTCGGTCCCTGCTCCTGCCAACCTAGCAGTTCGAAAGCACGTCAAAGTGCAAGTAGATAAATAGGCACCACTCTGGCGGGAAGGTAAACGCCGTTTCCGTGCGCTGCTCTTGTTCGCCAGAAGCGGCTTAGTCCTGCTGGCCACATGACCCGGAAGCTGTACGCCGGCTCCCTCGGCCAATAAAGCGAGATGAGCACCGTAACCCCAGAGTCGTTCGCGACTGGACCTAATGGTCAGGGGTCCCTTTACCTTTACCTTTTAATGTTCATATTGGAGGCTATGTGAGTGCTGTGAGTGTTTCTCTCCCGCCCTGTCTGGATTGGCAAATGGCTATGGAAAGACTTGGGTGGAGGGAAAAACAGTCAGTGAGCCTTCGGGTAATGTTGGAAAATATCAGGTCAATGTTTTAACATCCTGATTTGAAAGAGAAATTAGACGAGGAAACAGAAGGAGAAGAGAAATTGGCCATGCTTGGTTATAACAAATCCTTGCTAGGATCCTTTGGTAAAATTATTACTTTGACTTCATTCCAAGAATTAAGAGGTGCTTTTGATCATGTAGTTTCACTGCAGTTTGCACCAAAGATGGTTTAAATTCAAGGGGGAAAATGTAGAGGTTCTGCTGGGAGTTTGTCTGGTCCTGGCGACTTACTGCCTTTTAGAGATTTGTAATTGTTGCCCTGAGTTCAGGCACTGTGACTTGAGCCTCTAGCGTTTCCAGATCAGTCTGTGCAAATTTAGGAATATTTGGTTTTTGTAAGAATCTTGTAATATCCTGTTTAACTAGGTTTTCTGATCCATGCAGCTGTTCATAATAAGATTTTAATTGTTCAGAAATCTCCTTAGTAGTCATTGCCAATTCGTTATTATACATAATAGGAAGAATCTTTTTTTCCCCTTTCTCCCCCCCCCCCTTTTGTTCTTTTGCTAACAACCTGGCAAATATTTTACCTCCACTTATTCTTCTTTTTGGCATTGGTAGTGGAACCCCCAATCTTAGCAGCAAGGGAAACCTTTAAAATTCATGGGGTGCAATTAGATTCATTAAATTAAAAAATATGACTATATGCAGCTGACGTTCTGTTAGTATTGATTCATCTTTAGTCTTTTTGGAAGGGACTGTTCAACTATTGTCCATTTATGGGGCCCTATTGCATTATAAGATTACTTGTAAAACAATCCAGAAGTGATTAACACTAACCTTCAGACAGAAACTAAGGAAAAGCTTGCAGAGATAACAAATTTATTTTTATTCATTTTTTACATTCATATACCACCATTATCTTCCAAGGATCCCATAGTTTTCCTTCTCCCCATTTCATCCTCACACAACAACCCTGTGAGGGGGGTTAGACTAAGAGATGGATGTGAAAATCATTAAATTAACCTTGGAAGCTGGTTAACAGCTGGTCTAGCAGAGACAGAAATAACCACGAAAGCTTTAAAAGCCAGTAACAATTACCGGTATATTTAACACCATATAATAATTCAAGTAAGATTTACTTGCCAGTACAGAGCAATTGCTGGAAGTGTAAAGAAGAACAGGCAGGTTTTTGCACATATTTTGGAAATGCTGTATAATTCAAACCTTCTGGATGAAAAAATCAAAATTTAATTAGGAAAATGACTGGTTATTTACTACTGCAAAATCCAAAGATACTATTGCTGGAGTACCTAAAGGACTTGATTCTTGCTGCTGACTTGGAAATGGTTATTAATCCTCTTACTATTGCTAGGATTTATATAGTGGCTAAGAGGAAAAAGAGTACTGCTCCATTTTTAGCTCAATTTTTTATCAGATTGGAACAGAAAATGGAACATAGCTATGTTATCTAAATTAACATATTATAGGATAACGACTAAAGAACAAAAGTCAAATAAATTTCTTTTTTAAAGATGGGCTTTATGTGCGATGTCCTGGGGTGATAAATTTCGGGATAATATCCAGCTGTGTATCTATTTTACTCTAAAAAAAGGAGGGGGGGAGAGATGCATCAGTAGAACTACCTGGACAAGCCAGCAAAATGAGCAAAGAGGGTGGAATTGTGGGTTGGCCATAGATGACACAGGAGAGGAGAAAATTTCAACACCCAGTCCTGCCACACAGCAGCTGGTCTCTGTTAAAAGCGGCTTCTCTGTGCGAACCAGGAAGTGACTTCTCCAGACAATGGAACAACTCTTCTTTTCTCGTTTCTGCGGCTGCGATTTCCTGGGTGATGCGGACGCTGTTAGGCAGTTGAATGTGCATGCATAGTCTGCCCGTTCCCTTCCCTTCTCCTTATTTTTTCCGCATGGCGCCGGGCACTGGCAACCCACGCTATGCCACTGGGTCACGGTGGTGTTTGCAGGGATTTGGTGCTTTGCAAGTGACAGTTATCAGTAGCTCAGTGCTGCCCGCAAATGCTGCTTTGTGCGGAACTGTGTCTTTGTAGCTGCTGTCATACAGGTGGGTGTGTTTGAGTCAAAATGGCCTGCTGGGCCAAAATAGGCCTTCACACTAGAGGGACCATGCCTATAGACCCTCATCTGGAATAATTGAAGTACAGGTGTGCTCTCGGTCAGCATGGACAAACAGATAACCATTTCCAGTGACTTTCCCCCAGTTATGGCACAGCCTCCAGTGGCTAACTCTCCATAGTCTAAGCACCACTTGGTAGCACTGTAAAAGCTGTTTAGGAGCTAGTCTCCAGATTAAGTAGGGTAGATGTCATGGGACGTGGGTGGCACTGTGGGTTAAACCACAGAGCCTAGGACTTGCCGATCAGAAGGTCGGCGGTTCGAATCCCCGCGATGGGGTGAGCTCCCGTTGCTCGGTCCCAGCTCCTGCCAACCTAGCAGTTTGAAAGCATGTCAAAGTGCAAGTAGATAAATAGGTACAGCTCCGGTGGGAAGGTAAACGGCGTTTCCGTATGCTGCTCTGGTTGGCCAGAAGCGGCTTAGTCATGCTGGCCACATGACCCAGAAGCTGTACGCCGGCTCCCTCGGCCAATAAAGCGAGATGAGCGCCGCAACCCCAGAGTCGCCCAGGACTGGACCTAATGGTCAGGGGTCCCTTAACCCTAGATGTCATTTAATTACCCGTATTTTTCGCTCTATGAGATGCACCAGACCACAAGACACACCTAGTTTTTGGAGGAGGAAAACAAGAAAAAAAATATTCTGAATCTCAGAAGCCAGAACAGCAAGAGGGATCGCTGTGCAGTGAAAGCAGCAATCCCTCTTGCTGTTCTGGCTTCTGGGATAGCAGCGCAGCCTGCATTCGCTCCATAAGATGCACACACATTTCCCCTTACTTTTTAGGAGGGAAAAAGTGAGTCTTATAGAGCAAAAAATACGGTAATTGCATTCTTATTCCTTTCCACGGATTCTTTGCCATTTCACTTTTGTTACCTGCCCCGATCCCTCAAGATGGGGTCGCCCTGTAAATCTAAATAAATAAACCTATGGAGAACTGTTTGCAAGCTTTTGAGCTGCTTGAAGCCTGGGGCAGATTTAAATGGTCATGAACTGTTTTAACACCATGTTCTCTGGTAACGAGAGAGATGTTCATAGTGCCAGTGGCAATAAATTTCCAGCAGAGGGCAGCCATGTCTCCTATTTACGCCTATTGATCGGTCTACAGACCCGTCCTAAAATTAAGAGGGTAAAACAGAACTAGGCACGAGATGCTTAGTATGTGTGCTCGATACCTTTATCAAACAGCTTTGGGCTCTGTTATTTAACTGGTGGGAAAATGAGAGAATGGTGCAGTCTTCTTCAGAAATGAGGCGTGTCTAACTGCAGGGCAGAAATGAAATTTGCAGGACACTCAGAAACCAGGAGTTGACTCTGTGTAGAACAAAACAGTTGCTTGGCTTTCTTGAATGAAGGCCTGCAGACAGAATACATAGCTTCTCCACACACACCTAAAGGTTCAAAATCGGGTGGCGGGAGGAGTCATTTGCCAAATAGCAGACCCTCCAAGGGTCCCTATTTTCCAGGGACAGTCCTGGATTTACAGAAGCCGTCCTGGTTCCTGATTTGATCCCGGAATGCCCCGCTTTTCCTTAGGACGTCCTTATTTTCATCAGAGAAATGTTGGAGGGTATGGAGGTATGTGACCCCCCGAGCCAAGGGGATAAGGAACCTCTAGAAGGTATCTGAAGGCAGCCCTGTTTAGGAATTTTTAAAAACGTTTAATTTTAAAAAATGTTTTTCTAATGTACAGTGGAAACTCAGTTTTCGAACATAATCTGTTCCGGAAGACCGTTTGAGTTCTGAAATGTTCAAAAACTGAGGCACAAAGGGCGGTCTGCAAATTTAATAGAGAAAATGGAGAAAAATAACATATACACTCAGCAGAAGCCGTTTGACTTCTGAGGCGCATTCAGAAACAGAAGCATTTACTTCCTGGTTTATGGCGTTCAAGTTCCGAAATGTTTGTCAATGGATTTGTTCGAAAACTGAAGTACCACAGTATTTTAGAAGCTGCCCAGAGTGGCTGGGGCGACCCAGTCAGATGGGTAGGGTATAAATATTATCATTATCATTATTATTGAATAGGTAAAGGTAAAGGACCACTGAAAGTTAAGTCCAGTCGCAGACGACTCTGGGGTTGCACGCTCATCTCACTCTATAGGCCGAGGGAGCCAGCGTTTGTCCACAGACAGCTTCCGGGTCATGTGGCCAGCATGACTAAGCCACTTCTGGCGAACCAGAGCAGCGCACGGAAACACCGTTTACTTTCCTGCTGGAGTGGTACCTATTTATCTACTTGCACTTTGACGTGCTTTCGAACTGCTAGGTTGGCAGGAGCTGAGACCAAGCAACGGGAGCTCACCCCGTCGCGGGGATTCGAACCGCTGACCTTCTGATCAGCAAGCCCTAGGCTCTGTGGTTTATTATTGAATAGTGTCCCTATTTTCATTGGAGAAATGTTGGAGGGTATGAGATAGGGAAATGGAAGGAGCAAGACAGGAAATGAGCGATGGCACAGTGGATTGTTTTACCAATACAGGCTGGGCAAGATACAGTTTTAATGCCTCTTGTGAGTTGTTCTCCCTATTTTGGGCGCTATCTATCACTCTGCATTGGAGAAGGAACACATTAGATTTTACTCAGATGCTTACAAAGAAGGGCATGGTTCAGCCCTCGTAGGACTGTGTCCCTGCAGAGTGTTTGCAAACATAAATTCAAATCTGGAACATTGAAGTAGGGAGATGGATAAATGTCTGGCTGGGGGAGGTTAAAGTATCCTTCCCCTCTGCCTTGCCTCTGCTCAAAATAACAGCATCTCAAAGTTGCTTAAAAAATAAAATTAAATTCTGGGGCTGTGTTACACACACTGTGTGTAATCTATACTTGTCCCTTAATTTCACTGATTTCAGTCTTAGGTATGCATGGACAGGATTTCAGCTTTATAGCCTGCTCCTAAGTATGTTTACCCAGGAATAAGTTCCATTAAACTCAGTGGGATTTATTCCCAAGTAAATTTGGAATTAACAGCCTTATCCTGTTTCTGCCTGGAAGAAGGAGAGAATCCTTCTGAGCGCGAGAGAGTGGCTTCCAAGGATGACTCTTGCTTTTTTTGCATTTTGTTTTCATGAACCAAGAAGAGCCTGCATTGGAGGACGACAAAGGAAGTGCTCGAAATTGTGAGCTGCAATTTGAGAGCTGTCGTAGCAACGCGTTGCTTGCAGCCAGATAACCCATCTGTTAGGAGCTCGTACATTTTCCTTGCCATAATCTCTGTGTTTATTCAGTATTATTGTTTAAACAAAAAAGTTTCGGGATTTGTTGTTCAGACTCCGAAAGTTAGGATAGACATGATGTGCAAAGACATGTAATGAAACCCCGGACAGATGCTTCTATCAGGGAAAAGCAGCTTTGGAACATGATTAGAACCAGAAAAGCCCCGGGGGGAGAGGAAACAGGGTGCTTAACCCTTCTTGCTCCCCTCTAACTCCCCTTCTCCTTAGCTACTTTCACACACACCTGGAGCGCACGTCCAGTGATGTGTTTATTCTTGCAGACACACAGAGAGCTGCCCTGGGAAAGTGGTGGGCAGGGAGGAAAGGTTAAGCACCTCTCCTCTCCCCTCCCCTCCCGTCCTCCCAGCCCCAGCTTCCAAGACCAGAATTTCTCTCTCTTATGCAACAACAACCTAGACAGCATCTTAAGAAGCAGAGACATCACCTTGCCAACAAAGGTCCATATAGTTAAAGCCATGGTTTTCCCAGTAGGGATGTATGGAAGTGAGAACTGGACCAAAAAGAAGGCTGATCGCCGAAGAATTGATGCTTTTGAATTCTGGTGCTGGAGGAGACTCTTGAAAGTCCCATGGACTGCAAGAAGATCAAACCTCTCCATTCTGAAGGAAATCAGCCCTGAGTGCTCACTGGAAGGACAGATCCTGAAGCTGAGGCTCCAAGACTTTGGCCACCTCATGAGAAGAGAAGACTCCCTGGAAAAACCCTGATGTTGGGAAAGATGGAGGGCACAAGGAGAAGGAGACGACAGAGGACGAGATGGTTGGACAGTGTTCTTGAAGCTACCAGCATGAGTCTGACCAAACTGCGGGAGGCAGTGGAAGACAGGAGTGCCTGGCGTGCTCTGGTCCATGGGGTCACGAAGAGTCGGACACAACTAAACGACTAAACAACAACAACAACATGCAACAACAGCTGCACAGGTTTCTACTAGCCCAGAGATGGAAGGAAGAAACTTACCCCGACTAGAGAAGAATGGCAAACCAAGTTGATAGACTATGCTGAAATGGCAAAATTAACTCAGAAATCAAGATGACAAGAACTTTAATAAGGAATGAGGAAAGTTTATAATTCATTTACGAGACCACTGTAAGCAGGTTAAAACATTAGCAGGATTTTAACCACACTTGTAAAGTAATGGAAAGTATGGATAATTTAGAAGGATAAAAAAATTGGATAAATATGCAGTTGTAAATAATATCATTAGGACCAATGGAAGGGATGGGGGGAAGTCAGGGATTTCAGAGTAATCTTGATATTTGGATTCGGAATTGTTTTTTTTTATCCAATGTTTATAATTCTTAAAATCAAATTTTAAAAATTGTACAAGAATTTCTCCCTCTTACAGTTGCTTTCCCCTCATTTTGATTTTACAGTGGTACCTCAGGTTAAGAACTTAATTCATTCTGGAGGTCTGTTCTTAACCTGAAGCACCACTTTAGCTAATGGGGCTTCCCGCTGCCGCCACACAATTTCTGTTCTCATCCTGAAGCAAAGTTCTTACCCCGAGGTAGTATTTCTGAGTTAGTGGAGTCTGTAACCTGAAGTGTCTGTAACCTGAAGCATATGTAACCTGAGGTACCACTGTGTTTTAAAGGAAAAAACTCAAAGCGGTTTACAAAACCCATTGAAGCATCAAATAAAACAATCCAGCTCATTTGCTGGAGCATGACATTCTTAATCTCAGGCTCCTGGGTTCAAGTCTCACGTTGGGCAAAAAGATTCCTGCATTGCAGGGGGCTGGGCTGGATGACCTCCGTGGTCCCAACTCTACAATTCTGTGGTTCTGTGATATGCCAGGGGAGGATCCCTGCAGAGCACCACCTCTGACCATTAGGTCCAGTCATGACCGACTCTGGGGTTGCGGCGCTCATCTCGCTTTATTGGCCGAGGGAGCCGGCGTACAGCTTCCGGGTCATGTGGCCAGCATGACTAAGCCGCTTCTGGCGAACCAGAGCAGCACACGGAAACACCGTTTACCTTCCCGCCAGAGCGGTACCTATTTATCTACTTGCACTTTGACGTGCTTTTGAACTGCTAGGTTGGCAGGAGCAGGGACTGAGCAACGGGAGCTCACCCCGTTGCGGGGATTCGAACCACCAACCTTCTGATCGGCAAGCCCTAGGCTCTGTGGTTGAACCCCACAGAGCATTTCAAATTATGACATGGACATCAACAATTCTGTACTTAAAAGATCCGCCTCGAGATGCAACTGAGGCCGGATTAAATTTCCTAGCGAGCAAAATTCAACTTCTGAAATCGCCATACATTATTTTATTTTTTGAAGGGTTCTCACTAACATCTCCTGTCGCTCTAGTTAACCATCTATAAACAGCACTTCATGTGACCCCTGCTTGATCTCCTCCTCTGCTTCCCAAGGAACCCCTAGAGGGAGATTCTGTGCTTTGAGCATCCAGGCAGGCAAGGAAACTGGTTGCATTTTATGGAAAAGCAACAAACTGTTTAGAATGGCATCTGAAAACTCAGGGAGTCTGTGATGCTGGCTAATAGAGCAATTTCATGTTACTGCTCGCCTCTTTACGGAGAAACGCATACTCCTAAGCTTATTACAGTTTATGAAGGCAATCTGGCCCCATTAAGGCGGGCTGGGGGAGGGCAGAAAAAACAAAGGAATGGCTCCAATAAGCTCAAACGAGAGCCATTCTGCATCTGTATGTCTGCTAGCTAAGTTGTACGTAAACCTTTCAAGGCTTGGAGTTTCTGAATGCAAAGGCTCAAAATGAGGGTTTCTCAAACTTGGCTGTTTTTTTGGACTACAATTCCCATCGTCCCTGACCACTGGGAATCCTGCTAGCTAGAGATGATGGGAGCTGTAGTCCCCCAAAACAGCAGGAGACCCGAGTTTGGAAAACACTGATCTAGATGCAAGCCTATCAACCTCAGATGGGGATGAGGAAGCCTTAGCTTGTAGTGTGGCCCTCAAGACCATTCCACTTGGCCCACGACGACTCTCCTTATCAGCCCCACCCCTTCCTCCACAACTGCAGTGCTGGCTGTGGAGAGAGTAGGAAAGTCAGCAAATTGTGGACGCAGTGCCCCAGATTCAATTTGAGATCCTAGCATGGGTAGAAGGGTTTTAACTCTTGGGCCCTCACAGTGGTCCCCAGCGGCTGCAATTTGCATTGCCAAAAGGAAAAAGAAGCTGCCCCTTAACACAAACAGATCCCATTTTGAGGGGAGGGGGGGTGATGCCTTATCACAGGCTTCCTCAACCTCGGCCCTCCAGATGTTTTTGGCCTACAACTCCCATGATCCCTAGCTAGCAGGACCTGTGGTCAGGGATGATGGGAATTGTAGTCTCAAAACATCTGGAGGGCTGAGGTTGAGGAAGCCTGCCTTATCATATACAGTGGTACCTTGCTTCTCAAACGCCTTGGTACTCAAACAACTTGGATCCCAAATCGAAACAGGGCAAACCCGGAATTAAGTGTGTGAACTTTATTTGGAAGCCAAACGTGTTCCGTTTTGAGTGTTCAAGCTTCTGATTTGAGTGCTACACTTCCATTTTGAGTGTTACTCTGAGGTCTGTCTGTTTTTGCTATTTATTTTGCATTTTTCTTTTTGTGGCTCTTTTTTCTTTCCTTTTGTGACTGTGTGGAACCCAGTTCAGCTACTGCTTGATTGTGTGACTGCAGTACATTGTTTATTGCTTTCATTTTAAGGATCAGTGGTCTCGTTAGATAGTAAAATTCGTGTTAAATTGCTGTTTTAGGGGTTGTTTTTAAAAGTCTGGAACGGATTAATCCGTTTTGCATTACTTTCTATGAGAAGCATGCCTTGGTTTTGGAACGCTTTGGTTTTGGAACGGACTTCCGGAACGGATTAAGTTTGAGAACCAAGGTACCACTGTACACTGACCTTCAGGACAACACTGTTGTCATAGAAATGGTCTTGCATTGAATGCCCTATTTCATCTCAACTATACCATGGGCACAATCAGGGGAGCAGAATAACACTTCGCAACCATTTTCTTTCCTAAAGAGTGGTAGAATCAGTGCAATTGTCTAAAAGATCCAGCAATGCTGTGCGGTTTACAGCCTGACTCCCAGCTGCGATTAGGTAGCTTATTTAATTACTTTCAGTTATAGAATCTTCACTGGACGTCTTCGGAAAATCTAGTTATTTCAGCTGCCAGAGGAATGTACATTTCAGGACTTAAAACAAACCTGAACCCACCAATCATATCCTTTTACGGTCCTGGCATTTTCTATAGGTGGCTTGAGAAAGAAAGAAAGTGGGGTATAAGTCAATTAATCAGAATCGTCTTTTCTGTAGCCTCTGGGAGGCTACTAGCTTGTCTAAAAAAGTTGTGGTAAAAAAATAGCCAGGAAGTTTTGCCAGACATAGGCTCATGTGTGTGATATTTACTCCCCACCCCCTCTCAAGAATGGTGCAAGGCAGGTGAAGTGAAAATCAGCAACAAACACTCTCTCTCTCTCTCTCTCTCTCTCTCTCTCTCTCTGTGTGTGTGTGTTTCTGTGGGTGGATGTCTAATGAGCTTCATAGCTGAATGGAGTTTTTAAAAATAGTTTAAAATAATTTATACTTTTCAAATTTATACATTTCATTAGTTTTACAATCCATTTATCATTTCAAAATTTGACTTCCTTCCCCCTCTTTCTGCAGTTCCTTAAATTTATTTTTTTATACCTTCTGCATATCCAAATTCATTTAACTTGCTACTATAAATATATACTCTTATATTACACTAATCCTGCCAATGTTTTTATCTGTTTACAATTTATCTGTAAACATTCAATAAGCCATTTCCATTCTTTGATAAAAAGTTTGTTGTCTTGATTTCTTATTTTTTCAGCAAGTTTTGCCATTTCTGTATATTCCATAATTTTTTGTATCCATTCTTCCTTTGCTGGGACTTCTGCTTCTTTCCACTTTGGGGCAAGCAACATTCTTGCTGCAGTAGTAGCATGTATAAATAAATCTCTATACAATTTAGGTAGTTCCATCCCTGTAATTCCTGAAAGAAAAGCTTCTCATTTTTTCTTTGTAAAAGTTATTTTAAACATCCTTTTCAATTCATTATGTATGATTTCCCAGTAAGCTTTAACCTTACTACAAGACCACCACATATGATTAAAAGAGCCTGGCGCTGTGGGTTAAACCACAGAGCCTAGGGCTTGCTGATCAGAAGGTTGGCGGTTTGAATCCCCACAACGGGGTGAGCTCCTGTTGCTCGGTCCCTGCTCCTGCCAACCTAGCAGTTTGAAAGCACGTCAAAGTGCAAGTAGATAAATAGGTACCACTCCAGCGGAAAGGTAAACAGCATTTCCGTGTGCTGCTCTGGTTCGCCAGAAGCGGCTTAGTCATGCTGGCCACATGACCCGGAAGCTGTACGGCGGCTCCCTCAGCCAGTAAAGTGAGATGAACGCTGCAACCCCAGAGTCTTCCGCGACTGGACCTAATGGTCAGGGGTCCCTTTACCTTTACCTTTTTACACCCAAGCCTATGTCTATCACTATCCAAAGGTCCTTTGGCAAATGCCCATCAACTGTTCAATTAAATGCAGCTGACTTGGGGTGGAAACCCCTTTCCTGCCATAGATGAATCAGCTCAAAACTGCATGAGAAAAGGAAGCCAGTCAGCCCCAGGTGGCATGACTCATGGTCAGGGATAATGGGAATTGGACTCCATCAATATTTGGAGGGTCACAGATTCCCTGACCCTTCCCTGCACCCTTGAAGTTGAAGAAGAGCAGCAGAGTCCTTCAGGGACCTTTAGCTGGTCCTTTGTCACCCTTAGGGACGGGGGTGGCGCTGTGGGTTAAACCACTGAGCCTAGGGCTTGCCGATCAGAAGGTTGGCGGTTCGAATCCCCACGACGGGGTGAGCTCCTGTTGCTTGGTCCCTGCTCCTGCCAACCTAGCAGTTCAAAAGCATGTCAAAGTGCAAGTAGATAAACTGCTCTGGTTCACCAGAAGCGGCTTAGTCCTGCTGGCCACATGACCCGGAAGCTGTACGCCGGCTCCCTCGGTGAATAAAGTGAGATGAGCGCCGCAACCCCAGAGTCAGTCACGACTGGACCTAATGGTCAGGTGTCCCTTTACCTTGTCACCCTTAGGTCCCCAGATGTTGTTGGACTACAACTCCCATCATCCCTAACTAGCAGAAGCAGTGGTCAGTGATGATGGGAGTTGTAGCCTGACGACACCTGGGGACCACGTTTTGGGACAACAGCTGTGTCACTAGCCGCTTATAGGTGGCCTCAAATCACATTTTCGCTTATGGCCTGTTGAGGGAGGACAGATCAACTCATTCGCAGCTGCGGGAAGGTGCTCGTGAGATAGCTCAGTCGGTAGAGCATATGACTCCCTAATCTGAGGGACGTGAGTTCGAGTCCCACGTTTGGTGAAAGATTCCCGCTTTGCAGGGGGTTGGACTATTTGACCCTCGTGGTCCCTTCCAACTCTACGATCCTATGATTTGGGGGGAGGGGATTTGGTATGGAGTGCTTGATTCCAGAAAGAGAAATCAAGAGGTCTTCTCTTCGGCCATTGGGCCGCTCTCCCTTTGGCTCCCTGGCCTCCCCAAATCCCCGAAGGTGCCCGGAGGCTTGGATGATCGGCTGCAAGAATCCCTGCTGCTTGACCTGCTTCGCGCTCTGCGCTGATAGACGGCGGGCACCGCGACCCACCACCGGGCACTACGCCTACGATCACCACCACCGCCAGCAGAAATGGGGGTGTGGGCAATCCCCAGCTCTGTGCAACAACCCAGCAGTGACACTCACAACAGCACATCTCCGCTCACTTAGCCCCGCGTTGGTGGCAGATGCGAAGGAGATGCAGGAATCTTGCCCAGCCCCCAGCCCCCCCCCCCAGCCGCCACGTCGGGAACCGGCCCTGGTTGCAGAAGTAATCCCCCCACGCCGTCCCTCCGGGGTTGCTCTCCAGGGCACAGAACTTGCCAAGAGAGGCTGCGAGCCAAAAGGGGTCTCTCTCCTGGGAAAGGGACCTGGTAAGGCACAGCGATGATCATGGCCACTGGTCCCATCACCTCCTGGCAAATAGAAGGGGAAGAAATGGAGGCAGTGAGAGATTTTACTTTCTTGGGCTCCATGGTCACTGCAGATGGTGACAGCAGTCACGAAATTAAAAGACGCCTGCTTCTTGTGAGGAAATCAAAGATAAACCTAGACAGCATCTTAAAAAGCAGAGACATCACCTTGCCAACAAAGGTCCGTATAGTTAAAGCTATGGTTTTCCCAGTAGTAATGTATGGAAGTGAGAGCTGGACCATAAAGAAGGCTGATTGCCAAAGAATTGATGCTTTTGAATTATGGTGCTGGAGGAGACTCTTGAGAGTCCCATAGACTGCAAGAAGATCAAACCTCTCCATTCTGAAGGAAATCAGCCCTGAGTGCTCACTGGAAGGACAGATCGTGAAGCTGAGGCTCCAAGCCTTTGGCCACCTCATGAGAAGAGAAGACTCCCTGGAAAAGACCCTGATGTTGGGAAAGATGGAGGGCACAAGGAGAAGGGGCGACAGAGGACGAGATGGTTGGACAGTGTTCTCGAAGCTACCAGCATGAGTTTGACCAAACTGCGGGAGGCAGTGGAAGACAGGAGTGCTTGCTGTGCTCTGGTCCAGGGGGTCACGAAGAGTCGGACACGACTAAACGACTAAACAACAACAAAAAGGCGTGGCGGGGGGTGGTGGTGAGAAGGGCGCCGGACAGCAGCAGCAAAAGCAACATCGGAAGTCCGTTTCTCGAGATGGGGGGGGGCATGTTTCGTGGGCGAAGAGCCCCTGGGGCTCACAGCCCCCTCGGGATCTCTCTGCCGCGTCTCCGGACTGGGGGGGGGGGCGGGCGGGCAAGGAAGTCTCTGGGCTCCTTTCCAGCCCTGTTCGGAGGGCGGGCGGATATCACAACGTGCTTCAGGCGGTCCATCCGAGCGACCGGCCCCTTTTCCTCCTCCCCCCAACTCCTCCAGGAGCCCCCTCCCCTTTCCCGGCCCCGCCAGCCCCTATAGATGGGCGGGAGGGAGGAACGGCCCGGGCAGACGGCCGCGCAAATCCGCAGCGACGGCAAACAGCTGCAGCTCTTCTGACGACCCGGCTCCCAGTCCAGACCAGCCGCCGCCATGGACAGCAAAGCCGCCTTCCTCGCCTTGCTGCTGCTCCTCGGGACCCTCCGCGCCGCCGACGGTAAGTGCTGGACGGCAAGCCGCCCTCCGCCCCGTCGGGGGCCAACGGGAGCGCGCGCCCTCCGCTTGAACTCCAGCGCCGTCGCGGGGAGGCCAGTCCCGGCCGAGGGCGCCCGGCAGACAAAAGCAGGAGAGAGGAGCGGAGGCGGCTGGATCCCCAGCCCAGGGCTGTCGGGGCTCCTCGCAGGTGTTCCTGGGGCTGCTCCGTCGGGGGGCACCCTTGGCTAGCGGAGAGAAGCGGGAGGCAGGGAGGGCGTCGGTGGCCGGATTCCTGTTCCAGAGCAGCGAGCGGGGTGATCCATTTTGGATGGATCTCAACATTCAGTAAGGCCTGGGGTTTGCCCATTTACCCGTCCGTTGCTCTGCCGTCAAGTGCGGGCTTTTTCTATAACCCGCCCCCCCCCCCACGTTTTGTAGCCGAAGCCAGAGCGAAGTCCGATGGGCGGCAGGCAGCTCCTAAACCCGCTTTTGCGCCCCTTTCCCCTCGAAAGTAGCAAACGCGGCGGGACTGTCGAAGTTTCCCCATAGATGCTGCAGACGGCTTGTCAGTCCAGAATGAGGAATGCGAAGGAAACGGAGAGGGGGGTCCCGCGGGAAAGTTGCTATGCACGACTCTCCCCAACCCACAAAAAAAGCCAATCCACTTGTTCCCGAGTAAAACCGCTCAAAAGAGTACGGAGTGGTTCCCAAAGAGGATGCAGGGACTTGTAGGGTCAGCCTTCCTCCTCGCTCGCCTTCTCTCCGGCGTAGAGGGAGCGCTGAGCGCCGCTTCCTCCCGCCGTCGAAGGGCTGAATCTTCGCCCTCGGGCGCTTCTCTTTCTTGTGCGCGAAGGCTCAAGTGGAAGAGACAGTTGGGTTTTCTTTTCTCTGCGTCCCCGCTTTCTTCCGCACCCTGGTAGCCCCTCTCTGGACTTCGACGCCACCGCCAGCGGACCGGTTGCCTGGGATCAGGCACCTCGACGGCGGGGCTGCTGCGCGAAGCCCCCTTCCTTTCCCTTCCGCGCAAAGAGGAGGCCCTTTTTTTCTGGGAGTGGAAAGGCCGAGCCCTGCGCACCTGCGCCTTCATCCAGCAAAGCCCGGGAACCGACGGGGTAGGCGGCCGCACGACCCTTGCATCTCTCTCCACCCTAAGCTGCTCTCCCCTCCCGGGCTGCACAGTCGCCTATGAGACCCGCAGCCCAGTTCAGGCAGTGATGCCAAATTTGGACACTTGCACCCACCGTTTGCAGCTTATGCTATAAATTCCTTCCACGCCCCAGCCTGCAATCTGAGGCCGCTTACAAGCTTCTGAGCTCAATGCAAGCTCATTTCTCCCCCTCAAATACTTCTGGGCACCGTTAAGGGCTGCTGAGAATTGTAGTTCTGTGAGGGGTAAACTACGGTTCTCAAAATCCTTTGAATCAAGGAAATTCACCCAGGTGATGGCTGGATCAGCATCTCTTGAGCATCCTGGTTTGTAGCAGCCCAGCCTACAGGTCTTCTGCAACTGGCAGGCTTGATGTTAAATCTCTTGCTCTTCTTGACTGTTCCAGCTGCTCTTTTGGTTTGAGAAATATCCAAATTTCACCCGGTTAATTTATATTCAGTAGCTTCTTGCAGGTTCTTGGGGAAGAGATCACCCATTGGTGCCCTCACCTGCTGCTACCCAGGGACTGAGGAGCTTGCCATGATTTCCTTTTGGAGATACTCCTTTTCTCTCCATGCAAGCTAAGGCTTGAGAGCCATCCTTTGCAGCTTTGGAAAAACACAGGCAATAGCTGCTTTTGCCTTCTTCCTTTGCCTTTGTTTTTGCATACCTGGCCAGGTCTTGGGGAAAGAGGGGACCCCTACCGCAAGGGGCAGTCAGCTGGAGAGTCTCCTTGCTTTGCTTTCAGCCAAGCTGCATGGGGTGCGGGTTGGACTCTTTGGGCCCTTTCCAAGTCTACAATTCTACGATTCTAGAAGAGTCAGTGTAGGCAGAGCTGGGCTAGAGGTGCAGAACCCTGAATGAGTCCTTCATCCTTTGTGACTTGAAGCCACAATATCCTTGCTTGGAAAAGTTAGGGGGACAAACCGAGATCGCAGACCCAAGGCTTTTAAGCCCAGTTCCGGATTACCCTTGTTGGATTTCTTCCCCGGGGCGGCTTACAACAATGCAAAAAGGCAATACAGTGGTACCTCGGGTTACATATGCTTCAGGTTACAGACGCTTCAGGTTGCAGACTCCGCTAACCCAGAAATAGTACCTCGGGTTAAGAACTTTGCTTCAGGATGAGAACAGAAATCGTGCAGCGGCAGTGTGGCGGCAGCGGGAGGCCCCATTAGTTAAAGTGGTGCTTCAGGTTAAGAACAGATTCAGGGTAAGAACGGACCTGCGGAACGAATTAAGTACTTAACCAGAGGTACCACTGTACTAAAAAAACCAGCTTAAATTGCAGCCATGCAATTTAAAGGACACCCGGGGGGGGGGGGGGTCCTGCATTTAAGCTGAAGATGGTTAGAATCCCCCTGGCATCCTGGATCTCGAACACAGGGAAGATTCAGCTAAGCATGTGCAAAGGATATACTCCTTCAAACCTGCAGCTAAGTGCCAAAGTCTGTGCCCGCAATTGCGGGGAGGGGGTGTTGCGGGCAGGGCCAGCCAGATTAGCTCCCCGTTTTTTCTGCATCCTCAGGTGAAACCTCACTAGAGAGGCAACTACAGACGTTTGTTTGGTCTGTGCAACTTCATTTCTTAAAATCGATTTTCATTGCATTTTAAAAATTACAGATGTACACCATTTTTTCTTCTTCGTTTACGTAAATCATCTATTTACTCTTCTAAACTTGTGCATTTCCATGCTACGATTAATTGACTTCCCTCTACCTCTTTGCAGCTTCATCATCTCTCTTTATTTCATTTTCCTTTGTACTGCGTTTTGGTATACTTTCAACCTTCTCTTTATGGAAGATATCTCATCTAGCTGTCTTTCATGGGTCTGTGCAGCTTCAGAATCACATGATGGAGTAGCCCTCTATACTTGCCCTCCCCAAACCCTCACATTGTGCTCTAACTTACGTGTCACTGATGCAGAACATTTGTGAATGGATCCCCTGATGTTTTTTTGCTAATAGCAGATGCAGGAGGGATGTGTGGCGTCCTAATTTGGACTGGGGATCCAGGAAAGGGAGAAGGGGTTCTCATGCTTTCTGCGACCAGAGCTTTGTCTCTGGTCAAAATCCCCCAACACCAAGCTATTGGGCATGCAGAAAGGGACAAATACATACACAGGATGAGTTCCTCCCTTGTTTTCCTCTCTACTGTTAACTGAGAAGAGGATTAACCAGCGGTGGAGTTTATGGAGAGATATACCAGTCTGCAGGGACAGGCAGTTATTTATTTACTAAAGGACTGGGAACATTAAAAACCCGTTTGTACACAGTAATACATACTGTGAAATGGAAATGGGCAAATCTGAGGCTTTGTTTCTAACCCAAGATCTTCCAACCATAGCTTGGTGCAAAAGAAATAGAATTTTAAGACTTCTGAGCTCAGGGGCTTGTCATTCATGTACACAACACTGAATATTTCCTTCCATACAAAAAAACGAAACTGCTTCTGGTTATCTCAACACTTCACTAGTACAGTGGAGTCACTTTTGAACCTTTAAGGAATAGGGCCCATTAAGCCTTGCTGGCCTGCAAATCATTCAGAGATCTGCCAGTACAATCTGATTTACTGTCGTAAATTTGCTGTTGTAAATCAGATAGGTTGTGGGTCTTAACCTGGAAAAATCACCCTTCTTGCCCCCCTGAGGGCAGAGTTTTCCCTGCAAGAATTGTTAGGAGTTTTATAATCCTGTCGTGGGCAAGAAAAGGTCTAACCCTAGGGAGTTTACAACAGGCAACCATTGGCATGTGATACGTAGAGTTTGTAAATTGTTATATGTAAACTGCAGATTGTTAAAAAACACACACATACCAGTTTCTAAGAAGTAGGTGGGCGAACACAAATGCAGAATAAATAAATAATTGACTGGCAGACCCACTAGTTGAACATTTTTTCAGACACGATAATAAATCAACAGATTTTTTTCTTGGGGGAACTAGGAAAATAATAATAAATGGGCAGAATGACCACTTATTCGTGGGGAAAAGAGGCCCGGTGGATTCTAAATGTAAAGAATTCAGTTCCGAAATGAGAGTTTGGAATTCCAGTTACTTTTGAAAGGGACTGCATGATCACTCGGGGAGGTGGAAATACCTGATTGCAGGAGAGTGGAAGTAATAAAATACAGACTTTTTTTTTCAGCATTAGCCTGGTTTTTGAGCACCTGTCACCTTAGGGCTATAGAGGGAGAAGGTAACACACACCTTGAGAAGCGGTAAACAAGGGTGAATTTGCTGGGATTTTGTTTTGTTCTTAGGGGATTTAAATAGCATTTCCACAGATGCTGACTATTGCTTTATGTGAAGATTTTGTCAGCTGTCTGATAGTCTTATCATACCCAAGAGTTGAGTTTCCTGTGTTTTGAAAATTACTTGGAAGAAACCTGTGCTGTTGAGTGTGTTCATCTGAATGAATAAGAACCACTTTGAGGATTTTTTTTTTTTAATGATCAAGCAGTGCATAATTTTTTTGAAATAAATAAAAAGAACGCAAACACACACATTCAAGAATAATTGTGTTGAATATGTACAGTGGTACCTCAGGTTACATACGCTTCAGGTTACAGACTCTGCTAACCCAGAAATAATATCTCGGGTTAAGAACTTTGCTTCAGGATGAGAACAGAAATTGTGCTCTGGCGGTGCAGCGGCAGCGGGAGGCCCCATTAGCTAAAGTGGTGCTTCAGGTTAAGAACAGTTTCATGTTAAGAACAGACCTCCGGAACGAATTAAGTACGTAACCAGAGGTACCACTGTTTTGCTAAAAATGGGAGAGGTGGTTTTCATGGGCTCCTTCTCCTGACGCCTTCGCAGCTCTGGAGGGTTCTTTGGAGCAAATTCAGTGGGGGGAATCTGCAGAAATTATCATCTCCTTTCTCCCCACACCTTTGGATTTGCATCTGGCAGAGGGGCCATCAACTACCTGAATTACGCTTTACTGTGAGACCTGGCGCCCCATAATTACCATTATTCCGCAGTTGCAAAAGCAACTGGACTTGGAAGAGCCACATCTGGGCCAGTCCTCGGGTAGCCCAAAGGGCTCGGCTCCCTTCTCCCTTTCTCTGCTTGCAATCCCTGGGGTTATTGGGGGGGTGTTGTTTGGCTTTGCAGAGCTGAGGGCCTCCTTTCTTCTCCTGTCTGCCTTTGCATTTGGCCTCAGGTCAAACCCCTTGGCAGGAATAACATTGAAGGGGCCAAGGGCTTTTCATTTGCAGCCTTTATCTTGCTTAATTGCCCCCAGCCACTTGGGACAATTAGCTAGCTCCTTTTTTAAAAAAAAGAAAAGAAAGAAAAGCGCTTCTCCATTTCTGAGGTTCCAGTTTCGCGCCCCATTTCGCCTTCTAAAACCCACAAACACCGGGATTAAAAGCTGAAACGAGAACTGAAGAGGCTGGGACCCCTGCAGCTTGGCAAAAGTGTTAAAAATGCCAGGAAGAAGTCTTCCCTCCTCTCCTCCCCTTAAATCTTGTAATCTGCACTGCGAGGTGGTCTTGGTGTCAGCCCAGGGCATCTAAATCCTTTTCTTTATGCCACCCTCCAGGGAAGCCCATCAGCCTGACTTACCGCTGCCCATGCAGATACTTTGAGAGCAATGTCGCCAAGTCCCATGTGAAACACCTCAAGATCTTGACTGTCCCCGGCTGTTCTCTGCAGATCATGTAAGTTTGCACCCCCTTTCCCCCCGAATTGCACGCTGTTGCCTCTGGAACAAGTGCTGCTAGCACAGGACAAATGCCTTCTTTTCTCTCTCTTGTAAACTTTTTAAAAAAATATATATTCTTTATTGACATAAAAAGTACAAAAACGCAAATGCACAGAGTAAGACAAAACACAGAAAAGAATGGGAAACAAGAAATAGTACCAATGTAGAAAACAAAACAAAAGGGACGCGGGTGGCACTGTGGGTTAAACTATAGAGCCTAGGACTTGCCGATCAGAAGGTCGCCAGTTCAAATCCCCACGACGGGGTGAGCTCCCGTTGCTCGGTCCCTGCTCCTGCCAACCTAGCAGTTTGAAAGCATGTCAAAGTGCAAGTAGATAAATAGGTACCACTCTGGCGGGAAGGTAAACGGCGTTTCTGTGCGCTGTTCTGGTTGGCCAGAAGCGGCTTAGTCATGCTGGCCACATGACCCGGAAGCTGTACGCCGGCTCCCTCGGCCAATAAAGTGAGATGAGTGTTGCAACCCCAGAGTCGGTCACGACTGGACCTAATGGTCAGGGGTCCCTTTACCTTTACCTTAGAAAACAAAACAGAACAACAATGACAACATAAAAATATGTTGTGTACATTACAAAAAGAGGGGTGGGGGAATCGTTATTGTAGTTAACCGGACCTTAATCTAATAGGGTACTTATAGAAACAATTTCCAAATACAGTGGTACCTCGGTTTTTGAATGTTTCTGTTGACTAATGTTCCGTTCTTCGAACGCCGTAAACCCGGGAGTAAATGCTTCCATTTTCGAACACGCCTCGGAAGTCGAACGGTTTCCGCTGAGTGCATATGTTATTTTTCTCAATTTTCTCTATTAAATTTGCCGACTGCCCTTTGCGCCTTGGTTTTCGAACGTTTCGGGACTCGAATGGTCTTCCGGAATGGATAACGTTCAAAAACCGAGGTACCACTGTATTGTTAAATTTGTGTGCAAACGTAGACTTGCTTTGCCTTCTCAAAATATTTTGTAAGGGTTAGAACCGACAATAGGTTTTGTTGTTGTTATTAGCCTAGTTAATTAATTCATAATTGGGTTAATATGTGGCGGGGAGAATATGCCTATCCTGCGATTTTTCAGATGCGAAAGATAATTTTGTACTGGATGAAAAACTGTTTGGTATAATGCAGGTGTGGGAACCTTAGTCCCGCTAGGTGTTGCTGAACTACAACTCCCGGCAACCCCTGTAAGCATGGCTAATGGACAGGGAAAGTCAAAGGTTCCCCACAGCTGGCATATTGTACTGCAGTTGTGGCTAGATGGAAATGCTGAAAATAAATAAATTTATTTACCGGTAGTTGCATTCCTCTCCCTGAGATATTTATCTTGGCCTTGGGCACATGCCACTCACTTTAAGCAGGGAAAACATGTTAAACCAATTGTATTGCTTGTTTTGCATGATAAAGAGTCCAATTTGAGAAACATTCTCAGTGAAACATGACTCTTTGCTTCTTTGTCTAGCCCAGCCGCAGAGAGTGGGCTTAGGTCTAAGAAGCTCTTTGTGCTTAAGTGGAAATTAAGAGGAAACTTGAATGGTGGCTGGGAAGGGGTGAGCAGAGACAGAAACAGAGGGGATCTGGAAGAACTTCAATATGCCCTCCCCTTTTTTAAAAAAGAACAATCATTTGCCTATTTTTCTTTTAACTAAAATGAGATCTACGCAACCGGGGAGAGAAGAGGCTGAGAAGTTCTGATACAGCGCACAGCCTGTTTGCCTGCCTCCCTGCGGCCACTTCAGGCAATGCACCAAACTATTGAAGTTCATTATTTTTGGTTTTAAGGACTGTGCTCACCAGTTAAAATCGCCAGAAAGGGCAAGGAAAACTGTTAAAAAGAGAAACACCTTTGATGGAACCTGGTCCCCCTTTCTTTTCATACGTAAGGGAAGCAGTTAGCAAATTTGGAAAGCATATGTAGACCGTAAACACCCTCAGATTATGTAAAATGGTGTTATAATCTTAATGCTATGTGGGGGATTTTTGGCGGAAGCTGTATTAAATTTGATTTAATTAAAAGAAAAAAGGTAATACATTGCGTCCAATGTATTATCTGCTAAGCATAATTATTATCTGTAAAGGCAGGGATGCCTAAATTTTATTCGAACAATAACGATGAATTTATCCAGTGTCGGAGATGGGCTAGTAAGCTGTTACACTCCAAGGCACCAAACATGGGTTGGATTTTGCTAGTTTTAAACAGAAACTGTCAGACTTGTAGAAGAAGGTGGTTCTTTTTAGATTTTGGGTGTGTCCCCTTAAGATAGGCATGGCCAAACCTGGCCCTCCAGATGTTTTGGGACTACAACTCCCATCATCCCTAGCTAACAGGACCATTGCTCAGGGATGATGGGAATTGTAGTCCCAAAGCAGCTGGAGGGCCAAGTTTGGCCATGCCTTAAGCAGGTGAAAAGAGTGAAGAAGCATCTCAAATGTTTTGCATGACTCCTGGAAAGACTGCCTGCCCCCCCCAAGTTTAACCAGGGCAGCTGGAGGGGAGGGCAGGTAAAACAATGAAACAAAATTCCCATTGCATTCAAGGTTGTTTGATAGAGGAGAGGAAGAAATGTAGCTCCCGGGCTGTAACCCCTGACTTGCTGGGCCTTGGGAGCAGAGCTTCCGGGTGTTTTACAATTATATTCAGTACAGCGGGGGCCTTTTCTAAATACTGGACTTCCTTGAGCACCCCCCCCCAGTTAAAGACACTTCTAGGTGCCTAGAGACAAGCGAAACATAGGTATGAGCTCAGGTGTACTCTGTTGTGATGATGGTGGCAAGAAAGTACCGTATTTTTCGCTCTATAAGATGCACCAGACCACAAGATGCACTTAGTTTTTGGAGGAGGAAAACAGGAAAAAAAATATTCTGAATCCCAGAAGCCAGAACAGCAAGAGGGATCACTGCGCAGCGAAAGCAGCGATCCCTCTTGCTGTTCGGGCTTCTGGGATAGCTGCGCAGCCTGCATTCGCTCCATAAGATGCACACACATTTCCCCTTACTTTTTAGGAGGGAAAAAGTGAGTCTTATAGAGCAAAAAATACGGTAACACTTTTTGCCATCATTGCATCTTCAAAGTCGTCCGGCAGAGCTCTTCCAGGTATTTTGGAACCTGCTTCCATTGGACCCATCGGGTGAGATGAAGTCCTGATTCTACCCTCTCCATCCTTGCCAGTACAGGTGTGCCCAAAACACTGACTGGTCCAGGTCTCTTGGATGTTTCAGTTTTGGCAGCCTGAGGGCGTAGACAAGATGCTTGGAGAGATTTGCCCAGCCTCTTGCCTGTGATTCTTGCCCATCATGGCTAGTTATATCCTCCAGGAGATAATAAGGTCTCTTTGAGAGAGGGTTGGTCCTGCCTGCCTTGTAGGACGTGGTAGACTGACATCTCCTTCGGTAAACCTATTTGGAACCAGAGTGTTACAACCACTCCCGTCTAGTTACAAATTTCCCCTAATTCAGCAGCTGGCTTGAGCAAGTCAATCTGGTGCCCTCAAGATAATATTGGACTCCCAACTTCCATCAATCCCAGCCAGCTTGGTCAATGTGGTCAGGGTTGATATGAGCTACACCCATGTGTGACTTTGACACTGAAAACAGCTCTGGTCAGCTTAAGACAGGTTTCCTCAACCTCAGCCCTCCAGATGTTTTGGGACTACAATTCCCATCATCCCTGACCACTGGTCCTGTTAGCTAGGGATCATGGGAGTTGTAGGCCAAAAACATCTGGAGTGCCAAGGTTGAGGAAGCCTGGCCTAAGAGATTACCTCCGTTGGGAGAGAGAGATAGTTGTTGCTTCAGAGTCGTGGTTGGTTCACACCAGGTTGCCGGCACTATTTATCTTGGTGTATCTACCATTTCCCGCAGCTTAAGGGGACACACCCAATTAAGCTTGTCATAACAGAAGTTTCTCATCTCCAATGAAAGGAAACTATTTATTGGTTTTACTTCAGCCAGCTAATTGCATTGTGGGTTGGTGGTCTAGGCAGCACAAGGAGCCTGGCGATGGATTCTGACGCCTGTTTATTTATCAAGTACAGATTTCCTTCTATCTGGCACCGTTTGTTCATGAAAATCAAAACAATAGGACCTTCTATATGGCGATCTGCTTCGCATAGTTGGATGGGGAATTTGGGGCATATTTTCATTTTTAAAAGTTTTACATATAACCATTTTTAAAACGCTCCATCTTAAATCACTGTGCAAGTAAACACAATCTGATGTTTCAAAGGATGTGTATATATACACACACACATATACACACATACATAACTCCTTGGGATCCCTTCATTTGAAAGGAATAATGATGAAACTTCAGGCCTTCAAAGAGCCAGGGTAGGTGTGTATTGAAAGAGGGGTCCCAGAGTTATGTGTGGATTGATCAAAAAGCAGTTCTGTCCCTGGAATGAGGACCTGGTACTCACAAAACAAAACATGTATGTGCTGTCAACTCCAAAATTTATGCTGCTGTCAAACCAGCTGTTAATCAGTCCTTTCACATTTAATGAAAATATCTATGACTAAGATATTCCATCCTTAATACTAAAAAAGACTTTAGTCTCCTGTTAAGAGGAGAAAAGCTACACATTTCTTGAAAGAAGGAGTAATTTTATACTATTACAAAATGTGTGTTAAAAGCATACAAATATTTGAATTATGGTTGATGTTTCCATCATGTACAGCAATCGGTGTGGTGATCAGTATTTAACAATCTGTGTGAACCTGAAATTCAAATTTTGCATAAAAATCTACAGTGATGACAAACATCCATGCTCTAAATGCAAATCAAATCACAAAAGTCTTTATTTAAAATATTACAAGGCTTGGCAAGAGGGAATATTAGTTGGATCATAGACATGTTCCTCTCATTCCCAGAGCCATTCTCTGGTCCTTTAGTAGCAACTCTTTAAGAAAATTGCCATTTATTTGAACAGCTTTGTGAAGAAAATTTTTACTTGGAAATAAAAGTCGGCTCTTATTTCCTCCGAAAAAGTGAAAAACCGCCAATCAGATAATGTAAGAATTGAGATTGCTTCAAAACAAGCAGTTATCAGAATCAAGCCTATGGAAATCAATATGATTCTGCAGCTTTCTGAAAGGAAACCATCCTGATTAAAGATGGAATGGTTAGACTTCTAGCTCTCTTCTAGGCCTAACTAGTATGAGCACAGCAGAGGGCCTTTTCCTTGTGGTCTGTGAAAATGCTTAAAGGTTTTCTGTAGAAATATTCAGTGTGGTGCTTTATTGTCATTGTACTGGCTGATTTCACCACCACTGAAATTTTCTTTCATTAGCTGCCTACTGCGTAATGTAAAAAGGATAATGTGCCATATTTTTCACTCTATAAGACGCACCAGACCACAAGGCGCACCTAGTTTTTGGATGAGGAAAACAAGAAAAAAAAAATATTCTGAATCTCAGAAGCCAGAACAGCAAGAGGGATTGCTGCGCAGTGAAAGCAGCAATCCCTCTTGCTTTTCTGGCTTCTGGGATAGCTGCGCAGCCTGCATTCACTCCATAAGACGCACACACATTTCCCCTTAATTTTTAGGAGGGAAAAAGTGAGTCTTATAGAGCAAAAAATACGGTACTTCATTGGGTCTCGTCCAGGAGTTGAACCCAACAAAATTCAACAGTGCCTTCTCTTGCTCAGGGTTTTCATTCTCTTACTTATTCTGAAATTCCTCCCTCTCCGCTCCTCCTTTTTTTAAACAGCGCAAGACTGAAAAACAGCAGCAAACAGATCTGCGTCGATCCCAAGTTAAGGTGGATTCAAGAGTACCTGGAGAAATATCTGCACAAGTAAGCTGAGAAAGGACTTAAACCTAAACGCACCCTGGGTAAAACAAAACAGAAAAGCAAAACAAAAAAAACGTGCTGATGGCTAGGTCTAACCGAGATGGATCGAGTTTTCATTGAAAACAGGCCTTGCTCTCATTTGGGGCGTTTTAAGAGATTTCGGTATTTGGGGCCAGAGAGATGCTTGCTGATTGGGTCCCAACGAGGCCACGTTTGTTCCGCGTCCCTCAGGCAATTCTGACAATCAACATTAATTCCTTCACTTCGCTCCCCGGTTTGAACGCGTTGATTGACCCAGCCTGTGGTATCCGATCGCTGACGATTGATTGCACATTAGATAAGCACTACTCCTAAACTGATCCATGAGCCATGTGTTGCAGAGAGAGGTGCCATGGTGGGCTTGGGCAGTAGCCCGGGTTGTGGCATTCGGCACCTTTGCAACAGATCTGAACTGCTTGCAGACCAAACCCTACAGGCAAAAGGGAATTAAAGGGGCTCCTTTGGCGTTTGACAAATATTCTAAGTGAGGTAAATCTAGGAGGAATGTTTCAGGCAGCCACTAGGTTCAGGGCAAGCCAAATCTTCTCCCGCTCTCTCCTTTATTGTAACATCACAGCTTTTCATTAAACCATACTCACAAGCTCATAGTGCTCTGCTTGAGGTTTATTTACATTGCTTCTCTTTTCGTCTCCTCTCTTCTCTGGGATTGGGTCCGGATAATGCAGGGATGATTGAGCCACGGAGACACCACAGACCACTATCAACAATTAGAATGCTCTATTTGAATTAGAATGCATACTGCAAATGTGATCTGTCAGTTATGGATCAGGATTATATTCTTGGCCCTTGATAAATTGTTACTGCAGCCTTCAGCCAATCAACTAAGAGTTTGAGATCAGGGCTGCAGTGCTGTCCACCTCAGACAAGCTTTCTCGAACCCATTGCATATTCTCTTATCCAGCTTGCCCCTGGACTAAGCACAAAAGCTTTTACTGAGCTGTCCTGGGATTCCGCCCTCAGCTGCTCCCGTGACCAGTTGATTTCTGATTTAAGAGACACCTGGAAGATTTTCATTTTTACCAGTAATGTTTGGGCCCAGGTTGTACCTGTGGTCAAGACAGGCTCTGGAGAAATTATCTCGTGTGAATGTGGCCTGTTGGAAAGGTTTAGTGCAATCCACCAGGAGCCCTTGCAGAAGCTCAATTTCTAAAGGGCTTGCACAAAAGATGTCCCTGGAGGATGGTGCCCTTTTGAGCTCCTGTTTTGAACACCCGTTTTGCCCATCTGCACAGTACCGAATTTCCTCTACATTCCAAAGAAGCTTATTTCAAAGCACACTTGTTATCTGTCAATCAGTTTATAATCTCTGAATTGCAGCCACGAGCCTATGGGCAGCTTAAAGGCTGCCTTGCCCGTAAAGGAGTGTTAAATGAATATCTACAGTTATATTAATGTGGTTTATCAATAGTTTCTATTTTTCACATGTACTAACATTGTATTGCATATCATACTATATATATAAATATATATATATATTATATACACACACTCTAGCAATAAAAGCGGCTATTTTTTATATTACAAAAGCCCAGTTGTATTTGGAAATTTATTTTTCTGAAATAAAATACTTTTTTAGACGGGCTGTTGTAAGTTGCTTAAATTTCACGTCCGTGTGGGTCTGAATGTGTGCGTGAGAGACCATCCGAAGATCTCTTAGGCAGAGATTGCTTGTTGAATGTGTGGTGGACTAAGGACACGTGGTTACAATGTGAAGTGAAAGCGTCTTGCCAGGAAATAACTTTTGTTGCTCACTAACTGCTTACCTTTTCCTTACTGCTCTCCCATGCGCTACTAGGGATGGAAGGCAGCAATGACAATGTCCAAAACAATAAAAATAAATAAATAAATGCAGAGTCATGCACATCTCTCGGTTGTGTCATGGTTCTCCTCACTAGTACAGTGGAACCTTGGTTCTCAAAGGGCTTAGTTGACGAACAAATCGTCTCCCGAACGCCAAAAACCTGGAAGTAAGTGTTCTGTTTTTTCAACATTTTTCGGAAGCCGAACACCCAACATGGCTTCCGCTTGAGTGCAGGAAGCTCCTGCAGCCAATCGGAAGCCACACCTTGGTTTTCAAACGGTTCTGGGAGTCGAATGGACTTCTGGAATGGATTAAGTTTGAGAACCAAAGTTCCACTGTACTTAAATTTACAACGCAGGACAAAATTAAGTATGGTATGCAAATCAAGGAAATGTTCTGCCGAGGATCTCTTTCCCGTATGGAAATTGTCTTAACTTGCCTGTCTTGGCAGTTTTATTTCGTTGTTGTTGTTGCCATTTAAGACAGTGGCGTGCGGTCTGTGGACGAGGGGGACTAGGCTAGTTCCCTAAATGTTCCCGCCCTCCTGCCACCTTCCCAAACCCCACCCAGCTTTGGGAAGGGGGCAGCAGGGCTCTAGCATCCTATCAGAGGCCTGAAACCTCCTTCCCAAAGCCTGGGAAGCTTCTGCCCTCCTTAGGGAGGGAGACACAATGCTCACTCACGGGATGTGATATCTCGATGTCAGCCCCCCCATCGTCCTCGCAAGCTGGCGCCTCTGGCCCTAACCGTCCCCCTACAAAAAATTTCACTGCACGCCACTGATTTAAGACCCCATCCCTAAGGTGCAGGTTGGGTAACAACATTTTCTGATTTCATTCATGGAAAAATCATCCTGGCAAATTTCACGTAAAACCCAGGGGGGTTGGCTTCTGGTCGGCTGCTGTGCGCAATTTTTATGCTGTTATGTTCCATGCCAATAATGCAATTCATTATACCTTGGAAGTCAAACAGCCCAGTTCTCGGAACATTTTGGCTCCGGAACAATCGAAACCTGGAAGTGACTGTTCTGTTTTTTGAATGTTCTTTCGGAAGCCGAATGTCCGACGGGGCTTCCGTGGTTTCCGATTGGCTGCAGGAGCTTCCTGCAGCCAATCAGAAGCTGTGCTTTGGTTATTGAACGTTTTGGAAGTCGAATGGACTTCCAGAACGGATTCCGTTCGACTTCCAAGGTACGACTGTATAAGGAATCAGGTCCTCACTTAAAACTTACTAACCTGTGGATACCTTTTATGGAAATTAATAATAATAATAATAATAATAATAATAATAATAATAATAATATACCAGCACCACTACTACTACACTATTAATGTACATGCTGCTTTAACCCCCAAACTCAACAATGGTCTTTCGCTCTACTAAGCCTATCTTCTAAATTTCAATAATTAGAGAGATTGTGAAGGTAAGGAAGAGAGCCCCAGGTAACCAGAGATTGCTTTGTTTGGGTTGAAGCCAGATGTTTCACAGAAAAGATGTGGGTTTGAGGGAGTCTTTGAAGCTACATCTGTCATGAGGGACTTTAGTTTCAGGTGCTGTCCCGAAGTGCCTCAGTTTTGCCTGAGTCGATTCGTAAACCAGGTTCTGAGGACCACCACCAAACTTGACGTGACATGGGGGAGATGTGAACAGCCTTCCAGCTTTTCCAGAGGATGGGGAGGGGCAGCCGGGGGGAGAGGGATGCTTAACCCTTTCCCCTATGGAATGCTTTCTCCATCAAAATAATATTCCCTACGTGGTTTTCTCCCTCCTGCCCCTAAATTCATAGACCGTGTGGATGCACTGAAGTAAAAAACAAAACTCCCCCAAACTGTCAAGATACTTCTACCCTCATCAGTTTGACTTGGTCCTGAGAATGCATATTCCTGGGTTCAAAGTAAGGCAGAAAAAAATGAGGAAGGGTTTCACCTAAGAAGGTACCTCTCTTGTTCATCGCTGTTTACAAAGCTGGTTAAATAAGAAGCAACAGCGCAGAGTATCTTCGGAGGAACAGCACTGTTGTCAGCGTGGATTGCACCAGGGAAAAACCCACGTCAGTCTTTTTAGAAAGTGATTAACACCCAAGATTTGCCAGGTTGACCAGATTTTAGAATAGGTGGGTCTCATCTCAGCTGATCCAGAGATAGCTGCCATAAGTCTTCCATCTCGGCTCAGATCGGGCTCAGCCAAGATGGCGGCAAGTCCCGAAAAGGTGGCAGTTTGTGGGAGTGTGGTGGTGACAGGACAAGGCAGGAGGAGGCTAACCCCTTTTTTCAGCTCAGTCACATGACCGAGTAAGGCTGTGAAAGTTATACAGTGGTACTTTGGTAGTAAAATGACTTAGCTCCCGAACAAATCGATACCCGAACGCCGCAAACTCGGAAATGAATGTTCTGGTTTGCGGACGTTTTTTGGAAGCCGAATGTTTGACGTGGCTTCTGATTGGGTGCAGGAAGCTCCTGCAGCCAATCAGAAGCCTCACCTTTGTTTTCAAACTGTTTCAGAAGTTGAAAGGACTCCTGGAATGGATTAAATTCAAGAACCAAGGTACCACTGTACTGGCAAGATGGGTCGTCAAATTATATCTTAGTTTTCCCTCTGCCAGACTCAGGGCAGCTCAGCCAGCTATAGCTTGAACAGCGACAAGGCACACCAAGCATAATTTGCCCAGGTGTAAATTACACCAGCTTCCTAAAGTTTGGCTTGTTCTGCACCCATATAATGAAGAAGAGGCTGCCTAGAAAGGGTTTGTGGTCAGCTTGCTTCAAAGGGATGCTTGTTTTGCTGCTCAGAATGATTTCCCCACCAAAGAAAGACATGCATAAAGAACCAGGTAAGTCACAAAGGCGTACTTACCTAGCCTACTGCACCGATGGAGGCGAGAGGCAGGGATATGACTTCCTCGAGAACCTGCTAACAGTAGCATTTTTTTTCTCATTTGATTTTTTTCTCCAGCTTTTGGGTCCCTTTCTAAGCTCATGCTTCAACCCAAGCCCATGGGCAGCTGCCCCCTTCAGCACACCCCCTCATAGACTTGCACACAACTGTTGACCTGCTCCTGGTGTGGACTGGGACACAAATCCAATTCTGGACTTAGAAGATGCTCAGAGTGGGGGGCGTCTTAAAACCAGACATCTAGAGATGCAGATAAGAGAAAGAGATGGTGCTGTGGCCAGAAACACCCATATATTTCCTGCCTCAACAGTACAACGGGAACGTCGCTAGTTTATGGGATAGAGGTTAAGGAGCATCTCCTTATTCAGTGCATATCCATCTCTGTCCCGAAGTGTCCACTTTTCTTTCTGCCGTGCAGTCCCACTTACAGTGCCGAAATGAATCACACTCTCCAGAACACCCTGGACTGATGCTTCCCTCCTCACAGAAATGCCTTTGGTGGTGTGTTTTGTATGCCTTCTACTCAGTGCTGTTCTTCCAGAAAAAGAGGTGCTAGAACTCACTGTGTTCTCTTATACAGTGGTACCTTGGGTTAAGTACTTAATTCGTTCCGGAGGTCCGTACTTAACCTGAAACTGTTCTTAACCTGAAGCACCACTTTAGCTAATGGGGCCTCCTGTTGCTGCCGTGCCACCGGAGCACGATTTCTGTTCTCATCCTGAAGCAAAGTTCTTAACCTGAAGCACTATTTCTGGGTTAGCGGAGTCTGTAACTTGAAGCGTATGTAACCTGAAGCGTATGTAACCCGAGGTACCACTGTAATGGCAACGGTGCCCACCTGAGAGGTGCCGGAACTGAGTTCCAGTGAGTTCCGGCTGAAAACGGGCCCTGGTTTTACTGTTCATTATGTGACTGTTCATTATGTGACTTCAGATGAGCACAGCTAGCCGTGGAACTGGAGAACAGCAGTCTCCCCATAAAAGGCTTTTTCTTCAAGTTTTGTAAATAGCAGCTGCGTGCCCACGTCCTCGGCAGGCCTCATACGCTGCCGTGTGCGTCCAGTTGCTTCCTTACAGGCCGACCATCTTCCCTCAGACCCTTTCCTTAACAGACTCTCACTCTGTTCTTTATCAACAGGAGATTCAAGATGTAAGAGGCCAGCATTGTAGCTGTCCACAGGATGCCTCACTGTAGAAGCCAGAAAGCAGAGGTCCCGCTATTAGGGAGCGATGAGGGCATCTCTTTTTATCACGCAGCACAAAGCGGCGCTTCATGCACTTCCCAGAGCCTCTTGTTCGCACAGAATGCCTTTGCCTTTTGCCAATACTAGCCGATTGTAGCAGGAACTCTCCGTGAAGTTTGGTTTATCACGTACTAGCACTGACGCCAGCAGCAGATTATAAATGTTGCTTCGTATATGGCGATTCCTTTCTGCTGTGCAGAACCCTGGCACTTACCAGAAGTTTCCATGCAGGTTAACAATCTACTGTGGTTCATTTGTATGGAAAGGAATGAGGGTGTGTGTGTGTGTGTGTGTGTGTGTCCCACTGACATTTGTAGAGAACACTCTTTTTTTCTTGCAGACCTATGGTGGAAGTTGAGTCATCCTGCAGCCACCAGAGTATGCACAAAAAGTGATTGATGCATTCCATGTATGTGCAGGTGAACAATTTCTATTCCTGTGAGCCCAATGAACGAGGGTCTAAAAAGGATGGTTTTGAAAGAATGACCTTACCTAGGAATTTCCTCTTTCAGAAATGTTGAACTAGCACATATAGGACTTTTGGATCTTTCTTCCGCAGGGGAAAATGGCCTGAGTTCGCGAGCTCTGTAATGCGTGAGCCACAAGTTGATTTCACGTGTGGTAACTGCTGTGTTTGTGTCACTTTTGGGGAACCTGCAATTGCAGAAGTTGCCGCAGTTTAAATTTCTGTGTGCTTTTGGCTCACGCGTGCTCAGAATAGCAGGCCACTCCCCCCTGTGAATTAAAGTGGTAAAAAGTGCTCGTTTCCAAAAGGAAAAAGAATGTATTAAATATCAGAGAACATACAGAGGGGAGTTATGTGCACTGTGAGGGGATATCTTTTTGAGGGTGCTTATGCATATAGATTAGAGACTGCTTGGGGTGTGTATGTGCTGATGAATGTGCAATCAGGTGCCAAAATTATCTGGATAATTTGTTGGGATCACAGATTGCTGGTGCGCCTGAAAGTCTGAAATCTCTTGGGTGCATTGGTTTCTGAGCCCAGTCCAACATGGGCTCAGCTGCAGTCTTTGCTTTTAGTGAATCGCTCCAAAGCGTGATTCGCTGTGAGCTGAATTTGCACCAGAGACTTACCTGATATGCCAAAAAGTGTTGGGATTGACCTCGCGTCTCCCTTTCTCATTGAATGTGTGATGCCAAAGAGAAGCTTTGGCTAGTCCCAGAGTCTGTTAGCTATCCTGTTCGTCCATCACTTGGAGTAATGTACCAAAGGTGAAGCCACACAAAAGATGTTGCTTGTGAAACTGGGGCATAGATGGGTGTTAGAAGCTCTCTTGCACATGGGAATCTGTACGGATGAGGGGGTTCGGCTGGCATTTATGCACTGCCAAAGGGAGAGATGATGAGCACAAAAGTTTCCAGCTAAGCCCCTGCAAGCGTACAAGGTTCCCGATCCTCCAACCTGTTCTTTTATCTGCCTGTGACTTTTCTCCTGACAGATTGGTTTAAAGAATCTTGCTTAGCACATTCACGTAGTTGCGTTGATCTGAGCACGGCCCAGTTTAAGACAGAGGTTGAAAGCTGAATTTTACTGTGTCAAATCCCTCATTTGACACTCGAGCCCATCTATCAACACAGAGCGCAGTTGTTCAGCTGACTCTGCCAGGGCGCAGAGACTTCAGGGATGCCCCTGAAATTCCCTCCATGTGGCAGAACAGTGCGCGAATGGGCTCCTCCTGTTATAGTGACTTATGGAGGCCCTAGCTCACATGCCTGTCCTGTAAGTGAGAGAAGGAGTAAAATGACAAGCTTTCCCACACTGAAGCGAATGATGGATGAAAATGAAATTCAGAGGGAAAGAAAACAAAAACACTACATGGGGAAATGGAAAGTAGCATTGAAACCATTAGGTTCCCATAAATGTGGGGAGGAAATCACAGGAGAATTTTTTACACTGGGCTTTAGCTAGAAGTAGATGGCAGCAATGCATGGTATTTAAGGAACTGCAAAATGACAAAATATGTTTCTGTAAAATGTGCCTTTTTTAAAAAAAAGATGAATGAATGTTTAAAGCATAAGAAAGTGATGGATAACGAGTCCAGGTAGAGCCTATGTCAGTTATTAGCTGCACTAATTTGCCTTTCTTGCTGTTGCTGATAATGCATTTATCAGGGGAGAAATGAATTCAAAAGACACCTCAGAATCTGCAGGAATGGACCCAGGAGTCTCAACCAGGGATGGTGAACCTTTGCCCCTCCACGTGTTGCTGGACTACAAATCCCATGATCCTGATTGTTGGCAGTGTTGGCCGGGACGGATGGAAGTTGCTCTCCAGCAACACCTTGGAGGGCCAAAGATTCATCATACCTGGTCTAGGTGCCCCCCATTAATATATTTGGAAGCAGAACACTGAAAGAGAGAGACGTACTTTGACTCAAGGAACCCATCTTTGGCCATTAGCGTTTGTCAAAACCAGTATTTCTGCTCCTTGGGGAAGCTGTTGAATGACAGGGAAAAGTCTGTAGTCATTGAGTAAAGCGAAAGGCCAGCTCCCTGTAGGTTTTGTTATTAAGAACCCTGAAATGTTGGACTGAGAGAAACGGGACATTTTATCTTTTTACTCCAAGTTGCACCCTCTGGAGGTGTTTCTGGACTCTCCAAGTGTCCCTATTTTCCAGGGACAGTCCCCATTTTACAGAAGCTGTCCCAGTTTCTGATTTAATCCAGAATGTCCTGGTTTTCCTTAGAATGCCCCTATTTTCATCAGAGAAATGTAAGAGGGGAAGTCTCTGTTTTCACTGGAGAAAAGTTGGGGGTTATGTGCTTCTCCACACGGTTCGAAACAAATAGTTACCCCACTTTTTATCCCTTGGGGTGTGTGGAAAGCCTCAGGAGGGCATTTGGAGCTGATAACCTGTGAGTCAGAGAAGCAAATGTACCTACTCTCTTCATTACGGCTTCTCTCCTCCCAAGATCCTCTGGAATGGTGACATGTAGAAATACTACCATGGAGAACTTTAAACCCCAGGCGATGTAACGGCAGCAGAACAAAACAGTTCCCCTTGACCAGCAGCATCTATTTAGGGCCTGCCAATATGGCTTAAGAAACACTACGAAGGCACTTCCATCACATGGAATCCAATTGTCGCTATGCCTCTTAAGGTGGTATGTAGAGAAATGTCTACTACTTACAGCTACTTTTTCCACCCAGAGCAGCTGCAATGCGGCTGGACTGGAAGCAGCTGCTTGTGGAAGCGCCTTAATGATATTTATTGGTTTTTCAGAGTGGTTCGGATGCAATTTATACTGACTTCCCCGGGTGTGTGGTATTTGCACACAATTGCCCACAAATCTTCCCAAATAATGTGAAAAAGACTCTTATCTTCCAAAAGGCAGCTTTATAACAATATTTCATGCAGTGCTTTTTTTTTAATAATAATATTTTTTTTGAGAACTGCTATATGTCTTTGCAAATTATGTTAGCACATGTAATTTCCATAATAATAATAAAAAATGTATTCCAAATTCCTGCTCTTTTCCCAGTAAGTAGTGTATGACTCTTTTTCCTTTGGTGCAAAAAAAAAAAAAATACGGTGTGGAAGAGTAGCTCCTTTCCCTTTCTTCCCTCACTGTGGTTCTCAAGCCTGTATGACTGGGTATGTTCCATGGGAAGCTGTTGGGATGGAAGAGACTATTTCCAGAAGGCCTGTAAGAGCAGAACAGTCCATCATGAAGCAAAGATGCCTTTTCTGAGGTGAACGAACCATTCAGCTTTCGTTAAACAATTCATTACTTCTTGTTACTGCTTCTAGGCGCAGTTTTAAGGGACCTGGTTTCCCTCAGCCATGCAGAGGATGTGAAACTTGGACCTGGTCCCTCTCATCCCAGCTCTTTGCCCCTCCAGACCTGAGCAAAAGGCTGCCATATTACACTAACTCAAGCTCCGGTATCTTGAGACTTGGCTTCTGTCTCCACCAAAAAAATCTAGGCAAGCAAACCCAAGCTGAAGCTAACTTGGGTCCATTAGGTAGGGAGCTTGGTTTGTCCGTTCCAAGGGTAGTCAATGTGGTGCCTTTCAGAAGTTGTTGGACTACAACTCCTATCATCCCTGACCCTCGGTTATGCTGGTTGGTGCTGATGGGAGTTGTAATCCAATGATATCTGGAGGACAACAAGTCTTTGCCAAACCTGTTTACTATCAAGGTCCAGCAGGCAGAGGCCATTGCGTGGCAATTCCCGCCCCATCCCAAAGATGAAGTAAATAAAGACACCGGACGCCGAATTTAAGGTTAATGGGCGAAAATGGCCACAACTTTATTGATTACAGGAAAGAGCGGTATTGGCTTTAGGCATTGGCCCTACCAGACTATCCGGTCTAACCGGGAAGGGTTAAGCACTAACCGGAGGAGCCCCCGAGATGCACATCCCTGGGGCGCTCCCCAGGGGGTTACCGCTCGGGGGCGCGCTTTAGGCCCTAGCCTCCGTAGGTTTCAGACGAGGCGACGCCCCCCGGAGTCCTTTAACGAACTACCCTTCAAGCTTTGGGGGAGGTAATGGCGTTCCTCCCCCCCAACCTCATTTCCATAACAATACCCCTGCCAATGCCTAACCGTCAAAACCAGGAGTTGTGACGTTTTGCTACGAGGTAGGTGAAAAAAACCAAGTGGCTTCCAAATACAGCCAATTAGCCAAATGGAAAAACTCCTACCCGGCCCCATGCGGCGACCAGCCGAAGCCCATAGCAAAGTCCAAATGCAAACCTAGAGGGCGGGTGGGTGGGAAACCGCTACTGCTGTGGGAACGAAAAGGGGCGAGCCAGGGCTGCCCTGACCTTAAGTGAACCCCGGGAGGCCCGCCCCCAGCGCCAGCTGATTGGCTGTCGCTGTGGGCGGTGAATATTAATGAGCTGGGGAATCCCTGCTTCTCGCGGGGCTGACGCCAGCCCCGCGAGATTGCTGATGGGGGCGTGAGCCCGCAACTCCACCCCCTCTTTAGGTCGGGGGTGGCTTTCTAAGTAACACCAGAGCATCCCTCTCCTTTGGACCTGGAATTAGTTGCAAAAACTATGCACCGGATGTGCCGCAATTTGGATTGTAGTGGAAAGAAGCACCACTCTGTTGGGGTGGGGGAACCATCTTCCAGAGCAGCTCTCCGTATCAAAACATGCACCGTGTTTTGAGAGGGAATGTTCTATTCTGGGAGTGGGAAATGTAACCGGGCACAACACATTAGGTTGCAGCACTTTTCTGTCTGTTGTTAGCCTCCGAGATGGTACAGTGAATTACAGGTACCACCTTTTCTCCTGAGCAGTGCTTTTTTTCCCTTAAAAAAATGTTTAGGGGTACTCTCATTTTGACTCAAGAAAATCACCATTTTATAGTTCAAATCGGTAAAAAAAAATACAGAAGATGGACAAAAGTACAAAGATTCATAAAATGTTTAGGGTTATGCGTACCCCTGCGTCCCCCCCCCCCAAAAAAGCACTGCTCTTGAGACAGGCTCTGCACCTTTAACAAATGCAGAAACTCAGTAGGTCCAACTAACCCACTTTGCTACATCTGACATTCAGGACTTTTCCCTCGTGATTAAAAAAGCTATTATGTAGCCATGCAGTGAAAACCATCACATCCTCCCCCCAAATACCGTATTTTTTGCTCTATAAGACTCACTTTTTCCCTCCTAAAAAGTAAGGGGAAATGTGTGTGCGTCTTATGGAGCGAATGCAGGCTGCGCAGCTATCCCAGAAGCCAGAATAGCAAGAGGGATTGCTGCTTTCACTGCACAGCGATCCCTCTTGCTGTTCTGGCTTCTGAGATTCAGAATATTTTTTTTTCTTGTTTTCCTCCTCCAAAAACTTGTGGTCTGGTGCATCTTATAGAGCGAAAAATACGGCAATTTTTATTGGTTTTCCTGTAAATACAAGAACAACATATAACTACCGTAGCTTCTTCAGTGCACAAGTAATATGTTTATTTATGCATTATCAATTCAAGCATTCTTTCCACAGAGATTCTTGTGTTGTGCGTGGAATAAAAGTATCTTCTGTCACATTTATAAAGTAAAGAAAGGAAGCTAAATCTCACCAAAAGTGTCTATCCCTGAAGAGCCTTTACTTACCGTTCTGTGGCGTGTAAGGGGTTCCGACAGAGCCACATTCCAAATATTATTTAACTGGATTTCAATGGGGAGTGAACACTGTCATGTCTGAAGGGGGCTTGTGCAGATGAACACAAAAGAACATGGACAAAAGGCACACATTGCAGACCCTCCAAGTGTCCCTATTTTCCAGGGACAGTCCTGGTTTCTGATTTCATCCTGGAATGTCCCGCTTTTCCTAAGGATATCCCTATTTTTATCGGAGAAATGTTGGAAGGGATGTCTCTGCTTTCATCAGAGAAATGTATGGAATTGGATGACCCCATTTCCATTGGAGAAAAGTTGGAGGGCATGAGACAAGGTTGTGCGAAGTTGGTGTCATGAAATTCTACTCACTATTGACCCAAAACAGAATCCAGCGTATAGTTAGCAGAGTAACAACTTAAACACGTGGCAGGATTTCCCCAAAAATAGACAGGAGGCAATTAATATCTCATCCAGCAGAGCTTTACTGGTACTGAAGGCAAATGAGCATAATGGTCACATTCAGGATTGGCACTGTCCATAAGGAATCCAGTTACAGCGGACTTAAACTTACAATAACTTATAATAAGTCTAAAACCTTAAAGGTAAAGGTACCCCAACCGTTAGGTCCAGTTGCAGACGACTCTGGGGTTGCGTGCTCATCTCACTCTATAGGCAGAGGGAGCTGGCGTTTGTCCGCAGATGGCTTCCGGGTCATGTGGCCAGCATGACTACGCCACTTCTGAAGAACTAGAGCAGCGCACGGAAACTCCGTTTACCTTCCCGCCGGAGCGGTACCTATTTATCTACTTGCACTTGGACGTGCTTTCGATCTGCTAAAGGTAAAGGGACCCCTGACCATTAGGTCCAGCCATGGCCAACTCTGGGGTTGCTGCGCTCATCTTGCTTTATTGGCCGAGGGAGCCAGCGTACAGCTTCCGGGTAATGGGCCAGCATGACTAAGCTGCTTCTGGAGAACCAGAGCAGCGCACGGAAACGCCGTTTGCCTTCCCACCGGAGTGGTACCTATTTATCTACTTGCACTTTGATGTGCTTTCGAACTGCTAGGTGGGCAGGAGCAGGGACTGGGCAGTGGGAGCTCAACCCGTCATGGGGATTCAAACCGCCGACCTTCTGAATGGCAAGTCCTAGGCTCTGTAGTTTAACCCACAGCGCCACCCGTGTCCTTTGAACTGCTAGGTGGTCTAAAACCTTAACACCAAGCAAAACACCACACTAGAAGGAAAAGAGATACAAAGAGAAAGTGTGAAACTCAGGCTCCTTCTGGCTTCTTCTTGTAGTCAGCATGACCTTGACAGAAGAGATAACAGAACCAGTTTAAGCCAGTTGTACTCAGCTTCTCTGAAGGAATAACCCAAACATCACAAACCTTCTGCTTGCTTCTTTTGCACACAGAAGCTTCCAGAACCCTCTTGAATTAATTAGAATAGGAAAGCTCTCTACACATCAGAGCAGTACTTTCTGCACTAAGAAATGCAGACTGACCGTGGGGTGGAGAGACCTTTCTCAGCTTCCCAATATAAATGTAAACAGAGAATAATGTTGATTTGCAGTGGGATAGAAACCAAGATAAGCTTAGTCCATTGCTTCTCAGCCTTTTGGGCTAAGGTCTCCCTTCCTCAACCTTCTCTGCTTTTCTGCCTTCCCAGAGAACCAAACATCTGTTCCATAAGCGAGCCCTTTCCATGCATGTGGCATGCTTTTTCAGGAACAAATCTGCTGGGAACTAATCCAATAGACTTGGCCAGCCTGCCAGGGCCTAATTGTGTTGCTGCAGTGAAACTTGCATAGCTCCACAAATCAGCATCTGTGCAAGCCCAGCTCACCTGCCAACACCTGCAGTTAACGCAGCAGATGCACATAGCAAAACAGCTAAGACCACCTAGACATAACTGGTCACCTCTTAGTCTTCATGGAGGTGAAGAGGAGCTCTTGAAGTTCCAGCGTGACAGCTTTGCAAAACACAATGCAGATAAAATCACTTCCCATACATTCTAGTTCAGGATGATTTCTGGAGCCAGTTAATGTGCCTGAGGGGCCTGCTTGTTCTGTTACGGATACTTTCTTTGTTAAAAAATAAACTTTATTAAGGATTATAGAGAAAAATACAAAACTTGATATCTTTTTCCGTTTTTTAACCAAGCAAAGACTTTTATATAGATACAATAGAAACACAAAAAAGGGGAGAGGAAAGAAAGAAAGAAAGAAAGAAAGAAAGAAAGAAAGAAAGAAAGAATAATAATACAGTGGTACCTCGGTTTTTGAACTTAATCCATTCCGGAAGACACCGTATTTTTCGCTCTATAGGACGCACTTTTCCCCCTCCAAAAATTAAGGGGAAATGTGTGTGCGTCCTATGGAGCGAATGCAGGCTCCTTGGCTTCAGCGATAGCAACGTGAAGCCTCCAAAGCGCAGAGGGAGTGCTCCCTCCGCGCTCCGGAGGCTTCGCGTTGCTTTTGTTGAAGCCTGGAGTGCACCGACCCTTCTCCCTCTCCAGGCTTCAGGGATAGCCGCCTGAAGCCTTCAGAGCGCAGCGCAAGTTCCCGCTGCGCTCCGTAGGCTTCAGGTTCCTTTCGCTGAAGCCAGGAGAACAAGACTCTCCTGGCTTCAGCAGAGAGGGAGAGCTGCGCAGCGCCCCTTCAGCCAAGTGGGGGGAGAAATAGAAGGCGCTCCATTTCTCCTGCCACTTCGCTGAAGGGGCACTGAGCAGAGAGGGGGAGAATTTTTTTCTTGTTCTCCCCCTCTAAAACTAGGTGCGTCCTATGGTCCGGTGCGTCCTATAGAGCAAAAAATACAGTACTTCTGGGTTTTCAGCATTTGGGAGCTGAAACGTTCCAAAACTGAGGCGTTCAGGAACCGAGGTTTGACTGTAATGAAAACAATAGAAAAGAGATTAAAAGAGAAAGATAGAAATGTAAGATTCAGAAAGTAAAGAACTTCTGATTCTTCATCTGTCTGCTATATAAAAACAACACAGTATTCACGTCGTCCAATTCCATAAAACCCCACAAAACCACTTTATATAGACAAACATTATCTTCAATCCGCAAATCCAAATGTCATTATTTCATTTTCTTTCTCGTGCCAAAAGTCTATGAGAGGTTTCCAATCTTTAACAAATGACTTTTCTCTGATTACACATGTCAGTTCTCTGATTACACAAGTCTGTTAGTTTTAATAGTCATTTAATAGTCATTCTTCAATTGCTGGTGATGGTGATGTGTCCTTCCATCTTTGTGCATCTTTATTGGATACTTCCCAGCTCCTTCCGTCTGTAAATGTGGGCGAGATACTTGCATGGCTGATTGCTTTGTGTTCCTGACTCTTGCCCATCCTCTCTGATGAAAGCAGCCATGGGTGGAATGGTCACATGAGACTGGACACTTCCTTGCAGGAGGATGAGAGACCAACTGTTTTTAAGGCCATTAATGAAATGCCTTGTTTGAGAAGTTTGTGTCCAGTGCAGCTGTTGACCAGCTCCATCTGGTACCCCAGCCAAGACCCTACCTGCTTGTTCACTGTTTCGCCAGAGTGGTGCATGCTCTAGTTATCTCCTGCTTGGACTACTGCAATGCAATTTACGTGGGGCTGCCTTTGAATGTGACTCAGAAACCACGACTAATCCAGAATGCGGCAGCTAGACTGGTGACTGCAAGTGGTCACCGAGACCATATAACACCGGTCCTGAAAGACCTACATTGGCTCCCAGTATGTTTCCGAGCACAATTCAAAGTGTTGGTGCTGATCTTTAAAGCCCTAAATGGCCTCAGCCCAGTAGTTGTACCTTGGAAGTCAAATAGCCTTGTTCTCAAATGTTTTGGCTTCCGAACGATCGAAACCTGGAAGTGACTGTTCCAGTTTTCGAATGTTATTTTGCAAGCCGAATGTCCGATGGGGCTTCTGCGGCTTCTGATTGGCTGCAGGAGCTTCCTGCAGCCAATCGGAAGGCATGCTTTGTAAGTCAAACAGACTTCCGGAACAGATTCCGTTCGACTTCCAAGGTATGACTGTATATCTGAAGGAGTATACCCCCATCGTTCAGCCCAGACACTGAGATCCAGCTCCGAGGGCCTTCAGGTGGTTCCCTCACTGAGAGCCGTGACGTTATAGGGAACTAGGCAGAGGGCCTTCTCAGTAGTGGCGCCCTCCCTGTGGAACACCCTCCTGTCAGATGTCAAGAAAATAAACAGCTACAGTACCTGACTTTTAGAAGACATCCGAAGGCCACCCTGTATAGGGAAGCTTTTAATAATTGATGTTTTCCTGTGTTATATTTATATTTAATTCTGCTAAATAATCAGGCATCAATATAACTAATAGCACACATAATAAAAGATAAAGGTAAAGGGACTCCTGACCATTAGGTCCAGTCATGGCCGACTCTGGGGTTGCGGCGCTTATCTCGCTTTATTGGCCGAGGGAGCCAGCGTACAGCTTCCGGGTCATGTGGCCACCATGACTAAGCTGCTTCTGGTGAACCAGAGCAGCGCACGGAAACGCCATTTACCTTCCTGTCGGAGTGGCACCTATTTATCTACTTGCACTTTGACGTGCATTCGAACTGCTAGGTTGGGAGGAGCAGGGACCGAGCAACGGGAGCTCACCCCGTCGTGGGGATTTGAACCGCCAACCTTCTGATCGGCAAGTCCTAGGCTCTGTGGTTTAACACACAGTGCCACCCACGTCCCTTAATAAAAGATAAGTCTCATATAATAAACAAGAACCCTGATAGCTCAGTTGGTAGAGTATGAGACTCTTAATTTCAGGGTTGTGGGTTTGAGCCCCACACTGAGCAAAAGATTCCTGCATTGCAGATGATTGTACTAGAGGCAGTGTGGTGTAGTGGTTAAGAGTGATAGACTCGTAATCTGGTGAACTGGGTTTGCGTCTCTACTCCTCCACATGCAGCCGCTGGGTGACCTTGGGCTAGTCACACTTCTTTGAAGTCTCTCAGCCTCACTCACCTCACAGAGTGTTTGTTGTGGGGGAGGAAGGGAAAGGAGAATGTTAGCCGCTTTGAGACTCCTTAAGGGGAGTGAAAGGCGGGATGTCAAGTCCAAACTCCTCCTCCTCCTCCTCCTCCTCCTCTTCTTCTACTAGATGACCCTTGTGGTCCCTTACAACTCTATAATTCCATGATTCCATGAAGAAGCCAGTTACAAAGGTAAAGTGTTCTGAATTTCAAAGTCTACTATTCTATGATATATGTGGAAAAAACAAACCAGTCGAAATGTAAGAAGAGCCTTTCTGAATCAGAGCAAAGGGCTATCTAATTCAGTATCCTGTTCTCACAGCCACCCACTAGGTGCCCCTCGGAAACTCACAGGCAGATCGTGAGCAGAATACCACCCTTTTCCACTCGCGTTCCCCATCCACTGGCATTCATAGACATACTGCCTCCAATCCTGGAAGTACAAGATAGCCATTATAGCTGTCATTAGAAATAAGGGAATGAAAATAATGGTACGCCACAACAGCAGCAAGAATACTCATCGCAAAGTATTGGAAGACACAAGAGCTACCCACCCGGGAAGAATGGCAGATGAAGGTGATGGAGTACATGGAACTGGCGGAAATGACTGGCAGAATCCGAGACCTGGGAGAAGAGTCGGTAGAAGAAGATTGGAAGAAATTTAAAGACTATTTACAGAAATATTGTAAAATTAAGGAATGTTAGAAGGATGTTGGAATGAAGTTATGTGGTTTCAGTAGTAATGTTATAAAGGAGTATTTAAAGATGGATTATTAACAGGTGAGAATGTAAAGTTATAATATATTAAGATAAATTAGTAAGATAAAAGTAAAAATGGAAAGGATTTGCTGAAATAACCGATTGAACTAGAATACGAAAAAGGGAGGTGTGAGGAGGTCAGGGAAACAAGTAAATGAAAGACAAGATATGGAAAAGTTGGTTTGTTTTTAAGTGTTTTTATTTTATTGTATTTTGTATTTTTGTTTTTTTGTTTTTCTTTTTTTTCCTGATTTTTGTAACTTTTTTGAAACTTTAATAAATATTATTTTTTAAAAAAAGAAAATAATGAGTAAGTAATAAAAGATATAAAAACCCGAGTCACTGCAAATTTACCCCATTAATTAAAACTACAGGAGCAATTGTGTCTAGCACTCACTGGCAGAACCTCTGCGGGGAGGATGACAATTCAACCAAAGCTAAATTTCTAATTTTGATTCCTTCCCACTGGAAACTCAGTAAATCATTAAGTGACAGCAAACATGTGCTGGTATGGCAGTGGGAGAGTCTTTAGCCAGTGCTGTAAACACCACACAGCTGGGATGCTTGACCTTTCTCAGCAACCAAGCGCAATTCATTACGAAGCCACATCGTTTGAAGAAGGGTCCTCTTTTCCCAAGTCTTGCTTTGCCTTCATGGCAGGTTGGTTGAGTAAGTAATGTATAGTGAGCTCTTCTGCCAAACCGAGCAAAGCAGAAAATACCATATTTTTCACTCCATAGGACGCACCCGACCATAGGATGCACCTAGTTTTAGAGGGGGAGAACAAGAAAAAATAATTCTCTCCCTCTCTGCGCAGCGCACCTTCAGCGAAGCGGCAAGAGAAATGGAGCTCTTCCATTTCTCCTCCCGCTTCGCTGAAGGGGCGCTGCGCAGAGAGGGAAAGCTGCACAGTTCCTCTCCAGCGAAGCGAAGCCAGGAGAGCGAGAGGGATCGGTGTGCACTGAACCTTCTTGCTCTCTTGGTTTCAGGCGGCTATCCCTGAAGCCAGGAGAGTGAGAGGGGTCAGTGCGCACCGACCCGTCTCGCTCTCCAGGCTTCAGCGAAAGCAACGCAAAGCCTCCGGAGCGCAGCAGGAGCTCCCGCTGTGCTCTGGAGGCTTCGGGCAGCTATTCCTGAAGCCAGGAGAGTCTCGGAGTCTCCATGTTGCTCTCGCTGAAGCCAGGAGAACGAGACTCTCTTGGCTTCAACGAAAGCAACACGAAGCCTCTGGAGCGCAGACCGACCCCTCTCGCTCTCCAGGCTTCAGCGAAAGCAATGCGAAGCCAAGGAGCGCAGAGGGAGCACTCCTTCTGCGTTTCGGAGGCTTCGTGTTGCTTTTGCTTAAGCCATGGAGCCTGCATTTGCTCCACAAGACGCACACACATTTCCCCTTAATTTTTGGAGGGGAAAAAGTGTGTCTTATAGAGCGAAAAATACGGTATCTATCACGAAGCAAAACCACGCGTTAAAAACGCAACCAAATGTAAACTGAAGAGAAGTGGTTTGTAATGTAGTATCCAATTCAGCATGCGTAAAACTTTAAATAGAAACCTGTTGGAAGAAAAGGAAAAAAACAAAACCCAGTTTAGAGCGAAAAGAACCCAGAGAGGCCGGCTGATCTTTGCTAGCAAAGATGTACATAATGAAAAATAACAACTGTTGGAAATGCACTGTAAAAGAGGGAAATTTTCTCCATATGTGGTGGTTGTGTCACAAGGTGAAGACTTTTGGGGATAGTGTATATAAGGAGTTAAAAAAGATATTTAGGTACACCTTTTATAAAAAACCGGAGGCATTTTTGTTAGGAATGGTTGGAGAGGATATTAAAAAGGAAGATCAGAAATTCTTCCTGTATGCCACAACAGCAGGAAGACTACTCCTCGCAAAGAGATGGAAACAACAGGATATTCCGACAACTGAAGAATGGCAACAGAAAGTATTGGAATATGCAGAAATAGCAAGGTTAACTGGAAGAATCCGACAGCAGGACAGTGAGAAATTCCAAAAAGAATGGTCCAAATTTATGGTATACTTAGAGAAAACTGTACATAAATAAAGACACTCACAGGACTGAAATAAAACTCATAATGTTTATTGTAAACATTGGTTAGACCACAACATGTAATGCTGTAATACAATAAGGAATGTATGTCTAAAGTATAATACAAAAATTTATTAAGGAATTATAGACATTTATAGAATGTATATATAGTAATCATGCTTAAGTAAGAGCAATGCAGAGAAGCCAGGAGAGGGGTGGAGGGAAGTTAATTCGGATAAGATATAGATTCAAAGGAGAATAATATTGTTAAGCTGTATTGTGTTTAAGATATTTGGAAAAAATTAATAAACATTATTGGGGGAACAAAAAGAAGCTGGCTGATCTGATCTCCCCTAGGAGAATATTTCCAAGCCATGGAGCTGCCACCGAGAAGGCCCTGGATTTGCCTAATGACCTAGGATGATGAAATGGATATGGAGATGTCCACAGCTGACCATAAGGAAACAGGTTAGCTCAGTTGGTTTAGAGCGTGGTTCTGATAACACCAAAGTAGTGGGTTCAATTCCCGTATGGGTCAGGTGCATATTCTTGCATTGCAGGGGTTGGACTAGATGACCCTGGTGGGTCCCTTCCAACTCAGCAGTTCTATGGCTCTATGAAAACAGGTGGTCAATGAAATAGATATGGAATTGGAATTATTTTCACGGGCAGCCGACAAAAGCCTGGCTGCCACATTTTGGACCCACTACTGTTCCTGACTTGTTTTTGAAGGCAGACCCACATGAATAACTGTGGCCGACTACAAGCTGGTAAAAGAATCTTCTGGCCATTGCCTCCACTTGAGTACAGTGGTACCTTGGTTTAAGAACAGCTTAATTTATGAACAACTTGGATTAAGAACGCTGCAAACCCGGAAGTAGGTGTTTTGGTTTGTGAAATTTGCCTTGGAAGAAGAACATGTTCCGTTTCCTGTTGAGTGTGTTCCATTTGTAAATTGAGTCCCCCGCTGCTATGGGAAAGCACGCCTTGGTTTAAGAATGGACTTCTGGAACAGATTAAGTTTGTAAACCAAGGTACTACTGTACTCAAAGAAAGTGATGTGCCGAAGAGCATCGCTAAAGCACATACGTTCCCCTTTAAGCTAAACCCTGTCTCGCAGATCACAAGGATTCCCAAACAACAGTACACCAATCTTGTTAAAAATCATTTTTATTTAAACCTCAACATATCTCTAAGTCCGTGTTTCTTACCATAAGTAAAAGGGTCTTAGGAAGTATACCTTCTGGTAATCTGTCAGTCCTCAGAAGCTGTCTTCTCTCTTTTTTTTAAATAAATATTTATTAAAAAAATTTTGGATACAAATGCACAAATAATAAACAACCTTACTTATATCATAACGTGGTTTCATCACCAGAAGCTGTCTTCTCTTCTTCATGTGAGATGACTCCATTGTCACCTCCCACCATTATAATATTGCCATCATATTTTTCCCCAAACGATACCTCTTCCAGTCCTGCCATTCTTCTTCAGAAGGTAGCACCTCTGGGAAGAAAGAAGTACCTTTTAGCATTTTGTTGACCACAATGCTGGGTGTTTGCCGAGGAAAATGTGTACATGGGCAGCGCCAAATCCACAATCCCATCCCATCTGGAAGCTCCCAAAATATGTGCCATGGTCCTGATGTTCTGAGGCCTGAGCCAGTTTGTGAGGAATGTGGACGATTCTTGAGATTCTCTCACAGATCTGATGGTCTCATATTAATTGTGTGTGTTGGCTTCAAATCAGCCCGGGCTGGAAAGGATTTATTTGTACTGATTTAGAACTGATTGAATCTAGAATTACAAACTTGCAAAATCCAGGAAAAAAAAATATCTACTGAAACCTGAGCCTCCACAAGCTGTTGATGGCACCTGCCTACAGTTCTTAGTTTACATTTGGCCTGAGGGGACAAAGACCCCTTTGGATGTTAAGGGGGAGGGGGACATACCAGGCTTCTTATGTGGGAAGATAAAGACAGAAACCTCTCATTCTAGCCCCAACTTTGATCCCCTTTCCTAACAAGGAAGCACTTCTCTACAGGAATCCCCTGTGCCCCCTGAAAATATCCAGTATCTTCATTTACCAGCAGGAAAGAAAGCTGCCAAACAGCCCCAGGAACCCAAACAAAGTTCTGCATAGAAAGGCACTTACTTCTAGTTATTTATGCCTCACATTCAACTCCAGGTTGAATGATTGAATCTTTATTTGCATCAGCCATTGGCCATAGCAATAAAACAACAATACGATATGCAAAGAACAGAAATAAAAAGTCAATTATATAAAATACATTTTAGGGGTTTGACTCCATAGTCAAATAGTGGATTGTTTTCTGATTGCCCCAGCTAAAAACCTTGCAACCTTTGCTGTCACCCGCTCATCTTGATCTGCCAAGAGAAAGGCCACTGTGGAAGTGGCTGGGCGACCCAGAATGGACAATAAAAGAAGGGCGATAATCTCATTCCTCAAGTCTTTATAAAGAGTGCAAGCCAGAAGGACATGCGCCACCAATTCAGTGCTGCCATCTCCACAGGGACATAAGCGTTCTTCGTGTGGAATCTGTTGGAGTCGTCCCTCAAATACAGCCGAGAGCAATACATTCAGTCTTGCGAGAGCAAAAGCGCACCTATATTTTAGAATTGCTAGGTTATGCAGATAGGGTGCCAGAGAGTCGAAATGGGAAGGTGGAAAAATAGATTGCTTCTCCAGGTTGTGGGAGCCTGCCGTTTAACAAGAAACAAACAAACAAACAAACATTTGGAGATGCGCCATCTTGGTTGGCTCACAGCCATATTTCTGAGATGCTTCACCAATGAACACCGCAGTGCAGTTTGTGGTGTTTTGCTAGCGCAAGGGTCCTATCCTGTCCACCTCTTGCCTTGCACAGCATACCATGCGGGCAATCTGCTAGAATAATATGTAACCCGCGAGATGAATCTCTTTGAGAAACATCTGTTCCCGCATTGCGCTCTGCACACCATTTGCACTGCTTCAGCTTTGCTTTTTCCGCCATCCTGCCTACAGACTGATGCTCCCCCTGGGAACAGCCTCACCTTGGAAATGTATGACAGGTGAAAAGGACAAAGAAGGAGATGAAGAGTTCTGACTGCCGCTGAGATTGTGAGCACACCCTGAGGATTTAAAGGGGGGTAGGAATTTCTGGCTGTGTACACATTCCCATCTGCTCTGCTCTGCTCTGCTTTCGGAAGCTGTGTGCACACAATATTAGCCACATCTATCCCGTTGTTTCTTAGGAAGTACAGCATTTGGGTGAATTCCCCTACCACCATCACCAAAACCAGCTTTAGACAGCATCTTAAAAAGTAGAGACATCACCTTGCCAACAAAGGTCAGTATAGTTAAAGCTATGGTTTCCCCAGTAGAGATGTATGGAAGTGAGAGCTGGACCATAAAGAAGGCTGATCGCCGAAGAATTGATGCTTTTGAATTATGGTGTTGGAGGAAATTCTTGAGAGTCCCATGGATTGCAAGAAGATCAAACCTATTCATGCTTAAGGAAATCAGCCCTGAGTGCTCACTGGAAGGACAGATCCTAAAGCTGAGGCTCCAATACTTTGGCCAGCTCATGAGAAGAGAAGACTCCCTGGAGAAGACCCTGATGTTGGGAAAGATGGAGGGCACAAGGAGAAGGGGACGACAGAGGACGAGATGGTTGGACAGTGTTCTCGAAGCTAGTTTGACTAAACTGTGGGAGGCAGTGGAAGACAGGAGTGCCTGGCGTGCTCTGGTCCATGGGGTCACGAAGAGCCGGACACGACTAAACGACTAAACAACAACAACAATAACTTTTATTAAATTTTCTGTTTTACATCTTAGAATATTCTTTTAAGCAACCTTAAAATATCAACGACTTCCCTTCTTCTCTTTCCATGGTTCATTTTGCACAACATAGCATATTTTATATAAACTAAACCATTCATTATTCCATTATTACATCCATCAAAACTTATTTACACCATTGTATTTATCTTAATGCTGTCAATGTTTTCTAATATACACAGCCCCCCCATATATTCAATAAATATTTTCCAATCTTCTTTAAACATATGTTCTTCTTGCTCTCCTTTTCTGTATGTTAAATCTGCAAGCTGCGCATATTCCATCAGTTTAATTTGCCATTCTTCTTTAGTTGGGACTTTGCTTGTTTTCCATTTTTGGGCTAACAAAACATGGACCGCAGTAGTGCCATACATAAATAACGTTTTTTTGACAGCTGGGAATTTCCGTCTGAATGATCCCCAACGAAAAGGACTCTGTTTTTTTTTAAGTACTTTTAAACATTTTTTTTCAATTCATTATGAATTATTTCCCAATATTCTTTTACCCTTTTACAGGTCCACCACATATGAAATAACGTTTCCTCAGTCTCACTGCATTTCCAGCACTTATCTGAGTCAGTCTTATATACATCTTAGCAATTCTACAAGGAGTTAGATACTATCTGTAAATCATTTTCAAGTAGTTCTCATTCAAGGAATAACAAGCTGTAAACTTCAGATTGCTCTTCCAAAGTTTTCCCCTAAGATTAAGATCTATATTATGTCCTATATCGATTGGTGTTTTCTTTTTCTTTTTATTCCTTTCTTCTATTTCCAAAACCGAAAAAAGAAAAATTACAAACATCAAATTCAAAATCCATATTCATTTTCTAACATAAGCCTATTACATAGTTAACTAAATTAAAATATACGTAATTGCTCTAGACTTCTCTTTGCTGTATATAAATACAACACAATTAGAAATTTTATATTAAAAGTTTTATATTATAAATAATATTATAAATTCCTCTATACCCCCACTCCCCTTCACCCATGTGTGATCTCAGGTGTGTTTTTTTACTTCTTCCGCCTTGTTGTGTTGTTATAATTTAATAATTGTTCAATTGATTCTTTTATTATATCCTTGCTTACCCCTGCACGTTTTATACATTATCTATTAATATTCCTGTTATGTACTGAAGTTCTCACCCTGGGCCAGCAGGGGGATACTGTAGATAGTTCAGGTCCACATTTGCAAATAAGGGATCGAAAGTGACGTTCAGGGATTGGATAGTTACAGAAAGTTGTTACAGTTACGTTGTACTGGAGCTCTATATAAGCAGGCTGACTGAACCCTTCAGTCCAGTTCTGTTCTGGACTGTGAATAAATAAGAGCTGTTTGAAGAATCGCTGGAGAATTGGTAATTAAAGAAGGAGGAAAATGGAAATTAAAACCATATGAGCAAGTTAAAGACCATGTATATGATTGGCTGCACTATTTCCAGGTAAACGAAATGTTTAAAAAAGATTTAAAGGAAAGTGGTTATGTAGAAAAAGACTCTAAGTTTCAAACAGATATAATAAACAATGAATGTAAAATTTTGTCAAAAATGTATAAGATATTGTTGGAATGGCATACGAAAGATGAAGAGGTTAAATCGTTAATGATACAATGAGCCAAAGATTTTGGATATAACATACAATTTGATGATTGGGAAAAACTGTGGAAAGAGAATATAAAATTTACTGCATGTATGGCGCCGAAAGAAAATGTTATGAAAATGTTTTATAGATGGTATATTACACCAGTAAAACTAGCAAAGATGTATAAGACGTGTAACAAATGTTGGAAATGCAAAGGAAAAGAAGGAACGTTTTACCATATGTGGTGGGAATGTAAGAAAGTGAAAAGTTTCTGGGAAATGATTTATAATGAATTGAAAAAGATGTTAAGATATACCTTTGTAAAAAAACCAGAGGCTTTTCTTTTAGGGATTACAGGAAAGGAAATAAGAAGAAAAGACTGTAAACTTTTCCAATATGCAGTTACGGCAGCTAGAATTCTGTTGGCCCAGAAATGGAAACAAGAGGAAATACCGACGATAGAAGAATGGAGAATGAAACTGACAGACTATGCGGAACTGGATAAACTAACTGGGAAAATTAGATATATCAGAGACCAAAAGTTCATCAAAGACTGGGGAAAGTTTGCAGATTATCTGAAAAATGTTTGTGATGTGAAAACAACACTAGTGGGATTTCAAGAGGCACTGTAAAAATAGAGAAGTGTTGTTAATAAGAAATAGAAGGAGGAGGGAAGTTAAATGGCAATACGAATGAAGGGAATGCGTACTAAAGAGATAAATATGGATGATTGTCAGAGACGCTGAAGGAAGTTCAAAAAGAGATAATTTGTTAAAATTTGATAAAAATGTACAATTGTATTGAAAATTAATAAAAAAATTATTCAAAAAGAAGAAGAAGAAGAAGAAGAAGAAGAAGAAGAAGAAGAAGAAGAAGAAGAAGAAGAAGAAAAATCGCTGTGTTCACCCACAACTTAACAATTCCAGTTCCAAAACCATATTTTTTCATACATTCCCTGATGGAGGGAAGGAATATATCGATTGGTGTTCTCATGGTGTTTCAAGCTGGCGATGCACACCTAACCTCTCTGCTGCCTACTCTCTTAAAACCTTTTCTTTAGGATGCTTGATTTATTGATAAAGGACTTTTTAGTTTGTCAATGAACTCCAGCCATTCATTTCACCAGATGCTTCACAGCTACTGGTGTCACTGATGACGTCTGCAAGAGAACCAAGAGGAAACCACTTAGAAATATGGCTAGAAGTGAGTAGCCTCCTCTCTCATTAAAAGATTATGCCTCATAGTTCGGATGCCTGAGTGATGCTGACTGGCTGAAGGCATTGATAATTTGGGGGTTTGCAAAGAAATGATCTCTGTTTCCTTGGTCTGCCATGTGCAGCCAGAGCCCATTTATTAATTGTGGCTTTGGGGGCGCTGGGCATACTTGAGGGATTGCTACCCCTTCCATTCCGCTGCTGAAATGAGCAGCAAAATGCACAATTTAACCTTGCAATGCTGCTTAAGATTTGGCTGTTTAACACGTTGGCTGCTTAACTTTGTTTTGGGATAAAAAGCATATTCAGGCTGAATAGGCCTGGTGGCTTCCTTCCCTCCAACCTTTTCTTGCAGTTTCAGTGCAAATGCATTAGAAACAGCACTCCCTGTCGTCTGCCGTTAAATGCACTTTTGTATAGATATGCATTTGTTCCTGATTTGTTTTCTCCCTGTGAGTATTTGCCAGGGTTAATGGGGGTGAATTCCTTTCCCTTCTCCCCTGTTTGGAGACATCCAGTGGTCTGTGGTCTTCCACACACTTAGTATTGTTTTGTACACAATGTTCTTCCCACGTAATGATGATTTCTGAACAGGATAAAATAGGCGCACAATTTCTAATGGGGATGGAGGAACCAAATATATTAGTTATCTCGTTTTTTTCTCAGTGCCTATTGAGATCAAGCAGGTGCCTTCACTGTACTCTTTCTGGTGCCTGCTAAAACATTCCTGTTTATTCAAGTCTACCCAGCTGCTTAGAAAGTGGAGGTAATTTTAATTTGTTTTAGAGTTTTAACTTTTGTATGTTTTAAAGTACGGTTGGGAATTTTTATTGATTTTGCTGTTTGGCAGAGCCATGGAACATTCAAGTGTCCGAAGGCTATATTTTCAGATATACGAGGGGTGTCCATTAAAGATTTCCCCTGTCGTACTTCCCGTGGACTGAGACAAACAAAACTGGGCAAGCTATTAGTCCCTCTCTACATAGCTACCAGGGACGCAGGTGGCGCTGTGGGTTAAACCACAGAGCCTAGGGCTTGCCGATCAGAAGGTTGGCGGTTCGAATCCCCACGACGGGGTGAGCCAACCTAGCAGTTCGAAAGCATGTCAAAGTGCAAGTAGATAAATAGGTACCACTCTGGCGGGAAGGTAAACGGTGTTTACGTGCGCTGCTCTGGTTTGCCAGAAGCGGCTTAGTCATGCTGGCCACATGACCTGGAAACTGTACGCCAGCTCCCTCGGCCAATAAAGCGAGATGAGCGCCGCAACCCCAGAGTCGGCCATGACTGGACTTAATGGTCAGGGTTCTCTTTACCTTTTTGTTTTAAATAATATTTATTCGAATTTTAAAAATTACAAAGAGAAAAATTTGAAAAAAGAAAAAGAAAAGGAAAATAAAAAAATACAGAAAATACAATACAAAAATACAAACAGTTAGAAAAAAAAGAAAAAACAGCTCAAACCTTTACATAACTTTTTTTCCTTTGCTTATTTCCTTGACCTCCTCACACCTCCCTTTTTGGTATTCTAGTTCAATTAGATATTTCAGCAAATCCTTTCCAGCTTTGTTTTTATCCTAATAATTTATCTTAATATACTGTAATTTTACATTCTCGTCTTTCTCCAATTAAAAAATCAATTTTTACCTAATCCTTTATATCATTTCTGCTAAAACCACATTACTTCATTCCAACATCCTTCTAACATTCCTTAATTTTGCAATGTTTCTGTAAATAAACTTTATTTTTTTTCCAATCTTCTTCCACCAACTCTTCACCTTGGTCTCGGATTCTGCCAGTCATTTCTGCCAGTTCCATATAGTCCATCACTTTCATCTGGCATTCTTCCCGGGTGGGTAAATCTTGTCTCTTCCAATACTTTGTGATGAGTATTCTTGCTGCTGTTGTTGCATACATAAAAAAAGTTCTGTCCTTCTTTGGCACCAATTGGCCAACCATGCCCAGGAGAAAGGCCTCTGGTTTCTTCTGAAAGGTATATTTAAATACCTTTTTCATTTCATTATAAATCATCTCCCAGAAGGTCTTAATCCTTGGGCACGCAGGGTTCTCTTTACCTTTTTACATAGCTACCAGCAAGAGTCAAACACTTCTCCCATCACTTTATGCAACCGTGGAGACCTTGTTTGTAGAAGTCAGCAGGTTGCGTCAGAAGCCATGACTTGAACTCAGAAATCAGCATTTCATTGTCTGGAGAAAGCTTGCCCTTCAAAATAACTTCATGGTTAGAAAGAGGTCAAAGTCTGATGGTGTGAGGTAAGGAGAATAAGGGGGGCGGCAAGGAAGGATTTCATAGCCACAAGACCGTGCTTCCGTCTGAACAACATGTGAGTTGTGAACTGGGGTGTTATCCTGCAGGAGGTAGACACCATTGGTCAGCATACCTTGCCTCACAATTTTGATGGCCTTCTGCAATTTCTGCAGCAGTGAAGCGTAGTATGTCCCGTTAATTGTGGTACCCTTTGCCAGGAAATCGCCTCACGATTTTGATGGCCTTCCACAATTTCTGCAGCAGTGAAGCATAGTATGTCCCGATAATTGTGGTACCCTTTGCCAGGAAATCTATCATCACTACCCCGTGCTGGTGCCAGAAAACTGTGAGCATTACCTCGCTCACAGATGTGCCTACTTTGGAGGTGGTGAGGCAGAGTGCTTCCATTATTTGGACTGGGATTTAGTCTCTGGGTCATAATGATGGACCCATGTTTCGTCCTGCGTAATTAGTCTGGCAAATAAGTCATCAGGGTTTTTGTGACACTTGGCCAAAAGAGCCCGTGAGCATGTTCCTGCTTCTGGAAAGGCGTCAGCAGCCGGGGAACCCACCGTGTGGACTCCTTTCCCATGTGCAAACGGTCACGGATGTTTTTTTTCTACAGAGCCCACACTGATTTTTTTTTTTAATAAATATTTATTAAGGTTTTTAAATATAAATGCACACATAATAAACAATCTTACTTCTTTCACAACAATTTCATCACTTCTTTGGGCTCCCTCACGTCTCCCGCTCCCATTTACATCGTTAAAAAAAAAAATTTCCAAACAAATTATCAACTTGTTTACAATCTCATGTCCACTCATTCACATATAATCTAGCGCTTCTTCCAAAAAATTTTATATTTTCTTTAGTCTCACTTATCATCAAATTTAGATCTAGTTTAGTGGTGACCAGTTTTTTATAATCTAGCATCCTTCTTAACATTCAACCAAATTACAATGTTTTTGTAGATACATCTTGAATTTCTCCCAGTCTTCCTCCAATTTCTCTTCTCCCAGATCACGGATTCTGCCGGTCATCTCGGCCAGTTGCATATAGTCCATCAGCTGCATCTGCCACTCTTCCAGTGTGGGTAGATCTTGGGTTTTCCAGTTTTTTGCGATGAGAATCCTTGCTGCCGTTGTTGCATACATGAAAAATGTTCGATCCTTCTTTAACACCTTCTGGCCGACAATGCCCAGAAGAAAGGCCTCTGGTTTCTTTGTGAAGGTATACTTAAATACCTTTTTCAGTTCATTATATATCATTTCCCAGAAGACCTTCACCTTAGGGCATGTCCACCAGAGGTGAAAGAATGTTCCTTCATTTTCTTTACATTTCCAACATTTATTATCAGACAAATGGTATATTTTGGCAAGTTTAACTGGGGTCATGTACCATCTATATATCATTTTCATAACATTTTCCTTCAGAGCATTACATGCGGTGAAGTTCAGCCCAGTGGTCCACAACCTTTCCCAGTCCTCAAACATAATGTTATGCCCAATGTCCTGTGCCCATTTTATCATAGCCGATTTAACCATTTCGTCTTGTGTATTCCACTTTAGCAGCAAGTTATACATTCTAGATAATACCTTGGTCTTTGGTTCTAACAATTCTGTTTCTAACTTCGATTTCTCCACCTGGAACCCTAACTTTTTGTCATTTTTAAAAACTTCTTTAATCTGAGCATAATGTAACCAGTCTCGCACCTTATCCTTCATTTTCTCCAAACTCTGCAATTTCCAATTGTCTCCATCTTTTTCTAATATTTCCCAATATTTTGGCCATTTGGCCTCCATATTGGGTCTTTTTCGGGCCTTAGCTTCCAGAGGTGAAAGCCACCTTGGAGTTTTATTTTCCAATAAGTCTTTATATTTTGTCCAGACATTAAACACTGCTTTCCTGACAATATGGTTCTTAAAGGCCTTATTGATCTTAACTTTGTCATACCATAAATATGCATGCCAACCAAAAGCATTGTTAAAACCTTCCAGGTCCAACACGTCAGTGTCTTCGAGAAGTAGCCAGTCTTTTAGCCAGCAAAAAGCTGCGGCTTCATAGTACAACTTTAAGTCTGGCAGGGCAAAGCCCCCTCTTTCTTTCGCATCTGTTAATATCTTAAACTTAATTCTGGGCTTTTTGCCCTGCCAGACAAATTTAGATATATCTTTCTGCCACTTCCGGAAGCACTCCGTTTTGTCCACAATCTGTAATGTTTGAAACAAAAACAGCATTTTTGGCAATACATTCATCTTAATAGCAGCAATTCGGCCTAACAAAGAAAGCTTCAATTTTGTCCAACTATCCAAGTCTCTCTTAATTTCAGACCAACATTTTTCATAGCCCACACTGATTTTGACACCTGCAGCTAGTTATGCGGTGATCTTCCAAAATGGCGGCCTTCATTTGCCGGATGGTGTCTTCATCAATGGCGGACTGTGATTGCCCAGGAATGGGAGCCATTCCACTGAAGTCTGACACACTTGAACTGACTATGCCAGTGCTTGACTACGTCATACGATGGGGCATCCTTCCCATAAGTCCCTTTCATCTCATCAAACTTCTCCTGTGGTGTGTGCCCTTTCAAGTACAGAAACCTGATGACCACTCTGCATTCAACTGGTTCCCTTATCAGACATTACTCCACGTTAGTACCCGTAGCAGAGAAACTGTTAGAAGTTCAGAGCTACAAATTACCACATTACCTATGGGGAGATGTATTGAAATTGAAATACTTTATTGTCACTTGTACAACTTGCATACAGTGAGATTACACGAGCACCCCCCACTCAGCTCTCTTAGTCTTAATTCCCCTTGTTTACTGACGCACACCCACCAAACCCGAAAGTCAGTTGCCCTGTTGTTATCTTTTCATTCAGCAGCCTAACAGCCCACGGATAGAAGCTGTTCTTTACCCTGTTGGCGCGACTAATCATGCTTCTATATCTTCTGCCTGAGGGCAGGAGATCAAGAAAGTGCCAGCCAGGGTGTGAATCATCCCTGAGAATTTTCCTCACTCTCCTGAGGCAACGTTCTTTCGCTATTTCATCCAATGGATTCACGGGACAGCCCATAATATCTTGCCCAATGTATCATTTTTCTTGTGCAGTTTCATCCTCCTACGATAACCGGAAGTCGGTCAGGGGAAATCTTTAATGAGCGACCCTCATACCGGTTTGCTTATGAGAGTTGAACAGACTGTGCTTGCAGGTAAGTCACATGTTGTTGTTGTTTAGTCGTTTAGTCATGTCTGACTCTTCGTGACCCCATGGAACAGAGCACGCCAGGCACTCCTGTCTACCACTGCCTCTCGCAGTTTGGTTAAACTCATGCTGGTAGTTTCGAGAACACTATCCAACCATCTCGTCCTCTGTCGTCCCCTTCTCCTTGTGCCCTCCATCTTTCCCAACATCAGGGTCTTCTCCAGGGAGTCTTCTCTTCACAGGAGGTGGCCAAAGTATTGGAGCCTCAGCTTCAGGATCTGTCCTTCCAGTGAGCACTCAGGGCTGATTTCCTTCAGAATGGATAGATTTGATCTTCTTGCAGTCCATGGGACTCTCAAGAGTCTCCTCCAACACCATAATTCAAAAGCATCAATTCTTCGGCGATCAGCCTTCTTTATGGTCCAACTCTCACTTCCATACATCACTCCTGGGAAAACCATAGCTTTAACTATACGGACCTTTGTTGGCAAGGTGATGTCTCTACTTTTTAAGATGCTGTCTAGGTCACATGTCAGGATCCAAACACCGTTCTGTTTTAAATTTCAATGCAAATTCACTGACTTACTTGCTGCTGTTCCTCTCTTGTTCGTTTGACAGCTTTAAGCAAAATAAAAGTGCCACCCACCCCTTGGAAGAATCATTATGTTTCAAAATTCTGGAATTTAAATGTACGGTCTGCTTCATTCACATGCCAGGTTTATGAAATGCCTGATTTCCAATGGGGGGGAATCAGTGAGCATTGTAATCCGCGAGTATTTTGAGCACCTGTAATCTCCTGTATTTCTGCCAAAGCAGACAAGCTGGCTGTGTGCCAAGGCTGTCACAGAATAGACCAAAGAGATTGGGGTGTAGATGGTGAGCTCTAGGAAACCCCCACTGGAGATGCAGCAGTGTGATTTGGCAGGTTCAAAAAAATAAAAAAATAAAATCCAAGGTAAAATAGGATCTGAAATGTCACGTAGAGCAGGTCGGTGTAGACATAAAGCAGCCAAGTATTTAGATTACATGCAGTTTTAATTACCGTGTATAAGATGAGGGTTTTTTTTTTTTACTCTAAAATAATGTTAGAAAACGGGGGCGTCTTATACACAGATAGGGCGTATGTGGGACAGGCGACTGGTTGCAGCTGCGAGCAGGAGCTTGTCAGTGGCGATTGTCCGTGCGATTGGCGGCTGCTGGTGGCGGGCGGACAGACGCTTGTTTTGTTCTGCGATGCGTGTGATTGTCAGCGTCGGGTGGGTGATTTTTGGGGCATCCCCCTCCAAAAAAGGCCAACAACTCTGGGCCATATCCCACCATTTTTTAAAATTGGCGCCCCCATAAGTAGGGGGCGTCTTGTACACGGGGGCATCTTACACACCGAAAAATACAGTAATGACCGCTCCCCGCATAAAAAAAGCCCTTTGCATGGACGCCTCCCTCAGCATAGGCTTGGCTTTGCCTTCCCTCAGGTGGGATACCTGGAGGTCTCCACCTACCTCAGTCAGCTATCCAATCCCACCTGGGGGAAGTGTTGCCAAGGAGACCAGGCCAGGTAGGGAAGGGATTACCTGCCCACACAATAGAGGGAGGATCTTACCTGGGAATCCTCACTTGGCTCCAGAGCTTCTCCCACCCTACCCACCCTCAGTTAAGTCTTCTTTTGCAGGTTAACTTTTCTTCACAGGTATGCGGGTGCTGCTAAGTCAAGGTTGCTGTTAAAGGGCCGGAAAGGAATTCCCCTGCATTGGCAGGTTTTGCCTTTCCCGTAGCAAAACGTCACAACTTTGGCGGTATCAGGCCTTGGGCAGAATCCTTTAGTCCATCTTCCTCTTTGCGGCGGCGATACCAGGGTTCCCTGTTAAAGGGGTTTCTGAAGGGAGGCTTTGACCGTACGCTGAAAGGTCGTCATTGCTCTCCCCTGCAGCGGCGGCGTAACGGGGGCGGCTATCTCTGCTTGAACATATGTTCTCCAGAGCCGGCCCATCCCCCCCCCACTGGATAACCCTGATGCTCCCTAGATCCCCGGCTGGGGACTGGGGAGGGATAACGCCCAATGCCTGAGCCAAGGTCTACCCACATCTGAAATTTAATAAAGTTGTGGCTAATTTAATCCCATAGCTCGTTGTCTTGAGTCGTTATTTCATATGACGGGGTGCGCTCGGGATCTGGGGGACTCCGCCTGTTCACGCAATTTGTTGAACCAAGAAGACCAAAACCTTAACAAAGAATGGGGGAAATTTATAATTTCTCTCAGAGACCACTGTAAGCAGATGAAAACATTAGCAGCATTGCACTAACACTTGTAATGTAGCAAGAACTATGGAGATAATGGAGTTATAATATATATATATATATATATATGGACTATTGGGGAAAAAATATGGACTATTGGAAAAGAAGCAGTAGAAAAGGTTTAATAATAGGACCCACCGAGGGGAAGGTGGGAAGTCCAGAGATTCAGAGGAATCTATAAATGTGGATGTGTATGGTTGTACTGGTTCCAGATAGATTTATTCTGGAGACAGATGAAGGAAATACATTTTCTAAAACTGACTGAGAGGGTTCAGGCATTTTAAAAAAAATCTCCTCCCCCATTGCAATAGCTCAGTTGGTTAGAGCGTGACACTGATAATGCCAAGGTTGCAGGTTCGATTCCCATACGGAACAGCTGCATATCCCTGCATTGCAGGGGGTGGACTGGATGATGTGCGGGGGATGGGGGGACTAAATATGCAAGTCTCCCTCTCATTTCTTAAAGGCGTTTAGAATCGAGAAAGATCATCACAGATCTTTTCATATTCTCGCAGGTTGGATTATATAACCTGTTGTTTATCTACGATTTGTTTAGCAAGCATAAAGAGAAGAGTTCATGCATTACAAAAGTTTCTCAGTCCTGCCCCCCCTTCCCATCCTACCATTTAAGTACAGTGGTACCTCGGGTTACAGACGCTTCATGTTACAGACACTTCAGGTTACAGACTCCGCTAACCCAGAAATATTACCTCGGGTCAAGAACTTTGCTTCAGGATGAGAACAGAAATCGGGCTCCAGCGGCACGGCGGCAGCAGGAGGCCCCATTAGCTAAAGTGGGGCTTCAGGTTAAGAACAGTTTCAGGTTAAGAACGGACCTCTGGAACCAATTAAGTACTTAACCAGAGGTACCACTGTATACACAGACCCCTCCCACACAGGTGCCGGCAACTCACAATGTCACATCATGTGGGGACATAATCTTGCTTTAAGGGGGTTTAAATTCCAGAACCAATTCCAGATTGCATGCTGGATAACTGAGTGGAATGTGGCTGGGGATTGGAGATATCTCATGGGAGCTTTGAGGAGCCTCAGTTTCCCCTCTGCATTTGCACCCTCTCGTGTGGTTACTGGAGTGGAGCCCAGCTCCAGGGTTGCCAGACTTCGGGGAACCTCGCATTACTGGAATTTGGAGCCTTCTTTCCAGTCTATTGGGGCCAAATAGCCTTTATCCCCCCACCTCCACCCCCCCACCGGGCACTTTGCTGATGAATGATAAACACACGCGGTAATTAAAACAGCATTTTGCCAGAGGAAATCTGGAAGTTGTCAGTAGACTGGAGCTGAAATTACACAGCTGCAGTTGTCCCAGACTGCTTCGTTCCATTAATAGCAGTCCCGTCAGAAGCACTGGAAACGGGACTCTCCACAACTTTCAGCCTAGCCCTCCCAGGTCTCTCAGGGCAGAGCGGCCGTCACCTCAGATTACATCCTTGCTGTACAAGGTCCTCTTTAAAGGCACATTTATAGACCCTGCAAGTCTTCCTATTTTCCAGGGGTGGATTTATTTGATCCCGGAATGTCTCGTTTCCCCTTAGGACATCTAATAATAATAATAATAATAATAATAATAATAATAATAATAATAATTTATTTATACCCCGCTCATCTGGCTGGGTCTCCCCAGCCACTCTGGGTGGCTCCCAACAGAATATTAAAAACACATCAAACATTAAAAACTTCCCTAAACAGGGCTGCCTTCCGATGTCTTCTAAAAGTCAGATAGTTGTTCATTTCCTTGACATCTGATGGGAGGGCGTTCCACAGGGCAGGCGCCACCACTGAGAAGGCCCTCTGCCTGGTTCCCTGTAACCTCACTTCTCGCAGGGAGGGAACCGCCAGAAGGCCCTCGGAGATGGACCTCTGTTTCTGGGCTGAGTGATGGGGGTGGAGACGCTCCCTAATGTCATCTGATGAAAGTTGCGGGGTATGGAATGGGGGACATCCTTATTTTCACGGGGGAAATGTTGGCGGCAACACTTCTGTTTTCACTGGGGAAATGTTGGAGGGTATGGAATAGGCTGTCCCTATTTTCATCAGAGAAATGTGGGAGGGTAGGCAAATTATTATTATTATTATTATTATTATTATTATTATTATTATTATTAGGCATTGAGGGTCGACCTGCAAAGCTTAGAGCTGGAGTCTCGCTCCTTTTTTGCACACCAACTCTTCACAAAGGAGCACTAGAGGCTGCAGTGGGGCAGCCCATTGGTGTGGCCTGGTCAGTAATGCGCCAAGGCAACTGGTGTGTCAGGAATGCAGTGGGAATGAAAGGTACACACAAGTGAGCTCCACCAATAAATTATTCTGCCCTCTCCCACCATGCCCTGTGTCCGTTCTTTGTCAGTTGAGGAGAAAATAAATTATGCTCAGCAATTAGTAAAGGGGAGACAACCTTTTGGCAAACTATTTCAATCATTTATAATTGGACTGCTCACTTTCTCTCTGTCTAACCTGTGAGGATAAAATGAGGAGGGGGGAACCATGTACGTACTGTATGGACAAAAGAAGAAGGCATTTTCTTTCCCTCTTTCAAACCATTTCCAAACCAGCTATGTATACCGTGGACACGGGTGGCGCTTGCCAATCAGAAGGTCGGCGGTTTGAATCCCCTCGACGGGGTGAGCTCCTGTTGCTGGTCCTAGCTCCTGCCAACCTAGCAGTTTGAAAGCACGTCAAAGTGCAAGTAGATAAATAGGTACCACTCCGGCAGGAAGGTAAACTGCATTTCCGGGCGCTGCTCTGGTTTTGCCAGAAGCAACTTAGTCATGGTGGCCACATGGCCAATAAAGCGAGATGAGCGCCGCAACCCCAGAGTCGGTCATGACTGGACCTAATGGTCAGGGGTCCCTTTACCTTTACCTATGTATACCATAATTTACACACCATACCCATTGTGTCAATCACCCATCTCCTACTAAGCCTTCTGAGAAAAACCCCACCCCACCCTCTCACTAGATATAAGGGTCTGGTGACTTCTGTTTCAGTGTATTTTTTAAAAAAATGTATTTTTATTAAAGATTTTCTTGATTTACAAAAGTATGTGTAATATCTCTCTCTCATATTTTTACCATGTAACATTTTTACAAATCAGTTTCATTTGTTGAGACATTAGGAAGAAAAGGAGGAAAGAGGTGGAGGGGGGAGAGGTGAGTGGGGGTGGAGTCGGGTGGCGATGTTTCTAATTTACTTAATATATGTAGGGTTTGGTGTCAGCGTTGTTTGTGCAGGTTCTCTGCTGTTCACTTGAGTTCCTCTGGTGGTGAAGGGAGGTTGGGGTTGGCCCAGGGTGTGGTTGTTTGTTTGTGATTGGCTGTGGTGATCTTTGTTTTTGTGCGTGAGTGGGGTGGGTGGGTGTTTTGGATCAGGTTAGCCTTATTGATTTGTATGCTGTTGGTGGGTTTTTGTCGTTGTCTTGTTGGGCTGTGTATGTGATAAAGGGGAGCCATACCGGGGTAAAGGCGTCTTCTTCTGTTTGTCCCCAGTTTATTGGTTAATTTTTCCAGTAAGGCTGTTTCCCATACTATTTTGTACCATTGGTCCATGCTTACTCCTGACAGGTCTCTCCAGTGTCTGGTTATGGTTTTTCTGGCTGCTGAAAGTAGGTGGGTTATCTGTTTCAGTGTACAGTGGTACCTCAGGTTAAGTACTTAATTCGTTCTTGAGGTCCGTACTTAACCTAACATTTAACTTAACATTTTAGTGTACTTTTCATCTTTGTTGGAAGCCGCCCACAGTGGCTGGGGAAACCCAGCCAGATGGGCGGGGTACTCCCATCTCTTGCGGGGGTGCAATTAGTGCCAGCACCGTCCGTTAAGAGTTTGGGTGTAATCTTCGATACCTCCCTCTCCATGGAGGCGCAGATTGCAGCTATAACAAAGGCGGCATTCTTTCATCTCCGCCAAGCTAAGCAGTTGGCTCCTTACCTCTCACGCCCTGACCTAGCCACTGTGATCCACGCGACGGTCACCTCCAGACTGGATTATTGTAACTCGCTCTACGTGGGGCTGCCCTTGAGACTGACCCAGAAACTCCAGCGGGTGCAAAATGCTGCAGCGAGACTCCTTACGGGGTCTTCGCTTAGAGATCACATTCATCCGGTGCTATACCAGCTGCACTGGCTCCCGGTGGAGTACAGGATCAGGTTTAAGGTGCTGGTTTTAACCTTCAAAGCTCTATACGGCCTAGGGCCCTCGTACCTACGGGACCGCCTCTCCTGGTATGCCCCACAGAGGAACTTACGATCTTCAAATAAAAACATCTTGAAGGTCCCAAGCCACAGAGAGGTTAGGCTGGCCTCAACTAGAGCCAGGGCTTTTTCGGCTGCGGCTCCAACCTGGTGGAACGCTCTCTCACAAGAGACAAGGGCCCTGCAGGACTTGACATCTTTCCGCAGGGCCTGCAAGACAGAGCTGTTCCACCTGGCCTTTGGTCAGGGCGCAGCCTGACTCCCTCCTCTGGCAATCTTTACAAAACTTTAGTTTATGGTTGCCATCAATTTTGATTTTAATTCATTTTAATCCATTTTTATAATGTTTTATAATGTTGTACTGTTTTAGTGTTGTTAGCCGCCCTGAGCCCGGCTTCGGCTGGGGAGGGCGGGATATAAATAAAATTTATTATTATTATTATTATTATTATTATTATTACCTGAAACTGTTCTTAACCTGAAGCACCACTTTAGCTAATGGGGACTTCTGCTGCTGCCGCGCCGCCAGAGCACAATTTCTGTTCTCATCCTGAAGCAAAGTTCTTAACCTGAAGCACTATTTCTGAGTTAGCAGAGTATGTAACCTGAAGCGTATGTAACCTGAAGCGTATGTAACCAGAGGTACCACTGTATCTGAGGAATTGTGCATGCACACAAAAGCTTATACCCAGAACAAGCTAAGTTGGTCTCTAAGGAGCTACTGGACAATTTTTTTTATTTATTTCACACCATCATTAAGGGCAGCAACTAGCTTTTCCCAGCTCTGCTTAACTACACTCTGGAGCAGTCTCAAGAAACCGTGTGGCCCGAGGACTGCAGTTTCTGTTTTGCTTCTCCTTAAGAAAACAGGAATATTTCGCCCCTCATGCCAGAAATGTTAATTGGTTAAGTGGCCTGATTAATCATTCATCAGAGACAAAACTTTGTTGCCGTAGTTTTAAGCAGCCACGGCTCCTGCACAAAGGAACAGCCTTGTAAATGTGATTGTCCTAGCTGATTTCTGCAATCTCTTGTTTGAGATAATGTGTTTCGAATTATTTGTTGCTGCGATGCAGTCGAAAGAAACTATTAAATTCTTTGGTTGTGATGCAGTCCAAGTAAATGAAAGTGTATTCAGTTCATCATCACAATCAGTTATTAGTAATATATTTTTTTATCCCTCTACTGAATAATCTTTCAAATACTAGGGAACATGGCTGAAATTAGTGTGACAATTAATGAAAAACAGACCCATGTGTGGAATTTGGCATCAGGCACACAAGCTGGCCTGCATTTGGAGAATCTCAAATATCCTCACTTCCCCACCCAACAAGTTTATGACCATGAACTCCAAGCCCTCGTAATTAGGAAGGTAGGTGAGAAATGGCTGAGAAACGCACAATGATCCCCCAGAAGTAGCCAGAATTGCTCAAAACCAGGATCGGGTTGAAATGAGATTTGCTGTCTTCATGCCACAGGTGTGTGACCAGCAAATCAATAAATTATATGCAGCTTTATTTAATTTGCATAATTAAATCGCTGTAGGGCACTGCTGGTGTGGGAGCCAGAAGTGGCCACAGCACAAACCAATGAGGCAGGTGTGCCCTAGCTTTTGTTGGACTACAACTCCCATCATCTCTAACTAGCAGGACCAGTGAAACCCAAGTTTAGGAAACACTTCTAAGGTTGCCATGTTTCAAGAAGTAAAAATCCAAACACAAAATGGTGTTGAGCAGTCGCCTGATAGCCAAGTCCGAGCTGCTCACATCAGAGCCAGAACCTGGGCCGCCCACGCCAGAGCCAGTTGCACAGTTTATAAATTTTTTGAAAACCCCAAATCCAGGACATTTGCTTTTAACCAGGCAACTTCAGTCTAAAAAAAGCTCAACAGCTTTGGGGGTAAAATCGTAATCACCAAATCTGGGTGGGCATGTGTTGTTGTTGTTTAGTCGTTTAGTCGTGTCCGACTCTTCGTGACCCCATGGACCAGAGCATGCCAGGCACTCCTGTCTTCCACTGCCTCCCACAGTTTGGTCAAACTCATGCTGGTAGCTTCGAGAACACTGTCCAACCATCTCGTCCTCTGTCGTCCCCTTCTCCTTGGGCCCTCCATCTTTCCCAACATCAGGGTCTTTTCCAGGGAGTCTTCTTTTCTCATGAGGTGGCCCAAGTATTGGAGCCTCAGCTTCAGGATCTGTCCTTCCAGTGAGCACTCAGGGCTGATTCCTTCAGAATGGATAGATTTGATCTTCTTGCAGTCCATGGGACTCTCAAGAGTCTCCTCCAGCACCATAATTCAAAAGCATCAATTCTTCAGCAATCAGCCTTCTTTATGGTCCATCTCTCACTTCCATACATCACTACTGGGAAAACCATAGCTTTAACTATACGGACCTTTGTTGGCAAGGTGATGTCTCTGCTTTTTAAGATGCTGTCTAGGTTTGTCATTGCTTTTCTCCCAAGAAGCAGGACATGTCTGGGAATTCCCAGACGTATGGCAAACCTAAAAGAGCATGTAAAAAGAATCCTTAAATGTAAATATAAATGATGTCAGTAGCTGAGGTGATCACTCAATCCCGCCCCCCCCCCCGTGCTTCTAGCACCTCCTGGCTAGTCCCTTCTTCAGACTGCTCTGCATTGTCCCACCACCAGGAGCCAGTATCTAAGTCATCTTCTTCTGTGTCCTCTCTGAGGGGTTCTTGGGTGGGCAGCTCCCACCACTCTTCCTCTTCCAGCCGGTCCCTGAACAGATGTGTCCCTGACATTTGGTTGGCCACTGTGAGAACAGAATCCTGGAACAGATGGATCCAGAAGACCTCCTCTTCCCCCGAAGCAGTTCTCTTGACCAGCTGACCTGCTTTTCCAGCTAAACTCTGCCATTTTCCTGCCAGTTACATCTGCGCAGAAATACTAGCCTAAAATCTGCCAAAACATTGTTCCTGTAATGACGAAAGCCAAGAGTTCTTTTTTGGGGGGAGATTGCTCTAGTTAGCGACGCACAAGCTCCCTCCAGAAATCTCTGTTGCAGTTTGTTGAACGAGGGAGCCTTCAAATGTTTCAGCACTGTGCGGTGACTTGGCCACAAGATAATACAAACCGTTCTGCAGAAAAACCCGAGAGAATGTGGTGTCCATTTGAAGGTCTCTCGGGCCTGGAATATAGCCACATAATTGTTCTTGGCATATATGGGGTCTCAAACCCCAGAACCTCACAGGGATTGCTTAATTTCTAGGAAAATGTTTAGGTGAGCAGAAATTGTGATCATTTCCCCTGGCTCAGAGTCCTTGGGGAGAGACAGCAAAATTTGACCTTGCAGAACAATGGATGTCTTGTACACAAAGTGGTAGATAGATATTTTGAGGCTGGCAACACAACAATTGTAATCAAGTTCTAGGGTTTAAACTTGGTGCCTGGGCAACGCACAGAAAGTATTCCCTCTCCCTTCTCTGAAATAATCTTATTTAAAAAATAAATGCTGCCTCAGAAACTTTTGTTTTTGTTTACAAAGAAGGCATATATCTGAAAAAGCTGCAGCCAATATTGTAGTTGGTAATTTGATAAGTTTGGAATATCTGTTTAAAATGTGAAAAACGACCAATTCTGACACAACTGTTTCAATAACTGTAAAGTATGTGACTTTTAAAAACAATTCTCCTTGATTTTAACATGTTTAGTAACAGTGGTTTCCCCCAAAAACTGAATTGGATTTTAATTTTCTGGGGGATGGAGGCTGACTGAGGGGAATGTGACTCAGGCTGTAGCCATCATCAAGAAAAAGAAACTTTTCATAAGGCATACATTATTTTTAAAATCATGTTAGGTACATTTACATCTGCCTTGTAATTTTGTTCCAGTCCTTTAACGGAGCTACTTATGAGTTCGTTCACATGATCTGGCAAAAGGCAACTTATTTAGAAGACAGTTACATGCAGTGTTGAAAAAGAACTTCAGACTGGAAGCACCTAGAGATTAATGTTTGCTTCAGGAAATGTAGCTGCAAGTTCAGGTCAGAATAATTTTCTTTTTCAGCTAGAAAATGACAGCTCTGCTGATTACATGTTTTGCACCAGTGGAACATTGTTGCACAGGAGAATGCTGGAATCTTTGTTGCGCTACAGATCGCCCAGTTGTTGCAATAAGTTTCTACTAGTGCAAATGTTGTGCAACATTCACTGTCGTGCATCTTTAAAACTCGCTCACCCCTAGCAAAAGTTTCCTTGCAGACAGAGAATGCTGGGTACAGCCTACTGCAACTGAAAGGTTGATCTCTGGGAGGCAAAGGTTCAGAGACTTTGCATATGTGCTGGTCCCGAGGGCTAACTGCGCAGCGAGGTCCAAGTCCAGTCTGAGGTCGAGGGTGCGGTATGGAGGTTGTCCGTCAAAGCTGAAGCAGGGTCCAAGGCAGGGAGTCGGGTGAGGTCAGGAACTCTGGCAGGAGAGCAGGACAGGGTGCAGGCAGGAACAGGCCACCAACAATGTTGCTCTCGCAACCTGGGACTGGGGCTGGCTGGCTTTTATCTGCCCCGAGGCATAGGGCGGCCCTGGTCCACAGGTGACTCGCTTCTCCTGGCCTGGAGGCGAGCACTCCTGCTGTGGGAACTTAGTTCCCTCCACCTCTCTGCCCTGAGCCTCTGCAGCTCAGGAGAGGCTGGAGGGTTACCAGACCCAGAGGCAACCTCAGCTTCCCCTGATGGGGCTGAGAGCGGAGCACCTGCAGGCAATGGGTCCTCCATCACCTCAGGGGCCAGAGCAGACTCAGCTGGTGCCTGCACCTGAAGATCCAGCACAGGTGAGGACCCTTCAGGCTCCGGCTCGGGCTCCGGCTCCAGCCCCGGCTCAGCTGGTTCTGGAGGTGGGGAATCCTGTGCAGGCTGGGATTCCTCAGGTTCAGCCTCCGAGTCTGAATCCCAGGCCATCACAGCATGTGTGCTTGTGCATACATGCATGTAGGTAAAAAAAGGGGGTGGCACGGGTGGTGCTGTGGTCTAAACCACTGAGCCTCTTGGTCCAGAAGGTCGGCAGTTTGAATCCCCACAATGGGGTGAGCTCCCGTTGCTCTGTCCCAGCTCCTGTCAACCTAGCATGCCAGTGCAAGTGGATAAATAGGTACAGCTGCAGCAGAAAGGTAAATGGTGTTTCCATGTGCTCTGTCTTGCATCATGGTGTCCCATTGTGCCAGAAGTGGTTTAGTCATGCTGGCCACATGACCTGGAAAGCGGTCTGTGGATAAACGCTGGCTCCCTCGGCCTGAAAGCAAAATGAACACCACAACCCCATAGTTGCCTTTGACTGGACTTAACCGTCCAGGGATCCTTTACCTTTTTATCTTTACATGCATGGGGGAGATTCTCTGTTTGGAAACGAAAATGCAGACTATCTAGTGGCAGGAGAGGGTTTTAAAATCCTAATTGCACCTGCAAGATAAATTCTAGAGAAGTCTAGATCCCAAGTCATTAAGTTTCTCCGAAGAAAGTTTCCAACTTGTGCCCTTTCCATGAGCAAAAACAAACAGAATCAACTCTCACATGTTGGATGAAACAGTATTGATCTGCTGAGTAGACCAGAATAATGTCTGATCTCTCTCTCTCTCTCTCTCTCTCTCTCTCTTTTTCTCTCTCTCTCTCTCTCCCTGTGTGTGTGTGTGTGTGTGTGTGTGTGTGTGTGTGTGTTTTGGATTAAATGACTCTTGAGGTCTCTTCCAACTCTACAATTCTGTGAACTAGGGTGGGCAAAGCTTGCCGCACTTTCTGAAACCATCTGAGAAAAAAAACAAAACCCTGCAAATGGTGGCTCATCATAATGTAGTCTTCTTCCCAGAGCTCCTCACCCAAAGCAGTTGGAAATGTTTGTTTTATAGGAAAGAGAAAGAGAGTGAAAACACCAGGGAAGCCCTCAGGCCACCTCATGTTCTGGGAAGGTTTGTAGACATGTGATCTAATCTGCACGTCTGAGTTTTGACTTCAGCACTATCCATCAGATGTGAACTGGGAGGTTTGCTTCAAATCACAGCACAATCTGAAATCCTGACCTCTCCTTGAGTCTGAGGGGAACCAGCAATTAAGCCTCTCTAGAAGCCTAGGCTCCCCACTAAGACTCCATAAGTCGACAGTAGCCCCTGTAGATAGTCTTTTTTTGTATTGGCCATTACCCTGGGAGTTCAGCTGGGCTTGGCAACTACATCAAAAAAGCCATTCCTTGCTCCCTTTCCCCTTGATGAGCGTAATTTTAGATGGGCGATTACGGAGCAGCAACAGACCACAAGACAGGCTGATTTTTTAAATATTTGAACATGAAAATGGCCACACACAAAAACCATCGTTGTGAAATAGATATCTAAGCACGGGAAGAAAGAAGAGTAATATATAAATGGGAACTCGTGCTTGAATTCTGCTTCCTGGTTTCCTACAGCCAACTTTTCAGCCACCGTGAAATAGGATTCTGGAACCATTGGCCGGATCCAGCAGCGTCTCAGAGCCAGATTTAGGGTGGTGCTGGGTGCTGGGCTAAGGGGGCCCCAAACTGAGAAGATTCACAACTGAGAAGATCCATTTGGGGGCATCAAATTGTGGCTTCACATAGGGCGACATATTACGAAAGATTTCTGAAGTCTGCTCCTGAGGCTCTCCTTATCTTCCCATTGCTTCTTAAAATACATAAGCTAAGATGGAAGAAGCTAGGCCCAAACCGTGTGTGATACAGAGTCTTTTGTTAATTCCAGCCCACTAGCATGCTTCTGGGACGCGGGTGGCGCTGTGGGTTAAACCACAGAGCCTAGGACTTGCCGATCAGAAGGTTGGCGGTTTGAATCCCCGCGACGGGGTGAGCTCCCGTTGCTCGGTCCCTGCTCCTGCCAACCTAGCAATTTGAAAGCACGTCAAAGTGCAAGTAGATAAATAGGTACCGCTTTGGTGGGAAGGTAAACGGCGTTTCCGTGTGCTGCTCTGGTTCGCCAGAAGTGGCTTAGTCATGCTGGCCACATGACCCGGAGCTGCACGCTGGCTCCCTCGGCCAGTAAAGCGAGATGAGGGCTGCAACCCCAGAGTCAACCACGACTGAACCTAATGGTCAGGGGTCCCTTTACCTTTATCTAGCATGCTTCTATTTCTTTCCTCAACACATTTCAGTTCTCAGTAAAAGTCTCTAAACCCTGGCCATGGGAACCAGGGTTCCCCCACTGCTTTCTCCTGGGAAAACACATGGTTTAGTACTGAATTGGGACAAACAGCATTTGGGTTTTCGCAGATTTCTGTTTGTTCTGATTTAGCCCCAAAGATGTCCCTTTTACGATGAGGCACATGGAGAAACCATTGACCCCCTGCTGGTGAGGCTTGATGACCTCCCGGCAAAGCAAAAATTCGATCTTCTCCTGTTAGGCCACAAGCCCACAAGATGACCCGGATTGTCGCCAGATTCTGCGCACAGATCTGTAGGCACAGACCACCCCCAGATTCAATCTAGTTTGTTAAGAAAATTCCCAAACCCACATCCACGGGCAACGTTTGGGTCATTTCTCTAAGGTAGTCTATTTTAAAGTTTTTATGTGTTTGTATGCCTGTCTTACTTTTAAACTTAAAATCCATTGTTGTATATTGTTTTAAATGTTTATTTTGCTATTAGGATTGTAGTTGCATTTGAGTTTCTCAAGCTGGTCTCTGACCATAATAAATTTCATGTGATACAGAGTCTTTTGTTAATTCCAGCCCAGAAGCATGCTTCTATTTCTTTCCTCAACACATTTCAGTTCTCAATAAAAGTCTTCTAAACCCTGGCCATGGGAACCAGGGTTCCCCCACCGCTTTCCCCTGGGAAAACCCATGGTTTAGTGCTGAATCAGGACAAACAGCATTTGGGTTTTTGCAGATTTCTGTTTGTTCCGATTTAGCCCCAAAGAGCAGGTTTTCTTTTTTCTTTCTTTTTTTTAAAATAATAATAATAATAATAATAATAATAATAATAATAATAATAATAATATTTATTTGTATCCCACCCTCCCCAGCTAAAGCTGGGCTCAGAGTGGCTAACATCATATAAATAAGACAATATGCATAATACAAGCGATCAATCAATTAAGATACATCCCACAATTAATTCAAACAATTAAAATTAAAACTGGACAAGTGGCAATCTTCAGGTTAAAATTGGAAGCGGTTAATACTCTCCAAGACCAACTGTTTCCACTGATATTATAAGGACCTATGAGCAGGCTGGGAACCTCCTTCGTGCTTGTTCTTATACAACTTATTTAAATGCCTGCTAGAATAGAAAGGTCTTTGTTGAGCATCTGAAGTTCAACAGGGAGAGAGGCCTGTCTGATCTCAGAATTGGGCCCACAATACTTTTTTTTTTTTTAAAGATATTTATTCAGTTTTACAAAAGATTAACAATCCACAGAAAAAACTCAGAAACAACAAACAACAAACATCAGAAATACAAACACAAACAAAGGATCATAAAGAGAAAAAAAGAAGAAACATAAAAAAAATTCAACATAGTAATAAAAGAGTAAAAAGAAAACTCTTTTTCATTTTAATAGCTTTCAAAACCTTATTTTCCTTACTTCCTCCCGCCTTCCCTTCTTGTATTCCACTTTAAAATTTTTCTAGCAAGCTCATTCATATTCGTTTTCATCCTTTATCCTTCCCTTTATACTCTTACTTATCTTAATCACTAGAACCCCATCATTTCATTTACAATGCCCTTAGCACTCATAAATTTTACAATGTTTTTGTAGATAAACTTTAAACTTCTTCCAATCTTCTTCCACCAACTCTTCTCCTTGATCTCGGATTCTGCCGGTCATTTCTGCCAGTTCCATATAGTCTATTACTTGCATCTGCCATTCTTCCAGGGTGGGTAGATCTTGTGTCTTCCAGTGTTTTGCGATGAGTATTCTTGCTGCTGCAGTAGCATACATAAAAAAGGTTCTATCCTTCTTTGGCACCAATTGGCCGACCATGCCCAGGAGAAAGGCCTCTGGTTTCTTTAGGAAAGTGTATTTGAAAACCTTTTTCAGTTCATTATAGATCATTTCCCAGAAAGCCTTAATCCTTGGGCAGGCCCACCAAAGGTGGAAGAAAGTTCCTTCCGTTTCTTTACATTTCCAACATTTATTATCAGGCAAGTGATAGATTTTTGCTAGCTTGACTGGGGTCATGTACCACCTATAGATCATTTTCATAATATTCTCTCTTAAGGCATTACATGCCGTAAATTTCAAACCGGTGGTCCACAACCGTTCCCAGTCAGCAAACATAATGTTATGACCAATATCTTGTGCCCATTTTATCATAGCAGATTTAACCGTTTCATCCTCAGTATTCCATTTCAACAGCAAGTTATACATTCTCGACAATACCTTAACACTGGGTTCTAACAATTCTGTTTCCAGCTTCGATTTTTCCACCTGGAAGCCATTTTTCCTGTCCAAATTATAGGCCTCTCTTACTTGAAAGTAATGTAACCAATCACGCACCTTATCTTTAAGTTTCTCATAGCTCTGCTATGAGCAAAGAGCAGGTTTTCTGGACGAAAGTGACAGGGAAAAGGCAAAACCACTTTCTAGGCAGGGGTCAAGGGGAAGTGTGGACAAGCCCAATTTTGCACTCCCCTTCTCCTTTTTCCGGTGTCACGGGGGCCTGTTGTATGTGAAGAAGGAGGGCCCTGTGGGGCAGTTCTTAGCATTCATTGTTAACTGAGAGGGTACCTTTAATAATAATAATAATAATAATAATAATAATAATAATAATAATAATTTTTATTTATACCCCGCCCTCCCCAGCCAAGGCCGGGCTCAGGGCGGCTAACAAGCAATAATAAAAACCAGTTGAATGCATACAACTTAAAAACAAGATTAAAATACAACAATTAAAATATTATAATGCAGCCTCATCACAGGAGGAGAAACGACAAAGAAAAAGGAAAGAGGGGAGGGAATCAAATTGGCTCCAAGCCAAAGGCCAGGCGGAAAAACTCTGTCTTACAGGCCCTGCGGAAAGAAATCCTGCAGGGCCCTGGCCTCATGAGGCAGAGCGTTCCACCAGGTCGGAGCCAGTGTTGAAAAGGCCCTGGCTCTGGTTGAAGCCAATCTAACTTCCTTAGGGCCCGGGACCACTAGGGTGTTGCTATTTATGGGCCTTGAGGCTCTCCGTGGGGCATACCGGGATTAAGCCTGATTCCAAACACTGAACTGTCAGTTTGGATAGCTCAGTTGGTTAGAGCATGGTGCTGATAATGCCAGGGTTGCAGGTTTGATCCCTGAGTGGGAGAGCTGCATTTCCCTGCATTGCAGGAGGTTAGACTAGATGATGCTTATGCTACCTTCCAACTTTACAATTCTCTGGTTCTATGATTGTTGAATTCTAGTCTTTAAGCTTGTTGCTTTGTTTCCGCTCTTCATTTCTCCTACGCCCCAATTAGAGTGTAGCAGCTGCGAGGTCACACAAACCAAAGTGCTGTCCAGTGCTCTTTCCTAGAACTTGCCAAAACTTTCTCCCGTTTGTGGTTGTTCTAAGAAATGTCCGGAAAATCTGAGAGAGGTAGTAAAACCAAGAGAGCAGTAAGGCAAGAAGTTGAGCCAGGACTGCAGTGAGATAGCATTCTGTCTTTTTGCTCTTATTTCTTTATTTTGTGATGTTGAAGCTAGTTAATTCCTATGATAATCAGTACTTGTTGTTTAGTCATTTAGTCGTCTCTGACTCTTCGTGACCCCATGGACCAGAGCACGCCAGGCACTCCTGTCTTCCACTGCCTCCTGCAGTTTGGTCAGACTCATGCTGGTAGCTTCGAGAACACTGTCCAACCATCTCGTCCTCTGTCGTCCCCTTCTCCTTGTGCCCTCCATCTTTCCCAACATCAGGGTCTTTTCCAGGGAGTCTTCTCTTCTCATGAGGTGGCCAAAGTACTGGAGCCTCAGCTTCAGGATCTGTCCTTCCAGTGAGCACTCAGGGCTGAATTCCTTTAGAATGGAATCAGTACTAGAAAAATCTAAACAGAGTCCCCAAATAACTTATTATAAGCCCTTGATTTTTAACATAAGTAGACAGTCCTCTTTGCTCTTTGCCATACAGTGGTACCTCGGGTTACATATGCTTCAGGTTACATACGCTTAAGGGTACAGACTCCACTAACCCAGAAATATTACCTCGGGTTAAGAACTTTGCTTCAGGATGAGAACAGAAATCGTGTGGTGGGGTGTGGTGGCAGTGGGAGGCTTCATTAGCTCAAGAACAGACCTCCAGAATGAATTAAATTCTTAACCCGAAGTACCACTGTATATGATATAGAGGCCTGCGAATATTAAGGTACATGCTAGGTCTGTTTTTATTATTATTTAATTATTCTATTTATGAGACACCTCATAAAATTGTTTCTTTAGGTGTGGTTTTTTTAAAAAGATAATTCAATGCATACAATAAAACCATAACAAAGAGACAGCCAGCATCAAATCATTGAATCAGTATAAATTAGAACATAATAATAGCCTGCCAGGTCAGACCGATGGCTCAATGCTTGTGGAAAACCTGCAAAAGAGATTTGAACACAAAAGCCCTCTCCCCTCTTAGGGTTTACAGCAGGTATGTCCAACAGGTAGATCATGATCTACCAGTAGATCACTGGACGTCTGCAGTAGATCACTGGTAGATCATTGGCTCCCCACAAAGAAGCTGAACAACTGTGGCTCCGCTAAAAAAAGCTCAACATTTTACCTCCTCCCTGAAAAAACTCAACAACTTTGAACCCCCCAAAAGGGGGTAGATCATTGCCAGTTTTTAACTCTGTGAGTAGATTGCAGTCTCTTGGGATTTGGCCACCCCTGATTTACAGCAGCTGATATTCAGGAGCTTTGCTGCCTTCAACAGTGGAGGTAGAGCATCACTGTTATGTACTGAAGTTCTCACCCTGGGCCAGCAGGGGGATACTGTAGATAGTTTTCACTCAGGTCCACATATGCAAATAAGGGATTGAAAGTGACGTTCAGTGATTGGATAGTTACAGAAAGTGGTTACTGTTGCGTTCTAGTGGAGCTCTATATAAGCAGGCTGGCTGAACCCTTCAGTCCAGTCCTGTTCTGGCCTGTGAATAAACAAGAGCTGTTTGAAGAATCACTGTGTCGTCTGATATGTTCACCCACAACTTAACAATCACCATGTTTTAAAGCCATCCAGGTTGGTTTGCCATCCCTGCCTCCTGGGGGAATGACTTCCATATCAGACAACCAGTTTAAAGCTGAGTCTACAATTCCATGCAAATTTCAGAGAGTCCTTATTTAAATATAAGAATCATTTGCTCCATTATAAAAACATGCCATGGCGACCAGGGTGGGGAGTCTCAGGAAGATGGTCACGGTGACGCTGTCAAGCATGGATGAAAACAGCTGGGAGTTAACATCCCTCCAGTTCTCAGGGTTTCAGGAACGGATGGCACCCTGCTGTTTTGTACACCTACAAAATGGCCTCGGCCCAGTATACCTGAGGGAGTGTCTCCACCCCCATCGTTCAGCCCGGACACTGAGGTCCAGCTCCGAGAGCCTTCTGGCAGTTCCTTCATTTCGAGAAGCCAAGTTACAGGGAACCAGGCAGAGGGCCTTCCCGGTAGTGGCACCCGCCGTGTGGAATGCCCTCCCATCCGATGTCAAGGAAATAAACAACTATCTGACTTTGAGAAGACATCTGAAGGCAGCCCTGTTTAGGGAAGTTATGATGTTTGATGTTTTATCGTGATTTTTAATATTCTGTTGGGAGCTGCCCAGAGTGGCTGGGGAAACCCAGCCAGATGAGCAGGGTATAAATAATAAATTATTATTGTTATTATTATTACTATAAGTGTGTTGGCTAGATGGGACAAGAACATCACATTTGATTTGATATGTTAATTGGATGTTCTTATTGGAAAATTAATAAATGCTTTTTTTTAAAAAAAAGAGAACATCACATTTCCTTTCCATTTTCCATGCCTGGGTTTTCTGTTGAGTGTCTGCTCTTGGTAGGATTTTGTGGTGGCACCGAAGACTTCCTTGGCATTTGCCAGCCAAGGAAAAGGTCCTAGCTTAGGTATTGGACAGTGTTTCAGTGTTTTGCCCATCAAAATTCATCTGCTATCTGAACAGACGTCTCCAAGGTGTGCATTTGGTGTACATTGGGTATGCACCTAAGACTAGAGAAGATAATCAAGGAAGTAGCAAGAGATCCCATCAATTCCATCACACGGAAATGAACCATATACACAAACTCTTTGCTGCCTAGGCATTGCCTGCTTCCGTATAGGCCTTTAGCTCAGGGCTTAACCGTAAATGACCAGAGGAAATCTGAACATGGCAGCTGCTTCCTGGATGGATTTCCTATGTAGCTGATGGTCAACTTTAGAGGGTATTTCTTGCTCTATTTAGTGTTAATGAAGTGCTGACTTTCCTTTCCTTATTTCCTGCAGTGATGGGCTGTGTTGTTCTTGTTTTCTAAAGGGGGGAAAGGGCAGGCGAGGATGGTAGCAAAATGAGCCATCTTAATTTGGGGGTGTTACTTTTTTTTGGTCACTTTTGATTCCAAAAGTGGAATCAAGTGCCAAGTGACCGGGACACTGATTTCTCCATGTTAAAGATCACAAACACGCTTGAAATAACATAAAGGAAAATCTCCGTTGTGTTATCGAGATGCATCAGTGACCGACGAAATGAAATCTGACTAGCTTTTTCTTCTTCTTTACGTTAAGCCTTTTTTGGGTGAGTTTGAAAAAACCACTGTTTTCTATATGCTAACTTCAGACCAGAAATTGTAGTACTGGGCCTAAGTTTGTTTGTTTGTTTCTAAATAGAGCTAGATGCCCAACAAAAAGGAGACATGAGCTGCTGAAATGTTCTTTGGACTTTCTCCTGATGCACCAAGTTTGTTCCCAGGAGGTCTGAAAAAATCCCCACATGATTTCATTCTGTGGATCTGTTTACTTTTGTCCAGTTGCGATCACAAACTGGCAGCAGTAACAGAAAGCGACTCTCTCCCCGGATGAGAAGAATGCGGGAAGGGAGATTTTCTTCTTATTCTTTCAAACAGATTAAGAAACTGCCAAACACTAGAGTGTGGCAATATATTCATGTTCCCTTAAATGTGGATGACAAGACTTTCCTGCGAAGAAAACAAATCTGCTCATCTTAATCTCACCCAAAGCTCTTTGTTCCCATTTACTGTAAAATGCAGCCATTCTGGCTAAGGAAAAAGCAGGAGATTCTTGTCTCTCTGTGCATCAGCCAACAAGAACCGTCTGTGCTTTTCAACCTATTTGAGTTTGTCAGTGGCTTATGTGCTTGGTGTAAGCATCACAATATCATAGAGGTTGTCATCTGTGAGCAGCGTTGTCTAAGCCTTCTTGGACCAAGTATCCTTCAGACCTTTTCATTTCCTTTGTTTTGTGTATCTGAACTCTTACCATGTATTGTGCTCTTTCTATTTTATTTTTTTTTATAAATATTTATTAAGGTTTTTTTTTATAAAAGAAATGCACAAATAATAAACAACATTAGTTATATCATAACAAAATCTCATAACTTCTTTGGACTTCCTCACGTCTCCTGCTCCCACTTACATCGTTGAAAAATTTTTTCAAGCAAATTATCATCTTGTTTACAATCTTATTTCCACTCATTTAAATATAATCTAACAATTCTCCAAAAGGTTTATGTTTTCCTTAATCTCACTTATCATCAAATTCCAGTCTAATTTAGTGGTGGTCAATTATTTTATGATCAAGCATCCTTCTTAACATTCAACCAAATTACAATATTTTTGTAAATAAATCTTAAATTTCTTCCAATCTTCTTCAATCCTTTCTTCTCCCAGGTCTCGGATTCTGCCAGTCATCTCCGCCAATTGCATATAGTCCATCAGCTGCATCTGCCACTCTTCCAGTGTGGGTAGATCTTGAGTTTTCCAGTTCTTAGCGATGAGTATCCTTGCTGCCGTTGTTGCATACATAAAAAATGTTCGGTCCTTCTTTAACACCTTCTGGCCGACAATACCCAGAAGGAAGGCTTCTGGTTTCTTAGTGAAGGTATACTTAAATACCTTTTTCAACTCATTATATATCATTTCCCAGAAGGCCTTCACTTTAGGGCAAGTCCACCAGAGGTGAAAGAATGTTCCTTCATTTTCTTTACATTTCCAACATTTATTATCAGACAAATGGTATATTTTTGCAAGTTTAACTGGGGTCATGTACCATCTGTATATCATTTTCATTACATTTTCCTTCAGAGCATTACATGCGGTGAAGTTCAGCCCAGTGGTCCATAACCTTTCCCAGTCCTCAAACATAATGTTATGCCCAATGTCCTGTGCCCACTTTATCAGTATTGTGCTCTTTCTAAAGGCCTGTCCACACTTCCGCTTGTCCTGTGCTTAGAAAGCATGGGTCCAAGCAGTTTTCAGCTTCTCCCTCACTTCCTAGGCATGGGTCCAAGTTGTTTTGCATTTGCTCTGCAGCTTCCCCCCAGGAAAACCCGCTCTTTACTGCTGAATCGGAACAAACAGCAATCGATGGAAAACGGAATTGCGAATGGGCCCTGAGTTTGTGAACTTTGTCAACCTCCACCAGCGATGTGGTCTTCCAGATGTTGTGGTCTATAACTCCTATCCTCCCTATCAGCAGTGCTGACGGTGGCTAATGGGAGCTGGAAGTCCAGCCACATCTGGAGAGTGGCAGCTGTCATGTGCCAGGAGTCAGTTTTGCCTGATGAACAGTAGCCTGAAGGGGTGAAGGCAGAGGGACTCCACCCGAAGCTGATCAGCCTTCACAGAGGAGAAGGCACTGATAAGAGCCAGATATTTCAGACCTGCTTAAACAGAGCTCTCAGCAGAAGTCAGATCCTGGAAAAATGCCTGTATTTCCTGGTCCTACCTTCCTGCTTCCTGCTCTCCACCTGGACCCTTGGCTCTGTAACCATCTGGATTCCCTGACCTCTGGATTGTCAGACTTCGTATGTGGATTCTGCTCTCAGGCAAGAGTCACAGCTGTCAACTTACAGATTTGAAAATAAGGGACCAGCAGCCTTGAAAATAAGGGATCAGAAGTCAAAATAAGGGATTTTCTGGGCACAGGTATGTTCAACTTCTGAGCCCCTCTGAGCCAAAGGCAGAAAACCCAGCCAGCAGCCAAACGAAGCCTCAAGCAGTGGTTCCCACAGCGCAGCAACCCGGCAAAGGGGATGCAGCAAGGAAAACCACTGTCACCTCTCCGCTGGGAAGCGCTGAGCAAAGGCGAGTCCCCAGGCAACGTGGCCGATTTGATCGGCACAAGGCATGCAAGCTCCACCCCCCAGTCGTTCTTAGACTCCTTATTGGGTGAGCAACGCAGCCAAGCAACACAGTTGGAGCCTCCCTCCTCCCTGGCCGGCAAGGAGGGAGGGAGAGGAGCTGTTTCCTTTGAAACCCGGGAAATTTAAGGGACATCATTAGTAAGGGACAGCAGCGGGAAACGGCACTGGGATAAGGGACTGTCCCACCAAATAAGGGACGCTTGACAGCTATGGCAAGAGTTCCTCAGAGACTCCTAGCCCCTGCTTGCTTGGCAACAGAACTCAGACAGAGTTGTGACAACAGCTCTCCCCATCCCTGACACACAAGTATTATTTCTGAAAACCCAGCTTCTATGTAGTGAGGTTTAGGTTCTTCCATGTCCCATGAAAGCTATACTGTAATTTTAAATGGATGTTCACAAGTTTCTGCGCATCATCATCACCATAATTTTTATTATTTGTACCCTGTCTCTCTGACTGGGCTGCTCCAGCCACTCTGGGCAGCTTCCAACATATATAAAAACACAATAAAACATTGCATATTAAAAAGCTTCCTTATACAGGGCTGCCTTCAGATGTCTTCTAAAGGTTATATAGTTACTCATCTTCTTGACATCTAATGGGAGGGCGTTCCACAGGGCGGGCGTCGCTACCGAGTAGGCCCTCTGCCTGGTTCCCTGTAGCTTCACTTTGCACAGGGAGGGAACAGCCAGAAGGCCCTCAGAGCTGGATCTCAGTGTCCGGGCTGAATGATGGGGATGGAGACGCTCCTTCAGGTATATAGGACCGAGGCTCTTTTTGGGAAGAGAGCAAAAGGAAAATGTGTCTGTAAAGTCTGAATAGGGCAAGGACTTGTTTTGAGTAAACCTGTCTCATAGGCCAGGTTTTGTTGACTTCTTTAATGTTAATGAAACTTGCATGGGTCTGTGGAACACTCACAATCACTGACGGTGATTTCTGAGCTTAGGGTTCCAGCAACAAGATGAACGTTGAGTGAAAGCAGCTGGGCTTTGTGCTTTGCCTTCACTGCTGATTTATTGCATTCATGTCCAGGATTTGTTCTGTGTCCACTTGCAGCACTTTTCCAATAAGCTCTTCTTAACTGTTAAGGCTTAAATGTACTGAACCATACTTGCAATCTTGTCTTGGCATTCTAGACTGAGATGAGAGAGAGATGCATTGTCCAGTTCTTAAAATTAGCATAATCCCCATCTCAAATGCCGAGCCAAACTACTTTGCCTGGCATTTAGAGAAGTTTGCAGTAACCTGCGTATGTTTCTCCCCTCCAAAATATAGACAGAGATATTTGCTTAGCTGCACACAGCTCTACTAAACTTTCCAATATTCAAGATGCTACCTGAGGGGGCTTAATTTGCACATAGGTTGCCGAGATATTGCAGACAGGTTATTACAATGCAGGCTTTTATTCTGACTTGTATTGTATTGTATTGTTTATCCATAAACAATTGTATTGTTTATGGATAAATTTGGATGTATTGTTTTTGTTATGGGCCAATGGCCACAATAAAATCGCAATAAAATCCCAATCAATCAATCAATCTGACTTGCCAGATTTCCACCCAAAAAAGCTAAATCTGTATTAAGGGGAGGGGGAATATGAGCTGTCACTCTAATGTCACTGAGGGTGTGCACCTTTCAGCCATTGACATCAGGTGGCTTGTTTTTGCTTGCAGAGTTTGAAATTGAACTGTGTAGAATTCACTCCTACTGAATATTTATCTTGTTTTTATATTGTGGGGCTGAGAGACAGGCGGGATCTCTACAAACAAGGGAAAGGATATAATACTGGGTGGATTTGGGTCTTCTAAATACCGTATTTTTCGCTCTGTAAGATGCACCAGACTACAAGACGCACCTAGTTTTTGGAGGAGGAAAACAGCCCTTCTCCCTCCTCAGGGAAAAGCCCCCACGCTCCACGCGGCTCTTTAAAGGGAGCGCTGAGCAGAGCCTCCCGCCTGCATTCGCTCCATAAGACGCACACACATTTCCCCTCACTTTTTAGGAGGGGAAAAGTGCATCTTATAGAGCAAAAAATACAGTAGTTTGCTGTGATGGTGATCAGCTTTCAAAGGACCACCACATTAGCTGGAATTGGGACAAGAGATATCTCCCAGCCTTCGAAGATAGACGTCTGCCATTCCGCTCTTCTGTGTGAGGAAGGATGGGGAGATGAATTCCACTTGGTGGCTGTGATTCAAAAACAGTATTATAAAGCTCTAATGAACAACAGAAGGCAACCTTCAACCTCCCACCGTGCCATACTCCTGAGTAAAGCCTCTTGAGCTCTGTGACTCAATTAAGGAGGCTGCAAGGGCAGCCAGCTGGCCTCTTCTCCCTCTCCATGAGATATGCTCCCACTCTGTGAGATATGCGATGTGAAATGCACTGGAATCGGGGAAGTCATGTGACAAGACTTGGATGGTGTGCCCAGGCTGTGCAAGGAAACAGAAAGCTAATAAGTTGCCCAAGACCCTCGGTCCCCTTAAGGCTTGGAGCAACAGCCCAACCGACATAGAGATACCCTGCGGTCCTCAGGCAGAACCTAGTTTCGAGAATCTTCTACATTCACACAAGGAAGCCAAGCAAGTTAGCAGTGCAGCAAGGCAGTGATTTCCCCTCTCCCTGCCGGTAGCCCCCATTTCCCCACAATTCAGCTGATTCAGATCACATCTTCAGAACATATAGAATTATAGAGTTAGACGGGATCTTGAGGATTGTCTAGTCCAAGCCCTGTAATGTAGGAATCTCAACTAAAGCAACAACAACAACAACAACAACATATTATTATTATTATTATTATTATTATTATTATTATTATTAATACCCCACCCATCTGACTGGGTTTGCCCAGGCACTCTGGGCGGCTTCCAGCAAAATATTAAAATACAAAGGTCAGCACCAACCCTTTGAATTGTGCTCGGAAACGTACTGGGAGCCAATGTAGGTCTTTCAGGACTGGTGTTACGTGGTCTCGGCGTCCGCTCCCAGTCACCAGTCTAGCTGATGCATTCTGGATTAATTGTAGTTTCCGGGTCACCTTCAAAGGTAGCCCCACATAGAGTGCATTGCAGTAGTCCAAGCAGGAGATAACTAGAGCATGCACCACTCTGGCGAGACAGTCCGCAGGCAGGTAGGGTCTCAGCCTGCGGACCAGATGGAGCAGGTAGACAGCTGCCCTGGACACAGAATTGACCTGCGCCTCCATGGACAGCTGTTAGTCCAGAATGACTCCCAGGCTGTGCACCTGGTCCTTCAGAGGCACAGTTACCCCATTCAGGACCAGGGAGTCCACCACACCCGCCCGCACCCTCCCCCCCAAACAGAACTTCTGTCTTGTCAGGATTCAACCTCAATCTGTTAGCCACCATCCACCCTCCAACAGCTTCCAGACACTCACACAGGACCTTCACCGCCTTCACTGGTTCTGATTTAAAAGAGAGGTGGAGCTGGGTATCATCCACATCCTGGTGAACACCCAGCCCAAACCCCCTGATGATCTCTCCCAGCAGCTTCATAAAGATGTTAAAAAGCATGGGGGAGAGCTTAGTATTATTTGGCAATGATTGGCAGTGGCTCTCTGAGCATAGCTGTCAAGCGTCCCTTATTTGGCAGGACAGTCCCTTATTCCAGCACCATGTCCTGCTGCTGTCCCTTATTGATGATTTCTCTTAAATAAGCTACTGAAGGTAATGGGGCCCTTTCTATGTCCAGCTTGCTTTGTCAACAACAAGTTGTTGCTGTTTTTTTGTGTTGAATATATGCTATATAGTAATTTATGGACCTAATAGGTATCTAAAGCCATTTGCACGCAACAAAATATGTATTTTATAAAAGTAATTGTTGATCCCTTATTTTGGCTGCTGATCCCTTCTTTTCGAGGCTGTTTTGGTTATGTGGACATCACCACTTCACAGAAATAATGAAAGCTTAAAAGGAGCAACATTGTGGCGTGGTCTCCCCAAGAAGAGTGATTTGTTTCTCTCATCTTGTTTCCTGAGAAAATGAGGATCCTCAGATTCACAAATTGAGCTGACGAGGTGATACGTCTTGGGAATAAGTGGTTTGAAGATCACACACGGACTCTCCAACTGCCAGTTTAGTTTGAATGCACTCTCTCCATGGACAGCTCCATGGAGATGAATCGCCTTTCATCTCCAAAACTAAGTTGTTCTGCAGTATGTCAGAACTATTAAATTCTTCCTTTAAAAGGACTTTTTACCTCCTTTTTTCTGAAGTCATTCTAGCCCTGCCTGGTGCTTCTTTTAAACAGCAGGGCCGCAGTAGTTTATGGAAACCCCTGCAGTTAAAGGGAATGGCTTTATTAAACTGTTGCCTTTAATTAAGTCTGATGGCAAAACCAAACATTTTTGTATATTTCGTTTCTGCCCGTATCCTGTCTTCCTTGCCAAAGTCTAATGCTCAACAGTAGGATTCCCTGGCAAAAGACCAAGCACTCTGCAGCCCTTTTCACCATACATTACTTGGGGGGCAGGCCTCAAAATACATGTCAACAGAGATATGAAGCTTGTCTTATCTTCAGACGGGCCTAACCTGAAGGGCAATGGGAGTCTAGGCTACAAGAATTGAGGATTAGCCCCACTGAATATGGAGACCATTAACTTTCATGGCTACTTGCATCAGTCACTTCATTTATGAAAAGCGTCTATTTCCAAAACTTCCTCTCATTTGACAAGGGCTAGATAAAAATAAAATAAATCTGGGCAATGGCCCAATGGATCAGAGGCACCGTTTGAGGAATGAGAATCGAAACGTTTCACCCTTGGAACTGAGGTTTCTTGGACGCTGGTTCCTTTTCTCTGGAATTACTATCCAATTCCTCACACAGTGTTGATAAACTGGTCGCGCATCATTGTTGTCAGACTGTTGCAGAATAGTGCTTTCTGTGTCGTTCCTCTGTGTTTTTCCTGAAACTGAAAATTGCTTCTTCTTTTTGCAATTAAACATGATTCCACTATTAAAAAATGGAGGGATAAAGAGAGAAAGTACCGTATTTTTTGCTCTATGAGACTCACTTTTTCCCTCCTAAAAAGTAAGGGGAAATGTTTGTGCGTCTTATGGAGCGAATGCAGGCTGCGCAGCTATCCCAGAAACCAGGACAGCAAGAGGGATTGCTGCTTTCACTTCGCACCAATCCTTCTTGCTGTTCTGGCTTCTGAGATTCAGAATATTTTTTTCTTGTTTTCCTCCTCCAAAAACTAGGTGCGTCTTATGGTCTGGTGCGTCTTATAGAGCGAAAAATACGGTAATTAACCTTGCGCTCCACAAAATAAAAACTGCCATGGAGGCAATTAAGAGAAGGCATTCAAAGGGCAGCTCAGCCACTAATCTCACAGCTGCAATCCAGGGGAAGTTCTAAAACAGACAAGAGCAGCGAACAGGAAGCTTTTAATTAACATTGAAAAGGACTTACGGAACATGATTTTCTTGTGAGCAAATATTAAGCTCCTCCTCACCAAGCTGATTTTCTATGCACAAGTAAATTATTATTTGGAGGGGGGGGATCATTTGGTTGTGATGTCCCAGCTTTGCAATCTGTAGTTGTAGAAACAGACACAGATTTAGCACCTCCGTGACAACTAAGGCTTCTGACCAAATTAAACACGAATGAGAGTGATCACATACACTTATTTAAGTGTTTAAAGCATTCTGTTAGGAGGAGGCAAGCCATGAAATGCCTATTCCCCCCCCCCCCAAACTGTCTAATACATGAGAGGGAGGGAGAATTAGATATACACTAGTGGCCAAAATTCTGGAAACCTTTTGGAAAAAGTGTATTTCTGAGGTTTGATGACTCATAACAACACTTTTATTTTGGAGTAATACCATAAAATTATACATCAATGGAAATATAATTTAATGAAGAATGTAATGCAACAAGGTTTGTTCAATTATCTGTATTCTATCAAAAGTTATAGCCAAATAACCAGAAAAAAGGAAGCACGACTTGCTTAGGTTTATATGCAGTAGCGTATCTTCATTTGAATGTAGCCAATGAGCATGAATGTTTAGAGAGCCAATCAGGTGTCATCTTGTTTTGGCAATGAGCCAATCAGGTCACAGTAGGATTCAGCTATTGATGTTATGTACATGAGCTGAGAGGAGGACATTTGTCAGTGTGTTATGTGATTGGTATCAAGTTGTGTTATGTACTGAAGTGGATACTGTAGATAGTTTTCACTCAGGTCCACATATGCAAATAAGGAATTGAAAGTGACGCTCAGTGATTGGATAGTTACAGAAAATTGTTACTGTTGCTTTGTAGTCGAGCTCTATATAAGCAGGTTGGCTGAACCCTTCAGCCCAGTTCTGTTCTGGCCTGTGAATAAACAAGAACTGTCTGAAGAATCGCTGTGTCGTCTGATATGTTCACCTACAACTTAACAAGTTGGTTGGCTTTTATTGTGTTCTTTCATTTAGTGAGCTTGCAAAACATGATAAAATAAAAAAAATGGTGCAAAGAGTTGACCTTCTGCACCTGGTGCACAGGTGAAAAAAAAGGAGCGCTGGACAATTAAGTCCAGTCAAAGGTGACTATAGGGTTGTGGCGCTCATCTCACTCTCAGGCCGAGGGAGCCGGTGTTTGTCCACAGACAGCTTTTTGAGTCATGTGGCCAGCATGACTAAACCGCTTCTGGCGCAACAGGACACTGTGATGGAAACCAGAGCGCACGGAAACACTGTTTACCTTCCTGTCGCAGTGGTACCTATTTATCTCCTTACACTGGCATGCTTTTGAACTGCTAGGTTGGCAGAAGCTGGGACAGAGCAACGGGAGCTCACCCGGTCGTGGGGAATCGAACCGCTGACCTTCCGATCGGCAAGCTCAAGAGGCTCAGTGGTTTGGACCACAGCGCCACCCACGTCCCTGCCCCCTCAAATAACTGCATCCAGAGCCATGACCTCCCCAGCCCCCGCACGCTATGCCACTGGGCTGACACTCCCCTTTATGTATAAATTCTATGAATGGAGGGAAAGCTTGAATGAGGCTTACAGAAGTTTCCAAAATGTGGCCAAGTGTATACAATATTGTTAAGTTGTGGGTGAACATATCAGACGACACAGCGATTCTTCAAACAGCTCTTGTTTATTCACAGGCTAGAACAGAACTGAACTGAAGGGTTCAGCCAGCCTGCTTATATAGAGCTCCACTACAGTGCAACAGTAACCACTTTCTGTAACTATCCAATCACTGAGCGTCACTTTCAATTCCCTATTTGCATATGTGGACCTGAGTGAAAACTATCTACAGTCTCCCCCTGCTGGCCCAGGGCGAGAAATTCAGTACATAACACATATGATGATGCACAGGCTGGCAAAACACCTGAAACAGGTCCAATAGGAGGCAAAGCAAGAGCAATTCCTGTTAATGGTTGGGAAAACAAAACCGAGACTCTTGAAGATGCAGCTGTTTTCTTTGCTTTCAGATTAATCAGCACAGAACGCTGTCTTGGTGTTTATTTTTCTAATGGTAAATCAGAATGTGCTTTCAGTTTCATCAAATAAAGCTTCTGTTTCTACAAGTGTTCCTCTGCTCCAAATGTGCATCCTCTCGGTGGGATGAAGCTGGAGATCGTAAAATGTTTATGCTGCAAAAGCTGTAGTTTTCAGTTGCTTTGATGGACAGAAATTTTCCATTGCCGGATTTTGAACATGGATGGCCACAAATGGCTCAGCAGAGCATTTATTTTCTCAGTTGACGTATATGAAGACTCCCAACAGAACAACTATGCAGCAAAGCTAAGCCTTATCTCTACTAAGTATAGAAGCAGATGTGTTATGTTAGAATAGCTTTGAGGATCTGATCAAAGAGTCTGCAATTAGAAAAAGCAGGAGAAAATTCTTCAAATATTAAAAGTGGAAATATTAAAAACCCCATTGTTTTCCATCTCATTGTAAGTTTCATTTTATTTCAAAAAATAAAATTTTATTTTGCTGTTTGCTATTGTTTATATTTTGAATTAGATGTATATTGGGGCATGAAAACCTTTTAAGTGCTTAGGGCCTTTAAAGGTCTTAATCTTGGTCTTGGGCCAGTTCTGACTAAAGCTGTCCTGATAGCTCTTTCTGAAGATAATTCACCCTCCACGAGTCCTTCTTCCTATATTGTTTCTGAGTTAGAGTCCACCCTGCAGGAATTCTTTCCCTATGCATTACCATCTTGTCTGTAGTCCCCTATCAATAACATCAGTTACCTACTCATCAATTGTTTCAGCAGGGTCCTTGCCTCTCTCATGGAAAAAAACAATATCTGTATGGAGCTGGGAGTGTTTCTGTTTGGGAAGCAGTAAGCTCCAACCATTCCTCTTTGCATCTATCCATCATCTTTCAACTGGAGATCTATGCTCTGCAGATAATCCTGGTTTCCTGACTGTATATCAGGGAAAGAACAGCTTTTGGAGTTGCAGGCCAGTCATCTGACTCTGGTCTGGTCCTGCAAAAATAATCTCCGCCAGCTCTTTCCAGCTAATCCAGCGATCTCTGCAATATTTCCTGTTTAGGCTTAGAACAACAAAGGGATGGTATCAGCAATATACAAAATACTACTCCAAAATCCCATGAACCCCCTAGACGCAATCAAAAAACAGTGGGAGGATGACATAGGCTATGAGATTAACCTCACCCAGTGGACCAGAATATGATCTAAACCCCCCTTTAAATCCATATCAACGATAAGGAAAGAACTCACTCTGAAACTCACCTACAGGTGGTACCTAACACCAAGAAAACTAGGGCTAATACACCCAGAAACCTCACCTAAATGCTGGAGAGGGTGTACCTCCACAAGCACATACCTCCACATGTGGTGGAAATGACCCCAAATCTAACTATTCTGGACAACAGCCATACAAGAAATATGTAAAATAACTAAGCAAGTACTAGAAATCACCCCAGAATCGGCCCTACTAAACATCTTCCAAGACAATAACGCCCATTTACCTCACAAAGAACTCATAACCCACCTACTTTCAGCAGCCAGAAACATCATAACCAGACGCTAGAGAGACCTGTCAGAAGTACGCATGGACCAATGGTACCAAATAGTATGGAAAAGCCCTATTAGAAAAACTAACCAATAAGCTGAAACTGACATGGGGACAAATAGAAGAAGACACCTTCACCCCGGTATGGCTCCCCTTTATCACATACACAGCCCAACAAGACAACGACAAAAATCCACCAACAGCATACAAATCAATATGGCTAACCTGATCCAAACACCCACCCACCTCACTCACACATGAAAACAAAGATCACCACAGCCAACCACAAATGAACAACCACACCCTAGGCCAAGCCCAACCTCTCTCACCACCAAAGGAACACAAGCAAATAGCAGAGAACCTGCACATGCGATGTTGACACAACCCCCCCCCCACATATATTAAGTAAAATAGAAACATCGCCCCCCGCCCCACTCACCTTTCCCCCCTCCACCTCTTTCCCCCTTTTTCTTCCTAATGTAACACTAATGTCTTAGCAAGTGAAACTGATCTGTAAAAATGCAACTTTTTTGGGGGGGGGGGAAGAGAGATTGCTTATACTTTTGTAAACCAAGAAAATCTTTAATGATAAATATTATGTACTGAGCTGAATCCTAGAACAATAGGATCCAGAATGCAGCAGTCTGATTGGTCTGCAGGTGCCACCCAATCCAGCTCCAGATGAATCAGTGACCTGATTGGCCTACAGGAGCAGCCAACCAGGCTTCTGGAGGAAGTGAATCCGCAACCTGATTGGCCTACAGGAGCAGCCCGGAATTAGCCAATCACGCGGGGCCCATTGTGTAAATAATGTATATATAGCTAGATGTTTTGGGGGAAGTTTCACTCATTGCCACGACGAGCTGTCCACTGGCTGAGACCTAGGGCAGAAAGGAAAAGCTTGGGGTTTTTGCTCTGTTGGCCCACACCAAAGCCCCTTACATTTGGGGGCTAACTACACTTTACTCAAACCTATATGATATGTTAGGTTTATATATATATAGAGAGAGAGAGAGAGAGAGAGAGAGAGAGAGAGAAAGAGAGAATTTCAAGAGAGGAGCATCTTGTGTAGAGAAATATCAAGCAGGCAGGGAGGAGGCACTCAGCCCTTTCCCTGTGTTTTGTTTTCCCCCAGCAAATTATCAGCACTTTTTCTTCCCTTCGGGGAGAATTTAAACATGTGTTTCATATGTCTGAAATTGTGTGTGTGTAAATCAGAAAGGGAGGCAATCTGGACAAGGGAACCTTCTGCAACGGGAATGAATTAACGCCCTCCCTCCAAATTACTTTCTGAAAAAGTTGTTTCAAAACATGCATGCACGCAGTGGAAGCAGACCTCTTAAGAGGCAGGCTTGTGGATATTGTGCAATTAGTTTCTGATGCTATATGGTTTTTCTTTCTTTCTTGAAGTGCTTAAGTGTTATTGTTATTGTCTGGAAGCGATTGCTGCACCATCCATCTTCGTCTTTCTCTTGCATCCGCGAGCGCTACAGGTTTGTCCACCCACGGAGGAATGTGTGTTTGCTTTGTCGTCTGTTTGTTTTGCTTCTTTGATGGTCCCAAGCTCTCTTAACAAATGAATGTTTTTATATACATATAATGTTCTCTTTTCATTTCTGATCCCTTTTTAAAGGGGACATCAAGGAGCTGGAGCTTGCCGTGACAAACCCAAACAGCAAGGACAACCGAGCCCTCATTTTAAGTCAATTTATGCGTCTGAATAAATACAAGAGTCGGCTGCAAAAATTAGAAATCAAGCTTTCTCCAAAGTGAAGCTGCCTAAAATATATTATGTGCTGCAAATGACATAAAGCAGCATATTCTGAGCACATTCTCGATGCATTTGGAAATGGAGGGCTTCCCCCCCACCCCCATTCCCACAGCCCCAGATAGATTTACTGCTGAAAATAAAATATGTCTCTCAGCAGGAAGAGGTCACCGAGTGGTTGGAGGTAAAATTGGGGCCTATGGAAAAATCCATGTCTGTTTAGTTAACCGGTGTCACACAATTAGGCAATGCTAAAAAATCAATTAGTCACACATTAGGATTGCAATGGCATGTTTTTGTAACTGATCCATTGATATTTTATTGCCCACTCACTGCTTATGCAGGGTATTTCAACCATAAAAATAATAACAATAAAAAGGTCCTTTCTGCCTTTAAAACAGCGCAATGAAATTAAACCATAATGTTAGAAAGCGGGGTGCAGGGAACAATGTATGATCAATTATGGAATGAGGGAGCTCCTAAAAACATCCCAGATACACTCAAGTGACCCCCCTGAGTCCAAACAGCCTTGCTGTGGTCTAAAGTTAAATTCACATTATTTATTTAAAAATAAAGCAGTGAGCTTAATATGCAATACAAGTGGGACCTACACCACAAAAATAGAGGGACACGGGTGGCGCTGTGGTCTAAACCACTGAGCCTCTTGGGCTTGCCAATCAGAAGGTCAGCAGTTCAAATCCCCGCAATGGGGTGAGCTCCTGTTGTTCGGTCCCAGCTCCTGCCAACCTAGCAGTTCAGAAACACGCCAGTGTGAGTAGATAAATAGGCACCACTGCAGAGGGAAGGTAAACGGCATTTCCGGGAGCTCTGGTTTCCGTCATGGTGTCCCGTTGCACCAGAAGCAGTTTAGTCATGCTGGCCATATGACCTAGGAAGCTGCCTGTGGACAAGCGCCGGCTCCCTCGGCCTGAAAGCGAGATGAGCGCCACAACCCCATAGTCGCCTTTGACTGGACTTAACCGTCCAGGGGTCCTTTATCTTTTTTACCTTACCACACAACAAAATGTTGCAGTGTATGTACCCCATAAAGGTAAAGGTAAAGGGACCCCTGACCGTTCGGTCCAGTCATGGCCGACTCTGGGGTTGTGGCGCTCATCTCGCTTTATTGGCCGAGGGAGCCGGCATACAGCTTCCGGGTCATGTGGCCAGCATGACTAAGCCGCTTCTGGCGAACCAGAGCAGCGCACGGAAACGCCGTTTACCTTCCCACCATAGCGGTACCTATTTATCTACTTGCACTTTGACGTGCTTTCGAACTGCTAGGTTGGCAGGAGCAGGGACCGAGCAACGGGAGCTCACCCCATCATGGGGATTCAAACCGCCAACCTTCTGATCGGCAAGTCCTAGGCTCTGTGGTTTAACCCACAGTGCCACCCGCGTCTCTTTCAGTGGGACTTAGTTCTGAGTAAAAATGCTTAGGATTGCAGTGTAAGGCATCCCAGCTACCTGGGGTAAGCTCTACTGAATGCAGTGGGATTTACGTACTTCGCGGTAGACATTCACAATAAAGGAATAAAAACTCCACGCATTTCTTCAAAACTTGCTGGCTGCTGAAGCCTTGCAATAAAAGAATTAAAAGCAGATTGTTGACCTTTTCCTTCAAAATTATAGGAAGGGCTTCCTATGCCAGCTTCACTATTTCCTGCATTTGGTGCATGGATTTTATTTTTTAGTATAAACAGGCCTCTGTTTTGCACCCACCCACCCAGCACTTTTAATTGTTCTGAGATGTGGAGGGGGGGGGGTGAAAGAAAACTGGGACAATCTGGGATTAAATAAGAAAGTAGGTCTGCTTTTGTAATTCCAGGACTGTCCCTGGAAAATTGGGACACTTGGAGGGTATAGTATCGCTACCCACTGAGAGGGGCATCCTTATTTTCAATGGAGAAATGTTGGAGAGTAAGGAGATAACTATCTATACAACCTTTAGAAGACATCTGAAGGCAGCCCGGTATGGGGAAGTTTTTAAACATTCTATGTTTTATCTTGTTTTTATATATGTTGGAAGCTGCCAAAGCGGTTGGGGCAACCCAGTTACAAGGGTGGGGTATAAATAATATACCATTACTATTATGGAATAAAAAGGTAAAGGTAAAGGACCCCTGACAGTTAAGTCCAGTTGCGAATGACTCTGGGGTTGCGGTGCTCATCTCGCTTTAGTGGCCAAGGGAGCCGACGTTTGTCCGCAGGGGGTTTTTCCAGGTCATTTGGCCAGCATGACTTAAGCTGCTTCTGGCAAACCAGAGTAGCGCACGGCAACGCCGTGTGGTGTAGTGGTTAAGAGCAGTAGATTCGTAATCTGGTGAACCGGGTTTGCGTCTCCGCTCCTCCACATGCTGCTGCTGGGTGACCTTGGGCTAGTCACAAGTCTTTCAGCCTCACACACCTCACAGAGTGTTTGTTGTGGGGGAGGAAGGGAAAGGAGATTGTTACCTGCTACGAGACACCTTTGGGTAGTGATAAAGCGGGATATCAAATCCAAACTCTTCTTCTTCTTCTTCCCGCCGGAGCGGTACCTATTTATCTACTTGCACTTGAAATGCTTTTGAACTGCTAGGTGGGCAGGAGTTGGGACCAAACAATGGGAGCTCACCCCATCGTGGGGATTTGAACTGCTGACCTTCCTATCGGCAAGCCCTAGGCTCTGTGGTTTAGACCACAAGTGCCATAATTATGGAATAGGATGTCCCTATTTTCATTGGAGAAATGTTGGAAAGTATGAGAAAGCACCACACAAAGGGCATCAGAACCTGCTTAAAAAATTACATTCCTGTATGTCCACAGTATGGTAACAAGTAATCCTATATTGCATCTACTCCTTCTTTTTTTATTACCCCTGAGAAAATTATTTCTGCTGTTGGAAATCTGTGAGCTGCCAGCTGGATAGAGAGAACATCATGTGGACAACCCACACCAAAATCAAGAAACACGTGGCTTTAAGTCCGCATTAAACTCATCACTACAATTCACATATGAAAACCCCCAATCTCTGATCAACACAATCTGCACCAAGAATGGAAAGCATGAAAATGTATGCACATAATTCAAGAAACTTAGTTAAGCCACACCTGATGTGCATGATATCGTCAAGAAATTAGGCATGTGGGAACTTTCCAGAAAACATCTGCCTGTTTTAGAGATAAGACCATAAGCCTGGAAGATAAGAGGTTTAACGAGGAGTCTTTAAAATAAAAATAAAAATAAGCTTGAGTGGCTTTCTCGCTTTGGGAATTCCAGATTGTGGGACAAACAACAGGGAATGTTATTATCCTTCTGACCCTCTTGAAAACTTCCCAGACACATTTTGTTTGTTGCATTTTTTCCCCCTGCCCATTCTTCAAGGAGTGCTCATGGATGCTGTTTTTAGGCTCCTCACAACAACCCTGTGAGATGCTAGCTTGGACTGCAAAGGAGTGAAGGATGCACGGCCACTAAGTTTCGCCACCATTGTTGAGCTGCCCCAAGCCACCACTTTGGGATGTGACATCACTGTAGCTGTGAAATGCAGCATTTCCTGTTTGCCCAGAGTGGACACACAGGGGAATGTTACTCCAGCCAGGAGGACTTCCTGTCACATCTGGTCTGGAGCATCCTTCCCCTGCGTGTGACCAGGTAGATGGGCGTGGTCCTGGCAGATAAAAGGGCTGGTCACGCAGCCATCTTCCCTTATCTCTTGATCCCATCTCTTCTTGATGTCTTTTCCTGTCTGCTGGCTCTCAGCCAGTAGCGCATGGGCTCATTCCCCACATGGGATAAACCCACACTTCTGTAATTACAAGCTATAGCCTGCCTTCAGGGATCCAACTGTGAACTGAAGGTAAGTAAACTTCTTATTACTTTTAAAAGAAGACTGTTGTGTCATTATAATATAATAATAATTTATTGTTTATACCCCATCCATCTGGCTGGGTTTCCCCAGCCACTCTGGTTGGCTTCCAACAGAACACTAAAATACAATAACCTATTAAACATTAAAAGCTTCCCTAAACAGGGCTGCTTTCAGATGTCTTCTAAAAGTCTGGTAGTTGTTGTTCTCTTTGACATCTGGTGGGAGGGCGTTCCACAGGGCGGGTGCCACTACCGAGAAGGCCCTCTGCCTGGTTCCCTGTAACTTGGCTTCTTGCAGTGAGGGAACCGCCAGAAGGCCCTCAGCGCTGGACCTCAGTGTCTGGGCAGAATGATGGAGGTGGAGATGCTCCTTCAGGTATATTGGACCAAGGCCGTTTAGGGCTTTAAAGGTCAGCACCAACACTTATTGTTTTAAGAGAGAATAAAGGGGGATTTACCAGGAACAATCCAATCTGGACAAGCCAGACTTAACTCAAGAGATTCAAACGAATCCATCAATTAGGTTCCTGCAATATACAGGGGAATGTGCTCTTCTACCAGCTCACAAGTATGAGTGAGGAAGGATAATATTTAATCAATATATCCTCTCCTACTACCCACAACATCCCCACAACCATTACAGACCCTTCCCCCTCCCACCCACCCCATCCAAGCATGGGTAGGGACGAGTGCCTGCCCCCCCCCTTTCTGATTTGCTCACAGGGAGGCTGGTTTGGTGGAAAACCACAGTGCAATATGGGACTCTTAAGATAAGCAGGACCATTCTGGACATCTTATGCTGTGCACACATTAGCGGCTTAAAACACAGCAAGGTTGTTTGCCCACATTGCGCTTTATGTTGCATTTGCACTTTGCTGTATGCGTCAGAGAAGGGAGCAGAGATGTCTCCAAGCAATGTGCATTACCTGTTTGGTTTCTCCACCATCTGCAACCCCCCCTCCATGTCCTTTTCACTGAAGATGCCATTATTATTATTATTAGTAGTAGTAATAATAATAATAGTAATAATAATAATAATAATATATTACAGTGGTACTGCTACGTACGACGCATGAGTGGCCGCTGGCACCGCTCGAACACCACACGCACAGTGGCGGGATCCTCTGCTCATGGCTGCAGCCACAAACGGAGGGTCCTCCACATGCAGGGCAAGCACCATGTGGGGTGCCTTCTTGTCACCCCTCCAGACATGGCACCCACGGCGGACTGCCCCTGCCCCCCCCTTGTGACACACCTCCTTCTTCCACGCCTGGGGAAGCTTGACGATTCTTGTTGGAGATCTTTAGTACAGTGGTACCTCGGGTTACATATGCTTCAGGTTACATATGCGTCAGGTTACATACGCGTCAGGTTACAGACTCCGCTAACCCAGAAATCGTGCTTCAGGTTAAGAACTTTGCTTCAGGATGAGAACAGAAATCGTGCTCTGGCGGCGTGGCAGCAGCAGGAGGCCCCATTAGCTAAAGTGGTGCTTCAGGTTAAGAACAGTTTCAGGTTAAGTATGGACCTCCGGAACGAATTTAGTACTTAACCTGAGGTACCACTGCATAACTGTTTAATTCACACTGAAATGGAGAATGCCTGTGTGTATTTCTGAAAGGGTTTAACTAGAAGATTCCGCTGAACCTAAAGATGAGCAAGAAGACCTCTCTAAGAACCTGGGTGGGTTAATAATGAACTGCTGTTGTTTTCTGCTCTGTCCAGGTGCCTGCCTTAGATCACATGAAAGAGATGGATAAAAAAAAAAAATCATCCCAGTAGCACCTTACAGACCAACTAAGTTTGTTCTTGGTGCTGTGGGTTAAACCACAGAGCCTAGGACTTGCTGATCAGAAGGTCAGCGGTTCAAATCCCCACAACGGGGTGAGCTCCCGTTGCTCGGTCCCTACTCCTGCCAACCTAGCAGTTTGAAAGCACATTAAAGTGCAAGTAGATAAATAGGCGGGAAGGTAAACGGCGTTTACACAAGATATTGTATGGAATTCAACCTAGCAGTTTGAAAGCACATTAAAGTGCAAGTAGATAAATAGGCGGGAAGGTAAACGGCGTTTCCGTGCACTGCTCTGGTTCGCCAGAAGCGGCTTAGTCATGCTGGCCACATGACCTGGAAGCTGTACGCCGGCTCCCTCGGCCAATAAAGCGAGATGAGCGCTGCAACCCCAGAGTCGGTCATGACTGGACCTAATGGTCAGGGGTCCCTTTAAGGTGCTAATGGAAGGAATTTTTTTATTTTGTTTCGACTACGGCAGACCATCACAGCTGCCTGTAACTAGCACTATGAAAGAGATGGGATTACCTTCTATGCATATGTTAACTTGCGGGTCTTCATTTTGTATGAGTTAGTCTTTCTCTGAACACCGCAGAGAAAACAAAGGTGGTGGAAATGAGAATCCTTAAGAAAGAGAAAACATCTCTAGTGTAATGGAGGCTGTAGGAAGAGAGAGGCCTTTTGCTTGTAGGTCTGTTTGGAATTATCTTTTATTTATTATAAGATGCTGAGCCTGTACTGGACATGCACAAGATATTGTATGGAATTATTCGGATATTATTTTTGTTCTGTTTTGAAGAAAGCTCTGCGAGTAAAGCTCGACTCAAACTTATGGCTCTGGACAATGTTTTATCCCCAAAAGAGCCAGTTTTTAAGCTTCCAGTTGCTTCAAGCTGCACAATTTTAATATCTGCAATAGTGAAGGGTTTTCAGGCATGGCCAAACCTGGCCCTCCAGGTGTTTTGGGACTACAATTCCCATCATCCCTAGCTAACAGGACCAGTGGTCAGGGATTATAGGAACTGTAGTCCCAAAACAGCTGGAGGGCCCAGTTTAGCCATGCCTGGTTTAGCTGAAACATCACAAAGTTGTTCCTGGTGTTGCTTGATGGTACATAGATGGCAGGACTGAAAGGTGATGGGCCTTTGCAGTAGTGTGTGGTGACATTTTTCAGAGGAGGACAGTGAGCCAGAGGCACCAGCTTGCGAGGGCAATGGTGGGTGGACAATGTTGCGACATCTTGACATTCTGCACATAAGTATCTCACCTCTCTCCCTAAGGCGGACAGAAGCTTCCTAGGCTTTGGGAAAGAGGCATGAGGCTTTAATACTTTAATACAGTGGTACCTCGGTTTAAGAACTGGCCGGTTTAAGAACGATTCAGTTTACAAACTCCGCAAACCCAGAAATAGTGTCTTGGTTTGAGAACTTTACCTTAGTCTAAGAACGGAATTAGAACGGTGGAAGGGCACCGGCTGTGGGAGGCCTCATTAGGGAAAGTGCGCCTCGGTTTAAGAACGTTTTCGTTTTAAGAACGGACTTCCAGAACGGATTAAGTTCGTAAACCGAGGTACCACCGTACTGTTGTTTACTGGGAACATTTACAGTGGTACCTCAGGTTACATATGCTTCAGGTTACATACGCTTCAGGTTATAGACTCCGCTAACCCAGAAATAGTGCTTCAGGTTAAGAACTTTGCTTCAGGATAAGAACAGAAATTGGGCTCTGGCGGTGCGGCAGCAGCAGGAGGCCCCATTAGCTAAAGTGGTGCTTCAGGTTAAGAACAGTTTCAGGTTAAGAACGGACCTCCGGAACGAATTAAGTACTTAACCTGAGGTACCACTGTAGTGGACTAGCCTAGTCCCCTTGGTCCACTGACCACACAGCACAGGGCCTTCCTCAAAAAAATTAAGCAGAGGCTGAATGGCTGCAGTAGTGGAAATATGATGTAGCTGTGGGTTTGGGAGACAAGGATGAGAGCTTAGGGCTAGATAGCAAGAGGTTCGTCAACATGATGCATTAAAAGTGAATGAATGAAGATACAATTCCGAAGAATAAAAGATGTGGAGGCAACTCGCATCCCCTATTGTGTGCATTCCCTTGAGCTGAGAACCGTCACACGGAGAACAAAATAAATTGCCTTGTTTGTGCGCATCGTAACATCTTCCCTGACTTCAACACATAGCATGCCTTTGAGGAATTGGTGGACCTCACTTGAAGACCTCTCTCACCCCAGCTTCTGGGAGCTTTGTAATAAGCATTTTGCTTTGATCTTTTATTTGTACAGCCTTTCCATTTATCCCCATCCAATGTAAGTTCCTGCCCCATACTACGAGGCACAGACACACTTGGCCCTAGCATTCCCTTCACGGCATGCCATTTTTGCACGAAGAAAAGGGGATGCGATCGGTTTTATCACTGGTCTTTGTCCTCTCCACAGGCTAATTCTGTGATTATTGCTGTTTCCGAACATCTGTACAGTTGTTGTTTTTCTGTCACTTACAGGGATGAGAAGCCTTGACATGAAGTACTAAATTCCAGTTTTGAAAATAATGGCTTGAGGCGACGTGTCACAGAGTCAATGGACATGCAAAGCTGGGTGAGATATCCCTCCTTTTGTTTTGTTTTGTGCGACCATCCCTTGAAACCCAGTCAGATGGGTGTCGTCCAAATAATAGAATTATCATCATCATCAACAACAACATCATCTTGTGTAGGTGGGGTAGAATCTATAAGAGGAACCCACCCAAACAGCTCCTTTGTTGTCTGCAATGTTGAAAAAAATCAGGGAGTAATGGAAAAATGTAGGAAGTGCAAAATTAAAAATTAAAGCTATTTGTTGTTGTTTGTTGTTGTTTAGTCACTTAGGAAACACTTCTTTTTTTTTTTTTAAATTCTTTTTATTAAGTAACTTTTAACATAACACAAACTTCATCAAAGCAGAAAAGACGAAAAAACATTTAAAGGAAAAACAAAAAGAAAAAAAAGAAAAAAAAAGAACACATAGTGCGGCTACTCACTATCCCAATAACAAGTGAGTTTAAAAAGAAAAACAAGCACAAAGAGAAAAAAGGCAAAAAGGCCTAGAAAAATACAAAAAGGTGTAGAAAAGAAACATAGAATATACAACAATTGACACATAGGAAACACTTCTAAGGTTGCCATATTTCAAGAAGTAAAAATCCAAACACAAAATGTTGTTGAGCAATCGCCTGATAGCCAAGTCCGAGCTGCTCACATCAGAGCCAGAACCTGGGCCGCCCACGCCAGAGCCGCTCGCACAATTTATTAATTTTTTGAAAACCCCAAATCCAGGACATTTGCTTTTAACCAGGCAACTTCAGTCTAAAAAAAGCTCAACAGCTTTGGGGGTAAAATCATAATCACCAAATCTGGGTGGGCATGTGTTGTTGTTGTTTAGTCGTTTAGTTGTGTCCGACTCTTCGTGACCCCATGGACCAGAGCATGCCAGGCACTCCTGTCTTCCACTGCCTCCCGCAGTTTGGTCAAACTCATGCTGGTAGCTTCGAGAACACTGTCCCACCATCTCGTCCTCTGTTGTCCCCTTCTCCTTGTGCCCTCCATCTTTCCCAACACCAGGGTCTTTTCCAGGGAGTCTTCTCTTCTCATGAGGTGGCCAAAGTATTGGAGCCTCAGCTTCAGGATCTGTCCTTCAGTGAGCACTCAGGGCTGGTTTCCTTCAGAATGGAGAGGTTTGATCTTCTTGCAGTCCATGGGACTCTCAAGAGTCTCCTCCAGCGCCATAATTCAAAAGCATCAATTCTTCGGCGATCAGCCTTCTTTATGGTCCAGCTCTCACTTCCATACATCACTACTGGGAAAACCATAGCTTTTACTATATGGACCTTTGTCGGCAAGGTGATGTCTCTGCTTTTTATAAGAAACTGCAAAAAGGGTGGAGGGAAGTCAAAATATATGTGTTTATAAGTTATTCAATTTGTATGTCTGTAAAAAAAAGTAAGAATCCCAAAATATATATATTTCCAAAATTTCCAATATATATATATGCTCCTTTGTTAAGCTAGTGGCTTTGGCTGGCCAATGAAGCCCTGTGATTCACAAGTCTAAAGAGGCTGTCAAAGAGACCATCTCATCTGGCTGCATAACATGTCACCCTAGAAAGACAACCATTAGCCAGAGTTGTGTGTGAGAATTTTGGCTGATACTGGAGGCTGCAAACACAAAGACATGTCTTGCTTTGAGCTGGACTTGGGGCTCCCTGGCAGCTTGACGGGGAAGCAAAATCTGCCGGAGCGTTGATGCTGTGAGCCCCTCCACGCTATGCTCATGTTGTATAGAAGTGTCAATAAAACCATATACAGTGGTACCTCGGGTTACAGACTGTGGCGTTTGCCCTCCTAGGTAGGTCATAAGGAAAGGGTTAAATGAGTGTGAAGTGATTGGCCAGTGGGAACCCAAGGGGAGGAGTTAGAGTTAGAGTTGGAGTTGTTGGAACGTTGGGAGTTGGAGAAGGAAGAGGGAGGTTAAGTCTGTGGGTTGGTCGAGTTTTGTTGTGAGAGAGTGAGAGGAACTGTTAGGTGGAGTCAGATAGATAGTTGGGATAATCAGTTTGAAGTTGTTAGGAACGTATAGGTCAGTAAAGAAACTAAGATTAAGAAACTGACAAGAAAAATTATCTGAAACCATAAACTTGATCATGCTTATAAAATAAACTGATTATTTGTTTTAATGTTAACAACTGTCTGGACTCAGTGTGTACCCGAGAGAAACAGGTTGGTGGCAGCGAGGAAGTGATCATAGTGGTGGCACAGGGATCAATAGATCGTCAAAGATCGCCACACAGACGCTTCAGGTTACATACACTTCAGGTTACAGACTCCGCTAACCCAGAAATAGTACCTCGGGTTAAGAACTTTGCTTCAGGATGAGAACAGAAATCGGGAGTGGCGACAGCAGGAGGCCCCATTAGCTAAAGTGGTGTCTCAGGTTAAGAACAGTCTCAGATTAAGAACGGACCTCCGGAACGAATTAAGTTCTTAACCCGAGGTACCACTATATCCCTAAAGATACCATATTCTCTGCTGACCTTCATTTCAGGGAAACCGAACCGTGGGTAAAGTACATGAACCCCTGACCTGACGTCTCTCACTGCCCAGAGATTGGGGTGCATGCAACAATATGATATTGTACGCTGTTGTATCATTCAACCACTCCATCAGGGATGGAACAGAAACATGGCAAAGCCCTCAAGGCAGTTTCTGGGGGGCCTCTATGTGTTTAAAAAAGGCAAAGGACCCCTGGCAGTTAAGTCCAGTCGCGAATGACTCTGGGGTTGCAGCGCTCATCTCACTTTACAAGCCGAGGGAGCCGGCGTTTGTCCGCAGACAGTTTTTCCGGGTCATGTGGCCAGCATGACTAAGCCGCTTCTGGCGAAACCAGAGCAGCGCACGGAAATGCAGTTTACCTTCCCGCTGGAGTGGTACCTATTTATCTACTTGCACTTTGAACTTTGCTTTGGAACTGCTAGCTTGGCAGGAGCTGGGGCCGAGCAACGGGAGCTCACCCCGTCCCTGGGATTCAAAGCGCTGACCTTTCGATCGGCAAGCCCGAGGCTCAGTGGTTTACACCACAGCGCCACCCACGTCCAGTCTACGTGTTTACTCAACACAAATATAGAATCTCCAAAGAGGGCTTCAGAGAGACAGGAAGCTGGTGAGACCTCTGAGGAGGGAGATTCCTTCTCTCTCTCTCTCTCTCTCTCTCTCTCTCTCTCTCTCTCTCTCTCTCCCCCCTCCCCAAGTTCAAAGAAGGTTATGCTGACCAGACAGATTGCTGTTCCTCCTCCTCCACTTGCCTCACACACAAGCATCACTTTTGTTCTCCACCTGGGCTCAGTTTGGTCGCTGGCCTCAGTCATGAGGAGATGTAGCAGCCCTGCAGAGAAACAAGCGTTGGCTGCAACCCTCTGTTTATGGGCAGTTATTGTCACAGCTGCGGTGCAGCTATAGCTTTTGGCAGAGGTCTTTTTCCATGTGCCCCTGCTTCTAATGCACCACCACCCATGGTGTTGAAGCTGAGTGGGTGTGACACGGTCAGCCCAGAAAAATCTTCCCATTGTCATATATATAACAGCACAGTATCGAATGTGTAAATTTGAATATTTGCCTTCCTTGGGCGGGGAGGGGGAAACGGGATAAGAAATGTAATAAAACAAGACAGCACCAAATTTTAAGAGGATGCTATGTGGTACCTCAGGTCCTGGGCAGCCTCACTGACCCCCAAGTAAATTTCTTCTAGCACTCAGCTTGTTAGGTCTCTGATCCTGAGCTCCTTGCAAGAAACTCCTTGTCAGTACAGTGGTACCTCAGGTTAAGTACTCAATTCGCTCCGGAGGTCCGTACTTAACCTGAAACTGTTCTTAACCTGAAGCACCACTTTAGCTAATGGGGCCTCCTGCTGCTGCCACGCCGCTGGAGCACGATTTCTGTTCTCATCCTGAAGCAAAGTTCTTAACCTGAAGCACTATTTCTGGGTTAGCGGAGTCTGTAACCTGAAGCGTATGTAACCTGAAGCGTATGTAACCCGAGGTACCATTGTATTTTATCAGTCATGTCAGTACCCTTCAGAGAAACTCCGCAGGGTATTCCTCCAGTCTAGAGGACAGTCAGAGGCAATGTGTAAAACACTTCTTCTTCTTCCTTCTTCTTCTTCTTCTTCTTCTTCTTCTTCTTCTTCTTCTTCTTCTTCTTCTTCTTCTTCTTGTATGAAATAATGTTGTTGGTTTTACAAATATAAAAATATAAATGAACACAAACTGTAAAAAAACCAAGTCTATTTAAAGAGTTTATCTGAATCTCGAGAATCCCCATCCCCTCCATGGATTCTCATTTTAAACATCTACAACTGCATATTCATCCATATTCCAATTTTTATATCAAACCAGACTGTCCATAATGTTTTTTATACAACAAGTGAGTCAAAATCCTGTTCTTGTTTCCATCTGCTTACAGTTGTCTCCTAAATAACTTTAGGAGTTATTTAAAATTCTCCCATTCTTTTATAAAGTTTTTATAAAGTTTTATACAGTTTCTGAGTTTTCCAGTCAGCTTTGCCATCTCGGCATAGTCCATCAGGTTGGTTTGCCATTATTCTCTGGTAGGGACTTTGTCTTCATTCCAATTCTGGGCTAATAACATCTGGGCGTCTGTTGTTCCATACATGAAAAGTCTTTTCTGCTTCTTTGGTATGTTGGTACCTGTAATTCCTAACAAAAAAGCTTCTGGTTTCTTCATTTCATTTTTTTCCATTTCATTATATATCATCTCCTAGAAAGCTTTCATTACCTTACAAGTCCACCACATATGATAAAAGGTACCTTCTTTTTCTTTACATTTCCAACAGATATTTGAATTTGTCTTATACATTTTTGCTAACTTAGTAGGAGTCAAATACCACTGGTACACCATTTTCATATAATTCTCTTTCAATGTACAACACGCCGAAAATTTCAAATTTGATTCCCATAACCTTTTCCAATCTGCCACCTGGATATTATGTCCCAAATCCTTTGCCCGGAGTATCATTACCGACTTGACCTGTTCATCTTTTGTGTGCCCCTCTAAAAGCAAGCTATACATTTTAGATAATAATTTAACATTGTTTTCTAACGTTCCACACGTTCCAACGTTCCACATGTCCAAGCTGCTATGATGAGGGAACTGAAAGCAGTACGAAAAGAGGACTGCTTCAGAAGTTTCCAACATTTCTACGAACGTTGTCAACGGTGCATTTTAGCATAGGGGACTACTTTGAAGGCCTGTAAGGTACAGTGGTACCTCAGGTTAAGTACTTAATTCATTCCGGAGGTCCGTACTTAACCTGAAACTGTTCTTAACCTGAAGCACCACTTTAGCTAATGGGGCCTCCTGCTGCTGCCGCGCCACCAGAGCACGATTTCTGTTCTCATCCAGAAGCAAAGTTCTTAACCTGAAGCACTATTTCTGGGTTAGCGGAGTCTGTAACCTGAAGTGTCTGTAACCTGAGGTACCACTGCACGTATGTTCGAATATTTCTCACTGTCCGATTTCTGTGACCATTCACTGAACTTTCCGATCACACCTTGTATATAGACTCCAGTGCTTGGAAACAGACAGTCAGGTTGTGTATCCGCAGCAGTGACCAGAAGACAAATGACCGCTGGGAGGAGACAAGACATGTCGTGGTGCATCTGCCCCGGCTGCAACAAAACATGTCTCTCCTGCATTGGTCTTTACAGCCACAGCAGGTGCTGTAACTCTCCAACACTTTGGCTTCACTCCTCCATTGTCTCTTGAGACAGACAGATGCCAAGCAAAGCCTAGTGCCTGAATTTGGTTCCCCTCTCTTCCCTTCTGTGTAATGTCTTTTAGATCATAAGCCTGAAAGCAGGGATTGTCTTCTGTATTATGGAAGCTGATCTGGAAGCCTTTGCAGCTGAAGACTAGTGTAAGTGCTTTAAATAAATCAAAATAAACAGCAACCATTTCATTGTGCTGAGAGTACACTCTCTCTCTATCTCTCACTCACTGCCCTCTCTCTACTGCATCTGGAAGTGGCCTAGCAGGGTAAGACAGAAGGACCTCTCATGATTTGCAACCTGATGGAGACTGAGTATTCTTCCTCCTCTCGTTCAACACAAAGCTGCCAATGATGTGTGTGTGAGAGACACGTCTACAACTTGTGGCTGGGCTTATGAGGCAGTCTTGTCCAGTACCCAGCTGCAAACTCACAATTTCAATGGGTCTTAGTGCTAAGTAATGATATTAATGATGTATGGAAGTGAGAGCTGGAGGAGACTCTTGAGAGTCCCATGGACTGCAAGAAGATCAAACCTCTCCATTCTGAAGGAAATCAGCCCTGAGTGCTCACTGGAAGGACAGATCGTGAAGCTGAGGCTCCAATACTTTGGCCACCTCATGAGAAGAGAAGACTCCATGGAAAAGACCCTGATGTTGGGAAAGATTGAGGGCAGAAGAAGAAGGGGATGACAGAGGACAAGATGGTTAGACAGCGTTCTCGAAGCTACAAACATGAGTCTGACCAAACTGCGGGAGGCAGTGGAAGATAGGAGTGCCTGGTGTGCTCTGGTCCATGGGGTCATGAAGAGTCGGACACGACTAAACGACTAAACAACAACAATGATATTTAGCATTATAAATAATAATAGTAATTTATTATTTCTACCCTGCCCATCTAGCTGGGTTTCCCCAGGCACTCTGGGTGGCTCCCAGCAGAAATTAAAAACACGATAAAACATCAAAATAAAAGTCAGGTAGTTGTTTATTTCCTTGAAATTTGATGGGAGGGCGTTCCACAGGGCGGGTGCCACTACTGAGAAGGCCCTCTGCCTGGTTCCCTGTAACCTCACTTCTTGCAGTGAGGGAACCGCCAGAAGGCCCTCGGAGCTGGACCTCAGTGTCCAGGCTGAACGATGGGGGTGGACATGCTCCTTCAGGTATACTGGGCCGAGGCTGTTTAGGATTTCAAAGGTCAGCATCAACAGTTTAATTTGTGCTCGGAAATGTAACGGGAGCCAATGTAAGTCTTTCAGGGCAGTATTATATGTTCTTGGTGGCCACTCCCAGTCACCAGTCTGGCTGCCGCATTCTGGAATTTGTATACATCTGTATACAAACATATGGAAATGTAACTGAGTATTTGCGGAGACATCACTTTGCCAACAAAGGCCCGTATAGTTAAAGCTATGGTTTTCCCAGTAGTGATGTATGGAAGTGAGAGCTGGACCATAAAGAAGGCTGATCGCCAAAGAATTGATGCTTTTGAATTCTGGTGCTGGAGGAGATGCTTGAGAGTCCCATGGACTGCAAGAAGATCAAACCTATCCATTCTGAAGCAATCAGCCCTGAGTGCTCCCTGGAAGGACAGATAGCAAAGCTGAGGCTCCAATACTTTGGCCACCTCATGAGAAGAGAAGACTCCCTGGAAAAGACCCTGATGTTGGGAAAGATGCAGGGCACAAGGAGAAGGGGACGACAGAGGACGAGATGGTTGGCTAGTGTTCTTGAAGCTACCAGCATGAGTCTGACCAAACTGTGGGAGGCAGTGGAAGACAAGAGTGCCTGGCGTGCTCTGGTCCATGGGGTCACAAAGAGTCAGACTCGACTAAATGACTAAACAACAACAAAATCTTTTCTCTCCCTCACTCTCATTCCCTTTCTTTTTTTCTTTTCTTTTTTGTCACTCTATTTATAATTGACATGCTTCTAATAAAATATAAAGATTTTAAAAAGAAAGACTGGGCATTGTCTAACTTAGTGCAAGCAAATCAGGATAAAGGTTCACTAAACAAGTTGTCTGGAAGAGTCCCCAAGGGATTGTGAGAGGGAACAGGGTCTGAAACTGATCCTTTTCCCCACCTTCTATGCTAATCTTCCATGCAAACAATCTAATGTAGTTAATAGCCAAGTGTGTCAGCGGAATCCTCTTAGTGTCTCCCCTCTTAAAAGGCAGGTCTCAGAAAAGCCCTCAGGGGGGAGACTGAATTACTATGCAAATATGCCTGTTCTCTCTCCTCTAGCGCTGCTCAGACTTTATTTGCTTATTATAGGCATAGCTGTCAACTTACAGATTTGAAAATAAGGGACCAGCAGCCTCGAAAATAAGGGATCAGCAGCCAAAATAAGGGATTTTCTGGGCACAGGTATGTTCAACTTCTGAGCCCCTCCGAGCCAAAGGCAGAAAGCCCAGTCAGCAGCCAAACGAAGCCTCAAGCGGTGGTTCCCACAGCGCAGCAACCCAGCAAAGGGGATGCAGCAAGGAAAACCACCGTCCCCTCTCCGCTGGGAAGCGCTGAGCAAAGGCGAGTCCCCAGGCAAAGCGGCCAATTTGATCGGCACAAGGCATGCAAGCTCCACCCCCCAGTCATTCTTAGACTCCTTATTGGGTGAGCAATGCAGCCAATCAACACAGTTGGAGCCTCCCTCCTCCCTGGCCGGCAGGGAGGGAGGGAGGGAGAGGAGCTGCTTCCTTTGAAACCCAGGAAATTTAAGGGACATCATCAATAAGGGACAGCAGCGGGACACAGCGCTGGGATAAGGGAGTTTCCCACCAAATAAGGGACGGTTGACAGCTATGCTTATAGGATGCTTAGAGAGTGCTTCTAAGCAGGTGCACCTCATGGAGGGAGACAGGCATGCCCCTCCCTGCCTTGGCTCCTTGCATTCTTTAGACCTTGAGAGGGGAAGGGACCATTCCCGGGGTACGGGAGAGTGACATAGACTTCAAATAGTTTTTTTAAAAATTGTACTCATTGCTGAATCATGCGCATACCACCCCCCTCCCCGCCACACACACAAAAACACCACTTTTCTTCACACCCGGTGCATGATAGAGAAAGCTAGTCTGCAACAGAGAAAGTGAAAGAGAGTAAATAAAGAAATGAATGAGGGGGATAATATGCTCAGGAACTCTGACATCCCCACAAGCAGGACCTTATTGAAGACTTTAATTCCTTAATTCCTCTTCAATATCAGCCTCCATTTGTTTCCCTCGAAGTCCCTGAAATCCGCTTCCCCAAATAACATGTTTTGAAGAATGAAACCATATGGGCTGAGGGAAGGGCTCACGGACACTTTTGGCAGTCTTTGCAGACTTCCTTGGGGTGTGAGATATAAATCAGAGCCGAGACCTTTCCAAATATAATATATTTGTTATCTGGATGAGTGCGTTATGGAGGTCCTATGTGGGAAGGAAGGTTTATGCTCTGCTTGTCCTTGCTAGCCGAGATTAACAGCGAGTTCAGTGGCTTCCCATGGTTTTTGCTTTTTTGAAGCTGTTCTTCGTCACAATTACTTATGGGAATTTTGGGCTGAGGAAGAATGCTCAGCAGCAGACTCCTATTATAGTCTGCAGTCAGGTCTCCCCTTTTACGGAGGCACAGTATTTGTGAGCAGGCTCTGCTGAGATACATAATGTAAAAGAAATTATTGGGGGTTAACTTTTACCACAGCTGTAAGGAGATCCCAGAGGGCTGTTTTAGCATGTATTACATGCACAAGGATCCAAATTACTTTCTGTCAACTACTGTGCCTATTCCAGGAGAATCGTGCTTTGAGAGTATGCAGACCAGAATACTTTGTTGGGTATGCTGTCAGTTCATCAGTATTGCATTGAACATTGTATTGTTACAGGCCACCCCAATTTCCAAGCGGCGGAAGATTCCAGGGGTCTAGGTGCTTACTCAAGGTTTGTGTTTTCTTTGGAAATAAGGCACAACAGAGACTGTGGTGTCTTTGTGATATATCGTTTAATTACACATATATACAACCTAAGCATTACACTCCAAGAGGGTCCTGTCTGTCCCACTGCTGCAGTCTCTGATTCAAATGGTCAGCACACATTGTGCTCTGGCCCCCTCCCTCCAGCTTGACGCATTTAACAGACTGACACCTTTCCCCACTCGATCACATCACGGCCACCCGGAATCCTAAAACTTCCTCCTAACAAAAGCTCTGGCATTGTCTTCAGACTCACTATCTCAGGGCTCAGGGTGGGGCTCCACCCATCTGCCGGCTGGCAGAAAGTCTTTGCTTTGTTAATCACTTTCTTAATGGTTCTGCACATTTCCTTCGTCCTCTTTCGTCTCCCCAGGAAATTAACTAACACAGGAAGCAGGTTTGGCCTGTATTTAAACCCAACACTTGGCAGCCTATTTTAGTACTCCAGTACATTTCTGAGCACAATTCAAACTATTAGTGCTGACCTTTAAGGACCTATAAGGCCTTGGCCCAGTATATCTTAAAGGAGAGTCTCTACCCCCATCATTCAGCACTGAGGTCCTCCTCCGAGGGTCTTCTGCTGGTTCCTTCACTGCAAGAAGCGAAGTTACAGGGAACCAGGCAGAGGGCCTTCTCGGTAGTGGCACCCTCCCTGTGGAACGCCCTCCCTTCCGATGTCAAGGAGATAAAGAATTGCACAACTTTTAGAAGACATCTGAAGGCAGCCCTGCATCCGGAGGTTTTTAATCCTTGATGTTTTTATTACGTTTTTAGATATGCTATAAGCCACCCAGAGCGGCTGGGGAAACCCAGCCAGATGGGAAGGGTGTAAATAATAAAGTTATCATCATCATTATTAATATTACTCCGAGCATTGATTAAATTCTAACACTTACTAAATCCAGGAAGTGTGGGTGCCTTGCACCCACAAACTCTGGCACCCAAACTCATAACAGTATTAAGAGCATGAGAAGAATTCTGCCTGCTGGATCAGACTACAGGCTCATCTAGAAGAGTTTGGATTTGATATCCTGCTTTATCACTACCCGAAGGAGTCTCAAAGCGGCTAACATTCTCCTTTCCCTTCCTCCCCCACAACAAACACTCTGTGAGGTGAGTGGGGCTGAGAGACTTCAGAGAAGTGTGACTAGCCCAAGGTCACCCAGCAGCTGCATGTGGAGGAGCGGAGACGCGAACCCGGTTCCCCAGATTACGAGTCCACCGCTCTTAACCACTACACCACACTGGCTCTACACCACTTCTAGCTCCTTCCTACTGCCTCTGACAGTGGGATCAGTACAAAACCGGTTGTGGCAAGTATCCATTGATAGCTTTATCCTCCCCAAATTTGTCTAATCCCCCTTTAAATCAATACATGTTAAAAACATGACACAGTTATATATATATCTGCCTACCCAATGCACAACAGGCATTCAAGCCAAGACTGTAAAACTGGACTAACCTTCCCAACCACCCCCCGCCTCTCCCTGGAAAAGTTACTTATTTACTTGTTTTGACTGGTATTGGCTTTCTGCGTCGTTCCCTGTTGAAACAGAAATTCCAGCTTCATGTGACCTTGATGCTGAAGCCTGTTTGCAAATACATCTGGATAAGTAATGGAAAGATGGAAATCCAGGTAATGCGGTTCAGGACTGCTGCTCAGTCTCAGGGTAAGCCAGATGTTTCCCATCCACCAGAAACTTTCCTCTTTGTGCTGCCACCCCACTGCCCTGGCCCAGTTCAAGGATGATGGAACACAAAGCTAGACTTCAGCTTCCTTAGAGCTTGGATTTACTCATGAAATCTTCACTGTCGTGGGAGTTTTCCCATTTTCTTTTAGTCAAATGTTTTGAAGAATTTCTGCCAGCCACGGTCTCGGCCTCCGTCGCACTCCAGCTCGCCTGCTGTACATTTTCACCGAGGTGACACTGAGCAATAGAACTGCTCCCTGGGCTGTACATGTTTTTATGATTCTTTGCGCTAACCACCAGAGCCCTATGCAGATTTCCGAAGCAGATTTGCTTAACTCAAAAAGAGGCGTGGGGGCAAGGAGCTACAGTGACAAGCGCGCTCCCCACAACTTGGGGGGATAGCCTCCTTCTGAACCAGGAACCTTTCTGGGCTTGTGGATTTTAGAATCCTGATTTCCCAGGGCTGACAAATGGTGAAGCTCTCCAACTTCAAAAAATGAACAGCAGTAGGCTCAGCGAGGGGAACAGAGCCAGTATATTCATCCCTGTATATCGCTGCCCTGGTGTGTTAAGAAAACAGGCTTCTGGATGCCTGCATAGGGCTAAGACCAGGCTTAAGAAGAGGCACTTCTTTGCCTTAAGCCACACAAAATCAGTTCCTTGGCACAGGGTGAATCACATTTTTTAGATTGAGGTTGAATCCTGACAAGACAGAAGTACTGTTCTTGGGGGACAGGCGGCGGGCGGGTGTGGAGGACTCTCTGGTCCTGAAGGGGGTAACTGTGCCCCTGAAGGACCAGGTGTGCAGCCTGGGAGTCATTCTAGACTCACAGCTGTCCATGGAGGCGCAGGTCAATTCTGTGTCCAGGGCAGCTGTTTACCAGCTCCATCTGGTACGCAGGCTGAGACCCTACCTGCCCGCAGACTGTCTCGCCAGAGTGGTGAATGCTCTGGTTATATCTTGCTTGGACTACTGCAATGCACTCTATGTGGGGCTACCTTTGAAGGTGACCCGGAAACTACAACTAATCCAGAATGCGGCAGCTAGACTGGTGACTGGGAGCAGCCGCCGAGACCATATAACACCGGTCTTGAAAGACCTACACTGGCTCCCAGTACGTTTCCGAGCACAATTCAAAGTGTGGGTGCTGACTTTTAAAGACCTAAACGGCCTCAGTCCAGTATACCTAAAGGAGCGTCTCCACCTCCATCGTTCTGCCCAGACGCTGAGGTCCAGCGCCGAGGGCCTTCTGGTGGTTCCCTCACTACGAGAAGCCAAGTTACAGGCAACCAGGCAGAGGGCCTTCTCGGTAGTGGCACCCACCCTGTGAAACGCCCTCCCACCAGATGTCAAAGAGAAAAATAACTACCAAACTTTTAGAAGACATTTGAAGGCAGCCCTGTTTAGGGAAGCTTTTAATGTTTAATAGGTTATTGTATTTTAGTGTTTTGTTGGAAGCCGCCCAGAGCGGCTGGGGAAACCCAGCCAGATGGGCGGGGTATAAATAATAAATTATTATATTATTATTGTTATAGATGTAACTGTTGGAGGTGGGCAGCTCAGAATGTCAGGCTGCTCCTTTCACTTCCAAGCCCTGATTTATGACCATTTCCCCGTCGACCCATTCACTTTCAAAAATCACCTGACATTTCCTCCCACACCATTGGCGCAACCTGCTTTCTATCACCGACTTCTCATGTGTGGCTCTCACGGAGAGAGAGACCTGCACCTGGGCTTTGCCACTTCCAACTACAAGCAGCAGCTCACAATCCGAACTTCTATGTTCAGGGGATGTTTTTGTAGAGATTATCCATGGTAGAAGCTTGGAGTGCTGCAATCCAAACTCAGGTGTACATGGAGAGGTCACTTCCTGGTTCGCACTGAGAAGCCATTTTCAATGCAGCCCAGAGATGGAAGGGCACAGCTGTATTGAGGCAGTGCCCAGATTTGCGCTCAGAGCAATCGCCCCATGGCCTCTCCCACACTACGCCACTGTGTTGGGGCACTTTCCTAGGAGGCCATACTTGGTGGAGATCATTGTTGCTGTTTAGTCGTTTAGTGGTGTCCGACTCTTCGTGACCCCCTGGACCAGAGCACGCCAGGCACTCCTGTCTCCCACTGGCTCCCGCAGTTTGGTAAAACTCATGCTGGTAGCTTCGAGAACACTATCCAACCATCTTGTCCTCTGTTGTCCCCTTCTCCTTGTTGTCCCCTTCTCCAGAATTCAAAAGCATCAATTCTTCGGCGATCAGCCTTCTTTATGGTCCAGCTCTCACTTCCATACATCACTACTGGGAAAACCATAGCTTTTACTATATGGACCTTTGTTGGCAAGGTGATGTCTCTACTTTTTAAGATGCTGTCTAGGTTTGTCATTGCTTTTCTCCCAAGAAGCAGGCGTCTTTTAATTTCGTAGCTGCTGTCATGCACAGTAGTAAAAACTCAGGCTTGTGATTGTCTAAAGGTTTACTATCTGTGGACAAACAATAAATTGAGCAGGTTTCATTTTCTTAGCTCATTTAGGGGATGATTGGTTATATATTAGCTGTCTTGAAAGTGCACCTGTGGAAACAGCAGCAGGAGAAAAAATGAATTCATTTTTTAAGGAGAAAACATTGCAGACTTCCTCTGGGTAAAGTGGTGAAGCAGAGGAATGAAAGGACTGATGAAAAATGCAAGGCCTTTAGCATGTTAAGCTAAAGATGATAGCAAAGTGCTTGGAAGCCTTCAATAAATGTGGTGTTCTGAGTACTAAATTGGCTGTATCTAATCCTCACAGAGTTAAAACAAAAAGTTAATTTCTCCAAACTGAAGCATAAGATAAATCATTAGTCGTCTCTGCAGAAAGCTAATCTCTTTGGCTGGAAAAAAAACTGCTCTATCTAACAGTGTCCAAATAAAGTTTTCACCACTTGTTTTATGTGCATTAATCTCTCCATGGATTACACAGCACACAGCTTTGAGGTATCTACCTAAAAGCCATGAAACCTCTCGTTCTTATTCCAGCATATCAGCCTTTTCCACAAATATAATGAAGAACAGCCTGCATTACAGCTGTTAGTCAAGCTCATTAGGATCAACTCAGATATGAGCTTCGCGGGTTCAAAATGCTCACCTCAGAGAAGAGACACAACATTATAAGGCTTCTGAATTCTTTGTAAAATCTGAAATGTAGAATAATTTACCTCCTCCCCCTACCTTTGTTCTTCTTACCTGCAAGGCAGCTCCTGACCATCAAAACTACATCCCTGTTAAACTTGCAGTTGTGAGGGCTGGCAGCAGGAACCCTAGACACTACTTTGAAGGTGACTCGGAAATTACAATTAATCCAGAATGCAGCAGCTAGACTGGTGACTGGGAGCGACTGCCAGGACCATATAACACCGGTCCTGAAAGACCTACATTGTCTTCCAGTATGTTTCCGAGCACAATTCAAAGTGTTGACCTTTAAAATCCTAAAAGGCCTCAGTCCAGTATACCTGAAGGAGCGTCTCCACCCCCATCAATCAGCCCAGACACTGAGGTCCAGCTCTGAGGACCTTCTGGTGGTTCCCTCACTATGAGATGTGAAGCTACAGGGAACCAGGTTGAGGGCCTTCTCAGCAGTGGCACGTTTGATGTTTTATTTTACATATTGATGTTTTACTATATTTTAAATATTTTGTTGGGAGCCACCCAGAGTGGCTGGGGCAACCAAGTCAGATGGACGGCATATAAATAATAAAATTACTACTACTTCTACGACTTGGGCTTTGCTTAAAAGGTGGAAGTACCCAACAGCTTTAATCTTTTTCACACATATGATATGTTATTGTGGATGGGTGTGTGTGTGGAAAAAACTGAGTGAATGGGTACCTGAGTTTTGCTGGCTGGAAAAGCACCCATAATGGCCAAGAATACCAAGAGGGGGCAGACAGCTATGGAGCTGCTTGGAGACCGGAAGAAACAAGGTATCTGGAATGTGTTTTCTGGAAAGGGTAGGAAAAGACAGGCGAGCAGCAGTAGTTGGCATAGCTGTCAACTTACAGATCTGAAAATAAGGGACTAGCAGCCTCGAAAATAAGGGATCAGCAGCCAAAATAAGGGATTTTCCCAGCACAGGTATGTTCAGCTTCTGAGCCAAAGGCAGAAAGCCCAGCCAGCAGCCAAATGAAGCCTCAAGCGGTGGTTCCCACAGCGCAGCAACCCGACAAAGGGGATGCAGCAAGGGAAACCATCAAAACCTCTCCGCTGGGAAGCGCTGAGCAAAGGCGAGTCCCCAGGCAACGCGGCCGATTTGATCAGCACAAGGCATGCAAGCTCCACCCCCCAGTCGTTCTTAGACTCCTTATTGGGTGAGCAACGCAGCCAAGCAACACAGTTGGAGCCTCCCTCCTCCCTGGCCGGCAGGGAGGGAGGGAGGGAGGGAGGGAGAGGAGCTGCTTCCTTTGAAACCCGGGAAATTAAAGGGACATCATCAATAAGGGACAGCAGCGGGAAACGGCGCTGGGATAAGGGACTTTCCCGCCAAATAAGGGACAGAGCTATGGTAGTTGGTGCTGTGTGTGACAATGAGGAAGAGAATATGGTTGAAGGAAAAAGCTAGGAGGTTGACAGCATCAGCCAAGCATCTTGGGGGCTGCACAGGAAGAGTTTGGGAACTGCAGATTAGGGCCCCTCTGATCTAATGGATTCCGCTGCAATCAAACAGTTTCATTACATTAAATGATAGTGAATTGTTGGAGCCGCTGAGCCTTCCTGTGGCAGCTTTGCTGACTGTAGAGTAACAGAATATTTACGCCGTTGCCTTGGGATGTCACCGTGTCAAAGCGCCCATTCATTCATCCATTTCATGACAAGCCAAAGGAGCCACAACATGACTTCTCCTCCAGATCTGACCACACTTGAAAGAAAGCTGATCCTTGGCGGAGGCAATGGAACAATTTCCAAGTTCTCACAAATAAGGCTTGCTCAGATTTCTTCCTCCTGTTTGCTCCACGGTCTTGGTTGTTAGCTGCTCCTTGCCCAATCAACATTTCAGCAACATTTTGAAGCCAACAGAGCTGCAAGACAGGTAGAAGGCAGAACTGGCACCTCCACGTTTCCACAGTTGGCAGGGAGCCTGGAGAAATAATCACGTTGGTACTCCCCCATACTTTGAAACACTCCTTCCTTCGCAGTGCGGTGAAAAGTGCTCTCTGGTTATACAAAATTTATTTCAGCTCTTCTCGCTTCCCTTCTTCTCTACTTTGCTTAAATGGCAGCCAGCAGCTGTAAAAGGCTTTGAACAGTATTCTGGGCTACCTCCAGAGATATTAACAGAGCGTAAACACATCACTCAGTATTTTCTGTGGTTTCGCTAAAAGTGCATTAAGATTATTTTCAAGGAGAAAAGAGTTCAAGGGGGATAGAAGGTCTTTTTAAGTATCCCTTGCTAACCTCAACTCATTCTGGCCTTTAGCCTTCCTGACTTCATTCTTACAGATCTGGGCAGCTCTGCTGTGCTCATCCTTGGTTATGGGTCCCTCCTTCCAACTTCTTTTCGGGTCCCAGCTCACCAGAAAGCTCTCTTTGCAACCACAATGCCTTCTGAGAGCCATTTCCCCTCATCGGAATAGTTTGCAATTGTGCCCAAAGCATGTCGCTTTCAGAACACACGGCAGCAGCGACAAGGAAGAGAAGATACCACACACTCACACTAAGTCATGGTTTGGCTTAGCATGATGTGTGAACCAGGCCAATATCTGAAACGGGCCAATAACCTACTGAGGAAACCCCGAGCAAACAAATGTGGCTTTAACAGTCTTCAGAAGCAGCCTCTATCCATTTAGCAGGAGGAAAGCATTCCATAAGGCAGACGAAGGTACCGCTCCGGCGGGAAGGTAAACGGCGTTTCCGTGCGCTGCTCTGGTTCGCCAGAAGCGGCTTAGTCATGCTGGCCACATGACCCAGAAGCTGTACGCCGGCTCCCTCAGCCAATAAAGCGAGATGAGCGCTGCAACCCCAGAGTAGGTCACGACTGGACCTAATGGTCAGGGGTCCCTTTACCCTTTACCTTTAAACAAGCTATAGCTTAGGGCCCTTTAAAAAAATTTAAAGGAAACAAAAACCCCTGGGTGTACATTTCCAAAATATAAGATAAAAATCAAATCAAATAAAACCTACATGCAGCAACAGTGTTTGGTGTTGTGTAGGCTCCTATGATGTAAGTCATGGGCCCTGTCTGCTAGCCTGCTCCCTAAAATATCACTGGTTTGCTCATTTCTATATATATATATACATTCTGCATGGACTGGTTGCATGACAACATGTGCAAATGGCTTTAGAGACCTATTAGGTCCAGAAATGACCATATACAGTCATACCTCGGGATGAATAAGCTTCCACTTAAATATTTTCGGGTTGCGGTCCGTGGCGACCTGGAAGTAACGGAGTGCGTTACTTCCGGGTTTTGCCGCTCGTGCATGCGCAGATGCTCAAAATGACGTCACGCGCGGAAGCGGCGAAACCCGACCCGCGCACGCGCAGACACACTGTCGCATCTTGCGTTCCATTTGGGATGCGAACGGGGCTCCGGAACGGATCCCGTTCGCATCCTGAGGTACCACTGTAGCATATATTCAACACAAAAAACAGCGACAATTTGTTGTTGACAAAGGACAGCCGGACCCATAAAGGGCCCCATTACCTTCAGTAGCTTAGGGCCTCATCAAACCTAAATCCAGCCCTGCTTTTGAGAGCCCCTTGAGATCTTGCCAGAATGCGGAAGCTGCAGTTCTGCAATCCCAGTAAGCTAGGTTTCCTGTTTTGCCTTAGATGGCGAAGTGGGAAAAGCCACTCCCACAAAGTGGGCTCCATTATGTCTCCATGGTTGTGGACAAGCAATATATTGTAGAACGCAGCATGTCAAGGAGCTGTCAAGGCACCAGGCCACCCACAGGGCAGGCACACACATGGGAGGGACGGAACACAATTAGTTATTTATTAGCAGAAAACGACAGCACAGCAGAGTCCTCACCTTAACCCAGCTGAGACGTTTCTGAAACTGACCACTAGCTCTGCCCTTTCCTCTTTAGCTTTTGCTTGGGATCCCTCCCAAGTGGATGAAGTCTGTATCAAGGGGGTGAGCTCCTCCTCTGGGCCAGTCTGGCCCATTGCTCAGCCACCTGCAGGACTCTCCTCGATCAGGGCGTCAGAGGGATAGTGAGAACTAAAAATTAAAATTCAATCAGCTAAAGCAGCAACATTAAAAAAAAATCATTTCAGTGCAAACCAATGGGTAAATAAAATAAAAATAAAAGAGGCAGGTAAAACTACAGTTTTCATGACATGGGGAGAATACACCCAACTACAGTGGTACCTTGGGTTAAGTACTTAATTCGTTCTGGAGGTCCATACTTAACCTGAAACTGTTCTTAACCTGAAGCACCACTTTAGCTAATGGGGCCTCGCACTGCTGCCGCGCTGCCAGAGCCCGATTTCTGTTCTTATCCTGAAGCAAAGTTCTTAACCTGAAGCACTATTTCTGGGTTAGTGGAGTCTGTAACCTGAAGCCTATGTAACCTGAAGCGTATGTAACCCGAGGTACCACTGTATTTCTAAATAGCAATGTGTGCTAATTGCTCTGTAAGACAGATAGTTGTATTGATCTAGTACAGGGCTCAGCAAACTTTTTCAGCAGGGGCCGGTCCACTGTCCCGCACATCCTTGTGGGGGGCCGGACTGCATTTTCCACAAAAATAAATAAAAATGAACGAATTCCTATGCCCCATAAATAACCCAGAGATGCATTTTAAATAAAAGGACACATTCTACTCATGTAAAAACACGCTGATTCCTGGACCGTCCGTGGGTCGGATTTAGAAGGCAATTGGGCCAGATCCGGCTCCCGGGCCTTAGGTTGCCTACCCATGATCTAGTAAGTGGTGAGTAGAATTTGACCATTCTTCTGCTTCCATGGACCTCTGATCAGGTGATCAGTATCTTATGGAAGATGCTGTGGCTGTAGAAAGGCTTTTTTAGGATAGTATGTAGTTCAGAGCCTCCCAAGGAAATGGAAAACAATACGTGCCTGGTACCTGTCACTACACTTCTTGAGTCTCTCTCCCAAACTATAAAGGAAAAGATACTTCTGTTAGGCAAAAATTCCTACTTCACATTTGCTGAATTTTAGACTAAAGAACTTCTGGTCTTGCTATGTTTCACATAGGAGTAGGACATACATTGTTGCTAATCAGAAAAGACGGGATTGATTTGGAACATTTGGTTCTAATGTATTTATTTACATAGAAAAATGCACTTTTAAATGGTTCTGTATCATCCATCTTTTATATGAAAAGTTGCTTTTCAATTAATTTCTCTTTCTTTTCAAATTTGGCAGCATTCCAGGGCATCCTATCAAGAAATCATTGCCCCATTATTTTGCTGGGAAAGCTTCGTTTTGGATAAGCTTCTCTGGCATAAAACTGAAATTAGTTGGCTTCAGTGTGAAGGTATTTTGGTCTTAAGTTGGTTTAACTCAGAACAGTCTTTGGGCCTTGAATACAGGCACCAGGGGCCGGGGGGGGGGGGCAGAGGTGTAAGCAGAACAGGAACGCACTCATGAAACTACTGCCTCCATTCCAGATGTTTATTTTGTACACACGTACTGCACAAGATTTCTTCACAGTCCTCAAGCCTTTCCCCTTTCCCTTATCCCATTTAAGCACATTCTACAATGGAGAAGACAGGGTCTCTGTCCAGAGAAGCATGTTAGTTTTTGCTTGCTATGTCTTACAATAGGGGGACACGGGTGGCGCTGTGGGTTAAACCACAGAGCCTAGGGCTTGCCAATCAGAAGATCGGCAGCTTGAATCCCCGTGATGGGGTGAGCTCCTGTTGCTCGGTCCCTGCTCCTGCCCACCTAGCAGTTCGAAAGCACATCAAGTGCAAGTAGATAAATAGGTACTGCTCCGGCGGGAAGGTAAACGCCGTTTCCGTGCGCTGCTCTGGTTCGCCAGAAGTGGCTTAGTCATGATGGCCACATGACCTGGAAGCTATATGCCAGCTCCCTCAGCCAATAAAGCAAGATGAGCACCGCAACCCCAGAGTCGTCCGCGACTGGACCTAACGGTCAGGGGTCCCTTTACCTTTATGTCTTATAATATGTTCCCCATATTGGTTCCCATGTTGTTGCAGAACATGACAGATTGAACTGAATGCCCAACTCCTACCCTTCCCTGCCCTTCTTGCTGTTGTGCCTTTTATCTACTTTGCTAAAGAGCAACCAAAATACGTTCTTGAGCTTTTCGTGCTACCCAGCACTAAACAGGCAGGTGAGGTTTCGCAGAGCTTTTGGAAGCATCTGTGTGCAAGATACTGGAAAGAGTGGCAACCACCTATGAGCTGAATTTGCCCCCAAGGCAGCCAGTTGCTAACTACTGTTTATGTTAGGTTGTTTTTGATTCAAAAAACTTTTTTGGTGTGTGGAGTTTTAAATCTCCCCACTCCAGTTGGTTTATTTCTTTTATTTGAAGGACCCCAAACGCTTGTAATCAACTGGATGTTGCACATTGTTAGTGGTGCCAATCACGTTTTTGAGGATTGACGACGGGTGCCATGTGTTTTTCATTGAATCGCCATTCCTAATTCAAAACTGCAGCCTTCGAATACGCTTTGTCAGTTTCTGTTTCTTGCCCCGAGGGGGTCTCATACCACAACCCCTTCAACACTCTTAGAGAGACCACAGAGACCAAAAATATGGCTTACATGGGCCAAGATCTCTGATGTCGAACCAAAGAACCACAGCAGAGTTACAAAATCTGCAAATTCTGCCAAAGCAGAAAGTTAATTGCGTGTGCTTGTTTTGCAGGGAGCAGAACCTAGGTGCCAGGAGACCCCATTTTTGATTTTATTTTCTAAAGGTTGGAGAGAGAGAGAACCAGATTTGGGGCCAATGTGTAATACTAGAGAATTTCTCAGGTTCACATTGCCAGTTCTGGTAGAACCCTCCACTTTTTCGCTCACCAACCTGATAAGGATAAAAGAGTTAGCCTGCTTCGTGGGGATGTGAAAGGAGGGAGCACAGAGGGAACTTAGGGAATTGTGAGAGACAGCTGGCTCTCTGCCCTAGAAAGAAGCCTTGACACACCCGTTTCACCCTTGACTAGGGTTGTCAGGTCACCCAAGGGCCAAACTACTCATGGCATTAAACCAGGGCCAGCTCCGCAGAGTAGGGCAGCTGCCTCAGGAGGTAAATGCTAAAGAACAGAGAATGGACATAAACATATGTGCCATAGCTCCTAACCTAGCCTGGTGCCCCTCAGGTACAGTAGACGATGCTGTCCCTTTTTATCATATTTTAAAAACTGATTTTCATACAATTTAACAAATTAAATTCCGTTTCCATACAATATTCCCTTAGCATTTTGACTTCCCATCCTTACTTCCACGATGCTTCTGTTCAAATCCTTCTATCTACTGCCTTAAATATAATACTTATTTCTGTAACACATACCCTATATTACGTTCCGTTATCATTCTCATTCCCAGCATTATTTTTCTAGAAAAAGAGGTGCCAGAATGCACCATGAATGGCTCCTTATGTTATTTTACAATGGCAATGGCACCCATCTGAGAGGTGCTGGAACTGAGTTCCGGCAAGTTCCGGCTGAGAAAAAGCCCTCTCATTCTTTTGCTTATATTTCCAGTCCGGCCTGCAATTTCATTTGGCTATAATATTTTCTCAGATGATCTGAAAAGGGTCTCCAATCTTTGACAAACATTTTGCTTTTTGGGGTTTCTTATTTTTGCCATCAATTTCACCATCTCCATATTATAGTCCACCAGTTTTAAAGTCCACTCCTCTTCTGTAGGAACTTCTTCTTCTTTCCAGTTCTGCTAGTACGATATTCTGGCTGCAGTGGTAGCATATATAAAGAATTTAACCAACTTTTGGGGGGGACCTCTGCCCCTATTATTCCCAAAAGACACAATTTGGGCTCTTTGAGGATGACTATTTTAAACATCGAGGATACTGTCCCATTGCCAAGGTTGAAGAAAGATTCAGCTGCCAGTTGCCTTTAGTAGAAGTTACTGGGTGGGGAGTAGAGGAGAGGAGATGGACCACCTTGTCTTTTGCCCCCAATAGGAAAATGGCCCTGTATTAAATAGATATTCACATTTGAGTTTACATTTTTAGGCAGCAGTGGTGGGAGGAGAGAGGGTTCCAAATCGTGACCTCAATGCTAGTGGAGTTGGATAGTCCTTTTCCATCATACCATGGTCTAGATGAAATAGAGACACACATAGAGACAGATTTTTATTCTTTATAGCTAATGGCCACATATCTCATTCAAACAAGGCAATAAATCCAGAAGGAAGTTAACAACAAAAAGAAAGAAAGAAAGAAAGAAAGAAAGAAAGGAAGGAAGGAAGGAAGGAAGGAAGGAAGGAAGGAAGGAAGGAAGGAAAACTTAAAACTGTGAAGTTCTCCTAATTATTTAAATTTCAAAAAATCCCTTGGCAATCAACTCTCTTTTGAGTCAAAAAGGTGGCCCGTAACTTTCTCACTGCTAGGGTGTAATCAGGTCACAACTTTATCAACACCAGTCAGCAACTATCTAATTTTAAAATCATCTGATTGATTTTCTTGACCATTCTGAAGAAAAGAGAATCTACCCTGATGTGAGTTGAATAAAACGACTGCATATTGTCTTCGGCCATCCACATACCCAAAGATGGCGGTTCACTGTCTTGTTAAAGAAATTTGCCAGTCATATATTCTGTGGGCACCATTTGAAATTTAAGCTGAGTGAACACATGTCAAAAGTGAAAAGAAGTTAATCCTTGCAGGCAAATTGCCCTTTGGGGTAACATTTAATTTTAACGTGTCAATCTAAGGAATTATAATTCTTCCTATATTCAAAGTTCATTTGGGGATCTTTGGCAAAAACTACACAGTGGATCTTTATCACCAGAGATGTCCCGAAACGGACATTATTCACTAGAAGCGGAATAATTTGACATCAGGTGGTTACAAAATTGTGTTCCAACCTTTGCTGTTCTGCAGGGATTAAGACTAATTAATTGAAGATAAGTCTGTCAGTAACTGACTGGCTGTTACGGCTGTATTGGCAACCTCCAGGTTCAAAATCCACATGCTGCGAAAGCGCATTCTCCATTAAATGAGAGCGTGTGTTGCGGTGTGGGCCGCCAGCCCAGCCCTATGTTGCCAGGTAGGTTAATGGCTATTGCTTGGTGCCTAATTGGCTGACCGGGTTGCTGGGGCAAATTGCATGTCACAAATTTGTGGGTGGGATCATAGTCTTTAAATACTGGGGCACTCTGGCTTTTCCTTTCTCTTTTGCAGAATGCATTGGATCACCCGCCCGCCCGCCCTGTTTTCCGGTTGACCTTGCTTTGCCTGTCATGGGGTCGTCTGCCTTGGTGCAGGGGCCTAGTAGGAATTTTGCCATTTGGCTCATTGGCTGGTGCCATTTTGTTTTTGCCTACTACTTAGCAATTAGTCACAACTTGTAAGGTTGCGGTTAGGCATTGGTTATCAAAATTGGTGGTGGAGGGGTCAGGATAGGCTGGGCCTGCCCCTCCAATGGTGCTGGAAGGGAATTCCGTTAAAGGAATCCTGGGGCTTGCCACGATTTCGTCCAATCCCTGAAATGGGACCAGTGCCGGCAAGCCTTGGGGAGCAATTTGGGTGAGCCTTGTGGGACTGACGCTCAGCTCAGCTGATCCCCAACATTGACTTTCCCTTCAACTGGCTTCCGATTGGAGCTCAGAATATCAGTTCTGTCCCAGGCAGGGGGCCAGATAGTCATAACCATTGTCTAAACAACCACTCACAGATTTTGTATTTTAATAAAGTTGTGGCCAAAATAGTGCCCAAAAACCAAAACTAAAATTATGTGTGATGTGTGAATTATTTGAGGGGTGGCTTGGGGACCTACACAAGCAAACAATAAAGGGAGAAATACATTGCCTTAATGTCCTCGAAGGTTTCCCAGAGACACCCTATCGGCCATTGTGGGAAACAGGATGTGGAACAACGTTGACCTTTGCTCTGAGCCTGCCGAGCTCTTTTTATTTATTCATTTAAAAATATTTCGCTCCTATCTCATACAGTTCAAGGTGCCTAATAACAAGAATAGTAGTAATAATAATAATTTTAAAAACCCAATAAAAGCGTCAGGAAAACCAGCAGAAATAACAAGCCACCCAGTAAAAGCAAAAGAGAAAAATAAGACGGTGAGAAAAGAGTCATAGGAATCCATGGGAGCAAATCATCCTCCGAGGGGATTATGAGCTAAATACGGCAAGGCTGTGTCAAGCCTTTAAAGACTAAAAGCCTTCCTGGATAGGAAGGGTTTAATGCTGTGGCGGCTGGCGAACCGTGAGGAGGCAAAGCAGAGCTCTCCGGGCAGGGAATCCCAGAATTTGGAACTGAGATCCGTAGCCTGGCAAAAGATAAAGGCTTTTCTGCACCTCAGGAGTGAATTTACTGGTGGGAGCCTCTTGGCAAACGTGTTGGTCCTGTTTGCGTGTTTAGACCTTTAAAACTCCCGCTTAAACAAATTCAGACAAGACTCAATTTTTGGTTTGGTTTTTGGCAGAATTTAGGCCACAACTTTATTGATTACAGCAAGTGAGTGGTTGCATAGGCTCTGGTTCGACTAGCTCCCTGAACCGTTGCAGGTAGCGCTGACCCAGGGCATCAACATAGGTCAGCCTAGGGTGAACATCTGGATAAGCGGAAAGCCGGGAACAGGTTATATCCACCACCCAAACACTCCCTTGGACTCAGGCACAACCCCGTCTCCAGGGCTCCTTTACCTGACCCAGAGCTCTATCATAGGTCAGCCAAGGGTGAACACCTGAGGTAGGTGAAAAGCCCAGGAACAGACTCTGTTCACTCCCCCAGATGCTCCTCTGGACTCAGGCACAGGCACAACCCCCTCTCAGGGGTTGACCAAACCATTGAGTCCCTGAATTCCTTTAATGGAATACCCTTCACATAGGGATGGCGAGAGCGTTCTCCCATCCCTATCACCTGAACCAGAGCCTATCCGCAAGCTTACAAGTTGTGACGATTTGCTACGCGGCAGGCAAAACCCAAATGGCAACAGCCAATCAGCCAAGTGAGGAAAATTCCTACCTTGTCCCTGTCTCAATGACAGACGACACACAATGGCATAGCAAGGTCAAGCGCGGAAGCCCTAAATATAGGGAGAGGTAGGCGGGTGTTCCGATGCACGCACCGAAAGAGGAAGCTCTGGGTCACATGCATGGGTATATATAGGTCCCTTGATCCATTTAGCCTGCGTCCCATTGGCCTGATTGAACCCTCCATCAAGGGACCTACCAATCAGGTGTTGTGGCTATCCAAACGTACCCACCCACAACACAGGGTTAGGTTGCCAGGTCTCACCACAACATGTGCCCTCTTTAAGGGAGAACCCGATTTACCAGGAAGGTGAGGGGCGACGTTGTCAGAGTTGCTGAACTGCAGCTAGGAATCACGTGGAACACCGACACTTTTCTTGACATTAAAACAGTGTCCAAACACTTGTTAAAATATTCGACATCTCATGAGAAAAATTGTGGAGGGAAGACGTAACATTTACAGTGTGCTGAAGGGAAATTATTTGAAAATGGTGTATCATTGGTTTTTTAACTCCTTACTAAATTAGCAAGAATGTATGGAACTGCTACAAATATTTGTTGGAAAGAAGGCACCTTCTACCATATGTGGTAGACGTGTAAGATAACAAAAGTATACAGTGGTACCTCGGGTTAAGAACTTAATTCGTTCCGGAGGTCCGTTCTTAACCTGAAACTGTTCTTAACCTGAGGTACCACTTTAGCTAATGGGGTCTCCCGCTGCCGCCGTGCGATTTCTGTTCTCATCCTGAAGCAAAGTTCTTAACCCGAGGTACTATTTCTGGGTTAGCAGAGTCTGTAACCTGAAGTGTCTGTAACCTGAAGTGTCTGTAACCCGAGGTACCACTGTATTGGAAAATGATTTATAATGAGTTGAAAAGAAATGTTTAAAATAATGTTTGTGGAAAAAGCAGAAGCCTTTTTATTAGGAATTTTAGGTGCAGAAATACCAAAGGAGCAGAAAATATTATTTATGTATGCAACAACAGCAGTGCTAATGGAAGCAAGAGATGGAAGCAAGATAAAGCTCCGACCAGAGAAGAATGGCTGATAAAGATGATGGACTATGCTGAAATGGCGAAATTAACTGGGCAGATTAGGAACCAAGAGGACAATAAATTCAACAAAGACTGGGGCAAATTTATAAACTATGTTGGGGAACACTGTAAACAATTAAAAACATTGGCAGGATTTTAACAACACGTGATGTAACAAGAACTATGGTATAAACTGAATACTGAAGAGAAATAGAGAACTGGGAAAAGATTAATAATGGAGCCCATGGAAGGGTGGAAGGAAATTGAAGGATTCAGAGAATCCTGTATTTTTATGATTTTGATGGATGTTTGAATGTAAATGTTAAATGCAAAAACGAATAAAATAAAATAAAAATATTCAAAAGCTTTTACTTGCAGATCATGTAGCTAAAAGTAAAGGGACCCCTGACGATTAGGTCCTGTCGTGGCCGACTCTGGGGTTGCAGCTCTCATCTCGTTTAATTGGCTGAGGGAGTCGGCGTACAGCTTCCGGGTCATGTGGCCAGCATGACTAAGCCGCTTCTGGTGAACCAGAGCAGCGCATGGGAACGCTGTTTAACTTCCCGCTGGAGTGGTACCTATTTATCTACTACTACTACTACTAATTTATTATTTATACCCCGCCCATCTGGCTGGGCCTCCCCAGCCACTCTGTGCGGCTTCCATAGAAAGCAAAAATACAGTAAAATATCACACGTTAAAAACTTCCCTGAACAGGGCTGCCTTAAGATGTCTTCTGAATGTCAGGTAGTTGTTTATTGCTTTGACATCTGCTGGAAGGGCGTTCCACAGGGCGGGACTTGCACTTTGACATGCTTTCAAACTGCTAGGTTGGCAGGAGCAGGGACTGAGCAACGGGAGCTCACCCCGTCGTGGGGATTCGAACCACCGACCTTCTGATCGGCAAGTCCTAGGCTCTGTGATTTAACACACAGCATCACCCGTCCTAAAGAAAGCAACCGGTAGCTAAAGAAGAATATATGCACACAGTATTCACATTCACAAGCTTATCCAAGGCTTAGATTTTCTTAGTTGAAGGTTACAGCTTCTTCCTTCAACATTCAAACAGGGTCTTTCACCCAGCCTTCTGCACATGACTCAGCCACGCCATGCGTCTTCTTCTGAGAGGTTTCCACTTTCTCCTTCCAGCAGAACTTTTCCTTGCTGCTTCTTTGGGAGAACAACGGCTTCTGTACTTCTTTCTGTCATGTCCATTCACACAGAAACATTAGCTCTCCTCTCCTGTCTTGCGTCTAGAGAAAGAGACTTATCAAGTAAGCAATACGTTTAAAGAAGACTGGGAAATGTTTATTGAATATATGGCGGGAAATTGTGTACACGTGAAAACTTTGGCAGCATTAAGATAAATTCAACAGTGCAAATAAGTTTTGATGGATGCAATAATAGGATACTGAATGGTTTAGTTTATATAAAATATGCAGGGATTTATGTTATGCAAAATAAACCAGGGAAAGAGAAGAAGAGAAGTTTTTGATATTTTAAGGTTGTTTAAATGAATATTCTAAATGGTAAAACAGAAAATTTAATTAAAAAGTATATGTCTAGAAAGAGACTTATCTAACACTGCCTCTTCTTCAGTGTTCATGGAGATGCAGCCATTATGGTCAAGTCCCTCACGCACAAAACAAAACTGAGAATACAATGAGATGCCTCCCATGTGACCAAAGTTAACCAATCACAGGAGAGCTACTGGGGAACATTCCAGAATCAAACGCACGGTAACGCATTTAAGCATTCCCAATTCCAGTAAATTAAATCACTGTAAATGGCAAAGTCGAGGCCGTGCATGTACGCCATTGGCTTCACTGGATTGGCTCTGCTGGCTTACTCGGGATCGATTGCTCCTCCAGATGGCAACCAATCGCGGCTTTCGAATGGATCTGCAGGCTTTCTGCAGGGCTGGCCCTTCTGTGAGGCAAAATTGAGGCAGTCGCCTCAGGTGGTGGAATCCAAGGAGAAGCAGTTGCAGCAGCTTCTGGGTTTCAACAAGATCTCCCAAGATCTCAACCTAGAAGCTGGAGTCATGAGACCCCAGAAAGCAAGGTTTTGGTGGGAGTGGCAAGGGGACACATGTGGGGCAGCACCTTCTGGTTTCTCCTCAAGCAGTAAATCAGGACCATCTGCCCCGCAACTGTGGGTTATCTTAATTTAGGAGCAGGCTAGTCTTAAAGCATCCTGGTCCAAAGTGAACAGGGCTTTAAAGGACGTAACCATCATTTTGAACTGGGCCCAGAGAAACCATTAGGCAACCGGCGAAGTTGTTCCAGTGGGTGTGTGCGTAGGGGGGTGAGGATATGTTCCTTATAACTGGTTTCAGTCAGCGACTTGGCCGCCACATTTTAAACAAGTTGACGTTTCTGGGCACTTTTCAAAGGCAGCCGTCTGATACAGAGTTCATCGTAGAGTTGTGGTCCTCTCATGATGTAAGTCAGATGCTTGATGCTCTTATCGGATGGTAAATAGAAGCAGCACAGAACTGAGGTCAGGATGGGCCTCAGTTAGCAAGCTGGAATATGGCCTCCATAAAGTACACAAATATTTGTCTTTCTTTTTTTATTACTTGGATTTTTCCTCGGATTTTTATTCTTATCCTCGGATTTTTATTCTTCTTATCTTTCAGAGTATTCAGTTCAAGCCACATCACAGTGTTTGAAAATTATTTTGAGGGTCTTGAGGGAGCTGGAGTAGCTCAGTTGGTTGAGCGTGAGGCCCTTAACCTCAGTGTCGTGGGTTCGAGCCCCATGTTGGGCAAAATATTCCTGCATTGCAGGGGGTTGGACTAAATGACCTTTGTGGTTTCTTCCATTGTTTTTTTTTCTGGTGGGGACAGGAATAACCCTAAAAATGTTGTGAATCTTTGTACTTTTGTCCATTTACTGTATTTATTTCCCCTGATTTGAACTATAAAATGGTGGCTTTCTTTGGGCTTCATGATCACTGCGGACGGTGACAGCAGCCATAAAATTAAAAGACGCCTGCTTCTTGGGAGAAAAGCAATGACAAACCTAGACAGCATCTTAAAAAGCAGAGACATCACCTTGCCAACAAAGGTCCGTATAATTAAAGCTATGGTTTTCCAAGTAGTGATGTATGGAAGTGAGAGCTGGACCATAAAGAAGGCTGATCGCCGAAGAATTGATGCTTTTGGATTATGGTGCTGGAGGAGACTCTTGAGAGTCCCATGGACTGCAAGAAGATCAAACCTCTCCATTCTGAAGGAAATCAGCCCTGAGTGCTCACTGGAAGGACAGATCCTGAAGCAGAGACTCCAATACTTTGGGCACCTCATGAGAAGAGAAGACTCCCTGGAAAAGACCCTGATGTTGGGAAAGATGGAGGGCACAAGGAGAAGGGGACGACAGAGGACGAGATGGTTGGACAGTGTTCTCGAAGCTACCAGCATGAGTTTGACCAAACTGCGGGAGGCAGTGGAAGACAGGAGTGCCTGGTGTGCTCTGGTCACGAAGAGTCGGACACGACTAAGCAACAACAACAAACTTTTTTTAAGGAAAGCAGCACTGGTCTCTTCCAACTCTACAATTCTACGATTCTATGACTTGGGAACACCGTAGTCTATAAACCATCATTCTCAGTAGAGCTGTGCACAAATGTCCTCTTAACTTTCTCCATCCTATTTGTGGGGAAAGAAAATTGGAAGAATTCACTGAATTCTTCCAGGAGGGAGGGGGAATATTATTCAGCAATTTCCTGGGAGGAGAGCTGACCATTATAGCAGTGCTGCACGGCACAGCTTCTTTTTCTTTTCTTTATTTTGATGTCTCTTACAAGTAGCAACAGCAACAACCGTGTTGGAAACAGCTAGGTCACCATTTTGTATCCTCCACAATGCGCTGGTCCTCACATTGTTCCAAGACATTGTTGGTGTGGTGGTGGAATGGCTTCTGCTGCAAAAAAAATATGGTGGTAAACATTCAAAGAAAATTCTGTAAACTGACTTTATTTTGAGGGGATGGGGTGAAAAAAAGAAAAACCCCAGGGATTGTCAAAAAAAGAAAAAAGAAAAAGAGCCTTCTGAGAAATATCCTCAGCTTTCATTCCGACAGATTTAACTATGAAAATAATTCTTGCCTTCTGTCAGGCGAGACTGACCTTTCAAAACGCAATGCATGGTGAGTTTAAATCAATGTACACTATTATATCAACGTTGCTCACCACCATATGTATTAATCCCAAGACGATTTAATGAACATTCTTCACGCAAGAACAGTGAATGTAACAGCTGGTGAGGTCTTTGAGCTGAACTGAGCGAGAAAGCAGTGAAGAAAAATATAAACACTTTAAGATGAAGCTTCCTTCCTGGCAGGCAACGTGGAACTATGATAAAAGTTATATGCGTGTGTGGTGGGGACAGATTAACTTTAAAATATGGGCTGACGAACATTAACAGAATTTGAGTGTGTGTGTGGGAGAGTAATCAACATAATGTTGGCAAATGATTGTCAGCTGCCAACTTATGCAACTGTCTTGTATGTTGCATGAAGTAAGCCATCTCCACGAGATCCATTAACGAGCCCTTTCATATTTGAGGTCTGAAATTGCTTGAGGTTAAAGCGTTGGCACGGTGGAAATATTTGATCCTTGCTCAAGAGGAAGAAGCTTCTGGAACAAATGTCCGAGAAGGGCAAATATGCGGTCCTGGAGATCTGGAATGCTTCCTTTAGCCTGCATTCAAACCCCATATTCCATGGAGAGACAAGAGGAGACGAGAGGAAAGGCAACTTCAGGCTCAACATTTCAAAATCCATCTGAAAAGAATATGAATGTAACATGACTAGACCAAAACAAAATAAAAAAATTCCTTCCAGTAGCACCTTAAAGACCAACTGAGTTAGTTCTAGGTATGAGCTTTCGTGTGCATGCACACTTCTTCAGATACACTGAAACAGAAGTCACCGGACCTTTCTATATAGTGAGAAGGTGGGGAGGGGTATTACTCAGAAGGGTGGTGGGAATGGGTGATTGGCAGATAGCTGCGATGAGCCTGTTGACGACTCTTAACGACTGCAATAGGTCTAACAGGAAAAAGCAAGGGGTGAGAAGGTGAAAAATGGCTTTGTCATGTATAATGAGATAAGAATCCAATGTCTTTGTTCAAACCAGGTCTCTCCATAGTTTTAAGTTTGGTGATAAGTTGCAATTCAGCAGCTTCTCTTTCCAGTCTATTTCTGAAATTCCTTTGTAATAGAACAGCTACTTTGAGATCTTGTATAGAATGTCCTGGGAGATTGAAGTGTTCTCCTACTGGTTTTTCTGTCTTGTGGTTCCTGATGTCGGATTTATGTCCGTTTATTCTTTGGCGTAAGGTCTGGCCTGTTTGTCCAATATAGAGAGCTGAAGGACACTGTTGGCATTTTATGGCATACACAATGTTAGACGATGAGCAATTAAATAGTCCCGAGATGGTATGTGTGATGTTGTTGGGGCCAGTAATGGTGTTGTCCGGGTGTATGTGGCAGCAAAGTTGGCATCTGGGTTTATTGCAGGCTCTGGTGCCAGTGTCCGTGTTAGGTCTGGTTGTAGTATTATTGTGGGTTAGGAGTTGTTTAAGACTGGGTGGCTGTCTGTAGGCAATGAAAGGTCTTCCTCCCAGAGCTTGAGAAAGAGAACTGTCATTGTCCAGGAGAGGTTGTAGATCTCTGATTGAGCCGCATGACTAGACCAGTCTGGCATGGGGTTTCACTAATAGCGGCCTCTGAGGAACCACAGAGGGCACATGCAATAAATTGTGGCGCCGTGACCCACAGCTTCTGAAAAGCTGTGATCTGATCCACTCTGGTAACACTGAGTTTCTGCATCTCCATTACTTTGATGAGATCTGGTGTGCCACGCAGCTAGAAACACAGAATGGGATAGGTGGATGTTCCTGTCTCCCGCATATCTGATTCAAGAAACTGGATAAGAAGGCTACTAAATCAATCCATTACAGCAATCACGAAATTAAAAGACGCCTGCTTCTTGGGAGGAAGCAAACAAAGGTCCGTATAGTTAAAGCCATGGTTTTCCCAGTAGTGATGTATGGAAGTGAGAGCTGGACCATAAAGAGGGCTGATCGCTGAAGAATTGATGCTTTTGAATTCTGGTGCTGGAGGAGACTCTTGAGAGTCCCATGGACCTATCCATTCTGAAGGACCTATCCATTCTGAAGGACATCAGCCCTGAGTGCTCACGGGAAGGACAGATCGTGAAGCTGAGGCTCCAATACTTTGGCCACCTCATGAGAAGAGAAGACTCCCTGGAAAAGACAGGAGTGCCTGGCGTGCTCTGGTCCATGGGGTCACGAAGAGTCGGACATGACTAAATGACTAAACAACAGCAAATCAAATCCATTTTAAGAACACCTCATTTACAAATCAGGAAGGGCTCTGTGTGACCCTTTGTAATATTCAAAGCTGATCTGAAAGTGCCTCTGAAAGATATTCGCTCGTCAGCAACCCAAATTCCTACCGCCAAGCACAATGCAATACATTCACTGTACTATGGAGAACGTGTGTCACTGCAGTTTGAAGAGAAGTGGCATAGCGCGGGTTGCCAGTGCCCGGGGCTGCGGGGAGGTGCGATGGGAGGGAGGGAAATGGACGGAGTATGCATGTACATTCCAATGCCTAACAGCATCCACTTCACCCAGGAGATCAAAGCCGCACGGGTAAGAAAATAAGAGTAATTCTGTTGTCTGGAGACATCACTTCCTTGTTTGCATGGAGAAGCCACTGAGGTCCAGCTCCAAGGGCCTTCTGGCAGTTCCCTCCCTGCGAGAAGTGAGGTTACAGGGAACCAGACAGAGGGCCTTCTCGGTAGTGGCGCCCGCCCTGCGGAACGCCCTCCCTTCAGATGTAAAGGAAATAAGCAGCTATCTTCTCTTTAAAAGACATCTGAAGGCAGCCATGTTTAGGGAAGTTTTTAATATTTAATGCTGTATTGGTTTTTAACACTCAATTGGAAGCCGCCCAGAGTGGCTGGGGAAAATCAGCCATTATTATTATTATTATTATTATTATTATTATTATTATTATTTCAATGGAGCCCAGCAATTGAAGTGTGCAGTTGTATTGAGGCAACACTGGGTGTTGAAATTTTGCACCCCCTAACCATTTTTGCCACCCGGGCAACCGCCCCTGTGCCCCCCAGCATGCTATGCCACTGCTGTCCAGCAGCCCACTTCTATGTCAGTCTTTGGAAGAGTTTTCTTCCTGGATCATAGGTTGTCTCTCCCACTCACTAGCACTGGGGAGCAATTCCCAGCATTCCCAGCAAACCATTAACCATGGCTTGCCATGACACGCAAACACACTCAGACTCCTCCAGCTGTACTTGTTTGCGCCAAGCTGAAAGTGCCACAACAAATCATCAAAATGTACTTTGCTGTCATAACTCTACTGGTATCTGATGGGGTCATTTCATAGAAGACATTAAAGTTAAGCAGCCAGGGCTTAGTATTGTGATAGGCACCATGCCAGGAAATGCAGATTGCAACAGATGCTTCTTGGGAGTGCAAGATTATTTTGATTGCCCTTTGCTTCCCTAAAGGATTATGAACTACTGCGTTACATGTGGATATAGAAGACAACTCTTGTAGAAGTCAGCTGTGAGCTGTGTGGATGTGCCAGGTGAGGAATGCAGAATATCCATTGCATCCCCAGTGGATTCTGGGACGTTTTGTCTTCTGCTCACCTCACGAAAAAATATGCATTGTATAGGACAGTCCATGGAAAGATTCCCCATCTTTGTCTCAAGGTTGAGCCAAGACAAACATTTTGTCGTTAAAGTGAATTACTGAGCACCTCAGGCATGGCAGGATTAAAATCTCTGTTGAAAAATGCTGCCTATTTAACCTCTTTGAGCCGGAAAGACATGCTCAACTTTTCCACGATGCACCATTCAAAGAACATTTCTGTAATGAGCACTCACACTTTACATTGTGGGTGCCCTTTGCGGGATCGCGCGTGGTGCTACAGTTCCCAGGAAGCTTCCTGGCAAACAGGGGCTGGCTTGCTTCTCAGTGTTAATTTTTGGAGGTTCACGCCCGGCCTCAGTAATCAAGTTTCTTGCTGGGAGGTGGGGCCAGCCCCATTTATAAATAGGGGGTGGAGCCGACAATAGCCAGGCAGTCGGCTCTGGAGATTCACCCCTCCCTTTGTTTAATGTTTCTTGTTTGCAGGTTAACTTTTTCTTCCTGCTACGGTCTTTGACTGGTTGCTGTTGAAGGACCGGGAAGAAATTTTCCTGCATTGGCAGCTTTTGTCTTCCCCATAGCAATCCGTCACAACTTTGGCGGATGGCCTTGGGTGGAATCCTTTAGTCTTTTCTTCCCTATATGGGTGGGCATGAAGTGGTGAATCGCCCCCCTGCGGCAGCAATTCCAGGGTCCCCTTCTTAAAGGGGTTACAGTGGTGTCCCGCAAGACGAACGCCTCGCAAGACGGAAAACCCGCTAGACGAAAGGGTTTTCCGTTTTGGAGGCACTTTGCAAAACGAATTTCCCTATGGGCTTGCTTTGCAAGACGAAAATGTCTTGCGAGTTCCTGCGGGGGTTTTTCCCTCCCCCCCTTTTCCTAAGCTGCTTATCAGCTGATCCGCTGATAAGCCGCTTATCAGCTGATCCGCTAAAAGCCGCTAAACCGCTAATAGCGCTAATCCGCTAAGCTGTCACAAGACGAAGAAACCGCTATACGAAGAGCCTCACGGAACGGATTAATTTCGTCTTGCGAGGCACCACTGTATATATATGGGTGTCGCTGGCAAAATTTAAAGTGTGGCTGTAGCTGTGCACTGCCAGCCATCCGGGGGGGGGGGGGGGAAGGAGGCTGCAACTCTTCCCCATGCTGCTGCAGGAGAGCGATCCCCTGTAGAGGCTTGGGAGGGAAGCTGCACACCCGCCAGCCTTATGGTTGTCGGGCGCAGTTGGCAGGCGTGCAGGGAAAGGGGAGGCTACCGGCAAAGCCGTGCAGCTTGCCCACTCGCTGTGGCGCCCCTGAGAGGCCGGCGCCCTGGCGCAACGCACCACTAAACCCTATGGGAAAGACGGCTCTGCCCACCCACCCAACGCAAACGCCTCTCATAAACTCTTCCTCTTCAGCTGTCCTGATTCAGCCAAGGCACCCACAGCTTTCAGAATCCACTCCTGGTGCAAATCTCACACCTTCCAATTTCTTGGAAGCGGACATGTTTACTTTTCTTCTTTTTGTATTATACTTGCAAATAGTAGCACAGGCCACAAATGTTGTATATAAATATCTGCATTCCTGGGGGCGGGGGTGGGGTGGGCACAGGTATTGTGATGCCAAAAAAGCGATTGTTAACTTGCTTTGTAAAATGTGTTCTTCTAGATATCATTGCCAGTATTTCCCCACTTTGAACTTTCTTCCCAAAAGCTTTGGTCTTGAATGAAAATTAGATGCTTTTACTGTTGGCTAGTTTTCTTTGCTTCCGGCTCACTGAGAGAGGGGGAAGAGTCATCTGGATATGCAACTGAAAATGGCAAAAATAGGGAATGGAAGAATTTGGATAAGTAAACCTTTATCCATTCCCTGAATCCATTAATATATTACAGGACAATGAACTTTAAATTTTGCCTTGACTTTAATGTTCATCTTGATGTAGTTTATCAATTAAAAACGAAAAGGGTGCTCTTTCCCATTTTGCTGGTAAGGTTTTTTGTTCTTTAAAGAGGGAGAATCATAGACTTGCAGAGTTGGAAGGGATCCTAAGTCCAAGTCACTGATGTGCAGGAATATGCAGTTGTCCCACACCAGGAATCGAACCTGCAGCCTGGGCATTATTACTACCACGCTCTAACCAACTGAGCTGAGGCAGCTTTTTGTGCTGATCTGCAAAAAGCGAAGACATTTTCTCCCAGTGCAGCACAGAAACCAAACCATCTCCTCACTGTTCCCTGCCTTGTCTTAAAAAATATTGGTGGTTTAAGCCCACACAGGGGCAATGCAGAGGGTTGGACTAGATTGCACTTGGGGTCCCCTCAAGTCTACAATTCTGTTATTCTAACCTGCAGGCTCTTTCTTTCCCAGTCTCTGAAGTGAAATGCTGTGATTGGTTTCAAGTATCCTAACTTACGGTAATTCTGATTGATCTGGTAACACCAATCAAACTAAAAGTAACTAATTTTGTTAAAACATGGACTGAAGTTTTAAAAAAGATATGTCAAGATGGGAGAAGTTAAAATTGTCATGGTAGGTAGAATTTCATGGATAAAAATGAATGTTTTGCCTAGAATGATGTTTTTATTTCAAACCAGACCAATTGTGACTAATGGCTTACCATTTAAAAAATGGCAAAAGGATGCATCTCAGTTTTTATTGCAAGGTAAAAAAAACCAAAAAACCCCACGAGTTAAAATGAAACTACTCCAAGATGCAAAGGAAAGGGGAGGATTGGGTCTGCCTGATTTGAAATTGTACTTTGCACTGAAATTGTGCTTTGGATAAGGAATAAAAATAAGAGAATTTGGATAAGGAATAAAAATAAGAGAATAGAAATAAGAGAATTTTGGAATCAGAAGGTCATGATTTAAGTTTTAGATGGCATGGATATCTGTGGTATAACAAGGCCAAAGTTAATGTGGACTTAAAAGTTTTTGTTAGACATGCTATATTAAGCGTCTAGAATAGGTTATATGTGAAGATATCCTTATGGTCTCAGTGCAAGAAGCGTTTTATAGACAAGAGAAATGGTTACCTTACCAAGAATTATTAAAGTGGAGTCAAGGGGACTGTTAAAATTGAAACAAGGGAACAACTAACAAGGGAAATTTGCAATCTCCAATGGTTTTCTCTTTACAACTAACTGAGAAATCCAAGTTGAATAAAAAGACTTTTAGTATAAAAGAAAAAGAGACAGATTTTGAAATACAGTTGTGTACAGATGCTGAACATGTTATTGTGAAAATGTGCAAATTACTGTTGGAATTTGAAATGCAAGAAGAACAAGTCTGATTTAGATGGGCGAGAAATTTTGGGTATAATATAAAGATGGAACAGTGGGAACATGTGTGGCTTTTCGTTTTGCCCTCCGTAAAGCATTATGTATTGATGGTGTTATATATAATGAACAAGTAAGTAAATAATTGTCATATGATTGTGCTTCCTTAACTGTAAAATGGGACTAACAGTATAAATGCCATTAAGTATAAATGCCATATAAGTGCTTATATGTCTACAAGTGAAATTAGAATATCATGGAAAAGTTCATTTATTTCAGTAATTCAACTTAAAAGGTGAAACTAATATATGAGATAGACTCATGACATGCAAAGTGAGATATGCCAAGCCTTTATTTGTTACAATTGTGATGATCATGGCGTACAGCTGATGAAAACCCCAAATTAACAATCTCAGAAAATTAGAATATTAAATGAAATCAGCAAAACAAGGACTGCAAATAGAGCAATATTGGACCTCTGAGAAGTAGAAGTATGCATATGTACTCAGTACTTTATTCTAATTTTCCGAATTTCACCTGTATTTTATTTGTGCCAGATTGGCTCTGCAGATGCACCTGAACCACCCTTTTCTTTGCTGTCATCCTGCCCCATCTGGTTTGTAGCAGCAATGCCCCTTCTGGGATGCTAACTCCATGGCAACACCCAGGGCTGGACCAATACATTTTGTCACCTGAGGCGAACCACAACATGGCTTCCCGCCAGGGAAGAAGGATTGAGTGAAGTGCTACAATCAGGAACAATGGGAAAAATAAAATACAAATCTAAACTGCTGCCCCTGTGGACCCCGCCACCTGAGGCGGTCTCCTCACCTTGTCTCAAGGGTGGGCCGACCCAGGAAACACCCCTCCCCACTGGGGTTCAAGGGCACAGTCTATCCAGGCAAATGCTTTCAATAAGGGTGCAGAGCAGGGAACATTTGCCTCTACTCTCAGCCGAGAGTCTAGGCCAAGTTCAGCTCAAAGGAACTTATCAAGGAACACATGGCAGCCAATGAAAGGCCGCAACTGGAGATGTTAAGGGAGGGGAAAAAAACCCTCAGAGACCTATTTTAAATCTTGTGTGCCAGAAATCCCCTTTGAACCTCATTTTCAGTGAGACGATTTTGCTGGGGTAGTCAGCTGGGTGGTTTCTTTCAAATAATTCCCATTTGTCTCTTTTCCCTCACATATCAGCTGCCTCCGACAATTGACTCTACAGCCAAAACAGCTTTATCAGTTAACGCTAAGTAAGATTAATTTAAGTTTCTATTTCCCCACGGCGAGGGCTTTGCTCCCGCTCCCTACACAGCAACACATGCATGTTTTAGCACAATCCCACCACCACCTCGAATCGGGGACGAAAAGCAGTCCGTAGCTGGTTTGCGCAAATAGCGAGAGGAACTAATTGCTTCTGACAATTAAATTGCTTCTCCTTTCGCAGCCCAGAGAAAGTTGTTAGCGGAATGATAAAGGGCCCATCCTTTAGTGTGGAGTAAGGTTGTACTAAAAATGATTTGGGCTTCTGCTGAGATCCTAACCATTCACTTTCTCCCTTTCCTTTTTGGCCAGCATTTACAATTTGGTGTATTCAAAGTTCCTCTTCTTCAATCTATCTTGCTTTGAGATAAAAAATATAATTTGGTGGCAGTTGCGGTGGAAAATGGCATTAAGGGCACGCACTAAAATTAGGCTGAAGAGGTTTTCGGAAAACCAGACTGGTGGGCTTCTGCTTACAGCATATGCTGTGAGTTTCAACTTGACTGACCATGTTTCTAAACATCTATGGCTGCTTTTCAGTCAACAAAAAAACCACTTCTGTAACTCTAGGGCTCATGCCCTAGATTTGGGTCTGGACACTAAGCCTTATTAAGAATAGTTGAATTAAATTACTGTACCTAACATAGGTTGTATCCTCTGAAGCTTTAAAGAAAAAACGTTTTCTTGCATTTAAATCCCACCTTTTTTTCCTCATGGATCTCAGGCCAGCTTACGCATAGTTCCCAGAAATCTCCCATCCACCCAGACCTACTTGGTTTCATTGAGGTGATTGCCTTGTATCTCTCCAGCCCATTCCCTGGGAATGAGGCAAAGCAAGAACTACAAAACTTGGGAGGTGGTCGGATCATGGGAACCAGAAATATTACCAAACTGAGATTTTATGTTGTACTTGTGGTAATGGGCATTGAAATGGGCTTGCGACCCATTACACAAATGAGATTTCCAGATTGATATGTGAACTAGGCCATAGTCCAAGTGTATCTGCAGTTGAGTTAAATTTATTTTTTCCTCTAGCTTTGGCAAACACATTAGTAAGTAAACTCTTAGTTATTCTAAGTTTGTTGATGTGCTTTCTAACTGCTTCTGTTGTGAAACAGAATGGTCTGTGGATTTCTATTTTAAGGCCTTGATAGACTCACAGTTCAGTCACCTTCTGATGGAAAATTCCAGCGGGATCTATCTCCTCCCATAGGAAATGTCAACTTGATGAGGCTGCATATTCTGTTGGAAATTTCTCAGCAAGCTTTGCATGCAGGAACTGAAGCTGAGCGTGCAAGTTTCTTTGGAGTCCAAAGCAATGCCCATTGACATATTTATTAAGAATCAGTGTGGCCCACTACCTAAAAAATGCTGGGAGATCTGAATCAGAATGTGACCAGATTGATATAATCCATTGCCTGCTGGAGAAATCAGACTTAGCAGAAGACTCTCTTAAGGAGAGACTATCACGACAGAAAGTGGCTGGCCAACTTTAGGTGTTTGCAACAGGTCTGGAGAACCTGTGGCTCTCTAGATGTTGTTGGCCTCCAACTCATAGATGCCATCTAGCATGGCCAGTGGTCAGGGATGACATCAGCAGAGTCACGTGTTCACAATCCTTGGTTTATACTGTCTTACCATGCTGCTCGCCGAAGAATTGATGCTTTTGAATTCTGGTGCTGGAGGAGACTCTTGAGAGTCCCATGGACTGCAAGAAGAACAAACCTCTCCATTCTGAAGGAAATCAGCCCTGAGTGCTCACTGGAAGGACAGATCCTGAAGCTGAGGCTCCAGTACTTTGGCCACCTCATGAGAAGAGAAGACTCCCTGGAAAAGACCCTGATGTTGGGGAAGATGGAGGGCACAAGGAGAAGGGGATGACAGAGGACAAGATGGTTGGACAGTGTTCTCGAAGCTACCAGCATGAGTTTGACCAAACTGCGGGAGGCAGTGGAAGACAGAAGTGCCTGGCGTGCTCTGGTCCAGGGGATCACAAAGAGTCGGACATGACTAAATGACTAAGCAACAACAACAACAAATCACTACAGAAAGTGGCTGGCCAACTTTAGGTGTTTGCAACAGGTCTGGAGAACCTATGGTTCTCTAGATGTTGTTGGCCTCCAACTCATAGATGCCATCCAGCATGGCCAGTGGTCAGGGATGACATCAGCAGAGTCACATGTTCACAATCCTTGGTTTATACTGTCTTACCATGCTGTTTTATCACCAATGACTACTTGTTGGGAGTAGGTCAAATCCGCTGTTTGGACCTTGTAGCCCTTTGTGTGCTGTGTATTAATGTGATGCCCCTACGCTTGCATATCGATGGTATTAATATTGCACATAGGGAAGCAAATTGGATAAATAAAGACTGACTCATTACCAGTCTCCTTGAGGCAATATTTGATATTAAAAATAAAATAAAATGTTCCATTCAAAGTTATTTCCATGCTTTCCAGGAAGTTCTCATGCACTCTGCCCTAGCCACCCCTGACCCTCACCAGTGAAGAGAGATTTACTGAGTGGACTTCAGTGATTAGTCACAAACCTGTACGGGCAGCTTCTCCATATACCCTGCACCATGAATGAATGAATGAATGAATGAATGAATGAAGGCATAATCTTATTCTGATGGCTAGCTGGTGAGAGGCTAAAGTATTCACTGAAGCTCCCCAATGCCAGCAGAATACTAGCATTATTCACCAAAGGTGGCCGACCCACTCAGCACACTGTTTCCTTGACGGGTTTGCATTAATTCCACAGTGTACTTGTAGATTAGTCTTATAGTCTTGTGTGCTGATTTTCTGTTTTCAGTTCCTTCAAGTATATCATTCTAATACCTGCTGACAAAGCTTTGTTTCTTTTTTCCTGGGGGGGAATGATACGCAAGAATTGAAATCCGAACCAAAACATTGCATTGCTCATATGTGGGAGAGTTCATGATGCGAATATAAACAGAATGACCGTGCTTGCAGATAAACTAGATGCTGGGACTACCAAGGTATAGAAGACACAGGACAGCATTGTCCTGGAAAGTCTGCTGCATTATTCCAGTACAGTGGTACCTCGGGTTAAGTACCTAATTTGTTCTGGAGGTCCGTTCTTAACCTGAAACTGTTCTTAACCTGAAGCACCACTTTAGCTAATGGGGCCTCCTGCTGCCACCGCACCGCTGGAGCACGATTTCTGTTCTCACCCTGAAGCAAAGTTCTTAACCCGAGGTAATATTTCTGGGTTAGCGGAGTCTGTAACCTGAAGCGTATGTAACCTGAAGCTTATGTAACCCGAGGTACCACTGTTCAGTGTTTCACGTTGCAGCAGATTCTGCAAAGATACAAACACTCGACAGCTGTTCCCATCTTGTGGGGACAGAATTTCAGAGGGCTATGAACTCAGAACCACCAAACCAGTGTTGCCAAATCATTTTGAAAACTCATTCGCAACATTTGTTTTGCATGAGAAAAGAGAGGAAAAGGATAAAACTCTAGATTACCTCTCAGTCCTGAAAGGCATGAGATGCACAAGAAAACACGTGAAATACACCAAGTAGCTGCACCAAGTAAATCAGGAACGCCAACTATACTGTTGCTATAGCCCAGCAAGCTTTGAAAGTGTTTCCATTAACTGTGATGCACGGTGGTTGTTCTGTTTTGGCTTACCCTTAGAATTCTTTGGTGAATGGCAAAGAACAGAAAAACGTGCTCCAGAGGCACGGCGGCAGCGGGAGGCCCCATTAGGTAAAGTGGTGCTTCAGGTTAAGAACAGTTTCAGGTTAAGAACGGGCCTCCAGAATGAATTAAGTACTTAACCTGAGGTACCACTGTATTCAGAGATTAGCACAGCCACTGAAGTCAGTTCCAGAGTGGCTGTTTTGTATGTAAACTATTCTGTGGCACAAATGTCTGTAAACAAGTCATCCTTTAAATGGCAAAGGTACTGTATTTAGGTTTCTTTGGGACAAAAGGTATTTAGGTTTCTTTGGGACAAAAGTTATCCATCAATCCATTGGGTCACACCACGCTTTGGTAAGATTACAATTTCTGCTTTTATAAATGAGAGGTATTTAAATATGATGAAAACAAGTGAATATGTTTTCTGATGTATGGAATTCTTCAACAATAATTTTCAATGGCCAGTCACAATTGTTATCTTAATACAGGTTGTCGAACATAATCCATTCCGGAAGCCCATTTGGCTTCTGAAACGTTTGACAACCGAGGCACAGCTTCCGATTAGTTCCAGGAGCTTCCTGCCACAAAATGGAGCATTTACTTTCGGGTTTTGGGCATTTGGGAGCTGAATCATCCGAAAATGGTTTGACTGTGCTATGACCTTTGATGGTATTGCGAGATTCAGTGCCAACAAATGGAATTTTAAGACACATACTTCTTTCACAATAACTAATATTTATCTGCCAGTAGCACCTTAAAGACCACCTAAGTCAGTTCTTGGTATGAGCTTTCGTGTGCATGCACACTTCTTCAGATACACTGAAACAGAAGTTTCCAGACCCTTCTATATAGTGAGAAGGTGGGGAGGGGTATTACTCAGAAGGGTGGTGGGAATGGGTGATTGGCAGATAGCTGTGATGAGCCTGTTGACGACTCTTAACGACTGCAATAGGTCTTACAGGAAAAAGCAAGGGGTGAAAAGGTGAAAAATGGCTTTGTCATGTATAATGAGATAAGAATCCAAGGTCTTTGTTCAGACCAGGTTTCTCCATGGTTTTAAGTTTGGTGATAAGTTGTAATTCAGCAGCTTCTCTTTCCAGTCTATTTCTGAAATTCCTTTGTAGTAAAACAGCTACTTTGAGATCTTGTATAGAATGTCCTGGGAGATTGAAGTGTTCTCCTACTGGTTTCTCTGCCTTGTGATTCCTGATGTCCGATTTATGTCCGTTTATTCTTTGGCGTAAGGTCTGGCCTGTTTGTCCAATATAGAGAGCTGAAGGACACTGTTACCAACACGGCTACCTATCTGTAACTAATATTTATCTGTTAAAGGTAAAGGTAAAGGGACCCCTGACCATTAGGTCTAGTCGCGGACAACTCAGGGGTTGCGGCACTCATCTCACTTTATTGGCCGAGGGAGCCGGCGTACAGCTTCCGGGTCGTGTGGCCAGCATGAATAAGCCACTTCTGGTGAACCAGAGCAGCGCACGGAAACGCCATTTACCTTCCCGCCAGAGTGGTACCTATTTATCTACTTGCACTTTGACGTGCTTTCGAACTGCTAGGTTGGCAGGAACAGGGACCGAGCAACGGGAGCCCACCCCATCGTGGGGATTCAAACCGCTGACCTTCCAATCAGCAAGCCCTAGGCTCAGTGGTTTAGACAACAGCGCCACCCGCATCCCTATTTATCTGTTAGCTGTGTAATTAATAACAACAAATCAATAAAAGCAATCATGCTGAACAGCTTTATCCTTTTGGCTACCTTCCTGTAGGCATAAACTCTCTCACCCCAGAACGAGGGAGAAGTACAAAACTGTTCAACCCTTCCTGTAATATTATTGTGGGTAGTAGTAGATCAAAGCTTAATTGAAAACCACAGTGGTGGGATTACTGGCAAGGGGAAAAAAGAGGAACTGTTTATCAAATCTATACTTTGTGTGAATTAGGATGGAGCACATCTAAATCCATTGGACCACAGGAGGGGCTCCCAACCTCACGGGGACTATTTGTACAAAAGAAAAAGAAGCCAAGAAGGGCACAGAACATTTCCCGACGCAGACACCATCTGGTTCCTGGCTTTAACCTTGGGTCAGCCCTGGTGCTCTCAAGAGGGCAAGGGTTGTTTGGATGAGGATTTTGGGGGGAATGAGAGAGGCACACCAAGCTAATGTAGGCTGGAGATTTTGTTTCCTCAGATATTGGAAAGGCAACGTGCCAATTCAAAACAGCCGAGACATTCTTTGAAGTGCTGCTGGGTGGATTTGGACAAAGTCAGTCTGTGCCATCAAAGCACCCTCTCCGGGTGAGGGGGGGGGGAAGCCAACCAAGGAGCAGAGCTGCTCTTTGCAATCTGCAGCCACAAATACTGTTTGCCTTTGAAATTGAGTAGAGAAGAGGAACCAATGGGGGATATATTTTGTTTGCACCCAAGTAGAATATCAAGTTTGTTGTTTAGTCATTTAGTCATGTCCAACTCTTCGTGACCCCCTGGACCAGAGCACGCCAGGCACTCCTGTCTTCCACTACCTCCCGCAGTTTGGTCAAACTCATGTTAGTAGCTTTGATAGCACTGTCCAACCATCTCATCCTCTGTTGTCCCCTTCTTCTTGTGCCCTCCATCTTTCCCAACATCAGGGTCTTTTCCAGGGAGTCTTCTCTTCTCATGAGGTGGCCAAAGTATTGGAGCCTCAGCTTCAGGATCTGTCCTTCCAGTGAGCACTCAGGGCTGATTTCCTTCAGAATGGAGAGGTTTGATCTTCTAGCAGTCCATGGGATTCTCAAGAGTCTCCTCCAGCACCAGAATTCAAAAGCATCAATTCTTCAGCAATCAATCTTCTTTATGGTCCAGCTCTCACTTCCAAGTTCAGCTGTGTGCAATTTAGAATGTGCGATGAAGAAATTACAGGCAACCTGGGACTGGGCTGGCTGGCTTTTATCTGCCCCGAGGCATAGGGCGGCCCAGGTCCACAGGTGACTCGCCTCTCCTGGCCTGGAGGCGAGCACTCCTCCTGCGAGAACTTAGTTCCCTCCACCTCTCTGCCCTGAGCCTCTGCAGCTCAGGAGAGGCTGGAGGGTTACCAGACCCAGAGGCAACCTCAGCTTCCCCTGATGGGGCTGAGAGTGGACCACCTGCAGGCAATGGGTCCTCCATCACCTCAGGGGCCAGAGCAGATTCAGCTGGTGTCTGCTTCTGAGGATCCGGCACAGGTGAGGGCCCTTCAAGTTCAAGCCCCAGCCCTGGCTCAGCTGGTCCTGGAGGCGGGGCCTCCTGTGCAGGCTGGGATTCCTCAGGTTCAGCCTCTGAATCCGATTCCCAGGCCATCACAACTGTACTCTGTCATTGCAATGTGGGTGGGGTTAGGCGGAGGTGGCGGCTGCAGGTTTTTTGTTTTCCCCAACATTGAATCCTATGAGTGTTATGTTCCTGTACCCGCTACATAAGTGGCAGAAGGCTGTAGTACTGCTGGGGAGCAAATGAGGTCTGGAGTATTTGACATGTCTGCTCCTCTGTTGCCATTTGTCTCTGTCCTCATGTCTCTGCTTAGCGTATCCTTGCAGGATGTCCTGACATATGCTCACATTTGCACCAGTTCGACTCAACTTGCTCCAGAGTAACTCATTTCCACTGGTCTGCTGCAGTATGGATTCCACCATATCCGATAGCCTATCTGATAGCACTCCATGTTTAGATAGCGTCCGATACGCCTGAAGCCAACGTAAGTGGCTGGAGGAATTTTTGCGTGTACTGTGCATAGAATGTACTCTGGCACCGTACAGATGCATTTCTTTTTGCTTTCCAAGAACCCTATTATGCGCAAATTAAATAAATCCAGGAAGAACAAATAACTATGGGAAAACAGCTTCGAAAATATATACCCCCCTCTCCTTGTCACAATCACTTTGCCAACAGCTTAAGCAAACACAAAACAAAACAAAACAAAAACGGGAATAATCATGTCAATAATATATACACTATTTCCATCAAAACATGATCCCCGCCCCTTAAAAATATATGGAGTGAGTGATGATGATGACACATGTAAGCAATTTCCATTGTGCATGCCCTGGGGAGTTCTAAGACTGGTCTATGAAAGAAGGTGAGCTTTCCATTTACGTTTCAGTTTACAAAAGGGATGCAAGACGAATATGGAGAAGCATTTGTTTTGAAACACAGAATCTCCCAATATGGAGAGCCTAGGGCTGAAAAATCTAAGCACACTTACCTGGGAGTAGGGCTGGGCAATATATCAATATATCGTCCCAAACTGGTTTGAAGTCCATATTGTGATTTTTGACCAGGTAATATATTGTGAACCATGATGTGTGTTAGGACTGAGAGATGTCTGGCTTTCAACATTACTATATATCACCAGCTAAACATTGTGATATACCAATATATCATGATGTCTGAAATAAAGATAAAATAAAAAAATTCCTTCCAGTAGCACCTTAAAGACCAACTAAGTTAGTTCTTGGTATGAGCTTTCGTGTGCATGCACACTTCTTCAGATACACAGTGTATCTGAAGAAGTGTATCTGAAGAAGTGTGCATGCACACGAAAGCTCATACCTAGAACTAACTTAGTTGGTCTTTAAGGTGCTACTGGAAGGATTTTTTTTATTTTGTTTTGACTATGGCAGACCAACACGGCTACCTATCTGTAACTGAAATAAAGATGTAACTATGGAGAGGAAACTGCTACTACCTAGGGGTCTAAATTGTTTTTTGTTTTTTTACTACCCTTTAACATATTGTTACAACTGTTATTATATAATACAGAGCAACAGGGACAAAAGGAATCATGAGAGAAGCGATGACTGGCTTCACGTTTTTCCCCACATCACAATTTTTTACACAGCACATGCACACATTGTGATTCGCAATATATCACCGTGCTGAATATTATGAAACTCTTACCACGGCGTGATCTTAAAACTGATTTTTGACAACGTTTGACATTGCTCTAGTGTGTTTCTCTGTGTGCTATTGAAAAATCATGATGCAGGAAAAACCAGAAGCCAGCCAGTGTTTCTACAGAGTTCCATCCTTATTTCAGACATTGTGATCTATCAGTATGCAGTGGTACCTCGGGTTAAGTACTTAATTCGTTCCGGAGGTCCGTTCTTAACCCGAAACTGTTCTTAACCTGAAGCACCACTTTAGCTAATGGGGACTCCTGCTGCTGCCACGCCGCCGGAGCACAATTTCTGTTCTCATCCTGAAGCAAGGTTCTTAACCTGAAGCACGATTTCTGGATTAGCAGAGTCTGTAACCTGAAGCGTATGCAACCTGAAGTGTATGTAACCTGAGGTACCACTGTATCCTGATGTTTTGCTGGTGATATATCGCGATGTTGAAAGCTGGAAATTGCCCCTCCCTACCTGGGAGTAACTAGGTATGCAGATGTGGGTGGCACTGTGGGCTTGCCGATCAGAAGGTCGGCGGTTCGAATCCCCGTGACGGGGTGAGCTCCCATTGCTCAGTCCCTGCTCCTGCCAACCTAGCAGTTCAAAAGCATGAAGTGCAAGTAGATAAATAGGTACCGCTCCAGCGGGAAGGTAAACGGCATGTCTGTGCGCTGCTCTGGTTCGCCAGAAGCGGCTTAGTCATGCTGGCCACATGACCCGGAAGCTGTATGCTGGCTCCCTCAGCCAGTAAAGCGAGATGAGCACCACAACCCCCGAGTCATCCACAAGTGGACCTAATGGTCAGGGGTCCCTTTACCTTTACCTGGGAGTAAATCCCATTAAAGTGAATTCAATGGTGCTTATTTTTGAGTAGACAGATACAGTGCTTTTTTTCCTTAAAAAATGTTTAGGGGTACTCTCATTTAGACTCAAGAAAATCACCACTTTATAGTTCAAATCAGGAAAAATAAATACAGCAAATGGACAAAAGTACAAAGATTCACAAAATGATTAGGGGGATGCGTACCCCTGCGTCCCCCCAGAAAAAAGCACTGGACACGTATAGACTGCAGTGTTTATCACTTTAACAGCCAAGGGTTGCTGTTGTTTCTGCAGCTTCAATAAAGGACCTCATTAAAAAGGGAAATGGCAAACAAACTGGACCTCATAAGAAAAAAAGATTCATTCCACAAAGATAACATCTCTAACCCAAGAGAATGACTACACATCATGGCAGTGACTGGTAGTCTCCAGGGGTAAGGTATAAATTCAATAATAATTTTTTCTCTTACTGCCAACACCTTAGACTGTATGTGTCATAGCATCACTACATGTGATCAGATATTGACCTATGAACATCCTTAAGGTAGCAAACTCACTGGGTTCATCAAAAGCATCCAGTTTAAGAGCCACAGAAAGGCAGAGAGCTTCTGAACAAGCCAAAATCTTCAGCAAAGCTCCCTCCTGTGCTACCTTAGTGTTACAGTGAACCCCTAAGTAGTCTTCATTGTCCTTAAAAAGGTTCATATTATAGCTAGGGATAACTGAATCTGTCAGTTTGGGTATCTCTGAGTTTCTCACTTTCCCAATTTTAACTTGCTTTCCTTTTTAAATCTATAACCCTCATGAAAATCCACCAGCATTTGGGTTCAGATTTCTCCTGATACAGTGCACACATCTGGCGGGCAATTTGCCCAAATACAATGCATTTTTGTTTGTTATCCTCTTTATTATGCTCTTTCTGTGCACATTTTCCCTAACCGTCATGTTTTTGTAGGCAAAATTCGGAGATGTGTGAATTTAGCTGGGGTTTCGTTTCACATTTTGTTTTGGGAAATGTGAATCAGATAGGAAACCAAACTGATCTTCTACCCCATCCCTCATGTGCAGGATAGATAGTAGCTATTCACATTTGCTTTTGAATTATGGTGCTGGAGGAGACTCTTGAGAGGCTCATGGATTGCAAGAAGATCAAACCTCTCCATTCTTAAGGAAATCAGCCCTGAGTGCTCACTGGAAGGACAGATCCTGAAGCTGAGGTTCCAAGACTTTGGCCATCTCATGAGAAGAGAAGACTCCCTGGAAAAGACCCTGATGCTGGGAAAGATGGAGGGCACAAGGAGAAGGGGACGACAGAGGACAAGATGGTTGGACAGTGTTTTCGAAGCTACGAACATGAGTTTGACCAAACTGCGGGAGGCAGTAGAAGACAGGAGTGCCTGGCGTGCTCTGGTCCAGGGGGTCACGAAGAGTCGGATACGACTAAACGACTAAACAACAACAACATTCACATTTTCCATGTTTTGTAGAAAGCCACTTCCAACATCAGGAGGAGGTGGGGTTGCAGGCTCAAACCCCCAACAGACACGCGGGCTGGTTTCTAGCCCCGCGCGATCAGGGAATCCTCTGGCCGCGTCATCCCCTGAGCCAGCCAATCGGCTGGCTCAGGGGGTGTGGCTTGCCGCACTTAAGGCAGGCGCGGCCCCAGGATCTCCCTCCTTGGTCCGCGCAGCTGATGTGGTTTCCCACCCACCCACCCTTTAAGGTTTCCCTTCCGACCTTGCTATGGACCTCGGTTGGTCGCCATCAAGGGGCTTGGTAGGAGTTTTTTCCACTTGGCAAATTGGCACCGGCCATTTGGTTTTTCGCCTACCTCATAGCAAATCGTCACAACTCCTTGGTTTTGGTGGTTAGGCATTGGTAGGGGTATTGTTATGTAGATGTGTTGGGGGGGAGCACCATCACCTCCCCCAAATATTGAAGAGTAGTCCGGTAAAGGATTCTGGGGGGCGTGGCCTCGTCCGAAGCCTATGGAGGTCAGGGCCTAAAGCACGCCCCCGATCGGTGACCCCGGGGGAGTTGATGTGCATCAGCAGGGCTCCCCCTGCTGGTGTTAACCCTTTCTAGTTTTCAAGCTAACAGGCTGAAGCCGGATAGCCTGATAGGACCAATGCCTAAGTCAATACCGCTCTTACCTGTAACCAATAAAGTTGTGGCCAATTTTAGCCCAGTAACCTTAAATAATTGTCTCCTGTGTCTTTATTCATACTGGGGGGAGGCGGGAAATCGCCACGCAAATCCTGCACATAGACTCAGAGACTTATGGAGTTGGGAGGGACCATGAGGGTCATCTAGTCCAACCCCCTGCAATGCAGGAATTTTTGCCCAGCATGGGGCTCGAACCCACGACCTTGAGATGAAGAGTCTCATAGCTCTACCAAATGGGCTATATGCACTAGCTGTTTGAAGGGTTCGGCCAGTTTGGCACTGCAGTTCCAGATACTGTTGTTCCAGGCCTCCTGTGAACTGCAGAGCACTGTACATTCTGAAACTTTTAATGCTAATTATGGGATTTTATGGTATTGTATAATATTGTGTTTTTTACCCCATACGTACCCAGGAATGCTCTCTCTAATAAGAATCCCCATGAGGGCACAGACCTAAGAGACCGAAACCTAATACTGATACAAACAGTCTGGAAATTAAAAGGCATGAGTTATGAAGCCACATTCTGGAGCCTTGAGGTCATCCCCACCTCATTGTCTCAGCTCTTTTTCTGCAAAGCATCTTGGCTGCCAGGCTTTTGTTTCCTTACAGGAAGATGACTACATCCCTGTCCTTGCCTCGTGGCCTTCGCAGTTTATAAAAAGCTCTCCTACTGATGCCTTGCAATATGAGAGAGTTATAACAGCTTCTTAACAATGACTACCATGCTCATTTTGTCCTTTTTCCTCCAACCCTGGATTTTGCCTTTTAAGGTGCAACAAGGTTTTTTTTTTTTAATTATTTAAATTTTTATCAGGGCCATCAGGAAGACATGTTTGTATAGATGCAATTCACACACAATCACAGATAAATAGCTCCTGCTCAGCTGTGTGTCAGCCACTTTTTATGTCAAATCTTTTTTATTAAGTTTTACACTGCAGATTTAAATTCAAACATTAAACATCAACATCACCATTTAGGATCCCACAAATCCTTCGACTTCCCTCCACCCTCCCATGGTTACCATTATCAATCTTTTTCCAACTGCTTCTCTTATTTTCCCTATTTTTTCTTAAATAATCCAATTTTTACAATAATTCTTAGTACATTACAAGCGTTACTCAAATCCTGTTGTTTAAGCTGTTGTTAAAGGTCAAGGTCAAGGCACCCCTGACCATTAGGTCCAGTCGTGGCCGACTCTGGGGTTGTGGTGCTCATCTCGCTTTATTGGCTGAGGGAGCCGGCGTACAGCTTCCGGGTCATGTGGCCAGCATGACTAATCCGCTTCTGGCGAACCAGAGCAGTGCACGGAAACGCCATTTACCTTCCTGCCGGAGCGGTACCTATTTATCTACTTGCACTTTTTGGTGTGCTTTCGAACTGCTAGGTTGGCAGGAGCTGGGACCGAGCAACAGGAGCTCACCCCGTCGGGGGGATTCGAACCGCTGACCTTCTGATCGGCAAGTCCTAGGCTCTGTGGTTTAACCCACAGCGCCACCTGCGTCCCTGTGCTACTATTAGCATATTGCTAATTAGTTCTTTAAATGCTTAAGTAGCAATATATCCTGTTGAATGAAGCTTGGTGTCAGGTCTTCCCTATATTCTTAACCACATCCCTTCCATGGGTCCTATTGTCAACATTTCCAGCCCCATATTGTTTCGTAGTCTATGTCTTTTATCTATCCATGTTATCCATGGTCTTTGTTACATTACAAATGAGATTAAAATCCTACTAATGTTTTCATCTGCTTACAGTGGTCTCCTAAATAAATTATAATCCCCCCCTTCTTTTTTGAATTTCTTGGTCTCTGAGTTTCCCGATCAGTTTTGGCATTTCAGCATAGTCTAACAGCTTAACTTGCCATTCCTCTCTGGTAGCGACTCTTTCTTCTTTCCACCTCTGGGCTAATCGCATCCATGTTGCTGTTGTGGCATACATAAAAAGTCTTTTCACTTCCTTTGGAATGAAGGGGGCTCTTTGCTGCTGCGGTACAACACCTGTCTGGTCACAGTGTACATAGGATGTCACTAGCTTGTTAAGGTAAGATGCACCTACAGATCTAATCCTCGTGTCAGATTTTTCTATTAAAGGCCCAAGAGTCCCACACAACCCCAGACTACTTCTTAGATTCAGAGAAGGTATTGTGGGACCCTTGCCAGTAGGGTTTCGAGTTCCTTCTGAACACTCAAGCTTTCTCTAACTACAGTACTTTAGCCAGTGTGGTGTAGCGGTTAAGAGCAGTGGACTTGTAATCTGGTGAACCGGGTTCTCTTCCCCGCTCCTCCACATGCAGCTGCTGGGTGACTTTGGGCTAGTCACACTTCTCTGAAGTCTCTCAGCCCCACTCACCTCACAGAGTGTTTGTTGTGGGGGAGGAAGGGAAAGGAGAATGTTAGCCGCTTTGAGACTCCTTCGGGTAGTGATAAAGCGGGATATCAAATCCAATCCATGGGGCTTCTCTACTTAAACCCTTTGGCATTCCCCATAGCATAGTGGTTACCTTCCACTCTTTTCTTCCTGGCTCGTTGCTGGACTTACCAACCCAGGACTCCTTTCTTATTCTCTCTTGCTCTCGGGCTTCCCTTGCAGCCCCCTCCTCTTTCTCTGCTACCCTTCTCCCCCTCTCTCATCCATCTGTAAATCCTTCCCCGGTCCTTTGGTCTGTGCACCTTCTCCCTAGGACCTCTCCTTTACTCTCCCGCATCCTGCCTTTTCTGCAGCTGCTGTGAGCATCTCTCTAATGCTCCACAGCTGCTGCTGCTGTCCTGCTGCTTCACTTCCAGCCCACCTGTGTCTTCCATACAGTGAGCTGGGAGAGGAGCCATTTGGGCCGCAGCCGCAGCCTCCTTGTTCTCCGGACACCTGGTTTAATAGCATGAATTCTAAAATCAGCTGGCTTATCAGGTTTTAGTGTCACTGAACGCCTCCCTTCCAATAAAATTTATGGGAAGCTGTTCTCCCTGTCATTATTTCATTCAAGTAAATTGACCAAATCATGCATTTATGTATATTTATATGTTTTATAAAACGCTGCTACAAATTTACTGGGTTTTGTTGTTTTTCCATTTCTGGATAATGACCTAACCTTCATCATATTATGGGTGCATTTAATATTTTGCTGTGCTTATTGTTTTTTGGGGTTATGCCTACTTTTTCATATAATTATCAACATCCTTGGTGTCTGGTTTGGGGATTTAGATACATTTCCAAAATATTGAGTGAAGAAGTCTGCCATTTGCTCCAAATTACGAAATCTCCCCATATCATGGCTGATATCATATTCTGCTTCTGGTAATGCACTTTTTTGGACAACAAGCTGATAGTTTTGATTGCTGAACACATAATACCATTGTTTGATGTATAGTAATTAAACCGTAATTTTATCTAGCTGCAGTGACTTCAATTCTTTTCTTTTAGCAACTGAGTCATTCTATACCATTTTTGTTCTTCCAGTTCTGTGTTTGTTCTAAATCTTTTATTTGTTCCACAAGTCAGTTTCACTAACTGTAAGTGGAACCCAGCAAAGGATAATTGGCAGGTCCAATGACCTAGGTAGAATCGGTTCTTGTTGTGTCACTATGTGGTTTGGCCTCTGGTTCATGGCTTAGGAGAGCTACTTAGGAGAACTCCAGGTTTGTAGAACTAGCCAGAAATAACATTTACCCAGCTTTTGACAAGAAGCAGCCACTGTCAAAATGAATACCAACTGATCAGGGTCCAGAATGGCCATTCAGAAACTTTACAACACTGAGGACAACCGTAAACAATGTGCTGCACATAAGAATGCTGCCTGAGAAACATGTTTGGGGAAAACAGTGAGTACAAGATGTGATAAGTCTGACTGGGGAGTGGAGAGAGGCTGTCCTGAGTATTTCATCCCTAACACCTCAAAGGGCAGGAACAAAGTTCAAAACTGCATAGATAGTCAATTCTGGAGGTGCTACTGAACATGATTAGAAAGGACCGGTCTATACAAGGAATTGAGGTCGGAGTGAAACAATATAAACTGAAAGCATTTGCAGATGACTTGGTATTAACATTACAGGAGCCAGTCTCTAGTACTAAAAGAGTGTTAGAATTAATTTCTGACTTTGGTCGGGTGGCGGGATTTAAGCTGAACAAGCAAAAAACTAAGGTTCTAGCAAAAAATTTGACAACTACAGAAACAGATGAGTTCCTGAAAGAAACAGAACTAAATGTGGTTAAAAAAGTAAAATACCTAGGGGTGTATCTGACCTCCAAAAATTTGAATTTGTTTAGAGATAATTATGAGAAATGTTGGTCAGAAATCAAAAGAGATTTGGAAATATGGTCAAGATTGAAACTTTCCTTGTTGGGCCGAATAGCAGCTATAAAGATGAATGTATTGCCAAAAATGCTATTTCTGTTTCAGGCCCTACAGATCGTGGACAAGGTGGAATGTTTTGGAAAGTGGCAGAAGGATATTTCCAAGTTTGTTTGGCAGGGCAAAAAGCCCCGAATAAAGTTTAAAATACTAACTGACGCGAAAGAAAGAGGGGGATTTGCCCTGCCAGACTTGAGGTTATATTATGAATCTGCAGCCTTCTGCTGGCTGAAAGATTGGATCTTACTGGAGAACACTGATGTCCTAGATCTGGAAGGGTTTGATAATGCTTTTGGGTGGCATGCATATTTGTGGTATGACAAGGTTAAAGTTCACAAATTGTTTAAAAACCACATTGTCAGAAGAGCAATTTTGATGGTCTGGACAAAATATAAAGACTTATTGGAGAGTAAGACTCCGAGGTGGCTCTCACCGGTGGAGGCCAAGGCACGTAAGAGACTTAACATGGAGGCCTACTGGCCTAAATATTGGGAAATAATTGAAAAAATTGGAGACAATTGGAGGTTGCTGAGCTTGGAAAAACTAAAAAACAAGGTGTGAGATTGGTTGCACTATGCTCAAATTCAGGAGGTTTTTAAAGTGGACAAAAAGGTTGGATTCCAGGTGGAAAAATCGAAACTAGAGACGGAACTGTTAGAGCCAAAAAATAAATTACTTTCGAGAATGTATAACTTGCTGCTTAAATGGAATACACAGGATGAGACAGTCAAATCCGCCATGATAAAATGGGCGCAGGATTTGGGGCACAACATTATGTTTGAAGACTGGGAAAGGTTATGGAACACCGGAATGAAATTTACGGCATGTAGTGCCTTGAAGGAAAATATTATGAAAATGGTATACCGGTGGTACATGACCCCAGTCAAGCTTGCTAAGATATATCACCTGTCTGACAATAAATGTTGGAAATGTAAAGAGGCGGAAGGGACATTCTTTCACCTCTGGTGGACTTGCCCGAAAGTGAAGGCCTTTTGGGAGATGATTCATAATGAACTAAAAAAGGTACTTAGATTTACCTTACCTAAGAAACCGGAGGCCTTTCTTCTCGGCATTGTGGACCAGAGAGTGTTTAAGAAAGATAGAACTTTTTTATGTATGCTACCACAGCAGCAAGGATCCTGATTGCAAGCATTGGAAGACACAAGATTTACCCACGCTGGAGGAATGGCAGACGCAGTTGATGGACTATATGGAACTGGCCGAAATGACTGGCAGAATCCGAGACTTGGGAGAAGAAACAATTGAGGAGGACTGGAAAAAATTTAAGGACTACTTGAAAAAACATTATAAGTTGTATGAATGTTAAAAAATGCACTTTTTAGGAAATTCTAGCTTCAGCAATTGTAAATTAATGAAATGAAAATTAAGGTACAAGAAGTCAGAGGTGGAATAATGAAATAACTTTATTGTGTTTAAGCTAAAACGTATAAGATTTGGGTTACAACATTTTTGAAACTAGGTAACATGATAAAATGAAAGATACAATAAGCTTTGAAATAAGTTAACAAATTGCTGATGTTTTGTATCACAGAGAACGCAGGGTTTGGAGGATGTGGGGAAGTCCATTAGATTTGTTGAAAAAAAGAACATGGAAATTTGCAACTTTTTTATTCTATTTCTTATATCTGTCTTCTATTCTTTTTTCTGTATTTCATAAACTCAATAAAAATATTATAAAAAAAAAACCACAAAACTGCATAGATAGAATGGAAAACTAGTTTGAAACTAACAACATGCAGAGACAACTGTGTACCCTCCGGGTGTCCTGATTTTCCAGGGACAGAACCAGAATTACAGAAGCCGTCCCGGTTTCTGATTTGATCCTGAAATTTACCGCTTTTCCCTTTTCCTCCCCTCCACAACTCGGAGAACAATTTAAAGTGATGTGTGTGTGTGTGTGTGTGTGTGTGTGTGTGCACACGCACAAAAATGGAGTCCTGTTTATGCTGAAAATAAAATTCCTGCACAAAATGAAGGAAATGGTGAAGCTGGCAAGCAAAGCCCTTCCTATAATTCTGAAGGAAAATGTCACCATCCACTCTGAATCTGTCGTTGTTGTTGTTGTTGTTTAGTTGTTGAGTCGTGTCCGACTATCCATGACCCCATGGACCAGAGCATTAAATTATTTAATTGCAATGCCTCAGTGGACAGCCATTTTTTGGGGGTGGGGAATGCATGGAGTGTCTTTAATGACCAGGAGAAGATGTACAATTTGTCAGGTGTGTTTTTTGCAAACTAAAAATGTATTCATTTGACCAGGCTCTTGGAATGTAACTGGACTGGAGAGTAACAGTCAAAGTTTCATTGCCTGTTGTGTTGTTTTAATTCTCGGTGGGAATTTTGTTGATATTTTAATTATTGTTTTACTGTACTTGTATTTCATGCTTGTTAGGCACCCTGGGCTGTGGGATGAGGAAGGGCGGGTTAGAAAAACGACAAAGAAACAGCAAGCTAACAAACCATGTTTCGTCTCATTGTTTTAGCTATGACATTTTATTGTTCGGGTTTATAGACTTGGTAGCTCGTATTCTTTTTCTTGCCTTGAATTTGAATTGTCGGGTGAATTAAAAAAGAAACAATAGGCACACATTTAGGTATGAACAATTTACTACCATTGTTATGGCGAGCGAAGGGTTTGCAATATTTTGGAATCATTAATTTGTAGCGACATTCTTTTGCAAAATAAAGCAGAGAGAAAGAGTGGGGGGGGGGAGGGAGGAAAAATACTGTATTTTTTGCTCTATAAGATGCACCAGACCACAAGACGCACCTAGTTTTTGGAGGAGGAAAACAAGAAAAAAAATATATTCTGAATCTCAGAAGCCAGAACAGCAAGAGGGATCGCTGCGCAGTGAAAGCAGGAATCCCTCTTGCTGTTCTGGCTTCTGGGATAGCTGCGCAGCCTGCATTCGCTCCATAAGACGCACACACATTTCCCCTTACTTTTTAGGAGGGGAAAAGTGAGTCTTATAGAGCAAAAAATACGGTAAGTGTCAGGATCTGAAGAACTGCAGGCATAAGCAAGATACTGAACATGCCCTGCTGACTTGTTGTTGCTGCTTTGAATGGCAAGACACCCCACCCTACCCAGGCAGATCAGAAACTGATTCCCTCTCTGCTCCCACCCACCCACGCACCCACCCAGTGTGAGTTTGCTATGGTGCGCTGTTCAAGAAACAAAAGTTCAAAGGTTGCTTGGGTGTTGTAGCATGAATCAAGGCCAAGACGTTTTCTACTCTGTGCCCTCTTAGTATAACTACTTCCGACACTACTGCATTTGGGGAGGGTCGCAGGGACAAGGAAACAAATTGTGAAACGCTGAGCACAGCAACATAAAACACAACTTGAATTGCAGTGTGGAGGGAGGAGAATGACCTTGCTGCATTTTAAGCTGCTGGTTAAAATGCAGAACAAAGCCGAAGAAATTGACCAAAACGTTTAATGGATACAATTTCTTTGTCTTGGGAATATTGAATCAGTTGTGGTTCTTAATATTGTAATATTAAGGGGAGTTTGGGAAGGGCATATTTTAAAGGTCTGAGCCTATACTTTGCTTCATCAAATCTGGCTTGTAAAGTCAAAATCAAGTCTTGCACCAGAAAGGCAAGATGCAGGAAGGAAGGGGCTGTAAGCAACAGAATTGCTGGTCAAAATGTATTCCCTTGGTAGACGAGCATTTACAACCATACAGGCAAGTGGCGAATGAACAGCCCCTTTTTAACGAGTGAGTTTTGAGAACCAAACCTTTGGTAGTGCCAGCATCCCTGCAAGTGAGATGGACCAATGTACAAACCAACCCTTATCAAGGGGAGGGACATGTTCAGATTCCACCCATCCATCAGGTCAGTTGTCTCTAAGTTTGCCTTGAAGAGGAGTCTGTACCCTGGAGTAAAAGATCCTTAGACTATGGGAATGTAAAAAAGTAAAGAACTTCTAGGAAATGATATATAATGAGATGAAAAAGATGTTGAAATATACAGTTTTTTAAAAAAAACCAGAAGCATTTTTACTTGGTATTATAGGTCAGGATATTAATAGGCAAGATGTTAAATTGTTTTTGTATGCAACAACTGCGACAAGAGTATTGTCAGCCCAGAAATGGAAACAAGAAGAAATTCCGACGAAAGAAGAATGGCAAACGAAATTAATGGACTATGCAGAATTGGACAAAATGACAGGAAGGATTCGAAACCTGCGGGACCAGAGATTTACAGAAGATTGGAAGAAGTATATGAATTATTTGAAGAGCAATTGTAATCAACAAATTATGCTAGTAGGACTGCAAGAAGTTTTGTAAGGAGAAATATACAAAGTAGAAAAAGATAGAGATATTGGTTCTGAGTTTGAAATGTAATAGGGATGATAAGAAATGCATACTGAGAGATTAGATTGGAAAATTTTCAGACAGGATTGATGGAAGTCAAAAATTTGAATAAGGTGTAAAAGTATGTTTAATTACTGTTGAAAATGATATGTAAAAAAAAACTAATAAAAAATTATATATATATTTTTTAAAGTCCTTAGACTAATGTAGACCGGGTGGGAATCACAGAGGGAGGCATGAAAAAAGAAAGGCATTTTTAGGTTTGCAAGAGAGCCACGGTGCCAAAAAATATATTTAAAAAATCCAGCTAATCTGAATATATGAATTTTCATGGCTGGTACTGTGAGCTGTTTTCATACCAGCAGGGCCCCTTGCTAGAACTCCTGGTGCACGAAGAAGGCCTTGCAACTGCAAAATTGCTGGATATGACAGACTTTTCTGTTCTTTCCTGAAGCCAGTTCCAGTTTATTCCCGCTTTTGTAAGAAACCTTTTCCTCTTGCGAGTACTTTTGACAGGCACATTTCCATCCTTCAATGGCAAAACCTTTCAACAATTTTTTTAAAACAAATATCCTCGTACATTATTTTAATTATCCTGCTAACATCCATCTCTGCAAGAGTTTATACTTGCCAGAATACTTGGAGGAAAACATGACCTGAGGCCAGCCAACATAATACCTGCAAAATGTGCAGCAAGCATTTGATTCCCCCCAGAGGGTTCGTGTGCGTTGGCCCCTTAGAGTTTTTTCTCCCAGCGATGTTAATTCACTAGAACATGGTTCTTCTGTGGTTTCATTCATACTCTGGGAAAATGTGGCGCCTCCTTTCTCTGATGGTTTCACACTCAGCACTCTGCCTGTGTTTCAGTTTGGGTGAACTGACATGGTTTATTCCTCACCAAGTCCATTATTCCTGCTTGTGAACTGCGCTTCCTGTGCACGCCTGGGAATGGCCAACACCATACCCTTCCCAGCACTTCTCCGATGAAAATAGGGACGTCCTAAGGAATATAATAACTATGGCAAGTTCTTAAAGAAATGGGAGCGCCTGATCACCTCACCTGTCTCGTGAGAAATCTCTTTGTGGGACAAGAAGCTACAGTTATGGAACAACTGATTGGTTCAAAATTGGGGAAGGAGTACGACAAGGCTGTATATTGTCTCCCTGTTTATTTAACTTACCGTATTTCTCGCCCTATAAGACGCACCTAGTTTTTGGAGGAGGAAAACAAGAAAAAAAATATTCTGAATCTCAGAAGTCAGAACAACAAGAGGGATCGCTGCGCAGCCTGCATTCGCTCCATAAGACGCACACACATTTCCCTTTACTTTTTAGGAGGGAAAAAGTGAGTATTATAGAGCAAAAAATACAGTATATGCAGAATTCATCATGCACAAGGCTGGACTGGATGAATCCCTAGCCGGAATTAAGATTGCTGGAAGAAATATCAACAACCTCAGATATGCAGATGACACAACATTGATGGCAGAAAGTGAGGAGGAATTAAAGAACCTTTTAATGAGAGTGAAAGAGGAGAGCGCAAAATATGGTTTGAAGCTCAACATCAAAAAAACGAAGATCATGGCCACTGGTCCCATCACCTCCTGGCAAATAGAAAGAGAAGAAATGGAGGCAGTGAGAGATTTTACTTTCTTGGGCTCCATGATCACCGCAGATGGTGACAGCAGCCACGAAATTAAAAGATGCCTGCTTCTTAACCTATCCATTCTGAAGGAAATCAGCCCTGAGTGCTCACTGGAAGGACAGATCCTGAAGCTGAGGCTCCAATGCTTTGGCCACCTCATGAGAAGAGAAGACTCCCTGGAAAAGACCCTGATGTTGGGAAAGATGGAGGGCACAAGGAGAAGGGGACGACAGAGGATGAAATGGTTGGACAGTGTTCTCGAAGCTACCAGCATGAGGTTTAAAGACTCTCTCAAGCCAAATCTAAAAAAAAATGTAGTATAAACATTGACAACTTGGAAACACTGGCCTGCGAGCGCTGCAATTTTACCAAAGGTGTCATGGACTTTGAAGACGCTGGAACTCAGGACGAAAGGGAGAAACATGCAAAGAGGAAGGCACGCTTGGCAAATCCACACCGTGATCAACTCCCGCCCGGAAACCTATGTCCCCACTGTGGAAGGATGTGTGGATCTAGAATTGGCCTCCACTTACGGACTCACTGTTAAGTTCATGGAAGACAATCTTACTCGGCTACGAGTGATTGTGGAAGAAGAAGATCCCCTGCAACACGTAGCGGCCATATAACTGCAGCCTTCTTGGTAGATAGCTTCTCATAAGAAGGCCTTTTTCTCCTTCATCTGTAAACTGCTTTGGGTTGCCCTGGGTAAGATAAAGTGACCGGCAAATTTAATAAATAAAATCTATGTAGAACCTGTTGTGTTCAGCTTCTGCTCTGGGGCTTCTCGTGGACAACTGGTTGGCCACTGTAGACAGGATGCTGGACTAACTGGGCCTTTCCGTCTGATCCTGCAGAGGTCTTCTTTTCTGGAAGAGACACTGGCATTGAAGAGCCACCATTGTCTCTGGTGTGTTTTTTCCCACCCTGTTAGGTTTGCCACCTAGGTTTGAGGGACACGGGTGGCGCTGTGGGTTAAACCAGAGCCTAGGACTTGCTGATCAGAAGGTTGGTGATTCGAATCCCCACGACGGGGTGAGCTCCCGTTGCTCGGTCCCTGCTCCTGCCAACCTAGCAGTTCGAAAGCACGTTGAAGTGCAAGTAGATAAATAGGTACCACTCTGGTGGGAAGGTAAGCGGCGTTTCCGTGTGCTGCTCTGGTTCACCAGAAGTGGCTTAGTCATGCTGGCCACATGACCCGGAAGCTGTACGCAGGCTCCCTTGGCCAGTAAAGCGAGATGAGCGCCGCAACCCCAGAGTCGGCCACGACTGGACCTAATGGTCAGGGGGCCCTTTACCTTTACCTAGGTTTGCCACCTTTTTTCCTGGCTGGGCTCCTATGCCACAAGCAGCTGTGTGACAAAGAAAAATTAATAGGTGAAGCTTTCCCTCGAGGTTAATTGCATGTTGAGTGAAAATGTGTTTCCCAGTCTTTTCAAAAGTACAATGCTCTCCTAACTCCCGGTGCAGTTTAAAGGGGAGGGGGAAGGGAGAGGAGAGAAACAGATTGGGAATGATTTATGGGCCTCTGAGCCCCGTGTGAGTGGCATCGGGGTTACAGAGCTGCTAGTGATGCAGTCCAGGCCCTAGGACTTGCATAACTCTCCTGCAGTATATGGAGATGGTCGCAGCGTATTCTGTAGCTGCGAATTAGTATTACAATAAAAACAAGCCACATAATAAGGCTGGAAGATCTGGTTTTATTGACGCTTTCTGCTGCCAGGATGCAATTTGCTCTTTTCATGCAAGCATTAAGAGAGTTCCACCAGCTGATCCCAATTAGTTTTCTTGCCCTGACTCATGGAATGGAAACCTGCCCCACGTTCTTTGCCAGGGATGCTGAACCGCTGGTTCCTTTTGGCACCCATTGAAAAGGAAGGCATTGAAACGACCATTCGACTTGGCCCCTGGCGGGCATGAGCCGTCAACAGCCCTGTGACAGGTAGGAATCCAACAGGGGGATCTTTTCCTGGCATGGAGATGCAGTCGTGGGGAATGCTTTGCCTGTGGAAATGTTACCTGTGTGCATGTATTACTCCTAAATTTATATATACCGTATTTTTCGCTCTAGAGGACGCACCCGACCATAGGACGCACCTTGTTTTAGAGGGGGAGAACAAGAAGAAAAAAAATTCTCCCCTTCTCTGCTCAGCGCCCCTTCAGCGAAGGGGCAGGAGAAACGGAGCCCCTTCCATTTCTCCTCCCACTTGACTGAAGGGGCGCTGCACAGCTCTCCCTCTCTGCTGAAGCCAGGAGAGTCTTGCTCTCTCGGCTTCAGCACTGTGGAGCACAGCAGGAACTCACACTGCGCTCCGAAGGCTTCAGGTGGCTATCCCTGAAGCCAGGAGAGTGAGAGGGGTCGGTGCGCACCGACCCCTCTTGCTCTCCAGGCTTCAGCGAAAGCAACGCAAAGGCTCCGGAGTGCAGAGGGAGCGCTCCCTCTGCGCTTTGGAGGCTTCATGTTGCTATCGCTGAAGCCAAGAAGCCTGCATTCGCTCCATAGGACGCACACACATTTCCCCTTAATTTTGGGAGGGGAAAAGTGCGTCCTATAGAGTGAAAAATGTGGTATTTGTTGTCACCCCTGGGCTGTTTTTCAGCCACAGTGTAAAATGCTCATTCACCTGATTCCCACTGCGCCAGCCAATGGTCTCCACCACAGCTAGATTGCAGTCACGAGCTCCCTAGAAAGGTATTTTGCGAGAGCCGACCCTGAACAGAAGGTATCTACTTGTGTGTTGTTGAGTAGAGAAGCCACACAATGTACCAGGAGATGTGCAGTAGCAAATCACTGTCTAAATTCTCATGGAAACGGCTCATTCCTGAAACCCTCAAGGGGGCCAAGGTCTGTGCCACTGCTTTCGGAGCTACAGTAGCAATGAATTATAGCTAATTATTTGCAAATGTTCCATCCCAGACGTTCTGCCATTCAGCAAAGGAACTCCTGGGAAAGGGACCACAGTCCATTTCCACCTTCTGTTGGCAATCTCTAGCTGTGTCTACTCTCTAATGCATTTAGCATGTGCCAGCGAATCTGTGACAACCTCAGAAGCACTGTTGGGGCTACGCATAATTTGTTTGCACGACACTTTATCTCCTAGCTCTCTGGGGCAAACTCTTGAAATTTACAATTAACTCAGGGGAATAATTCCTCGCCATCCTTTGGTAAACACTGCAGCTCTCTAGCAACAATAGTCTGCCTGGTCCGTGAGATACAATCCATCATATTTATTGCTGGCAAGACACAACCAAAGCAGCAGGGGGGATTTTATCCATTGGTACCAGCTTGTAAAACACAGGCTGGGAGAGCATTTATATGAGCCACTTGCACTGGCGTAATGGAATTTAAGGTGCGCTCCTATAACCTGACCACATTAAATTGAATAGGAAATTATTGTGACTAGGACAGACCCTCCAATTGTCCCGTTTTTACTGGGACATCCCAGAATTACAGAAACTGCCCTGGCTTCTGATTCCAACCAGGAGTGTCCCGGGATTTCAGACAAGGGGGACCAAAACAGGGTGGAACCAAAAGATGTGCTCTTTGGGTTCCGTGCTCTTTTGGTTCCGCTGCTTGCTGGTCTGACACCACTGCCTGCCACACATACACAAGGAGGGCCCTGGCGTGGGTCGCGCTGTGGTTTAAACCACAGAGCCTAGGACTTGCCGATCAGAAGGTTGGCGGTTCAAATCCCCGTGACTGGGTGAGCTCCTGTTGCTCAGTCCCAGCTCCTGCCAACCTAGCAGTTCAAAAGCACGTCAAAGTGCATGTAGATAAATAGGTACTGCTCCGGTGGGAAGGTAAATGGCGTTTCCATGCGCTGCTCTGGTTCGCCAGAAGTGGCTTAGTCATGCTTGCCACATGACCCGGAAGCTGTATGCTGGCTCCCTCGGCCAATAAAGCGAGATGAGCGCCGCAACCCGAGTTGGCCATGACTGGACCTAATGATCAGGGGTCCCTTTACCTTTAGGCAACCTAAGGCCTGGGGGCTGGGTGTGGCCCAATCGCCTTCTAAATCCGGCCCGTGGATGGTCCAGGAATCAGCACGTTTTTACATGAGTAGAATGTGTCCTTTTATTTAAAATGCATATCTGGGTTATTTGTGGGGCATAGGAATTCATTCATCCCCCCCCCAAAAAAAATATAGGCCAGCCCATGGCTGAAAAAGGTTGCTGTCCTTTTTATTAACAGAATCTGAGGCGGAAAGTGCCAGAACATAGCCTGGTCTTGCTATGGATTCTGTTCAACCTGTGCTGCCTGAGGTCACCGGCAAGCTGTTTAGGGGATTGAGAACAACCACTTAATTATTTCATCCTTGCCCTCCTTGGCTAGCAAAAATGGCAGAAGCTGGGCTTACTCTATGGGCTTCAGAAGCAGCCAATGCTCCCTTAACGAACTGCAAAGCTTTGGTAAGTTATTGCCTGGTGCCAAATGTACTATTGAGAAAGGTCTTGGAGCTTTGGGGTCTCTCCAGCTCCAGAAAGCCTTGAAGGAGCCTGATGATTTAGACCATTCCTAATCTGGTTCCTGGTGGGGCTGGGTGCCTCAGATGGGTGCTGATAAATTGTGAAGCATCTGCAATGGAGAATCAAGGAATCACTCAGTGCAAGAGAGGCCAAACCAGGACAAACAGGAACAGAGTAGCCAGGGTGGCTATCTAAAGAACTCTTAACTGAGTTAAGATTAAAAAAGGATGTGTACAAAAAATGGAAAAGGGGGGAAACCACCAAAGAGGAATTCAAACAAATAGCCAGCATGTGTAGACACAAAGTCAGAAAAGCTAAAGCACAGAATGAACTCAGGCTTGCTAGAGAGGTTAAAAGCAACAAAAAAGGCTTTTATGGGTATGTTCGTAGCAAAAGGAAGAACAAAGAAACAGTGGGGTCGCTTAGAGGAGAAGATGGTGAAATGCAAACAGGGGATACAGAAAGGGCTGAACTCCTCAATGCCTTCTTTGCCTCAGTCTTCTCCGATAAAGAAAACAATGCCCGACCTGAAGAATTTGGAGCAAATGATTCAGCAGAGGAAACACAGCCCAGAATAACTAAGGAGATAGTACAAGAATACTTGGCTAGTTTAGATGTATTCAAGTCTCCAGGGCCAGATGAACTGCATCCAAGAGTATTAAAAGAACTGGCAGATGTGATCTCAGAACCACTGGCACTCATCTTTGAGAATTCCTGGAGAACAGGCGAAGTCCCGGCAGACTGGAGGAGGGCAAATGTTGTCCCTATTTTCAAAAAGGGAAAAAGAGAGGACCCAAATAATTACCGCCCAGTCAGTCTGACATCAATACCAGGGAAGATTCTGGAGCAGATCATTAAGCAAACAGTCTGTGAGCACCTAGAAAGGAATGCTGTGATCACCAATAGTCAGCATGGATTTCTGAAAAATAAGTCATGTCAGACTAACCTGATCTCGTTTTTTGACAGAATTACAAGCCTGGTAGATGAAGGGAACGCAGTGGATGTAGCCTACCTTGATTTCAGCAAGGCATTTGACAAGGTACCCCATGATATTCTTGTAAAGAAGCTGGTAAAATGCGGTCTTGACTATGCTACCACTCAGTGGATTTGTAACTGGCTGACTGACCGAACCCAAAGGGTGCTCATCAATGGTTCCTCTTCATCCTGGAGAAGAGTGACTAGTGGGGTGCCACAGGGTTCTGTCTTGGGCCCGGTCTTATTCAACATCTTTATCAACGACTTGGATGATGGACTCAAGGGCATCCTGATCAAATTTGCAGATGACACCAAACTGGGAGGGGTGGCTAACACCCCAGAGGACAGGATCACACTTCAAAACGACCTTGACAGATTAGAGAACTGGGCCAAAACAAACAAGATGAATTTTAATAGGGAGAAATGTAAAGTATTGCACTTGGGCAAAAAAAATGAGAGGCACAAATACAAGATGGGTGACACCTGGCTTGAGAGCAGTACATGTGAAAAGGATCTAGGAGTCTTGGTTGACCACAAACTTGACATGAGCCAACAGTGTGACGCGGCAGCTAAAAAAGCCAATGCAATTCTGGGCTGCATCAATAGGAGTATAGCATCTAGATCAAGGGAAGTAATAGTGCCACTGTATTCTGCTCTGGTCAGACCTCACCTGGAGTACTGTGTTCAGTTCTGGGCACCACAGTTCAAGAAGGACACTGACAAACTGGAACGTGTCCAGAGGAGGGCAACCAAAATGGTCAAAGGCCTGGAAACGATGCCTTATGAGGAACGGCTAAAGGAGCTGGGTATGTTTAGCCTGGAGAAGAGGAGGTTAAGGGGTGATATGATAGCCATGTTCAAATATATAAAAGGATGTCACATAGAGGAGGGAGAAAGGTTGTTTTCTGCTGCTCCAGAGAAGCGGACACGGAGCAATGGTTCCAAACTACAAGAAAAAAGATTCCACCTAAACATTAGGAGGAACTTCCTGACAGTGAGAGCTGTTCGACAGTGGAATTTGCTGCCAAGGAGTGTGGTGGAGTCTCCTTCTTTGGAGGTCTTTAAGCAGAGGCTTGACGACCATATGTCAGGTGTACTCTGATGGCGTTTCCTGCTTGGCAGGGGGTTGGACTCGATGGCCCTTGTGGTCTCTTCCAACTCTATGATTCTATGATTCTATGATTCTATGATTCTATGATTCTAAGAGTAGGAAGAGCAGAAAGTCTCTCATATACAGTCATACCTTGGCTGTTGAACACCCTGGAACTCAGAAATTTTGGCTCCTGAATGCCAGAAACCCAGAAGTTGTTGTTTCAGTTTGCAAATGTTCGTTTGGAACCCGAACGTCCGACGGGGCTTCCGGGGCTTCTGATTGGCTGCAGGAGCTTCCTGCAGCCAATCAGAAGCCACGATTTGGTTTTCGAATGACTTCCAAGGTTCGACTGTATTGCATACCCTCCAACATTTCTCAGATGAAAAAGGGATTGTGGATGTTTGAAGCGATATTTACGGATAATTTTCATCTGCATTATAGGTAGACACCCAGGGATGAGCAATTTCCGCTTCTCTCAGCTTCTCATTTTTCCAACCTTTAATTCAGTTCTCCACATCAGTTTGCCTTTTTTGTTTGTTTGTTCAAAGTTCTCGTGAAAATTCACCAGCATTTCAGCGTAAATTTCTCCTCATACACACATCTTTTTGCACAACAAATGATGCATTTTTTCGTACATTATATTTAGTAATATACGTGTTTTTGGTATGTATTATTGGGCTGGCCACTTGCACTGCAAAACTTGGAGAAATGTGAATTTCAAAGTTGGCATACTGTTTCAGCAAATGCATACTAGTTCGGCTGGCCTTTAAATGAAAACCAAATTGAATTATTGCCACCATCCCTATTTCCACCACAATGGACGCTCGGGTTGCGAACAGGATCCATGTGGGATGCACGTTCGCAACTTGCAGCATTCGCAACTTGCAGCGGCGCATCTGCGCATGCACAGATTGCGATATGGCGCTTATGCGCATGTGCAAAGTGTGATTTAGCGCTTCTGTGCATGTGCGACCACCATAACCCGGAAGAAACCCGTTCCAGTACTTCCGGATTTCGGCGGTCCGTAACCCAAATAAACGCGACCTGAAGCGTCTGTAACCCGAGGTATGACTGTATATCCTAAAATTCACCAGCTGGGATATTTGAATCCTAGGATCATGCCTCAAATAACTCATATTTGAGTTAATGATCATCAGCCAATTCTGCCATGGCCTTGTGTTCTAGAGATTAAAATTGTTGACAACTCAAACCAAAGTGGAACATCGAGTTGACAGATTGGGTTATTTGTAAAAACAATGGATTAATTATGTTGCGTGTGGATATTTTAAAAGGAAGTTTAATGTGAACCTTAATTGTTCGAGAAAGGCAGCACCTGAGAATCCTGTCCTCTATTAATCCCCCGGTGAGTACAACACGTACAAAAAGTGAAACTGCTTCCCCTACAAAACTTCCAAACCCCCAATCTGTGCCCCAGCAAGGAGAAATAGGTGTTTGAACTCCTCCTTCAGAAAAGAGCTAAAAGTGCTCACTTTGTCTACAGTTTGACTGAGAAAATCAATGCCATGCATTCATGGGTAAATAAATAGTAGTTTTGTCAGCCTAGGCTTTCCAGGAGGATGTTGCCTGGAGTAGCAGTTTAGGAATGGCAGCAAAACCATGATGAGCCTAAACTTTTGACTAGCGTGTGAACGTGCTGTGCCTGAGATGGAGCAAAACTGTCACAGGAAAAGCATAGCATAAGTTACGGGTGGTTTCCTCCCCCCCCCCCAATGTTGGACAAAGTAATGACTGCTCCCCACATAAAACGGGGGGCGCCCTTTGTGTGGACGCACAAAGCCCCTGGATCTTGAGCGGCTCCATCAACACAGGCTTGGCTTCGCCTTCCCCCAGGTGGGATACCTGGAGGTCTCCACCTACCTCAGTCAGTTGTCCAATCCTGCTTGGGGGAAGCATTGCCAAGGAGACCAGGCCAGGTAGGGGAGGAACTACCTGCCCACACAATAGAGGGAGGATCTTACCTGAGAATCCTCACTTGGCTCCAGAGCTTCTCCCACCCTACCCACCCTCAGTTAAGTCTTCTTTTGCAGGTTAACTTTTCTTCACAGGTATGCGGGCGCTGCTACGTCAAGGTCGCTGTTAAAGGGCCGGAAAGGAATTCCCCTGCATTGGCAGGTTTCGCCTTTCCCATAGCAAAACGTCACAACTTTGGCGGTATCAGGCCTTGGGCGGAATCCTTTAGTCTATCTTCCTCTTTGCAGCGGCAATACCAGGGTTCCCCGTTAAAGGGGTTTCTGAAGGGAGGCTTTGACCATACGCTGAAAGGTCGTCATTGCCCTCCCCTGCGACGGTGGCATAACGGGGGCGGCTATCTGTGCTTGAACATATGTTCTCCAGAGCCGGCCCATCCCCCCCCCACTGGATAACCCTGATTTTCCCCAGATCCCCGGCATGGGACTGGGAGGGATAATGCCCAATGCCTGAGCCAAGGTCTACCCACATCTGAAATATAATCAAGTTGTGGCCAATTTAATCCCATAGCACATTGTCTTGAGTTGTTATTCTACATGACGGGGGGGGGGGCGCCTGGGGTCTGGGGGACTCTGCCTGGCCACGCAATGGGAAAGGGAGAGAAATACAGGGTGTGTTTGCAAAGGGGGTTATAGTGGTGGTGGGAGAACTGCAGTTGTGGCACCTCTCAGGTGGGCGCCATTAAGAGAACAAGAGAGATGTTCATAGTGAGTTCTTTTCCTAGAAAAATAGCACTAGTTCTCATATCTCCTCTCAACCTCCTCTCTTCCAGGCTAAACATGCCCAGCTCCTTCAACCGCTCCTCATAAGGCTTGGTTTCCAGACCCTTGATCATCTTAGTTGCCCTCCTGTGCACACATTCCAGCTTGTCAGCATCCTTCTTAAAATGTGGCATCCAGAACCCAGAACCGAATTTTAGGTGTGGCAGAATAGAGTGGGACAATTACTTCCCTTGATCTGGATGCTATACTTCTGTTGATGTAGCCTAGAATAGCAGTAGCTCTTTTTTTGCTGCCACATCACACTCTTGACTCATATTAAGCTTGTGGTCCACCAAGACCCCTAGATCCTTTTCATATGCACTACTAGTAAGTCAGGTGTCCCCCATCTTATATTTGTGCATCTGATTCTTCCTGCCTAAGTGCAAAACCTTACATTTGTCCCTATTGAAACTCATTTTGTTAGTTTTCCAATCTGTTAAGGTCATTTTGAATCCTGATTCTTTCTTCTGCGGCATTAGCTCCCCCTCCCTCTTTGGTTCCATCTGCACATTGGATGAGCATCCCCTCAATTCCTTTATCCAAGTCATTTATAAAGATGTTGCAGAACAACGGGCCCAGGACAGAACCCTGTGGCAACCAACTTGTCACTTTTTTCCAGGATGACGAGGAACCATTACTGAATACTCTTTGGGTTTGGTCAGTCAACCAGTTACAAATCCACCTAATAGTTATCACATCCAGTCCACATTTTACCAGCTTCCTGAGTCCATTTAGCTCAGTATTGCTGACACTGATTGGCAGCCTCTTTGTAGTGGGTTTCAGGCAGGCTCTGTCTCACGAGGCCAGGGATTAGGGTTGCCATATTTCGGAGAGAACAGGGACATGGGTGGCGCTGTGGGTTAAACCACAGAGCCTAGGACTTGCTGATCAGAAGGTCAGCGGTTCGAATCCCCGCAACGGGGTGAGCTCCCGTTGCTCGGTCCCAGCTCCTGCCAACCTAGCAGTTTGAAAGCCCGTCCAAGTGCAAGTAGATAAATAGGTACCGCTCCAGCGGGAAGGTAAATGGCGTTTCCGTGTGCTGTTCTGGTTCGCAAGAAGCGGCTTGGTCATGCTGGCCACATGACCTGGAAGCTGTCTGCGGACAAACGCCGGCTCCCTCGGCCAATAAAGCGAGATGAGCGCACAACCCCAGAGTCGGTCACGACTGGACCTAATGGTCAGGGGTCTCTTTACCTTTACCTTATTTCAGAGAGTGACAATCCGGACACCAAAGTTGTTGAGGTGTAAAATTTCTGACCTGTTTTTTTTTTAAAAAAAAATAGGAAATTTGCCCCAAAATATATATAAATCCATTCCCGACATGGGTTGCCATATGTCTGGGTTTTCAGAATTTTCCGGAAATTTTCCTCAACACTATTTCCGGAGGCCAAATCCCAGATATGTCTGGAAAACCCCAGACGTATGGCAGCCCTACCAGGGATTGAACCTGTAGCATTTGCTATGCAATCAAGTATATGCATTACCACTGAGCTATACATTTCTGTGGGGATTACTCTCATGAAAGCGTGTTTGGGGCTGCAGCCTAAATTGCTCCCTTTGAAACCATGATGTTTCAGGACAAACAATTGGATGTCAAAGAATTCCAGCATCTTGGATGAACCATGATGGCACAAGCTTAGTTTACATGACTAAGGTGCACTCAACTCTGAAGATTAAAACTGAGTAACAAGGTTGAGAAACCTCAACTCCTGCAGCCCAGAGGGGGCTTCAACTGTGGGTCGTAATTGCTAAGAGTCAGTCATGTGCCCAATTTCAGAATCTCAAATCAATTACACATCTGCTTTTATTTGCAAGTATTTCCCCAAATCTTCCACGGCATGCTGACATTTCACTGAACAGTGAAGCCTGCGAAGCCAAAATTCAGTGGTTTACAACTCATCCTAGACCTACTGCTCCAAGGCTGGGTTCCAATCTTGGGTCAATCAAAATCCTCTAGCAGGGGGAAGAAGAGTCCATCTGCATCGGTTTTGGCTTCCCGCAAATGAAATCATCGAGTTGATCAGTATCGGAGAAATATAAGCTTCCTCTTGGAATCGTATCTGACATTTACAAGGACATCATATTCAGGGGAAGCTAAATCTGCTTGCTTCTTAAGCGGGAATCAGCATTTTCTGATCTGCACTGACCTAGAAATAGCAGACTCCAAATATTTCTTCAGCATGAAAACACTGCCTCTGCTTTGGCAGGAAATGTTAAAACACCCCATGTCAACGATGATGGCAAGCCAACGTAATTGGAGACTGCCGCTCTAAGCTTGGTTTGAGCTGGAGGCGTCAGGAAGCTCAGGAACCAAAATTAATTGACCTTTAGCATAAGGTAGAATTTATGCAGACCCTCATCTCCAACCAAGCAGGGCTTAGCAAACCCAAAATGACCGCAGAAGCAGCTCTCTCTGGAGACATTTGTGACAATAATGGCTAGACTTAGTGTAATGTTTTGCGTGTCGAGCTCCCCAAGCCCGCCCAAATACCTCACACTTCACACCAAATTTTTGTTTAAGGTTTTTGGCATAATTTTGGCCACAACTTTATTAAAATACAAAAATGTGAGTTGATTGCGACTATCTGACCCAGGTGGGGACAGACTGACATTTCGCAAGCCTGAGAAAGTCAGAAAAGGGGAATACATTTGGGGGTAGTGACGGAGCAGGGAACCTGCCCTCAGCCCTCCCCAAATGCAACCAGGGCTCTTGCGTGGCCCTAGCCCCTTGACAGGGTTCAGACAAAAGCAATAGTGAGCCCCTGTATTCCTTTAACGGAATCCCTTGCAGCAGCAGCATTAGAGGGGCAGGCACAGCCAATCCATGCCCCTCAACCAACCAAACCAAAAACCAATGCCTAACCGCAACCTTACAAGTTGTGATGATTTGCTACGCAGTAGGCAAAAATAAAATGGCCCCAGCCAATCAGCCAAATAGACAAAAGTCCTACCGGGCCCCTGCCCCAAGAGCAGACGACCCCATGACAGGCATAGCAAGGTCAAAGCGAACAACGCTAATTCTAGGGAGGGGGGATGGGCAATCCGATGCACGGGGCGAAAAGAGGAAGCTCTATGCCTCGTGCAGAGAGTTTTAACGTTTCTGGCTGTCAATCACAAAATGGCAACTTCTCCTTGACAACAAGGGAAGCCCAATCACAACAGTGGCCAATGATTAATTAGCCCGTCCCACAATTTTGGTGTGTCTTGTCGGCCCCCACCACAACACGTGTTCTCCATGAAGGAGAACACGCTATGTAATACGCTACATGGTGTGATGTTATCTGCCAGATAACAAAACGGTTACTGGCAAAAATGCTGTATTTTTAAAGATGTAGTTGATTACAGGGAAGAGGTCAAAATTAACAGCTTTCTCTCCTTGTTTCCTATTCAGCCTTATTCAAAATGGTTCAGCCTCCTCCATCTTCGTTTTATCCTTAAAATCCAAATGATCTTGCTTAAAATTGCAAAATCCCATCATTTAATCTGTTGGGAATGTACTTTTGAGTATGGCAATAGAAATGTTTTAGCTTCAAGACATACTCTTAAGCTCCAAAATCATTTGACTGTTCCCTAAGATCTGTTGCCGATATCCCGACCAATAGTGAAAGTAGCCAACCACAATTCCAACAATTAGAGTTGTTCCTATTATAAATTATGGAGAGCTTTGCAGGGCACAAATATCAGGTTGCTCACATTTTTTAATGTATTATCTATTAGGATGAGTGATGCCATATATTTCTTAATATGTAACTAAATATATTTCAGTTTCCCCTCAGGACTTATTTCTCTAAGCCATCTTTGGGTATAACTGGCTGGGTTGGCTCCCTCTTCCTTAAATTGTATAATTAAATAAACTTTGGAACTGGGTGTTTTTTTTGGTGGGGGGGGTGTTTCTCCAAAATTATTTTTTCCAAATCATTTAATGGTCTCTGTGCATTGCCAGTCACTCAACCAATCAGTCAAAAAATAATGTATTGAAAGTACTCAGATAATATTATTCTCAAGTCTCCCAAACTTTCCCTTATTTGTGATAAGGATACAACATAATTGTTCTTTAGGCAGTGTGTCAATTTACTCAGCCCTGCCTATTGCTAATTAGAAATACTAATACATCCATTTTTATTGAACTGCCGATGAAATAAAACACGTTTTTAAATTAGAAAACATTTTCTGCATTATTTTTGCTTTTATTCTGGGTTTCTTTTCATTGGATACAAAATCATTTAAAATATGTTACGAAATTGATTTTTGTCTCTGTTAATGCTTTTGGAATATATTATAGTAAAAATATATATTTTGCAGGACATTCATTTTACTATGGATCTTCATGATGGAGGGGGGATTGAAGAAATTCACATCTTTCTGGTTCACTTTTAATTTGTTTTCCTCCAGCAAATTATAATTATAATGGAATGTTTTGTCATCATTTTTTAAAAAAGCGTTCCTGATTATTTTACTGTTTTCCCATTAAACCTAGAATTTAGCTTTTTAACTTCAGGTATATGGAATGCCATTAACCATGTTTTAACTTCTTCTTGTTGTTTAGTTGTTTAGTCGTGTTCGACTCTTTGTGATCCCATGGACCAGAGCACGCCAGGCACTCCTGTCTTCCACTGCCTCCCGCAGTTTGATCAAACTCATGCTGGTAGCTTCGAGAACACTGTCCAGCCATCTCATCCTCTGTCGTTCCCTTCTCCTTGTGCCCTTCGTCTTTCCCAACATCAGGGTCTTTTCCAGGGAGTCTTCTCTTCTCATGAGGTGGCCAAAGTATTGGAGCCTCAGCTTCAGGATCTGTCCTTCCAGTGAGCACTCAGGGCTGATTTCCTTCAGAATGGAGAGGTTTGATCTTCTTGCAGTCCATGGGACTCTCAAGAGTCTCCTCCAGCACCATAATTCAAAAGCATCAATTCTTCGGTGATCAGCCTTCTTTATGGTCCAGCTCTCACTTCCATACATCACTACTGGGAAAACCATAGCTTTAACTATACGCACCTTTGTTGGCAAGGTGATGTCTCTGCGTTTTAAGATGTTGTCTAGGTTTGCCATCGCTTTTCTCCCAAGAAGCAGGCGTCTTTTAATTTCGTGACTGCTGTCACCATCTGCAGTGATCATGGAGCCCAAGAAAGTAAAATCTGTCACTGCCTCCATTTCTTCCCCTTCTATTTGCCAGGAGGTGATGGGATGTTTTAACTACATTTACTTTATTTACTGAATCTTTAGAAAATGAATGAACCCAAATAAGAAATTATCTGACTGTGAAGTTGTCAAAACCACATGGCCTGTATGTAACTTGAATTATTACTTTCCTTATTTCTGCCCTTTTGTTATTAAGATCCTGCATTTTATGTAGAAGAGGACACAATCCATTTGTGGTCAAGCAGTTCTATTGGCTTGGATCCGCTCTCCCCAGATGTTTGTTCCATTTGATGACAATGACCGCTCCCCACTTAAAACGGGGGGCGCCTTTTGCGTGGACGCGTGCAGCCCTGGATCTGGAGTGGCCCCATCAGCATAGGCTTTGCCTTCCCCCAGGTGGGATACCTGGAGGTCCCCGCCTACCCCAGCGAGTTGTCCAATCCCACCTGGGGGAAGTGTTGCCAGGGAAACCAGGCCAGGTAAGGGGAGGGATTACCTGCCCACACAATAGAGGGTGGATCTTAATTGTTAATCCTCACTTGGCTCCAGAGCTTCTCCCACCCTACCCACCCTCAGTTAATTTCTTCTTTTGCAGGTTAACTTTTTTTTTTTCATAGGTTTTGCAGGTTAACCTGTCTCCACAGGTATGCGGGCGCTGCTACGATAAGGTCGCTGTTAAAGGGCCGGAAAGGAATTTCCCTGCATTGGCAGGTTTCGCCTTTCCCGTAGCAAAACGTCACAACTTTGGCGGTATCAGGCCTTGGGCGGAATCCTTTAGTCCATCTTCCTCTTTGCGGCGGCGATACCAGGGTTCCCCGTTAAAGGGGTTTTTGAAGGGAGGCTTTGGCCGTACGCCGAAAGGTCGTCATTGCTCTCCCCTGCGGCGGCGTAACGGGGGCGGCTATCTCTGCTTGAACATATGTTCTCCAGAGCCGGCCCATCCCCCCCCCACACACTGGATAACCCTGATGCTCCCTAGGTCCCCGGCTGGGGACTAGGGAGGGAGAACGCCCAATGCCTGAGCCAAGGTCTACCCACATTTGAAATTTAATAAAGTTGTGGCCAATTTAATCCCATAGCACGTTGTCTAGAGTCGTTATTCCACATGACGGGGGGACCACTCGGGATCTGGGGACTCCGCCTGTCCACGCAAACAGAAAGGCAGAATAGTATCCCTCCATCCGATTTACGTTCCAGGCTGCTTGGGGTCATTGGCGGTAAAGTTCCCTGAACTGTTTTATCGTTCTAGGGAATCATTTCCTGGAGATAATGATTACCATCGATTTCTGCCTCGGCAGCATCCTTCCTCAGTGCCTCACATCTGAATGGGTGCCTTAAGCACCCACCTTAGCAGCGTTATCCTTTTACGATACGATAATCTTTATTGTCATTGTCCCATACAGAACAACGAAACTGAAAATCTACCTCAGACATTCAGAAACCAACAAGCCTGCTATCCCAGCCTGGTTAGCCCCCTACAGCTCTGATACCCCGTAATTAAATACAATATACTCCCATAAAGACTACCTTACACTGCATTTAAAACCAAAATCGCATTTGAATGATGTTGGATATAAAGATAACATGGCAACAGGGACATGGTAAAAAGAAAAATGCAAGAATGTTTGAAAGAAAAGGGTGTAAAGGCTGAGTAATATCATGTCGAAATTAAATAAAATGATATAAGGGATTAAGTTATAAAGAACATACAAGAATGTATTAAAAAAGAAAGGGGAAATTAGAAGACATAATAGGTTGGAAATGTACAATATTGATTAAGATTTGAAAGAGGGTAAGGAGCTGCTAAATTTGATTGTGTAAAGGGGAATGCAGGAAAGGGATACGTGAGGAAGTCAGGAAAGAGGGTTATAAAGATAAGAATTTAAAAACTATTTTTTCTTTATTCTCTGTTCATTTTTTTTTGGGGGGGTTACATGTTTTTATACTGTGTTTTTTATTATGTTGTTTTTTTATTGTATTTCTTTGTTGTTTGGTTTGATTGCAACATCTGTTTCATTATATAAAATCAAAATAAATATCTTTTAAAAAAATAAATAAAACCAAAATCGCATTTGAATAGAAACTGTTTCTCAGGTGGCTAGTCCTAGTCTTCATAACCCTGTACCTTCTTCCAGAAGGCAAAAGCTGAAAGAGATCATTTCCGGGGTGCGCACTATCCTAGATTTGATCCAAGGTAGGGAGAGTGCACCCAATTATTCTCACAACATTGGTTTTCCCCTGACCGTGCAGCTCCCAAACCACACACACAGACCGTAAGTTAATACACTCTCAACAGGACAATGGTAAAATGCCATCAACCGGTCCTTTGAGAGATTATTTTTCCGGAGGATTTTAAAAGTAGAAGTTAACTCATGCTTCAGATTATTTGCAAAGAATCATTGGCATAGGGGTGTATAGGGTGCTTCAGAGCAGGGACACACCTTGGTAATATGGCACCCAAATTTTGATGCCCCCCACAGCACTCCCTGCCTTCCCAAAGGCAGGTAATCAAGGTGCCAGGCTTTGGGAAGGAGGTGGGGGTGGGGAGGGGCTCTGGTAGGGTCCTAGGGCTCTCCATCCTTCTCCCCAAAGTTGGACAAGCATTAACTAGACTTTGGGAAGGAGACAGGAAGGCGCCCCTTTGGTTCGGTCCCAGTGCAATGGAACCGGTCGCGGTGCCCTAAATTCACCTCTGTTCCGAGGGTTTCTGGGATTGTCCAAGATTATGAGGGATCTGTATGATAATTATAATATTATAATAATTTATTATTTATACCCTACCCATCTGGCTGGGTTTCCCCAGCCACTCTGGGAGGCTTCCAACAGAATTAAATGCACAATAGAACCTCAAACATTAAAAACTTTCCCAAACAGGGCTGCTTCCAGGTGTCGTCTAAAAGTCAGATAGTTGCTTTGACATCTGGTGGGAGGGTATTCCACAGGGCAGGCGCCACTACCGAGAAGGCCCTTACCTGGTTCTGTGTAACCTCACTTCTGGCACTGAGGGAACCGCCAGAAGGCCCTCAGAGCTGGACCTCAGTGTCCAGGCTGAACGATGGGGGTGGAGACGCTCCTTCAGGTATGAGGTGTCCTGAATTGCAGCCTCCTCCAGGAAGTGTTTTGGACACACAGAAAATGCCCCGGAAAAATGTCTGCTAAAAGTGAAACCTCATGACTCTAAACCAATTAATTTTTAAAAATGCCATTTGGGAAGGGGAATGAGTAGAGAGGCGAGAGACATTTGTTTTTGTTTGCATTTTAATGAGAAACTACCTACCTAAAGGGCACAGGTGGCCCTTTGAAATTTACACTTATGAAAATTTCGTGGTGGACTTCTCCGACCAAGCTATGTTTAGAAAAATGCATATATTAGGGGAGAGTGAGTATAAAAATAAATATATTGGTGGAAATAACATACCTTTGTGGATTAATATTGGGGAAATTGCTTGCAAACAGGTGCCCATTAGTCAAAACTGCATACATGCATGCTTATTAAGGAGAAATTGGGACTAACACACTGATAATTTTTTTTTTAATTTAACAATTTAATTTAACAATTTAAAAAAATTTGTTGCAGAAATGTGGAGAACTGAATTTAAGATTGGAAGGGTGAGAAATGGAGAGAACTGTCCAATCTGCTCATCCCTAGGGATGGGGTGTAGCAAATAAGGTGCCCCCTGGGAGGAGAGGGAGCTCTGCTGTGACTCATAGCTCCGAAGGAAAAGAATTTACCCCGACACTCCAATCCCAGTGTTTCCTGGATCGCGAGTCATCTAGAATAGATGACGTCATTGTCTGTCTGGAGTGTGGTTCTTTGTTACAGGAAGGTCCAATTAAAAATGGCCATTAACACAGAATCAGTATGTTGATCTTTACATTAAATATTAGGAAGTCAGGATATTTATTTATTCATACCATCCTAGACATTCTTACAATAAGAGCTGGTGCCGGGGTCAATGATAGTTCATAATGGGAGAAGCCACCAAATTTCACTCATCATCACACCACAGTGTGCTTTATTAACTATTGTAACATTATTATTTGTGTTTGCGTGCAGATGCACACAGCTTTTTCACACAAGCACACACTCAGAATACTGTCTTTGACTTTTACCTTATACCTCACTGCCTTTGACTGGACAACGGTGCTGCTGTGTAAGGAATACACAATACACATTTTGTCATTTATCGTGAGCATCACACAGTCATGCTGCCAGCAACCGTGCTGTGCGCCAGGTGGCACTGTGGTCTCAACCACTGAGACTTTTGGACTTGCTGATGAGAATGTCGGTGGTTCAAATCCCAGCGATGGGGTGAGCTCCTGTTGCTCTGTCTCAGCTCCTGCCAACCTAGCAGTTTGAAAGCACGCCAGTGTAAGTAGATAAATAGGTACCATTGTGGCGGGAAGGTAAACAGCATTTCCGGGAAGAATGGCAGATGAAGGCGATGGACTACATGGAACTTGCGGGAATGACTGGGGCAGAATCCGAGACCAGGGAGAAGAGTCGGTGGAGGAAGATTGGAAGAAATTTAAAGACTATTTACAGAAACAATGTAAAATTAATAACTGTTAGAAGGATGTTGGAATAATATTATATGATTTTAGCAGGAATGATATAAAGGATTTGGGAATAACTGACTGTTAATTGGTGAAAGGAGGAAAGGTAAAGTTACATCATATTAAGATAATTTACAGGACTAAAATTTTAAAAGAGGGAAAGGATTTGCTGAAATGGATATTTGATCTAGAATACAAAAAAGGGAGGTGTGAGGAGGTCAAGGAAATAAGCTAATGAAAGATAATTAATGAGAAGATTTGCTGTATTTTTCTTTGCGTTTTTGTTTCTGTTTAATGGATTTTATTTTTCTGTTTTTTCATATTGTGATGTGTTGTTTTATTTTTGTTTAATGTGGTATTTTTCTTTTTTCTTTTTGTAACCTTTAAAATTTTAATAAATATTATTATTATTATTTTTTTTTAAAAAGGGAAGGTAAACAGCATTTCCGTGCACTCTGGTTTCTGTCACTGTGTCCCGTTGCACCAGAAGCAGTTTAGTCCTGCTGGCCACTCGACCCAGAAGGCTGTCTGTGGACAAACCTCAGCTCTCTCAGCCTGAAAGTGAGATGAGTGCCGCAACCCTATAGTCGCCTTTGACTGGACTTAATCGTCCAGGGGTCCTTCACTTTTTTTTTTACCTGTGCACCAGGTGCAGAAGGGGCAGTGGTGGCAAGACATGTTGGCCAGTTACGTTCTCCCCCCACCGAGCTCAAACACAGCTTCACTGTCGCAGGCAGGAGGAGTGATGCTGCCGCAGATTTTGCTCACTCCGAGGCAAGTATCAAGTGGTGGAGCATGGGCTGGGAGGACAACTTCGAAGTTGTGTCGGGCACCCCAGCAGCAGCAACCTCACCATGCACCTGTGTTGATGACACCACTCCGTTTCGTTTGGGGAAGAGCGAGAGGATTCAGGCAGGAAGAGTAAGATGCACACAGGGCAGAGCAAAAGCGAGAACTCCCCCTCTCATACTCAGGGTTCCTCCTCACCCCTCCAAAAAGCAGAAGCAGTTTAGACAGGAAACTATTTTTATAGATTTGTGGGAGAGCACCCCCTGCCAAACCCTAGAAATCAATAAAGTGTAGGATTTTCATTAACCGGGATGAAAGTGCAAACTTCAGAGCTGTGTCAGGCAAGGAATTGCTGGGTGGCTTATGCAAACCAGCCTGACTGGCTTAGGAAAGAGCAACTGTTGATGTGACAAAAGAGGTTGATGGGCCATCTGAGAGGAATCCTGTGGCCTGCAGAGACAGATGTTGCCATGGTGTTTGTTTGAAGTGACAGGAAAAGAGAGGTTTTAGCAAGGTATTCAGGGAAGAAGAAGGAGGAAGGAAGGAAGGAAGGAAGGAAGGAAGGAAGGAAGGAAGGAAGACTGGGATCCATCTTGGGCAGGCTGGCTTAAGTCTGGCTGGGAGAGATGCCTTGGACTCCATGGCTGCACTGCTATGGGGGACAAGCCCCTCTTGAAATAACCATGCCATAAGATCTGGATTCCCTCCATGCAGACTGAAGGTGTAAATAGGTGAAGAAACCATATTTCTTAAAGCTACGGCAGTCTCTGCAGTGACTCAATTCTCCAAAGGAACACAGACTTTGTGTGAGGGCCATGAACCCCATGGGCTCTTGCAGAGAGGGGGAAAGGTATCCAACTTTTGTAAGACGATGAAGAAGTTAGAATAAGGGAAGTATGGGTCCATGAGATGGAACTCCCACACCAGGTTAGTCCTCAAATCGAAACTCCATTTTGCTTTATAACTTAATTCTAGGTCAGCGAAACAAAAAAGAAAGCCATTTTTTTAAGCGTGCATCGCCATTTAAGAAGTGGAATTTGGGAGGGTGCACGCACAAATTTGAGAGAAAAGGACGAGCGCCTCATGCTACCAGTGCAAAAAATGCATAAAGCAGTGCTCCCGAGTTAGTTCAAGACTTGTATAAAACAGCTAATTCAAAGCAAAACAAAACTGTACATTGCCCGTGAATTGTAAACTCGTGTAGTCAAAATAACTGTGTCGCCGGATTCCAAAATGTGTTTCGTATTAGAGGTCTCTCCTGACCCCCAGAGGGACGGCGGTGTATTTTTCTTATACATATGCAGCAAACACAGACCGTGCTCATTTGGCTCATTAGAAAAAAAGAAAAACTGGCCGTGTCAGCAGTAAGAGCAGTTATGAACATTCCCCTTATTTATTACTCCCCACGTGTTGCCAGATTCATTGGGGCTGAAGAATAAGATACTTTATTGTTGCTGAAAGACAAAAATAGACAGATCTGGCGAAGGCTCTGTAATAACATCAATTTCAGACCCTCATCAGAGCAAGGCCAATAAGAGTCCTTTCCCACAACTATGGGGCTGGAAACCAAAAGTAAGATGGCCTGAACTTTTGCTCCACTCAGAGCGTCAGGCTATTATTCCCATTGCGCAACATTGTGGGTTGCTGGCTTTTCACTCGTATTGCCGAAATTTGTCAATTACTTTGTCTTTTTTTTGCTAAAAGTAAAACATGTCCTCTTGCAACAGATAAGTTATGCCTCCTTCTGCCCCACGCTGAAATGTTTTGAGAGTCAACATAGCATTTTGGTTCTTGCTAAATGGCTTTCCGTATTAGTTAGCATCGGTCAAAGACTCAGGGTCATTTTGTCCCAGCTGACAAGTGCTGATAAAAACAAAGAGTTATGCTTAGAAATCTGCGTGGTCCTCATGGCTTCCTCAAATAAGGAAGTGACCGGTTCTTCCTCTCTTTTTATGAGAAGCTGCTCTGCCTGGGGCAGTGTTAAGGTTTTTTTTTAATGTATTAGCAAAACATACAAATAAATCATTAAATGTTTTTCCTATGTAATACTCATTTTACAAACAAAATACCCAGGTAGACATATCCTATATCAACACAAGCCACCCTAATAACTTGCATTAGTTTTTTAAGCAACACCCTATAACATTCAAGGGACACGGGTGGTGCTGTGGGTTAAACCACAGAGCCTAGGACTTGCCGATCAGAAGGTCGGCAGTTCGAATCCCCACGACAGGGTGAGCTCCCGTTGCTCGGTCCCTGCTCCTGCCCACCTAGCAGTTCGAAAGCACGTCAAAGTACAAGTAGATAAATAGGTACTGCTCCAGCTGAAAGGTAAACGGCGTTTCCGTGCACTCCTCTGGTTCGCCAGAAGCGGCTTAGTCATGCTGGCCACATGACCTGGAAGCTGTACGCCGGCTCCCTCAGCCAATAAAGCGAGATGAGTGCTGCAACCCCAGAGTTGGCCACGACAGGACCTAACGGTCAGGGGTCCCTTTACCTTTACCTTTATAACATCCAAACCAGCCCTGGCATGGTTCAGCAACCTTCAAGGACCCAATCCCAGCAGTGTTTCAGTTCTTGACTCATTCTGAGGGGCAGCAGGAGGAAGACAGGAAGACAGCATTCAGATGTTCTCACAATGCCTGTCTCAGGATGGTGTGGGTGATGGAAAGTCTTTGGAATCCAAGATCCAAGTTTGGGGCAAGCAGTCTTTGGTCAGAGAACTCCAGCAGAGATTTGACATGGCAAAACATGCAGCAAAGGAAAGTGTGGAAATATAGACTGCAAAACCTTTAAATATCTCCTTTCCAGTGAACTTCAGAATATCATTGTTAATAGTTATTTCCAAAGTATCTCACTTCTGATTGTGATTTGCCACATTAAAGGAATTTCCACCTGGATGCAGAGCACACGTTTGGTAAGTTATGGTTTACTTACAAACGCTCCAAAGGCCAGATTCATGTGTTTTTCCATACAACAGTCCAAAAAATTGCACAGGCATAGTAAGAAAATGTTAAATGTTGCTACACTATATATATATGGAAACATTAGTTTCAGACTCCATTCTCATCTGAAACAAAAGAGCCTGGTCAAAAGCCATGTGGCTGGAGGGAATAGCTCAGAGATCCTCACACCAAAGTTCATATATACTGCAGACAGATGGGACAAAGGCTTGGTTACCTATTTCCTCCCAAGGTGAGGAAAAGTGACAAAAGCTGAGCCTGGCTGGACAGCTTACTCTATGGCATTAACCCCTTCGTGCATTAATTAGGCTCAAGCATGCTGGTTATATGAGGCTGGTTTAGCCTACAGTGAGAAAATAAAAAGGATGGATGGTTCAGTGTTGCTGCTGCCTGCCACAACGCTGCTGCCATTGAATGGGGTGGGGAAGCTCTGGATTGGGGCCCCTGACAGTTCGCTGGGATCCTTTCACATCTGGCATCAGACTGCTGATACATTTCAATAAATCTATTGTCCCACAGTCTTCCCCTTTTTTACTCCGGAAATATGAATTCATTTTATCATGTATACTGCACCCTTTTTTAAAAAAAAGAAGAAGAAGAAAGGGTGTTGAATAAATGTCAAACCAGATAAAGTTGCCAGGTGACTAGGGACTTTTAAGTCGAAAGGCTGCTTGAAGCACGTGGGAAATGTGTGTGGATCCTGTATTTGTGATGTAGACTTTCAGCCAGTGGCCAACGATTGTGTGCATACCTGGACTGCGAAGCCATAGGAGCGCTAATGACAGAGCTGTGTGTGGAATTTTAAACCAATTATACTAATTTGGGACTCTCCTTTCTATGAGGACTTGTGGGAGGGAGAGACCAAAATTAGTTTGAAATCCAGCAAAGCCACGCACACAAAAAAGTCCTTAGAAAAACAGCTTTATATATCCCATCTTTCTTCTGTCTGTAGCTACGATGTGTCACTTGATCCTTCTGTGTGATAGGAAACTGCTGTGCAAAGAATGCAAAGAAAGTGTCCCTGAATATATTTCAGACTTTCAAGAATTAAGATCTTCCAGACTGCCTTACAAGAAAACTTGTTTCAGACTCTATGGCCTTGAGCGAAAGCAATATTCCTCCTTTTGACATTAATCAGGTCCTCCCTTAAAGAGGGCACATATTGCGCTGAGACCTGGACAACCGACTATTTTAACAAGTGTTTGGACACTGCTTTAATTTCAAGAAAAGTGTCGGTGTTCCACGTGATTCCTAGCTGCAGTTCAGCAACTCTGACGTCTCCCCTCACCTTCCTGGTAAATCGGGTCCTCCTTTAAAGAGGGCACATGTTGCAGTGAGACCTGGCAACCTAACCCTGTGTTGTGGGTGGGTACGACTGGTCAGCCACAACACCCGATTGGTAGGTCCCTCGTAGCTGGGTGCAATCTGGCCAATGGGACGCAGTCCAAATGGTTCGAGGGACCTATTTATGCCCATGCATGTGACCCAGAGCTTCCTCTTTTGTCGTGTGCATTTGGAACACCCACCCACCTCTCCCTACTTTTAGGGCATTGTGCGATTGACCTTGCTATGCCATCGTGTGTCATCTGTCGTTGGGACAGGGGCACAGTAGGAATTTCCCCACTTGGCTGATTGGCTGTTGCCATTTGGGTTTCGCCTGCGTAGCAAATTGTCACACCTTGTAAGTTGTGGATAGGCTCTGGTTCAGGTGACAGGGATGGGAGAATGCTCTTGCCATCCCTATGTGAAGGGTATTCCGTTAAAGGAATCCAGGGACTTGATGGTTTGGTCAACCCCTGTGAGGGGGTTGTGCCTGAGTCCAGGGGGACATTTGGGTGGCGGAGATAGCCCGTTCCCAGCTTTCCACTTATCCAGGTGTTCACCCTTGGCTGACCTATGCTGGAACTCTGGGTCAGCGCTATCTGCAAGGCAGGGAGCTAGTCGAACCAGGGCCTATGTAACCAGTCACTTTCTGTAATCAGTAAAGTTGTGGCCTAAATTCTGCCAAAAACCAAACCAAAATTTGAGTCAGGTGTGAATTTATTTAGGGGGGAGGTCTCTGGGTCTGAACACGCAAAGGAGAAAACTAGGAAGCCCCTGAAATACAACCCCCAAAGTATGAAAGTGTGCCCTTGTACTGTGAATGGCAGGAAAAGAAGAAGGGCATCAGATGATGTGAAGCCTTTTGAGGAAGGATTGAAGGAGCTGGGTATGTTTAGCCTGGGAAAGAGGAGACTGAGAGGAGAGATGGAGGAGGGAGCAAGCTTGTTCCCTCCTGCTCTGGAGGGTAGGAATCAAACCACAGGCTTCCAGTTACAAGGAAGGAGATTCCGACAAAACATCAGGAAGAACTTTCTGGCAGTAAGAGGTGTTCGATGGTCGAATGGTTTTCCTTGGGAGGCTGTGGACTCTCCTTCCAAGTCTAGAGTTCTATGATTCCATGAGCTGTGCTCTAGTCCACAAAATGGGCTTAGGCAACAGAGACTTGTAGCACAATTGAACTGCCAGGACTCATCCACACTTCTCTTTGCCCTGCCACTTTCTCCTGGGAAAACCCGCTCTTTAGTGTTGAATCGAAACAAACAGCAATTCCATTTTTTGCGGATTGCTGTTTGTTCTGAGTCAGGGGTAAAGAGCAGGTTTTCCTGGGGAAAGCTGCAGGGCGAATGAGAAACCGCTTGGACCTGTGCCTAGAAAACATGGGACAAGCAGAAATCTTGTGTTTTCTAGGTACAGACCAAGCAGTAGTGTAGCTGAGCTCTTAATCTAATGCAGCCTTCCAGAGCCTGTCGTGTTCTCCAGACAGGGCTGGATTTAGATTTGATGAGGCCCTAAGCTACTGAAGGTAATGGGGCCCTTTATATGCCCAGCTGTCCCTTGTCAACAACAAATTGCCACTGTTTTTTGTGTTGAACATATGCTATATAGTCATTTCTGGGCCTAATAGGTATCTAAAGCCATTTGCACATGTTGCCATGCAACCAGTCCATGCAGAATGTAGGCACCCTATATAAAGAAATGAGCAAACCAGTGATATATTAGGGAGCAGGCTAGCAGGCGGGGCCCATGACTTACATCACAGGAGCCTACACAACACAAAGCACTGTTGCTGTATGTAGGTTTTATTTTATTTGTTTTTTATCTTATATTTTGGAAATGTACATCCAGGTTTCTTTTCCTTTAATTTTTTTGGGGGCCCCCAAGAGAGTGGGGCCCTAAGCTATAGCGTGTTTAAAGGCCGAGGGAGCCAGCGTTCAGCTTCCGGGTCATGTGGCCAGCATGACAAAGCCGCTTCTGGCAAACCAGAGCAGCGCACGGAAACGCCATTTACCTTCCCGCCGGAGTGGTACCTATTTATCTACTTGCACTTTGACGTGCTTTCGAACTGCTAGGTTGGCAGGAGCAGGGACCGAGCAACGGGAGCTCACCCCGTCATGGGGATTTGAACCGCCGACCTTCTGATCGGCAAGTCCTAGGCTCTGTGGTTTAACCCACAGCAACACCCGCATCCCTTATAGCTTGTTTAGCTTATACGTAAATCCAGCACTGTCTCCAGAGGTTGATGAGCTGCAGCTGCCCATCATCCTTGTCAACATCCATGCTCACTGAGGCAGATGGAATCCAACAATATTCAAAGCCCAGCAGGTTGGGAAAGGCTCATCTAAGATGCCACTCTTTCTTGTGTGTGTGGTAACAGCCTAATACCTGTGTAATGCACAGATTCCTCTTGTGTAATATTTAGGTCCTACCATTCAATCACAACACACAAGAAACAAGAAGAAACAAAATCAATACCATCGCAAAACTTAATCTAAAAACTAAATGTTTAAAAACGGGGGAAGATTATTTTTTTAAAAAACAAAATTTGTTGGGATAAATACAGACCAAGCTAATTGTACGTACAACACAATTCTATACATCAGGGGTGGGAAATCTTGTTGTTTTATGTTATTATACATTATTTCATTTTTCTTTTAGGAATTCACATGCTGCCATTCAAGTTATGCCATCTTCCCACAGTGGCTTATGACATATAAACACAATGTAACGTTATGTAAAATATCAAGCGATGCGCCAGTAATAACAGCAGTAGCAAAAGATTTCACTTCTTCTAATCCAATTCCATCAGCCAGCCGGCTCAATTAAAACAGTTGGAACCCAACAACTTACATATCCTCACTAAAAACAGCTGCAAATAAAAATGTTGCTAAGAACCTGGCTAAATGATAGCAAGGAGATTTTGGAAATTCTGCAACTGCAAAGCCACCACAGAGAAGGCCCAGCTGGGATTAGGGCCACAGTGTCCTGACCGAAAGCTGTTGTGGGGCCATGTTTCAGTCGTGAGTGGAGCCAAACCCCTCAAGAGATGTACAGAATCCCACATTCCCTGAGCACATACAATCGAGTTCAACACAAAGGCCCGTGGTGTCATGCCAGGCAAAATGAGAGCTGCTTGCTGCATGGAAGGAAGCGAAAGCTTTGGGTAGAGTTGCTCTAAGGTTATGTAAGAGCTGCGGTAAGAAAGGAGGGAAGCAGCTGTTCTTTCCTAAGCTGAATTGCTTCTCAGCCACAGGTTGTGACACAAAACGACCATCAGCAGCCCAGTGGGGCTCAATGTCTCGCGGGGAATCATGCTACATCCAAAAAAAACCCCCCGAGTTCAGTTCTTAGTTCTTAGAACTCCAGCAGAGGAAGGAGCAGGAGGACACATGAGGTCGTCAAGGACCACAGAGAAGTTCCTGTGTCTTGGGCTGGTTGTTCTGCAGAGTCAGAACCACTGGCGCAAGATAAATATTTGGACCTTGTGCTTGCTGACCACTTTGTTACATGAAGGTCTAGCAAGGGGGATACGCAGTGAGCAAGCTTCTTAAAATTCCCTTTTAAGGGAGTTCTAGGAGGACAGACAGCTTGGGGGAAGCAAGGCAACTGTGAATATCATTTTGTCATAGTTATGGAGATTTCTCTGGACAAGGTGAGCTTGACTGGTTATTAATGGAATTATTATTATTATTATTATTACTACTACTACTATTTATAATTTATACCCCGCCCATCTGGCTAGGTTTTCCCAGCCACTCTGGGCAGCTTACAGCACATTAAAAATGGTAAAACATTAGACATTAAAAATTTCCTGGTACAAGGTTGTCATCAGATGTCTTCTAAAAATCAGGTAGATGCTTATTTCCTTGACATCTGATAGGAGGGCATTCCACAGGGCAAGTGCCACCACCGAGAAGGCCTGGTTCCCTATAACCTCATTTCTCGCAGTGAGGGAACCGCCAGAAGGCCCTCGTAGCTGGACCTCAGTGTCCGGGCTGAACGATGGGGGTGGAGACGCTCCTTCAGGTATACTGGGCCGAGGCCATTTAGGGCTTTAAAGGTCAGCACCAACACTTTGAATTGTGCTCGGAAACATACTGGGAGCCAATGTAGGTCTTTAGGACCGGTGTTATGTGGTCTCGGCGGCCGTTCCCAGTCACCAGTCTAGCTGCCTCATTCTGGATAAGATGTCGTTTCCAACTCACCTTCAAAGGCAGCCCCACATAGAGCACATTGCAGTAGTCCAAGTGGGAGATAACCAGGGCATGTACCATTTTGGTGAGAAAGTCTGTGGGCAGGAAGGGTCTCAGCCTGCGTACCAGATGGAGCTGGTAGACAGCTGCCCTGGACACAGAATTGATCTGCGCCTCCATGGACAGTTGTGAGACCAAAACCCACTGGGCATCGCTGCCCTCGTGTGTCATCCACACGCTATCTAAATTGATACTGGGTGAGCCCAGTATTGGGGAGGTGGAATCATGAGTGTAGTGAACTGGGAAATGTTGTTGTGGCAGCATTTTGCTGTTTGTTTGTCTATTTGTTTCATGACAAGCACACACACATATCCTTGATGTTCCTGAGAACTTAGTTCTACCATTTCCATGCAACTAAGGAGGAGTCGGAGTGTATGTCTTATGGAAACTGGGACAGACAGTCAGGCTAGAGGATTTCATTAAGGCCCCCTACGTTTCTCTTCCATGATTTACTCGCCTTGCAGCTCTGTTAAAATGGTAGTGAAGCAACCTTAGTAAAGTAAAAAAAGAGTCACATCTAACAGAGTTCAAACATACAGAACTCACCACAACTCATTTCTGGATTAGAGATCAGCACAAGGAAGGAACCATTTTGAAGATTTTGATTTTCAGGGTTCCTGTGGAAGGCAAATACTTTTATCGCTTTCAAACGAGTCGCTGATTCACAACAACTCTTTCCTCACAACCAATTCCTCACTGTGGGCTGGCTTTGAAAATGGGATGTGTAATGGTTCTAGGGGGTTGCTCGTGCGTAAGTTGTCACCACACCTGGCTGAGTTACCTGGGTGAACCCTTTCTGTCCGGACAGCCACCCATCCGTGGCTGTCTCAATCACTGGCAGAATCCGTCAGTGGGCGTTTCTTGAACTTCTTCCAGCAAAGAAGTTCTTTGATGCCAAGTCTCCGCCTACTCTCCCTGTGCGGAAGTCTTCTGCGCAGAGAGGGTGTGGGCAGCGGAGGACCCGTGCTCTCCCCGCTGGTCTCCGGCGAGGAGTCCTGGAGCCCCCTCACCGATTCCCCCCTCTGCCCCCCTTCTCCACTGGTGTTGCGCTGATTTCCTTCCCCAGCAGATGGGCTGTCCCTCTTCCTGCTGGGACCCTCTCCGCCATCTCTCTGGAGCCCTCTCTCCTCCTCTGGCTCCGATGGCAGCTCCCTGACAGGATGTGAATGTTTTAGCTTGCTGAGAATAATGGTCTGTTTGGTTTGAGTGAGAGGAGCAGGTACTGTCAGCCTACTGCCACTACAAAGATTACAACAAAGAGTCTTGTGACTGCTTAAAAAACTAACATATTTATCGATCGTTGGCATGTATGCAGCACTTTTGAGCGTTCAGTGCACTCCACCTATCACAGTAACCCTTACAACACCCCTGTAAGATAGGCCAGTGCTATATCAACGTTGTATATGAAGGGCTGAGAGAGAAGAAGAGAAGAAGAAGAGTTTGGATTTGATATCCCGCCTTATCACTACCCGAAGGAGTCTCAAAGTGGCTAACATTCTCCTTTCCCTTCCTCCCCCACAACAAACACTCTGTGAGGTGAGTGGGGCTGAGAGACTTCAGAGAAGTGTGACTGGCCCAAGGTCACCCAGCAGCTGCATGTGGAGGAGCAGGGAATCGAACCCAGTTCACCAGATTATGAGCTACCGCTCTTAACCACTACACCACACTGGGGGCTTGCCTACGTAAGGTCTCCCAGCGCCAACAAATTCATGAGCGATGTGAGATAGAAGCCGGACATTTCATAGCTCAGCCACCACATTGCAGCCATGAACACACAGTTGTTCACATGGCGATGGAATCTGGCACTTCTGGAGTAATAAAAACCATTGTTACTTTTGTGTTTCTTGACCTCCCTTTGCTGCCTTGGAATTTCCCTTGCAATTTAATACTTTCATTTCGCAGAGGGGAATCTAAATATCGCACAGCACCTCCTGGTGGAAACTCTCAAGATCTCTCTCCTCACAGCTGAAGGCTCCTTCAGTTACCTTGGGCAGCCCTAATACAGAGAGTGGAGCCAAAGAATTTACTATACTACCGCTAAATTCCCAGTGGTTTTGTGTACACACACACACACCCCTTCTCCATCTACTGTGACGTTTCTTGTTTTGCTGCGTGAAATATCTCAGCCTGCATTTAATTTGTGAAATGTTAAGGAACCAGCCATCTAAATAAGAATTCTGAGCATCCTGTCAGTTACGAGGCCCTTCCAAACCAGCCCTTTGCTCCCTTTTCCCACCAGTCAAATTAATTTGAGGTACTTGGCTGTGCACGGTGGTTCCCATGGTAACACTTGAGGATTTGAAACCAGAGGCTCACGGGGGTCTTGTTGCGTTGAGCTCATATTTGTATTTTAAATGGGCCTTGAACTGTCTGCACTTCCTCAGGCCGCCAATGTTCAGTTTCGTTTCCTTACCTGCATCCAGCTAAGGCCCCTTCGAAGCAGCTGGCTGCTTTTCCAACATGCATCTGACAACATCTGACAACATCTGCCGCTTCAGCCAGGCTCTGTCACTTTTCCACAACGTGCTGAGGTAAGGATGGAGCCCCAGGAAAGCACTTACGTCCACACATTGTGCTGGAAAACGTGGGGTGAGAATATCAGAGCAGACCCTCCAAGTGTCCCTGTTTTCCGGGACAGTCCCGGATTCACAGAAGCCGTCCCGGTTTCTGATTTGATCCCAGAATGTCCTGCTTTTCCTTGTTGTTGTTTAGTCGTTCAGTCATGTCCGACTCTTCGTGACCCCATGGACCAGAGCACGCCAGGCACTCCTGTCTTTCAAAGCCTCCCGCAGTTTGGTCAAACTCATGCTGGTAGCTTCGAGAACACTATCCAACCATCTCGTCCTCTGTCGTCCCCTTCTCCTTGTGCCCTCCATCTTTCCCAACATCAGGGTCTTTTCCAGGGAGTCTTCTCTTCTCAGGAGGTGGCCAAAGTATTGGAGCCTCAGCTTCAGGATCTGTCCTTCCAGTGAGCACTCAGGGCTGATTTCCTTCAGAATGGATAGGTTTGATCTTCTTGCAGTCCACGGGACTCTCAAGAGTCTCCTCCAGTACCATAATTCAAAAGCATCAATTCTTCGGCGCTCAGCCTTCTTTATCGTCCAGCTCTCACTTCCATACATCACTACTGGGAAAACCATAGCCTTTACTATACAGATCTTTGTTGGTGATGTCTGCTTTTCCTTAGGACGTCCCTATTTTTACCAGAGAAACGTTGGAAGGTATGGTAAGATGTCCCTGTTTTCATTGGAGAAATGTAGGAGGGTATGGAGTTACCTGACCCACAAGTCATCTGAAGGCGGACCTGTATAGGGAAGTTTATTAATTGTTTTATTTTATTATGTTTTTATAGAAGTTGGAAACTGCCCAGAGTGAATGGGGCAACCAAGACGGATGGGCAGGGTAAAAATATTAGAATTGTTATTGTGAAATAAAGGTAAGGGGACCCCTGACCATTAGGTCCAGTCGTGGCCGACTCTGGGGTTGCGGCGCTCATCTCGCTTTACTGGCCGAGGGAGCCGGCGTACAGCTTCCGGGTCATGTGGCCAGCATGACTAAGCTGCTTCTGGCAAACCAGAGCAGCACACATAAACGCCATTTACCTTCCCGCTGGAGTGGTACCTATTTATCTACTTGCACTTACACGTGCTTTCGAACAGCTAGGTTGGCAGGAGCAGGGACCAAGCAACGGGAGCTCACCCCGTCGCAGGGATTCGAATCGCCGACCTTCTGATCAGCAAGTCCTAGGCTCTGTGGTTTAACGCAAAGCGCCACCCGCGTCCCTTTATTATGGAATAGGACGTCCCTATTCTCATTGGAGAAATGTCGGAGGGTATGTTAAAGCAAGGGCATAGGTCTGCAGGCTTCTTCCCCATCAGAGATGCTGTTCAGAGGTTGCTGCTCTCCAGAATCCCTTGAGTGTTTTTCATTTCGTTTGGGACATGCCATACCCTCCAACATTTCTCCGATGAAAATAGGGACGTCCTGAGGAAAAGCAGGAACTTCCCGGATCAAACCAGAAACCAGAACGGCTTCTGTAAATCCAGGACTGTCCCTGGGAAATAGGGACACTTGGAAGGTCTGCTTTATCAAAAACATGGAGTCAGCCAGGACAGCAAATGAGGGGACAGGAAAACACCCCCCCAAAACAACAGAATCAGTATCCTTTTGTTGGTACCAACTAAAAGTCACAAAGCAGTGAGCTAGCTTTCTCGTTACACAGAACCCTTCCTCAGGCTGGACGTTAAACTAAAAGGCAGGAGGCCAGCTTGGGGAGAAGGAATAAGACCCCTTACTAATAAAAAATGTAGTAAAACTTATCTACTTGCCTCGGCGTTTTAAGCTTTTTACGTTTGCGGCTCTTTAGTTTGCTCTGTTTTTAAAAGCTGCCTCCAGTTGTATTAGGTGGAGTGCTTTATTGTTTCCTTTAAATGATTTCAGTGGGTTAGTTTTTTATTTTATGATCCATATCCCATGCTGGTGTTTGCATAAAATTGTGAAGGGCAGGTCAGACATATTTTAAATGAATAAATATCTGAAGTCTGATACAGACATAGAAACAGTATATAACTTTCTTGAAAACTCTCTACATGCTAAAGGTGAAACTAGATGCTATGGAGACACATTTGTTGTTTAGGTCTGCCAAATTCACATTTAAACCCAAGAGGATAAGTTATTTGTGTTCCAGCACTTGACAACTTTTCTTTTTAAATAAGCTTTCGATTCTGTTGCTTCTTTAGGGTATTGTTTTTTTGGGGGGAGGGGCTGCTCTTTGCGTTTTTACTTCGTGCTGCTCTTTCTAGCTTTGTTAAAACTAAAAGCAAGTCAGAAACTTGTGTTATAAAAGTTTTATAAATTTTGTGCATTATCACTGTTATTGTTGCTTTAGGTTTGCTTTTTCTATGTAAACCACTTCGCGGAGGGGAAAATCAGGGCTTGCATTTTAAATAAACAAATAAAGCAAAATCCACAAATCTTCCCATAGGTTAGGAGTGAGAAAAAACATCAGGCGATGTTTTCTTTGATACGATTGAAAATTTGTGGGGTGAGTCTGGATGTACGGTAATCTGAGGGAGTCTCCTAGAACCCTGAGGTTTGGTGAAGAGAGCATTAATGGAACAAGCTGGACTGCTGATGGTTATCTTGATGTATCTAGAGCAGGGTTTCCAGCTGCTTTTAGACTACAACTCCCATCATCTCTAGCTAGCAGGACCAGTGGTAAATGGATGATGGGAACTGTAGTCCAAAAAAAGATCTGGCGATCCAAGTTTGGGAAACCCTGTGCGTGACCAAGGACCTTGCCTTTACTAAGGAGAAAGCCACACCTCCGGAGTTGGCAACAAGATATGTGAGTGCAAAAGGCAACTTTTCATTCATTCATTCAAAATATTAAGTGGCTTATAAATTCAAAAGCATTTATAAGCCACTTAATATTTTGAAAATCTCCAAGCGGTTGCCTGGCAGTCTTGGTTTTTTTTAACTGAGCTGGAAAGAAGTAGAGATGTGTGATTCTCTCTCTATGACAATATGAAAACCTTACCTTTCCCGCCACAACCTGGCCACAGTGATCCATGTGACGGTCACCTTCAGGCTTGACTACTGTAATTCGCTCTACATGGGGCTGCCCTTGAAGCTGTCCCAGAAACTCCAGCAGGTGCAGAATGCTGCAGCGAGGCTCCTCACGGGGTCTCTGCCATGGGAGCATATTCACCCAGTGCTTTTCCAGCTGCACTGGCTCCCAGTGGAGTACAGGGTAAGATTTAAGGTGCTGGTTTTGACCTTTAAAGCCCTTCGCGGCCTAGGACCCTCGTACCTACGGGACCGCCTCTCCCGGTATGCCCCACGGAGAGCCTCAAGGTCCATAAATAGCAACACCCTAGTGGTCCCGGGCCCTAAGGATGTTAGATTAGCCTCAACCAGAGCCAGGGCCTTTTCTACACTGGCTCCGGCCTGGTGGAACGCTCTGCCTCATGAGACCAGGGCCCTGCAGGATCTGATTTCTTTCCGCAGGGCCTGTAAGACAGAGTTGTTCCGCCTGGCCGTTAGCTTGGAGCCAATTTTATTCCCTCCCCCTCTTTCTTTTTTCTTTTTCCTTTCTCCTCCTGTGATGAGGCTACATTTTAATATTTTAATGTTTCAATATTTTAATGTATTTTAATCTTGATTTTAAGTTGTATTCATTCAACTTGTTTTTATTATTGCTTGTTAGCCGCCCTGAGCCCAGCCTTGGCTGGGGAGGGCGGAGTATAAATAAAAATTATGATGATGATGATGATGATGATGATGATGATGATGATGATGATGCTATGGCTTTGGTAGGCAAGATCTGGTGGGGTGTTAATGCTGTGAATCTCACATCTCATGCTCAGCCCATTCATAATCATAGATAAGCCTTATATCACACAAAATATTATCCACCTCCAATGATCTTCATTCTGAAACCCAAACCCTTTCGGTGCAAAAACCAGACCCTACTTTCAGCTTTATAAGAAAATAAATGCCAAAGGATGCAAACATTTGTTTGAAATTTGTCCATGCCATACATTTCCCCAGGCGGATTTTCCATGGCAAATTTCATAGCGATCGGACAAAGAAGTCTTGCCTTTGTAACAAATCCAGTTTTTCAGGCTTCAGAGATTACTGGGGAACCCAGCCACATTGACTAGATAGCTGCTCTCCAAAGGCCTGTGAATTGGGTCCTGATGAAATTGAATGGCTTTTGTTTCATTCGCTGTGGTTGATTCTGTTGCATTCCACACTCTCTACCAGGCAGAGAGCAGAGAAATGACCCAAACACCTAGTTACTTCTTAAAGAGCAGCTCAAGGAGAAATGGACATGGTGGCCCAAACTAGGCATTGTGTGATAAATCAGCCACATGTATTATATTCACACGGCTGCCTTGTTCACATACAAAGTTGTAGGCATGGTCTGTTCTGTACTTAAAACGGAGTGGCCTCACTCTTCTTGCCTCCCTTTGTTTCACTGATGTCTGTTTCTCTTTTTTTAACATAATTTTTATTGAGTTTTTACATATTTCATTTTAATTCAATACACATATTCACATCATCTTATTTGCTCAAAGTGAGCTTTGACTTCCTTCTACCTCTCTTTCTGACATCCCTATAGCCTATAACATATCTTTCGCATTCCTATAATCACTTCTTTATCTTACAATCACCTTAAAAAATCACATTCTTATTTATAAATCAGCATCATAATTTCACATTACAAAACGTTTCACGTTAATGCTACAAACGCTTTCAAATGAATACAATTTTCTTTCAAGTAATAAATAAATTTGCTCCAGTCCTTTTGATATTTTTCTTCGGGCCGATTCCTGATTCTCCCCGTCAGCTTAGCCAACTCCACAAATTGTACCATTTTTATTCTCCAATCTTCCAATGTAGGGAGTTCTTGCTGCTTCCACCTTTGAACCAAGAGGATTCTCACTGCCGTTGTGGCATACATAAATAAATTTACATCTTTTTTATTAATTTCTTCATCAATTAGCCCTAATAGAAATGCCTCTGGTTTTTTGCTAAAGTTATATTTTAGTGTGTTTTTTAATTCATTGCAGATAATGTTCCAGAAGGCCTTAACCTTAGCACAGGACCACCACATGTGTAGGAAGTTCCCTTCCTTCATCTTACATTTCCAACATAATTTGTCCTGGCATCTATACATTTTGGCCAGCTTACTCAGGGTGATGTATCACTGATGTCTGTTTATTACCACTCTTCTCACTTATAATTCTGGCCAGAATTGCGGAAAATTGCATGAGCGGCAGAACAGAACAAGAGACTGGTTTGCACCCTTCCCTTTAATACCCCCTCCATGCTTTGGACGTGACTAGCTGCCCCATTCACACAGTTTGGCCTTCCTTTTTGAACCCATGGATTCCCTTTAATGAGCTTGCTTTGCTAAGCAATCGCTTTATTAATCTGCGTTAATTTCCCATATTTGTTTCATTGGACCAAGGCACATGCCTTTACACTTGAATTTAAAACAAGTGTGTTGATCACTGCACCTTGGTTATTGAATATAGGTTTTACACGGCGGGTAGCAATGCAGGCTGTAATTTTAACCTCACTTAGTGATCCCCACTGAATTCAGTAGGGTTTAAAAGAGAGTGGTTAGGATTCTGGTATTAATTAGCTTATCAGCAGGGTTTTGTACTATCAAAAGAGAAATGGCATCTTGTTAAGGATTAAGACTCCAGATTTTTCAGATCACGTAACAGTTTGCTTGGCTTGTAACTATATATAACCTTATGTACTATACACTAAACTTCAAAAACAATGTAGGGTTTTGTACCATTCCCTGGCAGGACTCTAAAGCACAGACCAGCTGGAGAGTTTCTCCTCTGCCAAGGGAAGAGAATGGGGCAGGGAAGCCTGCAATCTGAGTTGTCCTTACAATAGGGGTGGAGAATATTTTTCAACCAAAGAGAGGGGTTGGAAGTGAAATTCAATTCAGTTTGCATTCATAGGAAAACTTACTCCAGTGAGAGGTTCTGTAACAATAGGTGAACCGAAAAAAGCAACCAGTCTTAAGAATTCTCACGTCTTCAAATTTTGCAGTGCGGTTCTGCAACAGAGTAATGTGTACAGAAATGCATAAACGGAGGTCATGTATGCATATAAATTCATATATCGGTGAAAACAACATACAAAAATGCATTCTATTTGGAGAAATATATTAGGATAATTTCACAATAAAATTCTGCAGCATTTCATGAGAACTTAAAAAAAATCATATATTGATCTGAAGTTTTTTAAAAATATGTTTTATTAAGTTTCAAGAAGAAAGTTTCTACATATACACTCCAATTCATAATTTTGTTTTTTGTTTTGTCGACTTCCCATCCTGTTTTCCATAGTGATTTTGTTTTCTTCCCCTTTCTCTGCACCATCTTCTATCTCTTTTGTCATAACAATATTACAATAAGTCCTAATTCTTTCTGTTGCTCATACTTCAAATCCTGCTCGCAAATTCATCAAAATATAATATATCTTAAATAGTCCGAGAAAGGCTTCTATTCTTCCACAAAACTGTCATCATTGGGTTCTCTTATTTTAGCTGTTAACATTGACATTTCTGCATAGTCCATCACCTTACTTCAGGCATAGGCAAACTCGGCCGTCCAGATGTTTCGGGACTACAATTCCCATCATCCCATCATCATCCTGTCAGCTAGGGATGATGGGAGTTGTAGTCCCAAAACATCTGGAGGGCTGTGTTTGCCTATGCCTGCCTTACTTATCCATTCTTCTTTTGTGGGAATTTCTTTCTCCTTTCATTTTTGAGTACATACAATTCTTGCTGCTCTCATAATGTACCTAAACAATGTACTGGTAATTGTCTTTTTGAGGTCTTCTGTCCCTATAATCCCTAAAAGGAAGACTTCAGGGTAATTTTTGTGTTTTTGTTTTTTTCATGATTGATTATAACAAACTGATGTGCAGTTGTGAAGAAGATTTTGCAGTCATGTCAAAAGGTCACCCGGGGGCTGATGTTTTTCTGGTTGCCTATGCCTATTTGCCACCTCCTGACAAATAGAAGGGGAAGAAATGGAGGCAGTGAGATATTTTACTTTCTTGGGCTCCATGATCACTGCAGATGGTGACAGCAGCTGCAAAATTAAAAGTGGCCTGCTTCTTGGCAGGAAAGCAATGACAAACCTAGACAGCACCTTAAAAAGCAGAGACATCACCTTGCCGACAAAGGTCTGTATAGTTAAAGCTATGGTTTTCCCAGTAGTGATGTATGGAAGTGAGAGCTGGACCATAAAGAAGGCTGATCACCGAAGAATTGATGCTTTTGAATTATGGTGCTGGAGGAGACTCTTGAAAGTCTCATGGACTGCAAGGAGATCAAACCTATCCATTCTTAAGGAAATCAGCCCTGAGTGCTCACTGGAAGGACAGATCGTGAAGCTGAGGCTCCAATACTTTGGCCACCTCCTGAGAAGAGAAGACTCCCTGGAAAAGACCCTGATGTTGGGAAAGATGGAGGGCACAAGGAGAAGGGGACGACAGAGGATGAGATGGTTGGACAGTGTTCTCAAAGCTACCAGCATGAGTCTGACCAAGCTGTGGGAGACAGTGGAAGACAGGAGTGCCTGGTGTGCTCTGGTCCATGGGGTCACGACTAAACGACTAAACAACAACAGGCCTGTTGTAAACGGGTTGCCTAATATGTTCTCTCCTGATATGTCCCCACCCGTTCAGAATATAATGGTTAATCTGGGGGACACGTTGTATTGTCCTTGTAAATGTCTTTAGGACTTTCTTTTAAGAATTCGCTGACTTTGGCTGTGAACTTCACCCTGTGCTAGTGGAAAGATCCGTTGGTTCCTGCATGTTGAAAGTTCTTGCTGTGGTTGACTGAAGCTACTGGCCACTAGCTATAGTGTGGTTTCTGTTTCAACATAAGCGGTGGTCAATGCATTTTTAACATTTCTTCAAAACCTCACAGCAGGGAATTCTAACGTTGCAAAAAAGAACTTCCCATGAAATGGAATGAAATGGTAAAAAGGAGCAATCTTTTATTCTGGATCCAGTTCGACCTCTTCTCAGAAGTTGTGTTCCCAGAGGCAAAAAGAGGAGAACTCATTCTCAAGTGCTCCGGCCTCTACCCACCCAAGCACTGACCAGCCATGTACACATTTTTGCAGGCAATTTCCCCATATATATGGAATTTTATGATGTATGGAAGTGAGAGCTGGACCATAAAGGTGGCTGAAGAATTGATGCTTTTGAATTCTGGTGCTGGAGGAGACTCTTGAGAGTCCCGTGGACTGCAAGAAGATCAAACCTCTCCATTCTGAAGGAAATCAGCCCTGAGTGCTCACTGGAAGGACAGATCCTGAAGCTGAGGCTCCAATACTTTGGCCACCTCATGAGAAGAGAAGACTCCCTGGAAAAGACCCTGATGTTGGGAAAGATGGAGGGCACAAGGAGAAGGGGACGACAGAGGACGAGATGGTTGGATAGTGTTCTCGAAGCTACCAGCATGAGTTTGACCAAACTGCGGGAGGCTTTGAAAGACAGGAGTGCCTGGCGTGCTCTGGTCCATGGGGTCACGAAGAGTCAGACACGACTAAATGACTAAACAACAACAAATGGAATTTTATGTTAGGTGTCTCTCTCTCTCTCTCTCTCTCTCTCTCTCTCTCTCACACACACACACACACACACACTGAACACTGCCCCCGAACACATGATCTTTTTGGTAAATGTTGGATGCTTGGAGAATTTTATTGCAAAATTTGGACAAGTGTGAATTTCAGGGGGTGGTTCTGTGTTTCAGTTCTCTTATAGTTTCGGGAAATGAGAGGCTCATCGTTAAATGGAGGTGCAGGTCAATTCTGTGTCCAGGGCAGCTGTCTACCAGCTCCATCTGGTCTGTAGGCTGAGACCCTACCTGCTCACAGACTGTCTTGCCAGAGTGGTGCATGCTCTGGTTATCTCCGGCTTGGACTACTGCAATGCGCTCTACGTGGGGCTGCCTTTGAAGGTGACCCGGAAACTGCAACTAATCCAGAATGTGGCAGCTAGACTGGTGACTGGGAGCGGCCACCAAGAACACATAACACTGGTCCTGAAAGACATACATTGGCTCCCAGTACGTTTCCAAGCACAATTCAAAGTGTTGGTGCTGACCTTTAAAGCCCTAAACGGCCTCAGCCCTGTATACCTGAGGGAGTGTCTCCACCCTCATCGTTCAGCCCAGACACGGAGGTCCAGCTCTGAGGGCCTTCTGGTGGTTCGCTCCCTGCAAGTTGTGAGATTACAAGGAACTAGGCAGAGGGCCTTCTTGGTGGTGGCGCCTGCCCTGTGGAATGCCCTCCCACCAGATGTCAAGGAAATTAACAACTATCTGACTTTTAGAAGACACCTGAAGGCAGCCCTGTTTAGGGAAGTTTTTAATGTTTGATGTTTTATCTTTTTTTAGTATTCTGTTGGGAGCCACCCAGAGTGGCTGGGGAAACCCAGCCAGATGGGTGGTGTCAGGTCTGCCTCTAGATCCCAGCTCACAGAGGACCAACGCCCGGTGGATATAATATACAAAAGTCTTTATTGAAGTTTAGTTTCCATTTCAAAGCTCTGGGCGCGCAGACCCACGTCTCGACGCTAGACCGGCTAAGTCCCCTCTGACTCACTGCTCCTCCCACACCAGTTTAAGATCCTAGCCCAGCTCCACCTCCTACGCTGTTCTTTCCTTCGCTGGGTCCTTCTGCCCTCTGGGGTTTCCTCCTTCCTGGACTCCTCTGACGCTGACCCCCCTTGGTCTTCCCCTTCCTTCCGGCGGGCTTTAGGACCTGGCTCCCTACCCGGGCTCCCTGCTGTGCCGCTCGCCTGTACATTTGAACTTGGCGCGCGCGCCCAGCCGGTAACCTTCCTCCTGACCGTTTCCCCGCTTCCTGATGTGGGCGTGACCAAACCTGACTCCTCTCCTCCCACTGGTGGTGAGAGCACTGGTCCCGATTCCTGGGACTCCCCCTCCCCACTGCGCTCTGGTGGGGAAGCTGGTCCTGATTTCCAACTGCTGCTCAGGGACTCCCCGCTGGCCCCTTCCTCCTGGGGCTTCCCCCCTGGAACCCCCCTCGCCCTGGCCATCGGCGCTCCCTTCTGTGAGTCCTCCGATTCGCTGGAGAGGCTTGTGGAATAACTCTTTCCACTGTCACTGCCTGCGCCCCCCTCGGACTCCTCCTCCTCACTCTCCATTTGCTCCCCCTCCTGTGTCTCTCCTTCTGAACCCCTGACAGGTTGTGTATAAATAAATAAATATTATTCTAAATGTGAATCGAACTGTATTGCTCCCTCATGCTTACTCATGATTTCAAGTGAGTCCCCACTACTCAGAATGAACCCAACCCAAGAGAGCATTCTCAGCTTTGGGTATGAAGGAAGTTCTGTCTATTCATGTGGTGACTTAAAGGGGAGCAACCACAGAGTGCCGCCACCATGACACAATCCCTCCCAATTTTTGGAGCAATTGTGGAACAGAGAGGCCACTTAAGCCTGGTTTTCTTTTTCACTTGGAAGGCACCAGGATTTTGCACTCACCTCGAGAGAAAGCTGCAAGCTGTTTGTGCTGCAGAGGCTTCTCCAGTCCATTTCAGAGAGACAAAATGGGTCCCATTGTGATCTCATGTTACAAAAGAAGACTGTTTTGAGGGACGCTTTGGGAGATAACTGATCCAACAAAGCCATCCTTGGAGCAGACCCGTCGAAATCAATGCACTCAAGTTGATTGCAATGGGTCTCCTTTGAGCAGGACTAATACTGGACAGCACCCTTTGAATTGAGCCATGAGGCGATGGGGAGATAAGAGAGCACAAGGTTGCACTGAAAGCACACATCGACAACGAGCACGACTTCATTCTCCATGAGAGTTTTGCCCTTGAGTGAATGTTTGAAAACACTGCAAAATTAGATCAGGACAATAAATGAGGTCAGGATTTTCGGTTTCAGGAAACAATGAAACAATGTCGGATTGTTTTGTACGCACATTTGGCATTTCCAGCAGACTAAGTGGAGGCTTCCCCGACGACTCCAGGCACAAACCACCCTCATCTGGACCACTCTGGGGAGTGCTGGAATTTTTGCCATGAGCCAGTTGGAAGATGGTTTCTGGAGCACCTTGACTGCAGACCTGGCCTCGTGATAACGCATTCCCCTCATTCATAGGATACAATAACCATTGTACTTTGAGGGTGACTTCAGTTGCACAGACCTCTTCGGTTAGGAACTATATTTACACTGCACATTCAAAGAATTAATTTTCCAATTAGATTTCAGGAAGGCTTCCCCATGAAACAGGAAGGAAATTGTAAATTTTGCCCTTAGAAGGGAAAATAGGTATAATACTTTAGTGTAAACATCTCCCCCAAAATGCATGGGAGTCCCATTTTAATCTAATGATGTAAGTATATAGAAAGCATTGAGAAACTCCCGTATAATTGGTGGTTTTGTGAGTCCCAGTGAATAGAACTCTGGCATTCTGTCCTTTCCTTTGAATTTGCTTCCTCTGCCTTATTTCATCGAACGCTTATCATCTGGTCTCAGGACTGCACTCAGTAAAATGCAGTTCATGTGTCCTATGGTCAGCTGAATGCTATGGAATCATATAGCATAAGATCCCCCACTGTGTACCCCACAGAAGGCAGGGTTGCGTGTGAAGACCCCCAAACCCCCTCCAAAATAAATCACACAGGACACAGAATATTTGTTTAAGATTGTTGGCATTAATTTGGCCACAGCTTTATTGATTACAGCATGTGAGTGGTTGCTTAGGCATTGGTTCGGACTATCTGAACCTGCACTGGCAGGAACAGGACTGACAACTGTGTGCTGGTCCTGAGGGTTAACCGTGCGGCGAGGTCCGAGTCCAGTCCGAGGTCAAGGGTGCGGTATGGAGGCTATCCGTCAAAGCTGAAGTGAGGTCCAAGGCAGGGTGAGGTCAGGAACTCTGGCAAGAGAGCAGGACAGGGTGCAGGCAGGAACAGGCTACCAAAAATGCTGCTCCCGCAACCTGGGACTGGGCTGGCTGGCTTTTATCTGCCCTGAGGCATAGGGCAGCCGCGGTCCACAGGTGACTCGCCTCTCCTGGCCTGGAGGTGAGCACTCCTCCTGCGGGAACTTAGTTCCCTCCGCCTCTCTGCCCTGAGCCTCTGCAGCTCAGGAGAGGCTGGAGGGTTATCGGACCCAGAGGCAACCTCAGCTTCCCCTGACGGGGCTGAGAGTGGAGCACCTGCAGGCAATGGGTCCTCCATCACCTCAGGGGCCAGAGCAGACTCAGCTGGTGCCTGCCCCTGAGGATCCAGCACAGGTGAGGACCCTTCAGGCTCAAGCCCCAGCCCCGGCTCAGCTGGTTCTGGAGGCGGGGACTCCTGTGCAGGCTGGGATTCCTCAGGTTCAGCCTCCAAGTCCGAATCCCAGGCCATCACAAACTGGAACTTCCAGAGGTCAGTATGGGAAAGCATACTGGGGGGGGGGGGCACAGAGGTGGATTTCCACCTCTTAGTTCAGCCCAGATGCTCCCAGGAGCTCTGGCATGGCCCTGTCTCTGAGAGGGGGTTGGACAGAGCAAATCAAGCCCCTGGATTCCTTTAACGGAATTCCCTAGCAGCAGCAACAAAAATGAGGGCCAGGCACAGCCAATCCATAATCCCCTTCACCAAAGAATGAACCAATGCCTAACCGCCAACTTTACAAAGTTGCGACGATTTGCTACACGGTAGGCAAAAACCAAATGGCACCAGCCAATCAGCCAAGTGGCAAAATTCCTACTGGGCCCCTGCTCCAAAAACAGACGACTCCTAGACAGGCGTAGCAAGGTCAAAAACACAACCTTAAATTATAGGGAGGGAGGGAGGGAGGGAGGGAGGGAGATCCGCTGCACGATGTGAAAGAGAAAGTACTTCGCCTCGTGCAGCCCCTTAAATAGCCCCTGAGCTGCCAATCAAGCCCCAACTGACAGAAAATTTTCCCCAGTAACAAAGAGGCAACCAGTGAGGTGAGGGGGTCATCCAAATGGGCCCGACCCAGCAACAAAAAGGCAGTTGTGTGATCTCACTGCAACACGTGGCTCTCCATGATTTGGAGGACACGATTTGTCAGAAAGATGCAACCCAACATAGTTGCATAGACATAGTTGCATAGACCCGACATAGACAGAAATAGCATAATTTGTACTAGCATGAGCAAGTTCATGTGCTGCCCATAAGTAAGTCATGGAGCATTTCCCTGCAGTTCAAAGTTCCGTTTTTATTTTGTTTATTAAATTTGTATTCCACCCTTCACCCGAAGATCTGTTTTGCTGCACAACCTACAGTGGTACCTCTGGTTACGTACTTAATTCGTTCCGGAGGTCCGTACTTAACCTGAAACTGTTCTTAACCTGAAGCACCACTTTAGCTAATGGGGCCTCTTGCTGCTGCCACGCCCTCGGAGCATGATTTCTGTTCTCATCCTGAAGCAAAGTTCTTAACCCGAGGTAATATTTCTGGGTTAGCAGAGTCTGTAACCTGAAGCTTATGTAACCTGAAGCAACTGTAATCCGATGTACCACTGTACGTCATCCACCCTGAAATCCTAACCCCTTTGGTCTCTGGCCTAGTGACACACAGCTGGAGGAGGGATTCCCCCCCCCATCTGCTGAAATTCCCTTTTCCACACCTGGGCCTGGATTGTGGGTGGGAGGTCGTGGGTTAGAAAACGGGGCGTGTGAATTCAGTGGAGCTTACTCCCAGAAAAATGGAGTTACTAAGAGAGGCATACTGTCTCCTCTTTGGGCAGGGATCAGCAAACTTTTTCAGCAGGGGGCCAGTCCACTGTCCCTCAGACCTTGTGGGGGGCTGGACTATATTTTTTTGGGGGGAGGATTCCTATGCTCCACAAATAACGCAGACATGCATTTTAAATAAAAGCACACATTCTACTCATGTAAAAACATGCTGATTCCCGGACTGTCCATGGGCTGGATTTAGAAAGCGATTGGGTCGGATCCTGCCTCTGGGCCTTAGTTTGCCTACCTAGGGAAATGTACAGGCTCAGCATGTATAATCGCAGCACAAGTTATTATGGTCTGTTGAAACAGGCTGGTTTTGTGTGCGTGCCCGTAATTGATTGTATATGACTGTCAACCAAGCATGTATGCCTACAAGACCTATATTCTTCCTGCCTGCCTGACAACTGATGAGTTTTCCACGAGCCTTAAATATTTACAGAAAGTCAGGTGTATTCCAGTTCTGACTCTCGCTCTGTCTAGAGCGCTATCCAAATAGGAATTTGGAGGCCAGAATCCTCAAGCGGCTTGTTTACAAAGATTCAGAAAAAATGCCCATTCTCCAAATTAGAAAGTGTTTCGCTTTCCCCACCCTGGTAATCAACCACAGAGGCTATTGGATTTGTGAGTTTTTGGAGAAAATCCAGTTGTAAAAAGATTGCTTGATAACTTGATGGCTTGAACATTTCATGTACATCATAGGTGCATGATTCCTGTTAATTAGGCTTGCTGACATACTACTGGTCATGAGATATGAGCCGCTGCTTGCTAAGACAAGTGCCCTCAATCCATTATCTCCTCTCCAATTAATGAAAGCTAAGGCCAGAAAACAATTTCTCTATTTCCCAGAGGCCTGCAAAAAAAAAAACTTTGGTCAAGGCCGAACCAAAAAACACACACGAAAAAGTGGCTTTTCTTGCCAGATCCAAATCGGGAAGAACAACAACGTGGCCACGTTTTAAGCTGCCTTTTATAGCTCCCTTTTATAAACCTGTTCCCAAGTTCAAAAGCCTCTATGCATTTGGATGCCTATAAAACGTTAGCATTGGATGTAAGCGCATGAAATTTAAGATATACAGTGATTCAAGTTCAGAAGGTTTTCACCTACTTATAACGAACAGCTTCTTTAAATAAGCTGCTCCTTATCTCCTTCACGAACCCTGGCATGCTCCCTGTCTTAATAAAGGTAGGTTTTCTCTGTCTCCAGGGTGATGTAGCCTTGAATAAGAGTGAAATGCCTTTTCAAAAATTCACGCTGCCAAAGGAGGATGAAAAGTTGAGCAGGTTCTGCACAGATAATGGGGCAGTACCACTCTGGGGGAGTGAACCAGTGTTTGTTAGTTTTTAAAATTAGTTTTACTGAAGATTTTCTTGTGTTATAAATGGGAAAGTACATATAGCGTCTCCACTTTCGATTCATAGAGTCTTTTTCGGAGTTCGTTTATGTTCAGTATGAGACATGGACATCTTAGGGTTGGGGGAAGAGAAGGGGGAAAGAAATAGTACAGGGAGGAGATTGGGGTATTGTTCTATTGTTCTGTTGTGGAGATTTGTGTCAGCATCACATGGATAGGTCCTTTATTTATACATTTATTTATCTTTTTGGCACTGTGAGGGGTGGGAGGCTCCAGAGTTTGGTAGGTTGCGTTCAATGTGAATTGATCTTTGTAAAGCCATAAATTGTCCTTAAAAAAAAACACTTTAGAAAGAAAGTGTGTCACCAAAAGTAAATGGCTGTCTGTTTTTAATGGGTAAGGTAAAGGTAAAGGGACCCCTGACCATTAGGTCCAGTCGTGACCGACTCTGGGGTTGCAGCGCTCATCTCACTTTATTGGCCGAGGGAGCTGGCGTACAGCTTCAGGGTCATGTGGCCACCATGACCAAGCCGCTTCTGGCGAACCAGAGCAGCACACGGAAATGCCGTTTACCTTCCCGCCGCAGCGGTACCTATTTATCTACTTGCACTTTGACGTGCTTTTGAACTGCTAGGTTGGCAGGAGCAGGGGCCAAGCAACGGGAGCTCACCCCGTCACGGGGATTTGAACTGCCGACCTTCTGATCGGTAAGTCCTAGGCTCTGTGGTTTAACCCACAGCGCCACCCGCGTCCCTTTTTAATGAGTAGATGACGTGAATCAACATTCAGGTGGGTTGGCGTGTTCCCTTGCCCCACTCTGATGCCAGCATTGACTTCAAGCTTTCTTCAAAATTCATTAATGGTCTTGAAAGTGGTGGGCAGGAGATAGAGAAGGGTAGGGATGGGAAAAGACAGAAAGGGGCTAGAGAGGCTGGAGAATGGCCCCAACACTTCTGTTTACATTAGAAATGGAAAAAGTATCTCGTTCCAAAACAAGACTACAGTTCCCTCCAGATTTAGGGTTTAAAAATAAAACCAGATGGACTTTACCTTCCACTCCCACAACGCCTCACAGCTGCTAAAAAAAGAAAAGGGAAAAATAAAATCTGTGGAGATTCAAAAGTAGGGGCCTGCAGCAAACTCGCCCTTATGATGAATGGAGGCCAACATATGAGAGAGAGAAAAATGAGGGATGAGAGAGAAAAATGGCTTGGTTTGTATTTCAGTGAGAACCTGCCTAATTCAGACTTCCTGCAACAAAAGGCAAATGGATATGCAACTAGACTGGAAAATTCAGTTTTCATAATTTTGCAGTTCTGCAACCAAATGATGTCTACAAGAACTTGTCCATTAAGGGAAAGTCCATTAAGGGAAAGTTTTCATTAAAATACACAGGTCTGAGAAAGTTATATACACAAACGCATTGTCTTATGGGAAATTCCTCACAAAAACTGTGCATATCAAGAGAGGGTTGGTGTATTTTCACGAGGACTTTTTAAAAACAAAAATAATCTCATACTGATGCAGCGATGGCAGGCTGAGTTGAAGACTGGAAAAATGAGAAACTGGGAGAACCCAAAATTGACATTCATGCACTTTAAAGGTAAAGGACCCCTGACTGTTAAGTCCAGTCATGAACGACTCTGGGGTCGCGGCGCTCATCTCGCTTTACTGGCCGAGGGAGCCGTTTGTCCGCAGACAGTTTTTCTGGGTCATGTGGCCAGCATGACTAAGCCACTTCTGGCGAAACCAGAGCAGTGCACAGAAACATTGTCTACCTTCCCACTGGAGTGGTACCTATTTATCTACTTGCACTTTGACGTGCTTTCAAACTGCTAAGTTGGCAGGAGCAGGGACTGAACAACGGGAGCTCACCCCATTGCGGGGATTCAAACTGCCAAGCTTCCGATCGGCAAGCCCAAGGCTCAGTGGTTTAGACCACAGCATCACCCGCGTCCCTCATGCACTTTACATGTAGTCCAATTTGGGTGTTACTCCACACAGAGGCGCCATTATTCTGAAGTACATTGAGGGAGCCTGACACGATGTCCTGCCATTGCACAACTTCCTGACGTCGCATGGCACCCAGATCTGCATTCAGCCTCAACAATGAGGGACCAGCCCCTTCAAAAGAGAGATTGAGGGGGCCCAAAGAGCCGTGACCCCCTGGAGCTGGCGCCTATGAGAAAGACCAGAAACGGAAAGATTGAAGAGGGCAGAAGACGTTCTCAGCCTACAGTAGAGGCTCCTTTCTCTGCAGAAAATAATGGAGGTCAAGCTCACCTGAGTCACCGACCCTTCAATTGATGTGCAGCCATCACTTGCCAAGCACCGATATGCGAGGGTTTGGTTTGGGTAGGCCCACGTATCAAAGTTCTGCCCTCAGCAGCTTCACTTGGTTTGGGATTTTTTATTTTTGGCGAAACCTCTCCCCGTGTGTGTGCACTGTTACAATCTGACTCTTGTGGCTCAGTAGCTAATGCTCACAACTGAGAAATGTATTTATTTTGTTATGCTCGTATCCCACCTGTTATGTACCCTGGGCCAGTAGGGGGATACTGTAGATAGTTTTCACTCAGGTCCACATATGCAAATAAGGGATTGAAAGTGACGTTCAGTGATTGGGTAGTTACAGAAAATGGTTACTGTTGCGTTCTAGTGGAGCTCTATATAAGCAGGTTGGCTGAACCCTTCAGTTCAGTTCAGTTCTGGCCTGTGAATAAACAAGAGCTGTTTGAAGAATCGCTGTGTCGTCTGATATGTTCACCCAAAACTTAACACTGGTGACGAAGGTGGGATGTAACCGATATGCTTTTGTGCCAAATTGAACCATTACGTGTAGTGCTGTATATAAGGAAACCATTACGATTGTAACTAACTCCTTATATCAGTGGGGAAGGGTGTTATGTACTGAAGTTCTCACCCTGGGCCAGCAGGAGGATACTGTAGATAGTTTTCACTCAGGTCCACATATGCAAATAAGGGATTGAAAGTGACGTTCAGTGATTGGATAATTACAGAAAATGGTTACTGTTGCGTTGTAAAGGTAAAGGGACCCCTGACCATTAGGTCCAGTCACGGACGACTCTGGGGTTGCGGTGCTCATCTCACTTTATTGGCCGAGGGAGCCGGCGTACAGCTTCCGGGTCATGTGGCCAGCATGACTAAGCCACTTCTGGTGAACCAGAGCAGCGCATGGAACACCGTTTACCTTCCTGCCAGAGCGGTACCTATTTATCTACTTGCACTGTGACGTGCTTTCGAACTGCTAGGTTGGCAGGAGCAGGGACCGAGCAATGGGAGCTCACCCTGTCATAGGGATTCAAACCGCCGACCTTCTGATTGGCAAGTCCTAGGCTCTGTGGTTTAACCCACAGCGCCACCTCCACCAACACTTGGGTTGTAGTGGAGCTCTATATAAGCAGGATGGCTGAACCCTTCAGTTCAGTTCTGTTCTGGCCTGTGAATAAACAAGAGCTGTTTGAGGAATCGCTGTGTCGTCTGATATGTTCACCCACAACTTAACACCACCTTTCCTCTAAGGCTGTATACATAGTGTTACAACACATAGTTCTCCTCCCTCTAACCTTTACCCTCATGGCAATTCTGTGAGGCATGTGACTGGCCCAAGATCACCCAGTGGGGATTTGAACCCTGGTCTCCCGGGTCTTAGTCCAACACTCTAACCACTAAACCACACTGGCTTTCAACTGGCTATGTCCTTCTCCCCACTCCCAGCTATCCAGGTCTTTTAGAGCCTAAATATTATCCGGAAAGACCTTGAGAAGAAAAGAAGCTTGCATCTCCAGCAGACTTGGTGTCTCTGAGCAGTTCCGAATCCTGAAAGGTATCAACATGTTTTGGTGGGAAGCTCTTCCTTAGCAGGAATGAATAAGCCAAGTGGGTGGGGCTTTTGGCCTGGCCACTCAGTCCAGTTGCTAACAAATCCTTTGTTAATCTCCCCCATACTTCCTGCCTGTGCATTAATCACAGGCTCTTTTTCATCCTGACTTTGCAGCAGTTTCACTGGCATTCCATTTTAAATAGCAAAAACTAACGGGTTCTCTTTTGCTCCTGAATTGTAAGCTAACAATGACTTTTGGCGTGGACGTGGTCCAAATATTGTTTGCTACTATTTGTATGCGGTGGAAGACCCAAGTATTGCTGTCCTCAATCCAACACAACTTCCTTTTGGCTAAGATCCAGAATAGGCCCCGACCATTAAGATGTCAAACTCAAAATGCACCCAAGCGTCTCCCTGCCACCTCAGACCCTCCAAGAGTCCCTATTTCCCAGGGACACACTTTCCCTGATTTAGAGAAGCCGTCCCTGTTTCTGATTTGATTCTGGAATGTCCCACTTTTCCTTAGGATGTCCCTATTTTCATTGGAGAAATGTTGGAGGGTATGGAGTTATCCAACCCCAAGAGCCATCTGTAGGCAATCCTGTATAGGGACGGTTTTTTGGTTTTTGCGTGTTGAGTCCCACAGTGCCACCCCCCAAAATAATTCACACTTCACACATCAATTTTTGTTTAAGGTTTTTGGCATAATTTTGGCCACAACTTTATTCAAATACAAAAAATGTGAGTGGTTGCTTAGGCATTGGTTATGACTATCTGTCCTGGCCCTCAAGGACAGAGCTGGCCCTTCCGGACACCAACGGAAGCCAGTGTGGGAAACAAGTATTGGGTGAGAAATGAAGCTGGGAAACAGACCCTCACTTCTCACCCTCATGTTCCTGTGGGGCTTGCACGGCCCAAGTCCGGCTCCACGGACAAGGACGAAAAGAATGGCAAGCCCCTGGATTCCTTTAACGGAATTCCCTTTCTGCATCATTTGGAGGGATAGGCACTTACCCCTCCAAGCACCAATTAACCAATGCCTAACCGCCAACCTTACAAGTTGTGACGATTTGCTATGCAGTAGGCAAAAACCAAATGGCACCAGCCAATCAGCCAAGTGGCAAAATTCCTACCAGGCCCCCGCTCCAAGGCGAACGACCCCATGACAGGCATAGCAAGGTCAAGCGATCAAGAAAAAACCACCCTATTAAAGGGAGGGAGGGCGGGTGATCCGGTGCAAAACGGCCAAGAGGACGTCCCCATGTCTGGCCCCTATATTTAAAGCCTCTGACCCCTCCTCCGAATTGGCAACAATCAAAATTCCCCAGCAACCCAATTAACCCCTTAAAGGCTAGGGTTGCTGACCAAATTTGCCTAGTCATGGCAGGGTGGCCTGTTCCCCCAACCGCAACACATGCTCTCTGTTAGGGAGAACACGCTTTGTTAATGTTCAAGGTTTTATTATGATCTTATACATGCTGGAAGCTGCCCAGAGTGGCTGGGGCAACCCAGTAAGATGTGGGGTGGTATAAATAGTAAAATTATCATTATGGAATGGGACGTCCCGATTTTCATCAGAGATATGTGGGAGGGTATGCCATCTTTATGTGGCAATGTTTGTATACTACTTATCAAACATAGCAGTTCTCAAAGCAGTTCACGGTACAGTCATACCTCGGGTTACAGATGCTTTGGTTGTGCGATTTCGGGTTGTGCATCACGCTGAACAACCCGGAAGTACCGCAACAGGTTACTTCCGGGTTTTGGCGCTTGTGCATGTGCAGAAGGGCCAAATCGCAACCCGTGATGGACCGTTAGGTCCAGTCGTGACCGACGCTGGGGTTGCGGCACTCATCTCGTTTTATTGGCCAAGGGAGCTGGCATACAGCTTCCAGATCATGTGGCCAGCATGACTAAGCCGCTTCTGGCGAACCAGAGCAGCACACAGAAATGCCGTTGACCTTCCCGCCAGAGCGGTACCTATTTATCTACCTTCCCTTTGACGTGCTTTCGAACTGCTAGGTTGGCAGGAGCAGGGACCGAGCAACGGCAGCTCACCCCGTCGCGGGGATTCAAACCGCCAACCTTCTGATCAGCAAGTCCTAGGCTCTGTGGTTTAACCCACAGCGCCACTCGCGTCCCTACCAAGCTCATAGCATGGCCAACACACACACACACACACACACACACCCTGAAACAGGCTTCCAGGCTCAGTAGCCAGATGTTTTCAGTCAACTGTTTCCAGTGATGCTTTCTCTCCTTGGCTGATGACAAAATGTGCATCTTGGTTCCGTTGCTCCTAAACAGCAATGGCAACAAAGGGAAATCCTGCAGGCAGGTGTTCTTCAGGGAGGGCTCTGCATCTATGACCCCAATCGCTCAAGTGTAGGGCAGGAAGTCTGTGGTCCTCCAGATGTTCTTGGACCCTCTAACTCCCATCAGTCCCAGGTAGAATAGCCAATGGCCAGGGATGCTTGGAGCTGTAATACAGCAGCATCTGGCCCTATGATCCTCATGTCTGTCCTGAGCAAAATGGGACAATGGGAAAGGTGTATTAGTTTTGTTTAAGTCGTAGGAAAGGAAAAGGGCAAGGTGAGAACAGAGGAGGAAAAAGAACCATGTGTTCCCAAACTTCCGTTACTTTGAGCCAATGAGATACGTTTCCTCCTCTGTGCTCCCTCTCCACCTTCTCTCACACCAGATGCTGGGGTCATAGCTGTCAGCCGTCCCTTATTTGGCGGCAAACTCTCTTATCCCAGCACCGTGTCCTGTTACTGTCCCTTATTGATGATGTCCCTTAAATTTCCCAGGTTTCATGCTCGCCCGGTTTGGGAGGGAAGCAGTGGTTGGGGTCCTCCACCGCGCGAGAGAGTGCATGCATGCAGTGGCGTAGCATGGGTTGTCAGCACCCGGGGCAAGGCAAGTAATTTGCGCCCCCTAACCCGTGGATTTGCGCCCCCTAACCCATGGATTTGCGCCCCCTAACCCGTGGATTTGCCCTAACCCCAGAAGTTGCGCCCGGTGCGGCCCCCCCTGCACCCCCCACGCTACGCCACTGCATGCACGAGCTGCCACGTCTCCGTCTCTCCCTTTCCCCCCTCAGGGGCGCGTTGTGAGGAGACGGGTGGCGGCGGGGGGGCAGGCAGCCCCTCTCTTGCGAGACTTCTGCCTCACTGCCACAGGAAGTTAGAGGCGGCAGCTGAGGAGGCGGCCTGAGGGAGGAGGAAGAGGAGGGGATGGGGAGGGACGCAGAAGGGTGGCGCTTCAGTGGCCATGGTGGCGCTGCAACCACTTCATGCCAGGCTCACGGGCGGTGTGGGCAAGAGTCTCCCTCCCTCTCTCTCGGGTGGGGAAGAGCCAATGGAACTCCTCGCACCAGGACAATGGCAGCCCCCATGTGCTGCTTAGCATCCCCTCCAACCAGTGCAGCATCTTAATGTAGTGATTTCCCCCTCTGCATCCCTTTCATAACTCTATTTTTATAAATCATTTGTCCTTCCATAGTTCAAATTTTTACTACAAGTTTTCTGTCAATCCTACCACTGTATGTAACTCTTTACAATAGCTTTTCAACTAAATTATAAACTTTCCCCGTTCTTTATTAAAGAGGTCCTCTTCCTGGTTTCTAATTCTGCCTGTAAGCTTTGCCAACTCGATGTCGTTCATCAGTTTTGTCTGCCACTCTTCTTTGGTGGGAGTTGTAGACCCTTAGGATCATCTAGTCCAACCCCCTGCAAAACACAGTCAGTCGCAGCCAAAGCAGCATGGCTCCATCAGTGGTGGATTGATGTATAAGCTAAGCAAAATCCCTTATTTTGGCTGCTGAGCCCTTATTTTCGAGGCTGCTGGTCCCTTATTTTCAAATCTGTAAGTTGACAGCTATGGCTGGGTAGCAAAATCAAGGTGCCAACCTTTGTCCATTACAAACAGCTGCAGGGGGTCTGAAATGTAACCTGAGAGAAGCAGTATGTTTGGTTTGATAACGAACTCCCAGATAGAGCCAAACTTGGTTATTCCTCCTTTTAAAATTCCAGACGGAGGGAAAACATGGGCATGAGCAATTCATTTTCTCGAAAGGAAAAATGTTTCCTACTAAAGAAAAAGAAAAAGAGACAGACACTTTGGGCCGCTCCATTTTGCGTTCAGTTACATGTGGTGTGTAGTAGCAGCAAGCAAGGACATGAGAACCTGGCAGCCTCTTCCCAAAACATTTCTCTGGGAAAGCTTCACCCCTTAAGCCCTGCTTGGCCGCAGTTTGATTTGACAAACTGCCGTGTTCAAAGACGAAAGGAGGGGTGAGCCTTTCCCACTTTCCTTTCCCTCCCTTCTTGCTGTCAAGACAGCTGCTCTTTGCTACAAGAATGTGGTTACAGAGCAGCATGTTTCATAAGCCTCCCCAGTAGGCAGGGAGTACATAAACAGCTGGCATCTTTGCTATAAAGCATTTGTTAAATAATGTTTGTCGCTTTGCACATTACAGGAGATGGAGTTCGGTTCTCCTCTTGGTGTGAACCTACGTACCGTATTTTTCGCACTATAAGACGCACCAGACCACAAGACGCACCTAATTTTTGGAGGCGGAAAACAAGAAAAAAAGTATTCTGAATCTCAGAAGCCAGAACAGAAAGAGGGATCGCTACGCAGTGAAAGCAGCAATCCCTCTTGCTGTTCTGGCTTCTGGGATAGCTGCGCAGCCTTCATTCACTCCATAAGACACACACACATTTCCCCTTACTTTTTAGGAGGGAAAAAGTGAGTCTTATAGAGCAAAAAATACGGTAATTCATCCTTCTTGAAGCAGTATGCCAACTGAAACACAGCTACCCCTCTAAATCCATACACCTCCAGATTTCGAGGCGCTGTTCTCCAAACCAAAAATACACGCTTTTTTCTTTTTTACGTTAGGGAAAAGTGTGCGTACGAAAGCATGTATGAATGTAAATAACATAGAAAAATGCATTGCATTAGGCACAATTGCTTGCGAATGTGTGTAGATTAGGAGAATGTTGTATAAAAACACTGACAAATATTCTTGAGGACTTAAAAAACCCCAAAACCCATAAACTTAAGGTTGGAAAATGAGAAACGGAGAGAAATAAAAATTGACAGGAAAATAGCACTGGGAAACAGATACACTTCTCAAAATGCATGGCTAGGGACAAAAATGGGAGTGATGCTCTATTGTCAAAAGAGAATTCAGCTTCCAGAAATGTTCAGGGTTTACTGGCAAGGATAAAGGGGGATAAAATGGGAAATTAAAGTAACAGTTATTTGGTAGCAGCTTCCAAGTGGCGAGGAGGGAAGTATTCATATCACCGCTTCATATCATTTTCACCACAATGCCATTCACAAACATCTCTGCGCAACCAATGCCTCCCCCTGTTGGAAGGAAAAAGGCACAGTTTTGTGCCTTGTACTAAACTTCTGGATCCCGTAATACAGAGCCTCCCTCTTTTGAATTGGGCGTGAAGTAATGTACATTTTGAAACTACATGGGTGTGCCAGAATGTATTCTGGCTAGATTTTACAGATTAGAGCCAAGCTATTCTGCCTGGTGTGGTCTTGAATCAGCTGCAACTTATTATTTATTCTTTCTGCTACACGCGTCAAAAAAGATTGATGCTTCCACTGAATTTTGTGCATGTCTTCCCCCCACTTTCAGGATTTGGATTTTGTCTCAGCATCAAAGTCCACGATGGAACACATTTTTCTCTCTCCCATCCCTGGTAATGTACTGGGAGGCTCCGACACTCCCACAGAGGCAGACAGCAGGCCAGAGGTCTAGAAACATGAATGGATAGACTTGCATAACCTCATTTTGAACCCTCTCAAGTGAAATGGAACTGAATCTTCAATGCAAGCCCCCCCACTCCCATTTTCAAACTGCAGTGACAAAAAGAAAGACTGAAAGTCCAAGGGGAAGGGTGGAAGTAGGGAATACAAAAAGAGGAAAGGAAATTCTGCCATCCCCCCCCCCCCTTATTCATGAGTTCTGGAATTGCCAACAATCCAGTACATACTGGGTCCAACCTGTACAACTGTGATTTTTCAAGCTGAAACTGAATCCAGAATCCAGACAAGACAAAGGTGTTGCTCGTTGAGCAATCTGTTGATCTGTTTAGAGGTGTCAACCTGTTCCAGCTGTCGTCGTATTTCTCCCATGGGATCAATTGCACGCTGAGGCCTGGGTGGTGCTTGGCATTAGGGACAGGAAAGAGATTCAATGTGCATCATATTTTAAAGTGAGTGTAACGATATATAAACCAAAACACAGCTATCCGTTGAACTCTGCACTTCCCTGAATTTTGTGATGCTTTAGTCCCCTTCCACCTTCCCTGTCTGCCTTTGTGCTCCATATTTTCCTAACCTATAAAGAGAGCTGGAGAGGATTACTGTAGCTCTTCCCTAAAATATTCTGAAAGCCGCAATGGCCTAGTCCAAATGATGCCTCACTGAGAGATTCGCTGTGCTGTTGTTGTTTAGTCGTTTAGTCGTGTCCGACTCTTTGTGACCCCATGGACCAGAGCACGTCAGGCACTCCTGTCTTCCACTGCCTCCCGCAGTTTGGTCAAACTCATGCTGGTAGCTTCAAGAACACTGTCCAACCATTTCTTCTTCTGTCGTCCCCTTCTCCTTGTGCCCTCCATCTTTCCCAACATCAGGGTCTTTTACAGGGAGTCTTCTCTTCTCATGAGGTGGCCAAAGTAGTGGAGCCTCAGCTTCAGGATCTGTCCTTCCAGTGAGCACTCAGGGCTGATTTCCTTCAGAATGGTGGAGAGGTTTGATCTTCTTGCAGTCCATGGGACTCTCAAGAGTCTATTCCAGCACCATAATTCAAAAGCATCAATTCTTCAGCGATCAGCCTTCTTGATGGTCCAGCTCTCACTTCCATACATCACTACTGGGAAAACCATGGCTTTTACTATACAGACCTTTGTTGGCAAGGTGATGTCTCTTCTTTTTAAGATGCTGTCTAAAAGTGCAAAACAAGTTTTCTCCTGGCAACACCAGTGGCGGTGTCATATACAAAGGACATGGGACCAGTCCCCAACTACTGAACTCATTTCACAGGCACACCTATCAAGTAGCGTTACCTCACTGCATGTGGGCTCACTTTCCTCTTCTCCATCAATCATAACTGCCAGTTATAACTCGGAAACTTGGGCAAAAGCTGCTTGCAGCCTTCGCCATCATCGCACCCGGGAGAGAGGCACGAAGCCAGACATTGCTTTCCTTACAACTCCAAATCCTTTCAAGCTGACCCTCTGCCCCAACAGCTCCTAAGAAAACAAAAATGCCACCACGATATTTAGGCAGCTGAAGAGAAGGAGGCACATCTGGGAATAATAAAATCACTCTTGCTTGGAAATGGCATTAATGTGCAAGCTGCCTGGACTGTGACAAAGCTCCAGACACTCTGGATAATCTCCTTTGTCCAAAAGTCACCTGCAAGACAATCTATGTGTCACCAGGCAAGATATATTATACTAACATCTAGCAATAATAATAATGCTGTAAAGTGCCCTGTGGTTTGTGTAAGGGAGGTATATAAATCAGATAGATAGATGATAGATAGATGATAGATAGATAGATGATAGATAGATAGATAGATAGATAGATAGATAGATAGATGATAGATAGATAGATAGATACATACATAGATAGAGATAGAGATAGATAGATAGATAGATAGATAGATAGATAGATATAGATATAGATGATTGATAGATGATAGATAGATGATAGATAGATAGATAGATAGATAGATGACAGATAGATAGATAGATGATAGATAGATATAGATAGATGATAGATAGATAGATAGAGATAGAGATAGAGATAGATAATGATGATGATGATGATAGATAGATAGATAGATAGATAGATAGATAGATAGATGATAGATAGATATAGATGATAGATAGGTGATAAACAGAGATAATAGATTAGATAGATAGATAGATAGATAGATAGATAGATAGATAGATAGATAGATAGATAGATATAGATAGATGATAGATAGATGATAGATAGATAGATAGATAGATAGATAGATAGATAGATAGATAGATGATAGATAGAGAGATAGAGATAGAGATAGATAATGATGATGATAGATAGATAGATAGATAGATAGATAGATAGATAGATAGATATAGATGATAGATAGATATAGATGATAGATAGATGATAGATAGAGATAATAGATAGATTAGATAGATAGATAGATAGATTAGATAGATAGATAGATTAGATAGATAGATAGATAGATAGATAGATAGATAGATAGATAGATGATAGATAGATAGATAGATGGATATAGATGATAGATAGATGATAGGTGTTTGTGGTGGGGAGAATTTAAATTGCATCCAATGGGAAGCAATCCCATTGGATTAATTAAGATAACTTAGCCCAAGTTAAGATAACTTAGCCTTCCAGTCTGTCATGAAACCTGGATCCCAAAGCTTATAGCAAATTTCAAGGAAGGCAAGCAAAACTGGTCTCAGAATACCATTGCAACTCCAGGTCAGATGGCTTGGGTGCCGCCACCACTGTGTAGTCTAGTTCTAAATGACTTGCTATTGTGGGCTACTAACTGATGCATCAGTGACATTGCTGCAAAACGCAATGCTGCTGCTTCAGCTTTGCAGTGTTTTGCTACGTTAAAGGGCTGTTGAAAATGAAGGTGAACGTCCTAGAGGGGCTCAGGAGCAAGGGAGATCATGGTTCAGCTCTTTGAGCACAAGGGGCAGACCCATACAGTAAAGAACTTGGTCCCAGTGACAAAGCGTCAAGGGAAACAACCAAGTAGATGGCTGAGTTGAGCAGCAGGGTAAGGAGGCCAATGCAGTCGCTCTACCCTTTTGATCCTACAAACATTAACAAACCCATTAAGCAGAAATCCCGTTATGAAGGCAGAGAATCAGCATGAGTGTGAGAGCTCTCCAATGTGTTGCACAGGGTGTTACGTTTATGATTATCCGCCTGATAAGCTTAAGTTGTGGGTGTGCACTCAGTAGAAGGAGCTTCTAGCTCAGGCATAGGCAAACTCAGCCCTCCAGATGTTTTGGGACTACAGTTCCCATCATTCCTGACCACTGATCCTGTTAGCTAGGGATGATGGGAGTTGTAGTCCCAAAACATCTGGAGGGCCGAGTTTGCCTATGCCTGTTCTAGCTCTCAGGGAATATGACTCTTCCCCTGAGGCCAAGGTACTTGGCTTAAAGAGGTAGGGAGGTTAGTGGTTGAAGCCCTTGGGAATGTGATAGAGCCCCTGAAATATAGAGTCTCTGTTGACTGAAGCAAGCAACCCTGGGTTAGATGAAGGCCGTGGGAGCGGAGTCTGCAGCTTGTAACCTTGCCAGGTTTCAACCTGCGTATAGATCTGCTAGTGGGGCTCTCTGGTCCGGAGAGAGGAAGTCTACATCAATTGTCCCCTAGAGGCAGTTGGTAAGGTCAGCAATGGACAGAGGCAAAGCCTCTTCAGTGGAGCACAGGTAATACTTTTGATATATGGCATCCACTTTGCCATGATCACAGTTGGGTCAAAAAGTGGAAGAAGCAACCATGGCTGAAGGGACTTTAAGCATTTCATGGTCCAAAAGTACTCTGGATTTTGGTGTACGATAAACACCTGGATGAGGTGTTTAACCACTTCAGGTAGGTCTCACCATTCCTCCAGTGCCACCTTGAGACAAAGAGCAGAGAAGGAAAATGGATGGGTGGGTGTTAAAGGCAAGAGTTTCTGAATGGGAAAGTGATGAACGGTGTGTTTGTAAAATAGATGAACGTGTGAAAAATAGATTATCATGTGATAATTAATCTTTTGTTGACACAATCACTCCCAAGAGGTCTCCCGCACTTAGTAGAGCAAATGTGGCACTCTGGGAGGATAGATACAGGACCATCTTATTATGGTTTCTAGATGACCTTCCTTGGTCAGATTGCATGTTAATAAGCCCCTTCATGGATCACTGCCTTGCCGTGGTGAAGGGGTTTGAATAACTCAGAGAAGCTATGAACTATGCTGTGTAGGGCACCCAAGATGGACAGGTCATAGTGGAGAGTTTTGACCAAACGTGATCCACCTGGAGCAGGAACCGGCAAGCCACTCCAGTATCCCAGCCAAGAAAACTCTATGGACAAAGACAACAGGCATATAAAAGTTATGACGCTGGAAGATGGGCCCCTCAGGTCGGAAGGCGTCCAACATGCTACTGAGGAAGAGCGGAGGACAAGTACAAGTAGATTCAGAGCTGATGAAGCGGCTGGGCCAAAGCTGAAAGGTCGCTCAGTTGTGGATATGCCTGGAAGCGAAAGAAAAGTCCAGTGCTGTAAAGAAAAATATTGCATAGGAACCTGGAATGTAAGAACCATGAACCTGGGTAAGTTGGATGTGGTCAAAAATGAGATGGCAAGAATAAATATTGACATCCTGGGCATCAGTGAACTAAAATGGATGGGAATGGGCGAATTCAGTTCGGATGACCATCATATCTACTACTGTGGGCAAGAATCCTGTAAAAGAAATGGAGTGGCCCTCATAGTCAACAAAAGAGTGGCGAAAGCTGTACTGGGATGCAATCTCAAAAATGATTGAAGACAAGAGTGCCTGGCATGCTCTGGTCCATGGGGTCACGAAGAGTCGGACATGACTAAACAACTAAACAGCAACAACAAGCCAGCATGGTTGATAGATGTTTCTTCAGGCAGAGTTAATAGTTGGGAAATGGCACGAGATCTCTTTTTTAGTGTTTTGAATGCTGACTGCTATTAGAGCTAAGAAAGTGACAAATCCCATCCCACTCAGCTAAGATGTAATAAGGGGCCTGAGCGTGTGTGAAAGTCCTAAAAAAGCAGGGGGTTTTTTGGAACAGATAGACACATACAGCTGTGCGCTGAAGGCTGAAAGCCAAGGAGTGCTCACCAATGGAAAAAAGTAACCTGTGGGTTGCCGCAGGATTCTGTCCTGGGTCTGGTGTTGATCAACATCTTTATATCTTCCGATGACTTGGGTGAAGGAATGCAGGAGGCACTCTTTGAATCTGTAGATGGCACCCAACTGGGAGAAGTGGACTCATTGACAGTTTTTAAAGGGAGGTTTGGGATGGCCACCAGTCAGGAATTCTTTAGCTGTGATTCTCGCACTGTAGAAGTTTGGATCCTTCCCAACTCTACAATCCTATGATGCAAGCAAAGCTGTCTTGAGCCACAACTGCCAACGTCTGTGTATTAATCCATTGAAAACGGATCCCTCTTCCATCCCTAATCGTTGGCATCTAGTTAGCCCCTGTATGGACAGAACGGTGGATTAGACAAGCCTTTGGGCTCTTCTTGTATTCTTAGCTTGGCAGAAGAGGCTGCCTCTAGGAATGGAAGTCGCTCCGTTTTCTACCAGCGTGCAACTCCAACACAGCACAAGAGATGTGTCATCAGCCGTGACTGTCACTAATCTGCACCGTAAGCACTTTTTTTGCTGGTACAGTGGTTCATAAGATCAACAGTTGGACATTTCCTATTTGCAGGTGTTGGGACCCCAATGTTCAGCAATTGCTTTCCATGTTTATGTTAATCAGGAGCCCTAATGCTCCCCTGTTCCTCTTTGTTTTTCAAGTCGCCTTGGCGATCACACCAACTGGTCTGCTGGTTACAGGCTTTGAATTCCCATTGCTTCTCAGATTTCAGAGCCCGGCTCTTCTAAAGTTGTATCATGAAGGATACATTTTTAAGAATTAATATCTTTCTTTGGTAGGACAAAAGTTCACATAAATTGAGGGGAGAGGTCAGCGATGGCCCGAAGGAAATTGCTTTTGTGAAACACATTTTATTAATTTCAGCTGCCTCTCTTTTGTGACTGGCCAAGGAGTTGTCGGCGTGGCAGGAAACCTCACATGGCGACTCCAGGCGACCACGGTGAGCCACGCAATTGTAGAGGCGCACGCAGACAACCAGCTTGAGGTTCCCAGCAGCCAGCCTCGAAGCCAACGGGCCCTTCTTGACTCCTCTGGAAAAAAAGCTAATAATTAAAACCACATAAAGCCATGGCTATGAAAAATAAACAGCAATAAACATTAAAGACTCATGAGATACACACAAACGGGGACCAAAGAGATATGAGCTCAGACATGAAGGTCCACTTACGGCTCCCCCATGGCCTTTCAGCAACTTTAATTTAGGCTTTTCCTCCCACAAATCAATTTTAAATTAAAAGCCAAAGAAAAATAAAAATAAAATTTGTGCTGCATTTTTCTTGGTCAGCCCCACCTCTTCTGCTCAGCAAGGAGGTACATAATTTGGAAATCTACAAAGCTATCAGGAGGAGATGCAAACCTCTTGCTATAACCACGGGATCTAATTCTTGCAGCATGGGGCAGATAGAAAAAGGAAAAACCCTCGTAATTTTATAACTCTTTCTGCCTGGTCCTCTGGGGGAAAGCATGCAAAATGGCATGTTGTGTTTCTAAGTCACTTTAAGTCATTTTTACAAGTGAAGCATCTTATTATTTTTGTATTTATTTATATCCCCCCCCCCCAGTCCAGGACTCAAGGCGGCTAACACAGATAAAACAGAATAATAATAATAATAATAATAATAATGGTAAACATATATATTATATTAGGGTAAACTCCTTGCAGAAACGTGCATATTAGTCTAATCCACACAAAAATGTGTGCATTAGAAGAAATGGGCATTCAAATGTTGATTAACATTCATTAAGACTTTTCTTTTCTTAAAAAAAGGAAAACAACAACAACCCAAATTGCGGTGGAAATGTGGAGAACTGAATTTAAGATTGAATTTAAGCTGCTGCCACTGTTGCCTCCCAAAGTGAGTAAGGTGTTGTCCACACCTTTGGCCAGTCTCTGTTGGGCCACTAAGGCTGGTGTGGGCTATGATACATAAGTAGCAGTCAAGTACAACATTCCTTGTTTTCCTAGAGTGGACATGCAAGGGGATGTTTGGACCAGCCAGTCGAAAACTGCCCGTTTCCTCCTGGGCTGGGACATACTTCCTCTTGCATGTGACTAGAGGTGGGCTTGACCTTACCTGTTCAGCTAACAAAAGCACAAGGCCCGCAGCCCTCCTCCCTTCTTCTCCATCTTCCTTTCGCCGTGTGAACTGCAGTGATTGTCAGTCTGCAGTCAGTGGGATTAACCCCCCATATGAGGTAAATCCACATGTATCTGTATATCTGTAACTAAGTCTGCCTTCAGGGATCCAACTGTGAACTGATGATGTGAGTAAACTACTTTTATACCTCGGGTTACAGATGCTTCAGGTTACAGACTCTGCTAACCCAGAAATAGTACCTCGGGTTAAGAACTTTGCTTCAGGATGAGAACAGAAATCGCACGGCGGCAGCGGGAGACCCCATTAGCTAAAGTGGTATGTCAGGTTAAGAAAAGTTTCAGGTTAAGAACAGGCCTCTGGAACGAATTAAGTTCTTAACCCAAGGTACCACTGTATCTTAAATAAGATTCTGGCATGTTTATTCTTTTAAGAGGAATATAAGGGAACTTATCAGGAACCTGGGGGTGCGGGTGGCGCTGTGGGTTAAACCACAGAGCCTAGGACTTGCCAATCAGAAGGTCGGTGGTTCGAATCCCCACAACGGGGTGAGCTCCCGTTGTTCTGTCCCTGCTCCTGCCAACCTAGCAGTTCGAAAGCACATCAAAGTGCAAGTAGATAAATAGGTACTGCTCTGGCGGGAAGGTAAATGACGTTTCCGTGCGCTGCTCTGGTTCGCCAGAAGCGGCTTAGTCATGCTGGCTACATGACCTGGAAGCTGTACGCCGGCTCCCTCGGTCACTAAAGCGAGATGAGCGCTGCAACCCCAGAGTCGGTCATGACCCGACCTAATGGTCAGGGGTCCCTTTATCTTTACCTTACCAGGAACCTAATAGTGAAAGGCTTAAACAAGCCTGCAACCAGCTATCTGCTGTGCATTTGAAAAGGGGAATGTAAAACTCTGCTAAGTTATAGAACTTGCTAGCGCAAGTTAGGAAGGATATTAATAAACAACATATCCTCTCCTGCCTCCCTGAACATTCCCACAGCTGGGGATATCCTCCTCCCAGGCCCCTGGGGGGGTGACTTGAGAAGGCACCTCTCTTTGGGGCGTGTGGGGTGGCTTAGAGAGGGGCAGTGGCAGCGGCTGCCTGGAGGACTCCCAAGGAGAGGGGAGACGAGAGGAGGCTGAGGGAACACTCCTCATGGGAGGGTGTTCGAAAAAGGGTGAGGGGCGGTCGATTTTGGCTATAATATTGAATATGACAAATGGGTTAAGTTATGGAACGTAGGTATGAAATTTACAGCAGGCTCCACCTTAAGAGAAAATTTAGGAAAAATGATGTACCGGGGGTATATCACCCCGGTTAAATTGGCCAAAATGTGTAAATTGAGTAATAAAACCTGTTGGAAATGTAAAGTAAAAGATGGGGATCTCTATCACATGTGGTGGGAGTGTGAAAAGATGAAAAAAAAAGGGGGGGGATTTAATATATAATGAACTGAAGAAACTCCTTAAGTACACATTCACGAACAAACCGGAAGCTTTTCTATTAGGGATCATAGGGGAGGAAGTTAAGAATCATAGAATCATAGAGTTGGAAGAGACCACAAGGGCCATCGAGTCCAACCCCCTGCCAAGCAGGAAACACCATCAGAGCACTCCTGACATATGGTTGTCAAGAAGGAGGACCATAAATTATTCCAATATGCTACTGCAGCAGCTAGAATACTGGTAGCTCAAAAATGGAAATAACAGGAGACCCCAACGATAATGGAATGGCAGGCTAAATTTTTTGAGTATACAGAATTAGTTAAAATGACCTACAGAAGTCGAGACCTAAAAGGGACAAAGTTTGAAGAAGAGTGGGGTAAATTTGTGGCATATATAAGATCTAACTGTAGAAGTTTAAAGACTACAGCAGGGTTGATATAAATCCTGTGATGTGTATGGAAGGTGAATAAGAATCTACAAGAGAAGACATATATTAAGAAAACCGAAGCGGGAAGGAAGGAAGTCTGGGCATGAATATACGCAGTGTAAATAAGATGACATAAAATGATGACTGTAAAAGATTGTTTTATTTTGTTTTATTTTTATTTGTGAAAAAATTAATAAAAAGCAATTTTTTAAAAAAAAGAAAGAAAAAGGGTGAGGGGCTGGCAGCTCCGCAGGCAAGGGGTGACACGACTGGGCTTCTGAGGCTCGGAGAATGTTACCCCACATGGGAGCCACAAACTCAGAAAGGCTGAAAACCTCTGATTTAGAAGATCACATCAAACGTTGCAGTGCTCTTTGGAAAGACGCACTCTGAGCGTTCCCTCCATTGAGCTGCTCCTTGACCAACCTCACATTAAACAGCAGTCACAGGCAGTTTCCTCAGCAGTTTCCTGAGTTCTTGCTGCATGACAAGACTCCACGCTGGCTATGCTGGAGTTCAGGCAGCTTAATCAGACCCAGCTGTCGGCTTCTAATGCAAAGCGAGCTGTTTACAGAGTCTCTGCCCATTGGTGGCTGACCGGTGCCCATAAAACTGGTAGGCCTCTCTTTGGCATACTTTGCGCGGCTTGTAAACAAAGGCAAATGTTAAGAGGCTGAATTCCAGCGACGGGGCAACCACCTTCTGTCAGTTTGGGCGATTGCTTTTGCATTGTAGCTCTGCGACAGAGTACAATTTTCTGGTGGAAATTGGCCTGGATGCGTACGAGAAGAGACCTGCCAAACAGAAAAGAATTTACATGTTTGGAAAGCAGAGGGAAGTAGTCGGGGTTGAAGATCAGTCCGTTTTCTTTCCACCCAGAAATGGAAGGTGTCAGGAAGAACGCTTTGCTTTAGCAAACGGGCAAGGCACAAATAACTGAGATGTGCGCCAGGAAACTGCTTTCAATGGCACATTCTTTGGTGATAAACCCTGCTCCTATACAGTGGTAAGGTAAAGGTAAAGGGACCCCTGACCATTAGGTCCAGTCTGGGGTTGCAGTGCTCATCTCGCTTTATTCGCTGAGGGAGCCGCCGTACAGCTTCCGGGTCATGTGGCCAGCATGACTAAGCTGCTTCTGGTGAACCAGAGCAGCGCACGGAAACGCCGTTTACCTTCCCGCTGGAGCGGTACCTATTTATCTACTTGCACTTTGACGTGCTTTTGAAGTGCTAGGTTGGTAGGAGCTGGGACTGAGCAATGGGAGCTCACCCCATTGTGGGGATTCGAACCACCAACCTTCTGATTGGCAAGTCCTAGGCTCTGTGGTTTCTGTTCTCATCCTGAAGCAAAATTCTTAACCCGAGGTACTATTTCTGGGTTAGCGGTGTCTGTAACCTGAAGCGTATGTAACCCGAGGTACCACTGTACTGCCTTTGGTCCCTGAACACTGAGTGCATGACAACATAGGTAGTATGAGGGGTGTCAGAGATTATCTTTTCCCAGCTGGCCAGCCTACCCATGAGACAAGGTGATGCAACTACTTCAGGTGTCAGGATACATAGGTGCAGCGGATCTAACCTCCAAGAAACCCTGCTGCTGCTCCAACAGATGCGCCCACTCCTAGGACACCAGACCCATCCCCCTGAATGCAGCCTCTACAGCAGCCTCTCAGTGGTTTCCTTCCACCCTTGTCCCCAGTGTAGATCTTTATTCCACCCCCCCACCCCCCGTTACAGCAATTTGGAATTTTTAGCTTTGGCAGGTGGGGAAAGTGAGAGGGAGACATTTTACAGAAGCGTATAAAATTATGCACAGTAAAGAACGAGGGTGGGGAGAAGTTTCTTTCAACGTACAGGAACCCAGAGTCATCGGGTGCTGATGTGTGGGAGATTCAGGAGAGACGAAGGGAAGTGCACAGTGAATTATGGAACTCTAGGATCTACCAAGAGATACATCTACCAAGAGATGTACTGAAGGCTGCCAACTTGGAGAGCTTTTAAGGGGATTAGACAAATTCATGGAAGATAAGGCTCACAGTGGCTATTAGTCATGAAATCTTTGTTGGCTCCAGCATCAAAGATGTCATGCCTCTGAATACGAGTTGCTGAGGATCATCAGCAGGAGAGCTCTATAATAATAACATAATAATAAGAATTAATTATTTATACCCTGCCCATCTGGCTGGGCTTCCCCAGCCACTCTGGGCGGCTTCCAACAAAATATTAAAATACAGTAATCCATTAAACATTAAAAGCTTCCCTAAACAAGGCTGCTTCAGATGTCTTCTAAAAGTCTGGTAGTTGTTGTTCTTTTTGACATCTGGTGGGAGGGCGTTCCACAGGGCGGGCGCCACTACCGAGAAGGCCCTCTGCCTGGTTCCCTGTAACTTGGCTTCTCGCAGTGAGGGAACTGCCAGAAGGCCCTCGGCGCTGGACCTCAGTGTCCGGGTAGAACGATGGGGGTGGAGACACTCCTTCAGGTATACTGGGCTGAGGCCGTTTAGGGCTTTAAAGGTCAGCACCAACACTTTGAATTGTGCTCGGAAACATACTGGGAGCCAATGTAGGTCTTTCAAAACTGGTGTTATGTAGTCTTGGTGGCCGCTCCCAGTCACCAGTCTAGCTGCCGCATTCTGGATTAGTTGTAGTTTCTGGGTCACCTTCAAAGGTAGCTCCACATAGAGCACATTGCAGTAGTCCAAGTGAGAGATAACTAGAGCATGCACCACTCTGGCAAAACAGTCGTTTGATCCAGCAGGGATTTTCTTATCTTATAGCCTTACTCAGGACAGGAGCATTTCCTGTTATACTTCTAAATCACAGTGTCATGGACCTAAAAAATGCAGTCAGTAGCCCTATGCTATTAAAAACAAAACTAGTGCAAAGTCTTTTTTTAAAATTTTATTTTGACAAAGTAATAATCATAAATAAATAAATAAATAAATGTGCACTCCACCACTGAGACCGTTCTATTGTAACAGTCCAACCTCCCAACATTTCAGCACCTCTTGCGATGGTTTGATCCCTTTCCGTTTTAACGGCACAAATTCTACAAAAACCTTCTATATCTCCTCAAAATCATTTCTCCTGCATATTCCCCATCTTACCTTAACAGCACATGTTAATTTATCATTGATAGCTATATCCCACATTCCTTTATACCATTCTTCCATTTTATATTCTGCTTGCCCCTTCCACTTCTTAGCTATAATAATGCGTGCAGCTGCCAATAAATTTGTGAGCAAGTCCTTCACAGCCTGTGAACCTTCCACCCCATTGTAAATTGATAATAATGCTATCTGGATTTTCGGCCAGCTTTAACCCAGTGGTTTCTGTTATCTCCTTAAACACCCATTGCAAAGTCTTCATACAAAATCATGGCTAATATTCTGGCCATTAACCAAGAGGGGAATGAGGTTCTTCGGGGTGTAGGAGACAAGTACATGATGATGAGAGATACCAGAGCTGCCAGCTTGGGCCCAATATTTTTTGGGGGGAGGGGCAACGTCATGTCACGTGTTGAGCACGCATCCTAAGGAGAGGGTTGAGCCCCTTGCCCAGTACCATGCAGCGCCAATGGCTATGGTATTTTACAATGTGAGCAGTTTAAAATTTTTAGAAATATATGTTTAGATTGGGTAGAGGGCAGAGCTGGCTCAAGAAATTTTGGCACCTGAGGCAAAGCACAAAATGGTGCCCCTTCCCTCCCCTCCCCACCAGAGAAGGAGGAGTGGGTGAAAGTCTACATCAGGAACAAGGAGGGAATAAATGTCTCCATTGGGATCTGATGCCCCTGTGCATCCTGCCGCCTGAGGCGGCTGCCTCACTTTACCTCATGGGTGGGCTAGCCAAACGTGTAGTAATTAATTAATTAATTAATTAATTAAAGTGTCCCCAGAGTCATTGAAAAAAATCTGGTAACCTTAGTCTAAGAGTGAGTGACTGGCCGAGGGTCACCCAGGGATCATCATCATAGCGAAGCGACGGTTTGATGTCAGCTCTCCACAGCCCTAGTGTGACACTTAAGCACTAGTTCGCCTTCTGCCTCTCGGATTGCCAGTGGCTCTGCGATGCCCGTGTTGAATAATTAGCCATATGGCAACGCAGCACATTCAGGTTGGCTCAGGGAGGCATGTTGCAGATATATAAATGGAACAAAGCTCCTTTCCAAGCAGCTGGCTGGTGCACAGTTGAGGCAAGGCTACCACCTAGCGGCAACAGCCCATTGCACACTCGATAGAAATCCCATATAGACCTCCTGAAAGGCCTGGTTCTCAGGGTCAAACGACACACAAAGCTCAATTGTGTGCGTTTTCGCTGAGGGTTTCCTTTGTTAACCAAAACAACTCCAGGGAGCCATTTTCTTCCCCACATGGCTAGCTGCGACCCCCTTTCCCTGCAAGGGGGGAAATACAAGGAACTGTTTCTTTCCCCCTGCAGTGCAAAATGCAATTTAGAAAAGAAGCAGAGTTATAGATAAGAGAAAGAAAGGTTCCCATGCACAAGACTGCAGTTTCCCTCGGCTGCTTGGGATTAAATAAAACTGAGAAAACATAAGACATAGTCGTTCCAAGCGAGCACAACATTCACTCTCAGACCTCGCTCATACCCTCCAACATTTCTCTGATAAAAATAGGGACATCCTATTCCATAATAATTATAATAATACTAATAATTGTATTATTTATACCCCACCCTCTGGGCAGCTTCCAACATACATAAAAACATAATGTATTTTTTTTTAAGGCTTAAAACTTCCCTATACAGTGGTACTTCGGGTTACAGATGCTTCAGGTTACAGACGCTTCAGGTTACAGACCCTGCTAACCCAGAAATAGTAACCTCAGGTTAAGAACTTTGCTTAAGGATGAAGTGGTACCTCAGGTTAAGAACAGTTTGAGGTTAAGAATGGACCTCCAAAACGAATCAGTTCTTAACCCGAGGTATCACTGTACAGGGCTGCCTTCAGATGTCTTCTGAAGGTTGTATAGTTACTTATCTCCGTAGCTCAGGGGTGTGTCGCATAACTCCATACCCTCCTACATTCCTCCAATGAAAATAGCGACGTCCTATGAAAAAGCGGGACGTTACGGGATGAAATCAGAAACCAAGATGGCTTCTGTAAACCCAGAATTGCCCCTGGAAAATTGGGACACTTTGAGAGTCTGTTTGCTAAGGGCATAAACCTGTTTGTAGGTTGTGCCTCTCCAGACTGCAGGCCAGACCAAGGGCTTTGTGGCTGAATGCTCAAACAATTCCTGCCACATGGAAAGTAATGGCGGCTCCAACCTAACATTCTCTCTAGGGAAGGAGAGGGTCTGGATCGGGCTTCGTCAACCTCAGCCCTCCAGATGTTTTTGGCCTACAACTCCCATAATCCCTAGCTAGCAGGACCAGTGGTCAGGGATGATGGGAATTGTAGTCTCAAAAACATGTGGAGGGCCGAAGTTGAGGAAGCCTGGTCTGGATAGAGATCTCCTAGACCAGGGGTCAGCAACCTTTTCCAGCTGTGGGCCGGTCCGCAGTCCCTCAGACCATGTGGTGGGCCGGACTATATTTTGGAAAAAAATATGAACAAATTCCTATGCCCCACAAATACAGTGGTGTCCCGCAAGACGAATGCCTTGCAAGACGAAAACCCGCTAGACGAAAGGGTTTTCCGTTTTGGAGATGCTTCGCAAGACAAATTTCCCTATGGTCTTGCTTCGCAATACGAAAATGTCTTGCGAGTTTTTCTGACTCCCCCCCCCCTTTTCTAAGCCACTAAGCCGCTTATCCGCTTATCCGCTAAGCCGCTAAAAGCCGCTAAAAGCCGCTAAGCGTCGCTAATCCGCTAATAGCGCTAATCCGCTAAGCCGCTAATGGGCTTGCTTCGCAAGACGAAAAAACCGCTAGATGAAGAGACTCGCAGAACGGATTCTTTTTGTCTTGCGAGGCACCACTGTAACCCAGAGATGCATTTTAAATAAAAGCATACATTATACTCATGTAAAAACACCAGGCAGGCCCCACAAATAACCCAGAGATGCATTTTAAATAAAAGGACACATTCTACTCATGTAAAAACACGCTGATTCCCAGACCGTCCATGGGCAGGATTGAGAAGGTGATTGGACCGCCTTAGGTTGCCTACCGCTGTCGTAGATGCTATTATCCATGCCCTTGTAACCTCAGGTTAGAATACTGTAGTGCATTATACATGGGGCTGCCTTTGAAGACTGTTCAGAAACTGCAGTTAACCGCAGAATAATGCAGCTGCCCAGTTCCTAAGTGGGACGGAGCGTTAGGATCATATTACATCTGCGTGCGCTGCCAACTGCCCTGGCTCTCCGTCAGCTTCTTGGCTCACTTCAAAGTGCTGGTTTTGACCTTTAAATCCCTTTGTGGCTTAGGACCAGGGCACTTGGAAAAAACCAATTGTCTCCATATGTGTCTATTCATATATTCAGTGAAGGGCTTCCAGTGGGAGACCCCAGCCAGGGAGGTGAGGCAGGTGGTGCCGAAGAGAGGCAAGTTGCAGACTGCTTTTTCCCAGAGAAGTTTTCCTGGGACTTACATGTTTGGCCTTTTGGCACCAGGCAAAGACATCTTTATTTCCCTAAGCTTTCTAGTTGCAGTTTGAAGCCTGCTGGCCATGGTGTACTGTTTTATTAGAATTGGTAGTATTTCCCTTACAGTGGTACCTCGGGTTAAGTACTTAATTCATTCTGGAGGTCCGTTCTTAACCTGAAACTGTTCTTAACCTGAAGCACCACTTTAACTTAAAAAGCCAATGCAATTCTGGGCTGCATCAATAGGAGTATAGCATCTAGATCAAGGGAAGTAATAGTGCCACTGTATTCTGCTCTGGTCAGACCTCACCTGGAGTACTGTGTCCAGTTCTGGGCACCACAGTTCAAGAAGGACACTGACAAACTGGAACGTGTCCAGAGGAGGGCAACCAAAATGGTCAAAGGCCTGGAAACGATGCCTTATGAGGAACGGCTAAGGGAGCTGGGCATGTTTAGCCTGGAGAAGAGGAGGTTAAGGGGTGATATGATAGCCATGTTCAAATATATAAAAGGATGTCACATAGAGGAGGGAGAAAGGTTGTTTTCTGCTGCTCCAGAGAAGCGGACACGGAGCAATGGTTCCAAACTACAAGAAAAAAGATTCCACCTAAACATTAGGAAGAACTTCCTGACAGTAAGAGCTGTTCGACAGTGGAATTTGCTGCCAAGGAGTGTGGTGGAGTCTCCTTCTTTGGAGGTCTTTAAGCAGAGGCTTGACAACCATATGTCAGGAGTGCTCTGATGGTGTTTCCTGCTTGGTAGGGGGTTGGACTCGATGGCCCTTGTGGTCTCTTCCAACTCTATGATTCTATGACTTATATGACTTCTAACTAATGGGGCCTCCTGCTGCCGCCACGCCGCTGGAGCACGATTTCTGTTCTCATCCTGAAGCAAAGTTCTTGACCTGAAGCACTATTTCTGGGTTAGCGGAGTCTGTAACCTGAAGCGTATGTAACCTGAAGCATATTTAACCTGAGGTACCATTGTATTTTTAGGGGACTCGGGTGGCACTGTGGGTTAAACCACAGAGCCTAGGACTTGCCAGTCAGAAGGTCGGCGGTTTGAATCCCTGCGACGGGGTGAGCTCCTGTTGCTCGGTCCCTGCTCCTGCCAACCTAGCAGTTCGAAAGCACATCAAAGTGAAAGTTGATAAATAGGTACCGCTCCGGCGGGAAGGTAAATGGCGTTTCCGTGCACTGCTCTGGTTCTCCAGAAGCGGCTTAGTCATGCTGGCCACATGACCCGGAAGCTGTACGCCAGCTCCCTCGGCCAATCAAGCGAGATGAGCGCCGCAACCCCAGAGTCGGTCATGACTGGGGCTAATGGTCATGGGTCCCTTTACCTTTACCTTTACCATTGTATTTTCCTTTTTTTGCATTTACATTCTAATGATTTGCCCTTTTTGCAAACTGCCCTGGGAACCATATCGAAGGGAAGTGTAAAAATGTTTAAATATAATAAAATGTGCTCAGACTCCCTCAAGTTGGGGAGCTGTATACGCCAGTGTTTAACAAATCACTAGAAGTGCTGTTGATCCACATCTGTGCTGTGGGAAGAAAACAAGGTGAAAGGAATCAAACCAGATGAGAATGGAACTGACAAATAATCCAGTCCAATTAGGTGAGAGATAAATCATCCTGTTATTTAATCCTAGAAGAGGGGCAGGAAGGAATGCGAGGTGACACTGGTAGGGTCTCAAAAGGATGATGCTTGCACCCTTGTGTCTGGTTACAATATTCCCAAGGTCGCCAGGTCTTGAAAACAAATTGGGGCACTCCAGATTGTGGTTGCCGGTGCTGAAAAACATGAGGATTTTGTGAGACAGATGAGCATCTTCTGGGGCGACCGGAGAGAATGTGCTAAATAAAGGCTGGCGCTCAGGTTGCATGGAATTGTGTCTGGGAAGAAAGGGAAGTTTCTGAGTGTTATGACAGCTGCAGAGTTCAGGACGTCTGTGTTGTGAAACAATGCAGAGCTTTGTGGACAAGGGAAGGGGGGCGGCTCTGGCCTGGGAGTCCGCGGCTGCTAACAGATACACACGATTGCCAGGATACTCTGCTGTCCCTTGGCCACTTCAGCAGATTGCTTAGTGTGTAACTCAGGGCTGGGAAATCCCACATCTTACTGTTGAATCAGAGAAAACAGCAATCAGCGGTAAAACACAGGTCTTCCTGGAGAATCTGCTGGAAGGAAGAAAGAAAGGAAGGAAGGAAGGGGAAAGGAAAGGAAAGGAAAGGAAAGAAACTTATGTATTGAGTTGAATAGGATCCAAAATGCAGCAGTCTGATTGGTCCTAGAACAATAGGATTCAGAATGCAGCAGTCTGATTGGTCCTAGAACAATGCAGCAGTATGATTGGTCCGCAGGAGCCACCCAGTCCAGCTCCAGGTGGAAGTGAATCCACAACCTGGTTGGCCTACAGGAGAATCCCAGAATTAGCCAATCACGTGCGGCTCATTGTGTAAATAATGTATATAAAGCAGATATTGAGGGGGAACTTCCATTCCTCCTCACCGCTATGAGCTGAATAAAGAGCATGAAATCCACTCTCGACTCTGAGTATATTTCAGAAACAAACCAACCACACTCAGACATGGAGCTTTAAAGTCTGGACATCTGTGCCTAGAAACACAGCTCAAAAGGAAGTCTGAACCAGTGGCGTAGCGTGGGTTGTCAGCACCCGGGGCAAGGCAAGTAATTTGCGCCCCCTAACCCGTGGATTTGCGCCCCCTAACCCGTGGATTTGCCCTAACCCCAGATGTTGCGCCCGGTGCGGCCGGCCCCCCCTGCACCCCCCACGCTACGCCACTGGTCTGAACGAACTCTTAGCTGCAAATGGCTGGTGAGACAACTGCAGCAGTGATAGAATCGTACAGTTGGAAAGGACCCTAAGGATCATCTAGTCCAGAGGTTCTCAACCTGTGGGTCCCCAGATGTTGTTGGACTACAACTCCCATCATCCCTGAGCTCTGGCCTTGCTAGCTAGGGGTGATGGGAGTTGTAGTTCAGCAACATCTGGGGAACCACAAGTTGAGAAAGGCTGATCTAGTCCAAACTCCTGCAATACAGGAATATGCAGCTGTCCCATCCAGGGATCAAACCTGCCACCTTGGCCTTATCAGCCCCATGATCTAACCAACTGAGCTGTCCAGCTATACAGAAAACATTTTAAGAACGTAAAGAGTACCTGCTGGATTGGGCGAAGGCTAACCAAAGACCCTGTTCCTATCCAGATGCCCGCAAACATAGGAGCCAACTCCTAGGGGCCAAGGTCCCTTCAGGGCTGCCCCCTCCCCCAGTTGATGGGCATTGCTGCTCAAATAGTGTATGTCCTGTGATCAGTCATGTAGGGCGGAGCTTATCTGCCCCTCCTATTTTATTCAGGTTGGCACCCCTGTCCACAAGCAAGGTCTGAGCACAGCAACATTCTCTCCAAATACTGTCTCTGACGGTGGAGGTAAAGTATAAACGTAACAGCCAGTGATAAAGGTAAAGGTAAAGGGACCCCTGACCATTAGGTCCAGTGTTGGCTGACTCTGGGATTGTGGTGCTCATCTCGCTTTATTGGCCGAGGGAGCCGGCATACAGCTTCCAAGTCATGTGGCCAGCATGACTAAGCCGCTTCTGGCGAACCAGAGCAGCTACCTATTTATCTGCTATTTATCTACCTACCTATTTATCTACCTACCCGCCAGAGCAGTACCTATTTATCTACTTGCACTTTGCTGTGCTTTCGAACTGCTAGTTTGGCAGGAGCTGGGACCGAGCAACGGGAGCTCACCCCATCACGGGGATTCGAACTGCCAACCTACAGCGCCACCCGTTGAGATTCCTGCAAATTAGGGGATTGTACTTGGAATCCCTTCCACCTCTAAAATTCTGTGATTTTGAGTGGCCTGGGGACAGTTTCCATCCATGGCCAGAGAGTGAGGCCAGGAAAGACTGCATTCCCTCCCTGGGGCATGTTGTCCACCCCTGTTCTAGATTTCTGAGACTCCTCTCCTGTTCCTCGGCTGGGTGCTCTGAACTTGAGCCAGAGCACTTCCTCGCCACCCATGTACCTAGATCGTTGCAAAACACCAAACCAGTTCGAAGATGCATACTAACCATGCATTTAAAGCACATTTGCATTCCCCACCCTCCTCAAGAATCCTGGGAACTGTAATTCGGTGAGGGTGATGTGAGGGGCAAACTACAGTTCCCGGGATTCTGGGTTTCTGTTTTAAAAAATGGTTTTTCAAATTAAAATTTTACAGAGATATATCAAACGTAAATCATAAAATCAAGAATCCAAGGAATCTCCTGGATTTCCATCCTTCCCTTTGTGGGTCCTGTTGTTAATCGTTTCCTTCTGCATCTTTTATGATAGTCCACATCTTTTACATCTCCATTGTATCCAGAATTCACCCTTAAACTACAAGTGATATTCCAATCCTACTAATGATTTTAAGTGTTTACAACGGTCTTTAAGACAAGTTATAAATTTTCCCCATTCCTTATTAAAATTTTGATCTTCCTGATTTCTGATTCTTCTGGTCATTTTAGCCATTTCGGCATAGTCCATCAACTTGATCTGCCATTCTTCTCTGGTTGGGACTTTGTCTTCTTTCCATCTCTGGGCCAATAACATCTGCGCAGCCGTGGTCGCGTACATTGTTTTCTGCTCCCTTGGGATATAAATCTGTTCTGCTCCCTTGGGATTTCGGCACCTAGAATTCCTAAAAGGAAGGCTTCAGGTTTTTCTTTTATAGCAAATCGGGTCCTCCCTTAAAGAGGGCACATATTGTGGTGAGACCTGGAAACCAACACCCTGTGTTGTGGGTGGGTACGACTGGTCAGCCACAACACCCGATTGGTAGGTCCCTCGAAGCTGGGTGCAATCTGGCCAATGGGACGCAGTCGAAACAGTTCGAGGGACCTATTTATACCCATGCACGTGACCCAGAGCTTCCTCTTTCGGTGTGTGCATTCGGAACACCCGCCCACCTCTCCCTACTTTTAGGGCTTTGCGCTTGACTTTGCTATGCTGTCGTGTGTCGCCTGTTGTTGGTACAGGGGCACGGTAGGAATTTCTCCCACTTGGCTGATTGGCTGTTGCCATTTGGGTTTCACCTGCCACGTAGCAAATCATCACAACTTGTAAGGTTGTGGATAGGCTCTGGTTCAGGTGATAGGGATGGGAGAACGCTCTCGCTATCCCTATGTGAAGGGTATTCCGTTAAAGGAATCCAGGGACTCAATGGTTTGGTCAACCCCTGAGAGGGGGTTGTGCCCATGTCTGAGTCCAGGGGGACATATGGGTGGCGGAGATAGCCCGTTCCCGGCTTTCCGCTTATCCAGGTGTTCACCCTTGGCTGACCTATGCTGGAACCCTGGGTCAGCGCTACCTGCATGGCAGGGAGCTAGTCAAACCAGAGCCTATGCAACCAGTCACTTTCTGTAATCAATAAAGTTGTGGCCTAAATTCTGCCAAAAACCAAAACCAAAATTTGAGTCAAGTGTGAATTTATTTAGGTGGGAGATTTCTGGGTCTGAACACGCAAAGGTTATTTTTTTCCAACTCATTATATATCATTTCCCCAAATCCTTTTACTACCTTACAATTCCATCACATATCAAATGCAGGATTCTGGTTTGGGGGTTTTTTGTTTTTTAAAAAATGGTATGTACACAGCCTGAAGACTCTGATGGAGATGTTGGGCAGGCAGTACCATGGAACACTAACTCCAGGTAAGTATTTTAAGTATTATTATTATTAATTCAGTGCCTTTGATAAGTCCTGTTATGTACTGAAGTTCTCACCCTGGGCCAGCAGGGGGATACTGTAGATAGTTATGCAAATGAAGGGTCAAAAGTGACGTTCAGTGATTGGATAGTTTTAGAAAGTTGTTACAGTAACATTGTATTGTACTGGAGCTCTATATAAGCAGGCTGACTGAACCCTTCAATTCAGTTCTGTTCTGGCCTGTGAATAAACAAGAGCTGTTTGAAGAATTGCTGTGTCGTCTGATATGTTCACCCACAACTTAACAAGTCCCACAAACATGAGAACATATCCCTCTTCTCCTGGATCCTCTGCTTTCTTTCATGTTTAGATATTCCCCAGGGCTGCCTGGGTGTAAGGAGACACAGGTGTTTTTCAACCTAGCCCTGCAGTTGCACACATCTGGCCTGCACCAACATGTGTATTCCAGGGCTTATAATGTAAAAGATGACTCATGATAGATGCCAGCTTTACAGATTAATCTTACTTACATATATGTCTTATTTCCCCCTTAAGGTTTGCCAAGAGCATTTATTTCTGCTACACCAGGAACAAAATCTCAGCCAACCCTCTGGAGCATTGCATACTGCAGACTCCATCTCTTTGGCCCTCCACGTTAATTTCCTTCAAACGATACCAAGGGACTCATATGTTACACTTACACTATCAGTTTGACAAAATTTTGGCTTTTATTTATAATCATTTGTGTAGAAAGCATCAGTTTGGGCTTGCTTATACCTGTTGTGGAGGGAATTGCTTCAGCACAGATCACTTAAAAATGCCTTTTGCTTCGTAGAGTTGCTGAGGTTTCTCTTTCCACAGCAAGTAAATTGTATCGGTGATGCGTGCAAACCTCTTATGAATCAGATCGGGGTGGGGTGGGGGGCAGGCCGAATGGAGTGGGTGAGAGGAAGGTGAGGCCGAATTAATTTTTTGTGACTCTGATGCTAGGGATGAGGCCCGACTCCCTGCTAAAATTTACTTCAAGATGGATTTGTTGCCCAAGGTGTCGGCTGCATGAATACTTCTGCAAACTGGACTGATAGTTAACATGAAGCCTGACTGGATTGTTTTCAGATGTACCCATAAATCTTCCCAATATGAAAATATTAATAGAGTGGCTTCAGATAAACAGCAAAGCCAGGGGAGGTATATTTGATAAGAAGGACTATTATCTCCTGGTACAGAAGTAGTGTAGAGGAGAGTGCAAAATATGGTCTGAAGCTCAACATCAAAAAATCGAAGATCATGGCCACTGGGCCCATCACCTCCTGGCAAATAGAAGGGGAAGAGATGGAGGCAGTGAGAGATTTTACTTTCTTGGGCTCCATGATCACTGCAGGTGGTGACAGCAGTCATGAAATTAAAAGACGCCTGCTTCTTGGGAGAAAAGCAATGACAAACCTAGACAGCATCTTAAAAAGCAGAGACATCACCTTGCCAACAAAGGTCCATATAGTTAAAGCTATGGTTTTCCCAGTAGTGATGTATGGAAGTGAGAGCTGGACCATAAAGAAGGCTGATCACCGAAGAATTGATGCTTTTGAATTATGGTGCTGGAGGAGACTCTTGAGAGTCCCATGGACTGCAAGAAGATCAAACCTATCCATTCTGAAGGAAATAAGTCCTGAGTGCTCACAAGAAGGACAGATCGTGAAGCTGAGGCTCCAATACTTTGGCCACCTCATGAGAAGAGAAGACTCCCTGGAAAAGACCCTGATGTTGGGAAAGATGGAGGGCACAAGGAGAAGGGGATGACAGAGGACGAGATGGCTGGACAGTGTTCTCAAAGCTACCAGCATGAGTTTGACCAAACTGTGGGAGGCAGTGGAAGACAGGAGTGCCTGGCGTGCTCTGGTCCATGGGGTCACCAAGAGTTGGACACAACTAAACGACTAAACAACAACAACAGAAGCAGTATCATAACCTCCAAGCGTTCCTATTTTTCAGGGACAGTCCCGGAATTAACAGAACTGTAATTACCCTAAGCTTGGTGCCCTTTTGGTAGACAGCAGCCATGCTCAAACATCAAGATCGGGAATTATAGTGATTATATATGAGCCACAAGGAATTTTTGCTTCACAGAATGAATAGGCACTGAAAAACAGAAGAATGCTCACCATCTTCTGCCTTTACGGAGACGGGACTTTTGCAAGAAATGCTCCCACTGGGTTTTTATGATTACTGAGTGTTTACATGAATCTTCAAGCTGTTCTGGAAGTTGGGGCACCTTCCCTTTTGCAGTTCTGACATTTCTAAGACATCTCCTGCTCTGTGACACTTTAATTACTGAGAGCATCAAGGTTCTGCCAGTGGAACATGCTGCCTATTCTCTGTTCACTCATTCATTAGTTTTAATTAAACCCTTTAATTTTATTTATGCTGTCAGAGACTGATTAACAATTTGCCCGCACAAACCAGGAAGTCTTAAACAGCACCTTGAGAAATCTTTCCTGCTCTGTACAGAAATCTGCTGTAATAAGGTACAGCTCTGCAGGGTTCACAAGCAAGGCTACGGAAATCATGAGAACAGTTGCCGCAAATTTCTTTTAACTCTTTCAGGAAAGCCATCTAAATCCTTTGGACTGTCATCCTTTGCACACTTAGGGTGGGATCCAAATAAAGCAGTTCCACTAACGCAATGGCTTTTGGCTGTGTAATAGAACTCACCCCTTCTCCTCTCCTAGCGTTGTCCACCCATTATTATGTCCCACTAAACTCCGTTGGACTTACTTCTGAGTAGGTAAAATAGGACTTTGTACCTTCACAGCACATAGCACAGACCCTCCAAGTGTCCCTATTTTCCAGGGACAGTCCTGGATTTACAGAAGCCATCCCAGTTTCTGATTTGATCCCAGAATGTCCCGCTTTTCCTTAGGACGTTCCTGTTTTCATCAGAGAAATGTTGGGGGGGGGGTATGGAATAGAATGTCTCTATTTTCACTGGAGAAATGTTAGAGGGTATGATTGCATACAGTACACTATAATAGAAAATATACCAAAAACAGCTCTTCTTGTTATTTAATGTTATTGTGAGTCTGCACATTCCTCCTCCTAGATGGAAACTGTTTGCTAGTATTAATAGGCAGATCTGCCCAAGTGTGCTCTGGAAGTATTAATTGATTAGCCAGATTATTTTTCATAATCTGCTGAGCATTGCAAAAAAAAAAAAATGGACTGGACTGGACTCTGGATTGGGGCAGGAGCATATCAAATTCTTAGGCTTTGCTGTGCTGTGGTCTAAACCACAGAGCCTAGGGCTTGCCGATCGGAAGGTTGGCAGTTCGAATCCCCGCGACACGGTGAGCTCCTGTTGCTCGGTCCCAGCTTCTGCCAACCCAGCAGTTCCAAAGCACGTCAAAGTGCAAGTAGAGAAATAGGTACCGCTTCGGCAGGAAGGTAAACGGTGTTTCCATGCGCTGCTCTGCTTTCGCCAGAAGCAGCTTAGTCATGCTGACCACATGGCCCGGAAAAACTGTCTGTGGACAAATGCCGGCTCCCTTGGTCAGTAAAGCGAGATGAGCGCTGCAACCCCAGAGTCGTTTGTGACTGGACTTAACTGTCAGGGATCCTTTACCTTTACTGACATTATTGCTACCTAGCACAGACTAGGGCTTTTAGTCCTTGCTGTTCGGCTTCCTGGATCCCTTCGTCACAAAGACTTTGTGTGATGGGATGGCAAGAAGGAATCCTGAGAATTTTTGCTGTACCAGAGATGGAGGATGCTTAGAATCATCTAGCTCCCAATACCCCCTATATCCCTGGACAGTTGAGTGCAGGGAACCACAAGGAAGTAAGAGTTGAAGGAGTTTATTTAAATAATAATTTACTGTTCATCTTGAGCACTAAATGGAAATTATAGGCCACTTATGTGTAGTATGTAGATTTTTGTTTTGCTTTGCTTCTCTTATTTACCGTTTAAGTATATTAGTTTTATATTAGGAAAGTTGTAATCATAATTTTAAACACAAGTACAAAGCCACTGCCATCCCATGTCCTTTAAGCAGCAGCAGACCTAAAGCCTCAGAGATTGTAGGTCACCATTTATTTGAATGTATCTCTCACACATGCAAAATTCAACCTCACCACCTGTTTTTTCTATTAATTCACTAGTAGTCAATTCAATAGGTGCGGTTTTCAAACAGATATACTGTATTTTTCGCTCTATAAGACGCACCAGACCATAAGACGCACCTAGTTTTTGGAGGAGGAAAACAAGAGAGAAAAAAATTCTGAATCCCAGAAGCCAGAACAGCAAGAGAGAAAAAAATTCTGAATCCCAGAAGCCAGAACAGCAAGAGGGATCGCTGCACAGTGAAAGCAACGCAAAGCCTCTACAGGGCAGCAGGAGGAACGTTCCCCCTGCCCTGAAGAGGCTTCACACGGCTATCCCAGAAGCCAGAACAGCAAGAGGGATCGCTGCGCAGCCTACATTCAATCAATAAGACGAACACACATTTCCCCTTACTTTTTAAGAGGGGAAAAGTGTGTCTTATAGAGCAAAAAATACGGTAGGTTGGAACATAGGGGAGAGTAAAACAAAACCAAATATACACAATGGAAAACTGTGTCTTCATTCCTCTCAGTAAATTTTATTACGCAGCTAGCCTTGTGATCAGATTAGGAGCACACGCTCAAGGTCACGTTGCATTCATCCAACCATATTGTCCCGAGGAAGAAAGGGAGCAACTGGCTAGTAGTGGCGAATGGGGGATTCTAATCTGTATTAGTGATTTTTAATATGGAACCAGAAGCAATCATGGGAGGAGGGAAGTCAAGAGGCAGAGATTAGTCCAGCAGGTAAAGAGGCACAGGTGTCTCTCACTCCTACTGTGATAGGCTTCTCCACCCTGCTGGTACCCCAGAACCAGAAGAGGCATGAAGCGAGAAGAGCAAAGACAGGCATGCAGGTGCAGTCTCCAACTGCTTGGAGAAAACCCTGGAAAGGACAGGACTTAGGCCATGTGGGGACCTTCAGTTGCAGCAACTGCTTCATGGGGGCAAGACCTGATGAGTTAGGCCCAATACACCTGCTCCACTCTCAGCCCCGTCAGAGGAAGCTGAGGTTGCCTCTGGGTCCGGTAACCCTCCTGGCTCTCCTGAGCTGCAGAGGCCCAGGGCAGAGAGGCGGAGGGAACTAAGTTCCCGCAGGAGGAGTGCTCACCTCTAGGCCAGGAGAGGCGAGTCACCTGTGGACCGGGGCCGCCCTATGCCTCGGGGCAGATAAAAGCCAGCCAGCCCCAGTCTCAGGTTGTGGGAACAACATTGTTGGTAGCCTGTTCCTGCCTGCACCCTGTCCTGCTCTCCTGCCAGAGTTCCTGACCTCACCCGACTCCCTGCATTGGACCCAGCTTCAGCCTTGACGGACAGCCTCCATACTGCACCCTCGACCTCGGACTGGACTCGGAACCTCGCCACACGGTTAACCCTCGGGACCTGCACAAAAGCTTTGGAAAAACCCAACAGTATTTTGTCCACATTGGACGGGTGGGGGAAATCACCACAAATAAGAGCTGAAAAGAGGTAGGACGACAAAATGAATGAAGGCTAGCAGTTCCAGACTGAGATGCAACTGTGGAAGCAACCCTTATGCTTTCAGTTCCTTAACTAATTTGCACAGGAGTTTGATTTCCCAGCCGCAACTGAAACTGCTGCTACCGTCACCTGAAACTGCAGCTACCGTCACCTGTCAAACAAGCAAATTGTTTCTGTATAGTTAAATGTCTCTCTGTTACCTTGATTTATTAGCTTCATTACTTTGTCATAGCTCTGAGACATACTTGTTGCTTCTATTCTTGGCTCAAGAAGGTTTCTCTGTTTTATTAATGCTGTGACCAGAACTCCCACTTCTGTCAATGAAGCCACACACTAGGAACCTCCCCGCTTCCAAAAATAAAAGTGACCAATCAATGATGTCATCTAATTTCATCAGAATTTTAGTGTTGTGTGTGTAGATCAGCACTGAGCAGGAATAAATGAGCAGCTCTCACAATGAAACGATTTCACAATACAATAAAATCATACAAAACCAATTGCGGGTGTCAGAATACAGTGGTACCTCAGGTTACATACGCCTCAGGTTACAGACTCCGGCTAACCCAGAAATAGTGCTTCAGGTTAAGAACTTTGCTTCAGGATAAGAACAGAAATCGGGTTCCGGCCTTTGGCTAGAACACTGAAATTATGAACTAACAATGGATAACTGGCAGCTAGTGCAATTCTTTCAACAGTGGCCATTGAGCTGCTGAGTACTGCACTAGCTGTAGGTTCAAGCTCAAGCTCAAGGGGTGAGAAAGATGCTGCCAGTATGGAAACAGACCAATAGTCTGACTCTGTATAAGATAGTTCTATGTTCCACAGGTAGAGACATCACCTTGCCAACAAAGGTCTGTATAGTAAAAGCTATGGTTTTCCCAGTAGTGAAAGACAGGAGTGCCTGGCGTGCTCTGGTCCAGGGGGTCACGAAGAGTCGTACACGACTAAACAACTAAACAACAAATGTTCCACAGGTGTGGAGGTTGCAAGGTGTTTGACAAGTAACAGGGCGGCCCTCTCTGCCAAACTGGATGCATCATCTTCCACCATGTTGCAGCGTTCTGGGATACTTCTCTGTCACTCCTTCCTACTGAAGGACAACTTAAAATGAGCCACAGAAGCTGGTAAGCAGAATGAGCTCAGATTTGTGGGAGATGTTGAGAGGAACATCAAGGAAACGGTAGGTCTGCAGAGTGGAAAAGATGGAGAAATGTTAGCAAATGATGAGGAGGAGGCAGAAGGACCATGACATAGGTGGTGTTTCCGTCTCGAGGGTAGGGATGGCAAGAAAAGAGATTTAGACTAAATGTTAGGGAGAAGATCTTGCTGGTATGAGTTGTTTAACAGTGGAAAGAGGTTTATAAGCAGAGGCTGGAATGCCACCTAGCAAGGATGGTGTAGCAGCAGGATTTCAGCATCAGCAGGGGGCTGGTTAGTGTTTTCTTCCAACTCTATGTTGTTGTTGTTGTTTTAGTTTTTTTTATTCAAAATTATAACAAGACATATTATCCAAAAATATATCATCCTTGTTTCCCCCCATTTTTCCTCCCCCCCCCCAAAACCCCACCCCCCGACTTCCCTCAGTTCCAGTCTTTGGTTTCTCTAAGAATGCTGTTTTCTGCATGTTACAAAGTTGTATAGATCCTCAAACTATTTAGCTGATTATTATCAATAAAAAGTTTGTGAATGTTTATTCAAAGCCTGCCAAGGAGTCCAGTTCGCTTTGTTGCATCTTCAGATACTTTGTAAAGGGTTCCCATTCATCCTTAAAGTCACAGTTATCCTTGTCCCGTAGTTTATATGTCAGTTTTGCCAGTTCTGAATAGTCCATCAATTTTTCTTGCCATGATTCTTTAGTTGGGGTTTCTTCAGTCTTTCATACTTGTGTTACCAGAACTCTTGTGGCCGTTGTCACATACATGAAGATGTTTTTCAACTTTTTTGGCAGGTCTTTCCCTACAATCCCCAACAAAAATGCCTCGGGTTTTTAAACAAATGTTAAATGGAGCATTTTCTTCAATTCGTTGTATATCATTTCCCAATTTTTTTTAATTACCTTACAATCCCACCACATATGATAAAATGTCCCCTCCTTTTCCTTACACTTCCAACATATATTTGAACTAGTTTTGTACATTTTCCCTAACTGCACTGGTGTTATATACCATCTGTACATCATCTTCATGTAATTCTCCTTCAATAGGGAGCAATCTGTAAATTTTAAATCAATTTTCCATAATTTTTCCCAATCCTCCATCATAATGTTGTGACCTACATCTTGTGCCCATTTAATCATAACTGATTTTACCTCTTCATCTTTCATCTCCCATTCTAATAGTATGCTGTATGCGGCCTTCAGTAGCTTCACTTTCCCTTCAATCACTTCCGTTTGAAACCTAGATCTAGTATAACTAAATCCTTTCTTGCTGTCTTCTTTATGTGTTTTCTTCCAACTCTATGATGCTATCCAGCAAGTCAATGCTGAAGGCAATACAACCCTATCAGAAAAGATACCCAACCTTCATGTTTCTTTGATTTTACTTGGTTCTTGCACAACCACAAAAGTTAGCATCTGGAACTTCTTTCCTGTCCATGCTGCCTTTTTTAATGAGGTGAAATTATACTAACTAGGCAGGCTGGGAACCCTATACCTGAGTGAGATTTATCAGCTGCTAGATGAAACTAAAGAATTCAGGAAGGGAAACTTTGCTGTCGAGATATAAAAGACACTCCAAGCTGAGCTCACACACTTGGCTCTTAATTTCCTGGCTCCCAACACAAATAAAAGGAAGAAACAGAAGAAAAAACAACAGTACTGATTCAAGTGGTGTTAGAGAACTCTGCTGGCTAAAATCAAGACAGGTATCTTTCCATGACGACCTTCATACAGTTAACAACATACATAAAATACATAAAATCCAGCACTGATGCCAACTAGACTATATGTAGAGAGAAAGTGCAGTTGCCATGTTAGTCTTGTGGCACCTTTAAAGGCTGACACATTTTATTAGTTTCCTAAACAGTGGGTGGCGCTGTGGGTTAAACCACAGAGCCTAGGACTTGCCGATCAGGTCGGTGGTTTGAATTCCTGTGATGAGGTCGGTGGTTCGAATCCCCGCGACGGGGTGAGCTCCCGTTGCTCGGTCCCAGCTCCTGCCAACCTAGCAGTTTGAAAGCACATCAAAGTGCAAGTAGATAAATAGGTACCGCTCCGGCAGGAAGGTAAACAGCGTTTCTGTGCACTGCTCTGGTTCACCAAAAGCGGCTTAGTCATGCTGGCCACATGACCCGGAAGCTGTACGCCGGCTCTCTCGGCTAATAAAGCGAGATGAGCGCCGCAACCCCAGAGTTGGTCGCGACTGGACCTAATAGTCAGGGGTCCCTTTACCTTTACCTTAAAATGTATTGGGTTAAACAAAAAAAACTACACTCAAAGTGGCATACCAAAAAAGAAGATAAAACCGTAGAATCAAGAAGAAAAACATACAGCCCAACTTTAGTTAAAATTCTAAAGCAGGTTAGAAGTCACCTCAGCTTTCCAAGCACCTGGGTACTTATTTATATCTGTAGACCGCCCTTCACTCAAAAATCACAAGGCGGTTTACAAAAAAACCAAACCCAGAATGATGACACAAAATGCATATAGATATATGTATATGTATATACAGTGGTACCTCGCAAGACGAATGCCTCGCAAGACGAAAAACACGCAAGACGAAAGAGTTTTCCGTTTTTTGAGTCGTTCCACAAGACGAATTTCCCTATGGGCTTGCTTCGCAAGACATTTCGTCTTGCGAGTTTGTTTCCTTTTTCTTAAAGCCGCTAATAGCCGTGCTTCGCAAGACGAAAAAACCACAAGACAAAGAGACTCGCGGAACGGATTAATATATATATATATATACAGTGGTGCCTCGCAAGAGGCACCACTGTATATATATATAATAATTATATATATATAATAATTATTGAAATAATTATATATATTATTGAAGGAGAATTACATGAAGATGATGTACAGATGGTATATAACACCAGTGCAGTTAGGGAAAATGTACAAAACTAGTTCAAATATATGTTGGAAGTGTAAGGAAAAGGAGGGGACATTTTATCATATGTGGTGGGATTGTAAGGTAATTAAAAAAAATTGTATATTTATAATAATTTTATATATATATATATATATATTTAAAAAAAAAAAGCAAAGAAAACTAGTTAAGGCCTCCAAACAATTGCACGGCGACGGGAACCTGCAGGGAGTCCCAAAGCGAAAAGCCCCTGCCACAAGAGCCACAACCAAGAAGCACCGCCACCGGAGACGCCGCGTGCCCAGATGATAATAACCTTCGCGGTCCCGGGCAGCTGGGCAGTCGAACCGGAAGCAGGGGCGGAGCCAGGAGCCCGCCCCGCCCCTCCCTCCCTCCCTCCGTCCGTCCGTCAGCCCGCGCGCGCGTGCGCAAACCCACCCCCGGCCGCCCGTGCGCTTTGACAACCTTTGGAGCCAGGCCCGCGCGGTTGTTCCGTGAGGGGGGAAGGTGAGGAGGAGGAGGAGGAGGAGGAGGAGGAGGGCGCCTTCCCAGGGGTGGGGGTGGGGTGGGGGCTTGGTGGGCCTGGCGCGGCTTCGTCGCCGCGGGGTGGGGTGGGGTGGGGTGGCGGCCGAGCTGGTAGGCGCTGAGGGAAGGCCCTCGTCGCCAGAGCGCCTGAGGCGAGGGGCGGTTGGGAAGAAATTGGGCCCACGGTTGGGGGGGGGGGGAAACGCGGTTGGAAGAGTGTCCGACTCTTCGTGACCCCCTATCTCAAGTTATTTTACCAAATACTCTGCCCCATTCAGCAAAACATGGGGATGTGGAGGACCCCACCCACCTACCCAGGATAGCTCAGTTGGCAGAGCATGAGGCTGTGAATCTCAGGGTGGGGGGGGGGTTCGAGCCCCCACCTTGGGCAAAAGATTCCTGCACTGAATGGGGGTGGACTAGAGCAGGGTTTCCCAACCTTGGGCCTCCAGCTGTTTTTGAACTACAACTCCCATCGCCCCTGACTAGCAAGACCAGTGGCAAGGGATGATGGGAGTTGTAGTTCAAAAACAGCTGGAGGCCCAAGGTTGGGAAACACTGGACTAGACTGCAGGGTTTCCCAACCTTGGGCCTCCAGCTGTTTTTGAACTACAACTCCCATCGCCCCTGACTAGCAAGACCAGTGGCAAGGGATGATGGGAATTGTAGTCCAAAACCAGCTGGAGGCGTAAGGTTGGGAAACACTGGACTAGAGGACCTTCATGGTCCCTTCTGACTCCACAATCCTATGATTCTCTCTTGCTCTTTTCCTGCACCTTCCTGTCCATATTCATAATAATAATAATTTATCATTTATACCCCAGCCACTCTGGGTGGAGCAGAGCACGCCAGGCACGAGGGGGTCCCAAAACCGGCCCCCCTCCACGCTGCTCATCTCTCCATCTCCTTTCTCTTCCCCTCTTCTACCTCTATCACTCCCTTCCCCTCTTCCCCCACCCTCCTCCTTAACCCCACTTGTACTCTCCCCTCCCCCTAATAATATTAATGTTAATAATAATTTTATTGTTTATACCCCAGTCACTCTGGTCTGCTCGCCACCAGTGCCAGATTTACCCATAAGCTAAACAAGCTACAGCTTAGGGCCCCACTCTCTTGCCCCCCCATTTTTTTTTTTAAAGGAATAACAACTGGATGTACATTTCCAAGATATAAGATAAAAAAATAAAATAAAACCTACATACAGCAACAGTGGCAAATGGCTTTAGAGACCTATGAGGTCCATAAATTACCATACAGTGGTGCCTCGCAAGACGAAAATAATTCGTTCCGCGAGTCTCTTCGTCTTGCAGTTTTTTCGTCTTGCGAAGCATCCCTATTAGCGGATTAGCGCTATTAGTGGCTTAGCGGCTATTAGCGGATTAGCGGATTAGCAGCTTAGAAAAAGGGGGGGGGGAAGACTCGCAAGATGTTTTCGTCTTGCGAAGCAAGCCCATAGGGAAATTCACCTTGCGAAGCGCCTCGAAAAACGGAAAACCCTTTCGTCTAGCGGGTTTTTCGTCTTGTGGGGCATTCGTCTTGCGGGGCACCACTGTATAGCGTAAAGGTAAAGGAACCCCTGACCATTTGGTCCAGTCTGGGGTTGCGGCGCTCATCTCGCTTTATTGGCCATGGGAGCCGGCGTACAGCTTCCGGGTTATGTGGCCAGCAGGACTAAGCCGCTTCTGGCGAACCAGAGCAGTGCACGGAAACGCCGTTTACCTTTATCTACTTGCACTTGGACGTGCTATATCAGAACATACTAAAACATTAAAAACACACACACACACAACACAACTTCCTGATACAGGGCTTCCCTTCTGCACTTCCTCCTCCCCCATCCCTCTCCTCTCCTACTTCATGCCTCTTCTCACCTAAGGCTGGGTGATGTCGGCTTTTCAACAGAAGCCCAACATCACATACATGGCAATGTTGGAAAGCAGAGGGAGGGACAAGCTCTGTCAGGCCTGGCCCTGTGTTGATGCAGCTGGCAGAGGCGCTGGCAGAGGAGGGAGTCAGGCACAGGCAAGCACCACCTGGCCCTCAAACCAGTCCTGGGTGATGTGTTGATACATAACCCAGGCCTGCTGTCACCCCTCCTCTCCTCCTCCATCTCCCCACTCCTTTCCCTGTCCCCCCGCCCAGGGCTTTGCAGGAGGGCACCCCTTAGCCAAGGGGCAGATCAGCAGGGTTGGAAAATCATACAGTTGGAAGCAATCTTGAGAGTCATCAGGATCCTCAGCTGAAGCATTCATGACAGATGGCCACCCAACCTCGGCCTGTATTCACTTCTTCCCACTGTTCCCCATGGGACTTCAAATTCAGGGTTTAAATTGGGGTGGGGGGTGGAGTTTCCCTTTGCAGCGTTTTTTTTTAAATTGCCGCTGCTGCACCAAAAGTTCGTGTTTGCTATATAGAATTGCCCACAGCTCGTGTTATACAGAGGGCTGTATAACTGCCAAGTAAGGTAGGTCTTGGTAGTTTTATTCTGCCAAGGGAATTTTTATTATATATTTGTTTTCTACCCAACCTTTTTACCCCAAAAGAGACTCGGAGATAAAGATAAGAACAGCTGAAGAAAGCATGGGAGGAGAAATCATTTGAAAAGGATTAATCATTCACAGAACTAAAACTATACGTATATATTAAAAGTCTGTTGAAATCTTATCATCTGCCGTCCTCTCGGTGAACCTGCATGAGAGGTTTTGCTCCCTGGGAACCAAGGCTTGGGAATGGGTGATTTAGCCAATGAGATTCACTGTGAGGGGTTTGAATGTCAGGCTCTACAATAATACAGCGGCTCGTGGTGAGATTTGGGGGCTGAAATTAAATACTTGAAGGTGCTTAAGAAAGGCATATTTTCTAACCCCTTGACTCAACCCATCCACTCCAAGAAAATGGGACCAATTTGAGATCCTGCTTGAAGGTGAACTTTTATTGGTTGCCTGCTTCTAGTCAAAAAGCTTCAGAACTTAAAACTGTAATTCTTTTATGAGCACAAGATGCCTGCCGAAAAACATCAGCCAGAAGGAGGGAATCATGTTTCTATTGGGAGTGATTCAGGTAATACAGGACTAATGGAAGCTGAACAAAGAGGTGCTTTGCCTCCTAGTGAAGGTCACATGGGAGACCATCTGGAAGCTCTTGCCTTGGAAAGCAAGCTACCTGCAGTGGCAGGCACGTCTTCTGGAGCACTGAGAAAGGGACCACTGCTGCTCATCGACAGGCAGCAAATCCAGTCTGTGGCACGTGGTGCTCAGGCAGATGAACTCAAAGACCTGGAAGTTGATGTGTATGACCAGGATGTATTGGAACAAGGAGTTCTTCAGCAGGTAGACAATGCAATAAATGAAGCAAACAAGGCGGTGCAAATTGCTGATGCAGAAAAAGAATACCAGTCTGTACTGGATGACTTGAGGTAAGTTGAGTTACTTCTTTTTACTTCAAGGTGAAGGGTATACACATCATGGGGAGTAGAAATTGTGGACAGGATTCAACTGTGTCTTGCATGTACAGACTGAAGTCTTCTCCCTCTCTTTGTGCTGTGCCCCCACACCCCTTAAATCTGCTCTGGAGGGTTAGAAGAAAGCCCTGTTGCACGAATGGACCTTGTTCCCTGTGTGCATAGCCCACTCAACATTACATTGAATTCCACCCTATTGTTGGCACATTTGTAGAAGCATTAGGACACATTTCATCAAGTAAACTAAAAGCCCTGTCCTAGTTAACTGCCAATATACTCCAAAATATATTTCAGTCCACTAAATGTCAACAGGTTTATGTACACAAGTACTCAGAACCCAACCATTCTGGTTAGCTAGCTCAGAGAAATATTTGGGTGAAATCCACTGATCATTTATGCTAGGTAAGCCAGTGGAGCTTGTGGACCAGAGCTGGCAGAAGAAAATCTGAACAGTGCCCCTTTAGTGGATTTACAAAGCATTGCCAAAACATCACAGTTTCACAGAAAGGAAGAAATGTTTTGCTTTCTTAATTGCTTGCATGATTACCAGCCAGCTGCTAAAATTTTAGATACAGTTATGTTGCATTGAAGTCAGTGCATACTTTGTCATGAATTTTGATAGGCTCAAGATTGCATTTGTAGCTGCTCTCTCTTCTATGAGAAGGATTTGAGCCTTGGGATATGGAAGGTTGGCAGTTCTGTTTCACCTGAATTACTCTTCCTGCTTCATGCTAATGCCCCAAAGCAGGAGTGGGGAATCTTTTTCAGGTGAAGTGCCAGATTTTTACTTCCTCTCCAACCCCTCAAGCGGTTTTGATAGGTGGGTAGGACTGCCTACCTGTCAGTCACCTGATGTCAGCTGAAGTGCTCTCCATTACATGTGTAGTTTGAAATCAAGCCACATGGACAAATGCAGGGATTTGCAGGCACCACTGATCAATGTTCAATTTTCTCTAAAATACTGAATGTAAAGCAAGAATTGAAATAAAAGGTAAAGGTACCCCTGCCCGTACGGGCCAGTCGTGACCGACTCTAGGGTTGCGCGCTCATCTCGCTCAAGAGGCCGGGAGCCGGCGCCGTCCGAAGACACTTCCGGGTCACGTGGCCAGCGTGACGAAGCTGCAACTGGTGAGCCAGCACCAGTGCCGCACATGGAAACGCTGTTTACCTTCCCGCTATAAAGCGGTACCTATTTATCTACTTGCACTTTGGGGTGCTTTTGAACTGCTAGGTGGGCAGGAGCTGGGACCGAACGACGGGAGCTCACCCCACCACGGGGATTCGAACCGCCGACCTTACGATCAGCAGGTCCTAGGCTCTGTGGTTTTACCCACAGCACCACCCGCGTCCCATAAGAATTGAAATAAATCTAAATAATTTCTAGTGAGATTTCATTGACCAAACGTCTCCTCCTCCTCCTGCTAACACAGTAAAAATGTTTTAGGGACCATTGTCTTCTGATGGTCATATCTTCAAAGTTGCAGGTTTTGTGAGTGTCTATTTTTCAGCTACTATTTATAGAAACAATATTGGGTTTTCAGTTTTAAACATTGCCTAGTGTTTGCGTTGAATATGCTTTTATTTGTATTCAGTTTTTGAAGCTACTCAGTGGTGCTCAATAGATGATGATTAGGTTTGTGTTTTCAGGTCATGTACAACATCCTTGAAACAAATCGCTACAATTATTGAGCAATTTACTCCACAAGCTGCCACTAATAAAGATATTAGTAGAAAACTAGATTCTGTGAAGCGGCAAAAATACAACAAGGTAACTGGAAGTTCCTAATTGTAAGTGTGTTAAATCACCTTTAAATCTTTTTTTAAGTTAGTATCTTAAAGAACTCTGTACAAGTCTCACTGAAGCTAATTTGCTGGTTCTGGCTAAATGAGTCAGATTATTTTATTTTTCAACTTCACGTTGTGTCCGCTTCAGGTTACGTGTTTTCGTGTTGCGTTCTGTGACAACCTGGAAGTAACCCTTTTCTGGTACTTCCAGGTTGCTGCAGGAATGGGTTACTTCCGGGTTTCGCCGCTCGTGCATGCGCAAGAAGCACTAAATTGTGCTGCATGAAAATGCGGCACTTCGGCTTGCGTCAGTTCCATGTTACAGACGGGCCTCCGGAATGGATCCCATCCGTAACATGAGTTTCCACTGTAACTGTTGTAGGTGTAGGTTGCAGTTCCCTTAAGCTGTTTTGTACTTTAAACTCGTTATCAGTGGTGAAGGGGAAGACTCTTCCTGCCACTCCTCCTGTCAGATTATTTCTATTTCCTTCTGATTGAACAAATAGTTTGGTTTGCCCCTAAGTCCAAGGACTTCCACTTGTGGAATGATGGAATGGTGCCTTCCCCCATCCTATCTCCCCTGCACCCACCAAAATTGGCTCAGAGTTGGGGTTGGTGGAGCCCCAAGAACAGTAGGGGACAGGGGGATTGTTCCATCTGGCAAGTGGCAGTGCTTGCACAGATGAAATGTTCCTCATAGCATGACATTGAATTCTACCCATTGTATCAGTGCTGGAACATCTGTGCAGGCTCTGCGTTGCCTTCTGGGCTTGATTCAAGTTGAAGTTATGAACCATAAATCCTTCAGGGGTTTGTAGAAAGAGGGGCATTCTCTTGGCTGTCTTCTGTCATGGAATACTAGACGAGTCCTTCCATACTTGGTGCGCTCCAGGAGTTTGGGATTACAGTTCCCATCAGCACCAGCCATGTTGCCTGGTGCGGATGCAAGTTTTAGTCCAGAATATCTGGTGGCATCAGGTTGGACAAAGCTGCACTAAACACATAATACAGTGGTACCTCGGGTTAAGAACTTAATTCGTTCCGGATGTCTGTTCTTAACCTGAAACTGTTCTTAACCTGAAGCACCACTTTAGCTAATGGGGCCTCCCGCTGCCGCTGCGCCGCTGCTGCACGATTTCTGTTCTCATCCTGAAGCACAGTTCTTAACCTGAGGTACTATTTCTGGGTTAGCGGAGTCTGTAACCTGAAGCGTCTGTAACCCAAGGTACCACTGTATCTTATTTTGAGCATGTTCTAAAAGTTTGGTTTTTTAAAACTTGGCTTTAAGTAAAATGTTTATTATTTTAGGGTTCTATGTGTTTGTAGTTATCCCAATTGTTGTATTTGTAAAAACATGCAAACATGTTTTTATATTTCTCTTTACATTTATACGTATCAAATGCAAATTGTTCACCTGAGAAGTAGATGTTGTTGTTTTCCTTCCCCCTTGGGAATTGAATGAAAACTTAAGTGAGCTTTACAAATTATCTTTATGAAGCAAGTACTGTTCCCATTCTGTCTTGCTATTTGTTGTCATAGTTGAGAATATAGGGTTGAATCCTACTAAGTCATACTCCATTGAACTCAGTGGACATGACCAATTTAAGCCCATTTATTTTAATAGGTCTTCTCACAACATGAATAACTGGATATAACCCAGATAATTTGCTACTCTGTTTAAACTGTATTCTGTCATGATTTCAGGAGCAGCAGTTGAAAAAAATCAAAGCAAAACAGAGACGCCTTCAGATAATTCTTGGAGAAGAAATTTCTGGTGAAATAGATGGTGTTGACTTTGAAGAAGATGTCGGTAAGGAAAGCGATCATTTATTTGGGTCATCTTGGTATAATACCTTCATTTGAAATCAACTTTTAATATTACGCTTGGAAAAAATACACCAAGTTTATTAACTTCAATGAGTTGTTTTTTTAGAGAGATTTAGCACTGTTTTAATTTTCTGCACCTGCAGAATTGCTCATCTGAGCACTCATATGGGAATCTTCATGGATGAAAATAAATCTTGGTTCAGTTCAGAAGGGATGGTTGTTCTTTAGAATCGCTAGAGCTTTGCTCTTAATAAATTGAAACTGTTAATCAAATTAGCTGAGCTGCAAAGAAAAAATAATGTTTTAAGTTGACAAACACCATGATAGCATTTCACTGAAAGATGTAATTCAATCAATCAACATTCACAATTTTTAATATGTGGAAAGAAAATTATATGCAGTAAACACAAGCACAACGGTATGTTTTGCATTGTTGTTAGAGCTGTCACTATCTGTTCCTCACAGCTCCAGCTGCAATCTACCACCTTTTAAGTATCAATGAGCATGCATTGAACAGGCTATTAAATTAGAGAACTGAAGTTTTGCAAAGATATTGGAAGTTTTGCCCTTATGTCTTGTCAGTCCTTTCCATTTTCCCTTTCTGCTCTGTTGAAAGCATTCTTACTGAGGTTTCTGCTGCACCTTTTATTTTTATTCATTTTTTTATAGAATGTATATACCACCCTTCTCATTCATATGCATCACTCATACTGATTTACAGCAATAAAAATGTTACAAACTCATGATACAACAACAATAAAAACACATATTAAACAGAGTTGAGTTCAGCAGATAAAGACACCACAGAAAAGACAATCTGCACAGCAAGACAGAAGTTTGTCAGAACAGAAAAGTTTTCACCAAACAGAAGAAGACGGAATAGGAAAGGCCAAATGTACCTCATCAGGTGGTCTCGGTGCAGCCACTGAAAAGGCCTTGTCTCTCCTAATCGTGCGCACATCACAGTTGGAACTCACCGAAGGGCCTCTCTACTGGATCTTAGGGGGTGGGCAGGCTGATGCAGGAGGATACAGTCCTCAAAATAACCTGAACCCAAGCCATTTAGGGCTTCAAAGCTAAATCAACACCTTTAATTGTGCTCTGAAACAAATTGGCAACTAGTACAGTTGTTGCAGAGTAGGGGTCATATGGTCCTGAGGGCAAGCACCCATTGACATCCTAGCTACTGCATTCTGTACCAATGGAAACCTCTCTAGGACCCTTGAAAGTAAGTCCAGTGTAGACCACATTGTTGGCATCCGTCTGTCTCAAGAGACAATGGAGTGTGCCTCCAGAAGTGAAGTCAAATGGCTGCATTAGCAACACTGAAGTGACCTCCCTGGGGCACAAGCCTGAACAGTGTGTGTGGAGGTCCTGAGCTATGCAGAGATTGATCCCCCATTCAGCTCCACTGATGTGGTCCAAAGAAAAGCAGAGAAATATGTTTGGCACCAGCTTAGCTGCAGGAGTTGCTGGAGGCATACAAGGCGCCATCTAACTGCCTTAGGGTCTCCACTTCGGATTTGTGCAGGGTTTACTCTTTTCTTCTCCCAAAGATATCCTGCAAAGCAGTGGAGGCTTAGAATGAGAGATTTCCTTCTCCTAGATGGGCTGCCTTTCCAGGTTGACTTCCCTCTGGGCTACATTACCGTAATCCAGTTTAGAAGTAACTAAGATGTGTGCTATCATGGCCAGGTTTGATTCAGGAACACGTGCATCTTGTACACCAGCATAAGTTGGGCAAAAGTGCTCCTAGCCACAGCCATACAAATCCAAAGTCAAATCCAGGCACACCCCCAGACTGAAAGCCTATTTCTTCAAGGGGCATACTAGCACATTCAAAACTTGTTGAATCCTTCTAACAGCGTCCATTTCTCTCCTGGCCAGGAGCACTTCTGCCTTTTCTGGATTAAACTTCAATTAATTGACCCTCATCCAGCCCATTATTCCCCCAGAATTTAGGGTATCAGCAGCTTTCTTGGTAATAGACAAAAAATAGAAATATTTCTGCTTGTTATCCGCATATTGATGGCAGTGCACCCAAGTCCGTGGATGGTCTCCCTCAGTGGGAGGGAGCCGGCCCTAACTTCAGGAACTTACTCCAAAGAAAATTTATTGGTCTTCTGTTTCTTCTCTGCCAGGGGTCAGCAAACTTTTTCAGCAGGGGGCTGGTCCACTGTCCCTCAGACCTTGTGGGGGGCCGGACTATATTTTGAAAGGAAAAAAAAGAATGAAATAACCCAGAGATGTATTTTAAATAAAAGCACACATTCTACTCACGTAAAAACACCAGGTAGGCCCCACAAATAACCCAGAGATGCATTTTAAATAAAAGGACACATTCTACTCATGTAAAAACACCAGGGAGGCCAGAGATGCATTTTAAATAAAAGGACACATTCTACTCATGTAAAAACACACTGATTCCTGGGCTGTCTGCGGGCCAGATTTAGAAGGCGATAGGGCCGGATCCGGCCCCCGGGCCTTAGTTTGCCTACCCATGTTCTATGCTGTATTGTCTCACCATGTGCTCCAAATCGGTTATTTGGCTTCTGGTAACACTTTTACAATGATGACCCCCTAGATGTCTGTCTTCTCCCACTTTCAGTCCTATAGCTTCTTTCATTTAAGCATCTGTAAGAGCCACCCGTCTGTCTGCACCTATTGCTATTTTTTCTCCATTCTCTTTCTTTCTCTCCCCCCTTTTGTCAAGTCTCTATTTTGGTTTCCGGCCATTTTGTGCATTGACTTTCTTTACATTTATAGTTTCCCCACCTCTCTGCCCTGTGTTCCTTCTATAAAGCACAAGGATATAACAGATCTGTTCATTTGAACTCTCAGGATAATAGCTTTATCCTGAAGATTGTTTCACACTGAGATAAATGGGTGCACTTGTCTTTTTCACATACAATGGTACCTCAGGTTAAGAACTTAATTCGTTCCGGAGGTCCGTTCTTAACCTGAAACTGTTCTTAACCTGAAGCACCACTTTAGCTAATGGAGCCTCCCGCTGCCGCCGCCGCACGATTTCTGTTCTCATCCTGAAGCAAAGTTCTTAACCTGGGGTACTATTTCTGGGTTAGCGGAGTCTGTAACCTGAAGCATCTATAACCTGAGGTACCACTGTATATGTTTCTGTTGGAAGGAAAGCAGTCATGTATAGATCTTTTTAATCTTTGGGGGGTTTTGTGCTTTGTAGAACCTGGTCCCTCATCCCTTGGGAGCATGCTTATGCCAGCCCAGGAAACTGAATGGGAGAACCTCATCCGAACTGGTCAGATGACTCCATTTGGAACAAAGATACTCCAGAGCCAAGAGAAGAAGCCCCGTCGGATAATGTTAGATGAAGGAGCTGGTTTTGAAAAATACTTGGCAGATCAAGCAAAACTCTCATTTGAAAGGAAGAGGCCTTCAGTTCGTAAGGGGACCAAGAAGAAAGCTCCTTCGCAGAAGAATCTGATCAAAACTCCAGTATGTCCCATAAAAGGCAAAGGAACCGAGAGTAAAAGCCGGCCCAAAACGGACAGCCGTTTGAAGAAGCACATGAGAAAGCTTCAGAACCACGTTCTTAAGATTCAGGCCAAGGCCAGACTTCCTAAGGGCAATGAGATACAGGGAGAGGAGCAGCGGGAGGACAGTGAGGAGTCGGAATACAGGCCTGATGAAGAAGAGCTTGGCAGTCTGGATGGGGAAGATGAATTTTTTCAAGAAGATGATGGTGATGATTATGAAGTGAAACCTCTGCCAAGGAGAAAGAGATTTTCATTAACACACGAATTTCAAGAAGATGTTGGGGATGACGACTTTTCCCCAAGCTCTGATGAAGAGGAGGATGATTATATTGCTGGGAAAAAGAGAATTAAAAAATGTAGAGATGACGGCAATGAAGATTACTATAAACAAAGGTTAAGGTTAGTAAAAAACCACAACACGCACCCAAATATTTATTGTGGCAATTCCAGTCTTTTTTTAATACATACAAAAACTAGACTGTTGTATGCCTCCTACATTTTAGAACTAACAGCCGGGGAACAGAACAGAAGATCCTTAATATCAGAGTATGCTATGGTTTCATTTTTTTCTTGGAGAGCTCTTTTTATCCCAATGAAATAATTAGATGTATATTCCCAGTCAGTGCAAAAAAGCATGGATATTGTAATGTATGAATGACTAACAGGGTACTCTATAAGTAAACATATATCATTAAATATGGAGGTGCAAAGTACAGTACCCAGTGGGCAGAATTTCATCTTCAAACAGGGTAAAGGCTGTTCTGTAGGGGCCTTCCTTTGACTGCCCTTTTGCTGCTTCTCTCTATTCCTTTGATTGATTGATTGATTGATTGCTTCAAAAAGTCTTAGCATAAGTGCTTGTAGTGATTTGCAGCCTGTGTTGCTTGTGCAGCTCCACTATTGGGTGATTGCGGTGCCACACCACTCAGTAGTAGCATGAAGTCTATTGTGCTGGATAAGTTGAGCTTACTCAAAGGATTTGTCTTCTAGAAAAATGAAAGTGAATGCACTTGTTTTTTTTTAAATCAAAAGACTTAATTTAAAATAAACCACACGTTGTTGTTGTTTTGAAAACTAATCTACCTCGTCACAGAATATTTTTTATTCCAAAATTGGCCCATTGCTGGGCTGGTAGAAGGCAGAATTGTGAGACCTCTGAAACTATTTAAAAGAAAAACCATGTTCTCCTAATCTAGGCCCCCGAGGAGAACAACCCAACTGATTCCTTTTGGCTGGAGAAATAATAGCCTTTCTGAGAGATGGACTAAAGAATTAATAAATGTATTAATCTGTAAAATATTTGCCATTTTATTGAATGAAGCTCAACTTTTTTCCATTGACTTAGCTCAATATTAAATCATTTTTAATTCAGAGTTTTCATCAAGAGTAATTTATTTTGATTGAAAGTTTTAATATGATTCACAATTTAAATCCATCCAGACAAGTTTTTTAATAACGTTAAGATCGTAACAATTTATCCCTGCTAAAGTCATACATTTCCTGCAGTTGCTTAAGTTACAATAAAAGCCTAAATGAATTTTAGAAATATCAATAATTGTAATTGCCACCAAAACATCATATCTCCTAAAATTTCATAGCTCTAGTTATTGTAGCTGTTAAACTGCAGCTGCCCACATTGACGTTCTTGTACTTGCATTCCCCAGGTGATCTGTACCGTGGGAAATGCTGCTAGGAGATAAAGTGGAGTGAATTTGCTAAAGGAACGGCATTTGCTTACACTTGCATCTTATTCCTTGTCAGTTATAGTTGTTTATAAAAACAACTGGATGAGTGTCTGGCAAGTTTCACCCCCAAATGACGGATGCAGTCCTCCTGGATTGCTCGATGGAGCATTTTGCTGTGTGGGGAGTCCCACGTACTTCAAGAGGCAGAAAATGAGTTTTCTTTCCACAGCGAAGCTTTCAAGATTGTATCTGGGAGATGGTCCTGCATCAAGGTGAAAATATTACGCTTGTAAAGCTTGACAGTGAGCCAGCTGTGATTCTCCTCTGAACATCTGAAGCACAAGGCCAATTAAAAGTTTGTGATTCCAGAGGGAGAACATGCAAACAGGGGGACTCTGTAGTAGTTCTGCCTTGTCATTTTTCTGTGGCAGATTGTTCCGAGGGAGAGGGAGCCCTCATTTTAGGAAGAAAGGTGTGAGAGCGAGGGAGGCAGTTTACTTCTCTTAGTATGCCCAAGTGTGGATGGGAAATTGGAGGCTGCATATTAGATTGGTTTGAATGCCATTGCCTTAAGTACTGCAGTTGTTGTTTTTTTTAAAAAAAACATTTCTAATATTCATAACCCACTTTATTGTGCGCAAAAAATTCCAAAATGCCTGCCAGTAAAACCACTGAAAATTCCAATATAATGAAATGGACGTTGTAAGAACAAGATCATAATAGCAGTAGATTGGACAAGTAAAACATAAAAGCAGCATTAACCAAAACGCCTAATAACAGTTAAGACCATGGGTTGATTCCATCCCTGAAAAGCGGTCCCAGAAGGTTGGGCGACTGTCTCAAATGATGTGGGAAGTGATGCTTGAGTCTGAAGACGAATTAGCAAAAATGGCGACCCTCTTTCCGCAAGCAGAAGCCTCTGCTGGATCTCAGTCTCTTCTGCAAACAAAGCGAGCCTTTCTGCTTTGCAGAAGGCCAGGTCTGGACCCGTCCCAATGATTTCAATAGGCATGCTTATTTATCATATGCGAGCGTAACTTTGTTATTATGTGAGATGTGTTGCTTTTAGATCAGGGTGGGTGAAAATTAAAATAAGATAAACTGTGCCTTACATCAGGCATAGGGAAACTTTTTAAATTTCCAGGGGGTTCATATCAGTGGTGGGTGCAGCCAGATGCAAAAGTGGGAATCTAGTTTGAAGCTGTTTCTTCAAACCTGATATTTCCATCCAAATTGTGGCACTGGTTTGGCCATGTCTGGGGAATGCATGTCACTCCAAAGGTTTCCTAACGCTGCATTTGATCTTGGAAAAAACCATCCAATTTGTTCAAGTCTAATTACAGTGGGGGGAAGTTTGGGGGAATAAGGTCATGCTGCAAAACAGATGAGAAAGTGCCTGGGGGCCGCTGGTTTTTCACCCCTTTGATTTGATTTTGTTGCAGTTGTTCTGCTGATCCATCTTTTTGCCACGGTGTGTGGTTTACTGGTTAGAGTGTCAGACTAGGACCTGGGATCAAATCTCTACCCAGCCGTGAAGCTCTCTGGGTGACCTTGGACCAGTTACTGCATCCCAGTCCAAATTTTCCTTCCAGGGTTGTTGTGGGGATTAACTGAAGGGCGGGGAGAACACCTTGAGATCCTTGGAGGAAAAATAAATTATTTAGCCAGGAATCCAAATGGTACAGCAACCCCACCCCCTTATATGTGTGGGGAGCTAATTTGATTTGTCCCACCAAATGCCACTGAGAAGAGACAGTGTTTCTCTACCACAGTGATCCATGCGACAGTCACCTCCAGGCTTGACTACTGTAATTCACTCTACGCGGGGCTGCCCTTGAAGCTGTCTCAGAAATTCCAGGGGGTGCAGAATGCAGCAGCGAGGCTCCACACGGGGTCTCTGCCATGAGAGCATATTCACCCAGTGCTTTTCCAGCTGCACTGGCTCCCGGTGGAGTACAGGGTCAGATTTAAGGTGCTGGTTTTGACCATTAAAGCCCTTCACGGCCTAGGACCCTCGTACCTACGGGACCGCCTCTCCCGGTATGACCCACGGAGAGCCTCAAGGCTCCATAAATAGCATAAATAGCAACACCCTAGTGGTCCCGGGCCCTAAGGAAGTTAGATTAGCTTCAACCAGAGCCAGGGCCTTTTCAACACTGGCTCCGGCCTGGTGGAACGCTCTGCCTCATGAGACCAGGGCCCTGCAGGATCTGATTTCTTTCCGCAGGGCCTGTAAGACAGAGTTGTTCCGCCTGGCCTTTGGCTTGGAGCCAAGTTGATTCTCTCCCCCTCTTTCTTTTTTCTTTTTCCTTTCTCCTCCTGTGATGAGGCTGCATTTTAATATTTTAATGTTTCAATATTTTAATTTTTGTATTCTAATCTTGTTTTTAAGTTGTATTCATTCAACTTGTTTTATTATTGCTTGTTGGCCGCCCTGAGCCCAGCCTTGGCTGGGGAGGGCGGGGTATAAATAAAAATTATTATTTACCTGTGAATGGTTGGTGGCACTGGATTCCAACTTCCACCTTGGAGGACCACATTTTCCCTCCAGTAGTTTCATTAGGAAGAGAGGTGCCTTTCTAGCCCAGCCTCTTGGGCAAATTATATCCAAATTAAAACAGGTCCTGCCTCAAGCTGGGCAGAGCAAGAAGCTCCTCATGGCGTGGCCCGTTGTCTGATGAAACAGGGAAAGATAGTTCACTGATAAGGAAAATCCTTGATTTTGGTGTAGATGCCTAATCCCCAGCATCATCCTGGCTCTGCTCTCTGAGACTTGTAACTCTAATGGCATATGTTTAATCTGCTGAGGAGGCAGCGATTAGAGCGGCCCCCACACAACTCATAAAAAGCCAGATCGGAAGAGTAACTCATTGTCTCAATTTACAAAATGAGAATGATCATTAAGGGAATCTTGGCTGTCTGAAATGGAAAATATATTATGCTTCAGAAACACAAACTATATTAAATACCCAGCTTGGTTCCTGAATATGTTTGGAAAAATCAGATTGTGATCTGTTGTGAGCTACATGTTTGAAGTGCCTGGCTGCACTTTCGTTCAAATGGGGAGGGGAGAGAACTGTGTAAGTCATCTTGAGCTCCTTGGAGGAAGGGCATGATATAAATGTAATAATAAATAAATAAAAATGTTTTCAGAAGCCCATATTTAAAGAAGGATGAACTCAAATTACTCAGGCGTTAACAAGACAACCTATAGGTTTTATGTTGCATTGACTTCAGGATTCCTGAAAACCCTTTTCAACTTTTGTCCACTTTCAGGCATCACATCTTCTAGCAAGAGAATGCACTAAATGGAAAATGAACTTGTGTCTAAATTCCATCCTTCATTAATTAAACCACCTGCATTAATTAAAAGGATATGGAATCACAACAAGGAGGGCAGGAATAAGGCAAAGATCCAGTAAGGATTGGACCCAAGGAGGCCTGTTATTCCCAAAGTGATGCATTATTGTCCAAAGAGGACTTCAGCCCAGCCCTCCTGCATCGATGATCAATTATCATTTTAATTCTTAATATTTTAGGTTTCCATTTGTAGACATGGCCTGGTTAAAATTAAATCCAAATCCAAGCATTTTAAACCGATGCTTACAATTTCTTAAAGCTGAGCCAAAGAGCCAACAAACTCGCTTAGTTCAAACGTATCGGGAAACTGGAGAACACGTCATGGGGCAGCCTTACTTGACAGTGCGACGGGGGAAAGTAATCTGGCAATTAGGCTTGGAAAGAAAAGCTAAAGTGTTTTCTTCAAGCTTAATTGCTGAGAGAATTCTGTGTTCATGTGGGCGACAGTGCACACCTCTGGTGTATGTCCCCTAGAGCAGGCGTGGCCAAACTAGGCCCTCCAGATGTTTTGGGACTACAACTCCCATCATCCCTAGCTAACAGGAGCAGTGGTCAGGGATGATGGGAATTGTAATCCCAAAACATCTGGAGGGCCGAGTTTGGCCATGGCTGCAGAGGGTTGGCCAAGTAGGGATGCATCCTTTAGGCCAAAGAAAAGTTCACCACTTCTGTAGGGTGATGCGAAAGCCCTTCAGCATGTGATAACGGAGCTAGATGAATACTTCACAAAAGGAGATAGCTCTCATCACAGTGGTTTGGTGGCTCCGTAGCTAGCTAGCTAGCTAGTTAGTTAGTTAGTTAGTTAGTTAGTTAGTTAAATGAATGAATAAATGAATGAATGAATAAATGCCTTGTTTTACAGTGGTATCAACCTATGCTGATTTTGCGTCCCAATACGTTTGGACCAGCAGCGCTCCCCGTTCTGTTAGCTGCTGTTGATGTTTAGCTTACGGGTGTCTAGCATGACAGCCTGTCAGTATTCCAGTCTCCTGCAAATGCACTATGGTCGATTTGCTAGAGGAAGTAGACATTTGGAAGCACTCAAAATCCTTGTAAAAACATAAATGATTCACTAATCCTGCTTGCATCTCTTGCACAAAATAAAATAGTTTGCTAACAAGTAATAAATCAGAGCTTTTAATTGCACACTTTAATATGCTTCCATTGGGTTTTAGTTGATGTCTCAATTGGTTTATCAGTGACTTTATTGCCATCACAAAACCTGGAAATAGCAGCAATATTCACTATTTATCCTTTACCTCTTTATTTGTCGGTATTGATAGCTCTTTGTCGTGGCTATATGACACTTGAGTACAGATTGCTAAATGCTCCTTCGCCTTTTCTTTTTGCTTGGCGAATTTCGTTCAGACATTTGGCAAACAGGTAAGCTGTTGCAGGTGGTGGAAAAATGGTTGCCAGCTTCACGAATGATACCTTTAGCTGGGCATGCAGAATGTGTGAAATATTATTTATTGCTCTTTGCCATTTTACATACCAACTGACAAATTAAAATCAGTAAAACGTTTATGCAATCAACACTCAGCTTAATAAATTCAGAAGCAGCGCTGGCACAACAGTTACCATAGAACCAGCATAAAATCCTTAAAAAGCAGTATGGATTCCATAAACAGAACTAAAGAGAACTAAACAGAACTAGCAAGCGGGAACACATAGGAGGCTGTCTTAAACCAAGTCTGACTGGGAGGCTGTCTTAAACCAAGTCGAGTGCCACTGCCAGCGAGCAATGACAATACAGTCCTACCTGGCGACACTCGGGCTTGAATCAGGGATGTTCTGCACACAAGCATGTCTGCTACCACAGATCTTTAGCCCTTTCCCAAGCATTTGGATAGCTCAGTCGGTAGAACATGAGACTCTTCATCTCAGGAACATGGGTTCAAGTCCCACGTTGGGCACAAAGATTCGTGTGTTGCCGGGGGTTGGACTTGATGACCTTCGTGGCACCTTCCTCCCAACTCTGCAGTTCTATGATTAAATCTTAAATTGTTTAAAAGTTCCGGGAGAATACAGGAGAGAGACAAGTTTTGTTGCAACTTGGGTGCTCCTTACCTTATCACCAGCATTAAAACTCAGCTCATACACAAACATAGTACCCATTTTCCTCTTAGTAAATGAATTTGAATCACTCTTTGGCAGAGTCTTTTGGAGCAACTTTATTCTCTCTTGACCATGCTTATCTTAACTAGAACAGGAATATCCGGTCTCCCATATTGTTGGACTACAACTCCAGTCAGCACAAATCAGCATGGCCGATATGGGAAATGATGAGCTTTATGGTTTAACATACTGAAGGCCATGAATTTCCCATCTCTAGGCTTGAGTTTAGGGTATTTGACAGTGTCTGAACCCTTGTCTGCTGTAGCAGAGACTGGAACTTCTGTCAACATTTTGCAGATGGTTTATTTTTATTTTGCTTGGGAAAATCAAATGTATCTGCCTTCAGACAAGCTGAAGGTAATCTGAAAGAAGGGTTGCTGATCAGGTTGTTTACACCTTTCCCTCCTTAATTCTGGCAAACAAATATCAGAAGCTTTTGAATTGTTTTCCAAAACATTTAAAAATAATGTTTTACCAAAGCTGGGGATGTAGCAAAAAAATGAAAAAAAGCAAAAGCTCATAAACTGCTTTCAACTCTTCTGAATCTGGTTGCTCCAGATGAATTTCTGTTTCTAATCTGTAGGGAATACAGTGGTACCTCGGGTTACATACGCTTCAGGTTACAGACTCTGCTAACCCAGAAATATTATCTCGGGTTAAGAACTTTGCTTCAGCATGAAAACAGGAATCGTGCTGCAGCGGCGCGGCGGCAGCAGAAGTCCCCATTAGCTAAAGTGGTGCTTCAGGTGAAGAACAGTTCAGGTTAAGAACAGACCTCCGGAAAGAATTAAGTACTTAACCCGAGGTACCACTGTATATCTTGGAGGGGAATGACATGTCTTGTTCATGGTGGTGGTCCCTGAGAAATTCCCTTCTGTATAATGAAATAGTGTTAGTTTGAAGTAAGTTTCTCCCACTCTTCCCTCCACCCACCTTTTTCTACTGGGTGCAGGCTCCAGCTGGGAAAAGTACGCAGGACACAAAGTTTTGGTAAGGATGGGGCTGAAATGTACAATGGATTGATCACCTCCCATTGAAGTTAGCGGGTGTGGATTTGCACTTCCATCTTAAATCATCGCATGCTCTCTCTTGCTGTAGCATGTTGTCATCCTGTTGTACAGAATGATCCTTTTTTTCCGATAACAAATGTCTTCTAAAGGCCGTATAGCAGTGTGCACAATAGGTTGATAAAAGTTTTTATGCCGACATTTAATTTGCCTTGAACTTTGGTTGGGTTTAGTGATTCAGTTAACTGTGTGAAATGTCTTGCAAACATATTTTGTATCCAGATACTGTAAAAACATGTTATCCCTCTTTTCCCCAACCACCCATTTTTTCTTATGTTTCTAAATTTAAACACATAAACCTGCTGAATCCAGCCAAAGGCCCGTCTAGTGCAGCATGCTGTTCTCACAGTGGCCAACCAGATACCTATAGGAAGCCTGCAATTTGTAGAGCACTACTTTGTAGAGTGCCCACAGGAAGCCTGCAATTTGTAGAGCACTACTTTGTAGAGTGCCTTACAGTCTTTCTCACTTCTTTATATTCCTCCTGTAGGAAAGCCAGCCAGAGAGTTATTTACCTTGCCCAAGGCATAAGCACTTAAGCTCAGCTGGAATTTGAGCCCAGGTTTCTTATGTCAAAAACAACACACTGTCTGCTGGACCACAATAGCTGCTTTTCAGATTTGCTTTCTGTTCTCTCCTAGCTGCCTAAACTAACACTGGTGATTCTTCTTGTAATTTCAGGAGGTGGCACAAGCAACAAATGAAAGACAGAGAGGAGCGGCAAAAGGCGGGGGAAGATTCGGATGATAGTGATGCTGAATTTGCTGAGGGTTTTAGAGTTCCAGGTTTCCTTTTCAAAAAGCTTTTCAAGTATGTATGCTAAAGTAGCGAACAACAATTCATTGCTATAAGTGATTTGCTAATGTATCAGTACAAACTGGAAAAGTTAAGAGTAAACTGGGTAGCTAAAGTCTATTATGGCTTTCTGCAGCCAGCTGAAGAACTTGAATTCCATTGTGGTTATACGTTTGTGTTGTGTTGTAGCTGCCAAAACTGCATAGACATGTGTCCATCCTACACAAGCATAGTCAGTGTGTAAAACGGAGAGATCACTCCATTCACACTGTTAGTCTTTCCATTCAGTCCTTTAGCAAATGATTCATAGAGTAGAATCATAGAATCATAGAGTTGGAAGAGACCACAAGGGCCATCGAGTCCAACCCCCTGCCAAGCAGGAAACACCATCAGAGCACTCCTGACATATGGTTGTCAAGCCTCTGCTTAAAGACCTCCAAAGAAGGAGACTCCACCACACTCCTTGGCAGCAAATTCCACTGTCGAACAGCTCTTACTGTCAGGAAGTTCTTCCTAATGTTTAGGTGGAATCTTCTTTCTTGTAGTTTGGATCCATTGCTCCGTGTCCGCTTCTCTGGAGCAGCAGAAAACAACCTTTCTCCCTCCTCTATGTGACATCCTTTTATATATTTGAACATGGCTATCATATCACCCCTTAACCTCCTCTTCTCCAGGCTAAACATGCCCAGCTCCCTTAGCCGTTCCTCATAAGGCATCGTTTCCAGGCCTTTGACCATTTTGGTTGCCCTCCTCTGGACACGTTCCAGTTTGTCAGTGTCCTTCTTGAACTGTGGTGCCCAGAACTGGACACAGTACTCCAGGTGAGGTCTGACCAGAGCAGAATACAGTGGCACTATTACTTCCCTTGATCTAGATGCTATACTCCTATTGATGCAGCCCAGAATTGCATTGGCTTTTTTAGCTGCCGCGTCACACTGTTGGCTCATGTCAAGTTTGTGGTCAACCAAGACTCCTAGATCCTTTTCACATGTACTGCTCTCAAGCCAGGTGTCACCCATCTTGTATTTGTGCCTCTCATTTTTTTTTGCCCAAGTGCAATACTTTACATTTCTCCCTGTTAAAATTCATCTTGTTTGTTTTGGCCCAGTTCTCTAATCTGTCAAGGTCGTTTTGAAGTGTGATCCTGTCCTCTGGGGTGCTAGCCACCCCTCCCAGTTTGGTGTCATCTGCAAATTTGATCAGGATGCCCTTGAGTCCATCATCCAAGTCGTTGATAAAGGTGTTGAATAAGACCGGGCCCAAGACAGAACCCTGTGGCACCCCACTAGTCACTCTTCTCCAGGATGAAGAGGATGAGCACCCTTTGGGTTCGGTCAGTCAGCCAGTTACAAATCCACTGAGTGGTAGCATAGTCAAGACCGCATTTTACCAGCTTCTTTACAAGAATATCATGGGGCACCTTGTCAAATGCCTTGCTGAAATCAAGGTAGGCTACATCCACTGCGTTCCCTTCATCTACCAGGGTTGTAATTCTGTCAAAAAATGAGATCAGGTTAGTCTTGACATGACTTATTTTTCAGAAATCCATGCTGACTATTGGTGATCACAGCATTCCTTTCTAGGTGCTCACAGACTGTTTGCTTAATGATCTGCTCCAGAATCTTCCCTGGTATTGATGTCAGACTGACTGGGCGGTAATTATTTGGGTCCTCTCTTTTCCCCTTTTTGAAAATAGGGACAACATTTGCCCTCCTCCAGTCTGCCGGGACTTCGTCTGTTCTCCAGGAATTCTCAAAGATGACTGCCAGTGGTTCTGAGATCACATCTGCCAGTTCTTTTAATACTCTTGGATGCAGTTCATCTGGCCCTGGAGACTTGAATACATCTAAACTAGCCAAGTATTCTTGTACTATCTCCTTAGTTATTCTGGGCTGTGTTTCCTCTGCTGAATCATTTGCTCCAAATTCTTCAGGTCGGGCATTGTTTTCTTTATCAGAGAAGACTGAGGCAAAGAAGGCATTGAGGAGTTCAGCCCTTTCTGTATCCCCTGTTTGCATTTCACCATCTTCTCCTCTGATTCAAGCATCTTCTCCTCTGATTCAAGCAGCGTAGCTTGTGAGCTTGTGAACACTTCATTGAGCATGGTGGTCTTGAGCAGTGTTTATCGCTTCCCTGGAACTCACTGCTTGGTTAACAGGTTCCTCACCAATTGCTGGTGGACTTAAGGGTGTGTTACGCTGCTGTAACCAGAATCTAAAAATGGATCTATGATTAGAGAAACCCAAAGAGAATTCAACCAAGACGGGCAACTAAATATGAGTCTTGGCATGATAGCCGTCCCTAATGAAGGGTATCCCCTTGCAAGCATGAGTCAGCTGGCAAAACTTCCTGAGTGGTTAAAAAGATCAATTGAGCTGAATGATTTGTCTGACATGCAATTTAAAAGATGAGATCTCCCCAGCAGGAAAAGGAGGTTGCCATCATTAAGCATTAGAGGCTCCTCTGACCACACTGGAGCGCAAAGATGGCAGCAGTGAATCCCGAAGCAGATTGATCAACTCCCAGTTAGTTTGTTCCTGGCTCTTAATTTTTCTCAGCAGGTCTTCTGAAAACTTTATCCTTTTCTAGGGTTTGTTTTCGCTGAAGTTGAATGAGGGCAGTCCTGAAAACTCCATTTTAGTTTCTGTGCTTTGCAGTTTCAAAAACATATTTGGAAAAGAGAAGCTAGAAATGGGGGAGTAGAAAGCGGCTTGCCCATTTCTCCTCCCAACTCTCAAGCATTCTGTTCGTATATCAAGTATTAATAGAATAGAGATCTATACCAGTTGCAACGTACTGTGTCTCTCTGAAAAGACTATGAAATATGCTAAATTCTATGCAGTTAAGAGGCACTTTAAGGCATAGGATGTAGAGAGCTACAAGAGACCATGAAGAAGAGGCCAAAACTTGTGTATGTGACTTGGTAGGTCCTACTGGGTGTTGTTTTTTAAATGGAGAATTTGGTCTATTCTTTTTTTAGGCTTTTCTCTGCATCTAGGGCTAGAATGGCAGGCCCAGAGCTCAGTGTTGGAGTCCATCTGGTATGTGAGGAGAGATGGGCTGTATCCCTTCCCATGATGCTCTGCTTGCTGCTGCTCTTTTCTCCCTTGCATGAGTTTAGCTTCTTGGTTCTGATACGTTGCAGAGAATGAAATGAGCAAGGACTCCTGTGCCTTGCTCACTCTTGGCAAGAACTCACTGTTGCCCTCTGTTCGGCAGATGCCATCTGAAGGGAGAAGGAAGACTCTGCCACACTTACCTGTTCCTCTAGCAATCACACTGGTTGCTCATCATTGTACATCCCACACCCCATGTGAAGAAATGCTTTGTTTTGCAATATCAGGGGGAGAACGGTCTCCTGTATCCTTGTGCCTAGTGAAGTGAAAATGTTAAGAAACTAGCTTGTTGAGGGATGCGAGTAGGAATCTACAAAAGGCACCCTTCCAACTGTCAATGGGAGAAAGAGGGCAATGGTTTGAAATAAACAACAGGCTTTTCAGTTGAGCTGAAGAATTTGGTGAGCTTTTTGTGAGGAGTCAGCATCCTCAGATGAGAGAAAGTGGTGAGAGAGAGAGATTCTTTTTTAAGCCAAAATTTAGATCATGTCTCATGTGTGCAACCTGCCTTAAAGCCCTGGGGATAGATTAGCAAGTGAGCCAGACGTTCTCCACACACTACAGATGGCAGAAGACCCCTAGGGATCACTCGCTAATCTAACCTGATGGAAATATGTTCCTTCTCCCAATTGGAGTGCTTTTGGGGGACCATAATCTCTTTCTGACCTCACTGACCACCCAGTTGAGGCATGAGATGGAATTACAGTATACTGTCATCTTTCACGCATTTATCCAACTATTCCTCTGAACAAAGGAGATTCTTCCTGCAAAACTTCTGTTTTGGCAGAATCTTACATTCTTGGTTGAAAACCACCCCTAAACTTACTAGCATGCAGCTTGTAGCCGTTGTTTTTGTACTCCTAGTCTGATCTAACCCGTATCATTGTTTGTATTTGCTGTATCCATCCCTGAAGGGCAGCCCTTCCCCTGCTCCCAACTCCTTTCATCTAGGTTTGACAGCTATCTTTTATCTCAATGCTGCTTACGTAAAGAGAAGTTACTGGTGAACTGTGCCCAAAGCATAGCCCATCCTCCTGCTTCCAAATAGGGAGAGACAAAAATTAGCCTGGATAGTTCAGCTGCTTAGAGCGTGGTTCTGATAACGCCAAGGTTGCAGGTTCGATCCCTGTATGGAACAGCTGCATATTCCTGCATGGCTGGGGATTGGACTAGACGACCCTCCCCCCCCCCCCCCGGGTTCCCTTCCAACTCGACAATTCTATGATTCTGTGTTTTTGCAATTTGTAACTTGTGTAATTTAGCAAGAACAGCCTGGTAAGTTTTCACTGGCAAAGGAATTACTCTTATTTTTAAAACCTCCCTCTTCTTAGTTTGTAGCCACTGTTTACTTTTTGTTCCTTTTCAGCACTAGCTGTTGGGCACCTGGGCATGGAACCACTCCGCAATGTCCCACTGTGATTTAACAGTCCTCCTATATGTTGGGCTGCGGAAACAATTGCACTTACTGTTCTGAAGAACCAGAAGGGGCCGTTCTAGCAATATTTATACAAAACGAAATAAAACACCCTCCAATTATCACGTCCCGGTTTAATTAGATGTACTTTTAACATTGCACAAAGAGCGAGTTCATCACATCCAACGTCCAAAGGCATAAAAAATGCATGACGCTGTAAATACAGCCTTCATGTAAAACACATGCTGCAGCATGTTACGGTAACTAGCTTCTGAGCGTTGCAAATGACTAATTCATGTGTTTGTCCTGTTGCGGTCTCTTGTTTGCCATCTGATTTTGCCCTTTTGCTTGCAGGTACCAGCAGACAGGTGTTGGGTGGCTCTGGGAATTGCACTGCCAGCAGGTGGGAGGAATTCTGGGAGACGAGATGGGATTGGGCAAGACCATCCAGATAATTGCTTTCTTGGCAGGTCTGAGCTACAGCAAGATCAGGACGCGTGGTTCAAATTACAGGCAAGTGCTCTTCCGCAGACTGTCAGTCTGTGGAGCGCGATGAATATTTCATTGGATGTATTGCCGTGGAGGAGGGCCCCGTGAATTATTAATGGCATTTCAATTACAATATTCCTTTAATTCTTTTAGCGGGGGACATCAAAGGAAATTTTTTTTTACGAGACAATGGAGCTGGAGGGCAGGAAAAATTAAACATGTAACACTCTTAATGAATTCCAGGCATTGATGCTTCATTTTGCAGATGAGCCTCGCCAGTTATTTTGGGTCAATACTATGTCTTAAGGTTATAGAGCGCAAATGGATTGCTTACCAATTCAATTATGTTAATATTGATAGTTTACACAGTATGGAATTTTCAATTAGGGGTAATACCTTTAAGTCAACTTACTACGTTTTTACATTAAAATATTTGCTCTGGCAAGAGACCAGTGGAGTACTTTCATAGGCAGTCACAGTCTTCTTTGGGATGCTGGAAGTGAGAGTCAAGAGTGAGCAAGGATCCTTCTTGTAAGATCCTTCCTTGGGTCAGCACAGAAAACCCACGTTCGAGTAGAGGGAGTTCCCGCTTTCTTTTTTTATACAACCTGCTCCTTGTTGTCTTCCTCCTCCCACCCCATTCGCCTGGAACCTCAAGTATCAGTACAGTGGTGCCTCGCAAGACGAAAAGAATCCGTTCCGCGATTCTCTTCATCTAGCGGTTTTTTCGTCTTGCAAAGCAAGCCCATTGACGGCTTAGCGGATTAGCGCTATTAGCGGTTTAGCGGCTTTTAGCGGCTTAGCGGCTTAGAAAAAGGGGGGGGGGAAGGAAAAAAACCCCCGCAGGAACTCGCAAGACATTTTCGTCTTGCGAAGCAAGCCCATAGGAAATTCATTTTGCAAAGCACCTCCAAAATGGAAAACTCTTTCGTCTAGCGGGTTTTCCGTCTTGCGAGGCATTCGTCTTGCGGGGCACCACTGTAGTTATCAATCCAGCAATCGGAACAGTCAGGGGAAAATGTCTTGCAGCCCCTGGAAGCCCTAATGGGCATTCACAAATTCGCTGCTGATTCAGGTGCCCCTGGCTGAAACAAAAGGGGTTCCTAGCAGCCCCCAAGAGGCTGTTACTTATGCTGCTGTCTGGAGAACTAAGCAAACAACCAGGGCTGTTGCTTAGTGTATCCAAGCCTTAGTCTAAATAAGATAAGATCCTGTCTGGATTTGCATTCCTTGACTTGCAGACTGTGTGGCATGTAGGAGGCACATAGAAGCCTGATTGATGCATGCAGTACCTTCTATGCACAAGGCTATTCCAGACTGTTATGCCTTACTGAGTTTCCTCTCTTCGTGGTTGTTGCACAGACGGTAGACTGGATTGAGTTTGTGGCATTTTTTCTGTGCTGGTAATTATTCCTAGTAACTTTATCTGCTACATCCCGTCATATGCTGTTGCTTTTATTTCTCTGCCACAATCGCCCCCTGCCACTGGCTCTTGCAGGCATTATTTTAAAATTGGGATCAGCCTAGTTCTCTAAATTTAACCTGCAGTCCTCTGTTGTTTCTGTGTTTTACTGGTTTAATTGGTTGGAAGGAGAAAGCTAGTATAGCTTCCCCAAAACTTTTCATTTAGCGTTGTGGCTGTTATTGACTCCAAGTCCTTAGCATCCCCCTTTCCATTGTCTTCTACAGCGTCGTCCTGGAATTGTAGAGTCATCTAGTCCATCTCTTCATTTCCAACTTGAATACAGTTGTTCTGATAGCTCTCATAATGCATGCTGCTTATTTCACGGTGCTGTCATCTTGTGATCTCTTCTAGGTTCCAAGGGCTGGGTCCAACAGTGATTGTGTGCCCAACCACAGTGATGCATCAGTGGGTGAAGGAGTTTCATACATGGTGGCCTCCGTTTAGAGTTGCAATTCTACACGACACGGGCTCTTACACCAATAAAAAGGTACCTGCTCATTCAGGATGCTGCAAATTCAGACCTCCTCTTTCTCCACTGAATAGGAACAGTTTGCACTTCTTTCTTTCGAAAGTGTCGTGAGAATTTTGTTGCCAGTACTGAAGATGACCCTTGAAGTTTTAGCTTTGCTCCCTCCCTCTCATTGTTAAATGGAATGCATGTTTTCCCCCATGAAACACCTTGAGAGTTTTTGTTGCTGTGTGACATTGAGCGAGCTGTATGGTGCAGCGATTCAGCATCAGTGAAAGCCCAGCCCATCAGGTCCTCCATTTTTATAACCCCCCCCCACTCCTCCCTCCACCCAAATAATTTAAGGACAAATACAGCACAGAGGGCTTAGCACCACTGCTATAGGTTCCGTCATACACAAAGGCCACCTTTTTAAAGATACTTATAGGGTTGCTACTTATATATCCATGTCTGCCTTCGTTCAGCACCAAGGTCTGTGAGTTGGGTGTCCCAGCAAATAGTTTTCTATGGAACTTGTTGCAGCAAGGTGTCTTGCCTGGGGTTCTTTTTCTAAAAAACAACAACCTCAAACTTGCTCTTTTCTCCCTCTCCTTGCTGCTTCTCCACTCGGAATTGCCCTAGCTTCTGTTGCACATGCGTACATGCTTTCCGTAGTTCAGCCCTTAGATCAGTGATTAGTTAGGCTGGCCTTCCCTGTGCAGCTGGACTTGGCAGCTGATCTCACCATTCCCCATGCCCCTTGCAGACTTTACCATGATCTTCCCGTCTTCAGGGAGCACTTGCCTAGGAAACCTGCAGCAGTGCAACCTCCTGAGTGCTAATCTTGTGAGTTTGGGGGCAACGTTGCAGACGCCTGGGTGAATTCTTGGGCTCTTGAGCATCTTGTTTACTTATCTAGAACGGTTATGGGCCACTTCATATTCCAGAAAGATCTCAAAAGTGGCATGCAAGATAAAAATACAAAATCACACGTAGCGTTAAATATATTGGAAAACAGGTCCAACAAAATTGCACTATGGTGTGGCTCTCGTAGCTGATATCATCCTTCTGGAAATGCCCGGGTAAGCATAAAAGTTTGAAGCAGGTAGAAGCACAAAATTGTCGGCGTCTGTCTGATAACGTGATGAACTGCATTCCACAAAGTAGGGGCTGTAAGAGCAAAAGCTCCACTCTGTTATTGAGAATCATTGCCGCATATAGTGATCAGCGTCGGTGGTGTTTCCATGATACTGTTGCACATCATAATTATTTACCTAGACTAATAACTTATTTATTAGTCTGGAGAGATCGAAAACATGAGCCTCAGGCGAATGATACACAGCAGCAAAACGGCTGGAGTCTCCACTCCGGGAGCTCGCACATCTGCACTAAGCCCATGGTGAAGCTTGGAGTGACGTGTTGCGTTATATACACAAATGGATCAGTCTGATAAATTGTGCTGATAGTTTTCTGAGGTTTGGCTAAGTTGGTGTTGTCACCTCCGAGGATCTCGCTTTATCCGGGAAGCACCGAAACATGCACAAAGGGTCCTCTGCAAAGACTATTGTGTATTTAAACACACCCGGACCCCTCGTTTTCTCACCTGCAATTTTCCTCCATCGCTACTGCTCTTTTGCAAGTTAAAACTAAACAAGACAACTGTACTGTTAGGAGGTTAGCTGGCAGCGGGAGTGAGCCAAGCTGAAAACCAGGCAGGTGGGCTAGTCAACCAGCTGGCAAACGAACTAATTCCAGAACTTAAGCATCACATTTTCTGCGGTGATCACAGGAATTGTGGCTTTTTTGGGGGGGGAGGGGGAACGATTCTTCTAAGTCCAAACACTTTCAGAGTAAAATGACAGGGCAAACTAAGCTCCCTCCAGCTGTTGGTTATCCCTCCGCAGTGGTAAGGGATGGGGGAGCGGGAGAGTTGTTTGTGAAGCTGGAGGAAGTGGCTGGGAACGGGGTTTAATTAAACATATGCCATCTTGATTTTGTGAGCATTACGTGCAAATACTCACAGAACTCCCTTAGGGTAGTTTTTCCCCATGTATTTACAAAGGGTTGTATCTAACACTGTGTATACACAGTCCCACTTACCACAAGAGACTTCCCTTCCATTTCTCTCCCCGGGCGCCATCGAAATCTTTTCCGTAGGGTCCTCTGATCCTCCGGAGCATTGCGCACGGGGGCGGTAGGGGGAATTCCATTGCGCAAGTGGAAGTCTGCTGCGCCAGCATTGGATAGGACCCAAATAATTGAATACTAAAGAGAGCAGGGGGCTGTTCACCAGTCCCTGTAAATATTCTCCAATGTTCAAAGGACACGGTTTATTGGCATGCCCAAGAGCTGGGAATTTACTGAACTCCGGTAGGGGAAGCTTCTCAGGATTCTGTTGAGAAAGTTGTAGACAGCACAAAGATTCCATGTTCCGTTTATGAGCGCACACCAGTATACTGTTCACATACTTGTAAATATGTGCCACAAGCATAGAAACAAGCACCCTGCAAGGCTCTCAAAGGCCAGGGAGGGTTTTGCCCACTAGCTTCACTGAAATCAGAGGTGGGGAAGATGTAACACTCCAGGTATTGCTAGACTGTAACTCCCTGGCTGTTGATCATGCTGGTGGGACTCGGGGGAGTTGGAGTGCAACAAAATCTGGAACGTGCCCCCATTGGCTATCCCTGCTTTTTTCAGCTGGAACTCAGTTCTGGCACCTCTCAGGTGGGTTCCAGCACCATTCAGGTGGGTGCCATTGCTATTCTTAGAGAATCAGGTAGGCGTTCATGGTGAATTAAAGCACCTATTTTTCTAGAAAAATAGCACTGCATATGTTGTTGTTGTTTAGTCGTTTAGTTGTGTCTGACTCTTCGTGACCCCATGGACCAGAGCACGCCAGGCACTCCTGTCGTCCACTGCCTCCCACAGTTTGGTCAAACTCAAGCTGGTAGCTTTGAGAACACTATCCAACCATCTCGTCCTCTGTCGTCCCCTTCTCCTTGTGCCCTCTATCTTTCCCAACATCAGGGTCTTTTCCAGGGAGTCTTCTCTTCTCATGAGGTGGCTAAAGTACTGGAGCCTCAGCTTCAAGGATCTGTCCTTCCAGTGAGCACTCAGGGCTGATTTCCTTCATGGATCACTGCCTTGCCATGGTGAAGGGGCTTGAATAACTCAGAAAAGCTATGAACTATGCCATGCAGGGCACCCAAGATGGACAGGTCATAGTGGAGAGTTTTGACCAAACGTGATCCACCTGGAGCAGGAACTGGCAAGCCACTCCAGTATCCCTGCCAAGAAAACTCCATGGACAAAGACAACAGGCACTGCATATACCCAATCCTATTTACCCAAGCCATTGCTCCCAGCAGCCACCCCAACTAGGTCTTAAAATGGGCAGGACTTCTCTCTGATCATTCAGCAGCATTAGCCGTTTGTGAGTATTCAGTTCTCGAAATGTCATATGTCTTGATTCCTGAGCTTAAAGCTGTTTGTTTTCATTATTATCTGAAGCCCCTTCCACCCACTTTCAAAAGGGGCCAATATTCTGTTTAGCTATAGCAGGGTTTCCCAAACTTTGGGTCTCCAGCCGTTTTTGGACTACAACTCCCATCACCCCTAGCTAGCAGGAACGGTGATCAGAAGTGATGGAAATTGTAGTCCAAAAAGAGCTGGGGACCCAAGTTTGGGGAAACCTGAGCTACAGAAAGGATTGTGAGCATGGTGCCCTCCTGAGCTGGGCACCAGCAGAATATGGACATAAGGTTACAAAGGGAGCTTACTATCTGAACAGCTCAGAAAAGATCAGGCTAAGCAGTAGAAGGGGGCTGAGAAAAGAGATGTCACTACGACAGAAGTCGGAGGAAGAGTGGGGAAAGGATACTGTGCCACTGTAGGGTGGCACTTCTCATTTAGTAGCACACATCTCTGTGAAATCCTTGACATCTGTTTTGTTCTCTCACCATTCGTATCTGCTCCCAAAGTGCATAAATCCCTTGGCAGAAACTTCATTAAGTGCAGAGTTAAGGCATAAGGCTGGCACAATTTCAGGGCCAGAAGGCATAAAGTAGTTCCTTCTCTCAGTAGACCTCTCTCTAAAGCAGAGCAGAGCAGAGCATGTGCAGTATTTCTTCAGCCCTTTATTTTTCTTGACAAAACGTTGACCCTTTTGCTCTGTAGAGTTTAGTATATGTTTTTGCAGTCATTACTGGGTAACCTAGGAGCTCTTCCTTATGTCTCGGGGTGTGGTGGTGGAAGCAGGTTCAAAATACACACGTGCTAAAAAGCATTTATGCAGTAACATAGAGGGGGAATTAGGGCACCAAACCATTTCCCTTCTTCCACAAAATCATGTGTCTCATTACAAAAGTTAAAGCTGTTATGGGATTGCTCTGGCTTTCACCTGCTATTTTAGCTGCCATCCTCATTTAACCTGACGATAGAAGCTGAAAACCTGACTGTTTTTCCATCCCAGATTCTGGCTACTTCATAATCCTTAGTCTTATCCCATCCTGCTTTTCTGTGTCAGAAGTGATTGAAGTGGCTGTAAAAGGCTGTAGTTGTGGAAATTGAATTTTAAGAGAAGAAAATATTAAAAGCCCTCGCCTGTGATGTTAGGAGGAAGGTATGTGTTTGTCGGTCAGTTCCTGGGTAGAAATGGGCAATGATGAAATACGGAAGCACACGCGTCCTTAGAGCACAACATTGAATATGCTTATAAATTATCGGAGAGTTCTGTCGGGGTGGACCACGAGGTCCCTCTGAGCTCTGCAAATCCCTTTCCCTTTACAGAACTCAACAGATTTTCGTGTGGCAAAGCTTACATTACCTTAACCTGAACTGGGGGAAGTGGTCGGTGATGAATTGCCTTTCTGTGTTTTTCCTTCATTGTCAGCACAAATCCTTGTTTAATAAAAGATTTGGCTTGAAGGAAATTTTAATTAATTACAGGTTCAGTAAATCCTGAGTAGGACTCTGCTGTGCTGTGTCTACAGTGAATGGCCTTCATGTGCCTTGTGTTTTTACTCCTGTTCTCTGTGCTGCCTGACAGTGTGATTTATGGCTGTTGTTTTCTACCACTACACTGTTTGCCCTCTAGGAGGGATTGGTCTCCTGAGCCCCCATAATAACAGGAGCACTTTCACAAAACATCTTTTAATGACAACATTGTAGCAGCCTTCTGTAAGTCAGGCTAATTGCAGACATCCCCTATTAATTGCAAAATCTAGGAGAGGTTACATATTTTACAAGCTTTTAATTTGAAATCGCCTGAGATGATTTGTCTTAAGTGTTTGAGTAGAGATGCCTATAGTATTCTGCAGTAGACCATTGCTAGGAAATAGATGCAATGAATGTGGGTTGCAGTGGGGGCTTAAAAATATCAGATTTTACTATAGGGGCAAGAGAGTCTATTTTTTTACCTCCATAGTAAACTGAATCTGTTAATTTCATTAACTAGTGATCATACTTCCTTTCTCCTTTTGGAAATATGATTCCTTACAAAAATAGACATTTGGCATTAGAGATCTTTTCTAGCGGTATCAAATTCAATAACTATTCATGAAAGTTAGTCTCCTTTTAAAATAAATGTTTTTTTTCCCTTTCTGTTAAAAAAGACATTAAAAAAAAATCAAGTCCTAGTCTGTTTGTTCCTCAGGAAGTTGTAAGGGGAGGAAGAGATGATAGTGACACAGCAGCAAATCAAGTTGATGCAGCACAGCAAGTTCTCAATTTGCTGCTCTGCTATATTCATAGTGCATTCTCAGTGCTTTGTAGTGCCCTGTTGTGACTCGCTCAACTCTATGTGAGCCCAGTATCCTTACTTGCATACACGATGCTGAAGCCAAAGTAGGTGTCTTAACTTACAGTGTTCATGCTTTTTTAAGGGTAGGGGAAGAGATACAATTGAATTTGTTAGTGCCTTAACTCATACCTTGTAATGGAGGATTGTTCAGTCCTAGATTTGGCTTTTCGGGACTTGCTATTTTCCCCCTTGTAATATTGGAATGAAACGTGTTTCTTTTAATGCATGCTTAAGTCCTGTGACAAGTGCTGCCGTGTTAGTGCTGCCTGGGACATTGATTATCCAAAACAGTATTTGCTTTATGGACTCTCATAGTTTCAGTAATTGACAACGTATTGTTCTCTTTGCAGGTAAAATTGATTCAGGAAATTGTAGCATGTAGTGGCATTCTGATAACCTCCTACTCTTACATTCGCATGCTGCAAGATAACATCCATGGTTACAGTTGGCATTATGTGATTCTAGATGAGGGACATAAAATTCGGAATCCAAATGCTGCAGTCACGGTTGCTTGCAAACAGGTAAGACTCTTTAAAAACAAAAGCATTTCGATTGGTTAAATTAGTGATAAACTTGGTCTTAACACTTACTTCACGCTTAGGCCATGTTTCAGAGACTTTGTGTCATGTGTAAATTGTTGGTGGAATTTGCACTTTTCTGTATTTTATTATGACATGAATACGCTTCTCCCTGCATTTACAGTTCTGCACTCCTCATCGAATCATCTTGTCTGGATCACCTATGCAAAACAACCTAAAAGAGCTGTGGTCCCTCTTTGACTTCGTATTTCCAGGAAAACTAGGAACACTTCCTGTCTTCATGGAGCAATTTTCTGTTCCAATAACCATGGGAGGCTATTCCAATGCCTCTCCAGTTCAGGTAAAGAATGCAATTCTCAGAAAATGTGCCTTGGGCAGGTCCCGTTGAAAGCTCAGTTCCAGGCCATGTTCTAACACAGTCACTAAATGTCCTATCATCTCGTGGACAGTTAACATTAAAAAAAATAAAACAGTAAACAACAAAGAGAATCCTAAAATCCGTGCAGAATAAAACCACAATTCAAAACTAATTAAATAAGACTTAGATCTCCGGCTAATGAAGACATGCTATTACTATTATTATTTACTGGATTCTTAATTGTGCCCTTCATCAGACAATCCAAGGCTGCGTTTTCATATAACAGACAATAAAAACTATTGCATACAAAAATCAGGTAAAAATTAACAAAAGTGCTAATAGGCACTAAAAAAAAAATTGAGCCATCATAAGTTTTCACTAACCAGCAAAGTATTTTATCCTCCAAAGTACATTTTCACTAACCAGCAAAGTATTCACTAACCAGCAAAGTATTTTATCTAAGTTTTCACTAACCAGTTTTCACTAACCAGCAAAGTATTTTATCCTCCAAAGTACATTAAAATAAATATTCAGTGTGGTGCACTGGTTGGAGTGTTGGACAGACCAGGAGAACCAGCGTTAGGATTTCCAGTCAATCATGAAACCTAACAGGTAACCTTTGAGTCAGCGTACTTTGAGCCTATCCCACGTCACAGTTGTTTTTGCGAGAGGATAAAATGGAATAAGCCCCATGCGTATTATGCTGAGCTCTCAGTGAGAAGTTTGGGGTAAAATGTGAACAGCAAGTATGATTAATAAACTAGCATTGGTGTTGTCTTTTCCCTTCAAAAGGTAAAAACAGCATATAAGTGTGCTTGCATTTTACGGGACACAATTAATCCCTATCTGTTGCGGAGAATGAAGGCGGATGTTAAAATGAGCCTGTCACTACCGGAGAAAAATGAGCAGGTATTGTTTGACTCTATATTTTGCACCCCGAAATTTATCTGAGAGAGGCTACATGTGAAGTTATGGTTTGAGCAGCTCACTGCATGTCTAGGGTGGGAAGTCACAGGGATAACCATAGTACATTGCCCCACTTGCTTTCCTGTTGCTTCCTTGTGACACACTTCCACCAATTTAATGAATTCTGACCTCGTAGTAAAAGATATGGGTTATATCCAATGCTGCTGTTCTATTCATGCAACAGACGTCTGCTTCTAACGATGGAACTTCCCCTTACTCCGCCCTGAGAAAGGGGTTTGTTTGTTTTTTGCAATATTTATTTTCTTGTCGGATCTAAGCTTATTTGGGTACTTTAAGAACATGAAATAAATTATGTATAACTGTGTTGCAGCACAGGCTGATATTAGCAAGCAGGAGAACTCTGCAGAGCTCACAATATAGAATTAAGTAAGATTTCCCCTTGAGGACCAAGGGTGAGGAAATTCTATGTTGTGGCTGCAACTCGTGAGTTTTAACAGATGATGAGCCCAGGGGCTGGGAAAGTCTCCACTGAGCTGCTCAGCCCTGTGATAAAAGCAAAACCTATGCCAGTTCATAGATCGTGAGCTCCTTGGGGAAAGATCTGTATTTTTCATTCATGTTAAGTATAGCTCCATACTTTCTACATGTAATAATGTCTGCAGTGTCTCTTTTTTAGGTACTGTTTTGCCGTTTGACAGATGAGCAGCACCAAGTATACAAAACGTTTATCGATTCCAAAGAGGTTTATCAGATTCTCAACGGAGACATGCAGGTCAGTGCAGAGAAAGAAATTGGCGTGCCAGATAGCATGAAAGGAAAAAGTTCATCTTTTCCATTTGCTGTCAAACAGCTTAGCAGAGCACTAGCAGAGGGTTAGTTAGTAGGCATGAGAAGTTAACAGAACTGACAACATAGCATATTTACCTTTACAGTTATCCTTTAAATTCGCGCTGGCCAACGTCTTCAGTCTAAGGAGCTGCATTTTCATGTAGTGCATATGTCTCAGTGAAAACAAGCACTGTAGGAAGAAAAGCAGAGGAGTGGCGGTGGAATTGAAAGAGTGAATTCTGCACCCATTACCTTTGACAGTGCATAACTTATTTGGCATGAGAATTATAGTAGTTTTACTGAGGGAGAAATAAACGTCTTTCGTAGGCCTGGGAGATGTATCAGTGCATTGCCTGAAACCGGTTTAAGGTTAAAACTGTGAGAGCGATTTCAGAATTTCCAATCAGGCAATGTATCGCGAGTCCCTGCTTGTGCCAGCGGCATTGCACACTTCAGTAGGCCACCTAATGCTTGCCCACTCGCCCTCTACGGCGCAGCTACCAGACTCGGGAGTCGTGCTTGCCTGCCTGCCAACATCTTCGTATCTTTTTCTAGCCGTGCGAGCGCTGGCAGGCTGCCTCCTCCCTCCTTTTTTTTTAAAAAAAATATTTTTTTATTAGTGTTTTCTTTAACATCTCATTTTCAACAGTAATTAAACATACTTTTACATCTTATTCAAATTTTTGACTTCCATCAATCCTGTCTGAAAATTTTCCAATCTAATCTCTCAGTATGCATTTCTTATCTTCCCTACAACATTTCAAACTCATAACCAATAACTCTATCTTTTTCTACTTTGTAACACTTCGTATATTGTGGTCCTACTAGCATAATTTGTTGATTACAGTTGCCCTTCAAATAATTCATATACTTCTTCCAATCTTCTGTAAATCTCTGGTCCCGCAGGTTTCGAATCCTTCCTGCCATTTTGTCCAATTCTGCATAGTCCATTCATTTCGTCTGCCATTCTTCTTTCGTTGGAATTTCTTCTTGTTTCCATTTCGCCTCCTCCCTCCTTGCACCAAGCAGAATGGTGGCTCCTGGTAGCCACTTCTTCTTAAGCAGCAAGCGGCTGTCGTCAGGACGAGCCACAGCTGGCGGTTCCAGGGAAATGGACAGCTCTGCAGTGCCATGTCATGCGGTACCCAGGCTTATAGGCTCTGCCCCGGGCAGCACTGTCTGCCCAGCCTCACCAGGAAGAGGCAGAAGTTGCACACAGTGACACAAATCGTCTGCATGGCCAGCAGCTGCCTTTTCCCTCCCCGCTTTCTTTCCTCCTCCCAGATGCCTTAATATACTGCAAAGTTTAGCTGGTGATATGTTGCGATATAAGAGCCCTAGTCTCTTGTTGAAAACCTTCTTCCAGTGTCCACTTGCTTTCATTCTGATCTGTTATGCTGGCTTAAATGTGGAAGGACCGGAACATGCAGAGAATAAACATTTGGCTATCCTCCGTGTAGATTTTCTCCGGATTGGTGGCCCTGAGAAAGATCTGCAACCACCCAGACCTCTTTTCCGGTGGTCCTAAAATTTTGAAGGGTGTCCCTGATGAAGAATTGAAGGAAGAAGACCATTTTGGATTCTGGAAGCGTTCTGGGAAAATGATAGTTGTAGAGTCTCTGCTGAAAATATGGCACAAGCAAGGCCACAGAGTACTTCTCTTTACTCAGTCTCGGCAGGTAAGTCACACTTTGCATCTTCTCTGTCTAAAGTCCACAGCTGTGACCTGATGCTGCACACTAGAAAGATGCCTGCAGAATCCTCCCAGAAAGCAATGTTTTAAAGCCAAGGGGCAAGGTTCTGTGTATTTCTGATTGACATGCCTGGGGAATATGCACAAATGTTTTCATTTATATTTTCAAATAAATACATGATAACAATACAGTGGTACCTCGGTTTACGAACTTAATCTGTTCCGGGAGTCCATTCTTAAACCAAAGCTGTTCTTAAACTGAGGCGCACTTTCCCTAAGGAGGCCTTCCGTTCGCAAACTGAGGTAAAGTTCGCTAACCAGAACACTACTTCCAGTTTTGCGGAGTTCGTATACCGAATAGTTCGTAAACAGGGCTGTTCTTAAACTGAGGTGCGGTTGGTGCTGTGGTCTAAACCACAGAACCTAGGGCTTGCTGATCAGAAGGTCAGCGGTTCAGATCCCTGCAATGGGGTGAGCTCCCATTGTTCGGTCCCTGCTCTTGCCAACCTAGCAGTTCGAAACCACGTCAAAGTGCAAGTAGATAAATAGGTACCGCTCCAGCGGGAAGGTAAATGGCATTTCCATGCGCTGCTCTGGTTCACCAGAAGCGGCTTGGTCATGCTGGCCACATGACCTGGAAGCTGTGACAAACGTCAGCTCCCTCGGCCAGTAAAGCGAGATGAGCACTGCAACCCCAGAGTCGTCCGCGACTGGACTTAACGGTCAGGGGTCCTTTGCCACTGTACTGAGAAAAATAAAAATAACAGGGTACAATTTAGCAAGATACATAGTAGATAAATAGATGCAAATTTCCAACATAGAACCACCTAAAGAATTCAAATAGAAATGCATATGCCAATTTCTTCCAATACATAAAATATTTCACAATATTCTCAACAATGTGTGTGGATTTACATTTTCTTGCACTTCTTACACCTGTTTTCAATGATGAAAACTAGATTTTTCAACAAAGAGATAAGATTGCCTCGCTTTTATGACTCTGTTGATCAGTTTTACCATTCCAATGTTGGAGTCCTTCTCCCTCCCCTCCCCCCCAAATTATAACAGATAGTTGCTCATGCCACTGTCAATATATGTTGAACAATTTCCCTGACATCCGCTAGCACCAAGCCTTTAATATACCTAAATAAGATAGCTATTAATTGGATTAACTGGTATTTTTTTAAAAAAAGGAGTAAAAGTGAATCTTCCATTTTTAAGTCCATTAGATAATGAATAAATTCAGGTTTTACTACTTTAGTGAGAGCATTTCCTACTCTAATTTCAGTTGCACATACCAAGACCTGGATTTTAATTTGTGGCTGAAAAATGTCCTACTTAGAACCTACTTTGAATTTATTAGGCATGGGTGGGCAGAAACAATTTCTGTACGAGAGAAGTGTTTAAATGTATTTTTCTGTTTTTATATTGTAAACCACCCTGTGATCTTCGGACGAGTGGCAGTATAGACATTTAATAAGTCATCATCATCATGATCTCTGCCATTAGTTTTTATGCTGTACAGTGACTGTTTTGATTTTGTTTTCCTGCTCAGCATAAATCTTACCCCCCCCCCTCAATTTTGCAGATGCTGCACATTCTCGAAGCGTTTCTAAAGCAGAGAAGCTACTCCTATTTAAAGATGGATGGTACCACAACAGTGGCATCAAGGCAACCCCTTATTGCAAGATTTAATGAGGTAAGAAACTCTGGATCAGCCAGGTAGTCTCTGATCATTGTTGGAGAAGCATTGAATTTAGCATTCAGTTTGGTAAGGGTTAACAAGAAGAGCAAGACTCAGATGAAAAGACTTGTAGGAAACCTCTGAAACTATACACAGGTGCAGCATTCCCAACACATTTTGAATGAGGGATTACTCAAAATAACAAAACATTTACCAGGTTCCGATAATAACTATTATTATTGTTGCTGCTGCTGCTGTTGTTGCTGCTGCTACATAACAGGAAAGGATGAGATTCGAAGATGCACCAATATTTAAAATTAAAGTTACAGTGGTACCTTGGTTCTCAAACAGCTTAGTTGTCAAACAAATCGGCTCCCAAACACTGCAAACCCAGAAGTAAGCGTGCCAGTTTGCGAACATTTTGCGGTAGCCAAACATCCAACATGACTTCCAATTGAGTGCAGAAAGCTCCTGCAGCCAATCGGATGCTGCGCCTTGGTTTGCGAACAGTTTCGGGAGTCAAACGGATTCCCGGAACGGATTAAGTTTGAGAACTACGGTACCACTGTACTGTGATTATTATTTATCACTTCCATAGCTCCTAAATAGTTTTTAAAACTGCATAAATTGCCCACCCCACCCACCCACCCTTTGAATTTCAAGCCTGGCAGGGTTTAAATTTAGTTTCACAGTTCAGACGGAACAATGAATAAAGGTTTTCCTTCAACTATTCTGTTCAGTTCTAATGTCACAACAATTATTTGATCAGCTGTAATAATTCTTAGCACTTGAACTTTGCAGATGTTTGGCTTTGCTCCTTCGAACGCACATGCAAATAACTACGTTTGCTATATGTGAATCACAGGTGTAAGTTAGTTTTAGCTTTATTTTAGTGGAATTTGTTCCCAAGTAAAAATGTTTAGGATTTTACAACCTTGGGCAGCCAAGAAGCATGTTCACTGCATCCTTAGGCTGGAAAGACCTACAAACACATTTTTAAACTTTTCCTAAATGTGCCTTATGGTGTATGTATTTACAGGATGAATCCTTATTTGTATTCCTACTTACCACTCGAGTCGGTGGGCTTGGTATTAACTTGACGGGTGCAGACAGAGTGATTATTTATGACCCTGACTGGAATCCCAGCACAGACACTCAGGTAGGTTTCATGGAAAAGAATATTAAATCTGACATGTACCTTTATAAATAAGCCAGTTCAACATCTGCCTTGAGCCAGGATGTCTTAACTTTGACCATTCAGAAGCATGCAAGGCTCAGGATGTTGAACTACTGTGGTTTTCCAGTCTGCACATCCATGTTGAAGGAGTTTTAGCCAAATGTGCTTAGAACCACTCACATCTCTTCCTTTAGAAAACGTAGCTCTGGGAATCCTGGTCCAGTTTTTAATCACAGTGCGGATGGAGTGGGATTTAATCCTCTTCCCCTGAACTATTTTCATGCCAAAAATTGCATCTCTGCTTCTTTTTCTAAAGGCGGCGATGTGGCTGCTTTTAAGCAATTAGTCAAGGCTTTTAATTTGGTCTGGCTTCCGGAATGTTGTGTCTGAAAATGCCGTTTGCAAAACACTTCTTTGTATTCTAGGCTCGCGAACGTGCTTGGAGAATAGGCCAGATGAGAGAAGTAACCGTGTACAGACTTCTTACTGCTGGCACTATCGAAGAAAAGATTTACCACAGGTGAGTGGCACACTCACATTGACTTGCTAGTGTTTCATGAGGTGCAGCTCTGAGGAACAGCATTTATTTGTATTTTGCTGTTTTTTTCCCCTTCTGTGAAACTTAAAGCGGTGTACAAAGGGTTCTCAGGCAGCCTCCCATCCAGGCACTAACCAGGCTCAAATCTACTTAGCTTCAGCCGTTTTGCTGCATCGTGTTCTTTTTCAGCCCATGCCGACAACATGTGCAAAGAGAAATTCCAGCCATGGATGGGAGGAGGGCTGGGGGAAAGGGGTATGTTCTGGCTTGTGTGTCACCATTTGTGCTAAGCAAGGAGCGCAGTGGCAGGAGATGGGCTACTTGGAAGTGCATGCTGCTTGTGTATATCTTGGTGAATGCAGCTATTACATAGCTACAAAATGTTCAGTTTGGGGGTTGAACCAGCGGTGTAGCGTGGGTTGTCAGCACACGGGGCAAGGCAAGTAATTTGCGCCCCTAACCCCTAATCTGCTGCCGCTGCCAGCTTCTTCTTGCTGCTGCCTGGGCTGGGGTATTTACGGTAAGGTAGCCACGGCGGCGGCGGGTCCGTGTCAGGTGATCTGAGGCGAGTTGCCGCTGGCGCTGCCGCCCAAACGACGCCGCTTGCCCGGAGGAGGAGGAGGGCAGAGAGGCGAGGAAAATGCAACATGGCCCAGCAGCTGCAGCAGCAGCAGCGGCGGGGCTGTGAGGAGGGGCTGCCTGCCGCGCCCTCCGTGGTCCTGACGCTCGGGGACCGCGGCAAGCGCTGAGAGCCGCTGCCTGCCGGACGCCTTCAGCCCAGACGCGCGCACAGCTCGTCGGTTCCGCAAGACATGGGGCTCTGCTACAGCCTGTGCCCGAGGCTCTTCGGCAACTCGCTCTTCGGCGAGCGCGTGTCCCCCCCCCCAGATGTTGCGCCCGGTGCGGCCGGCCCCCCCTGCACCCCCCACGCTACGCCACTGGGCTGAACACAAAGCACATTGCACACAAAGGAAGGTCTTTGGAAACATGGGAAAGAGAAAAGGTGTCCTTTCTTTTCCTTCCTTCCTTCCTTCCTTCCTTCCTTCCTTCCTTCCTTCCTTCCTTCAAAACCACCCCACCCTGTCCCAGAACGGATCAACACTTTAAAGGCTGGCAGTATAGCGTAACAAAAGTTTGCATGCCCTGGTTCTGTAAAAATTGACTCAAACCTGTATCCGTGGATCTAGCTTCTTCCATCCAACAAGCCTTAGGAAGCCTTTTCTGACAGTAGAGAATAACATTTGGTAGCCACTTCCAGTAGGACAGGAGCTGCTTGTGCCTGAAATAAGCGGCTCAGACATCATGAGCAAAACAATGGTTCAGTAACTGAGAGTCGGCTGTAAGTTTGTATGGAGCATAGATCACTTCCAAGCCAGAATTAGGAACCTATCTCAAACCGTAATATCTGTGAATTATGCTCAGTAACAATCATCGTTTGTCTGATTTAGATGTCACAGTAAATAGAATTATCATGAACCTGGAAGCTGAGGAGAAGCCTTATTGCTGTTGTTGGCATCCCTCTGTCAGTGGAGTGCACCTCCGGGGGTGAAGTCAATCTGCTGCGTTAGCAGTATGGAGGTCCTGGGCTGCCCAGATGACAGGACCCTTCTCTTGGCCTCACTGACATGCTGTAAAGAAAAACGCAATACGTTCTGCATCATATTCCTGGTGTCCTAACCATGGTTTGGCTGTGACATCTAAGCCTGGCCAGTGCACAGCCACAGCTTGTAGGTTTGACACAGGAGACTAAGGTTCAAGTCCCGAAGAAGTTGTTTTTATTCTAACCAGTCTCTAAGCTTTTAAGATCATCTCACTTGCCCTCTGTAGGCTGGGGTTTGCTTGGTTCTTTTATTATGAGATGCTGGGATGCAAATGTACCAGAAAAATGTTGGCTCTGTATCAGGAAGCCCCTGAAGCAGGTACTATGTGGGTGACTAGTGTGAATTTAGTGTTAAAAGTTATCATTGATAGGCTTAATGATGAGCATAGCTTCCCTCAGTTCCATATTCTCACTCCCCTCAAGTTTTTCTTTTAATATTACCATCTCTGAAGCAATTTTTATTATAGCTTGTTGGTTTGAACCCTCTGCCAAACTTCTTGCTGGATTTAGCTTTCTTTCCCCTTCCTCCTCTTTTATGGGGATTTCCTTTTTGTTTGTATTTTCTGCTGTGGATAAACAGTGTCTCGTGGGATATATCTTTGGTGTGTCATGAGATTAAGTGCAGTAAACTCATATGGTTAGCAGTTTGTGGATTGCTTAAAAGTTACCAAAGCAACTCAGAGCATTCATGTGAAGCAAGAGTCTTGCTGCACTGTGTAATTTTTCCCTGGGGTAAAATTCGCAATGTTAAGTTTAGTACTTTGAACAGAAAGCTATGCATATCTTAACACAAAATTCTGTGTTTTTTTCCAGACAAATCTTCAAACAGTTTCTAACAAATAGAGTGTTGAAGGATCCAAAGCAGAGGCGCTTCTTCAAATCAAACGACCTCTATGAACTCTTTACGTTGAGCAGCCCAGATGGGACACAAGGGACCGAAACCAGCGCTATATTTGCAGGTATGTCTGATGAGGAATTGTAGCACCTGCACAACAAAACATGGGATAGCAACAGCCAGTGATTTTCTGTGTAATTCATTTCAGGCACTGGCTCTGATGTTCCAGCACCCAAATGGCAGTTAAAGCGTAAAGCTGTGAACTTAACTGATGCTTCTAAGCGACGGCACCGCCTTGCAGGACGTACATCACCCACAAGCACCAGGCTGCCAGATGCCTTCTCGGAAAGACAGCGTGTAAGTTCACCTACTGCAGCAACAGAACCAGATGAAACAGTCAAGCACAGCACAGAAGTGTCTCCTCGGATTTGCAGTCCTCCCAAAAGCGATCCTCGGATGACAGCAGCTGCTCCTACAGATCCATTGAGTGGAGTGGAAGAGAAACCTTTAGGATCCGGTGATGAGGGAGCGCAGTTGGAGAAGAAAGAAGCGCCCGAGAACATGGCATGTTTGGATTCCTTTCCCGTTGGTGATACAAGCGTATTTGTTGAAAGTCGGCGTGATCTCGTACATGAGAAAAATAGCCATTGCCAGGCGCAGAATGGGAATGAGGAACCGGAGAATAATTGCAGCAAGCACACCTCGAAAACGAAACATCACAAGCACAGGCCACGGAAGCGGGAACGTTCTCGGGATGCCAGATTTGAGGGCCAGCGGATTCCTCACCTTGTGAAGCAGAGAAAGTACCGAAAGGAGGACAGCGAGGAAGAAAAGCATCCCAAGAAAGTTGAGGATTATGTTTTGGAGAAGCTTTTCAAAAAATCAGGTAACTCTCTCCTTGTGCAGAATTTAGCCTGGCACAGGCCCAGAAGGCCCATTGCGGATGGCAGCGTGTGCCACCTCTGCTAAAACATCTGCACTGCCAGATGTTACCAGCGAGGTTCGAGGTTCTTGTATTAATAGACAAAGCCCTGAACAACGTGGGCCCAGGATACTTTAAGAGATAGGAGGTCACCCCAGAACTGGCCCTACTAAACATCTTCCAAGACAATAATGCCCACTCACAACACAAAGAACTCATAACCCACCTACTTTCAGCAGCCACAAACATCATAGCCAGGCACTGGAGAGATCTGTCAGGAGTAAACATAGACCAATGGTATCAAATAGTATGGGAAACAGCCTTATTAGAAAAACTAACCAACAAACTGAAACTGACACAGGGACAAATAGAGGAAAGTACCTTCACCCCAGTATGGTTACACTTTATCACATACACAGCCCAACAAGACAACAAGAACCCACCAACAGCATACAAATCAATCTGGCTAACCTGATCCAAACACACACACACACCACTCACACACAAAAACAAATTTCACTACAGCCAATCAAAGACAACCAACCACACCCTAGGGCACCCCAACCTCTCTCACCACCAAAGGAATACAAGCAAATAGTAAAGAGAACCCACATAAGTGACACTGACACAAAACCCCACACATACACTAAGTAGAATAGAAGCGTGGAGCTCCCAAGGCTTGCGGATAGCTTCCTGAAGCCTGCATTCACCCCATAGGACGCACACACATTTCCCCTTCATTTTTGGAGGGGAAAAAGTGTGTCCTATAGGGCAAAAAATACGGTATATTTCTAAGTGGGCTAGAGAGAGAAATTGCAGCTTTTGTTAATGACAGAGGTTCAGAAATGGGGGGCAAATGGTGGAGCATGAGCTCCTTGTTTGTTTGTTTGTTTTTCAAAAATTTTATTAGTTTTCACAAACAAACACACATACAAACATAAATCATAGCCTTATTGAAAATTACACTTATTGACTTTGTTTGGTGACTTCCTCGCTTCCCCTTAGTTGAATTTCATTGCATGTCCTTTTAACGGTTTTCCAAATCCCAATTCTTATGAAATTTAACTTAAACATTAACATCCTTAAATCTTCACCTTATGGAATTAAACATATTAATTCATCACTTAACATAAATAAAACCCTAAGCCAGTTAAGTATCTGCAAGCTATTTTCAGTTAATTTACCTTAACAAATTTAACTAGATAATCATTAAATTTATTCCATTCTTCCCGATACTCCTCCTCCTTCTGGTCACGGATTCTTCCGGTTAGGTCGGCTAGCTCCGAAAAATCCATCATCTTCATCTGCCATTCTTCTATTGTTGGTAATTCTTGGGTTTTCCACTTTTTAGCTAACAAAATACGAGCAGCAGTTGTGGCATACAAAAATAATTTAACATCTTTCTTCAGCAATTCCAAACCTGTTATTCCAAGAAGAAAGGCCTCTGGTTTCTTTATAAATGTAGATTTCAACATTTTTTTCAATTCATTATAAATCTTTTCCCTTGTTTGGGGGGTTTGCTCCCCGCCCCCCTGGCACCACCCATGCCTAAGCCCCTCCATTGGTCTTGTAAAATGTGCTTTCTGATTTTTGAAGCAAGCCATGTTCCTCCTTTTTCCCAGGAATACACAGTGTAATGAAACACGATGCCATTATGGAAGCCTCCAGTCCGGATTACGTGCTGGTGGAAGCAGAAGCCAATCGTGTTGCTCAGGATGCCCTCAGAGTGCTGAAGATCTCTCGGCAGCGATACCAGGGAGCCACTTCTGCTGGTTTTCCAGCAAGAACAAAGTAAGGTCTATGGCGCCACTTTCAGATTCATTGACTTTTACTAGTTTGTATATCTGAAGTACAGCCGTATCTTGGAAGTCAAACATTGGGAGTCAAACATTTTGGCTCCCGAACGCCGCAAACCCGGAAGTGAGTGTTCCGGTCTGCGAACATTCTTTGGAAGCCAAATTCTGATGCAGCTTCCGATTGTGTGCAGGAAGCTCCTGCAGTCAATTGGAAGCTGCACCTTGGTTGTCAAATGTTTTCAGAAGTCAAACTGACTTCCAGAACGGATTCCGGTCGACAGCCAAGGTACAACTGTATACTTCCGGTACCATTATGCTTTACCTCCGTAAAGTTTCACCAAGAGGAGAAAGGTAAATGGACGATCAAATTTTAAACTCATTTTGCTGCCTGGATTCTCTGCTTCAGCCCTCATAATCTCCCACAGAGCAGCATGGAGCTGGGCTTGTGCCTAAGCGGAACAGTTGCAAGGTGCTCTGAAGCTGTCCTGAGCTGTTCTGCAGCCTATCTGATAATAATAATAATAATAATAATAATAATAATAATAATAATAATAAAAAAACAATATCAACAACAACAACAACAACAACAACAGGGACGCGGGTGGCGCTGTGGGTTAAACCACAGAGCCTAGGATTTGCCGATCAGAAGGTCGGCGGTTCGAATCCCCGCGACAGGGTGAGCTCCCGTTGCTCGGTCCCTGCTCCTGCCAACCTAGCAGTTCAAAAGCACGTCAAAGTGCAAGTAGATAAATAGGTACCGCTCCAGCGGGAAGGTAAATGGTGTTTCCGTGCGCTGCTCTGGTTCGCCAGAAAGGACTTAGTCATGCTGGCCACATGACCCGGAATCTGTACGCCGGCTCCCTCGGCCAATAAAGCAAGATGAGCGCCGCAACCCCAGAGTCGGCCATGACTGGACCTAATGGTCAGGGGTCCCTTTATCTTTACCTAATAATAATAATAATAGTACCCCACCCATCTGTCTAGGTTGCCCCAGCCACTCTGGGCCACTTACAGCATATATTAAAACATAAAATCAAACATTACAACTTCCCGAAACAGGGCTGCCTTCAGATGTCTTCTAAAAGTTGTATAGTTCTTTATCTCCCTGACATCTGAAGGGAGGGCGTATCACAGGGAGGGTGCCACTGCCAAGAAGACCCTCTGCCTGGTTCCCTGTAACTTCACTTCTTGCAATGAGGGGAAGAGCAGAAGACACTCGGGAGGAGGACCTCAGTGTCCAGGTTTGGCGATGGGGGTGGAGACACTCCTTCAGGTATACTGAGCGCTTTGTCTGGCTGAAATGTGCCCTTGAACTAGGATAATGCCTCTTGATTGTCGGGGTGTGTGTGGAAAGATGGCTATAGGTTTGTGGAAACCTCTGGCCTTCACATGGCTGGAATGTAACCTACTGTACAAAGTAAAAGTCACATCTTCCAGCTGCATCCACTTTTGCCTCTGGCTTCGCCCACCATGAGCATGCAGTCCCCAGAAAGTTATTCACGGGTGGAAAAAGGTCTCTGCATTCCCTTGCATTTATCTATCTTATCACGGGTATACATTTGCAAAGAATTTGTGTGCAATTCTTTGGTATGTTTCAGAAGCAGATTTGGTCAGAAGAGGAACCCAACCTTGGTGACAGAGTCTACCTCCTCTCCATCTCCAGGAAAGAAATGCAAGGTGAATAAGCACTTCATATGACAAGCCTACAACATCATTCCACAGCTTGAAAGCTCCCAGCAGAGATCATCATTTGCTTGCTGACTGCTCAATCTAGCTGAGTTAAACTTAAAAACAGGAGCATTATTCCTTCCTTTCAGTAGTGCAGCTGGGGCTGAGACTGAGACAAGTAAAAATGCAGTTTTAAGTCAAACTAAGTGCAAAAGAAGCCATGCCTGTATTATATAATCCATTGAAGCTATCAAAATGTAGACAAATATCACCCTTTGCAAAGTGATTGCCACTTTAATGTGATGTCGTTTGATATATTTGTCAGTGTTCAGTGCTAACACTTGCGCTAACAAAACACATCTGTTACTGTTCAGTTTAAAAAACCATTGTTTTCCGGTGAAGCACAGAATATGTAATTTGATCTTCCAGAGAGATGATAAAATATGCTACAAATAATTATTATAAATTACATTCATTATACAGCAATATAATGATGTGTACATGTGTGCACGCGCACACACACACACACAATTTCTGTGTATATATGGAAATAATAAGGAAATTAGAATTGTGTGTTTTCAAATCACAATTGGCTGGATCCAGATTAGCCATTGTGCAGACAGAAGACACCATAAGTGTTCAAACTTGTACAAATGAAAAGCTACCCAAAACCTTCTCACGAAAGCATCTTGTGTGTCTATAATTTCAACCGGTTCCCATTGCATTGGCAGATTATCATCACCTCCTTTGCTGTTTTGAAAATGCTTTCCTACATATATATTTTTTCTAGATTTTTGATAGGTCCAATATGACTTGAATTGAGAGTGTAAAACAGGGCTGGTGTGACACTGGCCCTTCCGCTACTTGATCACTAAGCTATAAAGCCACAGAGATATCGTGACCAAGGAAAGATGGACCTGTAAACTTCTGGGCTCACACTTCCTTGGCAGTTCGCCATCTACAGAAGATTTTTGTTGTTGTTCTCGCTATTAACTGCTGTTTTTCACAAGGGGATGAGGTTCTGTGTATATGAGAGCTTCCTTCAGTATTTTCCCATTTCTGTTTGCAGGATCTTGAGAAAAGGAGAGAAGAGAATAAAAGCAGAAATATTTCTCCCGCTCACTTTGATGGAAGGGTGGAAGCAGGAGAGTCTTCTTCAAATGCCATGGACTCATCATCTCTGCTAGCTAAAATGAGGGAAAGAAACCATTTGACTGTATCCCAGACAGCTGACAGTCAAACGGAGGAGAATCTCCCGCAGGGAGCAGCTGCACCCTCTGTAGCTTCAGAACATCAAGAGTTACTGATGGACGTCCGAAACTTCTTGGCTTTCCAGGCCCGGGTGCCTGGTCAAGCCAGCACTCAGGAAATACTGCAGGAGTTTGAATCAAAACTGACTGTGGAACAGTCCTCGGTCTTTCGAGAGCTCCTGAGAAACCTCTGCACTTTTTATAGGAGGCCGAGCGGGGAAGGACTCTGGAACTTAAAACCAGAGTTTACCTGACATATTATTGCTGGGTGTGTGCTGTCCATCCGACACTTTTTGCAGTCAGCTTTTAAAGTGATGCTGTGCTCATCATATGTAGTGAGCTGGTTGGTGCCTGGTGCTCTGCTTTAAATACCTTTATATACTGTTTCACACACAAAGTGCCGTCTACCTCGAAATGCATCGCTAGCAGCCCAGTGTTTTTTTGCAAAAGAACACGACTGGGACTCAAAATACTTGATTTATAACTGGATTTCCATTCCGCTTTCTGATTACCTACGCCATAAAAATCAGAAAGTACAAGCTGTTGGTCCAAATGTGTATTGCACATGATGACATCTTAGGTGGGTACCTGGTGCGTAATCACAGTGATTAACAATGTTAAGAATAATTGCATTTGATCCTGAGATATATATGCACTGTATACTCTTCGGAAGTGATCTGTAGATGATAACTTCTTCTACTGCCGGATTTTATCTGGTCTAGATCTGGGACTCAGTGTCCTATTTTGGTGTTAGCAATGACAGAGGGGCAGGTCTCCCTCTATATCAGAAGTTCTCACACTCTCGGTTAGGGGTTTCTTGGTGTTATCCATTCGAATGCCTATCTTGCTGCAGTGGCTGGAAGCCATAGGCTTGGCTAGAGAGAAGTCATGAGTCTCTCTTTGGTTACTAAAAGAATATTATTGAGACAAGCTTGTACAAGGTGTCTCATCCAACACCACCTTTTTCTTCTGGGGGGTATGGTTCTATTGGGAACTTGCGCATTTCTTACTCCACGAGTTATGGGCAGATGATAATAAGTGCAACCTGAAGCACAGTACGCCAGAAAAAGATTTCTAAAAAGTTTAGTGATTTATTGTTTGCCCTGCAATAAGGCAACCTTAGTAACTGACGGTCTTCATCAATTCCTTTGAGTAAAGCATGGACATGATTCCTGGTGTTGGTGGCAATGCGTGTGGTCGGTCTGATGTTATTACTCTCTCAGTTGCAGAATTCTGGCAATAAGAGAAATAAACCACGGAAGATCTAGAGACAAGAATGTGGACAATTCATTTTGTTGGGATTTTTGTGCTTAGCGGTACTCCGTTGATTGAGATATGTCAATACTGGCTTTTGTAAGATTTGGAAGATTTTGTAGATTTGGAAGGATTTAACAATGCTTTTGGATGGCATGCATATCTGTGGTATGACAAGGTTAAGATTCACAAGAATTTCAAGAACCTTATTGTAAGGAAAGCAGTGTTTAATGTCTGGACAAAATATAAAGACTTATTAGAAAATAAGACCCCGGGGTGGTTATCACCTATGGAAGCTAAAGCAGTGAAAAGACCCAATATGGAGGTCAAATGGCCAAAGTATTGGGAAATATTAGAAAGAGATGGAGACAATTGGAGATTGCAGAGTTTGGAGAAACTAAAAGATAAAGTGCGAGATTGGCTACATTATGCTCAGATTAAAGAGGCTTTTAAATTGGATAAAAAGTTAGGATTCCAGGTGGAAAAATCGAAATTGGAAACAGAACTGTTAGAACCTAAGACTAAACTACTTTCAAGAATGTATAACTTGCTGCTGAGGTGGAATACACAGGATGAAACGGTTAAATCAGCTATGATAAAGTGGGCACAGGACATTGGGTATAATATCATGTTTGCTGACTGGGAAAAGTTATGGACCACCGGTATGAAGTTTACGGCATGTAATGCCTTGAAAGAAAATATTATGAAAATGATATATAGGTGGTACATGACCCCAGTCAAGCTAGCAAAAATATATCACCTGTCAGATAATAAGTGTTGGAAATGTAAGGAAACTGAAGGAACGTTCTTTCACCTCTGGTGGACTTGCCCTAAGGTTAAGGCCTTCTGGGAAATGATATATAATGAGCTGAAAAAGGTATTTAAGTATACCTTTCCCAAGAAACCAGAGGCCTTCCTTTTGGGCATTGTTGTCCAGAGGGTGTTAAAGAATGATCGAACATTATTTATGTATGCAACAACAGCAGCAAGGATACTCGTCGCTAAGTATTGGAAAACTCAAGATTTGCCCACGCTGGAAGAATGGCAGATGCAACTGATGGACTACGTGGAGCTTGAAGAAATGACTGGCAGAATCCGAGACCTGGGAGAGGAAGCCGTGGAAGAGGACTGGAAGAAATTCAAGGACTATCTACAAAAACATTGTAAACTATATGAGTGCTAAGAAGGATGAGAGATTTGAAAATAACAGGGCCCATAAAGTTAGTTGATAAGATTATGAGAATGAGTGAATTTTACGAGAAAAATAAATTTTGAATAAACATTGTGTTAAAATCAGGTATTTAAGACCTAGATAAAAATATTCAAAGTTAGGGACAAAACATTGGAAATGTGTATAATAAGAATTGAAACAAGGTGACAAGTTGCTGGCTAAAGTTTTATAAATTTGGAATGCAAGAGCGGGAGATGTGAGGAAGTCCAAAAGATGAAGAAAAGATGGGTATTACAAGATGTTAAATTTTATGTTTGTTCTTTTTTCTGTCTATTATCTGTTTATTCTGTCTTTTCTCTACTGTATCAACAAAACTCTTAATAATTTTTTTTTTTTAAAAAAAGAACGGAATCTAAAGGACTGAATCACCCTAAACCAGATGTCCTCCTCCCCAGTCACCTTCTTCTCCCTGCCAAATTAAAAGGTGCTCTTACAACCTTTTGGATTTCAAGTATAAGACATCTGGTTCCATTATGATTTAAGGGGAATCCATCTGTTTCACTTTGTTCCAAAATGTTCCCCGGTAGTTATCATACCAAAGCCCTTCCTCCAAACACCATGATTGCAGATTTTCTTGCTAAAGCAGCCCTACACATGAGGGGGGAAAGGATTTCCGGAAACATTTGGGTGCCTTTCATTTCAGCAACTTACATGGCAACCTAAACTGGGCTTCCAATACTCCTTCACTTCATTTGCCCACTATTCTATAGAGAGGCCACTGATTCTAGCACTCTTGGATCTCCTAGACCTCTTGTGATGTCAGCAGTCTTCTCACCAGGCAAGTAGCTCATCATTCAGTTAGCACACTTAAACCTTATTTTTTTAAAACAAAACAAATTCCTTCCAGTAGCACCTTAAAGACCAACTAAGTCAGTTCTTGGTATGAGCTTTCGTGTGCATGCACTTAGTTGGTCTTTAAGGTGCTACTGGAAGGAATTTGTTTTGTTTTGACTATGGCAGACCAACACGGCTACCTATCTGTAACTTATTTTTTTAATTTCTTTATTTATTGAATAGATTTATATCATGGCTTTTTTTTAAAAAAACACAACCTGTGTTATAAGGAGGCTTACAATAATATAGAAATTTATAGCAATAATAAGACCAGAAAACAGTGACAATAAAATTAATGCATAGTATAAATGCATCTCTTTTTTCCTAACTATCAAGTCTTCAATGCACACCCTTAGCAGTGTGCAATCCTTTTTTGGGGGGGGGGTGCAGGGGTATGCATACCCCTAAACATCTAATGGGAGAAGAAACTTAAATTTTTTAGTTTCTTCTCTAGCACAGGGAATCGTCAGTTCCGTTGAATAGCATGGTGAATCGTCAGTTCCATTGCTACTCCTGATGGCAGGCTCATTTCGTGTCACAGTGTTTCCTGAGTCTCAGAAAGAGTACCCCTAAACATTATTTTAGAAGAAAAAGAAAGCACTGGTAGTGTGTCCAGAAGGAAAGAATATCAATTGGTCATGTAAGCAACTCCTTTTCAGGTGTTTCTCTGCAACATTACCAAAGCTGTCCTCATAATACCGTGAATTCTCTTTGATGCTGTCGACATCACGGACTAGCCGAACGCAGGGGACAAAGTCTCAGAGCTGTGGGACGAGTGACCAGCTGGCTGAATTTCAGAGTGAGGCTCCCTTTCCCAAATCTGAATTAAGCATCCACTTCTCCATCGCTAAGCTTTTTGAGTTGGGGAAAGAATGACGTGTTTCCAGTAACAATTGATTGCAGCCTTCAGTGCAGGGAAAATGCAATATTCTCCTTGCAACAGAAGTTCCACCTTTGTGGATGACAGCTGGATCCCACCCAGATTAGTCATGACTGTGTATTCATTGTGCAATAAACTGATTATCTAGCAAGGTTATAAGAAAACCACCTGGTTCCATGTGGGTTGTCAGCCAGCACTCCCAGTGTTCATACCTCTTCCTGTTAATCATTTGCTCATTCCACAATTTTCAATGCATTTCTCCATCACTTTCCTAACAGCAAAAAGTCCAGGGTTTTTTTAAAAAATAAGTGGATTTGTTCTGCTAAGGCGGCAAAGCCCTTTAATCTGCTTTGACTGCAACCTAAGTTTCCTCATCTGCATTTAATCCTTCCTGCAAAACACTGATAGACCTGGGGCACTCTACCTCCATCCCTGATCATAAGCTAGTTGGAACAAGTTTATTCCTATAAATATGTAAACGCTTGTCTTGTGGCCAGTAAGCTGGAAGTCCCAGATCCAAACTGAGATGGACATTACTTCTAAAGCAGTAGCCAGATTTCCTAGAAATAAAGGGTTTGGGGTGACTAACACTTCATAGTATTTCTCTGAAGCCAATTTTTTGTTGTTGTTGTTTAGTCGTGTCTGACTCTTCGTGATCCCATGGACCCAGAGCATGCCAGGCACTCCCATCTTCCACTGCCTCCCGCAGTTTGGTCAATACATGGTGCTATTGAGCTTTTTCCTAAGCTGTTGAAAATGTCCCTCTCCCTGCAACCTGCCTCCACTATGTTGTTCAACTTCGCGGGAAACAGCTGAGAGGGTGAAAAGGGGGCTGGAGTGCATAAAAGGTTTCTCTTTATTTGGAAGCCCAAATAAACTCGCTGCTTGGTTGATCAGGGGGAGAGGATGTGAGATTAGGCAGCGGGCCAGAAGAAGTAGCCTGGGGAGTACAAATTGCACATTTCTGAACAAGAAATTGAAAGAAAAAACAACATGTTTCCTGGAGACAATGCATAATGACTGTATAATGTACATATTGCTTGGAGAATATGCAAAATGCAGTCGATTTAAACACATTCCCCAAACCCTCTTGGAGGTTATGCTTATTTCCCAAAGAGAATGTACAAAATTGAGTTGCTATATGGACATGTCCCAAGATCTGCTGGAGATTATGTATATTTACTGGGAAATGATTCCCTCTTCATGGAAGGATTATGTGTACATTTTCCAGGAGAATGTGCGCAATGGCCAGTTGTTATGCACATTAGCTGCTTAAACTCAAATTCCCCTTAACATATACCAGGGGACGGCAACCTCAGGCCCATGGGCCACAAGTGTCGTTTAACCGGCCCATAGACCCCCGCCACCCACTTGGCGACCCCCGCTGGCTGCTGCTCCCATGTGCGGTGCTAAACTGGCGTGGAACAGCGGGGACAAGTGGCGTAGCGTGGGGGTGCAGGGGGGGCCAGCCGCACTGGGTGCAACATCTGGAGGGGCCATGCTCGCCGCCTCCGGAGTCGCCAAAGAGCCTCGGGCACAGGCTGTAGCAGAGCTCCATGTCTTGCGGAACCGACAAGCTGTGCGCGCGTCTGGGCTGAAGGCATCCGGCAGGCAGCGGCTCTCAGCGCTCGCCGCGGTCCTCGCGCGTCAGGGCCGTGGGGGGCGCGCCAGGCAGCCCCTCCTCACAGCCCCACCGCTGCTGCTGCTGCTGCAGCTGCTGGGCCATGTTGCATTTTCCTCGCCTCTCTGCCCTCCTCCTCCTCCTGGCAAGCGGCGTCGTTTGGGCGGCAGCGCCAGCGGCAACTCACCTCAGATCACCTGACACGGACCCTCCGCCGCCGCTGTGGCTACCTTACCATAAATACCCCAGCCCAGGCAGCAGCAAGAAGAAGCTGGCAGCGGCGGCAGGTTAAGGGTTAGGGGCGCAAATTACTTGCCTTGCCCCGGGTTAGGGGGCGCAAATTACTTGCCCCGGGTGCTGACAACCCACGCTACGCCACTGGCGGGGACCACCTTCCACGACACTGGCCGGCTTCCCTGCAGCCAATGCAAAGCTGTGCATGCCTCCTCCGCACCAGAAGGAGCGCCGGAAATAGTGTTTGTGCGTGCATGCGCACTCCAGCCCACTGCAACATCTGCAGGACCGTGAACCAGCCCAAGCCACAAAAACTTTGTCAACCCGACTGCAAACCACATCAGCATATCCTGCAACCCAGATCCCAGGAGCCACAAAATGGTTACTCATCTAGAAGTGCCATCAGCTTGATCTCTTGGGGAAAATGTACAAGAAAACTTGTAAAAAAAAAACAAAAAAAAACTGAGGCAAGTTCAGTACTTTGAATAAAAGCTTGGGCCTTCTACCTGCTGTGCGTAATCTCACTGCTTCGGAAGGAAAATATGGGACAGCTGCATATTCCTGCACTGCAGATGGGTGGACTAAAACCTGATGATTCTCAGGGTCCCTTCCGACTAATAATACTAAACTGGAGTGCTACTCAGAGCTTTTGAGGAAGTTGGAAAGATTGTTGGTACTGGTAAAGCTCAGACATAGCCATGTGAAGGCTCAAAAGCAAACGGGGAAATGTAAGCTGTACATTATTACTTGTAAAGGGACCCCTGACCACTAGGTCCAATCGTGGCTGACTCTGGGGTTGCGGCGCTCATCTCACTTTATTGACTAAGCCGCTTCTGGTGAACCAGAGCAGCACACAGAAACACCGTTTACCTTCCTGCCGGAGGGGTACCTATTTGTCTACTTGCACTTTGACGTGCTTTCCAACTGCTAGGTTGGCAGGAGCAGGGACCAAGCAATGGGAGCTCACCCTGTCGTGGGGATTTGAACAACCTTCTGACCAGCAAGTCCTAGGCTCTGTGGTTTAACCCACAGTGCCACCCACAACACAATTGTGCTCTGTAGTGAATTCAGAATATTCAAAGCAATGTGGGACCATGATAAGCTCACCTTCAGTAATGAGATGAGGAACGCCCTAGGTGACCCAGAGCTACTCTTGCCATTAGGCAAAGTGAAACTACTGCCTTGGGTGGCAAATTTGGCATGGAGGCAACAGGAGCCCCCCAGCCGTTTGCCTGATTCTCCCAGCTGTTCTCTTACATTGCCACATGGCCTGTCCTCCGTCTCCTAATTTGGCTCAGGTGTTCCAGAGGACATTATCCCAGCACCACTTGAAGTTAAATTCAGTTATTAGTCCAGTTGGCTTCTGTGCTTGAAACCACCTCGGGCAGCAAAATGTCTTGTGCCATCCCTGGACAGATCAGACTTTGCCCAGTTGCTCCGTCCGCAGGAATCGCTTCTGTGGGATCTCCCTGCAGAATCAGCTGGATGCATTCATAGGCGCCGACTCCATGGGGCCTGAGGGGGCCCGAGCCCCCTCAAAAATTCGTTTGGGGGGGCTCTGCCCCCCCCAATAATTTAAGAAAATTATTAGTTATATTATGCTTTGTAAAATCACAAAATTATGTTGGTATTTTTTATTTTCCTTGTTTGACAATAGTTACCTTTTAAAATACATTCAGTAATGAGTTAAAACAAAGCCACTCCCGATCTAGAGAGGGGGTGGGGTTGCGCGCTCTCGACCCATCAACAATCTCGCGGGGCTGGTGTCATGGTGTCATCCCCGCAAGAAGCGGGGATTCCCCCGCTTATTAATATTCACCGCCCACGGCGGCAGCCAATCGGCTGCCGCAAAGGGCGGGCCCTCACAGGTTCACTTAAGGTCGGGGCAGCCCGGGGCTCGCCCCTTTCGTTCCCCCAGCAGCAGCGGTTTGGAAGTCTTGGGCCCCCCCAATATTTTTTATAAGTCGGTGCCCCTGGATGCATTACAAGTTCTCCGACAGATAGCTGAGGAATTGCCAGGCAGAAAAGGAGGATCTAACACTAATGGTTAAAGCATCCCAAGGGTCTGGAATCTGAGACACTGAACCGCTACGGCGATGGTCCTGTGTTTCCACGAAAACTAGAGCACATATCAGATCTTCTCCAGGGCATAATTTCTTGGGTGGCATCAATATGTGAAGTTCAGAAAGTGTTGTTGTTGTTTAGTTGTTTAGTCGTGTCTGACTCTTTGTGACCCCCCTGGACCAGAGCACGCCAGGCACTTCTGTCTTCCACTGCCTCCCACAGTTTGGTCAAACTCATGCTAGTAGCTTCGAGAACACTGTCCAACCATCTCGTCCTCTGTCGTCCCCTTCTGCTTGTGCCCTCCATCTTTCCCAACATCAGGGTCTTTTCCAGGGAGTCTTCTCTTCTCATGATGTGGCCAAAGTATTGGAGCCTCAGCTTCAGGATCTGTCCTTCCAGTGAGCACTCAGGGCTGATTTCCTTCAGAATGGATTGGTTTGATCTTCTTGCAGTCCATGGGACTCTCAAGAGTCTCCTCCAGCACCATAATTCAAAAGCATCAATTTTTCGGCGATCAGCCTTCTTGATGGTCCAGCTCTCACTTCCATCAGAAAGTGTAGTACCAATGAATTTGCACCGGGTGGTTGGAATGAAGTTTGCCATCCTCAGTTAATGTCTCCTGTCTGTGGCATTGTGTTCTCGGCTACAATAATATTACTGGCTGCAATGCGAATGTAAGAAGAGTGTTGCTGGGTCAAGCCAAAGACCCATCAAGTCCAACATCCTGTTCTCAATGGGACTGATCAGATGTCTAAGGGAAGTTCATAAGTAGGATATAAGTGCAACAGCGCTTGTGATTTCCAGCAAATTCAGAGGCATGCTCTCCTCGAGTGGCAGAGAAAGAACTTGGTCATAGCTTCAGCCTCCACAAATGAATTTGTCTATTTATATTACAAAGCCATCCAAGTTTATGGCAATTGCTGCATCTTCTATTTACATGTATGTCAATAATATTAACACTACCATCATCATGATGTTGATTTGTTGGCTTACCTTAATAAAGGATAATAATAATTTCTTATAAGACAAGTCAAGAAATTGCGAGAATTAAGGAGATCATTATAAACAATTTGCAAGACTAGATGGATCAAGTAGAAATCTCTGCCACCACCCAAAGCCAACCCAGATAAAATGTGTAATCAAATTTAACAGTTTCTTTGCCAAGCTCTAAGCTTTAGTATGGGAAAGATGTGGATGGATTTTGGGAATCACAGAAGAAATGTGAAAGATAAGACGAGAAATGCCTTCATATAGCACATCTGAAATCAAAGAACAAAAGTGGAAAACTAGTTTGAAGGTTAGCACTGGGCCAAGAAGATACAGTGGTGCCTCGCAAGACGAATGCCTCGCAAGACGAAAAACGCGCTAGAAGAAAGAATTTTCTGTTTTTTGAGTTGTTCCGCAAGAGGCACACGCCCCGCCCCAGGTGCCCGATTGGCTTGCTCCACCGCTGCCAGGCAAGCCTCCCTGAGGAGAGCATTCCACAAGCAGGGAGCCACGGCAGAATAGGCCTGTTCCTGTGTTGTCATCCTCCAGGCCTCTTGCAGAGGGGGCACATGAAGAAGGGCCTCAGATGATGATTACGGGGTCCAGGTTGAATGATAATAATGATAATAATAATAATAATAATAATAATAATAATAATAATAATAATAATATGGTCTGAAGCTCAACATCAAAAAAACAAAGATCATGGCCACTGGACCCAGCTCCTTCTGGCAAATAGAAGGGGAAGAAATGGAGGCAGTGAGAGATTTTACTTTCTTGGGCTCCATGATCACTGCAGATGGTGACAGCAGTCACGAAATTAAAAGACGCCTGCTTCTGGGGAGAAAAGCAATGACAGACCTAGACAGCATCTTAAAAAGCAGAGACATCATCTTGCCACCAAAGGTCCGTATGGTTAAAGCAATGGTTTTCCCAGAAGTGATGTATGGAGGTGAGAGCTGGCAGTAGTGATGTATGGAGGTGAAAGAAGGCTGATCGCCAAAGAATAGATGCGTTTGAATTATGGTGCTGGAGGAGACTCTTGAGAGTCCCATGGACTGCAAGAAGATCAAACGTATCCATTCTTAAGGAAATCAGCCCTGAGTGCTCACTGGAAGGACAGATCGTGAAGCTGAGGCTCAAATACTTTGGCCACCTCATGAGAAGAGAAGACTCCCTGGCAAAGACCCTGATGTTGGGAAAGATGGAGGGCACAAGGAGAAGGGGACGACAGAGGACAAGATGGCTGGACAGTGTTCTCGAAGCTACAAACATGAGTCTGACCAAACTGCGGGAGACAGTGGAAGACAGGAGTGCCTGGCATGCTCTGGTCCATGGGGTCACGAAGAGTCGGACACGACTAAACGACCAAACAACAACAACAACAACAACAACAACAACAACAAATAATAATAATAATAATAATAATAATAATAATAATAATAATAATTTATTTATACCCCGCCCATCTGGCTGGGTTTCCCCGGCCACTCTGGGCGGTTTCCAACAGGATATTAAAATACAATAGTCTATTAAATATTAAAAGCTTCCCTAAACAGGGCTGCCTTCAGATGTCTTCTAAAAGTCTGGTAGTTGTTGTTCTCTTTTACATCTGGTGGGAGGGCGTTCCACAGGGCGGGTGCCACTGCCGAGAAGGCCCTCTGCCTGGTTCCCTATAACTTGGCTTCTCGCAGCGAGGGAACCACCACAAGGCCCTCGGTGCTGGACCTCAGTGTCCAGGCAGAACGATGGGGGGGGGTAGAGATGTTCCTTCAGGTATACTGGACTGAGGCCGTGGATAGGATATAAAGGTAAACATGGACCAACTATGGCATGAATCCACACTAAAAGTTGTGACAGCAGGGCCCCCTCCTGAACTAAGACAAGACGCTTAAATGATAAGTATTAATAAAACTGCAGTGTTTAAGTGCCCATTGTTTCTTTCCAAAGGATAGGGAGAGAAACAACAGGTGGAGACTACACTTTTCTCTACACTGCAGATATAACAGCAGACATCCCTGATATTTTTCAGTTTAGTTGCATGCTAGTTTGAAGAAGAAGAAGAGTTTGGTCATCATATCCCACTTTATCACTACCCGAAGGAGTCTCAAAGCGGCTAACAATCTCCTTTCCCTTCCTCCCCCACAACAAACACTCTGTGAGGTGAGTGAGGTTGAGAGTCTTCAGAGAATTCTGACTAGCCCACATGTGGAGGAGCAGAGACGTGAACCCGGTTCCCCAGATTACGAGTCTACCGCTCTTAACCACTACACCACACTGGCTTTGCAGAACACCAAAGTGTCCACCAATATCTTTGCAAGGAAGGAGAATACAGAGAAATTCAGAACTTGGTATGCCCCTGTGACCTCTCTTTGGCCACACGCCCATGACTTCTTAGGAGATCCACTAGATCTAGTGGGCACCAGCCTGTGGCACTCCATGTCGCATGTTGCCTTTACATGCCATGGAAGCATTGCTGAAGAAAGTTCCCATTGCCCACTAATTCAATTTAGTGGTTTTCAGTTCTGATCCACTTCAGCGAAAGCCCTGGCTGGAATAATGTCAGTTGGAGAGAACTTAGCCGATTCTCATCGTATTCCCAAGCTCCCTGCAAAAAATCACATCATCTGGGAAAGCAGATCACTCTTCTTGTGCCATGGTATCTGTCAGAGCCACCCTGGGTCCCAGCTCACAAGAGACCAAAGTCCAGTCCAAGCTATATACAAAAGGTTTTATTGAAGATCATTGTCGTCATTACATCCAAACTCCGTGGCTCCGCATCTGTTACCCTTAGATGTTAGAAGTCCCCTCTGAGTCCGTCCCTCCCCTGCACCAATTTAAGAGGCTTGTACTGCTCCACCTTTTCCTCTCTTTCCTTTTCCGCAGGGTCTTCCTGCCCCCCTGTCTTCCCTCTTTCCGGGACTCCCCAGAGGCTGAGTCTTCTCCCGCCTGCTCCCCCCTCCTTCGTGCTTTGGCACCAGGCTCCTCCTCAGAGCTCTCCTCATTTCCGCGCGCCTCTATATTTGAACTTGGCGCGCGTACGTTGCCTCTGACCTTCCTTTCTACAGTTACGCTGCTCTCGGTACTACACTCCTCCCTTTCAGGCAGGACGTCTTGCTCCGAACTCCTCCCCCTTCCTCCTTCCTGTCCTGCTCTTTCTGACACACTGGCAACTCCCCCCCCTCTACTCCGTTCCGACGGGGGAGCTGGTCCCGCTTTGCCACTCCCACTGGGGATTCCCTCTTCGTTCCCCTCTCTCTGACTGATTCCCTCTCTATTGCCCCTTGGCCTGACCAGGGGGGCTCCCTTCTGGGAATCCTCTGATTCGCTAGACGGACTTTGGGACAACCTCGGCTCGTTGTCGTCCTCTTCCTCCTCGCCCTCGCTCTCTGTCTCCTCTCTCCCTAAAACCCTGACATCCATCCCCCCCTCGAAGCCCCCCCTTCCCCCCTTCCGCTCATCGGGTGCAGGTTGTGGAAGCTGCCGCTCTTCGGAGGCGGACGCAGGATACAGATTCTGCACCTCCATCTCCTCTGTTTGCAGTTCGTTGTACGAGTGTTCGAATTCGGGTTCTTGACCCAAGGTGTTCTCTTCTCCCTCCTCCATTGGTACCTGGTCCGGTGCTGCCTGCCAAGGTCCCGTCAGCCATTTCCTGCGCCAGTCCTCCTCTGGTTGCTCGTCCCACCAATAAGAGGGTTCTGTGTCCACCCCCGAACACGATCCCCTGGGCGAGTTGGAGTCCGGCGACCTTTCTTCAACTGAAGAAAAGCCGTGGAAAGTGCTGCCTGAACATGTGGGCGTAAAGAGCCAGTCATCAAAGTACTCGGCTGGCATGGGTCTATGAGGGAAAAGGGCATGGAACTCGTCTTTTAAAAGAGGTTCGTCTAAGGCGTAGCCCGGCACCCAACCATTGGCACTGACTGGGGCACCCTCTCTGACTAGAAAATATTCTACTCCCTCTTGCCCCCATCTCGAGTCCAGGATCTCTGTGACCTCGTTGAGTGGTTCGGCCCTAGGCGCCCTCTCCCTCTCCTGTGACTTAGTGTGTTGTTGCGTGACTGTGTCAGACTCCTGAAACCTGTGCGGTGCCTTGTAGGGAGTGAGCACCGATCTATGAAAGACCGGGTGCACTCTGGAACCTTCGGGGAGGGCTAGTCGAAAGGCTACAGGGTTGATTTTAGCCTCCACCTGGTACGGTCCTAACTGCCTGTGCCCCAGCTTCTTCTTGGCCAACGACTTGGCTGGCATCGCTTGGGCCGCTAACCACACCCAGTCCCCCACCTGGATCTCCTCTCCCTCTCTCCTGTTTTTGTCAGCCTGCACCTTATATGCTTGCTTGGCCAGCTCTAAATGTCTCCGCAACTCTTCGTGCACCTCCTGCAGCTCCGCTGCAAACTGGTCGGCTCCTTGCGGCACCCCCTCTCCCGGTGCCACGAACCCCGGGAAGGTTCTGGGGTGACGACCATTGTTCGCGAAAAACGGCGTCACCCCCGTGGACGCGTGCTTCGTGTTGTTATAGGCAAACTCTGCCATCGGCAGGTAGTCCACCCAAACTGCTGGTCGCTGGTTGGCGTAACATCTCAGGTACTGCTGCATGATCGCGTTGACCCTCTCAGCTTGGCCGTTGGTTTGTGGGTGTCTCGCCGACGTGAGGTTGATCTTGACGTTCAGGATACCTAAAAGCTTCTGCCAAAAATTGGAAACAAACTGGCGCCCCCTGTCGGACAGGATGGACTGCGGCAGCCCATGCACCTTGAACACGTGATCGATGAAGAGTTTGGCAGTCTGTTCCGCCGTCGCCACCTTTGCGCATGGAATGAAGTGCGCCATCTTGGTGAACAGGTCCACAACCACCAGTACCGCCGTCTTCCCCCTGGAGCTGGGCAGGTCAGTAACGAAGTCCAGAGCTACCCTCTCCCACGGTTGCTGTGGCGTTTCCAGCGGTTCCAACAGCCCCGCTGGCTTCTGGTGTACTGGCTTGAACCTCTGACAAGTGTCACACCTGGCGATGTAATCCGCTACCTCTCCACGCATCCGGGGCCACCAAAAGTCTCTTGCCACCAGTTCTATTGTCTTCTCCTTACCGAAGTGGCCCGCACTGGGGGCGTCGTGCAACTGCTGCAGAACCTTTGCGCGAAGCTCGTCGCTTGGCACGTAGAGGGCACCTTTGCGAGTTAGCAGCCCGTCGCGTAGTTGGAACTCTTCGCCACTCTGCACACCTCTGCGCAATTCCTCCATCTTGGACTGTGCGAACTGATCCACTTGCAACGCGCGTCGCACCGCGTCCAGATCTACTGTGGCGGCAGCGCACGACCACGCCTGCGGTGCGAAAATGTGCTTGGCTGCTACAGGCGCCGCTTCATCGAGATATTGCGGTTTCCTGGATAGCGCATCGGCTATAACGTTGGAATCTCCTGGGACGTACTCTATCCGAAAGTCGAAATCCGCGAAGAATTCCGCCCAGCGCATGTGCCTCTGGCTTTGGAGCTTCGCCGTGCGCCAATACTCTAGGTTCTTGTGATCCGTGCGGACCTGTACTGTGTGCTTGGCTCCTATGAGGAAGTGTCGCCACGCTTTGAAAGCTGCGTGAATGGCTAACAGCTCCCTGTCCCATATGGTGTAGTTTTGCTCCGCTTTGCTGAGCTTTCTGGAGTAAAAGGCACCGGGTCTCCAGTTTCCATGTGGATCTTCTTGCAGGAGTACGGCTCCAACCGCTCTGTCTGACGCGTCGGTCTCTAGTCGTATGGGCTTGCCTGGATTCACGTGCAGCAGCTGCTCCTCGGAGGCGAAAAGGCTTTTAAGCTTCTGAAAAGAGCGCTCCGCCTGTTCCGTCCACACGAACCTCTTTTTCTTGGAACTGAGAGTGTCCGTGATCGCTGCCGTCTCCTTTGCAAAACCTCTGATGAATTTGCGGTAGAAGTTGGCGAAGCCGATGAATCTTTGGACTTCCTTCCGATTGCGAGGGCTCTTCCAGTCCAACACCGCGCGGACCTTGGCGCTGTCCATGGCCAGCCCCTTGTCGGACAGCTTGTAGCCTAGGAAATCCACGTCCGTCACATCAAACTGGCACTTCTCTAACTTGGCGTAGAGCTTGTTCTCCCGTAGTCTCTGCAGGACTTCCTTTACGTCCTTCTCATGGGCCTCCTCCGTTTCCGAAAAGATCAGGATGTCGTCGAGGAAACACACGCATTTCTTGTAGAGAAGTCCCGCTAGCACGTGATGCATAAATGCTTGGAAGACGTGAGATCCATTTTGGAGACCAAATGGCATAACTCTGTATTCGTACGTGCCCAGAGGCGTGAACATGGCCGTCTTCCACTCATCGCCCTCCCGGATGCGTATGAGGTTATACGCTCCACGCAGATCCAATTTGGTGAAGATCTTCCCCTTCCTTACGGTTGCCAGGAGATCATCTATCTTGGGCATGGGGAAGGCCTTGGGTTTGGTCTTACTGTTTATGAATCGATAGTCCACAATGAGTCTTTTCTGGGGCGTGTCTTTCTTCTTTACAAAGAAAACAGGACTGCCCCCCACCGCTTTCGATTCTCGGATGAATCCGCGCTTCAAATTGTGCTCTATGAACTCCCTGAGTTCTTGCATCTCGTCCTCAGACATGGAATACAGCTTTGCAGTCGGCAACTGCGCCCCTGGCACCAGGTCGATGGCACAATCATAAGGCCTGTGGGGCGGCAACTGGTCAGCTTCCTTCTCGCAGAAAACCTCCAGGAACCCCTCGTACTTGCGGGGTACTGCCTGCACCATGCCAAGTTGCAACTGCTGCTCAGCTCCCTCCTCCTGGCTGGACTGGATGCAATGTTGAGCACAGTACGATGAGCAAAAGGTGATCTGCCGTTGGTACCACGCTACAGCAGGACTGTGTCTCTCCAGCCAACTCATGCCTAATACTATAGGCGTGTCTGAAAGGCGGGTGACATTGAAGCTGATGACTTCTCGATGATTTCCAATCCTCATCACCATGGGAGGCGTCTGTTGCACAACTTGTCCTCCTAGCAATTTCCTGCCATCCACCGTGACTACGTTCAGAGGTGTTGTCGCTGGCAGAAGCGCTATGCGATGCTGCTTGACAAAGTGCGTCCCCACAAAATCTGCGTTGCTCCCAGAATCAATCGTGATGGGGACTTCCAGGGTGGTTCCATTCGGCAACTGAAGTGTTGCAGTGAGCTGCACCGCTGGCTTGGGTGGTAAAGGGTCTGTGCGTTGCAAAAGCGCTGGGGACTGCTCTACAGATTCGCCTGGCTGAGCCCCAGCAGCTCTGCTTCCAGCCAGGCACTGTCGTTTCCCTGAGGTTGCTCTGCTTGCATCATTTCTGCTGCAACAGTTGCTAAAGCTGCAGTGTGTTTCTGCAGCCTCTGGGGACACTCTTTCGCCATGTGCTGTGCACTGTCGCAAATGTAACACTTCCTGGTCCCTCTAGGAGGCTTTGCCTTCACTGCACCGGAAGCTGGGGCTCTGGCTGTTGCTTGAGCCTTAGCACCACCAAGTTCCATGGGCTCCTCCCCCTGCCTTCCCAGTGGCGAAGGATGTGACTGACTGAACTCCCTGGGGATGAAAGAAGACGTCCTCGCTGGTGGACGCACCTGACGTTCTTCCTCAGTGTGCCAAGGACGTCCCTCGTGCCGTATCCCAATCGCCAAAGCCCTCTGCACAAGCTCCTCCAGGGTCTGGGGTCTGTCTCCCCTGGCAAGTTCATCCTTAATGGGACCGCTGAGCCCCTCCCAGAACAAATCCCTCACAGGGGCACAATCCTTCTCCCAGCTTAGCGCAGTCAGTAAAGCAAAAAATCTAGAATGGTACTGACGCACAGTGGCTTTGCCTTGCCGCAATCCAAAAATTTCCCTGCGTGCAAGATCCACATCTACAGTAGACTGGAAGCAGGCATCCATCGCTTTAATGAATTCATCTGCATCGCGGCGGGCAGGGCCATCTTCACGCCACAAATTGCGCAACCAGTCTCTGGCCGGCCCATGCAAGTGAGAAACAATAAACCCCACTTTCTCCTCCTCATCTTTAAAGTCATGACGAAGCAAGTGCAATGCATACAAAACGTCTGCTCTGAAACTGGGGTAGTGCTTCAGGTTCCCATCGAAGTGGGTGACTAGGCTGCCCCCCCTCCGTCCAAGTCCAATCCCCTCTGATCTGGACCCTGGGAACCCTTCCCTGCTTGCACGTTCCCACCTTGTTTGCAGGTCCTGGCAGCGCTTCTCCATTTCGTCATGCTTCTTCTGAGACGCAAGGACTGCAGCAGTGAGTTCGGAAACTGTAGTTCGCAGCGCTGTCAACTGCTCCTCCGCAGTCATGGCTGTCACCGTTCGTGAGCTTTGCAAAAAAAAATTTTGCGTTGTTTGGAGGGGACTTTCTGTCAGAGCCACCCTGGGTCCCAGCTCACAAGAGACCAAAGTCCAGTCCAAGCTATATACAAAAGGTTTTATTGAAGATCATTGTCGTCATTACATCCAAACTCCGTGGCTCCGCATCTGTTACCCTTAGATGTTAGAAGTCCCCTCTGAGTCCGTCCCTCCCCTGCACCAATTTAAGAGGCTTGTACTGCTCCACCTTTTCCTCTCTTTCCTTTTCCGCAGGGTCTTCCTGCCCCCCTGTCTTCCCTCTTTCCGGGACTCCCCAGAGGCTGAGTCTTCTCCCGCCTGCTCCCCCCTCCTTCGTGCTTTGGCACCAGGCTCCTCCTCAGAGCTCTCCTCATTTCCGCGCGCCTCTATATTTGAACTTGGCGCGCGTACGTTGCCTCTGACCTTCCTTTCTACAGTTACGCTGCTCTCGGTACTACACTCCTCCCTTTCAGGCAGGACGTCTTGCTCCGAACTCCTCCCCCTTCCTCCTTCCTGTCCTGCTCTTTCTGACACACTGGCAACTCCCCCCCCTCTACTCCGTTCCGACGGGGGAGCTGGTCCCGCTTTGCCACTCCCACTGGGGATTCCCTCTTCGTTCCCCTCTCTCTGACTGATTCCCTCTCTATTGCCCCTTGGCCTGACCAGGGGGGCTCCCTTCTGGGAATCCTCTGATTCGCTAGACGGACTTTGGGACAACCTCGGCTCGTTGTCGTCCTCTTCCTCCTCGCCCTCGCTCTCTGTCTCCTCTCTCCCTAAAACCCTGACAGTATCATTCCTTCTCAGTTGCGAAAACCTAAGATCATGTTCAGAATAATGCTCAAAAATAGAACAAATGCATGCAGAAGACATTCACATGGTGTGTTGATTTGCACAGTGTCTTTTGAATGCTGAATTTCAGTTTTCTTCTGCCAGAATATGGAAGAATTATTATTATTATTATTATTATTATTATTATTATTATTATTATTTATTTGAGGGTAGCATGGAAAAGAATAGGACCACTCTTAGAGCCCCTTCATATTGTATGCTTTTAGCACATAACATGCTAAAGCTTACAAGATTATGCATCGATGGTATTTAACCCCAAGGAAGCGAGCTCAAATGTACAAAAACGTATCAAACAAATTTTGGAAATATAAGGACTGTGAGAGGTCATTCTATCATATGTGGTGGACCTGCAGGAAGGAGAAGGCCTTTTGGGACATTAGCTATAATGAAATTAAGGGGGGAAATTAAGTGACTTTTCCCAAGAGGCCAGAATTTTTCCTGCTGGGGATACTAGACAGCGAAATGAAAAAGAATGCCTCAATAGTATTTATGTATGTAACTCATAGCTGTCAACCGTCCCTTGTTTGGTGGGCAAGTCCCTTATCCCAGCGCCGATTCCCGCTGCTGTCCCTTATTGATGATGTCCCTTAAATTTCCCGGGTTTCAAAGGAAGCAGCTCCTCTCCCTCCCTCCCTGCCGGCCAGGGAGGAGGGAGGCTCCAACTGTGTTGCTTGGCTGCATTGCTCACCCAATAAGGAGTCTAAGAACGACTGGGGGGTGGAGCTTGCATGCCTTGTGCCAATCAAATCGGCCGCGTTGCCTGGGGACTCGCCTTTGCTCAGCGCTTCCCAGCGGAGAGGTGACGGTGGTTTCCCTTGCTGCATCCCCTTTGCCGGGTTGCTGTGCTGTGGGAACCACCGCTTGAGGCTTCGTTTGGCTGCTGGCTGGGCTTTCTGCCTTTGGCTCGGAGGGGCTCAGAAGTTGAACATACCTGTGCTTGGAAAATCCCTTATTTTGGCTGCCGATCCCTTATTTTCGAGGCTGCTGGTCCCTTATTTTCAAATCTGTAAGTTGACAGTGATGATGTAACTCCCGCAGCAAGACTTCTCTAGACACATGGTTGGTGAAAATCTTGGAATATGCAGAGATGGCAAAAGTGACGGCACTGATAAAAGGTACAATTTAGAATCTTTTAAAGAAGACAGGAAACCCTTTCTAGTCCATATAAGAAGTCATTTCCCATACACGAAGACCGCAGCGGGATTTGAAGTGCAAGAAAACAGCAGAACATATTTGGAAACATGTTAGAGGGGATGAAATTAGATAAAAAGGAAGCTTAAAATGCAATTGTATGTAATTTGGGTTATAAACATTGATGTCGGGTGAGCAGAAAATCACTAATTTTGCTGAATTGGAATATAATTGTTGAGTAACAAATATAACTTTCTACATGGAAAAAAGAATAAAACATTATTTTTTAAAAAATAACACGCTAAAGCTTAATCGGGGAGGATGACAAAATGCATATTTCGAAAGTTGCATACACTTATTTGGCAAAAGCAGATACTACAGCAAGAATGACATCTTCTGCTCTCCCACCATGGGTGAAATATTCATGGCAAAGTTCTAAGGATCAGCAGCACACTGTAAATTACTTTCTTTTTTCCCCCTGCACCACTCAACATCATCTCATTATGGCCCATTAAACACTAATAATTAAAACAAAATATATTGGAATTGTTTATCCTGGACTGTGTAGGGAAATGAGGTCCATAATAATGCTGAAGGGGGAGAAAATAACTACTCTAGGTCTTGTAATTAGAATAACAATTAAGCAAAAGTCAGCTTTTTGGGGATGGGAGCAGTAATAAGAGACCATTTTTGTTGCTAATACTCTTCTTGTATACAGATGCTAAACCAGGGCAGTTGCGAAGGTCTGGTTACCTGTAAGAGCTTAGCAGGCTATTGAAGTACAGGAGAAGGGGCAGAGAACAACCACACAAATTGTTCAAGGGGCTAGAGCAGCAGTTCTCAAACATTTTTCTCTAGACCACACTTCCATAATAATAAATTGCTTGCATCACACTAACTTTTTTTAATTGATAAGAAAGACAAACCTGCAGCTTTGAGATCAGTCCAATTCACTTTTGTGGGAATGTTGTGGATAGTAAAGTCAAGGTAAAGGGACCCCTGACCATTAGGTCCAGTCGTGGCCGACTCTGGGGTTGCAGCGCTCATCTCGCTTTATTGGCCGACGGAGCCAGCGTACAGCTTCTGGGTTAACAGCCACTTCTGGTGAACCAGAGCAGCGCATGGAAACGCCGTTTACCTTCCCGCCGGAGCGGTAACTATTTATCTACTTGCACTTTGACGTGCTTTTGAACTGCTAGGTTGGCAGGAGCTGGGACAGAGCAACGGGAGCTCACCCCGTTGCAGGGATTCGAACCGCCAACCTTCTGATCGGCAAGCCCAAGGCTCAGTGGTTTAACCCACAGCGCCACCCGCGTCCCTGTTGTGGATAGTAGGAGAGGATATATTGATTCAATATTATTCTTCCTCACTCATGCTAGTGAGCTGGTAGCAGCGTACATTCTCCTGTACATTGCAGGAAGCTACAGTCATACCTCATGTTGCATCCGCTTCAGGTTACGTCTTTTCAAGTTGCATCCTGTGGCAACCTGGAAGTACTGGAACTTCCAGGTTTTGCCGCTCACGCATGCGCAGAAGCACTAAATTGCGCTGTGCACAGACGCGGCACTTCAGGATGCGAACGCTGCGAGTTGCGGGCGTGCCTACGAGACGGATTACGTCCACGACGTGAGGTTCCACTGTAGTTGGTAGACTCATTTGAATCTCTTGAGTTAAGCAATCTAGTCTGGCTTTTTTTTTTTTTTTTAATAATATTTATTGAATTTTCCAGTAAAACATACCAATACAAAACAATTACAATAAAGACAAACACAAACAAAAAACAACAAGTATAATTCCAAAAATTATTTTCTCAACCTAATTTCCCCGACTTCCTCATACCTCACCGTTTTGTATTCTAATTTCATTATCCCATCAGCAACTCCATTCCCTTATTTCCCAAAATTTTTTAACAAATTCCATTCCTTTTCATACTCTAATATCTCTGAAAACCACCATATTTTTAAATCCACGTCAATCTAACATTCCTTAATCTTATAGTATTTATTAAGATAGTCCTTAAATTTCTTCCAATCTTCTTCCACTGTCTCTTTCTCCTGGTCTCGGATTCTGCCCGTCATCTCTGCAAGTCCCATATAATCTGTCATCTTCATCTGCCATTCTTCCAGGGTTGGTAAGTCTGATGTCTTCCAATACTTTGCAATGAGAATCCTTGCTGCTGTTGTAGCATATAAAAACAAAGTTCTATCCTTCTTTAACACCACATGACTAACCATGCCCAGGAGGAAGGCCTCTGGTTTCTTCAGGAAAGTGTATTTAAACATCTTCTTCATTTCGTTATATATCATTTCCCAGAAAGCCTTAATCCTTGGGCATGTCCACCAGAGGTGAAAGAATGAACCTTCATTCTCTTTGCATTTCCAACATTTGTTATCTGACAAGTGGTTAATTTTTGCAAGCTTGCAATCTAGTCTGGCTTGTCCAGATTGGATTATTCCTGGTAAATTCCCCTTTTATTCCCTCTTAAAAAGAATAAAGATGCAGCAGTCTTCTCTTAAAAGTAACAAGAAGTTTGTTTACATTCAGTTCACGGTACGATCCTGAAGGCAAGCTTTAGCTTGTAGTTACAGAAGAGAGTGGGTTGAGAGCCAGCAGACAGAAAAGCATCAAGATGTTGTTGTTGTTGTTTAGTCGTTTAGTCGTGTCCGACTCTTCGAGTCCTAAACGGCCTCGGCCCAATATACGTGAAGGAGCATCTCCACCCCCATTGTTCTGCCCGGACGCTGAGGTCCAGCGCCGAGGGCCTTGTGGCGGTTCCCTCCCTGCGAGAAGCAAAGCTACAGGGAACCAGGCAGAGGGCCTTCTTGGTAGTGGTGCCCACCCTATGGAACGCCCTCCCACCAGATGTCAAAGCGATAAACAACTACCTGACATTCAGAAGACATCTTAAGGCAGCCCTGTTCAGGGAAATTTTTAATGTATGATATTTTAGTGTATTTTTGGTTTCTATGGAAGCCGCCCAGAGTGGCTGGGGAAACCCAGCCAGATGGGAAGGGTACAAATAATAAATTGTTGTTATTATTATTATTATTATTATTATTCGTGACCCCATGGACCAGAGCACGCCAGGCACTCCTGTCTTCCTCTGCCTCCCACAGTTGGTCAAACTCATTTTAGTCACTTCGAGAACACTGTCCATCCATCTCGTCCTCTGTTGCCCTCTTCTCCTTGTGCCCTCCATCTTTCCCAACATCAGGGTCTTTTCCAGGGAGTCTTCTCTTCTCATGAGGTGGCCAAAGTACTGGAGCCTCAGCTTCAGGGCCTGTCCTTCCAGTGGGCACTCGGGGCTGATTTCCTTAAGAATGGAGAGGTTTGATCTTCTTGCAGTCCATGGGACTCTCCAGCACCATAATTCAAAAACATCCATTCTTCGGCGATCAGCCTCCTTTATGGTCCAGCTCTCACTTCCATACATCACTACTGGGAAAACCATAGCTTTAACTATATGGACCTTTGTTGCCAAGGTGATGTCTCTACTTTTTAAGATGCTGTCTAGGTTTGTCATTGCTTTTCTCCCAAGAAGCAGGCGTCTTTTCATTTCGTGTCTTTTAATTATACTATCAAGATAGTATAAAGCAAAGAAAAAGAAGAAGAGGAGGAGGAGGAAGAGGAAGATCAAGAGGAAGATGACTGCGTGACCAGACCTTTTATGGGGTCTCCAGGGTCACACCCATCTACCTGGTCACATGCAGGGGAAGGATGCTCCAAACCAGGTGTCACAGGAAGTCCTCCTGGCTAGAGTAGCGTTCCCCTGCATGTCCACTCTGGGCAAACATGAAATGTTGTACTTGACTGCTACGGTGATGTTACATCCCACAACTTTGAGCCGCTTTGGCAAAATCCTTGATTCTCCTTCGACAAAACTTGAATTGCTCCAAAGCAGCCTGCTTCAGTTTGGGTTTCAGTCTTTGTCCGAAGTAGAGGCACTCCTGGAGTATTGATGACAACCAAGAGATCCAATACAGACACACTGTTGCAGTCCAGTTTCCGACGTAGGTCACCTGACAAACCAATCAAATATGCGTCCATCCAAAACCAGGTCTGAAGCTGGATTGAAATGCATCTCGGATATTAATTTTATCCAATAACTCTTGGAGCCAAGTCACCACCACTTGGCATGTTTGAAACTGGCTGGAGATTCTACAACACAGTGGGATTTCATCCCAAGAGTTTATTAAACAGAAGTCTACCTACAACTGCTAGGCTACATTGATATTCAAGGATTGGCAAGAGTCAAGAATAAAGATAGCTGGTCTCACACTTCCGAGATCTCGTCCGCATTCTCAGGCTGAACAAGTGGAAAAGTATCCAGAACAATAGAACAAGTGACTGCCAAATGTTCCATTAGGATATTATGCAATAAATGTGGCATCCGAGTTGGAGGAAATGCAACTAGCTTCACCCTCAGAGAGCCTGGTAAAACAAACATGGCAAAAGCATGGACCCAAAAAGGAAATAGATCAGCAACCACCACCTCTGATATCCCCTTATAAAAATGTGATTCAGTAAACAGTTTCATAATATGAAAAATAAAGTAACATCAATATCAAATATATATATATGAATAATGAAATGGTTTGCAGCAGCACTATGAGCCCTTTGGAAGTGCTGCAGAGAGGGAGGTGTTGGCAGCTGAAAGGCTCTCTCCTCTGGTGATGGTTGAAAATAGGATTTCATAATCTCTTTTGTTTCTATAACACTTGCATCTACCCTGAGCTCAGTGCAGAATCAACAATCTACAGTTCTGGGCCTTTTCCCAGAGATGAAACAATCGTTTCGTGAGGGGGTTTTTTGGGGAAATTCATAGCTAACATTCTTTGACGAACAGTCAAATGTTTAGTTAACTCAACTGATTTAAAGATTCATGCAGTGCTATCAACAAGTAGTTTTAGAAACTCCAATTATACAGCCTATTGAATATTTTGTGGCTCAATCCTCCCTATTGATTTAATTGGGACCTACGGTACTTCCAATTAACTGTGTTTACAATTACAGTGGCAGAGTCTGATCCTATCCATGTTTACTCAGGTGTAAATGCCTGTAGTTTTAGCAGGAGTTAAGTGTGCATAGAGTTTAGCTGTGCAATGCAGCCTTTTGTAGGTTTAGAGCTTTGTATAGGATTGCAGCCCTATAGTCAATGCTTTTCCTTTTAACAGTCAAACCAATTAATCAAGTGACTGGATAGCATACCTCCTGGGACTTCAGAAACAAAAAGAAACACATTCTGAGAGTTGCCACCAGTCAGTGGCTTTCATCTTCCCTCCTCAATCCTATTTCCTTTTGTATCCTGCCTATCAGATTGTGAGCCTGTGGACAGCGAGTGTCTTATCTTTTAATACAGTATGCATACAGAACTTAGAAAATGGTAGGTCATGGGCGTAGCCAGGATTTATGTTGGAGGGGCAATTCACCCACCTGTCCTGTTCCAGAACAGTTAAACCCCTGTTTTGCTAACAATTATCAGTCATATCCAAGGCAACACGATGACCAAGTAGAATCATAGAATCATAGAGTTGGAAGAGACCACAAGGGCCATCGAGTCCAACCCCCTGCCAACCAGGAAACACCATCAGAGCACTCCTGACATATGGTTGTCAAGCCTCTGCTTAAAGACCTCCAAAGAAGGAGACTCCACCACACTCCTTGGCAGCAAATTCCACTGTCGAACAGCTCTTACTGTCAGGAAGTTCTTCCTAATGTTTAGGTGGAATCTTCTTTCTTGTAGTTTGGAACCAATGCTCCGTGTCCGCTTCTCTGGAGCAGCAGAAAACAACCTTTCTCCCTCCTCTATGTGACATCCTTTTATATATTTGAACATGGCTATCATATCACCCCTTAACCTCCTCTTCTCCAGGCTAAACATGCCTGTACAACAATGCGATGTCAATACAGTGGTACCTCAGGTTACAGACGCTTCAGGTTACAGACTCCGCTAACCCAGTAATAGTACCTCGGGTTAAGAACTTTGCTTCAGGGTGAGAACAGAAATCACACAGAGGCAGCAGGAGGCCCCATTAGCTAAAGTGGTACCTCAGGTTAAGAACAGTTTCAGGTTAAGAACGGACCTCCAGAACGAATTAAGTTCTTAACCCGAGGTACCACTGTATAAACTTTATATAATCTATACAGAACATTGAACAGTATGAAATATATGAAATATGCACTCTCTGCAAAACCAAATAAACAGAAATCTTATAAATCTCTGAAAGTCACATAATATGCCCTCTGGATAGATTCTCTTGAAAACATCGGACCAAATAAACATAAGTCTTACAAGTCTCTTAAAATCTTTGTAGGCTATGCAAGTCTCTGAAAGAAGCAATGGATCAGATTCTTATCAGGTAAAAACAAGCCGTAAAGCTTTGTTTTATGACATCCAACACTGCCGAAGTGGTCCACAAACAGACGTAGTGAACAGCACATTCTGAGAACTGCCAGTGGCTTTCATCTTCCCTCCCCAATCCTATTTCCTTTTGTATCCTGCCTATCAGATTGTGAGCCTGTGGACAGCGAGTGTCTTATCTTTTAATACAGTATGCATACAGAACTTAGAAAATGGTAGGTCATGGGTGTAGCCAGGATTTATGCTGGAGGGGCAGTTCACCCACCTGTCCTGTTCCAGAACGGAGCTACCTGTGATGCGCTTGGTCAGTTCATGGAAGCCACACCTATCACTCCGTTGCATCACTAGAACACGCCACAGCATCATCCAAGTGACCGCGGTGAGCATTTCAATTTCAAATATTCTGATGATTTCTACTTTGAGTTAAGTATTTTTATTTATTTACTTGATTTATTACTTGATTTTATTTATTTCTTGCCCCCTGGCGACGCCCTTGTGTTAGGTGTTTTATAAGTTTATTATATCAGCAAAGCGGGATTTATTAATTTTTTTGGCAATCTAAAGCAGATAGCACTTTACTTTGCCTTAAAAATACACTTGCTCCTTTCCCACATGTCCTTGTGCCTCCTGTGGATTTGTACTGATAACTAAGGATTGATTGCTTTGCCTGCTGCTGCCCATTATATAAATAAGAAAACTGTTACACGTCACAGGGCACACACATTCCAATCCTGTATAAGGCAAGGTCTTTTGCTGATTTTATTGAGTATTTTTGTTGTTGGTTTGGACTTCAAACAAACAAACAAACAAGAACCCCGCCCTTCCTCCCGGAAGCTCAGGACCAATGCCTCAGGAGGCCACCAATATCTACAACTCCCTGCCACACTTACAAGAGCATTTTAAAATAGATTTGCTGCCGCAGAAGCTGCCTTTAGGCTGCCATCCACTGCCCATTTTGAAGCACATGCTGTGTAGGACCTCCCTTGCCTTGGAGGTTTGCCAAACAGAGCCAGGGCATCTTCTGAAAGCAGGGAACCATTTTTCCTCTCGATGGCCAGATTATTGGTTTGCTATATTTTTATACAGCGTGCCTGCAGGAGCGAAGCCGGAATTGGGATTTAAAAAAAAAAAAATCCTGCATGTTAATTTGCAAGGGATGAGTAGATTGATTCACTGTAGCTATCCATCGATTGATCCTCGCAGTTCTCTTTTCCTGTTCTCAGCTGTCAATAAGCAATAGGTAAGGAGAACGATAAAAGTCTGCAATGCACCACCAAGTTGTCTGTGGAAGGCAAGAGGGCCTGGGCTTTGTGGTGACGCGCTGCGGGTGGGCCCGAGTTTCAGGCGTCACCTTCAGGAGTGGGAACACGGATCTGGGAAGAAGGAAGAGTCGCGTGGCTGGGACTGCCGGCACTCTCTGTGTCTGCAGCTTGCCGAAAACTTGGGCACGATTTCCCTGCAGGAAGGGAAGGCAGTTGCTCGGGTTCCTGGGTCTCCGCTTTCCAGATCTGCGGTTGAGTCCTCAAGACCGACTGTCGCGCGTTTTAATTGGCGAACTTGTCCCATCCTTCATTAAAGCAATCACTGTTAAAACAGAGGGACATAAAGAATAAACCATAGGATTTATTCCTTCATTAAACTGATGATCCGTACATGAAGCCAATTAACATTATGAGTCTGGCGAACATCAAGTGTAAAAGAGGTTAGAGGAAATGGAGAACAGTCACCTTGGTCTTTAGATAAAGAAAGAACACTTTTGCGTTATAAATTATAAGAGAGTCCAACCGGGACAAATCTGCAAATTTGACTAATTGGAAAATGCCTTTTACTGCACATGGGTTGAGATGAAATGTAACCTCTTCGCTGCTGGTTCTCAGAGACAACTGGGTGTCAGGACGGGTTGCTAGATCATCAGGAAAGAAAGGAGAGAGGAAACAAATCCCAAAAACCCCAGCACTGGCGTCAAATTCGCTTGGTCCAGACGAAGTTGGCAAAGATTGAAATCGGTGCCTGAAATGTCTTTTAAAATCTAGACCTGCTAGAGCGAGCAGGCACAACTGTCATGCAGGCGTTGGACCCAGAGCCACCGAGACGGGCACCCAAACTGAATCCAATGGTTCTTCCTCTTCTACAAAGCCGGTGTCCCAGCGCCGGATGAAACGGGTGACTCACTCCGCACCTCCGCCACACGGCTCTCTGCCATCCAAGAGCGGCTGTCCTGCTACACACAAACACACGCGCGTAATGCTTTTTATACTGACTCAGATTTTATACCAGATTCAGGGAGTTAGGAAAGTCTCTAGTCCAGGGTATAGGACTACGAATGCGTCCCGAATGGAAGCGTATCCTCTCTCCCTCCATGCACACTTACTTGGGCGGGGGCTCCACAGAACACAGTCCTGGCCGCCCGCTTCTCTCTTTTTAGACGGGGAGTTCGGTTTGCCTGTGGCCAGGGCAGGCTGTTGTCAATTCCGCTCCAGTGTAAACGAGCGGAGACGGGCCGCGGAGGCGAACTACCTCCTCTCTCGACCAAACCAGAGGGTCGCACTGACCCTCCGAAGGACAAACTTCGTGAAATCCAAGCCACCCGTTTCCCTGACCGTCGTTTAACTTGGAAAGACACTCAAGGCGCCAGATAAGACGGGTCTCTCTTTTTCCTGGGGTAGTGGGCGGCGGATGGGGGAAACCTAACTGCGAAGGCCTTTGGCATATTTGTGCTTACTCGAAAGTAAGCCTCACTGAGGTCCATGGCACTTGCTGCTACGCCAGGATGCACCGAATTGCGCGGAAATAAGTCGTCTTCAAAGCCGGCGCTCCTGAACCGACGGGGCCGCTGTCCCTGGTGCTGAACGTGCAACATGCTTTCGTGGGTGGAGGGGAAGGGTCCGGTTTCATATCCAAATGAAAGAGGCGCTGGGGTGGCCCTGGGGGACAGGGAGAGGCTGAAGCTCTCTAAAGCCCTCTTCTCCCAAGGGTGCTTTGTTTTCCCTTTTTTTGCAACGAGCCCTCGATTATCTCACGCGCAATGTAAGTAAACTGATCTCTTTTATATGACAGGCCATCTCTGCGCTCTCTATCTCGCGTCTGCAAGCCATAAAGGCAGCTCCAGCCGGTTAGAATGGGACCCTAGAGAGGGCCCTTTTTCGTTTCTCGGCGCGCAGAATCCAGGGCGGACTCGGAGCCCCTGGGCAGAATCCGCTGAACTTGCAGACTACGAGCAGCAGAGAAGGCCAAAAGCGAAGGAGGGAGACGTGGAGCCAGAAGAGCGAGGCATCCACCCTTCACACAAACACACACACACGCAAACACACACAAGCAAGCCTGAAGAGTGCCATAATGAAGTTATGATTATTTTATTAGGGTTCTTAGGATAAAATCTACTCTCTCTCTCTCTGTCAGACGAGAGAGAGAGAGAGAGAGAGAGAGGGAAAGCCGCATCTGTTTCCAAACCAGGGAGCCATCGGTGCCAATCCCGTCCGGGGAGTTTATAGCCGTGGATATGCCTGAGAAATAGGAGCCTTCGGAATTACGCAGCGTGGTAGCGGCGGCGGCGGCGGCGGCGGCTTCGTCTCCCCCACTCGCCTCCCACCCGCTTTCGGGTCTCTGTTGAGCTAAACTAGATCGACTCCCCCACCCTAATAGTCAGGCTGGCGGTTCCCCGACCCTGGAAAGCCAACCCGAAATGGCTTGCCTGGCTGGGGAGTCCAGCGCAGATTCTCCTTGCCCGCGATTCGCCCTTTCGGAAAAGCTGGTGGCAACCAGGATATGAAAAGAACCGGTTTCCACTTTCTGGCACTCGACGTATTTCGGCGGAGCGGAGGTGGCCGGATTCTTGCCTGCTTTCTCTCGGAGACCCTGCCTGGCACGGGACAGCGAGACTCCGAGGAAGACGGCTGCCCCAACCGCTTGTCGCGTAAAAGCGCGTCGGTGCATCTCAGCTGGCTCCTAACGCGAGGGAAAGCTTGTTCCTTGTTCGTCTCTCCATCCCTCTCTCGCCATGCTGCCTTGCTTTAAAATGCACCGTGTCTTGCAAGCGATCCCTGAGCAGACTCGTCCGTCCTTTTCCTCCTTTTCTAGCTGCGCGTTTCGGAAACAGCCCGTCGTTGCCGTCTGTCCAAGCAAGGCTTGTTCCAACGGAAAACGAGCTGTCTAGACCAAACACAGACAGCCAAACTTATCAACAGTTGTCTGACTTGCATCTTCTGACGCATCTTGAGTGGGTCATAATACCAACTTTATTTTCAGTGGTGCATAAATTAATTACACGCATTTAATAACCCAAATATCATTATACTCCCCCTTTAATATCGTAAAGGCTTTACGCCAGGGAAGCACTTAATCGGGCAGGGGGGGCCATAAGCGGCTATTATGTCGGTGTAATGCTATTATGGAGCCAATTACGCGCCATTATCCCGTCCCCCCGCCCTTTCGGTTTCTGCCATTTGATCCAATCTCGCGCCCCCGAATTTAAATTTTCAGCTGGGTGCTTTAAAAAGACTCATTTTCACCCAGGCCTGGGGGCTGGGCCAGCTCTCTCGCCGCCGAGCCTCCCTCTCGGATGCGCTTTAAAAGTAATTGCGAAGGGTCCCAGCGCATCTCATTTGCAGACGGGAAGCGAGCATCAATCCGGAGACCCCTCGCTGTGAACAAAATCAAACTCCGCTTTGGAAAGGCGAGGCGGCTCCGGCAAAGCCCACCGAATGGGCCATTAGCGGGAGGGCGGGCGGGCGAGCGGGAGGGGGGAGGAACGTGCCAGCCTGCCAGCCGGGCACAAGTGCCAGCCCCGCTTGCCCACCTCTGCCCAGAGGTAAAGTGGCACGCCCCCAGGGACCTCGTCGGGGCCTGGGGAGCCTGGCGAGAGCGAGAGCTGCTTAGGGAAGGTCTACGTGGGATCCTCACCCCACCCCACCCGTGGGCTCCCCCCATCCTCCTCCTCCTCCCCCCTTCGCATTCCTGCTGTTTACTGAGAAATGACGCGCTTCCCCCCCCCCTCCACGCACCACGTGGGTCATTTGGAAGGCCCAATAGACCTATCCAAGTTACTCACTGTAGACAGCGCTGGCAATAATCAGATTAAGGCCAATTACGCGTGAGATTATAAAAGCAAGTGCTGAGAGGCTGAGCGGACGGCAGACAGTTCCGTCAAGACATCTGCCCATTGGCACGGCTCCGCCGAGGCCTTGTGGCTGCCTCGACGCCAGGAGAAGGACGAGCAGCCGCAGCTGGGGCGCGGGCGAGCGCTGCCTCCTCCAGCCGCCCCTCTGCCTCCACGCCGCCTTCGGTAGGGCTTTCACTTTCCTTGTTGTTCCTTGACGGGGCGGGTTTGGAGTCTTTTTGGGGGGCTGAACAGCTCTTCCCGACTCAGGCAACGGGGGAAGTGGGGAGACCAGTATCGGGCTCATTGCCGCCGCCACTAAAGGGTCCCCCAGAATTGCTGCCTCGGCTTTCTAAGCTTCTCTCCCCACCCCTCAAATTTTGCCCCTTCTTTCGAAAGACGAAGAGGTCGGCATGGGGGGCCGGCAGGAGGAGCTTCGCTCTGCTCTCCCGCTTCCTTTGGCACAGCAGACGCGACCTATCCTTTAGCCAAAGTTCTCCGGGAACTTTTATCCTCTTCGCCTAATGTCGAAACGCCCGCGCCGTCGAAAGAAAGGGCCCACCTGAGCGCTGCGCCTCGGGGTCTCTTGCTCTGCTGCTTGGGGGTTCGTTGTTTTGATTCGCTTGGAGGTCAGGATGAAGAACCACCTCTCGTCCTTGGAGCTGGGGGGCGGGCGTCGTGGGAGAGAGATTTATTCCTCTGCCTCTTACTGACCTCCTTCTCCCTGCGCTGTTTGTTCCAGAGTTCCCGCCCGCCTCTCGCCACCATGTTTTATTTCCACTGTCCCCCGCAGCTGGAGGGTGAGTGTTGTTGTCGAAGCTCAAACCGTAAGTAGGAGCGCAAACTTCGATCTCGACGGACCTTCCTTGCGAGGCTCCCAGCGTTTGGGCCTGGAGCGCAGAGGGAGGCGCTTGAGCGCACAGGGAGGCAAAGGCTGGCCCCGACCGATCTGTACAAAAAAACTCATTTTGCTTATTTTATTTCTGTTTCCCTCTTCGGAAATTGTAGCCCGCCGGCCCCCGCCCCGTCGGAGTACTGGGTTGGGAAGCGGCCTTAATTGCCTTCCTCTTGGAAGCGCCTTCGGCTGGGGCGCGCGTCTTTTTGCGCGCTGCGCGGCTACACTTTTGGCCACCTGCCTCCCCTCTGCGGCTGCAAGAGCCGCGGGCGATGGGGCCGCCCGGCCGGGGATCCTCTTTCCTCTCCGAGCAGCACAGATGTTCTTGTTCCGCCTTTAATCGGGAGGCTTTCTGGAGGTGGGGGGGCCTGCCCCCCGTCTCTCGCCCGGGGGCAACATAAATCTTTCATACAGTTTTGGAAACCGGCTTCTGCGGCGTCAGTCGGGAGCAGCAGCGAAGTGGCGGTGGAGAGCTTGGGGGGCCGTGGATAGAGCTGTGGGGCAGACCCCCAGTGGTGGCATTGGCTGTCCGGCGCCGCCTCCTTTAAAACTAGTCAGTAAGTTTTTCTCCGTTACAAAGTGAATAGAAGGAAGAGAAAAGGAAACAGGGTGAAATCTGATTTTAAGACGGGGCGGCCGCAGCTAAAACCCGCTGTTCAAGCTGTTCCTAAGCTTCGTTGTCAGAGAGGTAAGGCCGGTGGAAGGAAGGGATTTATCTCCAGGGCTCGAAAAGTTCCTCGGGTTTCCTCTGAGCCAAGCTGGGAATGCAGAGAGGCGCGGGAGTCTTGGAGACCCCTTTCGCCCGCTGAGTTTCTTTGCGTTATTTCCTTCTGACTGTCCGGGAGTCGCGAGAATCTGGACTTTATCCGGAATCCTTTCGGGCCTGCAAAGCCCTTTCCAAGGCCAAACTGGATTTCGGCCCTTCGCTTGATCTGAATCTAGCCCTCCAAATCCAGTTGGCAACGGTCTTGACCAGCGCTGGTGCAAGCCAGGATCGGACTGGCTTGTGGGCCCCCAATTGAGCAGCAGATCCCGAGAAAGGTTGCACTTTTACTTGGAAGTAAATCCTATTTGCCCCGCGGGCCTTTTCACGCCGAGTAAGCAGCCATTCCCTTACCATTAGGCAGGATGAAGGCGGCTGATTTGGGGGTCTCCGGAAATGGCAGCAAATGATTCGTTCTTTGCAATTTCATTTCATGTGTATTTTTATTTCCATGGAAGAGCCAGGCGCTGGGGTGGGTGGGAACTTGCCTTCTTCGGGTGCCCAACTACCTTGACCAGCTTTGGATATTATTTACCTTGAGGGGGGGGACACTTCCTGCTCCGCTTCAGGCACAAAGTATTTTGGGCGCGCCCTGTTCCTGCAAGAATTGGGAATTTTAGCAACACATCACCAGGCTCAGCGTTGGGATCAAGCTAATTCCCTCATCCTCCATGAACTCGGTGGCGCTTACTCCCAAGTAACACCTTGAGATGGCGGTGCGGGTCAATCCATTATCGGCAATCCCAATTAACTGAGCTGAAAACAGGGAACCGGGTGGCGCTGGTTCTCCCTGGCTGACGCATCTTATGGCAAAGGAGGCAGCCCTGGAACCAGCTGAGGGGCGCAGCGCTCGCTGGGTACCAGCCCAGCCCAGCCCAGAGCTGCGCCACAGATGAAAATGGAGAGATGCACCTCATAGTAAATGGGTTGGGATTGGAGTTACACTCAACGGTTTGGTCTTGGGAAGAGCCGGTGTTTCCTCGGAATATTCTGCCACCGCTTTAGCCCGAGGCAACCTCCGGCCTCATCCCAGAGACAGAGAGGGGGGCGCGCGGGTGGGGTGGGGGAAAAGTCTGGGCAGGAGGCAGAAAACCAAAGGAACCCTGCCTTCGTAAAACCTCCTGATTTTGAAAGTCAAAAACCGGTAGAATGGGCTCAGAAGCCTGGCCAAAATCGTATGGAGAAATCGAGGGGAGGGGGTGTCCCACGCACAACCAGTATCTTTAAGAGTGCTAAAAATCTCCCCCTGATACGCCGAGACGACCCTCCTCCCTGCCCCGGAAAAAAGGAGCAAAAACGCCCATCAATTCATTTCAAACAAAATCATACCCACATATAGTGGCTGGGCGGGGTATTATTATTACTATTATTATTATTATTATTATTATTATTATTATTATTATTATTACTTTAGCTGAGATTCTTGCATTATTGGGGGTTGGAGTAGATGACTCGTGGGGTCCCTCCAACTCTATGACACATTCCCACCTCCCGCAGTGCAACTATTGACAGGTGGGTCTCCTTCCCCAATTTGTATCCCAATCTTCCCTAAACTGCTTGTAGTGGAATCGTGCATTCTTTTCTCGTTATCTTCTGACAAATAAGAAACTCACTCCAGATCATTTACGAGATTGAAAGGGGTGCACTGAAAATCAAAGCAACCCGTTAAGAAATTTTAAATTAATCTTAACCCTTCCAGCAACCCTCTGGCAATCCGAGCCATTTTTGGGTGGGCCCAGAGGGGAGAAGGTGCGCGCAAACTCGCTCGCAGTCGCGGTGCTTTTGCTGGGGAGGCGAAGCGCCTCGACGCGCCTCCGAAAATCTATTTCAGGTTCGCTGCTGCGTAAGTGGTCTGCAAGCTCGCAGCCATTAGGAGGGCCGACAAAAGGCCCGCCGCACGTTTGAGGCTTTAAATCGATTTAGTCACAAATGAGGTAATGGGGCTCGGACCCAGTAATGGGATTTCAGTCCCAGGAATGTGTTTGGAGTGGGGAGGAAGGGAACAATGCCTTTTATGATGCTAAATAGTAGCCGTTGTTTGCCCGACGGCGCCGTGGCCCGGCTTGGTTTCTGACGGCAACTTTGGAAACCTGAACAAGTCACATCCAGACCTGCAAGTTGGACGTAAAGTGTACAATAAAAAGGCAGAAATAAAAGTCCGGATTAAGAGCCGGGCCGGGCCTCTCCTCCTCCGGTTTCCCGTAGCCACGTCGCTGCCCCCCGGCCGTCTGTGCCGAGGAAAGGAAGCTATTGCAACCGTCGTTTATTTCGCCGCCATCGCCCCAACCGGCCAGGTGGCAGCTTTGGAAACGTCCCGGGGGCAGAGCAGGGGCGCTGAACCCCGTTTTCCGCAGCCTCCCCAGCTTCTTTACCCCCCAAATCGCCACCCTCCGAAATGGAGAGGATCTCGCGCTTCTGTACCGCGCGCCCCTCTCGGGGTTGCGCCCAGTTCCACCCACTAGGCAGCTAGGCCTTACAGTGGCGCCCTTTGGGGAAGCCAAGGAGGAGCCGGAGCGAGAGTTTGGGTCACCCCATGGCGCAAAGTCCCCCTTGCCCACCCGCATAATGATTTGAAAATCGGGAGCGCCGCCCCGTCTGTTTTCCCCGCGGGAGAAAACCTCTTCGGAGAGGGGGAGGCCTTCGGTCCCTGGTTATGCAACCTGCAGCTTCCCCGCAGAAAGCGACTGGCCGGTGCAGCGTGCTGCTTGGTGCTCAACGGACAACGGCCCTGTCCCAAATGCATTTTTATTTTTTGGGTGGGGGCGGGAAGGGCATTTTTGGCTGGGCCCCTCTTTGCTCCCCAAACTCCGCATAGCCTCAGCCGGGCGGCGGCGGCGTAGGGTGCTCTCCCTCCGTCCGCCCCTTCCAGCCTCCGACCCCCGCTTCTCCTCGCCCCGTCCCGCAGGTGCCACGCCCTTCGGCGGCCCGTCCGCGGCGGACTTCGACGACGGCTTCTTGCGACGGAAGCAGCGGCGGAACCGGACCACCTTCACCCTCCAGCAGGTACCCGGCAGCTGCCGTCGAGCCTCCCCGCCCTGGATGGTTAGAGTCGGGGCCCGCCGGGAAGCTCTGGCCTGTCCCGTCGGGGAAGGGTCTTTGTGGACGCCGACGCCGCGCGCGCCTGAAGGACCGGCCCGCGCTGGGTTGGACGGGGTGGGCTGCAGGGAAGGCTGCGCCCTCCGCCGGCGTCGCGGCCAGGGGCTCTGCGGAGGCGGCAGGACGGAGCCCCCCGCTGGAGGAGGAGGAGGTGGTCTTGCTTGTCCCTGGCCCAGGTTCTCCTCGGCCCGCCCCGTCGCGTCCTGCCCTCGCCTGACGCGGCTTCTTGCTCTCCCGCCAGCTGGAAGCCCTGGAGGCCGTGTTCGCGCAGACCCACTACCCCGACGTCTTCACCCGGGAGGAGCTGGCCATGAAGATCAATCTCACGGAAGCCCGCGTGCAGGTAAGGGGCAGGCCTGGCGGGGGGGGGGGGGAGGAAGGGCAGCAGCAGCGCCGGATTTAGGTTAGATGAGGCCCTTAGCTACTGAAGGTAATGGGGCCCTTTAAATGTCCAGCTATCCTTTGTCAACAACAAATTGTCGCTGTTTTTGTGTGTGTGTTGAATATATGCTATATGGTAATTTATGGACCGAATAGGTATCTAAAGCCATTTGCACATGCAGAATGTAGGCACCCTATAGATAGAAATGAGCAAACCAGTGATATTTTAGGGAGCAGGCTAGCAGGCGGGGCCCATTATTACACCATAGGAGCCTACACAACACAAAACACGGTTTCTGTATGTAGGTTTTATTTTATTTGTTTTTTATCTTATATTGTGGAAATGTACCTCCAGTTTTATTTTCCTTTAAATTGGGGGGGAGGGCTCCCAAGAGAGTGGGGCCCTAAGCTTGTATTTAGCTTATACGTAAATCCGGCACTGGGCAGCAGCCAAAGTTTTTCCCACCTGCATCCTCCTCTCCTTCTCCTCCCCCCGGCTTTTTCCTCCTCCTCCTCCTCCTCTTCTTCTTCTTCTTCATCATCATCGTCATCTTATTTATTTATTTATTTATTTACTTACTTATATGCGGCCTCAGCCACTCTGGGCAACTCCCAACAACAACAACAACAACAACAACAGTAAAAACATAATAGAGCATCAAACACTAAAAACTTCCCTGTACAGGGCTACCTTCAGTTTTCTTTTTAAAAATCACAGAGCCATTTCCAGTGCTTTTTTCCGGGGGAGAATGGGACCTGCGCAGGGGTACGCATACCCCTAAACATTTTGTGAATCTAAGTTTGGCCTCATTGAGGGGCGGTATTTCAATATGAGTAGGAAAATGAGACTACCCCTAAACATCTTTTAAATAATAATATAACCATAATAATTTTTTACTTACACCCCGCCCATCTGGCCAGGCCTCCCCAGCTACTCTGGGCAGCTCCCAACAGAATTTTAAAAACATGATAATACACCAAACATTAAAAACTTCCCTAAACGGGGCTGCCTTCAGATGTCTTCTAAAAGTCAGGTAGTTGTTTATTTCCTTGACACCTGATGGGAGGGCGTTCCACAGGGCGGGTGCCACTACCGAGAAGGCCCTCTGCCTGGTTCCCTGCAACCTCGCTTCTCGCAGGAAGGGAACCACCAGAAGGCCCTCGGAGCTGGACCTCAGTGTCTGGGTTGGATGGGAGTGAAGATTCTTCTTCTTCTTCTTCTTCATGTTTTTGACATCATCGCCCCCACCCAGGGCTGCGAGGAAAGGCCTATTTGCACATTTGGCCAAAGCAAGCAAATGAAGCCGATCTGTCATTTTCATGATGCACTTTAATAACATCAACATAATGTGGAATATTAGATTAGGTTGATTAATCGGTCATTCATAATTAACCAGTGATAATGTTCTACACTAATTTGTCCGTGTCTCTAAGGTACTAAATTACATCGATGCGCATCCATTTCCTTGCATTGGAGGAGGGGGGGTGGGGGATGGAGGAGGAGGACGAGGAGGAGGAAGAAGAGGCGGGTGGGGAAGAGGGTGGGGCGCGCAGGGCGGATGTGACTCTTTCCAGCTGGCTCTCTCCTCCTTTCCAAAGCTGCTGTCGGAGGAAATGGGCTTCCTCTGACCACAGGGCAAGCCCCTCTGATGTGCTTAGGAGTCGCTTCGCTGCCACTGGGCTGCTCTGGAACAAAGGGCATTCAGTAACTTGCAAACTGCCTGCCTGCCTTGTGGACATTTCTTTTCTCTTAGTTTTTAGTGTCCTGTACAATGTGTGCAAATGCATGCTGTGGGAAGACTTTAAATGTTATTAATAGAAATGGTTTAATATAAACTGCATTAGGCTAACTGTGTTTTGGAGCCTGCTGTTTCACGTTGCTGTACCCTCCCACATTTCTCTGATGAAAATAGGGATCTCCTATTCAATAATAATAATAATAATAATAATAATAATAATAATAATAATAATAATTAATACTTCCCTGCCCATCTGTCTGGGTTGCCCCAGCCACTCTGGGTGGCTTCCAACATATATAAAAACATAAGCATTAAACATTAAAAAATGTCCTTATACAGGGCTGCCTTTAAGGTAAAGGGACCCCTGACCATTAGGTCCAGTTGTGGCCGACTCTGGGGTTGCGGCACTCATCTCGCTTTACTGGCTGAGGGAGCCGGTGTACAGCTTCCAGGTCATGTGGCCGGCATGACTGAGCCCCTTCTGGTGAACCAGAGCAGCGCACGGAAACGCTGTTTACCTTCCCACTGGAGCGGTACCTATTTATCTATTGCACTTTGATGTGCTTTCGAACTGCTAGGTTGGCAGGAGCAGGGACCGAGCAACGGGAGCTCACCCCGTTGCGGGGATTCAAACCGCTGACCTTCTGATCGGCAAGTCCTAGGCTCTGTGGTTTAACCCACAGCGCCACCCACAACCCACATATCTTCTAAAGGTTGTATAGTTACTTATTTCCTTGGCTCGGGGGTTGCGTAACTCCATACCCTCCAATTTTTCTCCGATGAAAATAGGGACGTCCTAAGGGAAAAGCGGCGCATTCCGGGATCAGATCAGAAATCAGGACGGCTTCTGTAAATCCGGGACTGTCCCTGGAAAATAAGGACACTTGGAGGGCCTGTTTTGCTTGCTGCAACATAGCCTTCCTCCCAGTTTCTGACAAAATAAATGTCGGAAATAAGTTCCATTCGTATCAACAGGCAGCCTCGATTCCTTCCCAGAAGCCCATCCTTTTCTGTATGTGGAGGCATTTATTATCAGCGTCAGGACTTCCTTCTTGCAAAAGGTGCGATAAATGAAGGTGCAATCCTGCACATGCTCACACAAACTGTGCAAATCCCATAGGTTTGGCTTCTGGGATTCCCAGGCTGAGTTGTTCTCTTCCTTGGGGAGTGATGTCTGCCAGGAGCCGTCTTCTCAAAGATTGATGAAGGATACCTGGTGGCGGCTTTTATGGGGGTAGCTCTTTGATGGAGATTCCACAAGCGCTGTCTTTCCCTTCTCCGAACATCCCCCTCCCTCCCTAGCCCTGGAGCTGGCAGAAAAGACGGGGGTCATTAGAGTTCTGCTCGTGCAACTGAGAAGCTTCAAAATTTCAGCACGTTAAAAAGCCGCCAGACTTCATTTTGATCTGCAAATCACATTTCAGCGCTCAAGAGAAGTAACTCAGACTCATCTTGTTTTCTAGTGATGGAAGGTGCTTTGCGGTGGATAGAGGCTACCCAGAAAAAGGGGTGCAGTGTCTTTAAATAGAAGCTCCACCATCACTACTTGTGAGAACACAGCATGTTAAGGGTTTGTGTGAACAGAGGCGCCAGCAGTAGAAGCATTATGCTGAATAGCTACACACACACACACACACACACACACACACACACACACACAGAACTTGCTTTGCAATAGCCAGCCTTTCGCTCAGCTCAGACGTGTTATTTATGGGGTTTTTCCATCCTGCTGTTTCTGTCTTCTTTTTATGTAGGTGCTCGGGGTTAAGACTATGCAAAGATCTAATTGTAGGAAATATAATAGCATGCCTTTTCTTCCCCAGGGTCATGTTAGTATCTCTTAAAACCCAATGGCTAAGGAGAGATAATGGAATTCACTGCAGTAAATTGGGGATTGTAAACAAATTATTTCTTCTGTAATCAGATTATGCAACCCTGATTATTAAATCTGAACATGAATCATTGGTCATGTGCAGGGAAATTAAACTGATTATTATTATTTGGACATTCAAATCTCCTTTTTGTGAGTACATTGGAGGTGATAGCTTGGGGTTTTCCCTCCCACCATTTTAGCAATTGGTGCCTAAAGACTGCACTGCAAATTGAGATAAATGGGACAATTATTGGGCATTCAGAAGTGGAAGATCATAACTTCTCCCTGAAAGGTGCAAGGGCGAGATAGGGGTGGTGACAATTAGAGTGTTTAGCCTTGTTGTGAGCCATTATGCAAGCAGACAATAGATGCTGGGTTTTGCTTTCATGCTGGGGACCTGCTGGGGAAACGGGAAGGGAACCATGTTTACATTTCTCCCCCTTGCTCATTCAAATATGATTAATGTGCTGGAAAGCCACGTCTTAATCGAAGATGATGTTGTCAAACAAAAACTAAATAGGGAAATAAACGACTTCATCAGGCCCTTTCTTCAGAAGCCGGCAAACTGTCATTGCAAAGTCATTAAAATATGATAATGAAAAATAGCTCAATTAAATGTTGTTATAGCTGTGACCTTCATTCAATTAAGACACAAGGAAGTGTCTGCAATTGGCTTTGCATTTAAGTCTCCTAAATTTAGAACGCAGATAAAATCATTATTCAGCCTTTGCTGATACACGCAATTAAAAGCAGGCTAAATAAAAATGGAACGATAACAATGCGCCGCACATTGTAATCATCTTTTAAATTGTGCATTTCCTTAGCCATAGCTTGGAAAGCCTGATTTTCTATATGCATAATAACATCCACAACCTGGTTAAGCCAGCCTATTTTCAGTTTAAAATAATGGGCAGCCCAGTTATATTTACATTTGCCTCTAGTCGGGCTAAATCCAAGTCTTGTGGCATAACCGGATTGTGGCTTCCCTTGTCCCAGCCCAATTAAACTGAAGTACTTGGGTTTTGGCTACTTAATCCCACTGATAATTAGTGGGACTGAATATGCTCAATTCTGGATGCGTGAGGTTTTCAGAATGAACTACCAAGGCCATTGTTGTTCTGCATGGAAGCCATGGGGCAAAACTGACAATATGTAGATTGTTGCTAAAAGTGAGAAGAAACTTTCCATAAGCTGTACCAGCTAGTCTCAGGGCCAAGCTAGATAAGATGTTAATTGTGTGCATGCTATTAACATAAACATATATTTTTTTAAAGTGAAATGGTAGCAGAGGGATGATGCAGCAGGCTTGGGCCTGGTGTGTGTGTTTAATTTTTTCTTTTAACTATTCTAACTATTCTAACAAAAAGCTCTTCTCTGAATCTGCTGTATGCATTTTAAGGGCAGCTTGCGTTGCATTGTCTTAATATGCAAATCGCAGCTTCAGAGAGGGTTTTTTTATTCTTGGAATCATGGCAGGGAGCAGCAGTGGGAGAGATAGTTCAACCTCCAAACATGATAAGTAGATCCCTGCCAGATCAGATTGAAGGCCTATCTGATCATGCCAAGGTTGCAGGTTCGATCCCCATACGAGACAGCTTCTTCTTCCTGCATTGCATTGGACTAGATAAACCTCAGGGTCCCTTCAAATTCTAGAATTCTATGATTCTATTTTGTCTGGCAGTGGCCAGCCAGATTTCCCTGGGGAGCTCCAAGCAGGGCAGGAGCAAAGATCTTTATCCTACTGTTGTTAGGATCGCACCTTATACCAAGTCAAACCATTGGTCCACCTAGCTCTGAACTGTCTCTACTGACTTCTGAGTGGCTCTCTAGGGCAGGGGTCAGCAAACTTTTTCAGCAGGGGGCCGGTCCACTGTCCCTCAAACCTTGTGGGGGGCCGGACTATTTTTTTTGGAGGGAAATGAATGAATTCCTATGCCCCACAAATAACCCAGTGGTGCATTTTAAATAAAAGCACACATTCTACTCTTGTAAAAGCACGCTGATTCCCTGACCGTCTGCGGGCCGGATTTAGAAGGCGATTGGGCTGGATCCGGCCCCTGGGCCTTAGGTTGCCTACCCATAGAGTTTCACACTCTCTCAGCCATACCTGAAAATACCAGGGGTTGAATCCAGCATGTTCTGCATAATGTGGAGGCACCTCAGGTTTCCCCATAGCCGATACTTAATCAACAAAAGGGGCACAGGTTGATTTCAGTTCCTCTTTACCCAGGCCTTTGGCTGAATGACATCCGACGACCCTTTAAAATGTGCTGACGGTGGGTTATTGGGTTGCTTTTGTTTTTATTATGTGTTTTGTGGTTTTATATTATGATTTTATGTCGTAACCGCACCCCCCCCCCGCCAAGACCTGTGAGTATAGGGCAGTATCCAAATTTAATTAATAATAAATAATAATAAAATCTAGTTTGGGCCCATTGAAAGTGATTTTATGATGGTCATTCATTTGGCAGCCTGACCAAACTTAGATTATGAAGAACAGAAATAAGCAGGTTTGTTCTTCCTGCAGTTCACTTTGTTTGGGGAAAAGCTGTATAGGGAGGCACTGAATAGATGACCCTGCTGTCTCAGGATTAGGAATGGACTGGATGGCTTCTGGTCCCTCAGAGCATATGAACCTGCTTTCTACCATGTCAAACGGTTCTTCAACCCAGGGTTTCCCAAACTTGGGTCTCTTGCTGTTTTGGGACTACAGTCCCCATCATCCCTGACCACTTGGTCCTGCTAGCTAGGGATGATGGGAGTTGTAGTCCCAGAAAGGGCTGGAGACTCCAGTTTGGGAAATCCCGATCGAGCCCATGCGATAGCAACAGTGCTGCCCTCCAGATGCCGTTGAACTACAACTCCCACCACCATTGGCCATTAGTCATGCCAGCTGGGGTTGATGGGAGTTGGAGTCCAGCAGAATCTGGAGGGCAACAGCATATACGTTTTCCTTTTTTAAAAAAATATATCTTTATTAATTTAAAATAAATACATTTATGAAAAAACAGATGTACATACATACAAACAAACAAACAAACAAATAACAGAAGAATCAAACAAACTACCACACTATAAGATATAAGAAGATTAATATAATTATAATCATATATACTCCTGATATTGAACACAAATATAGAACCTATGTAAAAGAAATTTAAAACTTAATTCCAATTAATCTCATTACTTTATACCGTAGTTACATATTTCTTATATAATTTCATTTTACCTCCCTACAAACTTATATTTATACAATACAGGGATCAGTCTAATTCTGCCAAGATGTTTCCTTTTATTCCATAGTTTTCTAAATATTCTTTAAAGATTCTCCAATCCTTATAGACTTTTTGTTTTGGTTGGCCTCTTAAGCTTCCTGTGGCTTTCGCTAGCTGCAGATATTCTACCATTAGGATTTGCCAATCTTCTGTGTTGGGTATTGTTGTGTTTTTCCAATTTCTTGCTACCAAAATTCTGGCCGCCTTTATTCCATACATGTACCTTTTCCTTTATAGTATACATTTGAGTTATCTTCTGCAGTCAGTCTTCTGTTTCCAACTTCTGAGACACAGGTGAAGGAAAAGGTCCATTGTGGTTGGTGGGGAGGGGTGGCAGCAGTGACTTGACCCGTCACTGGTGTTGCTTCTTACTGGGAGGGGAAGGGGAGGCAGTGGGAGATCAGCTTGGTGTCAGCGCACTGGGAGAACCATTCCTAACCTACATCTTGGCTAAAGTATCCATGACAGATGGCCATCCAAATTCTGCTTAAAAACCTCCAAGGAAGGAGAGCCCACCGCCTCCCGAGGGAGTCTGTTCCACTGTCAAACAGCTCTTCCCATCAGAAAATTCTTCCTGATGTTGAGTCGCAATCTCCTTTTGTGTAACATAAGCCATTGGTTCGAATCCTACCTTCCAGAGCAGGAGAAAACGTGGTGTAGTGGTTAAGAGTGGTAGACTCGTAATCTGGTGAACCAGGTTCGCTTCCCCGCTCCTCCACATTGCAGCTGCTGGGTGACCTTGGGCCAGTCACACTTCTCTGAAGTCTCTCAGCCCCACTCACCTCACAGAGTGTTTGTTGTGGGGGAGGAAGGGAAAGGAGAATGTTAGCTGCTTTGAGACTCCTTAGGGTAGTGATAAAGTGGGATATCAAATCCAAACTCTTCTTATTCTTCCACGTGACAGCACTTGAGATATTTGAAGATGGCTATCATATCTCAAAGGCAAGTTAACCTCAAAGGTGCATTTAACCCTCACATGTGGGGAAAACCCTTCCTTTTGATAATCGTTCTTTCCATATTTCCCCCCCTGTGTTTGAATCAGGTGCTTATGCCCTACAGAAATTATTTATTATAGTGTTTCATTGAATAAGGGCCTCAGAGATGCAGATATTCCTGTTGTAGCTCCTTGATGCAGCCTGGTTTTAATAGGCAGAAGATGATGCTCTCTTACAGTCAAAGCAGAAGAGGAAAGGAAACTCACACAAATGACAATAGTTTGGTGCCCAAGCAAAGCTGCCTATTTGTTCCCTCCTTCCCAATTCAGGTCTGGTTCCAGAACAGAAGGGCAAAATGGCGGAAAACAGAGAGAGGCGCTTCAGACCAAGAAGGACCTAAGGAGACAATGGCTGAGGTGACACCCCCAGGAAGGAATTTAAACTCTCCCTCTCCAGTTGACCAAACCAGGAATAAGAAGGAGAGCCTGGAGATTCAACAGAGGTAAGCTTGCCTCCATTTGATATGCATTTAGTGCTGGGTGGAAGTTTGAAAGCATTTTTTTGATTCTCATTTTTCATTTGGGTGGCTGGAGGGGGGAAGAGACTTACAGGCCACTGCCTCAATCCTGAACATGGAGATACATCGAACACACCCTTTTTTGGTCATGTGGTTGGGTTAGGATCATAGCAGCCAATTCCTGGGGGCGAGGTCCCTTCTCCCCAATAAAATATTTGAGGACCTCTCCCAAGTTGATGGGCATTGCCAATTAAATGGTGTGCGCGTGCCACACCATATGATTATGTGTGTGAAGCGGCTTACCTCCCCCCCCCATATTTTATTCAAGTTGGCACCCCTGGTTGGCATCACGTTGAGCTGTGAGCACAGAGCCTGACAGGGCACAGGATAGCGCAGAGGTGAGGTCTCAGCTGGTGCTGAAGAAATGGGTAGCCTTAGTGAGGATGGCAAGACACCGCTTGAGAGCCAGTGTGGTGTAGTGGTTAAGAGCAGTAGACTCGTAATCTGGTGAACCAGGTTCGCGTCTCTGCTCCTCCACATGTAGCTGCTGGGTGACCTTGGGCCAGTCACACTTCTCTGAAGTCTCTCAGCCCCATTCACCCCACAGAGTGTTTGTTGTGGGGGAGGAAGGGAAAGGAGAATGTTAGCCGCTTTGAGACTCCTTCGGGTAGTGATAAAGCAGGATATCAAATCCAAACCGCTGTCTGGGGTGCTTCGAGGCTATTCCTGGGAGTGCACAATGGCAGTAAAAGAAGGGGGGAAAGGGATGTGTGTGTGTGTGATAGCAACGGGTGGATGAAATAGCTGGTGAACTTGCATGGAGACAGAAACAGAGAGCTGTAACCAGGGGCAGAACCCAGGCAAAGGGTCTCGCATGCATGGGGGAAGATAGCAGAGGTTTAGTGATAGTTTAGTGAAGAGTCACGTAGCGCCTTAAAGAATAACATATTTAATGCTGCTTTTGCTTTTGTTGGTTGAGCACACTTCACCCATTGTACAAATTGTGATCTTAATTGGCAGATATGAATAGGTGTGCCCATGCCCCCACACACGATGCAGCGGCGGTAACCGTTGTACACAGTGGGGCCCAGAGGCCATGAATGCGAGAAGTTGCAGTGAGGCTGCAGTAAGTCCAACATAAGACCAGAGACTTGGCTCACGGCACCCATAGCTGATGATACTGTTTGATTTTTGGCTAGACATGCTCATTTAACACACGTAGAGTGAAAGATCTGTTACCCAGGTGGTCAAAGGACGGCTGTTTTTAGTTGAATGTGCTGAGATGCAATCACACATTTTTATTTTTATTTTAGGTTTGGGTCAATTATTTTTATAGGATTAACACACACTTATATATCAGGCTTAAGGGACGCGGGTGGCGCTGTGGGTTAAACCACAGAGCCTAGGACTTGTCGATCAGAAGGTCGGCGGTTCGAATCCCTGCGACGGGGTGAGCTTCCATTGCTCAGTCCCTGCTCCTGTCAACCTAGCAGTTCGAAAGCACATCGAAGTGCAAGTAGACAAATAGGTACCGCTCTGGCAGGAAGGTAAACGGCGTTTCCGTGCGCTGCTCTGTTTCTCCAGAAGCGGCTTAGTCATGCTGGCCACATGACCTCGGCTCCCTTGGCCAATAAAGCGAGATGAGCGCTGCAACTCCAGAATCAGCCACGACTGGACCTAATGGTCAGGGGTCCCTTTACCTTTACCTTTCTATATCAGGCTTAGAATTAGGGTGTGGCTGCAGTCCTGTGCACACTTACCTGGAGAAAATCTCAATGGATATTCAACTAAGGGATCATCCTTGCCTCTTTCTCCCAGGGAAACCCAATCTGTACTGCTGAATCAGAGCAAACACCAACCAGGATTTCTCCAGATTGACGTTTATTCCGATTTATCACTAAATTGCTGGTTTCCCTGGGGACAGTGGGAGGGCGAAAGCAAAACCTCTCAGACTCATGTTTTCTAGGTATGGGACAAGCACGTGTCTGGATGAGCCCCAAGTCTTGCTCAGAGTAGACCCACTGAAATTAATGAGCACGACCAAGCTAGAGCCACTAATTTCAATGAGTCTGCTGTAAAACTTAGTTGAATGCCACCCAATGAATTAAATGGGACTTACTTCTGAGTAGACTTGCATAGAGTTGTTCTATGGTGAACTTGAAATCAGCTTTGTAAAAAGAAAGCTATTCCTTTTTATTCACTTACAAAAGTGAATAAACGTAGCATTAAAAAAAAAAAAGATCAGAAAAAAACCATAGTTACAATTAAACACATACTGAATAATAGAATGTAGAAGTTGGAAGAGACTCCGAGGGTCATTGTGTCCAACTGCCTGCAGGGCAGGAATGCTGCACAAACAGAACCAGATTTCCCAATTGATTCTACTTCAGCATATTGGCGCTTCCCTTTGGAGTTCATGTAGAAAGCAAGGGCAATTTCTTGCACCTGGATTCAGTACTTGAGTGCAAAGTACACATTGCACACACCGACTTGGTCTTAAAGGCAATGGGCACCTGTATATATCAGTGGTGGCTTTTCTGCTGCTCCACCCGTCATTGTGATTGGATGCCCAAGGGGCCACAGTGGCTGGGAGAGCCGAACCACCTCTTTTGACATGTGTGCCAGTTATAGGTAAAGGTAAAGGACCCCATGACGGTTAAGTCCAGTCAAAGGCAACTATGGGGTTGTGGTGCTCTTCTCGCTTTCAGGCTCAGGGAGCCGGTGTTTGTCCACAGACAGCTTTCTGGGTCACATGGCCAGCATGACTAAACCGCTACTGGCGCATGGAGGACCATGAAGAGTACCAGAGTGCATGGAAATGCCGTTTGCCTTCCCGCCGCAGCGCTACCTATTTATCTACTTGCACTGGTGTGCTTTTGAACTGCTAGGTTGGCAGGAGCTGGGACAGAGCAACAGGAGTTCACCCCGTCGTGGGGATTCGAACCACCAACCTTCCGATCGGTCAGCCCAAGAGGCTCGGTGGTTTAGTCCCCTTTTACCTTTGTGCTAGTTATGACCATGCTTGGGCAGGGATAGCCTGGGTGCAGCAAGCCAAGCATTGCTAACCTAACGTTTGGACTGCCATAACGCACTTAGGTAAAGGTAAAGGGACCCCTGACCATTAGGTCCAGTCGTGACTGACTCTGGGGTTGTGGCACTCATCTTGCTTTATTGGCCGAGGGAGCCGGCGTACAGCTTCTGGGTCATGTGGCCAGCATGACTAAGCCGCTTCTGGCGAACCAGAGCAGCACACAGAAACGCCGTTTACCTTCCCGCCAGAGCGGTACCTATTTATCTACTTGCACTTTGACGTGCTTTCGAACTGCTAGGTTGGCAGGAGCAGGGACCGAGCAATGGGATCTCACCCCGTCACGGGGATTCGAACCGCTGACCTTCTGATCAGCAAGTCCTAGGCTCTGTGGTTTAACCCACAGTGCCACCCACGTCCCATAACGCACTTACCAACTCACAAAATAGTGACCACCTGGAGGCATTCACGGTATGTTTGGTAGCAAGGGCAGAGAGAGGCAAAATGACTGGGATGGTGGGTGGCTTTGAGAGAGAAGGGTCATCTTCCTATAACACCAGACATACCAAGATGGAGCGAGTACGAGTGAATTGATGCAATTGATGCTGGAGTTGTACGTATATAGGTTGCTTGGTCAAATTCCAGATTGAGGGTTGCCAAACGCAATCGATTCCCTTGGTTAACATGGTGACAGGTCAAGCAGCTGGCTCTGGAGCTCCTCTGTTAACGCAATTTTAATTGAGTTTTAATGGGTTTCAACTTATTTTAAAACCTATTCCCCCCCCTCCTCCCATTCCTTGCAGCCTCAGCAGAGCCGTCGGTCCCTCTGGACCCTTTTTCCCTTCGTGTCTTCCAGGGACTCTCCTCAACACGGCCACCTACGCCCAGGCTTTGTCGCAAGTTGCGTCCCTCAAAGGTAATGGTCTCTTTTTTGAAATCCCAGATTCTGTGGCAGAGAGGTGTGCTTTGTGTTTGAGGTGGTGATGATAATAACAACCCAGTTGTGGCTCAGCCGCAGTTTGCTGATTCGGCTTGGGCTTTTGGGCACAACGGTTGCAGAATTGGCACTTTTGGACGTCGCCTTTTTTTGCTTTTCTGTTCTGACCTTATGGGCAAACGCTCCGATTGATTAGATTTGGGTTGCACTCCTGTATACGCTTATCCAGGAAGAAACTTCACTGGAAGCAATGTGACTTACTTCTGAGTAAACATGCAAAGGTTCGTGTCGCATTACATGCAGTTAACCAAATGTTTAAACGTGATTGGGCTGGGTTTTTTTTGCAGTAGCCTGGTCTGCAAAGCCAACCGATAAGCCCATGAATGTTCTCCAGTAAGGTGGATGTATTGCTTTTTGCCTCATGAGTGAATCTGACGGAAAAGCTTCTTCTTCCTAGATGTATCTTAAAGAAAATGGGAAATGACTGTCTCTGACTGCTGCTCTCTGACATGGGCTGCTGAGTCACACTGTGACTTGTTTCCCATTTGAGTGGCTCTGTGGTTTTATTCACCACCATTCATGCTTTGCAGAATAAGTGACAGAACAGGCAATGGGATATCCCAGGATACCCAGTGCTGAACTCAGGCTGGGGTGGCCCATCTTTGAGGCGAGGGGAAGCTGTTTGCCTCTGGAGGCACACCTGCCCCTCCTCTCCACCCCTGGTTTTGCACCCCTGCCAGTCCTGCCAGGGCTCCATCGACACAGTGCTTTTGCCGCTGTACCCATGTTGTACTGGTAAGCTCTGGTGCATCTTCAGGGGCACGGGCAGGGTAGGTGCAACATTGGGGCCTGGGCCCGGATCTGTGTTGGGTGGCGCTGGGGCATTTTGCCTGCAGCGGCAGAAAGTCTCGGGCCTGCCCTGAACTCAGATTTGAACCCTGGTTCGTTCACAAAGCTGCAGTACTTCATCCGTAAAAAGCCAGTTGTTGGCAGAGAGGAGCCTTGGTTCACTTGCTTGTGCGAACCGGATTGTTTCCATGAATTAAAAAAGGCAGCTCTTTGGTCTGCTTGTGGTACATAGTTGGGAGGGTATTAAAGGTCACCTTGTCCAACCCTCTTCTTGGAATCCAGACCTACAGTATTCTCTGACCAGCCTCTGTTTGAAGAGGCAATGTTAGGGTTGTGCAATCCATTTGGCTGCTCTGGGTGCAGGGGGTGCCTGTTGAAATCTGACAGCCCAAAGCCTGCCACTGCTATTGTTGAGTCACTCTTACCGTCGAAAGGTCGCTACGGATGTTCAACCAAAACCTACACTCCTGTAACGTTAGCCCATCTGGTCTGCTCTCTTGAGACAGCAGAAAAGAAGTCTTTGCTCTTCTCTTTGTGACAGACCTTCAGGTATTTGAAGATCGCTACCATGTCTCCTTTCAGTCTTCTCTTCTCTTGGCTAAATACACTCAGGTTTCTTCAGCCTTACTTCATAGGACTTGTTTCCAAACCCCTGGGTGTCTTCGTTGGTCTTCTCTCAACCCATTCCAATTTGTCTGCATCCTTCTTGAAGTCTGGTGCCCAGAATTGAACACAGTATTCCAGTGACTAGTGCAGAATAAAATGGAACAATTACTTTCTGAGACTTGGAAGCTACACTTCCAGTAAGGCAGTCTAAAATGGCATTAGCCTTTTTTTACAGGAACATCACACTGCTGACTCATGTTCAGCTTGTGACTTTGAGGCTGAGATTCCCCATCCCATAGCTGTGTATTTTATGGGTAGATAGCCCAAACACAGAACTCTCCATCTGCCTCTGTTTAATTTCATTGCTAGTTTTGTGGGAATGTTCAGGGATGCAGGAGAGGATATATTGACTGATTATATCCTTATCCAACTTGTATTAACAAGTTCCCAAAATATCAGCAGAGTAAAACATTCCTTTTATCTTAAGTTCGCAATGGTAGCATGTGCTCAGGTTTGCTAGAACCTCTATAATAATCACTCTGGTAATTTCCCCTTTATTCCCTCTTAAAATACAAGACACGACACAGTCCTTTACAAAAGTATAAAAAGAGTTTACTCACATTTTGTTCACATCAGATCCCAGAAGGCAGAGAGCTTAATAAAGTAATATACATTTGGATTCTATTTTTTTTTTTAAAAAAAATAATTTTTATTCAATTTTTAAAACACATAATTAAAAGACAGACACATCACAAAACACAAACAAACATAAACAAATCAAACATAAATAAATTCATAATCTTATTTTCTTGTAACTTCTTTCAATCGACTTCCCCATACCTCCCTTTCGCTGCATCCTTATTTTAGAAAGAATTTTTTTAGCAACCCTTTAGTCAATTTATCCATTTAGTCCCTTCATTAAATTCCCATAAATTTGTTGGTTACAGCTGTAATTCTCTACTTCTTACCCCTTGACATCTTAACACTCCTCAATTTTACAACACTTTTTAAGATATATTTTAAATTTCTTCCAGTCTTCTTCCACTGCCTCTTTCCCCTGGTCACGAATTCTGCCGGTCATCTCTGCCAGTCCCATGAAGTCAATCACCTTTGTCTGCCATTCTTCCAGAGTAGGTAGTTCTTGCATCTTCCAGTACTTTGCCAGAAGAATTCTTGCTGCAGTAGTAGCATACATAAAGAAAATCCTATCCTTCTTTGGCACCAATTGGCCATATACATTTGGATTCTATCTTATAAGAAGATAGTCCCTTTTTCCTCTCTTGGCTGGGAGCCAAGAGGGCATCTTTAGCTTAATGGATGTTGCTTCTTCGAAGGAAGAGAAGAGAAGAGAGAGATGGCTGCCCCTGCCCTGTGCTTTTGTCGTTACCTGCACAGGTGAGGCCACACCCACCTCTAGTCACATGTGGAGGAAGTCTGTCCCAGGAAGTTTACCTGCTGGCTGGACAAACATCCCTCCCCATGTCTAAACATGTACACTCTAGGAATGTTGTAATTGACTGCTCCTGTGTTTTACATCCCACAAGTTTGGGGCCAGTTTCCCATTCTATCAAGGCTTGGTTGAACTTCATTCCTGCCCACTGATGTGTGAGGAGCTTGAAGCTCTCTTGACCAGGCTCGCCATGCTTTGGCCATACTCAGTTCTCCAGTTCTCGTGATGTGCAATACATCTTCGGCCAGCATTCCTTTATCGAGGAAGAACTTTGCAGGTTAAAAGTGTGAGTCATTAGAAGTTGGTTTATTTTTTTTAACCTGGAAATAGCAACTGCAGAAAGACTTGATTAGTACTGAGACCACAGCACGTAGGGAGGGTTGTGGATAATGCCTTCCTTTGGTGCTGTTGTGCCAATGAAGATGGTTCCTTGCAGATCCCATAGTATAATTATGCATCTTTTATCTGCTTTGATTCTTCCAATGTTCAGCTTCATTAGCTGTCCATGCATTCTAGTGGGGGGTGGGGAATATCAAATTTTTCAGCATCATGCATTATCATCTCTACATGCCCCCCCATCAATACCTTTTCTCTAAACTAAAATACCCCAATGCTATAACATTTTTCCCATAGGTGAGCTGCTCCTTCTGTGGCCCGATTGCTTCCTTCTATGATTGATGATCTGAATAGGCCATTCAGGCAAGAGGTTCTCCAGTAGACTGCCACCATATTTTCCCCAAGTTCCCACTAACTCTGGCATACCGCCCAGTGTTGCTCTGATGAAAATAGGGATGTCCTATTCAATGACGAATGGGACACGGGTGGCGCTGTGGTCTAAACCACAGAGCCTAGGGCTTGCTGATCAGAAGGTCGGTGGTTTGAATCCCCGTGACGGGGTGAGCTCCCGTTGTTCGGTCCCTGCTCCTGCCTATCTAGCAGTTTGAAAGCACATCGAAGTGCAAGTAGATAAATAGGTACCACTCTGGCGGGAAGGTAAACGGCGTTTCCGTGCACTGCTCTGGTTCGCCAGAAGCGGCTTAGTCATGCTGGCCACATGACCCGGAAGCTGTACGCCGGCTCCCTCAGCCCATAAAGTGAGATGAGCGCCGCAACCCCAGAGTCGGTCACGACTGGACCTAATGGTCAGGGGTCCCTTTACCTTATTCAATGATGACAATGATGATGATTTTATTATTCATACCCCACCCATCTGACTGGGTTGCCCCAGCCACTCTGTGTGGCTTCCAACATATATAGAAACGTAATAAAACATTAAACATTTTTTAAAAGCTTCCCTATGCAGGGCTGCTTTCCGATGTCTTCTGAAGGTTGTATAGTTACTTATCTCCTTGGCTCAGGGGTCAAATAACTCCATACCCTCCAACATTTCTCCAATGAAAATAGGGACATCCTATTATACCTAATGACATCCTAAGGAAAAGCGGGATATTCTGGGATCAAATCAGAAAGCACAATGGTTTCTGTAAATCCGGGACTGTTCCTGGAAAATAGGGTTTGTGTGTTTGTGATTTTTGAAATAGGACCTTGCCTTCCTCCCTGGGAATCTATAACATCATCACCTTCATGATGTTGCATTGTGGAGCCTTCGACTGAGCACCGAGCTACAAAAGGAAAATCCCTCGCTGCGCGTGATTTATTCATGCTCTGTGCAATAACATGGAGTTACCAGGAGAAATCAACAAGCTTAAAAGCTAGGACCCCCAGAGCAGTTCCTTAATGGACAGAGGCAACAGTGCAATTCATTAATGGAGAGATTATTAATGGAGGTAAACAAGAATCTCTGGTTTTCGGCGGAAATTCTCTAATCGTTGTGGGAGAGCCTCCCTTCCGCTCCGACAGAACTTCCCCGGATCCTCTGTTGCCCAGTGCAGGTTGGAAGGAGATGAATGATTACGTTTGTCATGGGATGACTTGCATAGTGCATCGCCGCATCGCTCCCCTCGCTCGCGATATTGCTTGCTCCGTTGGCATAGCAGCCTGTGTGCAGCCATTGATGGGAAAGCGGCTTTTGCATTATACATCAAAGCACCGGGCAGGATCGATCAGGATCATTCAGGGTTAGTGCGCTGCTGTGGTTGCAAAAGGTTTTGTGAAGGCTTAATTGTGGTGCCTGCGAGGAAAGGGCTTGTTAATTGTCCTGGATGAGTGGAATTTGTCAATGCTTGGGACCCCACCATTGTAGTGAGACGCAGGAAGGCAAGGACTTACCCAGAATGAATGCTGCTCTTTGCAAACCTTTTAGATCACATCATCATCATCATCATCATTATTATTATTATTATTATATTGTTTATTAAATTTGTATACAGCCCTTCATCTGTAAATCGCAGGGTGGTTCACAACATAAATTCGTGGCCAGGAAAGAATTCTGTATAATATTATATATTTGCAATCTGTAGAGCAGCCAGCAATGGTTAATAATAATAATAAATTTAATAATTTTATTGTTTCTACCCCACCCACCTGGCTGGGTTTCCCAGCCACTCTGGGAGGCACGTATAAAAACAACTTTAAAGACTTCTCCCCCCCCCAAGACATTTTATTGGTTTTACAGATAGAGCACAAATCAACACAAATCAATAAAATCACACTGTATGTGGAGATTCTCCGAATCTTGAGACTTCCCCCCATCCCATCATGGAGTATTATTTTAAACACCTACAACTGCATATTAGTTCATACTCCATTCTTTAAAATATCGAACCGTATTGTCCATAATGTTTTTTTCACAACAAGGGAGTCAAAATCCTGCACTTGTTTCCATCTGCTTACAGTGGTCTCCTAGATAACTTATAATTTTTTCTCATTCTTTTACGAAGTTTTCATCCTCTTGGTTCCTGAGTTTCCCAGTCAGCTTTGCCATCTCAGCATAGTCCATCAACTTGGTTTGCCATTCTTCTCTGGTAGGGACTTTCTCATCTTTTCAACTCTGGGCCAATAACATTTGCGTGACTCTTGTTCCATACATCAAAAATCTTTTCTGCTCCTTTGGGATGTCGGTACTTGTTATTCCTAATAAAAAAGCTTCTGGTTTCTTAACTGAAGTTATTTTAAACATTTTTTTTTCCATTTCATTATATATCATCTCCCAGAAAGCTTTTATTACCTTACAAGTCCACCACATATGATAAAAGGTACCTTCTTTTTCTTTATAGTTCCAGCAGATATTTGAACTAACACAAAAAGCTTCTTGATACAGGACTGCCTTCAGATGTCTTATCAAATTGTGTAGTTCTTTTTCCCCTGGGCAAGTTCCAGTGGGTTCTGCCTTGTTCCAACCTTACATGAAACCACAGAGTCATGCTGGTCTGAGGTTTGAGCAGAGGTGTCACTGGTAGGCTGATAATACACAGCTTTGTCTCTCATTTTCGTCAGATCCTAGGGACACAGCAAGGAACCTCAAACAAGAGCTTGTCAGGCTCAGAAGACTGGATGGGAAGAAACAAAACTGAATTTTAATGCAGAGAAGATGAATGTCGCTTGCCCATGGGCTGTCCAAGCCAGTATCATGGTTGCTATAATAATAATAATAATAATAATAATAATAATAATAATAATAATAATAATTTTATTATTTATACCCCGCCCATCTGGCTGGGCTTCCCCAGCCACTCTGGGCGGCTTCGCAAAAAGTATTAAAATACTATAATACATCAAACATTAAAAGCTTCCCTAAACAGGGCTGCCTTCAGATGTCTTCTAAAAGTCTGGTAGTTGTTGTTCTCTTTGACATCTGGTGGGAGGGCGTTCCACAGGGCGGGCGCCACTACCGAGAAGGCCCTATGCCTGGTTCCCTGTAACTTGGCCTCTCGCAGTGAGGGAACCGCCAGAAGGCCCTCGGAGCTGGACCTCAGTGTCCGGGCTGAACAATGAGCGTGGAGATACTCCTTCAGGAATACTGGACCGAGGCCGTTTAGGGCTTTAAAGGTCAATACTAACACTTTGAATTGTGCTTGGAAATGTACTGGGAGCCAATGTAGGTCTTTCAAGACCAGTGTTATGTGGTCTCTGTGGCCGCTCCCAGTCATCAGTCTAGCTGCCACGTTCTGGATTAGTTGTAGTTTCCGGGTCACCTTCACGTAGAGCGCATTGCAGTAGTCCAAGCGGGAGATAACCAGAGCATGCACCACTCTGGCGAGACAGTCCACAGGCAGGTAGGGTCTCAGTCTGCGTTCCAGATGGAGCTGGTAAACAGCTGCCCTGGACACAGAGCCCTGTTCTGAATGGGGTTTCAGTCCTCCAGAAGGAGCAGTTCCTCAGTTTTTGGGATGCTCTTGGATTTGGTGCTGGTTTTTTTGAGATTCATAGGTGGCATCGGTGACTAGGAGTGACTTTTGCCAGCTTGTGCAGATATGCCAGCTGCAAACCTTATGGATGGCTGTGGCTCACTATGGTCATTTATGACCTAGCGCAGGGTTTGGCAAAAAATATTAGCCACAGTCTGGTCCACTGTCCCTCAGACCTTGTGGTGGGCCGGAGAAGGGGCACCAGGGTGGCGGTGGAGAGAAGATGAGCGGCACGAAAGGGCTGGCTCCGGAGAGGGGCTGCTTAAAATGGCGCTCAGCCAGCTCAGCCCAGCCCACTTCCTCCTCTAGGCAGGGCAGGGAGAAGTCAGAAGGAGGGAGGGAGGAGGCGCCACTGCCGTGTGTTTGAGGGAGGGGGCAAAAAATGGAATGGCACGGGGGGGGGGAAATGGCACAGCCGAAACGAACATAATCCCCACGCCCATCCACGGACAGTCCACAGGCCAGATCCTGAAGGCAATTGGGCCTGATCCGGCTCATGGACCTTAGTTTGCCGGCTCCTGACCTAGTGTCTTCCATGGTTGGGGAAACTTCAGTTTGTGCAAAATGCAGCCACCAGAATAGTGGCTGGAGTCAGCTGATCAGAGCATATTACTCTGATCTTGTATGATCCATGCTGGTTGCCTGTTGGTTTCCAGGCTTATTTTAAAGTGCTGGATTTGACCCTTAAAGCCCTAAATAGCTTGGTACCTGGGTATCTATACGATTCATTCTACTTTTGAGGCTTTGCACCAGTTTCTGGCTGCTGAGTGACCCACAGCGGGCATCTACTAGGGACAGGGCCTTTTCAGCTGTGGCACCAACTTGGTGGAATTCTGTCCCTGGAGAGGCGTGATAGGCTCCACCCAGGACTTTGGGTGCCATGAGAATATAGGTTTCGGGAAGTCTTGTTTGACCATTCTTGAGCTCGACTTCTGAGTATGGTGCTATTTCCTTTCTCTCATATACATTTGTGTGTGTGTGTGCATGTGTGCATGTGTGCATGTCCCTGTAATGCAAATTCCAGGGGATTGAGGGAGGGGAGAGGCGGAGGAGGAGAAGTCAGAACAAAATGGGAAATTCTTTAATAAAAACATTAAACAAAAAGGGATCAGGGCTGGTCTCAACAGCGATGGGCAGGGCAGAGAGAAAAGAGCAGAGTTGTATATATGTGGGGCTGTTGCTGTGTGGGTTGTCTATAAAGATGGGGGGCAGAAATTAACAGCTGGAGATCTTTACTGCCGTTTCGAAATAAAAGCTTTTAACATTTCACTTTCTTCTCACCCACATAAATTCCTTTGCCCCATTCATCTGATGCATGCAAGGCAGGAACAGTTAAAGTGAGGACTGTGCAATCTTCATGTGTGTGCAGGATTTAATGCTTGATGCTATTCTGTTAGGGCTTTCCCCCCAAATTGTGTGTACATCTTCCCAATAATAATAATAATAATAATAATAATAATAATATCTATTATTTATACCCCGCCCATCTGGCTGGGTTTCCACAGCCACTCTGGGCGGCTCCCAACAGAATATTAAAAACACAATAAAACATCAAACATTAATAACATTCCCAAACAGGGCTGCCTTCAGATGTCTTCTGAAAGTCAGGTAGTTGTTCATTTTCTTGACATCTGCTGGGAGGGTGTTCCACAGGGCGGGCGCCACCACCGAGAAGGCCTTCTGCCTGGTTCCCTGTAACCTCACTTCTCTCAGTGAGGGAACCGCCAGAAGGCCCTCGGCACTGGACCTCAGTGTTTGGGCTGAACGATGCGAGCGGAGACACTCCTTCAGGTATACAGTGGTACCTTGGGTTACATACGCTTCAGGTTACACACTCCGCTAATGCAGAAATAGTGCTTCAGGTTAAGAACTTTGCTTCAGGATAAGAACAGAAATCGGGCTCTGGCGGCGCAGCGGCAGCAGGAGGCGCCATTAGCTAAAGTGGTGCTTCAGGTTAAGAACAGTTTCAGGTTAAGAACAGACCTCTGGAACAAATTAAGTACTTAACCCGAGGTACCACTGTACTGGACCGAGGCTGTTTGGGGCTTTAAAGGTCAGCACCAACACTTTGAATTGTGCTCGGAAACGTCCTGGGAGCCAGTGCAGGGTCTTTCAGGACTGGTGTTATGTGGTCTCGGCGGCCGCTCCCAATCACCAGTCTGGCTGCCGCATTCTGGATTAGTTGTAGTTTCCGGGTCACCTTCAAAGGTAGCCCCACATAGAGCGCATTGCAGTCGTCCAAAATGGCTTCCAGTTCAGGTTTATAGGGCTTTTGTACATTCATTCAGTCTGTCTCTCTCTCTCCTCTCCCCTTTTCCTGTACCACTCTTGTTGCTCAGGATATGTTTGTCTTGGAAAACTGTGCATTTGCAATGCTTCGTAACAGCACAGCACATTAGGACTTAACAGCTCGTCCCTAGTAAGCGCTGCATCACACCTCCACCAGTGTTGTGTGTTTATTACGTGCCAGACTCCACAGGCGATTCTCTTATTTGAGATGTTTAGGAGCCTTTCTGGTGGAGCAAGGCAAGCTGGAGTGATTTGTGTTTACATAAATCACATAGTATCTGAAAGTTTTATTTGTTCTGCATGTAAGCCTGTGACATGGAAGTATCTTCTGTGCCCTGTTTTCGTACGCTATTTAATATATAGGTGAAATACCCTGAATTACCCTGAATGTCCTTTTTGAGGGATCAATTAATTTTTTTAATAATAGTCTTTTTAAAGTTTTATTTATACTTTTCAGATTAATACATTTCAACGAATTCACAATCATCTTAACATTTCCAAACCTGACTTCCATCCTTCTCTTTCTGCGCTTCCTTAGATTTATTTTTCATATCTTCTGTGTATCCAAATCAACATAATTTGCTCATTTAATAGTGTTTGTTTAAGAGGGCAGCCTTTAATATACTATTCTGTGCTTGCCTTACCCTGCTGCCCCATTCCTTCTAATAACTGAGCACAATTGGGTAAGTTGTGAGTAGATAAATCTTATTTTATTTGCCGTGGTCCCCCCCATCCCAGCCTGCAAAGGATATGTACACATGTAGGGTTTGAAACACACAGGACTCATTTTTTGCAATGCACTTTTTTTTTTGCATAGTGCTATACAATTCTACATGTTGTTGTTTAGTCATTTAGTCATGTCCAACTCTTCGTGTCCCCCTGGACCAGAGCATTCCAGGCACTCCTGTCTTCCACTGCCTCCCACAGTTTGGTCAAACTCATGCTGGTAGCTTCGAGAACACTGTCCGACCATCTCATCCTCTGTCGTCCCCTTCTCCTTGTGCCCTCCATCTTTCCCAACATCAGGGTCTTTTCCAGGGAGTCTTCTCTTCTCATGAGGTGGCCAAAGTATTGGAGCCTCAGCTTCAGGATCTGTCCTTCCAGTGAGCACCCAGGGCTGATTTCCTTAATGGATAGGTTTGATCTTCTTGCAGTCCATGGGACTCTCAAGAGTCTCCTCCAGCACCAGAATTCAAAAGCATCAATTCTTCGGCGATCAGCCTTCTTTATGGTCCAGCTCTCACTTCCATACATCACTACTGGGAAAACCATAGCTTTAACTGTACAGACCTTTGTTGGCAAGGTGATGTCTCTGCTTTTTAAGATGCTGTCTAGGCTTTGTGCAATAACTTCGCCTAACACTGGAGTTGCTGTCTGTGATGTTGGCACTCACATACATACATACATACATACAGGTGAGCCTGTTTTCAAAGTAGTGCGCATCACTGCTTTTTTACTTCTTTTGGTTTTAGTCTGTCCATATCCCCTCGGCACCGGTGGTAACCTTGCTGGGGTTACCTCACTGCAAACACGCTTCCTCCCTCGTTTATTTAAAAAGGAAATTGCACGTTTTTCAATATACCAGAAGTCTTTTAGGAGATGGGTAACATCACTAGTTCTGCCCAATAGGAAACGCTCTTTGTGTACACATGGTGGCAGCAAGTGTTTGAGAAGTGTATTTGCAGCACGAAATGGGTTTAAACCTTTCCTGCAGAAAGCGCTATAGATTAGCCAGGCCCAGGGGGATGACGTTGTGTGTGCGCAACACTCCCCCCCCCCATGCCCTGCATTAAACTGGAGCAGGGAACCAACAGACACAATTGAGAATTATTTCTTAGTAGTTTGTGCACTGACCCCAGGCTCTGGACTCATACAATATACATATTATTAGAATCATAGAATCGAAGAGTTGGAAAGGACCATGGTGTTCATCTAGTCCACTGTTTCCCAAACCTGGGTCTCCAGCTGTTTTGAACTACAACCCCCATCATCCCTAACCACTGGTCCTGCAAGCTAGGGATGATGGGAGTTGTAGTCCAAAAACAGCTGGAGACCCAAGATTGGGAAACTCAGAATTCTGGTCTAATCACAAGCAATGCAGGAATCTTTTGGTCTATATGGGGCTTGAACCCTGTGATTAAGTCTCATGCTCTAACAACTGGGCTATATATAAAATAGTTGAATAAACAGGGAAGGGGCCAGAATCCTTTGGAACTGAGGCATACAAAGAGGTTAAATTTCCCCCAAGAAATAAAAACATCTTTATTGTTTTTACTGGGCAGAAGGGAGTTGCCCTATTGGTCGAGATTTATTTTAATTTAATGGGGTGGGATGGAGAGTGAGGAGGAGGGGTGTGGTCTGAGGGGAAAGGGGGCCCACTTTGCCCAAGAGCCCCCAGAAACTGCTGTGCCCCACCTCCAACACCTGCCGCCTGAGCCACCCGCCTCACTCAGGGATTTAGTAGGAGTGCCTTTTGCAAAATAAATCAATCATCCTTTCTCGTCGTCTTGAAAGGATGGTGGGAGATGTGGAGGATTCGCATCAGACTGTGCTGTGAACCCCGTGGTCATCGGTTCAGTCTGTGGCACCAAGAATTAAAAGGAGGGTACGTTTGCTGGGCTGGGGACAGGGTCCTTACCTCAGAGAACTGGTGCCTAGAGGGGATGGTGTTGGGCTAGAGGTGGACCAGGTATCTGGTTCAGGTGAGCTTTCAGAAAGAAAGAAAGAAAGAAAGAAAGAAAGAAAGAATCAACGGAAACCCCTCAGATTCTCGAAACAGAAAGATCCAAAAAGGAATGAACTCTGCTGCTGGGGCAAAGCCAGGTCTGGCTGTGTGTCATCTGCCTGAGTGAGGGCTCTGACACCTACCGCATTTTTCGCCCCATAGGACGCACTTTTCCCCCTCCAAAAATGAAGGGGAAATCTGTGTGTGTCCTATGGGGCGAATGCAGGCTTTCGCTGAAGCTTGGAGAGCGAGAGGGGTCGGTGAGCACCGACCCCTCTCACTCTCCAGGCTTCAGGAAGCTATCAGCAAGCCTGGGAAGCCTGCGGGAGTTCCCGCAGGGCTCCCTAGGCTGCGGATAGCAGCCTGCTTCCCGGAGCGTGGGGTGCGCTGGAAGCAGAGCGCCCGGCGCTTCGGGCAGACATCCGCAGTGTGTTGGAGCCCTGCTTCGTGCAGGTTTCCGCAAGCCTTGCGAGCCTGGCGGGAGTTGCCGCGGGCTCGCAAGGCTTGTGGATAGCAGCCTGTTCTGGGGGCTGGGGTCGGGGGAAGCTTGGGCTTCCCCCGCCCCAGCCCCGCGACTGGGGGGGAAATAATTTTTTTTATTCATTCCCCCCCCCAAAAGGAGGTGCGTCCTATGGGCCAGTGCGTCCTATAGGGCGAAAAATACAGTATGTAGGGATGAGAATAGATGCTAGGGAAATATTTATTAGATATTATCCTTTGTGACCCTTTGCAGCTTGAAAGGGAAGCTTGGAGAGGCTAGTTTTAGCCTTTTGGTTTAAATAATCCAGGACACTTTAAGGCAGACGGGATTCTCCTGGTATTTCTCCCTCCCCCCCCCTTAATACAATAATCACACATTCTTGTAAAAGGTCAAAAATTAATATTTGCTCACTCAGAATACTTGTTGGCAAGTAACAGATGCAGCAGCTTTGCTTGGGAAGGCTTAACATGGTCATTCAGTTGCAAAGGCATACTTTAGTCTATCTTAAAATGGTGTCTGAACACCTTCACATTGTTGACTTGATGGAAGAATGGCGAAAAAGAGGATGTGCAATATATATCGCAGGAAGGACAAAAGAGAGAGCGAGAGCGAGATACCTTCTCCTATCAGGGCACAATGGGAAAGTGTCTCTCACAGGGTTCTCTCTAGCAAACTTGCAGGAAATACAAATCGTTGGTTTGACACCATTGTAAATATCCCACCACGGGTGGCGCTGTGGGTTAAACCACAGAGCCTAGGACTTGTCAATCAGAAGGTCGGTGGTTCGAATCCCCGCGACGGGGTGAGCTCCCGTTGCTCAGTCCCTGCTCCTGCCAACCTAGCAGTTCAAAAGCACGTCAGAGTGCAAGTAGATAAATAGGTACCACTCCAGCAGGAAGGTAAACGGCGTTTCCATGCGCTGCTCTGGTTCGCCAGAAATGGCTTAGTCATGCTGGCCACATGACGTGGAAGCTGTACACCGGCTCCCTCGGCCAATAAAGCAAGATGAGCGCCGCAACCCCAGAGTCGGCCATGACTGGACCTAATGGTCAGGGGTCCCTTTACCTTACTAAATATCCCACAGACTCGGGAGGAAGAATTGTTAGGGAACGATTCCCAAAACTGCTGCCTTCCAGTTATTTTGGATTGCAGCTCCCATCAACTCCAGACAGGGATAATGGCAGGGGGCTGATGGGACCTGGAGTCCAAAATGTCCAGAGGGCACCAGGTTGGGAGTGGCTGTGTCAGGGTGCAAGTGTGATAATCGATGAAAGATGTGCTTCAAAATCTAGATCTAGGCCAGGTTTACCTCACCTGGGCTGGTTCACTCCAGCGGAGATCCCTCCGTGGGCCAGATCGCATGCACTGCCGCGATTTCTGGCGTCTGCGCAGACATGATTTCCAGAGTCTGAGCATGCGCAGATGCGATTTCCAGCACTGTGGAAGCGAGTCCCCGTGCCGCGCTGCGCGGGGACTCACTAAGCGAGCGGCTTGGTTTGGGGGTGGCTCGGGGGCCGGTTAAACGACCTCCATGGGTCACTTTTGGCCCACAGGCCTTAGGTTGTCTACCCCTGATTCTAAGCGCCTCCTGCTCCTCTTCTCCTCCGGCGGTGTCTAGTGGAAAAAGGGATCCCCTTGTGAACCGATCTGTAGTTCAAGTACCACTTTCAGTTAAAATGTGCTTTTGGCAGAGATGAGGCAGGACTAATTTAATTTTTCCTGTCAGTCTCTCTGTAGCAGATCAATTAAACTGTCAAGTGGATCAAATATTTCAGACTGTATTTATTACATTAAGTATTTATGTCCGAGCTCAGCCTTTCAAGCATGATGTAATATAGCAACAGTAGGTGCTCCAGATCAATTTTGCAGAATTTGCTGTAACCTAATGGAGAACTAATTGTGTGTTTTTAATTTAGAATACAGGAGACAGCAGCTTCTTGAAACAATTTAGCAAAGGCCCCGTTCAGATGCTAAGGCTGGGCTTCCACACACTATGACAGGAGCAGATCTCCTTTCTTCTAGAGTCCACAGCTCCCTTCACCATCTACCTTCTTTCCGTGGCACCCTTGTGGGGCTCAGAAGCCCAGTTATGTCACCCCTTGCCTGCAGAGCTGGCAGCCCCTCACTTTTTTCGCACACCCTCCCTTCTGGAATGTTCCCTCAGCCTCCTCTCCTCTCCCCTCTCCTTGGGAGTCCTCTGCTGCTGCTGCTGCCCCTGCTCTCTGAGATGCCCCCCAAAAGAGGTGCCTCCTTACATTGCCCCACAGGGGCTTGGGACTTGTCTGTCCATTCCCACCGTCAAGGGCTGGCGGACCAGCTGGCTGGGCTCCCTTGCCCGCTTGCTTGCTCCAAGGCCGCCTCAGCTCCTGGCAACCAGCACCCCTGGCCAGCCCCAGAGGTACCATTCGCCTGCGGAGCTTGTAGCCAGGGCTGCTGCAACAAACAGCCGTGCAAGGCTTTGGGAGGCAGAGATGCAAGAGCATTGGTAGGCAAACTAAGGCCCAGGGGCCAGATCCGGCCCTATCGCCTTCTAAATCTGGCCTGCAGATGGTCCGGAAATCAGCATATTTTTACATGAGTACAGTGGTGTAGTGTGGGGGGTGCAGGGAGGCCCGACCGCACTGGGAGCAACATCTGGGGGTTAGGGTTAGGGGGCGCAAATCCATGGGTTAGGGGGCACAAATTACTTGCCTTGCCCCGGGTGCTGACAACCCACGCTACGCCACTGCATGAGTAGAATGTGTGCTTTTATTTAAAATGCATTTCTGGGTTATTTGTGGGGCTTGCCTGGTGTTTTTACATGAGTAGAATTTGTGCTTTTATTTAAAATGCATCTCTGGGTTATCTGTGGGGCATAGGAATTTGTTCATTTCTCCCCCCCCCCCAATGTAGTCCGACCTCCCACAAGGTCTGAGGGACAGTGGACCGGCCCCCTGTTGAAAAGTGGGCATCAGAAGAGGGAGAGAAGGAAAGAGGGACAGAGGCCAGTATTGCCCGTGGCACCTCTGACCATCATTCAAGGCACTCCAAGGTGCCAGGGCACGCTGGTTGAAAACCACTATTCTAGGGACTAAACGGAGCCTTCTCTTTATATCCATGTTCAGTGCCTCTCTGGGAAACTCTCATAAGACAGCAAAAATAAAACCCAAGCGCTGATTGAAACACCCATCTAGTCCGGCATTCTGTTCTCACAGTGGCAAACCAGAAACCTATCAGAAGTCTGCAAATAATAATAATAATAATAATAATAATAATAATAATAATTAATTATACCCCGTCCATCTGGCCTAGGCCTCTCCAGCCACTCTGGGCAGCTCCCAACAGAATATTAAAAACACAATAAAACATCAAACATTAATAACTTCCCTAAACAGGACTGCCTTCAGATGTCTTTTAAAAGTCAGGTAGTTGTTTATTTCCTTGAAATCTGATGGTAAGGTGTTCTACAGGGCAGGCACCACCACCAAGAAGGCTCTCTGCCTGGACCCCTGTAAACTTACTTTCAGGGAGGGAACTGCCAGAAGGCCCTCGGAGCTGGACCTCAGTGTCTGGGCTGAACAATGGGGGTAGAGACGCTCCTTCAGGTATACTGGGCCGAGGCCGTTTAGGGCTTTAAAGGTCAGCACCAACACTTTGAATTGTACTTGGAAACTTACTGGGAGCCAATGCAGGTCTTTCAGGACCGGTGTTATATGGTCTCAGCAGCCACTCCCAGTCACTCTCAGTAATGGGACTTTAGTGTAGCCGCATTCTCCTGTTTTTGTGATTCCCAGCAACTAATATTCAGAGACATATTGCCTCTGACAGGGCAGATAGAAAATATCTTTGCCCTTCATTATTTTGTCTTAATTCTCTTTTAAAGTCATGCTGGCGGCCATCACTGCATCATGCGGTAGCTTCCATGGAGGTCCTTGTTTCGTGCGTGCCTCCCGTTATTTTATTTATGCAGAAAAGTATTTCTGTACCACTATATCGTAAAATATCAAGGCAGTGTGTGCAACGTTAAAACAGAAAGCACCATTAAAAACAATAACAGATAGCCATTAAAGCAGCTGGCTGGTCAAAAATTTAAAAATTAAACAGCTGCAGAGGCCTGTGGACTGAAAAAAGGTCTTCAAAGATACCTGGAAGTCAAAAGTGAGGGCAGCTGCTGAATCTTGCCAGAAGAGGTTTTCACAGCAAGGGGGCCAGCAATGCGAAATACCTGACTTACAGCTGAGGCCGTTTGGAACTCTAACACTGTACTCCTCTGAGTGATCTTTAGACACAACTCCCACCCATTCACACACAACAGCATTAAAGCTATGTCTGAGCATCCCTCGTGCTGTTCACAGGCCCTCTGCGTTTGTGAAAGTTGCTAACGTGGAGCAGGACGTACAAGATGGACCTTTTTAAATGGGAAGAGCATTCTAGTCCCTGTTGTTTTTACATTCGCAGTAAGACGAGTGAAACCACAAACAGCACTTTTCACGTTACGTCTGGCTGGAAGCACTCATAGCTGTTTTGGCTGTGTACTTTCCACAGGCAGTTGTGAAGGCAGAATCAGGGTTTCTGGCCCCGTGTCTTTATAAAAGATAAACATTAGGAAAGATGATAATGTCCTTGTCTACTACTGTTTCTCAAAGGCTATATGACTAACCCAGTTCCTATAATTTTACCACCGTGTTGTTCATAGTGTTGCCTGGCTTTTCGATCAATATGGTTAAGCTACACTTTTTAAAAATGACTTTAAGAAGTTGTCCATAAAGATGAAATGCTGTTTCTTTGCTGAACCAAAGGTGGATTTATAGGTATGCACAGTATGAGAGGAATTAGGGCGCCGTGTGGCTGAGGCCTCCTCTAAGTTACTAGAATACATGGATAACTGAGGGGATACCATTGAAAAGTGACTACAAACAGTGAATTGCTATTGTTGAATTCTAGAATTTTGGTGTGTTGAGTCGTTTCCACTCTTCTTTTCTTCCTCTCCCTGATCAGGACCATCAACAGAGGAGTGCAGGTGCTACGCATGTACTGAGTCCCAAAGCACTCTTAACTTTCTTTTTTTAAAGCAAGTTGGCCATTTCTGAAAGTTAGAGCACAAAATGTGGAGGCAGCTGTAATATTTCAAGGCGTGGTAGGCAGCATCATTGCTAAGGGTGCTCAGAATCGTAGAATTGTACAGTTGGAAGGGACACTGAGGATTATCTTGAGTAATTCACCGCAATGCAGGAATCTTTTGCCCAACGTGGGGCTCAAACCCACAACGCTAAGATTAAGAGTCTCATGCTCTACTGACTGAGCTATCCACAGGGCCAAATCACCTAATTCTGTTGCTAAGCAATAAGAGGAAGGATGTTGGCCTCCAACACTTTGGATTTGGAAGTGGACCCTCTCAGAGCAGAACAAAAAGGTGGATGAAGGATAATACTGAGATATGTTTGTTACAGCACTTTCTTAGCCTCCACATTATTTAATTCACTCCCAAAGGGCACTTCCTTTACATAATAAAACAGAATTGATTGGGTTTGGTGTATTTTACTCAGAAGTAACTCTTTGAAATAAATCAAGTTTCTTTTCTGCTGAGAAAAATTGGTGATACAGTCTGCCCACCCCAACAGTCTTTTTGACCACTGTACAGTGGTACCTCGGGTTTCATTCACTTCAGGTTACAGACTCCGCTAACCCAGAAATAGTGCTTCAGGTTAAGAACTTTGCTTCAGCATGAGAACAGAAATTGTGCTCCGGTGGCGCGGCAGCAGCAGGAGGCCCCATTAGCTAAAGTGGTGCTTCAGCTTAAGAACAGTTTCAGGTTAAGAACGGATCTCCGGAACGAATTAAGTACTTAACCCGAGGTACCACTGTGGCTTTGGAACTGCTGATCTACCCTGAATAGTGTCTGCACCAGCTTCATTTGTGGTGCCTACAGGTGGGCAGGCCCCTGGAAAATCCTCCTGGCTCATATTTGTAGAAGTTCATTGCAGCAGCAAATGGCTCCATCTTTTACCGATGCGTTCCGACAGCAGGTGGTGTTTTGTTTTTCCTCCCGCTGCAGGTAGCCCGCTGTGCTCTTGCTGTGTTCCCGACCACATGGGCCTCTCCTTCCTCCCCACGTACGGCTGCCAGAGTAATCGCACGGCGAGCGTGGCGGCCCTGCGCATGAAAGCCCGGGAGCACTCGGAGGCTGTGCTGCAGTCGGCGAACCTCCTGGCCTCCAGCAGCCCCACTCCACCCTCGGGGGCCAAGCCCGCCGCAGAGAATGGCTTGGACAACAAGCCGCCCGTGGCTGTGGAACAGAACGAAAGCGAGAAAAGTGTTTGAGACCCCACATGCCGCCTCGTAACGAACTCAGCACCCCAAGAAACCAAATCCGAGGGATCTACCCTTTAGAGGCTGTCTGGATTTATTTTGAAACTGGAAGGAAACTTGCTCATCTGTTGACAGTTTCAGCAAGCTCTAAGTTTTCTCTGGCCCTGTCTTTTACTGCCACCATCAATTCCCGCTGGATTTCCCAAGGTTCTCCATTGCTCTCACTGAATCTCCAGGTACTGCCTGGTGTTAGTTCTGCTTATGGCGGAACTGGATCCAGGAGCCCTGATGGGAATAGGAAAGAGAGAAGCAAAAGGGCATTATTTGCCTGGTGTCTAGATTCCACCAGATTGGGGTGGGGAGGGGATCAGGGGTTGCCTCAGCATCGCATAACAAGTCCCCCTTTTATTTAAACAAAAACAACAACCTCTTAGTTGTTCCACAGCTGATGGGTATAAAAAGGCCTGGTTTCATAGGCCTGACGAGCGGAAGTCCCTGAGGTCCGGAGAGCAATATGGACAGAGAGGTCAGTCTTGTTGAGCTCACACGAGGGATTTTATTGCTAATCTATTAGTTTATTTATTTAGAAGGTCTGTACGCCGCCTTTTGAGAGAATGGCCCTCAACACACAGATTACAGGAGATTGTAATGATGCACACACAACCAAACAGCCCCCTGGCCCACATCTAAGCTGCAATGTGACCCTACACATGTGTAGGAGGAAGGTGATCCTACACATGTGTAGGAGGAAGGAGAGCTAACCATCCATACTGCAGAGGGGCCTTCAACTTGTTGGTGCCACTAACACCTTGACTGAGGCCATTCAGGTCTGAGAAGCCGGGCCAACAGCCAAGGAGTGTGACAATTCCCTGCAAAAACATTGGGGCTGAATTTCTAGGAATTTGAGTCATCTCTCCGTGGGACCATCACTTCATCCTGTTCCCTATGTTCAGTTTGGGACGCAGGAGACCACAGACATTCCTATCAGCTCTGAATATGTTTCTAGCAGAAATATGAATGGGTGAAGATAAGAACCTCTCTTTCTAAGGTCTAATTTTAGCTAGGATTTGGGGGCAATGAAAATGCCCGGAAGGGTCTACTACAACATCTGGATGATAAATAGGTCTTCTGTCATTGAATGACCTTTTTGAATAGGATCTTTGGATCCACCCCTTCCTGGAAAGGGATTTCTGCTTTGCCTGCTAAGTTTGCTCTACTTGCCAAACCGAGGTCCTTTGTGGAACATGTCCCTCCATTTCCCCTCATCGTAGCAGAACTGTAACTTCACACAGGCTGTGCCTCAAGACCCTGTTGAATTTGAGGGCATGAGACCATCAGTATATCCCCCAGAGCAGAAGGAAGACACTTTGACAGCAGTCCATAACCAAGAATTTGATTCGTGAGCACAGAGTGGTAATATTTTTTATTTGTCATAGGTATGTCTACCCTGACCTTCAGATAAACCCCCTGTCGGATGGCATACAATAGAAGAATCAAATCATTTCAGGCGTGCAATACTATTCAAGTGTACTAAAATATAAGTCCTGTTGAATTCAACTCCCAGTTGAATTTTGCAAATGCCTTGCAAAATTCAGAGAAGTACGAATTTCAAAGGATAGCTCTCTTGCGGTTTGTGCATTATTTCAGAAAGCGCAAACAAAAGAATGGTTACAAAAGTGGGTACATTGGGGGAAAGATATTGGTGAAAATGACATGCACAAATGCATTATGTTTGGGGAGATGGCTTGCAAAAATATGCGTCATAGGAAAAAGCGACCGTGTGCTAATATGCCGATGAATGTTTGTGGCGGTGACTTTTTAACTTAACAAATTGCAAACCGGTAACACAAGTGTAGTGATCTGAACTTCAGGTTGGAAAACTAAAAAAATGGAGAGAAACAATAACAGATAAATCGCTGCTTCTAGTAAGTTTGTCTCGGATTGCAGCAGACCCAGACATATAAAACAGTTGTTGAGAACTCAAGGCTGTCACCACCTGATCAGGAAAGTGGAATGCCTTGTTCTCCAAAGACCACACCTTTGCAGAATCACAACCTCCCAGGTTACATAAATTATACTATGACAGAAAGATAGTTGGTGATGCTCAGGCCTTGTGTATAGAGCATCTTTCTGGCTCGGAGTTCATTTTGAGCTCTGTTCTTTTGACTGGTTGATGAGCAATGCAGGAGGGATTTTCTTTGTTTTAACACGATCAGTTGTTAACATTTACCCCTGTCCTTCTGATAAACTTGAATCCCAGCAGAGAATAAGAAGCAGAAGGGGGCAGCCACTGTAGCTGTGGAGATTGGAGCACCCCTGTGGGGTTTGGATGCAACCAAAATCTCTTCACCTTCAGCTCTTAAGCATTTATCTGAAGAGTAACAAGAACAGTTTCTCCTGCCAAAAATAAAAAGCCACACACACACAAACATCCCAGGAAGAAGAGGAATCAGTGTCTCTTTTCACAGCCATTCCAGTCATTTGGAATTTATTTCCTAAAGTTCCACTATTAAAATGGTTTGCAAAAAATATAAGCAATCTCAATTTCATTTCGGCATAATTACCGATTGCTCAGGTGAACTTGGCCCTTGTATACACTAACTCTTCATTCTAATGGTTTGATTAAACTCATTTTTCCTCCAGAAAGGTACATAAATAAGTGAACTGTTGAGCAAATTAAGAATACTTAACAGCATTGCATCTGAAAAGTAGTTATGTTGATTAAATTTTCTGTCCTTGAGGATTTTCAGGAAATTACTTTTGATCGTCAATAACACAATTAAGTAAAATACACGCACATTAGCATGAATAATTGATAAGAAATTATGTATTACCATGAAGCATTGATTTAATAATTCATGGTGCGACACTCTAGTGACTGTGCAAAACTGGAGACCATCACAAAAGCCTGCCTGCCCGATGTAGCTGGAATTGCTGCCTGGCAGTTTTGCTGTATAATAATGAGAAATACCTGCTGCATGATGTATTTTCTGTTGGTTTAATAAAAAAAAAAAATGTTTAGAAAAAAGGACCCCAAGAATTGCCCTGCATTATTTTAAGAGTACTTTTCGCTCCATCTCTGTGAATGACATCTCTCTCTCTTACACACACACACACACACACACACACACGGTGTTTCATGGACCCTCAACACAATTTTAGCATAATTCCAGTTCATTTCAGAAAGGCTTACAAAGGCACCAGTCCTGTACAGTCTGAAAACGCCGTAGAATTATTGCGCATTCATGATGAAAAGCACGACACCCAGAATCTCAACTCTGTCCCTCTGAGCAAGGCTACATGACAAAACTGGACAAATATCAAAACGATGCTGTGGTTTTACGGTTTGTGGCAGAACTCTTAATCCGGATTGCACGTTGGAAAGACGCAGCCTCCCTTTGAGAGTGGCTTTATGGTGCTCGGGTCAGACCAGTGGTCTGCCCAGCCTGATACTGCTTTCGCAGCAGCCCTCCATGGTGTTTGGGCAAAGAGAAACATTTCCCTGATTATGCTGCAGAGATGCCAAGCATCCAAGAACCTTGGAGCTCCTGTATCCCACTGTGCCGTGGTGATAGAAAGGGAAATAGGGATGAAGGATGGGAATACGCAATTGCAGGTAAGGATGAGTGTTAAGTTGTGGGTGAACATATCAGACGACACAGTGATTCTTCAAACAGCTCTTGTTTATTCACAGGCCAGAACAGAACTGAACTGAAGGGTTCAGCCAGCCTGCTTATATAGAGCTCCACTAGAACGCAACAGTAACCATTTTCTTTTCTTTTTAAATGATATTTATTAAAGTTTCCAATAATACACATAAACACAAACAACATTACAAACATACACACATACACAGACAAAAACAAGTATAATTTCAATTAAACCTTATTTTCAATGACATACTTCCATGACTTCGCCACACCTCCCCTTCTTGTATTCCAATTCCATATGTTTGATTCAACAAGTTCTTATCCCCAATTTTTAACCTTATTATATTTAGTTCATTATTATATTTAGTTCCTTATTATATGACCAATTTTACCTTATACACCTCAGTCTTTATACTTTAAAATCTTTTTCTAAGATCGACCCCTGTTCTCTTCCACGGTTTCCCCATTTTATCCTCATAACAAAACAAATTAGAAAAAAGAAGAAATCAGAATATGCTTATACACCCTTTGGATTCCCAAACTCCCCCCCCCCCTTTCCCGGTTTCAATCCCCAGTATATATCAGTCTATCTATTCTCAGCCTGGAGACCTTACGTCAGTAACCATTTTCTGTAACTATCCAATCACTAAACGTCACATTTGATCCCTTATTTACATATGTGGACCTGAGTGAAAACTATCTACAGTATCCCCCTGCTGGCCCAGGGTGAGAACTTCAGTACATAACAATGAGCTTTGGCCTGTGAATTCTGTTCCCTCACTCAGGAAGTTGAGGCATCATCAGCAGGTCTGGGGCTCTGCCCTTCCAGTAGGTGGTTTGGTGCTGACTCCAACGAGGAAACTTGCTTCCTGCTGTCACCGTGAACATCACAGGGAAAGGAGAAAGGAGGGTGGTCCTAGGATTCAGTATGTAACTAGGTTGTCCACGCTTCTACTTGCCCTGCTACATTCTTCCAGGGAAACACGCTGTTTGCGGCAGAATTGGAACAAACAGCTGTCAGGTTTTTGTGCTGGTTGACTTGTGTTCCGATTCAGAAACCGCTCAAACCATGGGCGTAGCCAGGAGGGCAGGACACCTGCCCCCTCAATCAAATACCGTATTTTTTGCTCTATAAGACTCACTTTTTCCCTCCTAAAAAGTAAGGGGAAATGTGTGTGCGTCCTATGGAGCGAATGCAGGCTGCACAGCTATCCCAGAAGGCGCTTTAACTGCGCAGCGATCCCTCTTGCTGTTCTAGCTTCTGAGATTCAGAATATTTTTTTCTTGTTTTCCTCCTCCAAAAACTAAGTGGTCTGGTGCGTCTTAAAGAGCGAAAAATACGGTAAATAAGAAAAATGCTCCTTTTCACTTACAGGGTACCCAAGAGCCCATATAGAGTCCTTATGTAGGTTTTCTATCGGTAGGAGAAAATAACCAATGCCAACCAGAGAATATTGAGAAGCAAAGCAGCTAGTAAGCATAATCTTTATTAAACTGTTGCGACAGGATGATCACCCCCCCACACACACACACTCAGGAGGAAGGAGGAACCCTGAACACTGGTGTGCAAGCTCTTATATAGACTTTTGAAATTGCCTACCCTGTAGCTCAAGATAAAGGGACCCCTGACCATTAGGTCCAGTCATGGACGACTCTGGGGTTGCAGCGCTCACCTCACTTTACTGGCCGAGGGAGCCGGCATACAGCTTCCAGGTCATGTGGCCAGCATGACTAAGCCACTTCTGGCGAACCAGAGCAGTGCGCGGAAACGCCGTTTACCTTCCCGCCGGTGTGGTGCCTATTTATCTACTTGCACTGGCATGCTTTTGAACTGCTAGGTGGGCAGGAGCTGGGACCGAACAATGGGAGCTCACACCGTCACGGGGATTCGAACCACCAACCTTCTGAATGGCAAGCTCTAGGCTCTGTGGTTTAGACCACAGTGCCACCCCCACCACATAGCTCAAGACTACCCCTGAAAACATCATACATATGGCAATCTACAGCAGAATCCTATCTGGCAGGACACCTGTTAATGGTCACTGATTACTTTTACCTGGGCATCCTGGCCATTCTTTTGTGATGGTAAATACTCAGTTCCTGAATCCAGGTCACAGGCTCACCCTATACATACACAGATGTGCCCTTAAAGCAGGATTTGTGAGCACAGAGACAATGGGGAGGCTTTTCCCATTTCCATCCAAACTGCAGAGGAATATTTGAGGTCAATTTGGGAGAGTCAAAATGGTTTCAGGATTGCTCTCCTCTACTATTTCAGACACGTGGTTTATATACTTAGGTATGTGTTTGCCTTGTTCATTTATGTACATATGATTTATATATATGAGACCTTAGACTACAAAGTAAACATCATTAAATTGTAGAGTTGAAAAGGACCACAAGGGTCATCCAGTCCAACCCGCTGCAATTCAGGAGACTTGCCCAATGTGGGCTTCAAACCCACAACCCTGAGATTAAGAGTCTCTTCTTCTAACAATTGAGCTACTGAAAGTTGTTGTCGTTTAGTCGTTTAGTCGTGTCTGACTCTTCGTGACCCCATGGACCAGAGCATGCCAGGCACTCCTGTCTTCCACTGCCTCCCACAGTTTGGTCAAACTCATGTTGGTAGCTTCGAGAACACTGTCCAACCATCTCGTCCTCTGTCATCCCCTTCTCCTTGTGCCCTCCATCGTTCCCAACATCTTGGTCTTTTCCAGGGAGTCTTCTCTTCTCATGAGGTGGCCAAAGTACTGGAGCCTCAGCTTCAGGATCTGTCCTTCCAGTGAGCACTCAAGGCTGATTTCCTTCAGAATGGATAGGTTTGATCTTCTTGCGGTCCATGGGACTCTCAAGAGTCTCCTCCAGCACCATAATTCAAAAGCATCCATTCTTCGGCGATCAGCCTTCTTTATGGTCCAGCTCTCACTTCCATACATCACTACTGGGGAAACCATAGCTTTAACTATTAACTACTGAAAGTAGAATTCGTAGAAGGAATTTGACACCTTTTTCTTTCTGAGCGCTTGGGGTCAAAAGGAAGCAATTGGAAAGAACAGTTGGTGAGACATTTAATTCCGAATCTACTAGACAGAGCCAGACAGCAGATGATGACAGATGGGTGTCCTGCCCCCACCGACATAAATCCTGGCTATGCCAATGGCTCAAACCCGTGCCTAGAAAGCAAGCAGAAAATCTTTTGGACCTGTGCTTTCCAGAAAAGGACAAGCAGCATAGCTGTCAACCATCCCTTATTTGGTGGGAAAGTCCCTTATCCCAGCGCTGTGTCCCGCTGCTGTCCCTTATTGATGATGTCCCTTAAATTTCCCGGGTTTCAAAGGAAGCAGCTCCTCTCCCTCCCTCCCTGCCGGCCAGGGAAGAGGGAGGCTCCAACTGTGTTGCTTGGCTGCGTTGCTCACCCAATAAGGAGTCTAAGAACGACTGGGGGGTGGAGCTTGCATGCCTTGTGCCGATCAAATCAGCCGCTTTGCCTGGGGACTCACCTTTGCTCAGCGCTTCCCAGCGGAGAGGTGACGGTGGTTTTCCTTGCTGCATCCCCTTTGCCAGGTTGCTGCGCTGTGGGAACCACCGCTTGAGGCTTCGTTTGGCTGCTGGCTGGGCTTTCTGCCTTTGGCTCAGAGGGGCTCAGAAGCTGAACATACCTGGCTGGGAAAATCCCTTATTTTGGCTGCTGATCCCTTATTTTCGAGGCTGCTAGTCCCTTATTTTCAAACTTGTAAGCTGACAGCTATGAGCAGAAGTGTGTATCCTCATACATAAAAAATAAAAATCTTTACTCAGACAGACAGACAGACAACCCACCAGCTGCCTCCACATTGCATGGCAAGGCACCCCCCATTTGAACCTTCCAGTACCATGAATAAGAGGCAAGACACCATCATTGGCTATATACCAGTGTGCTGTGCTAGGCCTGCCCCCTGGAGGCCCACCCCCAAGGCCACCCGCGATTGGCCAATTCAGTGAGCAGTCAGAATTCATCTCCCAGGTAGCAAACTCCACGCAGAGGCTTCCACAGGTGCTCTGGAAACTCCTTAGGGGTTTTCTTGGGTCTTGGAGGGTGGAGAGGATGCTGGCCCATAGTGGCCCACATCAAAGAAGGTGAGCCGGAATTATTATTATATATTAAATTTGTATACTGCCCTCTACCCGCAGGTCTCAGGGCAGTTCACAACATAAAACCGCATTATAAAAAAACAAAATGCATAAGAAAATTTTTAAAAAAACAAGAGTGACTCACTAACCTCCCCTCTCCCCAACGCATTTTAAAACAGTTTCAAATAGGAATGTTATGGTGTTAGATACATGGTAATGTTCATAAGCGTACCAACCAAGCACGTACATAGATCAGCACAGGAAGACCGACCTGGAACCATTTTGATTCCTAAACTGAGCAAATGTTTTCTCTGCAAGGTCAAAGTGGGAAACCTCTCATTGTCTCTTTCCTCACAAATCCTGCCTTAAGGGCACATTTAAGATATGAATAGGGTGTGAGCCTGTGACCTGGACCATGAACTAAGTATTTATCATTACAAAAGACTGGCAATAATAATAATAATCCAATCAAGTAACCTGCCAGACAGGAGATAAACAAGGACAGGAGAAAAACAACATTCAAATTTCTGTTTTAAGACCGCCTTTTCTGTGATGTAGGTATGATGTATCTGAGGGGTGGTCTTAGGTTACACCCCTTCTGTGATGTATGTATGATGTTTCTGGGGGTGGTCTTGATCTACAGGGTGGCAATTTCAAAAGTCTTTATAAGATCTTGCACGCCATTGTTCTGGGTCCCTCCTCTCTCCTGCGGGTGAGGGGAGCACCCTGTTGCAACAGTTCAATACTTTGCTCAATGCTTTGCTTCTCAATGCTTTGCTTCTCAATGCTTTGCTTCTCAATATTCAATGCTTTGCTTCTCAATATTCAATGCTTTGCTTCTCAATGCTTTGCTTCTCAATATTCAATGCTTTGCTTCTCAATATTCTCTGGTTGGCCTCTGTTATTCTCTCCTGCCAATAGGGAACCTATGTAAGGACTCTATATGGGCACTTGGATACCCCATTAGGGAAAAGGGCAATTTTTGTTTACAACACAAACATGCAAGGAATCAGTGCTAACGTGCAGATGGGGTAAGCACATTTAAATGTGGCTGGGCGCATGTGGGAAGCAAATGCAGGCAACGTCGTCCCCGTACAAATCAGGCTCTGCTGTTGCGAGTTTTGGGGTTCTGCTGGAGACATAGAAAGCTGGGAATAGTGGCGATGGTAACTGCATTTGTGCAGTCAGTTGCTGATTTTCACTTCCCTTGTTTCTGTTTGATAGCTCATTGTCTCTGCTTGGGTCAGCTTCCCTGGGAACTCTGCCTGCTCCCCTGGGAAAATGAGTTGCCAAGGAGAGAGATAAGATAAGCAGAGATAAACAGCCTGCATTTGAGATACAGTGGTACCTCAGGTTACATACGCTTCAGATTACATAGGCTTCAGGTTACAGACTCCGCTAACCCAGAAATAGTGCTTCAGGTTAAGAACTTTGCTTCAGGATGAGAACAGAAATCGGGCTCCGGCGGCACGGCGGCAGCAGGAGGCCCCATTAGCTAAAGTGGTGCTTCAGGTTAAGAACAGTTTCAGTTTAAGAACAGACCTCCGGAACGAATTAAGTACGTAACCCGAGGTACCACTGTAATAGCTTGAGCTCAACTGGCAGATAGAGCCTGGCTCAAGTAAGGCAACTTTCCACACGATGAACTTGAAATTAAAAAATTAAGGCCTTAGATAATATATATAATAAATGTTCATAACTGCATATATAAACCATATGTCCGAAACCCCACAGAAAAAGTGCTGAAACCATTTTGTCCCTCCCAGATTGACCTCAAATATTTCTCTGCAAGGTCGAAGGAAAATGGAAAAGCCTCCCCGTTGTCTTTTTCTTCACAAATCCTGTCTTAAGGGTATGTCTGTGTATGAATAGGGTGAGCCTGTGACCTGGCTCAGGAACTAAGTATTTATCATTACAAAAGACTGGCCAGGCTCCCCAGGTAATCCAATCAAGTGACCATAAACAGGTAACCTGCCAGACAGGAGATAAACAGACCGCCCTTTCTGTGATGTAGGTATGATGTATCTGGGGTGGTGGTGGTCCTCTGTCGTCCCCTTCTCCTTGTGCCCTCCATCTTTCCCAACATCAGGATCTTTTCCAGGGAGTCTTCTCTTCTCGTGAGGTGGCCAAAGTCTTGGAGCCTCAACTTCAGGATCTGTCCTTCCAGTGAGCACTCAGGGCTGATTTCCTTCAGAATGGATAAGTTTGATCTTCTTGCAGTCCATGGGATTTTCAAGAGTCTCCTCCAGCACCAGAATTCAAAAGCATCAATCCTTCGGCGATCAGCCTTCTTTATGGTCCAGCTCTCACTTCCATACATTACTACTGGGAAAACCATAGCTTTAACTATATGGACCTTTGTTGGCAAGGTGATGTCTCTGCTTTTTAAGATGCTGTCTAGGTTTGTCATTGCTTTTCTCCCAAGAAGCAGCCGTCTTTTAATTTCGTGGCTCCTGTCACCATCTGCACCGATATTACTTACCAGGACTACCCAATTGTATGCAATATACGGCTGTCTACATACCCAGAGACAAACTGCTTAACAAAGATGCACAGAAGTGCACATGCAAGAAGGGATAAGTGCCACAGGTGATATACTGGAACCACCACTCTGTTTTTACTTGATAATAGAAAAAGGATGTTCTTGATATTGAAGGTCTAACCAATAAGTTTCCTGTTTGGGTGGCGTTCGACATAAATTCACTAACGCATTCCGGTGGAATTTGGGATACATTCAGCCTTGGCGATGCTGGAGATGGAAGCACTGAGCATCAAAAGGTTTCAGCATGCAACTTGCTAATTGATTGTTTATGATCCCAACAGGTACAAATGGGAATTGCCCGTTTTAATCGTCTGCGCTTCTCTGCTTCAATGTTCCTAACTTTCTTTTCTAATTAAGTTGGATTTGCTTTGTCATCTGAACTGTCTCCCCTTCCAGCAGTCCTTCTGCCTAAGAAATGCCCTTTATTAAATTTCAGCATTCCGCTTCCCCCGAGAGACTTAAGTGCAGCTGTAACGCATCCATTTCTTCTCCCTTTGGCTCGGTGGAGCCTGAGGTCTTTGCAGCAGCGGCGTAGCGTGGGTTGTCAGCACCCGGGGCAAGGCAAGTAATTTGCGCCCCCTAATCTGGGGCAAGGCAAGTAATTTGCGCCCCTAACCCTTAACCTGCCACCGCTGCCAACTTCTTCTTGCTGCTGCCTGGGCTGGGGTATTTACGGTAAGGTAGTCATGGCGGCGGCGGCAGGTCCGTGTCAGGTGATCTGAGGTGAGTTGCCGCTGGCACTGCCGCCCAAACGGCGCCGCTTGCCCGGAGGAGGAGGAGGGCAGAGGGGCGAGGAAAATGCAACATGGCCCAGCAGCTGCAGCAGCGGCGGCGGGGCTGTGAGGAGGGGCTGCCTGGCACGCCCTCCGCGGCCAGCACTGAGAGCCGCTGCCTGCCGGATGCCTTCAGCCCGGACGCGCGCACAGCTCGTCGGTTCCGCGAGACATGGGGCTCTGCTACAGCCTGCGCCCGAGGCTCTTCGGCGACTCCGGAGGCGGTGAGTGCCCCCCCCAGATGTTGCGCCTGGTGCGGCCGGCCCCCCCTGCATCCCCCACGCTACACCACTGCTTTGCAGGCACTGATTTTAAGAGTTCAGCTGTATAAGGTGTGGCGTGTTAAAGCAGCAGGATTCCCAGCCGCCAATAGGACTGTGTGCCTCCCCAGTCCAATTGGGAGCCCAGTTCAGATCACCTTTGACCCATGATGGTCCAGATCCAGCCTCTGGATCCAGATCAAAACCTGGAAAAAAACAAATCCTATGGACTTGGATTGGGAAACTTGGGGTTCCCCTCTCCCACATAAAGGTAAAGGGACCCCTGACCATTAGGTCCAGTCGTGGCCGACTTTGGGGTTGCGGTGCTCATCTCACTTTATTGGCTGAGGGAGCCGGCATACAGCTTCCGGGTCATGTGGCCAGCATGACTAAGCCGCTTCTGGCAAACCAGAGCTGCGCACGGAAACGGCGTTTACCTTCCCGCCAGAATGGTACCTATTTATCTACTTGCACTTTGACGTGCTTTCGAACTGCTAGGTTGGCAGGAGCAGGGACCGAGCAACAGGAGCTCACCGCGTCGTGGGGATTTGAGCCGCCGACCTTCCGATCGGCAAGTCCTAGGCTCTGTGGTTTAACCCACAGCGCCACCCGCGTCCCCCTCTCCCACATAGGTAGATGGAATTTGGTGGCAAAGTAGCCTCTACTGAGTTGATGGACCTTGCCAATTTTCAGACAGGTAGCTCCAGTTCTTTTTGTGCTAGTCACCTTTAAAGTTTGGTATGTTTTTTTTGTAATCTTAAAGTCACTTCTCCACATTTCCATTTGCAAAATTCTTTTTGAAATGTCTCCGTGAAGAATCCACCAGCATTTTAGTGCAAACATCTCCTAACAAACACATTTGTTTGCAATTTTGCCAAATGTACAGATTTTTTGTAAAACAGTTCTTCCCAAACAGTTCATTTCCATATGTTATTTTCACCAACATACGTGTTCCTGTGAAAAAACTTTACCCCAGCAATTAGATTGCAAATTTCAAAGAAGTGCAAATCTCAAAGGATGGCAGTGTTTTGGTTCGCCTTTTCGGGAATGTATGAATTAGGTGGGTTTACTGTTAAATGCAAATAATTACAGTGGTACCTCAGGATACATACGCTTCAGGTTACAGATGTTTCAGGTTACAGACTCTGCTAACCCAGAAATAGTGCTTCAGGTTAAGAACTTTGCTTCAGGATGAGAACAGAAATCGTGCTCAGGCGGCGCGGCGGCAGCAGGAGGCCCCATTAGCTAAAGTGGAGCTTCAGGTTAAGAACAGTTTCATGTTGAGTACGGACCTCCGGAACGAATTAAGTTCTTAACCTGAGGTACCACTGTATTCCTCCAACATCTCGACTTGACACTGCACGTTTTGGGTTTTTTTTTTACTGTATGGCTCTGCTTCATATACTAATTTCAGTTTCATGGAGTAAGTGTAAGCATAAAGGAAGGGCTATATCAAAGCAACCAGTGATACCAACAAACTCAGGAAAATTCTGATGGTACCACAGGTTTTAAAAACTTTTTAAAACACCCACCCACCCTGGAATAAGTTTTTAAAAGATAACAACCAAAAAGGAAAGATAATTGTATGTGTGGGTGGTTGTGAGGGAGACTGGGGAGATTCAGGAGCAGAGAGGAAATTTGGAGGTTGTTTAGCAAAGTTACTGCACAACATGACTTATGTTTAAGCTTCAAACAGGAGCAGGGGAGATTTTGCTGGGACCTGGAAGCGGGTGTGGAGAAGGCAAATAAGAACAGAGAAGGCTGAGGGAGGAACCACAAGCTTTGTGTATGGACTTCAAAAGCACTTTCCATTCATGAGGAACAAATGACTGCCTCCTGCCAGCCAACTTTCCTGAATTTCACAGCAACACAAGCATGCTGTTTTCTGCTAGGTTTTTAATATAACACCGGTCCTGAAAGACCTACATTGGCTCCCAGTACATTTCTGAGCACAATTCAAAGTGTTGGTGCTGACCTTTAAAGCCCTAAATGGCTGCAGCCCAGTCTACTTGAAGCATCTCCACTTGAAGGAGCATCTCCACCTGAAGCATCTCCACTTGAAGGAGCATCTCCACTCCCATCATTCAGCCCGGACACTGAGGTCCAGCTCCGAGGGCCTTCTGGCGGCTCCATCACTGCGAGAAGTGAGGTTACAGGGAACCAGGCAGAGGGCCTTCTCGGTGGTGGTGCCTGCCCTGTGGAATGCCCTCCCATCAGATGTCAAGGAAATAAACAACTATCTGACTTTTAGAAGACATCTGAAGGCAGCCCTGTTTGGGGAAGTTATTTAATGTTTGATGTTTTATTGTGTTTTTAATATTCTGTTGGGCTGGGGAAACCCAGCCAGATGGGTGGAGTATAAATATTAATAATTATTATTAGAGTAAGGTAAAGGTAAAGGTAAAGGGACCCCTGAACATCAGGTCCAGTCATGGCCGACTCTGGGGTTGCGGTGCTCATCTCGCTTTATTGGCCGAGGGAGCCGGCGTACAGCTTCCGGGTCATGTGGCCAGCATGACTAAGCCACTTCTGGTGAACCAGAGCAGCGCATGGAAACGCCGTTTACCTTCCCGCCAGAGCGGTACCTATTTATCTACTTGCACTTTGACATGCTTTCGAACTGCTAGGTTGGCAGGAGGTGGGACCGAGGAACGGGAGCTCACCCCGTCGCGGGGATTCGAACCGCCGACCTTCTGATCGGCAAGTCCTAGCCTCTGTGGTTTAACCCACAGTGCCACCTGCGTCCCTTATTATTATAGTATCCCCTTTCTAATCCTATTCTTTTTGCTAATTAACTCGTTTTCTGCTGAGATTCGGAAAGAAGCCGGTCATGTGATGTTCCTCCTCCATACACCCCAAAAGCCCATTCCCAAGCTTGCAAAATTTGTTTCCAACACTTTCCCCTTACTCTTCTTTTGCTTTAAAATTCATTGCGAGGCCAAACAGGTCCAGTTGGTTACCTGTGTGTCCACCTGCCATCCCCAAACAACAGCACAGAGGGGATTTTGACTGGGAAAACAGTGAGGAAAGGATTAAATTCCCTTCCCTTAAGTGCCACGGTCCCAATCCAATTCTCCCACCCTGCCCCAGTCCTGCAGCTGTGATTCAAGTTTTTAAATAGCTATGGGAGATCGTCATTAAAGAATCTCTCACATCCACAAGCATCCTCGTGTTCATACTTGAGAAACTGGGGAACTTGTAGAGTTCCTGTCCTATGGACTACAGTGAATGCTTTCTTCCCCTTTCTTTCCCTCTGCACTATTTTGTTCTGCTGGGGAGATTTCTGGGCCTCTGTAATCCAAGAGCTGGAAGGAGAACATCAGGCAAACTGATTTGCAATAATTCAGTATTATTACTGCTGCTGTTGAAGAGGCACTATCTGAAATTCTGGCACACAGCAATGGGGCCTGTTGAACGAGACCATTAGTTCTCCATTGCAACTGGAGGGTCCTTTTTTTAGTGGATCAACTATAATAGCCAATTTGGCTGCTCCTCTTAGCCACCCCTCTGACTGGAAGCCACAATGTCCAAGGTCAGAGAAGCGCACTGGAAAAAAAAGTAGACCCTCCAAGTGTCCCGATTTTCCAGGGACAGCCCTGGATTTACAGAAGCTGTCCTGGTTTCTGATTTGATCCCAGAATGTCCTGCTTTTCCTTAAAGGTAAAGGGACCCCTGATAGTTAAGTCCAGTCGCGAACGACTCTGGGGTTGCAGCGCTCATCTCGCTTTACAGGCCAAGGGAGCCGGTGTTTGTCCGCTCCACAGAGTTTTTCCCAGGTCATGTGGCCAGCATGACTAAGCCGCTTCTGGTGCAGTGGAACACTGACACCAGAGCAGTGCACGGAAACACCATTTACCTTCCCGCCAGAGCGGTACCTATTAATCTACTTGCACCTTTTGGCATGCTTTTGAACTGCTAGGTTGGCAGGAGCTGGGACCGAACAACGGGAGCTCACCCCGTCATGGCGATTCGAACTGCGACCTTCTGATCGGCAAGCCCAAGGCTTAGTGGTTTAGACCACAGCGCCACCTTTGCCCCTATTTTCATTGGAGAAAAGTTGGGGGGTATGGAGCTATGTGATCCCTGGGCCAAGGAGATAAATAACTATATAGCCTTTAGAAGACATCTGAAGGCAGCCCTGTATAGGGAAGATTTTGTGTTTAATGTTTTTTTTTATGTTTTTATATATGTTGGAAGCTGCCCAGAGTGGCTAGGGCAACCCAGTGAGATGGGCGGGGTATAAATAATAATTTTATTATTAAGGAATAAGGCATCCGTATTTTAATCTGAGAGACATTGGAGGGTATGTAAAAATTGGGCAGTACACCTTACCCCCACCATTTATGTCTAGATACGAACATTTGCAATATTTTTATTCCAAACCCTACTTCCAAGTTCATGCAGCGATTTGCAGCCAGGCACATTACACAAACAAAGCCAAGGTCTGAGGTTCACCACCACCGCCACCACCATAAGGGATAGAAACTAGCTTTATTTAAAAATGAAGGCATGGGCTGACAAGGATCTTCCCTTTATTTCTTACGCTGAGGTGACTACTATCAGTTAATCCTTTCTATTATGACAAATGAAATGCTGGTTTTGAAATCTTCCCCAGGTACTGTCCGAAAGTTCTCATATATGGGATTGCAGATGCCAAAGAGATACATAGGACATTGTGACAACATCCTTTTCTGTAGCTCCTTTCGAAAGCAGTTCCTGTCCCACAAAGAGGGGTCATTCTGAGTTTGGATTTGTTCCCTACTAGTCTCTTTAGGCCAGAACGACGTGGGAAGAGTGTTTCTGAAGAACTGCATTCAGTTGTCCTCAAGTGGAAACTCTGACATGTCTTCTTCATAAGAATGCACATCCCTCGAATCTTGTTATCCACTTTGCCACAACAGAGGAGGCTCTGAATCCTTGTAGCTTGGAGACCATCATGATAGGAGACTTAACATTTCTAAGAAATTACTCTCAATTTCCACCTTCATCGGGACAGTTGTCTCTGACTTGTCTTTTATAGGCACAGACATGTGGTTGCCCAAACTGTACAAGCAGTGAAAAAATGGCAAGGGTGGGTGGGTGGGTGGGAGGAAAAGTTAGCATGTGCCAATGAAAAAGGTAGCAACCAGATCTTATTCAACCATTCACTCAGTTTCCAAACCTGAAGTTTTATCCCAAAGTGATATTTCTGAGCATGTGCTCACCGGGGGCATGAATCATGTTGTGAAAGTTTGTCCCAAAGCAACTCTTCAGCTGTACACTCTGCAAAAATATTTAGGCTGCTGCATATATCCAGGCCAAAGTATTTCTGTATTGTACATCCAATGTACCATACATGGTTGTTAATGAATTTGGTTTTTTTGGGGGGGTGTACAAAAAAAGTGAGTTCTCATTCGTACATTTGATTCTCACCACCACGTATCCTTTGTCTCTAAATGCTGTGCCAAGCTGAAATCGCTGCCTTCTGCTTGCTTGCTTGTTTGTTTTCTAAAGGGGAATCTGCCCATTATTCTCCATCATTCAAGTCACTCAAGCAGTAGGAAAGAGATGCTGCAACCACCATGTCATGCTTTTCCTTTATGTCAATTTGGCGTTCATCTCATCAGCAAATTTATATCAAGAGACCACAGCTCAGTTTTCCTTCTAACACAATTGCCTTTGAAATTTGTACCGATATTATTTAGGGTGTGTGTGTGTGTGTTTGCAGGTGCGTTAGGTCTGTGTTTCTAAAATAATAGCGAGCACCTTGCGCTCTCACGACACACCTTCCACAGCAAAATCTTCAAGCGCGCCCATTGAAATGATGTCAGCATTATCAGGGAGGCTCACGTCCTTCTCAAAGTTATACTGTGACCCATCCACTTCACGACTGTCAACATCACACACGGCAGACTCAATATAAGGGTGACTCCCAAGAGGTTCTGGGTACTGGCCACCTTGTGACCAGTCTGTAGCCGATTCCAAGAGGGCTCTTTGCATAAGGGAAGCCGATTCAGAAAACTGAGATGGCAATGCCTGTACCGGAACAGAGGAAACTCTGGTTGGGAGAGTACTGGGGTACAAAACGTAAGAAGAAGGGACACTCTCTGAAGAGGGCGTTTGAGACAAGATCCTTTTTGAAGGAGGGATTGAGAGCTGAATGTACCTTCCGCTCTCTGGATCATAAAAGGTCTTAAACTGAACAGGTAAATCTACAATGAAATACTCTCCTGAATCCGGATCCTGAAGCAGCTTACGCTGGGTTGTGGCAGGTAAAGAGGGCGTGGGACTTAATGATGGGGCAGGTTGTAGCCTCACCAGGTGAGATTCTGATGGTGTCAAGGAAGAATTAAGGCATATTGGCGAGAGTGAGGATTGGACCGGTTGCATAGTTCCAATATCGCCGCAGTGGGATGGAGCTTCGTCCTGTAGCCTTTTCTGCTGTGCCTCTGTTTTCTTCCTCTTGCTTGCCAGTTTCTTTGCCCGCCGTAATGCCTTTTCTGATTTGGGTGGTACAGCCGGGGGTTTGGCTGCTGTCTTCGCCATCTGAAGTCTCTCATTTGCAACAGGAGAGCTGCCAGCATCTCCTGAGAGTTGACTTGTCTGCATCAGATCAAATGGCTCCAAGGTAGAAGACTTCTTTCCGCTCTCTGTTCCTCCTTGCAATGAAGAGGAATTTGTTATTCTTTCAGCCTGTGGTACATTGGAGACTGCAGACGTATCTGAAAAAGGACTTGTGAAGGTAGATTGCATCGCGCTGTGTGACCTTGGACTTGGTATGGTGGAAATGGTTAGGGTACCCGATGATGCTGATGTATCCCGGAAAACTTCACTGGAAGCATGAGAATAGGGCTCCGATATCGTGGGAGATCTCATCTCTTGACTTATTATCTTTTTCACACAAGAACCACCTCTGCGTTTAGATAAGAGATTGTTCTTAAAATAGTTCACCTTTTCTCTCACAGGGCACTTTTGCCTGTTTTGCGCTGGGTCACCTTCAAAACTAAGAATTGGTTGGCTGGAAGAATTACGCCTCAGTTTCCCAGCTCTAGCCATTTCTTTGTCTCTGGCCAACTGTTTCTCGCCGCTTTTCAAACCTTTCTGTGATAACCCTGGTGTAATATTAGCTCCTTCATCTTCTCCCACCAATTCCTGCATATAGACTCTCTCTGGTCCTTCTCTAAGAGTGTATCCTGTCGTTAAGGGACTTTTTCCTACCACGCTGTCTGGGATGGATCTTAACTCATCAGCATCTCTGCCTGTTGCAGCATCCCTTACGTCCTGCTGGCTTCTGTTTCTTGACGAAAACAAGTCCACCTCTTGAATATTTGGAGTAGAACGAATGGGCCCAAAAGTCTGTCTTTCAGCCTCTGCATGACTGCCAGTGATGGCTTCTTCACAGGACAAAGACCTGAGCAGAGGCAACTTGACTGCTTTTATCACCGGCGACGACTTAAACGTGTTGTCTTTAATCATGAACATATTGGGCTTCAGTGAACTTGGTGAAGTTGGTGTTAGTGACTCTTCCAGCTTGGCTTCCGATGCCGAATCCATACTTTTCGATTTGTCTTCTCTCTTCTCCTTCACATCTATTTCTTGCACTGCATTCTCATTTTTACCCTGCTCTTCCTGCTCCTCATGCTTCTCATCCGTGTGACAGCCACGGGTGCTCAGATTGTAGTCATGCAATTGCTTCTCCCCCCTTGACTTCTCCTCCTCCTCGTCTTTGCTACATAGCTTTTCTTCTGCACTCCACTCATTCTTACTCCTCTGGCTTTCTTGATGGCATGCTTTCTGAAAGAGCTGCATTAGAGAAAAAGAGTCGTCGTGAAATGGCTGGTCTATAATGGAGACAAAGGATTGTTCAGAAGAGCTGGTGCTCCTTTTGCCTCGGTGTTCATTTCCAGTCGGTGGGCATGCTTGGTTTCCACTATCATTTATGTTCTCCTCAGGTGTGAAAAATAAATATGGGGATACCTGGGGTTCCGCATCAGCACTGTGACTTGGAGCAACTTGTTTACTTTTAAGATCCTGCAGTTGGAAAATTTGAACATGTGCTTCTGGGTCAGTTGGCACATCTGCAAGGTGAGAGTTGGGTGGAGAATATTGTCTTACACGGAGCTCATTTGGGTGGAAGTCAGGCAGAGATGACATCTCACTGTCCTCTGGAGTCAGGTAGCTGTCAATGAAATGCCCAAAGGAATTGGTGGCATTGGTGTTGTCCATTTGTTCAGGAGGCTTATGACCTGTTTTGTCAGCCTCAACCGTTTTTTTATTGCTTCCTTCTAGCGCATTGGCGGCTGTGACGCTTGCTTTTATGCCGTCTTGCTCCTTAATCTTTTTGTCGTCGAGGATTCTTAAGAGAGGGGAGGGACTGTAAGTGCTTTTCACACGTTTTCGGATATCCTTCAGGTTGAACAGCAAACTCGGTGCTTTCGACTTATAATTGTTCTGAGAAGAATAGAGTGTTCTCTCCTCTGTTTCTTTGGCAGTTCCAGTTTCAGGAATGGGAGGAGCTTCCAGAAATGACTGGCCTTCTGAGGGCTCTCTCTCTTGTTTACGTGGTAGGACTGGAGTTAAAAGTTTTGAGATGTTGAAAGAAGGACTAGAGGGGTCAGATGGAGCTATGTGGGACTCATCTGCAGATGTTTCGGCCATGGGAGTGACGTCAGGTGGCTTTCTGTATGAGGAGTCCTTCGTTCTTAGCACTTCTGGTGCAATATCCTGTGTCAGCTCCATTCCTCCAAGCTCTTTCTTTTGTTTCCGCCAAGGTGGACAAACATTTTTCAGCTCAGACTTAAATTCTGAATTGCTAGTCTTCTCTGACAACACAGTAACTTGAGGCACTGGTGCTAATGAACTGGCGACATGGGCTATCGCTTCTGGTGGAGCAGAGGCCTGAGGCAGAGATTGCGGTGGAGTGGAAGGCTTCAGTGACACGGAAACCTGTGGAGATGGTGGAAAAGAGGTTTCAGATGTAAGGGATGGTGATGTAGGTATCCTGTGCACAGATGGCGGCAGATCAGAAGCTTGGGGTGGCAACACCTGTGAAACAATGTCTTTAGCATTAGCCTGAGGAGGAAAAGGCACCTGGGCTAGAGGTAATGGAGAGAGAGAGGTTTCAGAGAGTGGTTTTTGTGGAAAGGCACCTGAGAAATCCTGTTCTGAAATTACGGGAGCTGTGACCTTCGGGGGAGATGGTTTACATTCATGAATACAGGCCTCTCTAAAGAAAGGTGTTTCTTCAAAGTATGTCAGGTTTCCTTCTTTGAGTATAATTTCAGTAGGCCCGCCTGTCTCAAGTTTTTTATGATGCAGATTCCACGATTCAAAAGCACTGTTCTCGCTGTGTAGAAAGCTGCCCTTTCTAGCTGGCTCTTTGGCTTTCCCAGTTCGGTTTTTTGCCGCCTTTCTCGAGACGGCGGAGACATTGGACATTCGAATATTTGAAGCATCTGCCTGGTGATAAAAACCACGTGGACCGTGACAGGCCAAATCCATTTTGTTCTGCCTTCTGTGCAGTTCGTGTAGTTTGGGCCTCCCGCTTGCATTTGCCATGTCCTGGACCGGATCAGAAAACTCAGAGAGTTCCTTCTGGATGTTTAAAATGGTTTTGCCACCCCAGAAAGCCATGTTGCCTCCGCAAATTAAGGGGAGCTTTGTCAAACTGTTTCTAACCGGTTGCTTGGCTGTTGCTGAAGTCTCCCGGTTCTCAGCTTTATCAAAGGTCTTTATCAAGGAAGAAACTTTTGAGGTATGTTTATAATTGCGCAGACTAGGCACTGGCAAACCCAGCTTCATCCTAATGCTTGGGGTGATGTTTATAGCGGCATTTTCACCTTCTTGGGTGTCGTTTGGAAACTGCTGGAATGTTGAATGCTCCTCTGTTTTTTGCAGTCCCTTGTTAGGGGGAGTATTTTTCTTGATGGCATGGTTCCGTGGGCCTTGGGAAAATTTGCTCGAGAACTGGTGGGAGATGTTGGGCGAAACAACTGGATCGGCCTCTGTGTAAGATGATTCGAGCTCAGCCACACACAGACTTTTGAAGGCTCGGTCGGTGAGGCTGCAGACTTCTCTGTCTGTGTCATCCAGGAAACTCCCAATGCTGGAGGAGTCGCTTTGCCCATCGGCGTGCTTCTTATTCACCTGCATTGTCCATATGAGTCATGAACAGAACAGTCAAAACAGCAATCTCACGTACAGAACAGGCAGGCAATTCTTTCAGTTACCATATCTCAGCCTTCGACATCTTTCGGCGACCTTCCTCCTCAAAAATGCACAGCTTTACATTCATTTATTGTGTGGAAGCACAAATAGGGCTCTGCAAATTGAACACATAAAATCAGTTATTGTAGTGTATCGTAGTTGACACGTGAACTTTTCCCCTGTTTAGTTCCATTGTTGAGTCTCAGGTTAATCTGATTATGTCCTTCCAGAATCAGGTTGTGTGACAAATTCTTACATATTAGCCTGTTCACATGTTTCTCACATATGGGGGTTTACTATGATTACTTGGAGTAGCAGCATGTTTTTAGTACCACCCACAACATAGCTTCTCCAGTCCGGGAATCAGCATGTTTTGACATGAGTAGAATGGGTCCTTTTATTTAAAACGCATCTCTGGGTTATTTGTGGGGCCTGCCTGGTGTTTTTACATGAGTAGAATGTGTGCTTTTATTTAAAATGCATCTCTGGGTTATCTGTGGGGCATAGGAATCCGTTCATATTTTTTTTTCAAAATATAGTCTGGCCCCCCACAAGGTCTGAGGGACAGTGGACCAGCCCCCTGCTGAAAAAGTTTGCTGGTTGAATACGGCCACCAGAATTTTACTGGTACAGCCAAGAATATGCCTATCACACAGACACAATTTTTTTAAAATGGCTTACCGTACTTTTCCGTGTATTAGATGAGGTTTTTTTTACTCTAAAATAAAGTTTAAAATGGGGGGTGTCGTCTTATACATGGACAGTGCACTAGCGGTAGGAGAGCCAGTGTGGTATAGTGGTTAGGAGCGATAGACTCGTAATCTGGGGAATCGGGTTCGCTTCCCTGCTCCTCCACATGCAGCTGCTGGGTGACCTTGGGCTAGTCCCACTTCTCTGAAGTCTCTCAGCCCCACTCACCTCACAGAGTGTTTGTTGTGGGGGAGGAAGGGAAAGGAGAATGTTAGCCGCTTTGAGACTCCTTAGGGTAGTGATAAAGTGGGATATCAAATCCAAACTCTTACAGTGCAGAGGGAGGACGGGTGATTGGTTGCAGCCGCGAGCAGGATCTAGCGATTGGGTGGGTGAATGGTGTCTGCTGCAAGGGCTGCTTCTTATTGGCTGCTGCTTTGTCAATTGTGTGGGTTATTTGCAGATGCGGCAAGGGCTGCTTTGGATTGGCTGCCACCTCGGCAATTTGGTGTGCATTGCTTGCGATGGTCCACCAGTTGGGTGACAACTCTGGGTCATCTCCCCCCAATTTTCTTTAATTTTAGTCCCCCAAAATAGGGGGCGTCTTATACATGGGGGCGTCTTATAGACAGAAAGGTACAGCAGTTTTTGTTTTAATATTGGCTACCAGTTCTCTTCAAAGTGCTTGTACATACCTTTAAAGCCCTTAACACTTAGGTCCTGAATCCCTGAAGGAGTGCTTCTTCTTCTCCCAATCTGCCAGTGCTTTAATATCTTCCGCTGAAGACCTTTTTCAGGCACTACCTTTCTCACAGGTACGCTGTTGGATAACAAAGGAAAGTGCTTTTTTTCCCAGAAATGGCGCCCTAGTTATGAAACACCATCCCTATAGCCCATCCTATTTTTCTAGAAAAAGAGGTGTCGGAACTCACCACGGACATCTCCCTCATTCTCTCAGAATGGTAATGGTGCCCATTAGAGAGTTGACAGAACCCAGCTGAGAGGTGCTGGAACTGGAACTGCCTATATCGGCTTTGCTGGAGTCTAAGCTGTGTTCTTTATAGAGCAGGCTTCCGCAACCTTGGCCCTCCAGATGTTTTTTGGCCTACAAAGCCACTTCCAACCTTGGGAGGAGGTGGTGTTGCGGGCATCACGCCCCCAGCCCCGTGCGATCTGGGAAATCCTCAGCCGCGTCATTCCCTGGCCAGCCAATCGGCTGGCCCAGGGGGTGTGGCTTGCCTCATTTAAGGCAAGTGTGGCCGAGAATCTCCCTCTTTGGCCGCTCAGCTGTGTTTGTTTCCCACCCGCCCGCCCTTCAAGGTTCCTCTTTTGACCTTGCTATGGACCTCAGTTGGTCGCCGTTAAGGGGCCTGGTAGGAATTTTTTCCACTTGGCAAATTGGCACCAGCCATTTGGTTTTTCGCCTACCTCGTAGCAAATCATCACAACTTTCTCGGCTTTGGCGGTTAGGCATTGGTATGGGTATTGTTATGTAGATGTGGGGGGGGGGAGCGCCATCACCTCCCCCAAATATTGAAGGGTAGTCCGGTAAAGGATTCCAGGGGGCGTGGCCTCGTCCGAAGCCTATGGAGGCCAGGGCCCAAGGCACGCCCCCGATCGGTGACCCCGGGGAAGCGCCTATTTGATGTGCATCAGCAGGGCTCCCCTGCTGGTGTTAACCCTTCCCAGTCTTCAAGCAAGCAGGCTGAAACCAGATAATCGATAGGACCAGTGCCTAAGCCAATACCGCTCATCACCTGTAACCAATAAAGTTGTGGCCAAATTTTAGCCCATTAGCCTAAATTACTGTGTCTTGTGTCTTTATTTCTACTGGTGGGAGGCGGGATCTCGCCACGCAACTCCCATGATCCCTAGCTAGCAGGACCAGTGGTCAGAGATGATGGGAATTGTAGTCTCAAAGCATCTGGAGGGCCGAGGCTGAGGGAGCCTGTTTTAGAGCCATGCAAAAATATTCGTATTCACATTTAAACTTGTTGCAATTTTAGAGGTTGAGCAGAGCAGGTGCGGAAAGGGAGAATCAACCCAATACAGAGCAGTCGCCAAATCCAAAGCCCTGGCATTCTTTTGTTCCAAATCAGATTTGTTTTAGCCTGGTATTATGAAAAGGAAGAAGAAAGATCAGAACTAACACTGCAGACTTTGCTTCACACTCATGCTCCCATAGCTTTGCTTGTCCATTGCTGTGCAAATGAGGTCCAGGCTCTAAGTTACAGACCCTTGCTGGTCTCTAAATCTAAATGTGCCATGCATTGTGCAAGGCTGCTGGCCTTTCCATGGCTGCTCAACACAACTTCTAGTAAAGGTAAAGGGACCCCTGACCATTAGGTCCAGTTGTGGCTGACTCTGGGGTTGTGGCGCTCATCTCGCTTTATTGAAGAAGAAGAAGAGTTTGGATTTGATATCCCGCCTTTCACTCCCTTTAAGGAGTCTTAAAGCGGCTAACATTCTCCTTTCCCTTCCTCCCCCCAACAAACACTCTGTGAGGTGAGTGGGGCTGAGAGACTTCAAAGAAGTGTGACTGGCCCAAGGTCACCCAGCAGCTGCATGTGGAGGAGCGGGGAATCGAACCCGGTTCCCCAGATTACAAGACTACCGCTCATAACCACTACACCACACTGGCTCTCAGGGAGCCGGCGTTTGTCCGCAGACAGCTTCCAGATCATGTGGCCAGCATGACTAAACTGCTTCTGGTGAACCAGAGCAGCACACGGAAACGCCGTTTACCTTCCCGCTGGAGTGGTACCTATTTATCTACTTGCACTTTGACGTGCTTTTGAACTACTAGGTTGGCAGGAGCAGGGACCGAGCAACAAGAGCTCACCCCGTCGCGGGGATTCGAACCCCCGACCTCCTGACCGGCAAGTCCTATGCTCTGTGGTTTAACCCACAGCACCACCCGTGTCCTTTGCATACCGTGCATCCCTGCATATTTCACATGAACTAAACCATTCAGTGATTCCTTATTACATCCATCAAAACTCATTTACACTGTTGAATTTATCTTAATGCTACCAGCATTTTTAAAAGAACACAATTTTCACCCATATATGCAGTAAACATTTTCCAGTCTTCTTTAAACATATATTCTTCTTGTTCTCTTATTCTATATGTTAGGTCCATAAGCTGCACATATTCCATCAGTTTCAGGTGCCATTCTTCTTTGGTCGGGACCTTGCTCGTTTTCCATTTTGGGGCTAACAAAACACGGGGTACAGTTGTAGTATGCATATATAAATTTTTTTGGCGCCTGGGAATTTGTTGGTGATAATTCAGAGGGAAATTCCCTTGTTTCTCATAATGCCCAGACTTTATGCACCTGGGACATTTTACAGGGTGTGGCTGACAGTTACTACCACAGCAAATGATAAGCCTCCCAACTTTGGGAAAAATGCTTCCTGAAGAACCATCCCATTCCCTCTCAAATCTGTCAAATGCAAATCCCTCCATTTAGTTCAGCCCTAGCTGGCGAGGACATTTTAAACAGAGGGTGCTTTGAGCTCTGTGATTCTAGTCAGACAAATATTAACAACAACAACAACAACTTCATGCAATTTCGTATTGACAACTTAAGTCCTTCTCACCTGCTATGTTAGCAGATGCTGTGGAGGCCCCCATTTTGGCCTCCTCACGTTCATATTCTCCTCACCGTGGCCCATCTTGACGTATAAATTGAAAATATTTTTATGAAACGTTTTCAATAGACATATTTTGGCGTGTTCTTTAGGTTCTTTCGCTCTGCAAATTAATAGACAAGAGAAAAGTGGATGAGTGTGTATGTAATTAATCACTATTAGTTTATTGCTCTGATTGTGTGCTAAAGGGTAGTTTTCCTCTAAAGTGCGCCACTGCGCAATACTGCCCCATAATGCTAGCTGTTCCTGACCCCAAGCAGAATTCCAATAATAATAATAATAATAATAATTCATTTATACCATGCCCATCTGGCTGTGTTGCCCAAGCCACTCTGGGTGGTTCCCAAGACATAAAAACATAATAAAACATCAAATATTAATAGTAACAATTTGATCCAATATAAAAGTCACAATAACTTTAAAATAAACGACTTAAATCAGACAATCTGTCAGAATCAATAGTAAACAGTAAAATTAAGCACCAGCAAATAATAATTCAACAGTTCGGCCACAATAAAATCTATCATCAATAAAAGTAACAGCAAATCACAGTGCATAAAATACCACGAAACATACAAGACCATGCAAAAGGATCAAACCGAAAAACAAAAGAAGCACAACTTATAAAACTATTGAAAAAATATCCCTGAACTCCTCTCTTCCCAGCTGCAACTGCTGCTGCTGCTACTGTTCTGAGAAAGGCTAGGTGGGGCAAGGTAACACAATGGTTTGTTGAGGAACAGAAAGTCTCTCTTCTCTCCTATGTAACTTGGGGGAGAAGAAATCTCCCAAACAGACCCAGGAGAAGAGCACTCTTGTCTGCTTCTCTGGATCAGTCCCCGCCCCCTCTTGAAAAATCATATGGAGCATTTTTTTTTTATCCCAACATTGGCCGGGACAAAAGAGTGGCAGGGATGGAGGATCAAAAATTTGGCGTTGTGTTTTTTGTTTTACTTTTTGCTTACAGTACAGGCATCTCCCCACTGTATTGTATTCATGCACAACCACGCATGCACGTGGTGCCAGGAAGTAGAATCATACCAGAAAATGGCAGGAGGAGAGCTGGAGAGGCCTTGTGGCTCATGTGGAGACCCTCCCCAGAGCCTGAAGAGGGCGCTAGTGAGGGAAGATGAAGCCCCAAAGAGACCTGAGGCACAGCGGGGCCTTGTTAAGATTGCTCAGCCGTCCTGCCTAACAGCAGCAGAGGAAGACGCTTTCCTGTGCGTCCTCCATCCTCCAGCCGGTCCCAGAGCTCCAGGTCTAGATATTTTGGGCTGGATTGGAGAGGGAGCTGGAGGGCAGGGGGAAAATAGGCATTTAGAGACTGCCTCCTAGATTATGGGATTTCACTTATGCTCACAGCGGCCCGGAACATAACACCTCCATAAGTGAGGAAACACCTGTAAATGGCTAAAATGTGAAGGCTTTGCTTGCTACCGAGTGGGTGATACTGTCCTAAGAGAAGATTTACCCTAGATTTACCTATGGGTACCATGGGGACGCAGGTGGCGCTGTGGTCTTAACCACTGAGCCTAGGGCTTGCCGATCAGAAGGTCGGCGGTTTGAATCCTCGCGATGGGGTGAGCTCCCGTTCCTTGGTCCCAGCTCCTGCCAACCTAGCAGTTCAAAAGTATGTCAAAATGCAAGTAGATAAATAGGTACCACTCCAGCGGGAGGGTAAATGGCATTTCCATGCCCTGCTCTGGTTTCGCCACAAGTGGCTTAGTCATGCTGGCCAGATGACCCGGAAAATCTGTCTGTGGCCAAACTTCGGCTTACTCGGCCTGTAAAGTGAGATGAGTGCCGCAACCCCAGAGTCATTCATGACTGGACTTAACTGTCAGGGGTCCTTTAACTTTACCTTTACCATGCAAGCATTTGCACAAAGCAGTGCTTGGAAACATACCTAAATTCCAACTTGCAATCTCTTATATACTCAGATCTGTGCCATGCATTACAGTGGTGCCTCGCAAGACGAAAATAATTCGTTCCACGAGTCGCTTCGTCTTGCGATTTTTCCGTCTTGCAGAGCGCGGATTCCCCGGGTATTAATGGTTTTACGAAAAAGGAAGCAAACTTGCAAGACGTTTTTGTCTTGCGAAGCAAGCCCATAGGGAAATTCGTCTTGCGAAGCACCTCGAGAAACAGAAAACCCTTTTGTCTAGCGAGGTTTTTGTCTTGCGAGGCATTCGTCTTGCGGGGCACCACTGTAGTACGTTTACTCAAGAATTACGTTCTACTCTGTTCAAGGTGGAGGGGCTTGCTTCATAGTACAGTCATACCTCAGGTTACAGGCGCTTCAGATTGCGCGTTTTCGGGTTACGGATGCACCAAAACCCAGAAGTACCAGAACGGGTTACTTCCAGGTTTCAGCGCCTGCGCAGAAGTGCTGAATTGTGACCTGCGTGTGTGCAGACGCAGCGATGCGGGTTGCGAACGTGCCTCCCGCACAGATCACGTTCGCAACCCGAGCGTCCACTGTACTTGTGCTTGGAATATCCAGTGATTGAATCTGGATAGTTTGAAGTATATAAGCGCTATCAACAAGAACACAGCAATAATCATTGGAGAAATGCAAATCAAGTCAACACTTTGGCTACACTTTGCTTCTGACATCACCATCCATCACTCCCTTTTCCTGTCTGCTAGGATAGCCATTGATGCATCGCTAGAGTAGAGGAGAAAATGCAGCAGATTTGCATATGCTAATTTAAATGTGTATATGCAAATTTGGAAATAATGGGTGGCATTCAGATGAATTTGCTCTCACTTTGTTGGCACTGCAGGCTTTCTGATGGAGAAGTTGGTATTCATTTCCTTGCTAGATTGGATGAACTGTCTTTCTCTGCCCAAAAGGGCAAGTCAAAGCCCAACAGAATAAACTACAAAAATATCAAAATTAGCTGGGGGAAAGGCAGCGGTGGTGTTATCACACCCGCCAAGAGGGGGAATTTTGTTCTCTCTCCAGGTTTGGCGTTTTCAGGTACCTTTAGAGCACATTTTTATTGAAACGTGGAACTGCAAGAATAGGGGGTGGGGAACCAGTTGCTGTCTATATGTTGTTTTGCTCTATGGGATCATGGGAGCTGCAGTTCCACAACAGATCCCTGAGCTGGACTGATGATCACAGAATCATAGAACTGGAAGGGGTCACAAGGGTCATCTAGTCCAGTGTTTCCCAACCTTGGGCCTCCAGCTGTTTTTGAACTACAATTCCCATCATCCCTGACCACTGGTCTTGCTAGCTAGGGATGATGGGAGTTGTAGGCCAAAAACATCTGGAGGCCCAAGGTTGGGAAACACTGATCTAATCCAACCCCCTTCAAGACAGGAATCTTTCACCCAACCTGAGGTTCGAACCCATGACCCGGAGATTAAGGGGTCTCATGCTTTAGCAGTTGAGCTATCTGTAGGATTCCACACTGAACTCTGAAACTTTGGAGAAATCTCCACTCTATGGCTATTTCAGAAGAACTTGGTACACTTTTGTTATAAAGTATTATCTTTTACAAAACTGATCTTAAAGCTGCTGAGTGCGATCTTGTGCCTGTCTAAGCAGAGATGAAATCAGTAAATTAAATATTTGGACATTATCAGAACACCAGATTTATGGACTAGTTCTGTTCTGCCTGTGAATTCTGAACATTCAATTCATTTTGAAACTACTATGATCAGCCCCAGCCAGCACTGTCCGAGGGCTGATGAAATTTCTGGTTTGTGCTGACTGCCCCCCACCAAACCTCTAGCGGCTTGGCGATTTGGGTGTTCTAAGCTGAAAATATGAGAAAATGTGATTGGAAAAATTGAAAATAAAACACAGGAAGTGTTTCTATATCGGTACTCCACCACAGAATGAAGGACAGAGGAATTCATACCCCAGAGATTTCGTTTAGCATCTCAAGGAGTGGCATTCATGGGTTGGCCCTCAGGGCAAAACCTACGCCACCCTTAGGTTTAGGGTTTATTTGTCTCCCACAATTAGCTTGGGGGAAAGGCTTAAACCTTTGCCCCAATCCAAACTGGATCCCAGTGAAACAAATGGGATATTTTTTGTGGCAGAGCCAATCCAGATCAGGTCCACACTAGGCGGTAAATGGTTTAAGCCCCTTAACTTCCACACCCCATGCTAAAGCAGGGTTGAGAAACTTTTCCTATAGTCTCTTTTTCATCAACCCCCCCATTCATCTACACCCACATATATCCATTCTCTTTTAACATAAACTCATTCTTTAATTCCTATGCATTCGTTCACCCCCCTCCCCCCGGTCTTGCATATAGCAATGAGGGTTTGAATATATGTGTGTGTGTTTATGTGAAGAATTTTTAAAAGGAATGGGAAAAATTTATAAAGTATTTAAGAGAACACCGTTGTTGTTGCTGTTTAGTCGTGTCTGACTCTTCGTGACCCCCTGGACCAGAGCACGCCAGGCACACCTGTCTTCCACTGCCTTTTAGAAGTCTTCCACAGACTTTTAGAAGACACCTGAAGGCAGCCCTGTTTAGGGAAGCTTTTAATGTTTGATGCATTACTGTATTTTTATATTTTGTTGGAAGCTGCCCAGAGTGGCTGGGGAAGCCCAGCCAGATGGGCGGGGTATAAATAATATATACAGTGGTACCTTGGGTTACATACGCTTCAGGTTACAGACTCCGCTAACCCAGAAATAGTGCTTCAGGTTAAGAACTTTGCTTCAGGATGAGAACAGAAATCGGCCAGAAGGTGTTAAAGAAGGATCGAACATTTTTTATGTATGCAACAACGGCAGCAAGGATTCTCATCGCAAAAAACTGGAAAACTCAAGATCTACCCACACTGGAAGAGTGGCAGATGCAGCTGATGGACTATATGCAACTGGCCGAGATGACTGGCAGAATCCGTGATCTGGGAGAAGAGAAGATGGAGGAAGACTGGGAGAAATTCAAGATGTATCTACAAAAACATTGTAATTTGGTTGAATGTTAAGAAGGATGCTAGATTATAAAAAATTGGCCACCACTAAACTAGATTTAAATTTGATGATAAGTGAGACTAAAGAAAATATAAAAATTTTTGGAAGAAGTGCTAGATTATATTTGAATGAGTGGACATGAGATTGTAAACAAGTTGATAATTTGTTTGGAAAAAAATTTTAACGATGTAAATGGGAGCGAGAGACGTGAGGGAGTCCAAAGAAGTGATGAAATTGTTGTGATAGAAGTAAGATCGTTTATTATTTGTGCATTTATATTTAAAAACTTTAATAAATATTTATATATAAAAAAAAGAGAACAGAAATCGGGCTCTGGTGGCGCGGCAGCAGCGGGAGGCTCCATTAGCTAAAGTGGTGCTTCAGGTTAAGAACAGTTTCAGGTTAAGAACTGACCTCCAAAACGAATTAAGTACTTAACCCGACGTACCACTGTATGTGTGTGTGTGTGTGTGTGTAGCCCCAATATTCTGTCACCATGAACACCAACCCCCACATGTTAGTTGAGCTGATGTTGGGGGTGTTTCTTTAAAATAAAACTTTTGATTCTTTAATTCTGTCTTCTTGGGTGGGGTGGGGCGGGTGGAGCCAACAGCTCTATGAATATAGCAAGCATAATTGACCATCCTTTTGTCCCATGCTGAAAATAGATGGGAAACATGTTAGGTTTGCTATAGATTTATCACGAAATGCTTCCCCATAATTTCCCCCAATTAAATTTATATTTTATACCTTTATTTTTTCCATTCAACATGGCCAAATATTTTCTTTGCCTTGAGGAGCAAAAAATAAAATAAAATAACGGTTGGCTCTTTTTGGATCTTACACTCATTAAGATTATTTTCATGCACTCAGCCATTGTAATCCTACTGATAAGCCCCAATTGACCCTTCCCATCACATTTTGGGATTAATGGAGCAATTAAATACTGAGGGGGCTCTGCCAGCTGAGAGAGAAGCTCACTGCTGGAGGCCTCCCCAGTGCCATTTCACCAGTGGGCTTCGGTTGGTGTTAGGACTATGATGGGGGAAGCTATGAATCCACAGGACCCCAGGACCCCATGTCCTTTTGACACACACTCCCAAAGGCCTACAGCAGCCCTAGAGCTGGTGTATTTAATATCCTCCCGTTGACCACATTGAGAGGACAAAAATAAGAATACTCCAGCTCTTACACTCACTCGCACACGGACATTCGGGCACACACACCAGCTGCTGCACTCCCCTCGGGTAGGTAAAGTTGCAGTGTAATTTACAGAACAACTCGAACCCAAGATCCACTGCGAAGAGAGAGTTTGGATCTGGCAGATCTTGGGGTCTCAGCTGGGGCCATGCCAGCGTAAGTCCCTGACCCTAGCTTAGCTGGGACTCAGCCAGTAGAACTTTTATACCCTCCAACAGTGAAGTTTCGATTGGCCGTGGCTAAAGACTACCTGCTGTAGCGCTAGCCAATAAAAAGAGGAGTTTGCTCTGACGGAGCGCCAGCTCCTGCCAATGGCGACGCAAGAGGAGGGCGGTGCTGCTTAAAAAGTCATAGGGCAATTAAAAAACAAACTCAATTGATGCCGCCGCTGCCAACGTACTTCTGGCGGTTCCCTCGCTGGGAGAAGTGAGGTTACAGGGAACCAGGCAGAGGGCCTTCTTGGTAGTGGTGCGCACCCTGTGGAACGCCCTCCCATCAAATGTGAAGGCAACAAATAACTATTTTACTTGTAGAAGACAACTGAAGGCGGCCCTGTTTAGGGAAGTTTTTAATGTCTGATGCTGTATTGTTTTTAATATTCTGTTGCAAGCTGCCCAGAGTGGCTGGGGAAACCCAGCCAGATGGGCAGGGTACATATTATTATTATTATTATTATTATTATTATTATTATTATTATTGCAACTGGAAAGCCACGGTGGAAGGAGAAAGAAGAATGGGCAACACACAGGGGTAAAGGAAAGAGAGCATCTTTTGGTTCCCCTTCTTGGTGCCACACTCTGGTGCATACCTGTCAACCGTCCTTTTTTTGGCGGGAAACTCCCTTATCCCAGCGCCATGTCCTGCTGCTGTCCCTTATTGATGATATCCTTTAAATTTCCCGGGTTTCAAAGGAAGCAGGTCCTCTCCCTCCCTCCCTCCCTGCCGGCCAGGGAGGAGGGAGGCTCCAACTGTGTTGCTTGGCTGCGTTGCTCACCCAATAAGGAGTCTAAGAACGACTGGGTGGTGGAGCTTGCATGCCTTGTGCTGATCAAATCGGCCGCGCTGCCTGGGGACTCGCCTTTGCTCAGCGCTTCCCAGCGGAGAGGTGACGGTGGTTTTCCTTGCTGCATCCCCTTTGCTGGGTTGCTGCGCTGTGGGAACCACGGCTTGAGGCTTTGTTTGGCTGCTGGCTGGGCTGTCTGCCTTATGCTTGGAGGGGCTCAGAAGGATTGGGATCAGCAGCCAGGAAGGCTTCCGTTAATCGGGAATGTCCTGCTTAAAATGGGACAATTGCGCAGTCCTGCTTAAAATGGGACATTTGCGCAGTGTTCCCTTTCAACTCAGCCTTACGACCTGGCAATCCAGCAGAATTTAGCCAGCAAAAACAGTGGTGCATGTCAAATTCCTTCAGATTCCTTCTAAATTAAGATTACCAGATTTTTTTCAATGAATCCGGGGACACTTTTCAACTTCAGTGGATTTTGTATGGGGACTGATTTGTAAATCCAGGGACTGTCCCCGGGACAGTCTAAATATTCTAAATAGCGTTTGGAATAGGGGTGAATTACACCAGCATAATTTGCACCTGCTTTCTGTAGTAGGATTGCTCTGTTATTCTGTCTGCTAGCATAGATTATTATATATATTTTATAACCTTGATCCAATAATAAAATGGAACCAAACAACATAGTTAAATTAAGATCTTTATCTTTCTTAATGTATTAATATTGCACACGTCTCATTCCATGTCTTACTAGGGAAATTAGAAGTTAAACAGCAATAATTAAGCAGCTGAAACAAGGGAGGTGAATAACTCATTTGAAAAGTTTTTTTTTTATTATAAAGTTCTGCATTTAATCTATCTGAACCAGAAGCCATAATGATACTTACTCTTCTGTATATTTTGCATTTACTTATTTCACTTTTTTGGAGGGTATATTAATATACTTTTTAAAAAATTGCTTCTTTTTGAAATGAATAGGTATCCTGGGCCCAACACAAACTTGAGCTTGGGTTGGGAGCTCATAGCATAGCTGTCAACTTTTCCCTTTTCTTGCAAGGAATCCTATTTGGAATAAGGGAGTTTCCCTTTAAAAAAAGGGAAACGTTGACAGCTATGGCTCACAGGAGGCCAGGGCAGATTTTTCAAGATGTTGGAAACAAATAATGACTGCTCCCCACATTAAATGGGGGGCGCCCTTTGTGTGGTCGTGCACAGCTCCCTGGACCCTATGCAGTTCCCATTAGCACAGGCTTGGCTTCGCTTCCCCCAGGTGGGGTACCTGGAGGTCTCTGCCTACCTCAGCCAGTTGCCCAATCCCGCCTGGGGAGGCATTGCCAAGGTGTTCAGGCCAGGTAAGGGGAGAGACCACTCTGCCCACAGAATAGGGGGAGGATCTTACCTGGGAATCATCAGCTGGCTCCAGAGCTTCTCCCACCCTACCCACCCTCAGTTAAGTCTCCTTTTGCAGGTTCACCTTTTCTCCACAGGTATGTGGGCACTGCTACGTCAGGGTCGCTGTTGAAGGGCAGAAAGGAATTTCTCTGCATTGGCAGGTTTCGCCTTTCCCGTAGCAAAACGTCACAACTTTGGAGGTTTCAGGCATTGGACGGAATCCTTTAGTCTATCTTACCTAAATATGGGTGGGCATGTAGCAGTGACCCCCCCCTTTGTAGCAGGTATCACAGGGTTCCCCATTAAAGGGGTTGTTTTGAGGGGGAAGCATTGGCCATACGCCTAGAACATGGGTAGGCAAACTAAGGCCCGGGGGCCGGATCCAGCCCAATCACCTTCTAAATCCAGCCCACAGACGGTCCAGGAATCAGCGTGTTTTTACATGAGTAAAATGTGTCCTTTTATTTAAAATTCATTTCTGGGTTATTTGTGGGGCGTGCCTGGTGTTTTTACATGAGTAGAATGTGTGCTTTTATTTAAAATGCATCTCTGGGTTATTTGTGGGGCATAGGAATTCGTTCATTTCCCCCCAGAAAATATAGTCCGGCCCCACACAAGGTCTGAGGGACAGTGGACCAGCCCCCTGCTGAAAAAGTTTGCTGAAACCTGGCTTAGAGGTTGTCATTGCTCTCCCCTGCAACGGCGGCGTAACGGGGGGGGGGGGAGGCTCTCTGCTTGAACGTATGTTCTCCAGAGCCAGCCCATCCCCCTCACAATCTGGATAGCCCTGATGTTCCCCAGGTCCCCAGCAGGGGACTGGGAGGGATATTGCCCAATGCCTGAGCCAAGGTCTACATAATAAAGTTCTGGCCAATTTTAATCCCATAGCACGTTGTCTTGAATTGTTATTCCACACGGGGCCGCCCAGGGTTTGGGGGACTCCGCCTGTCCACGCAATATCTGGAAGCCACAAGTTCCTTACCCTTGGCTTCTTGTGCCATAAAAGAACAACAAATACACCCATCTTGTTCTTTTCTCTTCTCAGAATCAGTTTTGAGAGACCAATCGCTTCTGGTTCTAAAATTTTATTTTCTCTCTCCTATGTACCTATGAAGACAATGAGTGTCAACAGTGTACCTTGCTCCCAATTCCCTGCTGACCCCCCCCCCCACCGGCTTTATACAATGAAATTTTCTGAAATGTACCCCACAATGTAAAGTTGTGGGTGAACACATCAGATGGCACAGCAATTCTTCAAAAAGCAAACAGCTCTTGTTTATTTACAGGCCAGAACTGAACTGAACTGAAGGATTCAGCCAGCCTGCTTATATAGAGCTCCACTACAATGCAACTGTAACACTTTCTGTAACTATCCAATCACTGAACGTCACTTTCAGTCCCTTATTTGCATATGTGGATCTGAGTGAAAACTATCTACAGTACACTGGTACCTCGGGTTACATACGCTTCAGGTTACATACGCTTCAGGTTACAGACTCCGCTAACCCAGAAATAGTGCTTCAGGTTAAGAACTTTGTTTCAGGATGAGAACAGAAATCGTGCTGTGGCAGCAGGAGGCCCCATTAGCTAAAGTAGTGCTTCAGGTTAAGAACAGTTTCAGGTTAAGAACGGACCTCCGGAACTGTATCCCCCTGCTGGCCTAGGGTGAGAACTTCAGTACAGACTTCCGGTCGGCGCCAGCGTTTAATGGCGGTCCTTGCCTCGAGCTCCGAGGCAGGACTGCTCCGCGAGTTCGGGTCTTACCCGCTACGGCAAGCGGGGGACCCCTAAAATCACAGGCGCTGAAGCCTGTGAGCAAGGAGATTCGGTGGGCACCTTTGCGCCCCCCGGTATCGTGAAAGAGCCTTTTTAAAGGCTCCGGAGCGGCATCGGGGCGAGCGCGGTGCTGAGGATCGCTACCCAGCTTGCGGAGTGAAGCCGCGTCGCCATTGACGGAGAGCGCTGATTCCTTTCTGAAACTAACGATTGGCAACAACAATACCCGTGAGTAAGAACGGAAAATTAAGGAAACGGGACTTTAAAAATTTAGAAGATTTGGCTGAAAACGGGAAAGGCAAAATTAAGGAAGTCAGCCTCCCGGATCTGCATGAGTAACGGAGCAATGAAAAGACTGAGCTGTACTTAAAAGGAAAGTTATTTTAAACTTTACCAGACCAGACATCGAAAGGATCTCCCCCCTGTAGAGCAGGGGAAGGGGGGGGGGAAACAGAATTAATCTAACCTGTAAAAGAAAGAAAGAGTTATGAACGGGGAAGCTTCCGCTGCCGACACTTCTGGCCAGACTGCCGGAGCAGCGATCGCCTAGAAAAGGAACTGTCAAATGAGCTGTCAAAAGATAGCGGCTACAAAATAAGACTTATTTGAAACATAATAACGGGACTTTGGTGGATTACAGTTTTAATACCATAAAGTGCTACAAAGTAGGGACTTTTGGTTGGACTTGTGCTTTTGGAACTTTCCGTTTCTTTGTAGCTGTTACCTCTGTTTGGATACAATTTCTCCCTCTAGAGGGCTTCAGTTGCATTACGGTGTATTCAGCGGGATTTTCCACTTGCAACTTTCCTGTGTGAACGACCTTGAGTTATGAGCAACCCACTGGAAGAAATTTCAACAAGAAGTAAAACAAAGCAGGCTCAAAAACAAGTTCAAAAAAGAGGTTCTATATCAGGAGCAGCAGCTGCACAAGAGAAAACAACAGCAGCATCAATGGATTCTATGACACAGGCTCTGCTCAGAATAAATCAATCTTTAGAAGTACTTACTAAGCAGTCTGCAGAGCTCACTAAACAGTCTACAGAGAACTCTAAGAAACTGACGGAGCTGACAACAAGACTAGACCTGAACACAACGACAATATCATCTAATACAGACTCTATCAATCGTTTGATCCAAGAGAGTACGGAAACAAGGAAAATAGCTGAGAGTGCCAGGACCACTGCTGAAGAAACCAAGGGAAAATTTGCGCCTATTGCAAAGAAAGTACATGAACATGATGCAGCTTTAGCCCTATTGGAATTGGAGAGGAAAAGCAAGAACCTGAAACTGAGATTGGTACCAGAAGAGGAAGAGGACAAGCTTGGGGAATTCCTTACAGATAAATTTCAAGATTTCTGGAATGATGAGCTAGATGGAGAGGAAGATGAATTTGTAATAACTACAGCCTTTCGGATTGGCAGGAAGCAAGGCAAGAAACCAAGAGATTGCTTAATCACCCTGAGATCAAAGGAACAAAGAGATAAAATATTGAATTTACATTTCCAGAAGGCCTTGGTCATTAAAAACTCCCAGATACAGATCTTCAAGGATATTCCTAAACACTTTTTGGAGGTTAGAATTCAATTTAAAGATTTAGTTGATTTACTCAAACAGAACAATATTCCATTCAGGTGGGAATTCCCACAAGGGCTGTCCTTCAACTTTAAAGGGAAGAAAATTAAAATAAAAACAAATCAGGATAAAGAACTTTTTCTGGAAAGAAACTTAGAGGATCTTCAGAAAGGAACTGTTAGTGAGAGGGAAATACCGGACATTTCAAACCTATCATTTGGATTGAACCAAGCACCGACCGAGGAGGAACAACAACTTGGTGCAGTCGGTGGAAGAGGTACCCAGTAATAAAAATGTCTCTGCAACTCTTGAGTTGGAATTGTAATGGTCTAAACCATCCCCGAAAAAGGGGCCAAGTGTTTCATATATTAAAGAAAGAACACTTAGATGTAATTTGCTTACAAGAAACCCACATTACCAGGTCACACAGAAAACTTCTAACAAATAAGAGACTAGGATTAGAATTTATCTCATCACACAGAGTCAAGAAAAGAGGAGTAGTGATTTATGTTAAGGAAAAATTCGAGCCAAAAATGATCTTTAAGGACGAGCAAGGAAGATACCTGGCAGTGGAAATTCAAATTCAAGGAGAAAAGATTTTGATTGTTGGAGTTTACGCACCAAATGAGGGGAAGGCTGAATTCTTCAAGAAGTTGCATGAGACTTTAATGGACTTTTTGGACCTTAAAATTATAATGATGGGCGATATGAATGGAGTTGTCTCCACAAACATGGACAAGGCCCAAAGACAAGTAATATCCAATGATGGAAGACTACCAAAGACTTTTTTTGAACTGACTGACACTATGGACCTGATTGATATTTGGAGAACTAGGAACCCTCTGGAAAAGGAGGGGACTTTTTTCTCTGAAGCAAAAATGACATGGACTAGAATCGACCAAATATGGATTTCTAGTAATCTGGCATCAAGGGTTAAAAAAACAGAAATTTGCCCAAAAACCTGCTCCGACCATAATGCTGTGAAGATGGAAATGAGACTGACAACAGCTGGAACCTTTAGATGGAGAATGAATGACACTCTTTTTGGAGATGAAGAAATTTCTAAAAAGGCCCAAAAGACACTTAAAGACTACTTCGAGATAAACCTGAGATCAGATGTCGAAAAAAGAGTAATTTGGGATGCAAGCAAAGCCGTGATGCGTGGCTTCCTAATACAACAGAATTCAATAAAGAGGAAAAAACAGAATGAGAGGAAAGAGAAAATTTGGAACCTAATAAAAGAAGGGGAGAAGAAACTGAGATCTAAACCTAAGTCTCATGAGATTTTAAGAGAAATAAAGTTTTATCAAACACAATATATGGAACTGATGAATCAGGAAATAGAATGGAAAATAAAACAAATGAGGCAAAAGACCTTCGAGTCAGCAGATAAATGTGGGAAGCTACTGTCATGGCAATTGAAAAAGAGACAAAAGCTGAATACGGTGACATCACTCGAAGTAGATGGGAAGTTTATTAATAAACCAAATGAGATAAGTAATTGTTTTCAAAGTTTTTTCAAGAAACTGTATAAACAAGGGCCAAAGAATGAACAAGAGATAGAAGAATTTATTGAAAAATACGGCCTGCCAAAAATTTCCGAAAAAAACAGAAGGAGTTTGAATGAGAAAATTACAGATCAAGAAATAGAGAGTGCCATTCAGGATATGCAACTAGGGAAATCACCAGGACCAGATGGACTAACTGCGAGATACTATAAAGCATTGAAGGAATGGTTAGTACAACCATTGAAAGAAGTTTGCAACCAAATCTTGGAGGGGAAAAAGGCTCCCGAATCGTGGAAGGAAGCATTCATCTCACTTATACCGAAGACAGAAACTGAGAAACATCAAGTCAAAAACTACCGCCCTATATCACTTTTGAATGTGGATTATAAAATTTTTGCAGACATTTTAGCAAAAAGATTTTAAAAAGTTTTGTTAGAGGAGATTCACAGGGACCAAACAGGCTTTCTACCAGGTAGACAATTGTCAGAAAATGTGAGGAACATTATAGACATTTTGGAACTTTTGGAAACTGATATAAATAGAAAAGCTGTGCTGATTTTTGTGGATGCAGAGAAAGCCTTTGACAATATTTGCTGGAGTTTTATGAAGAGGAATCTCCAAGGGATGGGGGTAGGCCAAAATTTTGAAAACGGTATAGGTGCAATATATTCTGAGCAAAAGGCTAAACTAATTGTAAATGGTATGGTCATGGACGAGATTCCAATAGAGAAAGGGACACGACAGGGATGCCCAATATCCCCCCTATTGTTTATATCGGTACTGGAGGTTTTCCTGAATATGATTAGAAGGGACCAGCTGGTTAAAGGAATACAGGTCGGAACTAAACATTATAAGTTAAGAGCATTTGCAGATGATCTAGTTTTGACATTACAACAGCCAGAAGCCAGTACAAAAAGAGTTTTGGAATTAATTGAAATATTTGGTCAAGTAGCAGGTTTCAAATTAAATAAGCATAAGACAAAGGTGCTGGAAAAAAATCTAACGATGGGGGAAAAAGATAGTTTCCAAAGAGAAACTGGTTTGGAAATTGCAAAAAGAGTAAAATATCTGGGGGTGAATTTAACATCTAAGAATGTGAACTTATTTAAAGATAATTATGAGAAATGTTGGCTGGAAGTGAAGAAAGATTTCGATATATGGTCTAGGCTGAGACTTTCCTTGTTAGGCCGAATTGCTGTTATCAAGATGAATGTATTGCCGAGATTGTTATTTTTGTTCCAGACATTGCAAATTTTAGACAAGATGGACTGTTTCAAGAAGTGGCAGAAAGATATATCTAAATTTGTCTGGCAGGGCAAAAAACCCAGAATAAAATTTAAGATTTTGACTGATGCAAAGGATAGAGGGGGCTTTGCCCTGCCGGACTTAAAACTTTACTATGAAGCAGCAGCTTTTTGCTGGCTGAAACCATGGCTACTTCTTGAGAATACAGATATTCTGGATCTGGAAGGTTATGATAACAACTTTGGTTGGCATGCATATTTATGGTATGACAAGGTAAAGGTACATAGAAACTTTAAAAACCATATTGTCAGGAAAGCACTGTATAATGTATGGAACCGATATAAAGATTTGTTAGAGAGTAAAACCCCCAGGTGGTTGTCACCAATGGAAGCCAAGGCGGTAAAAAGACTGAACATGGATTCAGACTGGCCAAAATATTGTGAAATTATAGAATATGATGGTGAAAAGTTGAAACTACAGAGTTTTGAGAAATTGAAACCTAAAGTCCGAGACTGGTTACATTATTACCAGATTAATGAGACCTTTAAGCAGGACAGGAAACTAGGATTCCAGAAGGAGAGGTCAAAGTTAGAAACAGAATTGCTAGAACCCAATACTAAGAATTTGTCTAGAATGTATAATTTGCTGCTAAAATGGAACACACAGGATGAAACGGTTAAATCAGCCATGATTAAGTGGGCACAAGATATTGGTCATGATATTATGTTTGCTGACTGGGAGCAGTTATGGACCACAGGTATTAAATTCACGGCATGTAGTGCCTTAAAAGAGAATATAATGAAAATGATCTATAGGTGGTACATGACCCCAGTCAAGCTTGCAAAGATATATCACTTGCCCAATAACAACTGTTGGAAGTGTAATGAATGTGAAGGAACTTTTTATCATCTTTGGTGGACCTGCCCGAAGATTAAGGCCTACTGGGAAATGATCTATAATGAAATTAAGAAAATCCTTAAGTGGACATTTGTAAAGAAACCGGAGGCTTTTCTCTTGGGCATGGTAGGCCAAATGGTTCCAAAGAAAGATAGAACATTTTTTATGTACGCAACAACAGCAGCAAGAATTCTTTTGGCAAAGTATTGGAAGACTAAAGAATTACCTACTCTGGAAGAATGGCAGACCAAGGTGACTGAATTTATGGGACTGGCAGAGATGACCGGCAGAATCCGTGACCAGAGGAGAGAGACAGTGGAAGAAGACTGGAAAAAATTCAAAATCTATCTTAAAAATTGTTGTAAAATTTCGGAATGTTAAGATGTCAAAGGATTGGATATAAAGAATTACAGCTGTAAAAATTGAAACTTAAAAAACTTTAGAGAGAATTAAATATAAAAAGGGATGAAGGATTGCTAAAAAATTTTAAAACAAGAATGCAGTGAAGGGGAGGTTTGGGGAAGTTGTGTTATGTTTGTTTGTTTTTTGTTTATGTTGTAAAATTAATAAAAATTATTAAAAAAAAAAAAAAAAAGAACTTCAGTACATAACAGACAAGGTCAGAGTGGACTCGCCTTCTCACCAGCCTCCAGCTCCCAACCCACAAAGTCAATCTGGCAAACCACAACAATTGGTGGTATCAAAGGCTGCTGGGAGATTAAGGAGAATCGACGCAAACCTATTCTGTTCCTTTCCCGAAACAAGTTACCCGTCATAGCAACCAAGCCGAAAATCAGGCCTCAACCCAGGTTGAAATGGGTCTTGATAATCCACTTCTGCCAAGTGCTTCTAGAGCTGGCCAGCCACCAGCTGTCAATCACTGTCAACAATAGGCTGCTGTAGCATTACAAGCTGTTGGGTGTCTGTTATGTATCAGTGAAGCCAAACCCAGCATGAGGACAGAGCGAGGGGAGTAAACAGCACCTGCTGCACTGCTATTTGTCATGCAGACACCCTACTGGGCAAGAGGGCTGTCATCCCCCTCCATATGACTTATTTGCAGAATCCACCTTTCTCAATAGAGATTCGCAAGCGGTGCCATTTTATGGATGTATTCATCCATGTATGAAAATATCCAGCTTGCTGGAATCTGGCAAGCTGCTGCTGTGCCAAAACCTGCCCTCCAATTTGCCACAAATTTTATTCAGTGGCAAAAGAGACCTGCCTTTTTCACAGGGCGCCTTAGAATTTCTTTCTAACATTGGTTGGTTTCAGGGTTGAGCCTACTTTATCATTTCAGGGGGGCAAGGTTGGTATACGCATTTTTCTTCCCATTAGACATTTCTTCAACACACAGCAGCCTCCCCAGGTGCCTGAACTTCCTGATTTTTTAAAAAAGTCATGATTTATTCCCCTGGTTGTTACGGAAGTGTGGGAGTGCTTCCTTTTACATTTCTGCACTGATTTCTTTACAAGTAAGAATTCTCTTAAAAACAAAAAACAAGCTGTAGCCTGATACAGACCAGACAGCATCCCTAGCTTCTGCACTTACAGGAAAGCCCAGCTGAGGACATAATAGAGGGACGCAGGTGGCGTTGTGGGTTAAACCACAGAGCCTAGGACTTGCCGATCAGAAGGTCGGCGGTTCGAATCCCCGCGACGGGGTGAGCTCCTGTTGCTCAGTCCCTGCTCCTGCCAACCTAGCAGTTCGAAAGCACGTCTAAGTGCAAGTAGATAAATAGGTACCGCTCCGGTGGGAAGGTAAACAGCGTTTCCGTGCGCTGCTCTGGTTTGCCAGAAGCAGCTTAGTCATGCTGGCCACATGACCCGGAAGCTGTACGCCGGCTCCCTTGGCCAATAAAGCGAGATGAGCACCGCAACCCCAGAGTCGGTCACGACTGGACCTAATGGTCAGGGGTCCATTTACCTTTGAGCACAGGCACCCAAGAAGGCTGTTGAGTTCAGAGATAATTTGCAGAATAATATGAAGGAAACTCACAAACACCCCTTGGCCACTTTGTAAGTAAGCTGACCGCAACAAAAACCACACACCCCATCCACAATAGTTTCAATGACATTTACCCTCAATTCCAATAAATTTTGAGTGCAGGTTGACCAGTGCTGCCAGCCCTGAAATCAGAAGTGAAAAGGCAGTGCTGGTAAAGTCATTCCTTGACTTAGATGGTACAGCTGTCAGTCACAGAATCGCATTCGCGGCCCTGTCTGTCTGCCTCCTCACGCCTCTCTCTGCCTGGCATTGCCCATTCATGAACAGCTGGGGGGCGGTTACAAAAACTTAGAAGCCATTCCAACACCCCAAAGTGGTCTCCAAGTCCCAGAGCCCCAGAATACTTTGGAATCTAGAGGCCTCTGATTCTGAGGAGGTCTGAAAAGAAAATTTGCCATGGTTAAGACATAAGCGCTACCCTTAATACAGTGGCCCCTCATATCTAAAACCACAACATAGCATAGCCTCCAATTTTCCCTATTTTTCAGGAACAGTCTCAGATTTACAGAAGCCATCCCAGTTTCTGATTTAATCCCAGAATGTCCCACTTTTCCTTAGGGCGTCCCTATTGTCATCAGATAAATATTGGAGGGTATGGAGTTATGCCACCCCTGAGCCAAGGAGATAAGTAACTATACAGCCTTTAGAAGACATCTATAGGGAAGTTTTAAAAAATGTTTTTTAATGTTTTTATATATGTTGCAAGCCACCCAGAGTGGTTGGGGCATCCCAGTCAGATCATAAATCATAAAAATATTATCATTATGGAATAGGATAAGTTTTTTTTAAAAAAATGTTTAATATTTTCATATATGTTGGAGCATCTGGGACAAACCAGTCAGGTGCGTGGGGTATAAACAATAAAGTTGTTGTTGTTATAGAATAGGACGTCTCTATTATAACTGGAGAAATGTTGGAGGGTACGTTAAGCATGATGAATAAATGGTTAAAAGGGTGCATCGTTTTGCCTCTTTTTTACACATTTTTATGGTGCTTTGAGAAGGGGGTTGGGTTGCTTTCGACTAATTGTGGAGTGTACCATCTCTTACGTACTCAACGGCAATCTTTTGTGGCTTGGACCAGTTCACGGTCTCACAGATGCCGCAGTGGGCCGGAGTGTGTGTGTGCGCGCGTACGCACATGCGCAAACACTATTTCCGGTGTTCCTTCCAGTGCGGAGGATGTGTGCGCAGCTTTTCATTGGCTGCAGGAGCTTCCTGCAGCCAATGGGAAGCCAGCTAGCATCGCTGAAGGCAGTCCCCGCTCTGCTCCACTCCGGTTTAGCGCAGTGCACGGGAGCCGACCGAGCAGGAGGCAGGGTCCATGGGTCGGTGAAATGACCCCCATGGGCTGGTTGTGGTCCATGGGCCTTAGGTTGCCGACCCCTGCAGTAGACATACTGGAACATCCCTGCAACACCCTTATTCTCACACAACTTTTCTCACGCTAGTCTGTCCGGAAGGCATGTCTGCAGATCAATGCCATATGCATGTGCAGGAAAGTGGTGGTTACTGAGCGGCGAGAGACGAATTTTGGCACATACTCAGTGCACCCTCCTTAATTACTGTTTTGACCAGGGCTGAGGCCTGACATTCAGAACCGGTTCCAGGCCCACCGCCAAGCCCGGCTTCAAATGAACTGCTATCTGCGAAGCTTTATTTATAATTAAAAGTAACCTGCCACTGTTCAAGCTGACTCCTTTCGGTTCAATCTGTGCACCTGCTGCTGCCACAAATAATTCCACTCCTTTCCACAGTCATTCCGCTGTTCTGGCCAAGGGGAGCAAAAAAAGGGGGGCTGCAGCTGTGATTGACAAGCAATTAAGAAGGAGGGACAGAGAGGTCCTGCCCCTTCCGTTCATAGGTCATAACAGGGGCAGAAGGGCTCTCCTTTATTGCCGTCGCTTGTCATTTGCAACGCGGCCTTTGCTTTCATTGGCTGGAACGGGAAAAGGAGGCGAGGAGGAAGTGGGCCGACTTCTTATAGAGAAGCCAGCAGCCCCACAAGTTGTTGTTTTCCTTTGTAAGCGTAGCATGATGTTGGGAACGTGGAAGTTTGCAAACTTGCGTTCTACCCAGGCATAAAGCATGCAACCCCTCCCAGTGTACCTATTTTCCAGGGACAGTCTTGGATTTACAGAAGCTGTTGCAGTTTCTGATTAGATCCCAGAATGTCCCACTTTTCCTTAGAACGTCCCTATTTTCTTCAGAAAAGTGTTGGAGGGTACAGAGTTCTCCAACCCCTGAGCCAAGGGGATGAATAACTCTGCAATCTTTAGAAGACATCTGAAAGCAGTTTTTTAAAAATGTTTATTGTTTCAATGTGTTTTTATGTATGTTGGAAGCTGCCCAGAGTACAGTGGTACCTCGGGTTACATACGCTTCAGGTTACATACGGTTCAGGTTACAGACTCCGCTAACCCAGAAATATTACCTCGGGTTAAGAACTTTGCTTCAGGATGAGAACAGAAATCGTGCTCCAGCGGCGTGGCAGCAGCAGGAGGCCCCATTAGCTAAAGTGGTGCTTCAGGTTAAGAACAGTTTCAGGTTAAGAACAGACCTCCGGAACGAATTAAGTACTTAACCCGAGGTACCACTGTAGTATAATAATAATAATAATAATAATAATAATAATAATAATGGAATAGAACACCCCTCTTTTCATCAGAGAAATGTTGGAAGGTATGAGCATGGATTCTAGATCAGGGTTGTCTTAAGCATATGTGGTGCCGGGGTACAAAGATCTGCCCAGCAGGCTCCCCGCCCGGTTCTCCCGCCCGGTTGCCCAGTTCCAGGTGCACTGGAGGGCGGAACTAGCTGGTGGCCTCAGCGTCTCACTAGCTTGGTCGCCTCATGGCACAGAGCCGCCCACAGCAGAAGAGCCCGTCACGGCGCTCCGACCAATGGGCAGACTCTTCCCCAGACTCAAGTCTTGGGCCCCGAACTCTTGGCCTGTGTGCTGGTCCTGAGGGTTAACTGTGCGTCGAGGTCCGAGTCCAGTCCGAGGTCGAGGGTGCGGTATGGAGGCTGCCCGTCAAAGCTGAAGCAGGGTCCAAGGCAGGGAGTCGGGCGAGGTCAGGAACTTTGGCAGGAGAGCAGGACAGGGTGCAGGCAGGAACAGGCTACCAACAATATTGCTCCCGCAACCTGGGACTGGGGCTACCTGGCTTTTATCTGCCCCAAGGCATAGGGCGGTCCCGGTGCACAGGTGACTCGCCTCTCCTGGCCTGGAGGTGAGCACTCCTCCTGCGATAACTTAGTTCCCTCTGCCTCTCTGCCCTGAGCCTCTGCAGCTCAGGAGAGGCTGGAGGGTTACTGGACCCAGAGGCAACCTCAGCTTCCCCTGACGGGGCTGAGAGTGGAGCACCTGCAGGCAATGGGTCCTCCATCACCTCAGGGGCCAGAGCAGACTCAGCTGGTGCCTGCACCTGAAGATCCAGCACAGGTGAGGACCCTTCAGGCTCAGGCTCCAGCCCCGGCTCACTTGGTTCTGGAGGCGGGGAATCCTGTGCAGGCTGGGATTCCTCAGGTTCAGCCTCCAAGTCCAAATCCCAGGCCATCACAGCCTGGCACCCCTGAGAGCCTGGCGCCTGGGTGCCCTGCACTCCTAGCGCCTATGGGTAAGACGGCCCTGCTCTGGCTGTTGCTCAGTTTTTTGGCAATCTTCTCCCAAGGATAAAAAAAGCTGCGGGCTGGATAAAGGAGCCAACTCCTGGGGCCAAGATCCCTTTGCCCCCCCCCCCGTAAAATATTTGAGGGGCCCAGGGCCCCACAAAGTTGATGGGCACATCATTCAAATGGTGTGTGTGCACGCAATGAATTGTGCAGTGCAGGCGGGGCTTACCTGCGGCCCCCCCCCCATATTTTATTCAAGTTGGCACCCCTGAGGCTGGAAGTTGATGAAAGGAAAGGTAGAGAAGAAATTTCATGCAAAAAGCCGTGTTGCCCTTGGGAAGAGAAACTGGCGGGGAGGCTGAGTGGGGAAAGGGCCCCCCCACCTCCAATGTAAAGGTGGCTGAAAGAAATGGGAGAGAGGAGGGGGGTTTCTGTAATGCAGCAATAGGAAGTGGGAGAGACCCATAGCAAGATTGGCCATGGGACCAAGAAAATGTGGGACCTGGCTTTTTTTAGTTTTGCACAGAGTCGTTGACCTTTTTTTTCCTTTTTCCAAAATTAAATAATAATAATAATAATCAAGTTTTTGAGCTATTTTTAAGGAAATTTGCCAAAATCTACACTTCCGACATGGGTTGCCATAAATCCAGATTTTCCCAGACATTTAAGCAATTTCTGCCCGGATACTGTTCCTGATGGCCCAATCCTGGCTACGTCCTGGAATGAATGAATGAAACTTTATTTGCTTCAGCCGTTGGCCATCTCAATAAAACAACAATACAATATACAAAGAATAGAAATAAAAAGTCAATTGTATAAAATACATTTCAGGGTTCTGAATCAATAGTCAAATAGTGGGTCTTATTCTAATTGCCCCAGTTAAAAACCTTGCAACCTTTGCTGTCACCTTTCGCTATGTCGGGGAAATTCCGGACGTATGTGGCGAAGGTGGTATTATACAGGTGTGCTCTGTTAGGGAGCTGGACCATAAAGAAGGCTGATCGCCGAAGAATTGATGCTTTTGAATTATGGTGCTGGAGGAGACTCTTGAGAGTCCCATGGACTGCAAGAAGATCAAACCTCTCCATTCTGAAGGAAATCAGCCCTGAGTGCTCACTGGAAGGACAGATCCTGAAGCCGGGTCTCCAATACTTTGGCCACCTCATGAGAAGAGAAGACTCCCTGGAAAAGACCCTGATGCTGGGAAAGATGGAGGGCACAAGGAGAAGGGAACGACAGAGGACGAGATGGTTGGACAGTGTTCTCGAAGCTATCAGCATGAGTTTGACCAAACTGCGGGAGGCAGTGGAAGACAGGAGTGCCTGGCGTGCTCTGGTCCAGGGGGTCACGAAGAGGCGGACACAACTAAATGACTAAACAACAAACAAGGTTTCTGTGCTGACTTACAAAGCCCTACACAATTTGGGACCAGGCAGTTTTGCCTCCTCCATATCATTTGGCCTGGTCATTGGGGTCAGCTCATGAAGCTTTCTCCCCCTGGTTCTGCCATCAGGGGGAGAAGTAAATCTTCCTGTAGCAACCAGAGGAAGGGGGAATTTTCTGTCACAGCACCCTCTCTATTGAGCACCTCCCCTCTGAGTTATGGCAGGCAGCCTCCATTGATGATATTGTGTTGCATGCTGAAAATTCGTTTATTGTCCTAAACGTTGCTAGTAATTAAAACCAGTTGGATTTGGATTTTCCATTTGTACAATTGTGATTATATAGGTGTTGGTTTTATTGTGTGTTTTTTTTACATTGTGCTGCTCACCACTTTGCGATTCTTAAATGACAAGTGTTAGGAAATATGTTAAAATAAAGTAAAATAGTTTTCTAAGTTCTGTGAGGGCCAAACTTACATATACAGCAGCTCTCATAAGCCCCAGGTTTTTTCCTTACTGTGTTCAGCTCTTTTTGTTCATTGCACATAGAAGCCAGCACTTTTTCCTACATGCTCAGTTTGCCCTTGTATTAGCCAAACCCAATCCTTTACATCTAACATATAAAACTGTACAGGCAACGTGTGCTATTCAGAAGTAAGTCCTATTGAATCCAGCGGGGCTTACTCCCAGATAGGTGAGGGTAGGATCGCAGTCAAAGTCATTGTTTACTGTACAGTGATACCTTGGGTTACCAACGCTTCAGGTTTCAGACGCTTCAGGTTATAGACTCCACTAACCCAGAAATAGTACCTCAGGTTAAGAACTTTGCTTCAGGATGAGAACAGAAATCGCGCGACTGCAAGAAGAACAAACCTATCCATTCTTAAGGAAATCAGCCCTGAGTGCTCACTGGAAGGACAGACCCTGAAGCTGAGGCTCCAATACTCTGGCCACCTCATGAGAAGAGAAGACTCCCTGGAAAAGACCCTGATGTTGGGAAAGATGGAGGGCACAAGGAGAAGGGGACGACAGAGGACGAGATGGTTGGATAGTGTTCTCAAAGCTACAAACATGAGTCTGACCAAACTGCGGGAAGCAGTGGAAGACAGGAGTGCCTGGTGTGTTCTGGTCCATGGGGGTCACGAAGAGTCGGACACGACTAAACGACTAAACAACAAGTCTCGAGACACAGCAAGGGAGCAAAGTTGTAAGCAGAGCAGATTAACCTGAGGTCATGCCCTGCCCGAAACTGCTAATCTGACCATGCTTGGTTGCATGCCAAGCTTTTCCAACCTCATCTCTCCATTTTCTTGGTCCCACATGGTTCTCAGGAACTTTCAGCTGAGCTCCAGTTATCACCAAAGCAGACATAATCAAAACAGAATGTACATGATGCTTAGCAGCTCGAGGCAGCAGATAGGGAGACATAACACGGTGTTTGGTTTCCCAGGTTTTGGCTCCTGCTCCAAGAATTCAGTGATTCCTTGGGTCAGTCACTGCCATAACCTTCAGCTTGGGTAAGCTGGCGGGCAAATATTTTGCCAGCTATCTGTTGGAGGGAGGGAGGGAGGTCAGGCTTTTTGCCTAATATGAATACACATATTGAATGTCCTGATGATAAGTCACACAGAAGGGTTTATGAAGTTAAATTTAACTGTGTGTGTGCATGGGAGCACAGGCTGAAGAGGAGATGATTATTTTCTTCAATTGTTTGTCAGGCTTTTTGAGAAGCCTGACTAGTCTCTGTTGTCAAGGCCGCTAGCAGGAGAGTTGCCCTTCCCCACCAGGATTGAGCCTGATACTTTTTGCACGCAAAATCTGTGCCCTTAGGACCCCTTCCATCTTCTGGGCTGAGCCCTGGTGCCTCCAGACCAGTTATTAGACCCAAACTGGTCACATTTTGAGGGGGCAGTAGTAGTTAGTGGGTTTGACACAGTACGGTTTTGAAGCATGCTGGGCTTTCTGTTGTTGCTGGAGTCATGATTAAAAGCTGCTAGTTGAAAAAGAGAAGGCTCTTTAATAGTTGTGTAGCAGACAAGCTCATACCCTCCTACATTTCTCCGATGAAACTAGGGACGTCCTATTCTACAATAATATTAATGATAACCTTATTATTTATAACCCATCCATCTGACTGGGTTCCCCCAGCCACTCTGGGTGGCTTGCAACATATATAAAACATAACAAAACATTAAACATTTAAAAAACTTCCCTATACAGGGCTACCTTCAGATGTCTTCTAAAGGTTGTATATTTACTTGGCTCGGGGGGGGGGGGGTCACATAACTGCATACCCTCCAACTTTTCTCTGATGAAAATAGGGATGCCCTATGGAAAAGCAGTACATTCCAGGATCAAATCAGAAACCGGGCTGGCTTCTGGAAATCCAGAACATTTGGAGGGTTTGCTGTAAATACCACTTTTACAGAAATGTTAAGCCCTCTTTTTCAACCTGGGTGCCCTAGAGGTGGTGGCAATGACAACAGCCTAAATCAGCCCCTCTCAGGAGAGCCAAGTTGAAGAAAATGTGGGAGGGGCAGGTGTCACATGACACAGTGCACCCACACCATTTGAATGGCAATGCCCATCAACCTTGGGGAAATAGCTTCCCTCAAATATTTTAGGGGTGTGTGAAGGGACCTCAGCCCCCTAGGAGCTGGTTCCTATGGCCCCCCCAGAGATGGAGGCTTGAGCTTGTTTTGGTGGCCATGGAGCAAGGGTGCTGGAAGAAGGAAGAAGTTGCATAGTATACCAAGGACCGACTAGAGTTATTTAGTGGGTCATGGCTGTAAGGCTGGAAAAAAATGGTGCTCTTGGTGTCGAGGGAAAATGCCTGTAACCAAATCTTCCCCTTAGCCCCAAATCCAGCACACTGGGTACAGCTGCTGCAGACCAGGCTTCCTCAACCTTGGCCCTCCAGATGTTTTGAGACTGCAATTCCCATCATCCCTGACCACTGGTCCTGCTAGCTAGGGATCATGGGAGTTGTAGGCCAAAAACATCTGGAGGGCCGAGGTTGAGGAAGACTCTCCAAGTGTCCCTGTTTTCCGGGGACAGACCTGGATTTACAGAAGCCATCCCAGTTTCTGATTTGATCCCGGAATGTCCCTCTTTTCCTTAGGCCATCTCCATTTTCACCAAAGAAATGTTGGAGGTTATGGAGTTACGTGGCCACCAAGCCTAGGAGATAAGTAACTATACAACCTTTAGAAGGCATCTGAAGGCAGCTCTGTAGTGGGAAGCTTTTTAAAAAGTTTTATTATGTTTTTATATATGCTGCAAGCCACCCAAAGTGGCTGGGTTACCCCAGTCAGATGGGCGGAGTATAAATAATAAAATTATTATTATGGAATAGGTAAAGGTAGAGGGACCCCGAACATCAGGTCCAGTCATGGCCGACTCTAGGGTTGCGGTGCTCATTTCGCTTTATTGGCCGAGGGAGCCAGCGTACAGCTTCTGGGTCATGTGGCCAGCATGACTAAGCCACTTCAGGCAAACCAGAGCAGCGCACGGAAACGCCGTTTACCTTCCCGCCAGAGCGGTACCTATTTATCTACTTGCATTTTGAAGTGCTTTTGAACTGCTAGGTTGGCAGGAGCAGGGACTGAGCAACGGGAGCTCCTTTAATAGGTGGAATGGGATGTCCCTATTTTCATCAGGGAAATGTTGGTGGATATGTGATAACAGATCTCATTAGGTGACTTGAGACTTCCGAACGTTAGCCTCCTTCTCAGGGTCTCCGGGACAAGAACTAAAGTCTCAAGGCGAGGTAATAGGAACAAGTGGGCACACGGTTGTCAGCTTGGCTTGTGTGCTTCTACCATTACTGGCCTCCCCTGCTCATCAGACCACATGTTGGTCCCATGACAGAGCAAGTGCTGTCCACATCTCGGCAGCTTCAAGCCCGTGGCCTACAAGGCACAACTCTCACATGATGCTCTCTGTCTCTCAGGTTCTGTGCTTATAGGAGCCTGACAGGCCTAGCCTCAATGCCTTTCTAGTCTTCCTTTCAGGGCCATTTTGGACAATGACCCTAAGCAACGTTGTTATTGCCACTCCCAAGCAAAGCCGTTGCCATAAGAAAATAAGAGTTTCCAACGGCCACCCGCTTGTATCTTGCTGCACTGGCAGAGAAGCAAAAATGTTTTTCTTGCTCATCACAGTAACTCTATATCTACACCATTTTGTGTAAGACTATTAGTTATTATAATTTCTATAGTGCAAGACACATTACGGAATACAAGAGGACAGGGGTTTCCATAATCTGCTTGTATATTACAAGTCGGAATAACGAAACACAGTTTTTGTGACCTCAAATCTTGGCATCTGGACCTCAGAGGTCCAAGCTGTTGAGGATAGCTTTCCTAGATTAAAGGGAATACCGTTGAATAGTCCCAGTAATACTATCCTTGCTTCATAGGTAATTAACTGACATAAGAATATCTAACTGACATTAGACCAATGTCTGTCTAGACAAATGTTTGTGTCACACTGTGTGTCCAACAGCATTGTCCACACCCCAGTGTAATACACATCTGAGATTTATGAAAGTAAATCTTCAGCTAGAAAATAAACCTAAACATGATAAACCTTGCTGTGCAGCCTTGGTTCATATGTAGTGACACTTGAACAGCCCACTCCTATGCACGTTTACTCAGAAATGGGTCCCACAGAGCTTACTGCCCCTTGCTCTCACATATATGCATGGAATCGTAGCCTTAATATCTTTACATTTGATTGCAACATTGGCTTGGATAAATCAGAGCAAAAAAATCTATCCACCTGGAAGACAACTTCCCTGCTTTTCAGCTGAGCTCAAGAGATCTGGCCTGATTTTGGGGGGGGGGGGAATAATAATAAACTGTTTCGTGTTTGGCATCTGATCGGTTTCACATGATGTGCTTCCATGCTGCCCTTGCGCCCACAGCCGAAAGCACACATCACAACACCCATGCAGTTCCTTGCACCTTACCTTCTAGATCCAAGTGTTTTGATCAGAGGCGGAGGGCCACGGTGCTGTCTTCAGCTGAGCCAGCTTCCCAGCACATTTATTTCCAAAGTAGTTCGCTTACCCCTCAGACTTCCTGTATGTAAGTCATATCCTTTTGTGTGAATGAGAACAGTGGTTTTTCGAAGTGGAAGCAGCCAAGACGTTCCCACTCCCCTCAAGATCCGCCCAAATAGGTGAAACGAAGCGAGAAATCAAAGTCCGTAAAACATACTTAAATATATCTTAGGCAAGGAGGAACCAAGTGTAGAACATGGTTGGGGAAGAGCAAACATACGTATTGGAATAGCCACGCAGTGTCAAGTAACAAGCAGGCACTCACAGGCTATTTTTACACACAGCTTCTCCGCTGGCAATGCTTCAAAGATAACTGAGTGACAGAATATAATGTTCTGCGATTGGCCAGCCCCCAAGGGTGATTCAAACCATAAACCGCCGCATTTTCATGCCATCGGGTGGCGGGCGCAAATGTTTTCATGAAAGTCATCATTAAAAATAATAAGCCAGAAATGTGCCCATGAGTTATGCACATGATTGTCTTCGTGGTGTCATTTCATAAATAGCCCATTTCATCATCAGGGCAGGACAGATGTATCGCGGTGCTGCATTCTCCCAGACACAGCCCTGCCTGCCCTTCGGAAGCCAATAGAAAGAGCGGCTTTAATAGGAAAGACGCTCAAGCATTGAGTTTCATTCTGAAGGTTGCAGTAAAATATTAGATAATGAGTGGATGTTGCATGTCATCAGCAAGCCAGGCTTTGCTCTTGCAAACAGGAAACGGGCTGTTCCCAACCTGGATCAAAGCAATTAGGGAAGTTGTTAGCATTTACAGAAGCCATCCCAGTTTCTCACTGGATCCCAGAATGTCCTGCTTTTCCTTAAAGGTAAAGGAACCCTGACAGTTAAGTCCAGTCGCAAACGACCCTGGCGCTCATCTCGCTTTACAGGCCGAGGGAGCCGGCGTTTGTCCGCAGACAGTTTTTCTGGGTCATGTGGCCAGCATGACTAAGCCGCTTCTGGCAAAACCAGAGCAGTGCACGGAAATGCCGTTTACCTTCCCGCTGGAGTGGTACCTATTTATCTACTTGCACTTTGACGTGCTTTCGAACTGCTAGGTTTGCAGGAGCTGGGACCGAGTAATGGGAGCTCATCCCGTCACGGGGATTCGAACCACCGAACTTCTGATTGGCAAGCCCTAGGCTCAGTGGTTTAGACCACAGCGCCACCTGTGTCCTTGTATCACCCTAGGACATCCCTATTTTCCTCAGAGAAATGTTGGGGGTGTAATGGTTCTAGGGGGTTGTTCGTGCGTAAGTTGTTGCCACACCTGGCTGGGTTACCTGGTTGAACCCTTTCCCTCTGGACAGCCTTGCACCCGTGGCTGTCTCAATCGCTGGCAGAATCCGTCAGTGGGCGTTTCTTGAACTTCTTCCAGCAAATAAGTTCTTTGACGCCCAGTCTCCTCCTACTCTCCCTGCGTGGAAGTCTTCTGCGCAGGGAGGGTGTGGGCAGCGGAGGACCCGTGCTCTCCCCGCTGGTCTCCGGCGAGGAGTCCTGGAGCCTTCTCGCCGATTCCCCCATCTGCCCCCCTTCTCCACTGGTGCTACACTGATTTCCTTCCCCAGCAGATGGGCTGCCTCTCTCCCTACTGGGACCCTCTCCGGCATCCCTCTGGAGCCTTTCCTCCGCCTCTAGCTCCGATGGCAGTTCCCTGACAGGGGGCATGGAGCTATCCAACCCCCGAGCCATCTGAAGGCAGCCCTGAATAAGGAAGGGTTAAAAAAAAAATCAAATGTTTTATTATGTTTTAATATATGTTGGAAGCCAGTCGGATGGGTGGGGAATAATAATAATTATTAATAATAATAGGACTGCAGCAAGTACAGACAGTATTACATGCCTTAATCCTTCTGTCATTATTGTCTGGAATGTCATCTCCCTCTCAGACTCTCCTGTGGTTCAATGGGTTAGTGCGTTCAAGCCCACCCAGGGACAGCTGTGGGTAGAATTCTGCACTGCAGGGAGTTGGACTAGATGATCGTCAGGGTCCCTTCCAACTCAACAATTCTACGATTCAATCCCCTACCTCTAATCATGGCTGGAGTTACCTAAAGTTATGTAGGAAAACAATATCGTTACATTGACCACACTCAGTTGAGATATAACACCCACTCAGGCTAGATTTCCTTGGGAAAACTCCTAGACTTGGAATGGTAATTTAATCATTTTCTCCAACCCTGTGTGAAAGCAGGCAATCCTGATAGCTGGCCATACACCATCTGTTCAAACTTTTATAAGGGTGAGCTCGCCATTTTCTGAGGCAGTTTGTCTCACTGTCGAGCAGCTCCTATCATCCAGAGGTTCTTCCTAAGTTTAGCCAAAATCCCCTTTCTAGGTCCTGGTTCTACCTTCTAGAGCAACGGAAAAGTAAATTGTTGTCTATGTGACAGCCCTTCAGATATTTGAAGATGACTGTCATGTTGGTTCTCTTATATGGGCTAAATATACTCAACTACTTCAACTGTTCGTCATAGATTGATCTCCAGGCCTTCTCACCATCCTTTTCACCCTTCTATGGGCACATAGGAGACAACACTTAGGGGCCAAGGTCCCTTCAGCCCCCACCCCACCCCAATTGAGGGGGCCAAAGCTGATGGGCATGTGCCATGCCTTGTGATTGATTATGCAGGTTAGGGCTTACCTGTCCCCCACCAATATTTTATTCAAGTTGGTACCCCTGTATGGCATGTCCCAGTCTCTCAGTATTCAGCTCAATAGAGCTGTATCATTACTGCTCTTATTCTGGGTGCTATGTCTGTTGATGCAACCTACATTATTATTATTATTATTATTATTATTATTACTATTATTATTATTAAAGGTCCGTATAGTAAAAGCTATGGTTTTCCCAGTAGTGATGTATGGAAGTGAGAGCTGGACCATGGACTGCAAGAAGATCAAACCTATCCATTCTGAAGGAAATTAGCCCTGAGTGCTCACTGGAAGGACAGATCCTGAAGCTGAGGCTCCAATACTTTGGCCACCTCATGAGAAGAGAAGACTCCCTGGAAAAGACCCTGATGCTGGGAAAGATGGAGGGCACAAGGAGAAGGGGACGACAGAGGACGAGATGGTTGGACAGTGTTCTCAAAGCTACCAGCATGAGTTTGGCCAAACTGCGGGAGGCAGTGGAAGACAGGAGTGCCTGGCGTGCTCTGGTCCATGGGGTCACGAAGAGTCGGACACGACTAAACGACTAAACGACTAAACGACTAAACGACAACAACAACAACAACTTCTTCTTCTTCTTCTTCTTCTTCTTCTTCTTCTTCTTCTTCTTCTTCTTATTTGCTGCTACATGGCATCACTGTGTCATGTTTAGCTTGTGATCTTCTAAAAAATCCCTAGATCTTTTTGACACATGCCACTGTCAAGTGTAACTCACCCCCTATTTGTGCGTCTGAAAACCAAAATGCAGAAGTTTCTTCTAGAGTTCTTTTTCTTAGATTTGGCCCCTCCTGTAAAGACTACGGTATTAGCTAGCCAACCCGGTTAGGTGTCAAATTTATACTGCCCTTCATCAGCAAAGAGTACAATCACCTAGCCCATATTTTACCAATTTGTAAAGAGCATGTTGTGGAGTCAAAAGCCTTGCTGAAATCAACATGAACTACACCTGGGCATTTCCAGCTTAAACACACCAACAGAGGGTCAAGGTCTACTGCTCCCACACCTAATTCTTAAGGATGATGAATGATGATGATGATGATAATTAATAATAATAATAATAATATATGCTGCCCATCTGGCTGATTTGCCTCAGTCACTCTGAGCAGCTCCCAACAAATTATAAAAAAACACAAGACAACATGGGAGTACCAACTTGAATAAAATATGATCACATGATGTGGCATAACTGATCACATGATGTGGCGTGCGCACACCATTTAAAGGGCAATGCCCATAAACCTGGTGGGCCCGCACCCCCTCAAATATTTTATTGAAGACCCATCGGCTCCTATGATACAACATCAACCATTAAAAAGTTCCCTGAATACAGTGGTGCCTCGCAAGACGAAAAGAATCCGTTCCGCGATTCTCTTCGTCTAGCGGTTTTTTCATCTTGCGAAGCAAGCCCATTGACGGCTTAGCAGATTAGCGCTATTAGTGGCTTAGCGGCTTTTAGCGGCTTTTAGCGGCTTAGCGGCTTATCGGATCAGCTGATAAGTGGCTTAGCGGCTTAGAAAAAGGGGGGGGGAAACCCCGCAGGAACTCACAAGACATTTTCGTCTTGCGAAGCAAGCCCATAGGGAAATTCGTTTTGCAAAGCGCCTCCAAAACGGAAAACCCTTTCGTCTAGCGGGTTTTCCGTCTTGCAAGGCGTTCGTCTTGCGGGGCACTACTGTAGTTGTTTATCTGTTTGACATCTGATGGGAGAGCGTTCCACAGGGCGGGCACCGCCACCGAGAAGGCCCTCTGCCTGGTTCCCCATAACCTCACTTTTCATATTAAGGGGACTGCCAGAAGGCCCTCGGAGATGGACCTCAATGTCTGGGCTGCACAATGGGGGTGGAGATGCTCCTTCAGGCAATCAGGGCCAAATCCATTTGTGACTTTAAAGGCCAGCATCAACACTTTGAATTGTGCTCGGAAGTGTACTGGGAACCAGCATAGATCCTTTAGGACCAGTGTTATATGGTCCCGGCAGCAGCTCCCAGTCACCAATCTAGCAGCTGCATTCTGGATTAGATGTAGTTTCTGAGTCACCTTCAAAGGTAGCCCCACGTAGAGCGCATTGCAAGTCCAAGGGGGAGATAACCAGAGCATGCACCTCTCTGGTGAGACATTGTGCTAGCAGGTAGGGTCTTAGCCTGTGGACCAGATGGGACTGTTAGACAGCTGCCCTGAACACAGAATTCACCTGTGCCTCTATGGACAGGATGGAGAGGTGTGGTTGAGTAGAAACCTCTGGTTTTAGTATGAGATATATAGGTTGCTCTGCACACTTTTGTTTCTGGCTGCTCTCAGCATCACTTGCATGTGGTCCTAGGATGCTTTTCCACACGAGGGAAGGTGGCCCTCAGGCTGAGAAAGGTTCTCCACCCATCTGTGCCCTCGGTTATTTCTTAGCCACGTTGAGAACCGTCAGCCAGTCTCCCTAAGAAAAGCGAGCCATACCTGGCAACTATGCTAGGATTTTTCTGTTAGGACTCATCTACACTGGTCAATCATAACGTTAAAAATGCATTGCGTGTCGAGTTCCCACCTCCCACCAGAGGAAATAAAGACACCAGACCCCATAAATTAAGGTTAATGGGCAAAAATTGGCCACAACTTTATTGATTGCAGGAAATGAGCGGTATTGGCCTAGGCACTGGTCCTATCCACTATCTGGCTTCAGGCTGTATGCTTGAGAGGCCGGGAAGGGTTAACCGCAGCAGGGGGAGCCCTGCTGATGCACATCAACTAGGTACTCCCCTGGGGTCACCGCTCAGGGGCGTGCCTTGGGCCCTGACCTCCCTAGGCTTCCTATGGATGTGCTACGAGGTAGGCGAAAAAACCAAATGGTCGGTGCCAATTTGCTCTTGCTATCCAGGCTTCGTTTCTCTGGAGAGGCGCTGCACAGTTTTCCCTCTCTGCGCAGTGCCCCTTCAACGAAGCGGGAGGAGAAATGGAAGGGGCTCCTTTCTCCTGCCGCTTCGCTGAAGGGGCGCTGAGCAGAGAGGGGGGGAGAATCCCCCCCCCCCGTTCTCCTCCTCCTATGCATCCTATGGTCCGGTGCATCTTATAAAGCGAAAATACGGTAAATTTCTTTTTAATTTCTTTATTATTTTGTCTTTACAATGAAACCTACATTTTCACATGTTTTAAGTGAAAGAGCCTGGACGTAGCAGGACTTTAGCATGGACTGAGCCAAGCTGAAGAGTCACCACAGCTGTTTCATCAAGCCTGAGCTGTTTTAAGTAAAGAGCTGCCAATCAGCTCACAGTGGCAGGACTTAATGCTGGTGAAAACTAACCCTGAGTCATTAGATCAGTGGTCTTATATTTAAGCGATGAGACTACCAGATAACTGGGACATTGCTCCTGTGTTCTGTCTGAAGGGCTGAACTAGATGTGATTGGAGCTGCAGTTTCTTGCCCATGTCTCTGCACCGTGAAACAGGAGGTTGGGGGTGTAATTTTTGCAAGACAGCCGTGTAAAGAGTGTCTGCCCCCTCTTTATTATTATTTATTGAATTTATATACCTGGGGGTCTCAGGGCAGTTCACAGAAGAAAATCAAGATATAAAACCACAAAATACCTAATAAAATTAAAAACAATGCCCCCCCCAAAAAAAACACATTTTAAAAGCGCATAGGATGTAAATTGGATCAACCAAAGGCCTGGTTAAAAAGGAATGTTTTCACCTGGTGCCTAAAGGAGTACAGTGATACCTCGGGTTACATACGCTTCAGGTTACAGACTCTGCTAACCCAGAAATAGTGCTTCAGGTTAAGAACTTTGCTTCAGGATAAGAACAGAAATCGTGCTCCAGTGGCGCGGCGGCAGCAGGAGGCCCCATTAGCTAAAGTGGTCTTCAGGTTAAGAACGGACCTCCAGAATGAATTAAGTTCTTAACCCGAGGTACCACTGTATAATGAAGGCGCCAGGCAAACTTCCCTGGGGAGAGCATTCCACAGGTGGGGAGCCACTGCAGAGAAGGCCCTGTTCTTGAGTTGCCACCTTCCGGACCTCTCGAGGAGGAGGCACACGAAGGAGGGCCTCAGAGGATGATCTCAGGGTCTGGGTAGGTTCATATGGAAAGAGGTGGTCCTTGAGGTATTGCGGTCCTGAATTGTTTAAGGCTTTATAGGTCAAAACCAGCACTTTGAATTGGGCCCAGAAACTCATTGGTAGCCAGTGCAGTCAGACCAGGGTCTGTGTAATATGCTCAAACAGTCTTGCTCCGGTGAGCAACCTGGTCACTGAATTCTTCACCTTCTTCTTTTTTCTTTCCTGCGGTTCACCTCTCCAGACACCTATACTTTCCACCTGGCTCAGTGTCTGAGCAACCACACTGGGCTTGAGGAGAACAAGAGTTTGGGTGACCAACTGCAAGGAAGGATTATTTATTTAGACCAGTGGGTTTTTTTCTGGGGTACTAGAGGGTATGCAGTACTGGCGCGCACAAGCACACACACACGCCAAATGTTAAAAGTACCGTATTTTTTGCTCTGTAAGACTCACTTTTTCCCTCCTAAAAAGTAAGGGGAAATGTGTGTGCGTCTTATGGAGTGAATGCAGACTGCGCAGCTATCCCAGAAGCCAGAACAGCAAGAGGGATTGCTGCTTTCACTGCGCAGCGATTTCTCTTGCTGTTCTGGCTTCTGAGATTCAGAATATTTTTTTTCTTGTTTTCCTCCTCCAAAAACTAGGTGCGTCTTGTGGTCTGGTGCATCTTATAGTGCAAAAAATACGGTGCTTAAGGACCTGAGCAGGAGCAATCCAATTTCTGGAGGGTATAGAGACTTCGATTTACCAGAAAAAATATTAATGCAGTTGTTTTGAGATGAAATATCTGTGCAACAACACTTTTCCGACCTTGACCTAACCCAAAGCCATATTAGTAAGGAACAGAAAATCCCAAATTCAGAACTGCCGTATGGAACTTCTACCACCAAAAGTTTCCCTCGCCATCTCCACAACCTACCATTATCTCTTCTGCAGCCTTTCGAAAGGTAATCTTCAGCCATAAAAACTATGCTAATGCACATGCCTGGTTTTTAATTAAGGCTAAATCTAATTCTGCTCCAACTATAGCTAGCTTTGTTGATCTAGGTATTGAAAACAGCCTCCATGCAAACATATTTTGTACCTTTTCTAATTAATCTAGCTTATCAATTGTCCACAAGAGTGCACCATACAGTAATTGTGGTATGATCCTTCATTTATATTTTTCCAGAGCTAGTTTTAACAAGTTTCCCCCTTGGAAATCATCAGCGTAATAGATCTCTCCGTGGGTTGAGTCATTTGTAATATTTGGGGTTGCCTTGAGCCCACTGAGCGATTTCCGAATAATTAAGGCCTTCTCCCTGAATATTAGCCAGCTTACATTTGAAGATAGAGGCACCTGGAGAAGAATCTGAAGAGAGCGGGCTCCTGTACCACAAATCCACTTCCAAACTAGGGAGGAGGTGGGGTTGCGGGCTTCACGCCCCTCCCCACACTTGCGGGGGCTGGCTCCAGCCCCATGCGATAGCAGGGAATCCTCGGCCGCGTCATACCCTGTGCCAGCCAATCGGTGGGCGCGGGGTGTGTGGCCTCGCCTACTTAGGTCTGGCGCGGCCGAGGACCACCCTCTTTCCCGCGCCGCAGCTGACCCGGTTTTCCCTGCCCACTCACCCTTTAGGCTAGGTTCTCTGACGTTGCTATGAACCTCGGTCGGTCGCCGTCAAGGGGCCTGGTAGGAATTTTTCCAACTGGCAGATTGGCTCCAGCCATTTGGTTTTTGCCTACCTCGTAGCAAACCATCACAACTCCACGGTATGGGCGGTAGGCATTGGTGGGGGGTACAGTCTATTGTTATGCAGATGAGGGGGGAGACGGAGAGCCATCACCTTCTCCCAAATAAAGGGGAGTCCGGTAAAGGATTCCGGGGGGCGTGGCCTTGTCCTAAGCCTATGGAGGTGTGGGCCCATGGCACGCCCCCATGTGGTGACCCCAGGGGAGGTCCTAGTTGACGTGCCTCAGCAGGACTCCTCCCACTGGTGGTTAACCCTCACCGGCCAGGCCGGTTAGTAGTAGGACCAATGCCTAAGCCAAAACCGCTCAATTCCTGTAATCAATAAAGTTGTGGCCTAATTTGACCCATTAACTCAAATTCTTGTGTCCTGTGTTTTTATTTCTATGGGGGGAGGCAGGAACTCACCACGCAACCAGTCATTGCCACTTCAGTCTCTGAATGTCACGCTACTGAATGTACATGGAGCAATGCTGGATTCCATTACATTCAGGCACTGAATTCAGGGCTATGGGCTGGCATAAGGATGGGCTGGCAAAGAGGGAAAGTAAGGGAGCAACATTGCTCCTTAACATTGGCACACCCTCCAGCATTTTTCCAATGAAAATAGGGACGTTCTATTCAATTGTTGTTGTTGTTGTTGTTGTTGTTGTTGTTCTACCCTGTCCACCTGGCTGGGTTGCCGCAGCCTCCCTGGGCAGCTTGCAACATATATAAAAACATAATAGAACATTAAACATTGAAAAGCTTCTCTATTCAGGGCTGCCTTCAGATGTCTTCTAAAGGTTGCAAAGATGCATATCTCCTTGGCTCGGGGGTCGCATAACTCCATACCCTCCAGCATTTCTCCGATGAAAATAAGGATGTCCTAAGGAAAAGGAGGACATTCTAGGATCAATTCAGAAACCGGGATGGCTTGTCCCTGGAAAATAGGGAAACTTGGAGGGTTTGATGGTTGGCCATTTCAATCTGAGCTGGAGAAGAATTTAAGAGTGTGAAAACCTCACCTCTGCTTTGCGGTGAGCTTTACTAAACACCTGAAGTTCTTTTGCAATCTAGCTAAGGAGAATTTGACCATCATCCCTGCCAGGTGACAGTTGCACTGAAACCATAGCTGTCAACTTACAGATTTGAAAATAAGGGACCAGCAACCTCAAAAATAAGGGATCAGCAGCCAAAATAAGGGATTTTCCAAGCACAGGTATGTTCAACTTCCAAGCCCCGCCGAGACAAAGGCAGAAAGCCAAACAGGAGAATCCCGGAATTAGCCAATCATGTGGGGCCCATTGTGTAAATAATGTATATAAAGCAGACATTCTGGGGGAACTTCCATTCCTCCTCACCACTATGAGCTGAATAAAGAGCATGAAATCCACTCTCGACTCCGAGTATATTTCACCCTCCTATGGTTACTATGGGTATAGTCCTCCAGCTCGTGCAGTTAAGGAGAAATTGTCCCACGTCCAGACCCAGTACTTCCTCTGACATTCATTTGCCTTCTGGCAGCTCTCATACTTACTTCCGGCTCAGCTGGAATTAAGCTGCCTTTCCAGGAATTGAATTATTATTATTATTATTGCATTCTATCGTTAATAAGTGAACAGTTGCATCCGTGACCCACGTAGTCGATGCCTGCCATTTCCCCGTATTTCTGGAGCTTCGTATATGTGCGAAACAAAGGTCAGCCGTAGTAAATTCAGGTAAAGCATTTCCCCCACTCTATATGTGTGACGAACGGCGGGGGGCGGGGGGCGGGGGAGACAAGTGGTTCACTTCAGCACAACAAAAGCCATCTTGGATATGATTTCTCCTGAGCAATGGCCTGCCACAAGCCACGGATAGGATCTCAGCTGTTAATACAGTTTCCAAACACTTCCTCTGCCAAATGGTGTGTCTGTCCCCCCTTCCTCTGCTGCCTTTTACTGCACACGGTGACGATAGGGCTATAATTGGAGGCAAGGGCACTGGATCTTTTCCCAGGATCCACTCTTGGAGAAAGCTCTCTGCGCATATTGTCATGATCGACATACACATGTGTGCCCCGGCAGAGGGAAAGGCAGCCATTATTGATGACTGGCCCAGCCAGGCGTCTCATTCCCACTCTGCCCACGCTGCTCTCCTGCTTTGGTGACCTCTTTTCGTCAACCTTTGCTTGATCTCCTGTGTTGCCAGGATCCTAAGCTTTCCTGCGTAAGGGTTGCGTTCAGACGGATGCAACGTTTTTGCTCCCAAATCTGTCCCCTCACCTTCCCAGTCGAGATTGATTATTTTTAGAACTCTGTGGATATTCCCAGGCTAGATGGGAAGATGACCTTGTGAAATTAGTAGCACCTCTCTGCTCTCCTTGTTTGTCATTGCGTGGGCTTCATTCTAAGCTTGTGGTTTTCGACAGCTGCATTCCAGTACAGGGCTTGCTCTGTTGTATTCTGGAATGCAAACAACGCGTCACCTTCTGAAGTTAAATTTAACAAATGAAATTAAGAGCAAGGACTCTGATGTCCACACTTTCTCTCGTTCCCTTGCTTTCCCCCAGGGAAAACCACAACAATTTGGGAAGGGAGTGGGGCAAGGGGAAAACTGCTAGGACCCATGCCTAGAAAGCATGGGTAAAGCACAAGGCCACTTGGACCAGTGCTTGTGATTCGAGAACCCGCCCCACGCTTGGGAATAATAAAGACACGTGGACACAGCATATTAGGTTAATGGAGTGGCGTAGCGTGGGGGGTACAGGGGGGGCCCGGCCGCACTGGGTGCAACATCTGGGGGTTAGGGTTAGGGGCACAAATCCACAGGTTAGGGGGCGCAAATCCATGGGTTAGGGGGCGCAAATTACTTGCCTTGCCCCGGGTGCTGACAACCCACGCTACGCCACTGGGTTAATGGGCTAGAAAAGGCCACAACTTTATTGAGAGAGGCATGTGAGAGGTATTGGCTTAGGCATTGGACAACAGCAAATCTTGACTCCACCCACTTGGAGAGGGGTGAGTCTGACGAGGGTTAACCACCAGTAGAGGGAGCCTGTTGATGCAAATACAACTATAAGCTCTCCCCTGATGTCACCGGGGGTCGTGCCATGGCCCCCAGCCACCAGCAGGGCAATGGACAGGATCCACGACCGCCGGATTCCTTTAACGGAATACCCATAAGTGAAGGGATAGGCGATGGCCACACCCTGCCCTTCCACACACCAACAACACATTCCAATGCCTAACCGCCAAATACCAAGAAAGTTGTGACGATTGCTACGAGGTAGGTGAAAAAAACCAAGAGGCCGGTGCCAATTTGCCAATTGGAAAAAACTCCTACCAAGCCCCCTGGGCAACCAGGGCGACCAACCGTAGGTCCATAGCAAGGTCAAGAGAGAAGCTACGCCCTAAAGGGAGTGGTGGGTGGGTGACTCGTGGAGATTGGCAGCGCAATGGAGGGGAGAGCTGGTGTGACCGCATTTGAGTGGCCAAACCACACCCCTGAGCTGGCACCTGATTGGGTGCCCATCTGGGAGGTGTGGCGTGCCAGCGACGATGGCAAGGCAGGGGCCGGAACGCCCCCTGCGAAGCGCGGGAATCGGCTCCCACTCACAATCCCTCCAGTCCGGAAGGAGGAGAGGCTTTTCCGGGCACAAGTGGAACTGTGGATAAACCCTATCCTGAATTGCTACTCATCTTTTTTTAAAAAAAGAAAAGGAAAATATCCTACACCTTGAGAATAACAGATTTCTTGTGGCATAAGTATTTATAAGCCAGACTTGCTGATCGGAAGGTCAGCGGTTCGAATCCCCACAATAGGGTGATGCTACGATAGCGCAAAACTCTTGAACTGCCTGCGCTTATGGTTTTCCTCAAAGAGGAAAGCAGTTGATAAAAAACATCTAGTTCAGGCTGGAATCAGTTCCCTGTAGCCTCAGTGATAGTGGCAGGTGACTTAAATGCTAGAATTGGCCAGTCTGACAATGCTCACTTCCACGAATCGCCACCCATCTTAGAGGAAGCACATTCTATACCAATCAGACAGCTTTCCGGCATAGCTGTCAACTTTTCCCTTTTCTTGTGAGGAATCCTATTCGGAATAAGGGAATTTCCCTTAAAAAAAGGGAAACGTTGACAGCTATGCTTTCCGGGTCCTGTGGCCAGCATGACTAAACTGCTTCTGGTGCAACGGAACACCGTGACAGAAACCAGGGCGCACAGAAACACTGTTTACCTTCCTGCCGCAGCGGTACATATTTATCTACAGTGGTACCTCGGGTTAAGAATTCAATTCGTTCTGGAAGTCCGTTCTTAACCTGAAACTGTTCTTAACCCAAGGTACCATTTTTGCTATTGGGACCTCCCGCTGCCGCCACGCCACCACTGCATGATTTCTGTTCTCATCCTGAAGCAAAGTTCTTAACCCGAGGTACTATTTCTGGGTTAGCGGAGTCTATAATCTGAAGCATCTGTGACCTGAAGCGTCTGTAACCTGAGGTACCACTGTACTTGCACTGACGTGCTTTTGAACTGTGAGGTAGGCAGGAGCTGGGACAGAGCAAAGGGAGCTCACTCCATTGTAGGGATTTGAACTGCTGACCTTCCAATTGGCAAGCCCAAGAGGCTCAGTGGTAGACCACAGTTCCACCCGCATCCCTGTTCATCTATGATTCCTTCCTGGCAGACTCATTCAATATGTCACAGACACTCCAAAAACTAAGCATTTGTCAAGAATGTATAACTTGTTGCTGAAATGGAATACTCAGGATGAAATGGTGAAATCAGTTATGATTAAATGGGCACAAGATGTTGGACATAACATAATGATGGCTGACTGGGAACAGTTATGGACCACAGGTATGAAATTTACGGCATGTAATGCCCTAAAAGAAAATTTTATGAAAATGATTTACACATGGTACATGACACCAGTCAAGCTTCCAAAAATTTACCATCTGCCCGATAATAAATGTTGGAAATGTAATGAGATTGAAGGTACATTCTTTCACCTTTGGTGGACATGCCCAAGGATTAAGACATTCTGGGAGATGATTTATAACGAAATGAAAAAGGTATTTAAATATACCTTCCTGAAGAAACCAGAGGCCTTTCTCCTGGGCATGGTCGGCCAATTGGTGACAAAGAAGGATAGAACATTTTTCATGTATGCAACAACAGCAGCAAGAATACTCATTGAAAAATATTGGAAGACACAAGATTTACCCACCCGGGAAGAATGGCAGATGAAGTTGATGGACTACATGGAATTGGTGGAAATGACTGGCAGAATCTGAGACCAGGGAGAAGAGTCGGTGGAAGAAGCCTGGAAAAAGTTTAAAGATTATTTACAGAATTACTGTAAAATTAATGAATGTTAGGAAAATGTTGGAAAGAAGTTATATGGCTTTAGTAGAAATGTTATAAGGAATTAAGGATAAATAGATTAATAGAGTATTAAAGGAAAAATAAGGTTAGAATGTGTTAAGATAATTATAAGATTAAAAATAGGGGAAGATGGAAAGGAATTGCTGAAAAAATTAATAGAAGTGGAATACAAAAAGGGAGGTGTGAGGAGGTCGCGGAAACAAGTAAATGAAAGATAAGTTATTGAAAGTATTTGATGTGTTTTAAATTGTGTTTGTTTTGTTTTGTTAGTTTAATGTTAGTGTTTTGTTAGTGTAATGTAGTGTTTTTTGTATTGTATTGTATTGTATTGTATTGTATTGTATTGTATTGTTTTTCTTTTCTGTAGTGTCTAAATTGTTGGAAAAGGTAATATATATTATTTTTTTAAAAATGTCACAGGCACTCTTGCCTTTGAATGCAGAGGTCATTTTAAAGGAACAGCAACTTGTGACACATCAATAGTAATAGTGCAAAATCGTCATGCGATGCTCAGACACCTTCCGCCGGAATACAATGCAAACCATAATCGCAGGCAGTTCAAGAGCACTGTGCTATCGCACCATCACCGTTAAGTGTCTCATTACTCTTGTCCCTATAAAATGGTCAATATTTCTTCCCATGTTGTTGAACTGTCAAACAAATGGTTTCTAAGTGAACACTGTTTAAACACAATAACTATTGAATCTCCAGAAGCTATCAGATGGCTGCTTTGACGATATCTGATAGCTGACGAACCCATCAAGGAACAGAGCAGGATAGGCTGGAAGAGATACTATGTCACTCGGATGAGAGGTCATGACTCATGTGAGCACTGAAGCAGATGTGACTGGATTTCACCCTGTACAATAACGGCTAGTTGTTCCTGAAGAACATGTCGATGTTCTTGCGCAAGGTACGTCCGCACTTGCATGTGACTAAATCTTAGTGTATATAATCACTCACAACATGCAACATGCTGAACCTGAGGAATTCAAGCACACAGTATTACAAGCTGGAACATTTCTATTGCTAATGGAATTCCTAGAAATAACTGAGTACTTTTCCACACCCTCACAAATTCTGGCATGTATCTCACAGCCCACTTCATACTGAAAGGGAATGCAATTAAGCAACAGAATCATCTGCAGCTAAATTTGTATTTCTGTTCTTCTTGTGGTATGAATTTGCGGGTGATGGTCATGACACGAGGGATTAAGCCAAGGGTCAACAACTGCATTATCGGTACTGAAAGGCAACAATGAATCACAGACTTGTAAAGTTGGAAGGGATCGTGGGGGTCATCTAGCCCAAACCCCTTTTGCCCAACATACAGCTTAAATCCACAATGAGATACTTAACAGTTGAATGATACAGACAGATTAATTGTCGGGATTTCATTAGTCATCGCTGTTTCCTGTCACCAGCTTATAACTTTCTGCATCCGTCTTTGAATTGTGTTTGGCATCAGCCTCAAAGGCCAACATAATAGAGGGACTTCAGCATGCCAGCACCATCTGTTAAGAGTTTGGGTGTAATCTTCGACACCTCCCTTTCCATGGAGGGGCAGATTGCAGCTATAACAAAGGCAGCATTTTTTCATCTCCACCAAGCTAAGCAGTTGGCTCCTTACCTCTCTTGCCCTGACCTAGCCACTGTGATCCACGCGACGGTCACCTCCAGACTGGATTATTGTAACTCACTCTACGTAGGGCTGCCCTTGAGACTGACCCAGAAACTGCAGCGGGTGCAGAATGCCGCGGCGAGACTCCTTACGGGGTCCTCGCTGTGGGATCACATTCATCCAGTGCTATACCAGCTGCACTGGCTCCCGGTGGAGTACAGGATCAGGTTTAAGGTGCTAGTTTTAACCTTTAAAACCCTATACGGCCTAGGACCCTCGTACCTACGGGACCACCTCTCCTGGTATGTCCCACAGAGGAACTTACGATCTTCAAACAAAAACATCTTGGAGGTCCCAGGCCACAGAGAGGTTAGGCTGGCCTCAACCAGAGCCAGGGCTTTTTCGGCTGTGGCTCCAATCTGGTGGAACGCTCTGCCACAAGAGACTAGGGGCCTGCGGGACTTGACATCTTTCCACAGGGACTGCAAAGACAGAGCTGTTCCACCAGGCCTTTGGTCAGGGCACAGCCTGACTCCCTCCTTTGGCAATCCTCACAGAACTCTAGCCCAATGGTTGCCATTAATCTGATTTGAATTAATTTTATAATGAAATGATTTTAGAATGTTTTATCATTTTACTGTTGTTAGCAGCTCTGAGCCCGGCTTTGGCTGGGGAGGGTGGGATATAAATAAATTATTATTATTATTATTATTATTAAAATTATTATGCATCTTGGAGGTTTTGAAGAGACTTTCCCACTTGTCTTTGCTTTAGACAACAGAACTATGCAAGATGGCAGGCTGCTTATCTTTTAGATACAAAAAGACTTCCTGACATGGCGCCAATAGCGTTGGAAAGGGCTGCTGAACAACTCTAACTTGAGCATTCATTAGACAGACCAGCCAAAGAATCCAGCCTGGCTATTGTATAGAAGGTGTCTGTGAGGGAGAGGTGGTTTCGTACAATACATAACACAGTGGAAATGATGACAGCATCAAGTGCTATGTATGGAACGACAGAAATGGACTAGGCAAAGCATGGATAGGCTAGGTCAGATGTGGAGGGTTCATGTCCAGTGAGTTATTGCTATGTTTTCAGGACACCTTGCTAACCCATTTTCAATTTTTTAAAAAAGAATTTGATTCATATTGTGATAAGATATAAATCATATCTTTATTCTCAAGTTGCTGTAACATTAAAGGAAGGCAAGAAATGCTGGTGTTTGTTCAGCAATGGCTGCATGCATGGCTCCAACAAGTGAAAATTCAGAATGAAATTAATATTCCAAGACAAGATTTGGAAAGCGCAGTGGTTGTTTCAGCAAGCCCACTCTGCAAGGGGAGACAGTGGAGGAAACTGTGACCAAGGATCTCACTTCTATGAAATCCATATGCACCACATTGTAAATGTGCATAGTATTATGGTCTTTAAAACTATGGTTTGTCCTTTGCGTATTGGACACAACATTCTTTAGAATATGTCAGTACAGTGGAACCTCGGTTTTCAAACGTACAGTGGTACCTCGGGTTACATACGCTTCAGGTTACACACTCTGCTAACCCAGAAATAGTGCTTCAGGTTAAGAACTTTGCTTCAGGATCAGAACAGAAATTGTGCTCTGGCAGCGCAGCAGCAGCAGGAGGCCTCATTAGCTAAAGTGGTCTTCAGGTTAAGAACAGTTTTAGGTTAAGTACGGACCTCCAGAACGAATTAAGTACTTAACTTGAGGTACCACTGTAATCCGTCCCAGAAGACTGTTTGACTTCCGAAACGTTTTAAAACCGAGGAGCGATGGACGGTTGGCAAAATCCATTGAGGGGGAAAAAACGCGCAGTAGAAGTCGTCCGACTTCCAAGGCACGTTCAAAAACGGAAGCAATTACTTCCGGGTTTTCGGCTTCCGAAACGTTCGAAAACTGAGATTCCACTGTATTCCACTGTATTCCCACGGCTTCCCCTCTAACTCACGACAACTAGGAATCATCTGTTTTGCTATTTTGTATTGTCGTGAGTTTGAGTAAGCACACATAGGATTGCATAGTTTGAGTCAGGCTGTATGATGCCTCAGTCCTTTCTAATTCCTGGATCCAGCAAGGGTTAGAATCTAATGGAGCATCTCAATGTTGAATTAGCCAGGTTCCGTGCCAGAGGGGAAAGGGGTGGACCTCCTCTCTTACCTGGCTGGAAGTAGGTCGGCTAGAAGCAGGCTGTAGGCAGAGAGGGAAAGCCATGCTTGATTTCTGCTTGAATCCAACTGTTGATATGGGAGAAGCAACACCGTCTGGGGTGTTAATGCTATGAGTCCCTCCATCCTGGGTTGTAGATTTTTGTAAATAAACCCTATAACATAAAGACACTACAGTCTCTGCTATCCCTAACTCCAAGGAAACCAAAAGCTGGGTAAACAGCTGGAGTCTGGGATGGCGTGCAACTGTATTCAAGCACAGTAAATACAAGAAAGAAGATTCCACCTAAACATTAGGAAGAACTTCCTGACAGTAAGAGCTGTTCGACAGTGGAATTTGCTGCCAAGGAGTGTGGTGGAGTCTCCTTCTTTGGAGGTATTTAAGCAGAGGCTTGATAACCATATGTCAGGAGTGCTCTGATGGTGTTTCCTGCTTGGCAGGGGGTTGGACTCGATGGCCCTTGTGGTCTCTTCCAACACTATGATTCTCTGATTCTCTGATTCTCTGATTCTCTGATTCTCTGATTCTCTGATTCTAAGTTTGCAGTGTTCTATTATGTACAGACCAACTCAGCTTAGCTTGGAAGCTATTCTCACACTTCCGATTACTGGACACTCACTACATTTCCAGTGTAATTTTTAAAAAAATCCATGTGGACATTCTCCAAAATACATATGCATCCTGTACTTCATTATAAAGGGACGAGGGTGGCCCTGTGGGTTAAACCACAGAGCCTAGGACTTGCTGATCAGAAGGTCGGCAGTTCGAATCCCCGCGACGGGGCGAGCTCCTGTTGCTCGGTCCCTGCTCCTGCCAACCTAGCAGTTCGAAAGCACGTCAAAGTGCAAGTAGATAAATAGGTACCGCTCCGGTGGGAAGGTAAATGGCGTTTCCGTGCGCTGCTCTGGTTCGCCAGAAGTGGCTTAGTCATGCTGGCCACATGACCCGGAAGCTGTACACCGGCTCCCTTGGCCAATAAAGCGAGATGAGCGCCACAACCCCAGAGTTGGTCATGACTGGACCTAATGGTCAGGGGTCCCTTTACCTTTACTTCATTATAAATTACTACTGTTTAGGGCACTGTTTCTCAAATGAGCTTCACACCTATTGGAGCCTTCAAGCTAGTCTCTGAACCGCTTTTGCACAGGGAAAAAATACATCCCCCATCATCAGTGACCCCTATTGTGAGCTGAAACAGAAATGACTCGGACAGTAATGAGGATGTGAACATGTGGGGGTGGGGGACGACGACTTTGAAACAAACAACAACAACAGCTTGACTATACTCTAGGGCAGGAATGTGAACAGACCCCTAGACTCCTCTACTACCTCTCTTCTCTTTTGGATGACTAGGAACACTTTGCTAATCCTGCATTTAGAACCTTCAAGAGCTGTCAAGAACCCTGTTTAATAAACCAGTTTACATTCCCAACACCTGTGCGGCGTCTCCACTAACAACACCATTTGTATATCATTCTTTCCATGGCAACTTGCATAATCTCCATTCTGATCTCTAAAGTTGCTGCAGCTGAGATCTGTGAGCTCCCCGCTGACACATTATTCCAGTTTCCACTATAAGATATCATTTCCCTGAGTAAAGAACGCTATGGAGAGAAATCTACCTTTTTTTCCACCCCAGCAGAAGTAATTTCTGCAGGGAGTTTTGAAGCCAGAATTGCAGGAGATAAATAGCAGAGGACACAATATCCTTCAGCACCAAGGAGGGTTTTGGCTATGGAGATGATATGAGATACTTATCGTATAAGCATGTGTGCACTAATGAATTTTCTGCTTTTGGTTGCTAGCTGGTTTTAAGTCTCCCTCCCCAAGCAAAATTGAGCTGATTTTATACATATTCCTCAGATCTTGTATATAAATTAATGAACTATTTGTGCCAGACTGAAAACTCTGGAACAATCTACTTATATTATTTGGAAGAGGCTATATAATTACTTCAAAACTGCCTGTTGCTTTTTTTAAAAAAAATCATGAGATCTCTATAGTAGCTCTGAAACTATGCAAGAATGAAAAGGTGGCTTTAATGTGTATTAATGGAGCAAACAGCAAATGTGGAGAAGAGCGGATTCGTTTTTCTTATTCCCTTGTAGGACAAGAATGCTAAATAAGAGGATTCCAGCTGTGCAACAGGAAAGTTACAATGGATTGTGCAAGTCATTAATATTGCAATGAAAACTAATTAAACCTAGAGCTCTGGAGAAGCGCTCATCGGAGATTTGAAGAGAGGAAGTGCAAGATTTGGGGGCCTTGGGCAAAGTGGATTTCAGCCCTCAGAGCAGAACAGTAAACAGAGGGTACTGGATTGCCTACTACGATTGAAGAAAAGAAAATGTAGGCAGAAAACGTCTTCAAATGGCAGAGTATACTATAGGACACAATAGAAGATGGCTGTTTCTCACTGCTTTTATGGTTGCTTCCAGTATTATCATTTTAAGGTAAGGGTGCTCTGCCGCCCAGGCCAAAACAGGAAGGTGCCTGCCCACCCTGGCCGAAGCCTCCCATGCTTGGGTTATGTGGCATCACCTGCGAAGTACAGTGGCATAGCACGGGGGGCACAGGGGCTGTTGCCCCAGGTGCAAAATTGTTAGGGGGTGCAAAATTTCAACACCTTAATACAGCTGTGACAAACCTAGACAGTATCTTAAAAAGCAGAGACATCACCTTGTCAACAAAGGTCCGTATAGTTAAAGCTATGTTTTTCCCAGGAGTGATGTATGGAAGTGAGAGCTGGACCATAAAGAAGGCTGATTGCTGAAGAATTGATGCTTTTGAATTATGGTGCTGGAAGAGACTCTTGAGAGTCCCATGGACTGCAAGAAGATCAAACCGATCTATTCTGAAGGAAATCAGCCCTGAGTGCTCACTGGAAGGACAGATCCTGAAGCTGAGGCTCCAAGACTTTGGCCACCTCATGAGAAGAGAAGACTCCCTGGAAAAGACCCTGATGTTGGGAAAGATGGAGGGCATAAGGAGAAGGGGACAACAGAGGATGAGATGGTTGGATACTGTTCTTGAAGCTACCAGCATGAGTTTGACCAAACTGCGGGAGGCAGTGGAAGACAGGAGTGCCTGGCGTGCTCTGGTCCATGGGGTCACGAAGAGTTGGACATGACTAAATGACTAAACAACAACAATACAGCTGTGCGCTTCCGTCATGGGGCTCTGTCGAAAACGGCTTCTCTGTGCGAACCAGGAAGTGACCTCTCCAGACAACGGAACAACTCTTCTTAGCTCTATCGGTGACACGGATGCTGTCGCATTTGACTTAGAAAGAGGAAATTTCCCCCCAAAGAGGACTGGAAAAAAGGAAGTTGGAAGGCAAAGCCAAGAGGGTCAAATCATTCCCAAATACTTGGGAATTGTTTAAAAACACAGTATTAGTATTTCAACTGGAATGTATACAGCAGATCAATAAAGGTACCACAAAGACCAAGAGTACTGTATGTAGTCTTGGTTAAAAAGCAGAGACAAAACTACTATCAGAGGCAAGAAGATGTCCTTCAAAAAATGGAAGTCTTGCCCAAATGAAGAGAATCAGAAGGAACACAAACTTTGGCAAAAGAAGTACAAGCAGAAAGTAAGAGATGCTAAGAAAACAACAACAACAACAACAAGCACATTGCTAAAAATATTAAGACCAACAGCAAAAAGTTCCTTAAATACATTACTAGACCGTCTAGGGAGGCTGTTGGATGACAAGGGAGTAAAAGGTGTGCTAAAAGAGGATAAGGAGATTGCAGAGAAGCTGGATGAATTATCTGCATCTGTCTTCACGCCTGAAGATTTATGGCCGATCCCAGTGGCTGAACTTTGCAGGAAGGGAGTATGAGACAAATAGTGACGATGAGAGATGAAGTTGTATGCCTAATAGATAAAATAAAAACTGACACATCGCCAGGTCCCGATGGCATCCACTCAAGAGTTCTCAAAGAACTCAAATGTGATGTTCTTACAAAAATATGTAACTTGCCCCTCAGATCAGCCTCCATACTTGAGGACTGAAAAGCAGCCAATGTAACACCTTTTTTTAGGAGGGATCCTGCTTCTGCAAGGCAACTCCTGCCTCACTAACCTATTAAGAGTTTTTTGAGAGCAATAACTAGAGGTGATTCAGTTGACACAATGTACTTGGACTTGCAGGGACACGGGTGGTGCTGTGGGTTAAACCACTGAGCCTAGCGCTTGCCGATCAGAAGGTTAGCGGTTTGAATCCCCACGACGGGGTGAGCTCCCGTTGCTCGGTCCCTGCTCCTGCCAACCTAGCAGTTCAAAAGCACGTCAAAGTGCAAGTAGATAAATAGGTACCACTCCGGCGGGAAGGTAAACGGTATTTCCGTCTGCTGCTCTGGTTTGCCAGAAAGTGGCTTAGTCATGCTGGCCACATGACCCGGAAGCTGTATGCTGGCTCCCTTGGCCAATAAAGCGAGATGAGTGCCGCAACCCCAGAGTCAGCCATGACTGGACCTAACAGTCAGGGGTCCCTTTACCTTTACTTACTTGGACTTGCAAAAAGCTTTTGACAAGGTACCTTGCTAGAGACAACTGAGTAAGCTTAGCAGTCATGGAAAAAGAGGAGAGGTTCTTTTGTGGGTTAGGAATGGGTTCAGTAGCAGGAAGCAAACAGTAGGAATAAATGGACAGTTCTCCAAATGTTGGGGTGTAGAAAGTGAAATCCACCAAGGAACAGTATTGGAACTCAGAGCCTTTGCAGGGGTGGGTGGACCAGTTAAGATGGGCCGCCCAAGGAGGCTGATGGTCTCAGCAACTCTTCTTAGGAGGTCTTTCTCTGATGACACAGTTGCGAGAACTGAATGTCCCTGCTTTCCACCCCTCTCTAAGACTCCTCCTCTCCTGGTTTAGCCCATGACATCACTCTTCACCTTGAGAGGAAATGAGTCACCAAGCCTCTGTCACCTCTCTCTCTCTCTCTCTCCATGTGAACTTCAGTAGGTAAGGAACTCTGAGCATGACTTTAGCATGGAGTTTGAAATGAGTGTTTTCCTCTACCAATACTTTGGAAACTTTTGCCATCTGGAGCTAAGCAACGTTTTCACTGCCTGTGCATCTTTTCCGGCTGTTGTATGGAAAGGCACATGAATCTGACCTTTGAACAGTTTTGCAAGTAAACCATTCCGTGACTTGACAAACGTGTGGTCTACGTATCTCTGTGCTAGGAACGTGGGATGACTTGGAAATATATTTTAAAAGGGGATATTTGGGGGAGTCACTGGAAATGCACCTTTAAAAGATTTCCCAGTCCATATTTCCACACTTTTCTTTGCTGCATGTTTTGCTATGTTAAATATCTCCTGGGGTTCTCTCACCAAAAAGTCCTTGCCCCAAACCTGGGTCTTGACCTTCAGGATCCCAGTACTTGGCCCCTTATATCCCAGCACCAAGGGTCTGAGTTAAGTTGTGGGTGAACATATCAGATGACACAGCGATTCTTCAAACAGCTCTTGTTTATTCACAGGCCAGGACAGAACCGAACTGAAGGGTTCAGCCAGCCTGCTTATATAGAGCTCCAGTACAACGTTACTGTAACAACTTGCTAAAACTATCCAGTCACTGAACGTCACTTTCGATCCCTTATTTGCATAACTATCTACAGTATCCCCCTGCTGGCCCAGAGTGAGAACTTCAGTACATAACAGTCTGTTCTGTTTGGCTTGAGCATTTTTTACTGGCCGTTTCTATTTCCTTGTCCTCACCAGGCCGTTGGGCTCTGCTACTTGATCCACCAGCTCATGCCTGTGGATATATGCAACCCTAGGTCCAAGGCACCATCCCAGAGCATTACACATGAGTAAGGCCTCTGGGAGGTGGCGACAAAGAAGAGTTTCTGTTTTCACAGAGAGATGACGATGCTCTCCTATTCCCCAAAGCATCCTTCCCTTTCTGCCTTGACCTTGAAAGGCCTTCATGTAATTTGGAATCTTACCACCATAGCTTAGGAGTAACATAAGTAAACGTCCACTTGGGTCTAGATTTCTCCAAACTCTGTGAGTCTCAGCATTAAGCAAGGTACAGGCGGGTTAATGGGCAAAACACGTTGATTTGTATGATTCATTCTGAGCACAATATTTGGCATCGACAGGCCTTGGTGAGATTTTTAAGGATATTAGTGAGACAAAAGAGCACACGGCGGTGGCCCTGCTCTCTCTCCCCACATTCTGAGAGTGAGACGCTCTCCCGGCCAAGGAATGACTGCTGGCCTCCTAACTGTCTAGGGAAGCTCTCGGGTTACACAGTCTAGAGAGCAAGAGCCCAAATCAGGCAAGTGTGTTCTTCGGATCGTCCTTGAATAGAGGAAACCTGACCTAAATTTAGACAGCTGAATTCACACCGACCCGAGCTTATAAGAAGTGAAGAGCGATGCTGGGCTGCGCAGGGGGGTGTTGAGAGAAACCCGCCACCCCACATGAGATCTGCTGTCTTTTACACTTACCCAGCAACAATACCACAACCCTGAATATTCTGTGTTGTTAACGGAAAAATCTAAGGGCTCCCTTGGACGAAAACAAAGACACCAACCAGGATAACTTGGAGCAAAACAGCAGCCTGTAGGCTTGGCCTTTATTGAATACTGTCGCGACAGGACTCCCACCCACAACAAGATGAAGCAAAAATGGAAGCCCAGAACAAAAGAAGACCCCAACTTTAATTAGTTACTAATCCTCCAAACTGTCGTAACACAAACTACATCCCTAAGACTACATCACAACTACATCACGAAAAGGAGGGGTTGAGGGAGGAGTTGTGGTGGTAACCTGAGTGTCTTGTCACCTGGCTGGTTCCTCCTTTCCCCCCTCCCCATGAGTACTTTCCAGGTGACAAAGGGGAGCTTGCAGTTTCCTGCCCCCAGAGGGAAGAGCTGACCATTGTCCTTTGTTCCAGTCCATGCTGAATCCACTCCCATATGCAAGTTCTTTGTGATCTTGATGGTCTTCTGTCTAGGACCATCAGGGTTGGCATAGCAACTGGGCAGAGCCTCCTTGTATGTGCTGGTAAGGTCAAGGGATTATGGCTGCCCTGTATCAAACCTTCCCTATTTTGTAGTCCTTCCTTCATGGAGTAAAATAAAAATGGAACAGTGCAGATCCAAAGTATGGTTGATTTTCTATGAATTTATAACAGAAGCGTAGCATATGTAGTGTGTGAGTGTGTGTGTGAAGTTTGTACAAATTGAATGATTGAAGGGGGGGGGGGGTCCTGCGACAGTGTTGCTGCATTTCAAGCTCTGTAGGTCTGCATGGGGCGACTCTAGAGAAAGAGGTCATCTCACTCGCTTCCTTTGCTTCAGACAATGTAACCCAGACATCATGTGTTTATGACAGCCAGAGAAAGGACAGCTTTGGACGTTCAGAGAAGCACCTACCGAGGGCACAGAAGTGCTTTGTGCTTCCAGTTTGTTGTGTGTTCAGTGTAATGTGTGTCATAGCAATGAGTTTCTCTCTCCCTTGGTGAGATTGATGTGCCGAGTTCCAAATGCAGATGGGATTCCTGCAAATAATAAATAATAATAATAATAATAATAATAACTTTCAACCAGAGAGAGGGCCATGCTTCGCACATTACAGCACCCGAAAGTGCAAAACATAGGAAGTGTGAGTCACTTGCACAATTCTTGCCAGAGCCCACAGTGTATGCAGCTCAAAGCTTCCTTGGACTGCCTGCTGTTTTGCAGTTTTCAAATGAAAACTGCAAAATACTTGACCTTTTTCTTTTTTTAAAGGCATGCACACGATACGTTTACAGCAAATACCGTATTTTTCGCTCTATAAGACACACTTTTCCCCCTTCAAAAATTAAGGGGAAGTGTGTGCGCGTCTTATGGAGTGAATGCAGGCTCCTTGGCTTCAGCAATAGCAATGAAAAGCATCCGAAACTCAGAGGCAGAGCTCCTTCCACGCTCCAGAGGCTTCGTGATGCTTTCGCTCCAGAGGCTTCGTGTTGCTTTCGCTGAAGCCGCCTGAAGCCCCCGGAGGCTTCAGGCAGCTATCCGCAAACCTTTGGAGTGCAGCAGAAGTTCCCGCTGTGCTCCGAAGGCTTGCGGATAGCCGCCTGAAGCCTGGTGTGCACCGATCCCTCTTGCTCTCCAGGCTTCGCTTCGCTGGAGAGGCCCTGCAAAGTTTTCCCTCTCTGTGAAGCGCCCCTTCAGCGAAGCGGGAGGAGAAATGGAAGGGGCTCCGCTTCTCCTGCCGCTGCACTGAAGGGGCGCTGAGCAGAGAGGGGGAGAATTTTTTCCCCCTGTTCTCCCCCTCTAAAACAAGGTGCATACTATGGTCCGGTGCGTCCTATAGAGCGAAAAATACGGTAAGTTCCTCCACAAAATCCTGGCATCTGTGGTTTGTTAAAGGTGCTGAGAACTGGATAAACTACAGCTCCAGGGATTATTTGGCGTGCCCATAATCTGATGTGTCTTTGTAGATGATGTAATTATTGTTTGATTGCTTACATTTCAGCACTTGTATTTTCAATATACTGAGATATATTTGATTTGTCTACATATTTTTAATTACGTTCATTTCATATGACATCTGTCTTCACGTACATATCTACACGTATAGAAGTGATTGGCTCTTTAAAATGCTTTAGAGTTTATTATTGTCCTATTATGGGAGAGGCTGTTACAGCTGATTCTCTGGAAGAAATCATTTCTTTCCCTGGGTTAGTGTTATGAAAAAAACTGGTGAAAAATTGCTCAGACAGGTTGCTTGTTCATCATATAAATCTGGCAATCAGATGACAATCTAGTCTTTTAATTGATTGCAGCTATGATATTATCCAATATAAAGCAGAAATAAATGTTCTTATAGGAAGTGCTTTTTGGAAGTTGAGGTTCAGCAGGAAGAAGTGCATTTAATCAACAGACATGTGGAGGATTTCAGCCTGGCAGCTACAGCTCAAATCACAATCCAACGGGGGGGGGGGGGAATGTTCCCCAAGGAATTAGAAACACATGGATCTGAAAAAGATATTCTATTGAAACAGCTGATTTGCTAGTATTCCTTTCAGTGAGGACTATTTTATGCTTGTTCAGAGTCCCATTTAAGGGGGTGGGAAAATCTGAGCCAATAAACAAGAGACTTATACTTTCTTTTATATCTGTTGTCTTTGTCCATGGAGTTTTCTTGGCAGGGATACTGGAGTGGCTTGCCGGTTCCTGCTCCAGGTGGATCACGTTTGGTCAAAACCCTCCACTATGACCTGTCCATCTTGGTTGCCCTGCTCGGCATAGTTCATAGCTTCTCTGAGTTATTCAAGCCCATGAAGGGGACAATATACGGCAAGGCTGTATATTGTCTCCCTGCTAATTTAACTTATATGCAGAATTCATCATGTGAAAGACTGGGCTGGATGAATCCCAAGCCGGAATTAAAATGCCGGAAGAAATATAAACAACCTCAGAAATGCAGATGGCACAACATTGATGGCAGAAAGTGAGGAGGAATTAAAGAACCTTTTAATGAGGGTGAAAGAGGAGAGCGCAAAATATGGTCTGAAGCTTAACATCAAAACAACGAAGATCATGGCCACTGGTCCCATCACCTCCTGGCAAATAGAAGGGGAAGAAATGGAGGCAGTGAGAGATTTTACTTTCATGGGTTCCATGATCACTGCAGATGGTGACAGCAGCCACGAAATTAAAAGACGGCTGCTTCTTGGGAGAAAAGCAATGACAAACCTAGACAGTATCTTAAAAAGCAGAGACATCACCTTGCCAACAAAGGTCCGTATAGTTAAAGCTACGGTTTTCTCAGTAGTGATGTATGGAAGTGAGAGCTGGACCATAAAGAAGGCTGATCGCCAAAGAATTGATGCTTTTGGATTATGGTGCTGGAGGAGACTCTTGAGAGTCCCATGGACTGCAAGAAGATCAAACCTATCCATTCTTAAGGAAATCAGCCCTGAGTGCTCACTGGAAGGACAGATTGTGAAGCTGAGACCCCAATACTTTGGCTATCTCATGAGAAGAGAAGACTCCCTGGAAAAGCCCCTGGTGGAGGGGCATAAGGAGAAGGGGACGACAGAGGACGAGATGGTTGGACAGTGTTCTCGAAGCTACCAGCATGAGTTTGACCAAACTGCGGGAGGCAGTGGAAGACAGGAGTGCTGTCTTCTGTGACCATGGTGTCACGAAGAGTCGGACACGACTAAACGACTAAACAACAACAACAACAACATACTTTCTTAGCACCTCCAGCATTCAGATGGAGATCTTGAGCATTTGATTTCTTGAAAGTGGTCTTTTCTGCATACTATGAAAGCCCATTAGGTCAGAGCACTGTTTTTCTAGCAGGTTCATTTCTCCTTCAGTCTGTTTGACTGTGGCAGGTGGAAGAAATAGGAAAGAACAACGAAGGTTATTACTGGGCATTTAGACCTTGGATAAGTTCTATCCATAAATCTCCTATGTGATCAAAAAGCCCGTTATCTTCTCTGCAGTACTGAGGGGAAGCTTGTCTTCTCTCTCTTTTTTTTTAAAAAAAACCCCACCACCAAACCATTAACCCACCTTCAAATTATCTCCAAAGTTCTGTTTAGGCTCATTAGATTTCATGACCAGTTTGGCTCTTGCATTATAATAAGGGGAGCTTTTAAGTCTGTATTTCACCCGATCAAATTGCACAGCGTCAATGCCATCAGAAAAGTTGGAATCTCACGGTACAGCATTGGGAACAAGAAAAGGAAATATACTTCTACAGCTAAACCTTCACTTTGTCTCCACATCCGTTATAGTTATTACGAGGCTCCATCGTTGCAGGTGCAATTCAAAATCAAATACAAATGTGTCAACAATAAGAACAGGCAACACATCCGGTCTGCTCTGAGCTGTGCCTTGGATATCTCAATCTCTTCTGGCCAATGAAAACAGTGGCAGTATCCTGATGACCCCATCACCTCCTGGCAAATAGAAGGGGAGGAGATGGAGGCAGTGAGAGATTTTACTTTCTTGGGGTCCATGATCACTGCAGACGGTGACAGCAGCCACAAAATTAAAAGACTTCTGCTTCTTGGGAGAAAAGCAATGACAAACCTAGACAGCATCTTAAAAAGCAGAGACATCACCTTGCCAACAAAGGTCCGTATAGTAAAAGCTATGGTTTTCCCAGTAGTGATGTATGGAAGTGAGAGTTGGACCATAAAGAAGGCTGATCATCAAAGAATTGATGCTTTTGAATTATGGCACTGGAGGAGACTCTTGAGAGTCCCATGGACTGCAAGAAGATCAAACCGATCCATTCTGAAGGAAATCAGCCCTGAGTGCTCACTGGAAGGACAGATCATGAAGCTCCAAGACTTTGGCCACCTCATGAGAAGAGAAGACTCCCTGGAAAAGACCCTGATTTTGGGAAAGATGGAGGGCACAAGGAGAAGGGGACGACAGAGGACGAGATGGTTGGACAGTGTTCTCAAAGCTACCAGCATGAGTTTGACCAAATTGTGGGAGGTGGTGGAAGACAGGAGTGCCTGGCGTGCTCTGGTCCATGGGGTCACGAAGAGTCGGACACAACTAATCGACTAAAAAACAACAATCCGGACGACATGTTCTGTGAGGTCCCTGCAAGAGCAACACAGAAAATGAAGGAAATAGGTGACAAACCAACCACATCGTCACTGTCGGTGCTGCGGGTGAGAGCGATTTTTGGCAATTCCCGCCCCCCAAACAGCTGTACATTTCTGGGCAATCCCCCCCAAAGCTCAGCAACTCTGGGCAATACTCCCCCCAAAAAGTTCAACAATGGTAAAACATCTCCCCCCATTTTCTTAATTTTGAGTCCCCCAAAATTACACACAGAAAAGTGTGGTATTGTTATTATTATGGAATATAAAAGGTAAAGGGACCCCTGACCATTAGGTCCAGTTGTGGCCGACTCTGGGGTTGCGGAGCTCATCTCGCTTTATTGGCCAAGGGAGTTGGCGTACAGCTTCTGGGTCATGTGGCCAGCATGACTAAGCCGCTTCAGGCAAACCAGAGCAGCGCACGGAAACGCCGTTTACCTTCCCGCCGGAGCGGTACCTATTTATCTACTTGCATTTTGATTATATTTTGGAAAATATATATGAACGAATTCGTATGCCCCACAAATAACCTAGAGATGCATTTTTAATAAAAGTACACATTCTACTCATGTAAAAACACGCTGATTCCAGGACCGTCTGGGGTCCGGATTTAGAAGGTGATTAGGCCAGATCCGGCCCCTGGGTCTTAGTTTGCCTACCCATGCTCTACCACATCTGAGAGTACCAGGCTAAGGTTCAGGAGCACAGATGCCCAGGAGAAGGGGGTCTCTGAATGACTAGGGAGGCTGCAGCTCCTGGTCACCCCCACTGCAGCAATTACTGTACCACCTAAGGAAGCTATCTCGCCAGCCCTACACTGGCACTTTCCCCAGCGGCGTAGCGTGGGTTGTCAGCACCCGGGGCAAGGCAAGTAATTTGCGCCCCCTAACCTGGGGCAAGGCAAGTAATTTGCGCCCCCTAACCCAGGGCAAGGCAAGTAATTTGCGCCCCCTAACCCGGGGCAAGGCAAGTAATTTGCGCCCCCTAACCCGGCACAAGGCAAGTAATTTGCGTCCCTAACCCCTAACCTGCCGCAGCTGCCAGCTTCTTCTTGCTGCTGCCTGGGCTGGTCGGGTGTGGTTCTCTCCCGCGCTCAGCGCTGCGCTGGGCGGCCGCTACACTGTCCCTCCCCCAGATAGTCCCTCCCTCGCTCTCTCTCCACTCCGCACTGCAACGCACGCCTGGCACCCTCCCCCTCCACAGTGGGCAGCGACCCGGCAGCTCGGATTGGATTCGCACAGCCAGCACTGCAGTGAGAGAGAGTGAGTGAGCCAGGTAGGGGCAGAGAGCTGCGAGTGCGAGCGCGCCCCCCCCAAAATGTTGCGCCCGGTGCGGCTGGCCCCCCCCTGCACCCCCCCACGCTACGCCACTGACTTTCCCTGCCACATAGGACTGGTGAATGTGCTGGCTGTCTCCTGCTGCTCCAACCCTTCCTTGCCTTCTGGGCCAGCAGCGGTAGAGGCAAAGCAGCATGGCTACTTCCTTCCTTCCTTCCTTCCTTCCTTCCTTCCTTCCTTCCTTCCGCTCCCTTACATGTAGTCCAGGGATTGGGCAATGGGGCTGGAGGGCCAGCGAGAGAGGGCCAAAGCCCCCCTGCCCTGCCAAAGCCAACCATGGGGGCACCTGGAGATCTGGCAACCGTGAGCTAAAACGAGCCTTGTTGCAGGGGCGTTTTAGATAACTTCCTGGCGGCAGCCGGGGCTTGGAAGGAGGAGAGATGCCTCTCTATCCCCTACCTTGGGCAAAAGGGACACGTGGAACTTTTGCAAGCCTCTAATTACAGTCACCATGACACTTGGTGTGCTGCCGCAATAAAGAGAACCATAAACCTACCTCGTCATTAAAGGAAAGCAAACAGCCCCTCACTGGATCATTGTACGCAAGTAGTGGGGCGACTAATAAAGCCCAAAGAACATAGGGGCATTTAAAGAGCAGCCTTTCCGTCTCCACAGTTCCTCTCTCAACTTTGGAGGCATATTTTTATTAAGTACATGCAAGAGGATGATCTTAAACCTCACGAAGAGAGCGTGTAATAATTGTGTGTTCCTCTAATGCTCTCCAAAGGCCTATTCAGAGTCCGTTCTGGAAGACAAAATACATCACAAAGTTCTACAAAGTTCCTTCTAATGAACACATGCCAATTTGAGAGCAAGAATTCTGGCCCCGGAGGACAAAATAACCACTACTCTTAGTCTCTGGGTACTTTGCTACTTTATTTCAGAGCGATTCAAAATCTAATTAAATTTCTAAACTCTAATGAAATTACAGAAGAAAAATCATTTAGGACTATATTATACACAATTACTCATGGCTGAAAATTACTGTTAGCCTCTTTCACCAGGAGAAGGTCCCCGGAGAAATCCTTGTTATTCTGACCACGAATAAATCCAGCACCATTCCCTCTAATTTACAGAGTGAAGGTAAAGCTGGAATTAATTAAAAATATATATCCTGCTGCCCAGTGACTGGGGACGACTTGTGGGGTTCTGCCCCTGAGGTTGCAGAGAGCGATGATCAAGGGGAGTTTGGTCTCTGAATGAAACAACTCTGGATGTGTTTCCATAGGCGGAACTAATAAGGGCACCATAGAGTTGGAAGGGACCCCAGTGGTCATCTAGTCCAACCCTCTGCAATGCAGGAATCTCAGTTAAAGAAGGACCTCTCAAGAGATCCTCTCTTGTACAGTGGTGCCCCGCAAGACGAATGCCTCGCAAGACGAAAAACCCACTAGACGAAAGGGTTTTCCGTTTTTCGAGGCGCTTCGCAAGACGAATTTCCCTATGGGCTTACTTCGCAAGACGAAAACGTCTTGCGAGTCTTGCAAGTCTTGCGATTTTTTTCGCTTTTTTCTCCCTTTTTCTAAGCCGCTAAGCCGCTAATAGCCGCTTAGCCGTTTAGCCGCTAAGCCGCTAAGCTGCTAATAGGGTTGCTTCGCAAGACGAAGAAACCGCAAGACGAAGAGACTCGCGGAACGGATTCTTTTCGTCTTGCGAGGCACCACTGTATTTATTTCATCCAGGAGATCATATGAAAGGAAAACCGAACACTCGGTCTACTTGGAATAGGGTTTGTGTTTGTGTTATGAGCTCTTTTAGAACAAAGCATCGTGTACATAGGGTTTCTGCAAAGGTCTCATATGAGAAACACATAAAACTGGGAAGGAGGAAAGCTAATTCTAGATATAAACCTAAAACTGGTCACCAGGGCCGCCTTAACCATAGGCGCCAGGGGTGCAGGGCGCCAGGCTCTCAGGGGCGCCAGGCTGAGTGTCCGGGGCCTGAGAGTTGGAGTCCGGGGAAGAGCCTGCCCATCGCTTGGAGCGCCGCGGAGGGCTCTTCTGCTGCGGGCAGCTCTGTGTTGCCCTCCTGTGCACCTGGGATTGGCATAGGGCCGTGTAGAAGCCTGCCCAGTATGCGCTGCTTACACCACTAGGCGCCTGGTTTGGCCAATTGGTGCCAAAGAAGGATAGAACTTTCTTTATGTACGCTACAGCAGCAGCAAGAATACTCATTGCAAAGCATTGGAAGACACAAGACCTACCCACCTTGGAAGAATGGCAGATGCAAGTAATGGACTACATGGAATTGGCGGAAATGACTGGCAGAATGCGAGACCAGGGAGAAGAGTTGGTGGAAGAAGATTGGAAGAAATTTAAAATCTATTTACAGAAACGCTGTAAAATTTTTGAATGTTAATGACGTTGGAATGAAACAAAGTGGTTCTAGCAATAAGGCAAAATAAGATTATGCAAGAATGGATTAATATCAGACGAAAATTTAAAGAGAATACTGTATGTGAGGATAAACAATTAAGGGTAAATTAAGAGGGTATGAATTTGCTGAACAAATTCTTAAATGGAATACAAAAAAGGAAGGTGTGGGGAAGTCATGAAAATAAGTAAATGAGGGATAAGATATTTGAAAGAGGGATTTTTATTTTTTCATTTTTCTTTTTACGTTAAATTTTGGGTTTTGTATTTTCTTTGTGTGTTTTTTGTTTACTGTTTACTGTTTTGTAACCCTTTTCTTTTTTGTTAAAAACTTAATAAATAAGATTTTAAAAAACAAACAAACACAAGGCACCTGGTCTGTTGCGCTGGGCTCCTTATGTTTCCTGCTTTCCTGAGCAGAGATAAGCATGCTGTCAGCTCCCTGAAAAAAAAGGTCGCCAATTCTGGGGAACCTTTCTTTAAAAAAGCCATCAACTTTGGGGTCCACCCCCCTAAAAACAAGGTCGACAACTGTGTGGGCAACCGGGGCGGGGCACCGGACAGATCTTTGCACCCTGGCACATCATATGCTTAAGACGGCCCTGCTGGTCACTCGAGTCTGCTGGGCTCAACTGCTTGAGTTGTGCATTTATTAATTCTTTTGCTATTGCTTTGGCCCCCATTCATGACAGTAAGAGCTGGTCCAACAGTAGAACAGACTCCCTTGGATGGTAGTGGATCCTACTTCATCAGGAGGTTTCGAAGCAGAGGCTGGATGGCCATCGGTGCCCCTTCCAACTCTACAACTCTATGATTCTATGTACATGGCACTTTAGAAAGAATGAGAGGTGCCCCCAGCCCAAGGGGCTTGCAGTCTTAAAAAACAAACATAAGAGAGACAATCTAGGAAAGGGAGGCAGAGGAAGGATATGGAATTGCGGCAGTTATAACTATTTAGACCTAGTCACAACAGGACAGTCTTTGCAAACCAGGTTCCTTCCAGATGTTTTGGACTGCAATGCTAAGTACAGTGGTACCTTGGGTTACAAACACCTCAGGTTACAAACACTTCGGGTTACAGACTCCACTAACCCAGAAGTAAAGTAAAGGTAAAGGGACCCCTGACCATTAGGTCCAGTCGTGTCTGACTCTGGGGTTGTAGCGTTCATCTCACTTTATTGGCTGAGGGAGCCGGCGTTTGTCTGCAGACAGCTTCTGGGTCATGTGGCCAGTATGACTAAGCCACTTCTGGCAAACCAGAGCAGCGCACGGAAATGCCGTTTACCTTCCCGCCGGAGTGGTACCTATTTATCCACTTGCACTTTGACGTGCTTTCAAACTGCTAGGTTGGCAGGAGCTGGGACCAAGCAACGGGAGCTCACCCCGTCGTGGGGATTTGAACCACCGACCTTCTGATCAGCAAGTCCTAGGCTCTGTGGTTTAACCCACAGCGCCACCCACATCCAACCCAGAAGTAGTACCTCGGATTAAGAAGTACACCTCAGAATGAGGACAGAAATTGGGTGGCGGCAGTGGGAGGCCCCATTAGCTAAAGTGGTACCTCAGGTGAAGAAACGTTTCAGCTTAAGAACTGACCTCCGGAATGAATTAAGTTCGTAACCTGAGGTACCACTGTATAATGGTTTAATTCACACAGAAATGGAAAATGTCTATGTCTTAATGAAGGTTTAAAATGGAAAATGACTAAATGTATATTGCTTACATGGGTTCTCCCCCCCCCCACAAGAGTTTTTTTGCAAAGGACTCAGAGCTCCTTGCAGAGTTAATGACTGACTAACTGATTGTTGTGCTCTGGTAGCTACATGTGAGGGTAGTAACCTGGATCGTGCGAGAGGTATTGGGTTGCAACCTCCATCTTGAAAGGAGTTGTCTTTGAATCTTTGCCTCCCAAACTTAATGGACTGAAGGTGCAAATGGAGTTTCTCTCTGAACGCTACAGGGAGAACAATACATCTCGCAGTCTGTGGCCGTTATGGCAGCTGGTCCAATTAGGGCAATTAGTAAAACAGTCTTAAGAGCATGTTGCGTTGTGCTGCTGTCCGCCTCAAAGAGTTGGTTGGTCTGTGGCAGTTTGATCTATGTAAGATGTATTAGCAACTTAGGAAACGTCCACCGGCATTGTATATATTTAATTTGCAACTGCAAGCACACCATGTAAAAGTTATATGCAGTGCTATTTTTCTAGGGGGGTGGGGGGCGTGGGGAAGGAGCCAGAACTTACCATGAACACTTTTCTTGTTCTCATCTCATGGCAACGGCGCCCACCTGAGAGGTTCGGCTGAAAAAAAGCCCTGGTGGAAATTGTTCCATTTGTGTACAGTGGTACAGACGCTTTGGGTTACAAACTCCGCTAACCAGGAAGTGGTTGCTCCAGGTTAAGAACTTTGCCCCAGGATAAGAACGGAAATCGCGCATCAGTGGTGCAGTGGGAACAGGAGGCCCCATGAGTGAAAGCGTGCCTTAGGTTAAGAACTGTTTCAGCTTAAGAACAGACCTCCGGAACGAATTAAGTTCTTAACCCGAAGTACCACTGTACTTTGCGGTGTGTTTTGTAAACCACAGAGCCTAGGACTCGCCGATCAGAAGGTCGGCGGTTCGAATCCCTGCGACGGGGTGAGCTCCCGTTGCTCGGTCCCTGCTCCTGCCAACCTAGCAGTTCGAAAGCATGTCAAAGTGCAAGTAGATAAATAGGTACCATTCTGGCGGCAAGGTAAATGGCGTTTCCGTGCGCTGCTCTGGTACGCCAGAAGCGGCTTAGTCATGCTGGCCATATGACCCGGAAGCTGTATGCCAGCTCCCTCGGCCAATAAAGCGAGATGAGCGCTGCAACCCCAGAGTCGGTCATGACTGGACCTAATGGTCAGGGGTCCCTTTACCTTACTTTACTTTTGTTATGTTGAATTACGTAAATCTCATGTAAAGGTTGTAAGCCGCCTCGAGCATGGTTTTAACTTTGGAAAGGAGGCATACAAATAAGATGATGTTGATGATGATGATGATGATGATGATGATGATCATGCTTTTTGTGGACTCTGCCCTTTGACCCCAGAAAGCTTCGCCTCACAAATCCATCCTGTCCCACGATCTGCCAGGAGTTAGCAACCTTCTCAGTAAACCTGCGATCATGGAAATGCCGATAACAGGCTCAGAAGACTTATCATGAATTCATAGCTCAGGTAATATTGGAGCAGTTCATATATAGCAAAGAAATGGTCTGACAAGCAAAAATTCTCTTCTGGAATGGCTGGCAATAAAATCGCAAGTTCCAACATTGAACATTCGCACCCACTGGTGCAGGTGCAAAGGTGAATGGTTTAAATGGTTTTTCAAGGCCCCTAAATTAATGCCTGCCTCTTTTGCACCAGTTTTTGCAGCTCAGACCTCCTGCTACAGCAGCAGTACATTAAATGCCTATTAACAAATGCCTATTAACAAACCATTAATCCGGTTTGGCTGTCTGATGACATCACTGAGGGCAGGCAAATGAAACTAATTCGGAATACAGTGGTACCTCGGGTTACATACGCTTCAGGTTACATACGCTTCAGGTTACAGACTCCGCTAACCCAGAAATAGTGCTTCAGGTTAAGAACTTTGCTTCAGGATGAGAACAGAAATCGTGCTCCAGCAACGCGGTGGTAGCAGGAGGCCCCATTAGCTAAAGTGGAGCTACAGGTTAAGAACAGTTTCAGGTTAAGAACAGACCTCCGGAACGAATTAAGTACTTAACCCGAGGTACCACTGTAAATGCTACTTTATGCACAGATGCAATTGTACGCACCTAGTTCCATGTGGCCTGTATGCTTAAAATTTACACGAGCTTCTACTAGCTATACAGTGGTACCTCGGGTTAAGTACTTAATTCGTTCCGGAGGTCCGTTCTTAACCTGAAACTGTTCTTAACCTGTAGCTCCACTTTAGCTAATGGGGCCTCCTGCTACCACCGCGCTGCCGGAGCACAATTTCTGTTCTCATCCTGAAGCAAAGTTCTTAACCTGAAGCACTATTTCTGGGTTAGCGGAGTCTGTAACCTGAAGTGTATGTAACCTGAGGTACCACTGTATTGTATTAGTAAAAGGACCTTCAGTTGCCAATACCAGAGGAAAGTTATGTACCATCAGTTCCCAGTTTAATTACCTGATGCTCCAAGGGTTTGCTTTCCTGTATTGAAGAGACTGTACACCCAGAGATTATTTATTATTTTATTTATATTCTTTGCAGCCAAGAAAGAAAGATGTCAATACAACGGACTTGCATGAAAAGAACGTGAGGCCTTGTGGCCTCTTGCAGTCAGCTTATGAATTTAGACGTTAGCTGGGAATTTGACGGCTTGAAAATTATAGTCCATGTCAATTTGGAAAGCCATCTGAACCTGGTAAATTACAATGTCCCAAAAAATTCAGACGTATTTAATGCATTCATAAAAACGTCTAGGCATGTTTAATATGGAGAGCACTTTGGATTAACTATAGCGCAACAAGATGACAAATGAGGCAAATGACAATGGGAGATAAAGACAATGAACATCAGGTTGAACTATTAATTGGATATGTGTTCCATGCAGCTCAGTGTTATGTCCGTGTGTCTCCTATTTTATCCTCACATCAACCCTGTGAGGTAGTTGCAACATGACCAATGATCAGATTGGGCACAAGATGTGGGACATAATATAATGATGGAGGATTGGGAGAGACTTTGGAAGAAAGGAGTTAGGTTCACTGCATGTACAATGTTAAAGGAGAATGTTATGAAAATGATGCATAGATGGTACTTAACTCCTGTTAAATTGGCAAAGATCTACCACAATTGTGATAATCTATGTTGGAAATGTAAAGAAAAGGAAGGTACTTTTTATCATATGTGGTGGACCTGTCCCAAGGTGAAAGACTTCTGGGAAAAGATTTATAATGAATTTTTAAAAATGATGAAATATACTTTTATGAAGAAACCAGAGGCCTTTCTCCTTGGAATAACAGGTTCTGAACTGCCCCCAAAAGATGTAAAAGTATTTTTGTATGCCACAACCGCTGCACGGATTCTACTAGCCAAAAAATGGAAAACACAAGAACTACCAATGGTAGAAGAATGGCAGATGAAGATGATGGAGTTTATGGAGCTGGCTGATCTGCCAGGGAGAATCTGCGACCAGAAAGAAAAGGAATACCAAGAAGACTGGAAGAAATTTAAAGACTATTTGAATAAATATTGTAATATTAAAGATATGTAATCACTTGAAAGAATCAATTAGGCCTAGGATTAAATTGGGATTAAATAAATAAATAAATAAATAAATAAGAAAATGTATGATAAGAAAAGTTAGGAAATATGATTATGACTGTGATATGGTTTTATGAAATAATGATATTGGAAACTGCTATATATAATTACTAAGAAACTCAGATGGAAGAGATTCGAGGAAGTCAAGTAAGATGTTTATGAAGATGGATTTTGATTGATTAATTAAGTTTTATTATTTATGTGGTGAATTAATGTATTTTATATTTTATGTTCTTTTTTGTTTCATTCTTTTTCCTTTATTATTGTTGGTTTTTTCTTCTGTTATGTTTATGTATGGAAAATAATAAATATTACTGGCAGGGGTAGGAATGATCAGAGATGTTGGGAATTTTACTCCAGGCATAGCTACAGAGCCACAGGTTAGTAACTCCTTTACTTAATGAGTTTTTTTCCCAATGAAACAAAACACACACACACACACACACACACACACACATGCATTGCAGAGGAAATAGTTCTTTTACTTGTACCATAAATTTCCGACTTCCCTTTCCCCACTCTATTTTATCATGGGCTCTCATTGCTATCAAATAACCCCTTCACTTGGATCCCCATACAGTTGCTGCTGAAATCTGCCATAATGTTACTGATAATGTTGAAAACTTGTAGCTCCTTTTGGCAATTTCCCACCACATCTGGATTTAATAACAAAAGTTCATTTATGGTTCTTGAACTGCAGCTGCATTTTTCATTATCTTTCATCTTTTCACAAACTTCACGTTGCTAAGCTATAGGTTGTTGATGTTGTTTAAATCATATCCTTTAGCTACTTCAATGACCTTTTAGTTTTTACTCTGATTTCTTTTCTCTCTTCTTCTTCTTGTTTGGATTTTATCTTCTAACAACTCTTCGACATAGCAGTCCTATATTTACATTTGCACTTGGTCAAAGGTACACCCCAGATCCTCATTCTATGCCAATCCAGCCCAGGATGGGGAGGGAGATATATATAGCAGAAAAACAACAGGCATAAATTTACATCATGGCTCCAGCCACAATGATCCAAGTGTACCTTCAGAACACCCCTATGCCTCATAACACAAATATTACACACACTCCAACAGTCTCAGTAGATCTCTCCTTAGAGCCCCACCAGGTGAAGTGGAGAACGTCCCACAATCATCTTTTGCAGGCAGGGCCAGAGGAATCAAATTGTTATAGATTTTTTTTTTGGGGGGGGGGGCTAAATCCTAGAAATTAATAAATGGTAGGATATTGATTAATTAATTGAAATACATTATTGTCACTTGTACAACTTGTATACAGTGAGATTACACGAGCACCCCCCACTCAGCTCTCTTAGTCTTAATTCCCCTCGTTTACTGACGCACACCCACCAAACCCGAAAGTCAGTTGCCCTGTTGTTATCTTTTCATTCAGCAGCCTGACAGCCCACGGATAGAAGCTGTTCTTTACCCTGTTGGTGCGACTAATCATGCTTCTATATCTTCTGCCTGAGGGCAGGAGATCAAGAAAGTGCTGGCCAGGGTGTGAATCATCCTTGAGAATTTTCCTTTCCTGAGGCAACGTTCTTCCACTCTTTCATCCAGCGGATTCACGGGACAGCCCATAATATCTTGTGCTGTATTCACCACCCTCTGTAGACACTTCCTATCAGTTGATGTCAAACCAGTGTACCACACCATGATGCGGTATGAAAGGACAGTTTCTATTGTTGACCGGTAGAAGGAGATCATCAAATGTTGATGGACATCGTTCTTTCGCAATACTCTGAGGAGATGGAGTCTCTGTTGGGCTTTCGTAACCACCTGGGTTGTATTGATTTTCCAAGTAAGGTCTTCACTGAGATTAACTCCTAGGAATTTAAAGGAAGAGACTCTCTCCACACAGCCCTCCCCGAGGTACAGCGGGGCTAGTTCTCCTCTCTTCCTTCCTCTCTCTTCCTCCATCTCCTTTGTCTTGCTGATATTAAGGTTCAAGTTGTTCCCTAGGCACCATGTAGATATTTTTTAATAATTGAGATATGGATGAAAGTACAAGTTCAGGCTTCCTCAACCTCGGCCCTCCAGATGTTTTTGGCCTACAACTCCCATGATCCCTAGCTAGCAGGACCAGTGGTCAGGGGCGATGGGAATTGTAGTCTCAAAACATCTGGAGGGCCGAGGTTGAGGAAGCCTGTACAAGTTGCACAGTTGTGCCAGACAAGGGCTAGCTTATGCAAACCAGCAAATCTGTTAACAGGACAAAAGCTGTTGATGGGCCATCTGAGAGGAATTCTTTGGTCTGCAGAGACAGATGCTGCCAAGGTGATAGGGTATGTTTTTGAGGTGACAGGGAAACAAGAGTTTTTAGCAGGGTGTTCCAGGAAGGAAGAGGAAGAGGAAAGACTGGGATCCATCTTGGGTAGGCCGGCTGAAGGCTGGCTACACTGGTGTGGGGGACAAGCCCCTCTTGAAATGGCCATGCCTTAAGATCTGGACCCTCTCCATGCAGACTGCAGGTGTAAATAGGTGAATAAGCCATATTTCTTAAAGCCATGACAGTCTCTCCTCTGGGTGAGTGCCTGGAACCGTAGGAATTTTGCAGAGAGTGAGGGTGGCACATATATATATATGTAAAGGGACCCCTGACCATTAGGTCCAGTCGTGGCCGACTGGGGTTGCGGCGCTCATCTCGCTTTATTGGCCGAGGGAGTCGGCGTACAGCTTCTGGGTCATGTGGCCAGCATGACTAAGCCACTTTCTGGCGAACCAGAGCAGCACACGGAAACACCGTTTACCTTCCCGCCGGAGTGGAACCTATTTATCTACTTGCACTTTGACATGCTTTAGAACTGCTAGGTTGGCAGGAGCAGGGACCGAGCAACGGGAGCTCACCCCGTTTTGGGGATTTGAACCGCCGACCTTCTGATCGGCAAGTCCTAGGCTCTGTGGTTTAACTCACAGCGCCACCCGCGTCCATATATATATATATATATATATATATGCAGGTTTTGGTATCCTCGGGTGTCTTCCCGTGTAAAAGTTGGGGTGTCTAGGCGACGTTTCGACGAGGTCTCACTCGTCATCTTCAGGCTGGTGCTTTCGGCTTCTTGTTACTGGAACAGAGCAGGATCTCAGTGTTTGAGTTCCTATAAATACTGTAGAGGGGGTGTGGTGTATAGCCTCCAATGTTCTGGGCAGAGAGGAAGTTCCCAGGCTAGTGTGCCTTTTCTTCTTTTGTTCCTTAATTACTTGAGAGATATCTTGAGTGATTTCTTGAGTGATATCCTGAGTACCACTTAGGTGGGTCATTAGGTGTGGATTAGTTGTTAAAGTCTTTGTGTCTTGACCTCTTGAACTTTGTGAAGAGTTTTCCTGAGAAGATGGCTGTACTGTACTTAGTTGTGCTCTGGCTTGGCTTCGTGTATAGGGGCGAGCTGTGGTTTTGTGGCTTGTGTCAGCCAGGTCTGTGTAGGGATTGCAGGGGGGTGCAGCATCCGGAGGTGCCACCATGGATTGGCTACTGGATGGTGTCTGTAATTCATCTGTGGAGAGGGTCTGGGTTTGGGTCTGGTGTGGTTGATTGGTGTTGGCGTTCTGTGTGCCTCTGGATCTGGTGTCAGTTTTTGTGGGGAGGGCTAATTTCCAGATGTCTGGCAAGCGGGATGTGTCGTCACGCTTGTTCATGTTGTGAGGGTGTTTCTCTATCTCGATGGCTTCCATGATTATTCTCTTGTGGTGATGTTCCGTGTTAAAGAGCAATTTGGAATCTGCAAAATTAATTTCGTGTCCTGTTTCTTTCATGTGTTGGAAAAGAGAGGAAGTTTTTTCTTCTTTTTTGACGGCATTCTTGTGTTCTGCGATACGTGCATTTATTCGTCTGTTTGTTTGTCCAATGTACGTGGCTGGGCAGACTTTGCAGGGTATTTCATAGATCCCTTGGTTTTCCAACTGGATTTTATCCTTGGGGTTTCTGAGGATATTGGCTATTTTTTGGTTGGTGCAAAAGGCTGTTTTGATATTGTGTTTATGGAGGATTTTGCTAATTTTATCTGTAGTGCCCTTGATATAAGGAAGGAGGGCCATGCCATTGTTTTCTTCTGTGTCTTGGTTTTTGGGGGGTGTTTCCTTTTGGATTAGCTTCCAAATTGCTCTTTAACACGGAACATCACCACAAGAGAATAATCATGGAAGCCATCGAGATAGAGAAACACCCTCACAACATGAACAAGCGTGACGACACATCCCGCTTGCCAGACATCTGGAAATTAGCCCTCCCCACAAAAACTGACACTAGATCCAGAGGCACACAGAACGCCAACACCAATCAACCACACCAGACCCAAACCCAGACCCTCTCCACAGATGAATTACAGACACCATCCAGTAGCCAATCCATGGTGGCACCTCCGGATGCTGCACCCCCCTGCAATCCCTACACAGACCTGGCTGACACAAGCCACAAAACCACAGCTCGCCCCTATACACGAAGCCAAGCCAGAGCACAACTAAGTACAGTACAGCCATCTTCTCAGGAAAACTCTTCACAAAGTTCAAGAGGTCAAGACACAAAGACTTTAACAACTAATCCACACCTAATGACCCACCTAAGTGGTACTCAGGATATCACTCAAGAAATCACTCAAGATATCTCTCAAGTAATTAAGGAACAAAAGAAGAAAAGGCACACTAGCCTGGGAACTTCCTCTCTGCCCAGAACATTGGAGGCTATACACCACACCCCCTCTACAGTATTTATAGGAACTCAAACACTGAGATCCTGCTCTGTTCCAGTAACAAGAAGCCGAAAGCACCAGCCTGAAGATGACGAGTGAGACCTCGTCGAAACGTCGCCTAGACACCCCAACTTTTACACGGGAAGACACCCGAGGATACCAAAACCTGCATTCCTGTACCCGTGAAAATCTACGAAAGCATATATATATATATATATATATATATATATATATATATATATATAGTCATCTCGCTAACCCCTTAGCCACGGAAGCAGACAGCCACCACCAACATCCTGCAACATTTGTCTTCTCTCCTTCCTTCCAACAGTGTATGAATAGGCTAATGGTACCACGCAGGGCTGTTTTTGAAACAGTCCTGACTACAGAGATGTGATTCACAATTGTTTCCCTTTTGGTTCGCTGTTTACTTGATCTTCAGCCCACCCTGCTTTGTAGCTGTTTGTTTTGTTAACCGTGGCTGTTTTCTTCCAAGGTGGAAGCTTTCACAGTACGCCAAGGAGAAAGATTCCTGCTTCGGTCCTCCAGTCACTTTCCACCCCCTCTGTCATTCCCTGGCACTACAATTTCATCCTACAGTTTTTATTATTTTTTCATCTACCTTGGTGTTCTTCCTGCATTGAGAGTTTTCATAGCTCCCTGGTGTGCTTTCTCTATTGCTTTTTTGTTCCTGTCCTTCCTTCCCACCCCGATCCCAAGGTCAGCTGAAGCCGAATCACACTGAGGAGGGTGCAGTGGATTCCGATCTGCTACTCCCCAGCAACATATGGTTGAGCTTCTTAAGGAACACCCCCCCCAAAAAATGGGCTTTTTTAAGACCAGCCCCAAAGTTGTTGAGCTTCCCTCTTCCCAGAAAAATGTCAAGAAACGCAATTATTCTATGTTCTTTTCTTTTAAATTATTTTAAATTGCTTTATTAGTTTTTAAAAAGGAAAAAAAAAACAAGAAACGAAAAACCAAAAGATAATACAAATTACAAAAAGTAAATAGATTTCGTACAGCACAACTTCTATTTCGAATTCCAGTCACCCTGTCAAAGATCCTGGGTTACTTTTATGCAACACACTTTTCGCTATCACTCCAATCTTATCCCATATTATTAATTTTATAAAATTTTCTGCGTTTCTACATGGGTCCTTCTAAGCCTGCCAGAGAATTCCAATTATTACAGTGCTCTTTAAGATATTTTCTGTAGATGTCCCACTCTCTAATAAACGTGTGGTCTGTATTATCTCTTATTAGGGTTAGAAAACACAATTTTTCAACTGACTTGCCTAAGATCCAGGATAAAGCACCGCCTTTCAGAAAATTCCCCGCAGACATCAATTCTGCCTTTGAAATCCCAGTAATGTCGGAAACTACAACTAATCCACAATGCGGCAGCTAGACTGGTGACTGGGGGCGGCCGCCGAGACCACATAACACCAGTCTTGAAAGACCTACATTGGCTCCCAGTACGTTTCCAGGCACAATTCAAAGTGTTGGTGCTGACCTTTAAAGCCCTAAACGGCCTCGGCCCAGTATACCTGAAGGAGCGTCTCTACCCCCATCATTCTGCCCAGACACTGAGGTCCAGTGCCGAGGGCCTTCTGGCGGTTCCCTCATTGCGAGAAGTAAAGCTACAGGGAACCAGGCAGAGGGCCTTCTCGGTCATGGCGCCTGCCCTGTGGAACGCCCTCCCATCAGATGTCAAAGCGATAAATAACTACCTGACATTCAGAAGACATCTTGAGGCAGCCCTGTTCAGGGAAGTTTTTAATCTGTGATATTTTAGTGTATTTTTGGTTTTTATGGAAGCCGCCCAGAGTGGCTGGGGAAACCCAGCCAGATGGGCGGGGTACAAATAATAAATTATTATTATTATTATTATTATTATTATTATTATTATTATTATTATTCGAATGGTCAGCAGGGCTTCTGTGTCTTGGGCGCTGGATTTATAGGCCAATGTGATGCCTCCAACATTTCTCTGATGAAAATAGGGACACCCTTTCAACAACAGGATGCGGGTGGCTCTGTGGTGTAAACCACTGAGCCTTGTGCTTGCCGATCAGAAGGTTGGCGGTTCGAATCCCCACGACAGAGTGAGTGCCCGTTGTTCAGTCCCAGCTCCTGCCAACCTAGCAGTTTGAAAGCACATCAAAGTGCAAGTAGATAAATAGGTACTGCTCCAGTGGGAAGGTAAACAGTGTTTCTGTGCGCTGCTCTGGTTTCGCCAGAAGAGGCTTAGTCATGCTGGCCACATGATCCAGAAAAACTGTCTGTGGACAAACGTCAGCTCCCTCGGCCAGTAAAGCGAGATGAGCGCCGCAACCCCAGTCATCCGCGACTGGACTTAACTGTCAGGGGTTCTTTATGTTTACCTTTATTCAACAACAACATTTATACCCCACCCATCTGACTGGGTTGCCCAGCCACTCTGGGCTTCTTCCAATATATATATGTTTAATGTTTTGTTTTGTTGTGTGTGTGTGTGTGTGTGTGTGTGTGTGTACACACACAACAAAACAATAAACATTTTAAAAAACTTCCATATACAGAGCTTCCTTCAGATGCCTTCTAAAGATTGTATAGCTACTTATCTCCTTGGTTCGGGAGGCAGTTGAATGCACATGCGTATTCCATCTGTTTCCCTCCCATCCCCTCTGCATGGTCCCGGGCACTGGCAGTCCATGCTACACCACTGTATGTAGGGCCTCCATGTGATCAAGACTGCCACAACTGTGACAGTGTACAGATCTTGCAGAGGCACCTGCCCACATGTGAGCAGTTTGTGGGTTGGTGTTTCATTGCAACCATTGCAGTTTGTGGGTTGGTGTTTCATGGGGCAATGGAAACATGTTTGAGTGGCACTGGAGGGGTGGCACAAAAAACATGCCCTCAAGTAAACACAACTGTGCCCTGCACATGGATAATGAGTGGAAAGGGTTGGTGTGTTGTGATAGCTTCTTCGTCAGTTTGCAAGGGAAGTGCTTATGAGTCTTCAACAAGTAGTGGGGATGTTTGGAGTTGAGCACCTGGCTTTGGTCTTGGCCAATAGAGAGCTTAGCTGCATGTGAAGATGGATGCTCTCCTGCTTTTGGGGGTGATAGGACAATGCTAGAGAGCATGAGTCAGAAATGTCGTTTTAAGGACTTAAGCCGTGGATTTAAGGCTGTGTGGAGATAAACTTTCGAACCAAAGCATGTTTTAAGAAGAGCGTGGAATGTATAAGAGCTTTGGAATGACGCAGTTAAAAATGCCGTCGCCATATTGGGAAGTTCTGTCGGAGGACTTAAGTCTGAGAGGAGAAATAGAGAAATAGAGCTGTTTTTATATTGTGGATGAAACTCCTCAGTGGGACTTAAGAACGACAGTTTTGCGAGATTAAAGATGGAAAGAGCGATGTTATCTATGAAGGCGATGATATATGGAAACCATCTCGATTTGAGGATTGGAAGAACGGAAAAATTCACACAGGATTATTATTGGTGTTTATCAGCTTAAGGAGACTATCAGAAGAGATCATAAAGAAAAAAGAGAAAATATATGAACAAGATGTGATGTGGAAACAGCAAGATAAGACTGGATAGAATTATGAACTCTGTTTGGATTGATTTGGACTGATTTGGACATTAACGCAGTAGCAAGAAGATGATCAGAATCCCCCTTCGGATCTTGAAATATGGGTCCCCCCAACAAAATTTAAAATTTGGCTTTGTAATTTGGAATTTATATGATGTGATTTAATTTGATTTGATTGGCCGGTTAATAAAAATTATTTTTTTTAAAAAAGGACAATGCTAGAGAGCAACACACTTCAGACAAGAGAAATATTTGAATATGGCAAAAGTGAAACATATTTGCATTGGTGTTTTTGACAGATGCAGCACATATCATTTTATTTTTTCAGTCTTGCAAGTAATAGATGCCACCTGAATAGGAGGTCATAAAATTTTTATTGGATTCATATATAAAGGAACAAATTTCCCATACCCACTTCCATTATCTTGGAAGGAATTTCCATTAATAAGCCTGTCTCCTATATTACCTTGTATTGATTTTCACTTTTTCCACACTATAGGTGATTTTGTATGTTGTACCCAATACCCCAAATGTCTGTACTTCACAAATAGATTCTTAATTTAGATTCTATAATTCATAATGGTTGTAATTTCATTATCAATCTGTAAATTGAAGCTAATGGGGAAATAATGGGATTCAACTTTGCCTTAAACTTTTCCCATGAGTGCAAAATTGCACAAGGAGATTCTGAAATAGTTTTCAGACTGCTTTCATTTCCATATATGTCTTAAGACATATATGTCTTAAGATTAAAGTTTGCGTTTTTATTCATGGAATTTAGACTCAGTTTTTAATACCATGAACAACACCGGAAATACATGCTTTTTTATTAACTACCAATGAGTAACATTGGCTTGTTAAAACATTTCCTTGACTTTCCTACTTCTGCTGCAGGTTAGTAGAGGAAGCAAGCTTTCTGGAAATGTAAATTCTGTTCCTTCAACATTTCATTTAGTATCTACTCAACTGGGTAAATTTCACCGGGGAAAGAGGAGACCGGGAGGAGATATGAAAGCTATCTTCAAATAGCTGAAGGGCTGTCACACAGAAGATGGAGAAAGCTTGTTTTCTCCTGCTCTGGAGGCTAGGATCCGAACCAATGGCTTCAAGTTACAAGAAAGGAGTTTCCAACTCCAACAACAGGAGGAACTTTCTGACGGTAAGAACTGTTTGACAGTAGAAGAGGTTCGGAAGGTAATGGACTCTCCTTCCTTGGAGGTTTATATGCAGACGTTAGAAGACCATCTGTCATGTATGACCAAGTTGAGATTCCTGCATTGAAGGGGGTAGAAGTAGATATCTTTTCTGGCGTATTTTTTACACTTGTTTCTTGGAAAAGAACCAGTCCACAAAAACAGTCAGAAGGCATCATTTGAAAACTCAGCTGTGCAAAGGCCTTTCTCAGATAAGAGGAAAGAAATTTAAATCATGGAGATGCATGTTTTGATGATAGGTCAAACTGTAACAGAATTGCATCATTAATGACCAGCTTAGTATCATGAATATGTCTGTACAAAAGTTTAAACTCCTAACAGTTTTTACTTAGGACCCTGAGTTCTTCAGCAAAGTATCTGGAGAGAGATTGCATTTAGAAAATAAAGTCTTAAACCATTAATTCCAACTGGGTGGGTTTAATTGCTCTTTAATGCATCTTTTTGGCAGTCTATTATCAGTCATAGAACTCACCTTCAGCCAATACATTAAAATGGCTTTATGAAATCAGAATATTAAGGAAGAGTAACTGGGCTTCAGCTTGCAGATTTAGGAGGGTACAAAAATGCCAGTGAAAATCTAGTGCTAAGAATTCAGAACCACAGACGAATCACAGTGCAACTTTGCCTATGAATATTTTAACCGTAGGCACAACCAGGTTACAAACCTCTTCTATTCCTAGAAAAAATTAAAGCTGGCTTGCACTGACTGGGAAGTAACTGTTTTAAAGGCATCTCGATGCTTTTACAATTGAGCCATTCATTATATATGATCCCTAGCTATTTAAATCCACTCACTTATTCTGAGACCTGTCCATCCATTTTCCATTTGTGTCTGGTAGAATTTGTTCTAATTTACTACCCCCAAATTCCACTATCAATAATTTCAACCCTTATTAGGTGAGGGATGAAAGAGCCATGTTGTCTGCAAACGTAAAAACATAGTATTTCCTGTTTAATATATAATAAAGGCAAAGTAATAGGTTCCTGTGATCGTTTTACAGGCACAAGATCTCATGGCTGCTTTGGTATAATGTGGAAAGCTGGAGAATAAATAAGGCCAGGCTGACACTCCCAAATATTTGAGGGAAATTTACTAGGTGAAAAATGCAAGATGATGACTGCCAAATTGAAATGTTAACATGATTTCCTTCAAGGAAATCTGAGGAAAGTGTTTGGGTGTACTATAGAAGGATTTGGGGTTAAAGAATGCACTTTTGTCTATTATTATTATTATTATTATTAAAATATCTATACCACCTTTCATCTAAAGATGACAGGGTACTTTACAATGACATTGATTGAGATCTCTACACCTGTACAGTTGTTGATTTACAGCATTCATTGGTTATATGTATCTTTCTATGTCAATACAGTGGCCTTGAACAAATTGCTTGTGTGTTCTCTCTCTCTAAACTAGGAGTAGTGCCTTTCTTACTTTAATGAAAAGCCATTGTATATTCATAAAGCTATGAGGTGTTTTAAGTCCCCATTTGAATTAATCCTACTTTAGGTTTCCATACTACCATCAGAAAGTTGCATTCCTCAACTTTCGGTTGATTTTTTTGAGGAGGAAATTTCTGAATAACCAAATACAGTGGTGCCCCGCAAGACGAATGCCTCACAAGATGGAAAACTCGCTAGACGAAAGAGTTTTCCGTTTTGGAGGTGCTTCGCAAAACGAATTTCCTATGGGCTTGCTTCGCAAGATGAAAATGTCTTGCGAGTTCCTGCAGGGTTTTTTCCCTTCTCCCCCCCCCTTTTTCTAAGCCGCTAAGCCGCTAATAGCGCTAATCCACTAAGCCGTCAATGGGCTTGCTTCGCAAGACGAAAAAACCGCTAGACGAAGAGACTCGCGGAACGGATTCTTTTCGTCTTGCGAGGCACCACTGTAAGTGTTCTATTACTATCCGTTCCAGAAATACTTGTTAACTCGTTCGTAGAGGATTTCGGACCCAAAAGAATTGCAATAACTTTTGATAAAATTTGCTAGTGTCTGCGTTGAATTCATTACAAAGCTTGCGGATCAACTGGCTCTGTACAAAGGAAAGTCTTCTGTCAAGTCACAGTCGTTTAGGGTGTTGCACGTCAGCAACAAAACGCAGAGCAGCCGATTGTTAGCCAGGACACTTCCTTCAGCATAGGTAAGAAATGTGCATAGCCCAGTGTTTCACTCAGCCCCCTAGCTGCTGAATTTTGCATTAGCTGCAGCTTCCAAACATGGTACAGTGATACCTCGGGTTACATACGCTTCAGGTTACAGATTCCACTAACCCAGAAATATTATCACAGTCACTCAGCACTCCCTCAGCCCTAACTTTGGTGGTCAGATTTATATTTGCTTCATTTATTCTCAAGAGATTTCAGCCAAACTTTGATGTGTTTATAGCTACATTGGTACCTCGGGTTACATACATTTCAGGTTACAGACTCCGCTAACCCAGAAATATTACCTCAGGTTAAGAACTTTGCTTCAGGATGAGAACAGAAATTGTGTTCCGGCGGCGCGGCAGCAGCAGCAGGAGGCCCCATTAGCTAAAGTGGTGCTTCAGGTTGAGAACAGTTTCAGGTTAAGAACAGACCTCCAGAATGAATTAAGTTCCTAACCCCAGGTACCAATGTATAAGGGAAGCTTTACAGCAGTCTTAATTGTGGCTATTAATTCATGGACCACATGCTGCAGCTGTCCAGGAGTGGGCCTAGCTGTGGTACCAACTAGAGCTGCTAACAGGCATTGCAAATTTCTAATGGCAAAGTTGGTCTGGGAGCGTTTCTGGAATTGTGCATCCTTGTTCCTAAGTACATCCCTGTCCAAAACAGGCAAACAGTGAAACTCCTGGCTCTGGGGACCACAATGTTTATGTTTTGTCAGGATGCACTCTCTGCTGATTAGCCTTCATCCAGGCCCGTCATGGCATCCAAGCAGTTTCAGAAGAGTTTGGATTTGATATCCTGCTTTATCACTCCCCTTCAGGAGTCTCAAAGCGGCTAACATTCTCCTTCCCTTCCTCCCCCACAACAAACACTCTGTGAGGTGAGTGGGGCTGAGAGACTTCAAAGAAGTGTGACTGGCCCAAGGTCACCCAGCAGCTGCATGCGGGGGAGCGGAGACGCGAACCCGGTTCCCCAGATTACGAGTCTACCGCTCTTAACCACTACACCACATTGGCTCTCTAACATGCATCACCTCTCCCAGTTTAAAAGTTACAGACAAATAGTGTTGGACGTCATCAACAGAACAATGGCACTGGGCCCCAAATCACCTAATTATAGGCCCCCACCTCCAACGATTTCCTATAGAGGCCAAATAGCACAGAAGAATAAGTACAGCATCCCACAGTTCAATTGCTAGGGTGCTGAGGTACAGTGTCTCAACCCCTAAGTAAATCTGTGCTTTATTTGGATTTTTGGGGGGTACTCCGCTCGGCCAAGCCGATAGGGCCTCATCTTCCTCTGAGCTGAGCCTTTGAAATCGCCTCCGACGTGTTTAATGACCTGAGCTTTTGATAAGGCCTCAAGCACATTCTATCCAGACTCCCTAAAGTAATAGAAAAAATTCAGAATTTTGGGGAAGTGGCAGGATTTAAGCTAAATAGGAATAAAACTAAATTATTAGTTAAAAACATGAAGGAAGAAGAAAGAACCGAATTAGAACAAAATATTAAGATTGAAGTCCATTAAAAAGGTTAAATATTTAGGGATTTGGTTAACATCAAGAAATATAAACCTATTTAAAAATAACTATGAAAAAATTTGGCTTGAGGTAAAAAGAAATTTAGAAATATGGAGCAGAATGAATATTTCAATGTTAGGAAAAATATCAGCGATTAAAATGAATGTGTTGCACCCTTGGATCCAGAAGATCCAGCGAATAAGGTACCACCCCTTGAAAAATAACCAGATTTATTCAGGATGTCTCTGCAACTCTTGAGTTGGAACATTAATGGTTGTAACATCCCGGAAAAAAGGAGGAAAATTTTTCACATATTGAAAAAAGAACAATTGGACATTATTTGCTTACAAGAAACACATGTGACTAGGCTCCATAGAAAAGTGTTAATAAATAAAAGACTCGGTCAAGAATTTATATCTTCGGACAGAGTAAAGAAGCGAGGGGTGGTGATATATGCAAAAGAGAGCCTGTCACCTAAATTTTTATTTAAAGATGAACATGGAAGAATTCTAGCAATTGAGATACAACATCAAGGAGAAAAGATTTTAATATTAGGAATCTATGCACCAAATGACGGAAAATCGGAATTTTACAAGAAGTTGCATGAGATTATGCTGGATTATCTGGACTATAACAACATCATTATGATGGGAGATATGAATGGGGTCGTATCGACTAACATGGATAAGTCACAAAACCAAAATGTTACAAAAGACGGCAGACTACCAAAGACCTTTTTTGAAATGACAGACAATATGGACTGGATTGACATTTGGAGGACCAAGAACCCCCTGGGAAGAGAGGGAACATTCTTCTCTGAAGCCCAACTGACCTGGACAAGAATCGACCAAATATGGATAACTAGAGGTCTGGCACCCAAGGTTAGAAAAGTGGAAATCTGCCCAAAGACCTGCTCCGACCATAATGCATTGAAGATGGACATGACACTACTGCCAACCGGTTCCTTTAGATGGAAGATGAATGACAATTTGTTCAGAGATCAGGAGATTATTAAGGAGGCCCAAAAAGCTTTGAAGGATTACTTTGAGATAAATATGAACACTACGGTGGAAAAAAGAACTATCTGGGATGCAAGCAAAGCTGTGATGAGGGGGTTCTTGATACAACAGAACGCTGTAAAGAAAAGGACACAAAATGGAAGGAAAGACAAGATCCTGCAGAAAATCAAAGAACTGGAGAAGAAGTTAAGATCTAACCCGAAGTCACAGCCGATTCTGAGAGAAATTAAACTTCACCAAGCACAATATTCTAAATTGGTAAACCAGGAGATAGAGTGGAAGATCAAACTAATGAAACAAAAAACTTTTGAATCGGCAAATAAATGTGGGAAACTGCTAGCTTGGCAGTTGAAGAAGAGACAAAAACTAAACACAGTCACAAATCTAGAAATTGAAGGAAGAAACATTCAGAACCCCGCGGAGATTAGAAAGTGCTTCCAGAGATATTTCAAAAAATTATATACTCAAGGGCCGCAAGACGAGGTTGAGATTAAACAATTTTTGGAAAGAAATGGATTAACAAAGTTGTCACAAAAAAACAGAACAATCCTGAATAATAAAATAACACGACAAGAGATTGAACAAGCCATTCAGAACATGCAATTGGGCAAATCTCCAGGGCCAGACGGTTTGACCTCCAAGTATTATAAGACATTAAAAGACTACTTGATCCAACCAATGATGGAGGTCTGCAACAAAATTATGGAGGGGAAGAGGGCGCCGGAATCGTGGAAGGAAGCTTTTATCACATTGATACCAAAACTGGAAACTGAAAAGACACAACTTAAGAACTACCGTCCCATCTCCCTTTTAAATGTGGATTACAAAATATTTGCAGATGTTTTGGCAAGCAGATTTAAAAGAGTTTTAAATGAGGTAATCCATAAAGACCAAGCAGGCTTTCTTCCAGGTAGACACATGTTTGCTAATACAAGGAACATTATTGACATTTTGGAACTTTTGCAAACAGACATAAACACAAAAGCAGTGCTAATTTTTATAGATGCGGAGAAGGCCTTTGATAATATTTCTTGGAAATTTATGAAGGGAAATTTAAAAGAAATGGGAGTGGGACGGGGGTTTGAGAATGGGATTGACGCAATATATTCAGAACAAAAGGCCAAATTGATAGTTAACAATGTGGTTACAGAAGAGTTCAAAATTGAAAAAGGAACACGACAAGGCTGCCCGATTTCCCCTCTGTTATTTATTTCGGTTCTGGAGGTGCTCTTGAACATGATCAGAGGGGACCGGTTGGTGGAAGGGATTCAGGTCGGAGCGAAACAATACAAACTTAAAGCTTTTGCAGATGACCTAGTTTTGACCCTGCAGGAGCCAGAATCTAGTACGAAAAGAGTATTACAACTGATTCAGGACTTTGGTCGGGTGGCGGGATATAAATTAAATAAACAGAAAACTAAGGTGTTGGGAAAAAATTTGACAGATACAGAGTCAGAACGGTTTCAGAGAGAAACAGAACTAACTGTGGTTAAAAAAGTAAAGTACCTAGGGGTAAATATAACAGCAAAAAATCTGAGTCTATTTAAGGATAACTATGAAAAATGTTGGTCTGAAATTAAGAGAGACTTGGACAGTTGGACAAAACTGAAGCTTTCTTTGTTAGGCCGAATTGCTGCTATTAAGATGAATGTATTGCCAAAAATGTTGTTTTTGTTTCAAACACTACAGATTGTGGACAAGACGGAGTGCTTCCGGAAGTGGCAGAAAGATATTTCTAAATTTGTCTGGCAGGGCAAAAAGCCCAGAATTAAGTTTAAGATATTAACTGATGCGAAAGAAAGAGGGGGCTTTGCCCTGCCAGACTTAAAGCTGTACTATGAAGCCGCAGCTTTCTGCTGGCTAAAAGACTGGCTACTTCTCAAGGACACTGACGTACTGGATCTGGAAGGTTTCAACAATGCTTTTGGTTGGCATGCATACTTATGGTACGACAAAGTTAAGATCAATAAGGCCTTTAAGAACCATATTGTTAGGAAAGCAGTATTTAATGTCTGGACAAAATACAAAGACTTAATGGAAAACAAGACTCCGAGGTGGCTTTCGCCTCTGGAAGCTAAGGCCCGAAAAAGACCCAATATGGAGGCCAAATGGCCAAAATATTGGGAAATATTAGAAAAAGATGGAGACAATTGGAAATTGCAGAGTTTGGAGAAAATGAAGGATAAAGTGCGAGACTGGTTACATTACGCTCAGATTAAAGAAGTTTTTAAAAATGACAAAAAGTTAGGGTTCCAGGTGGAGAAATCGAAATTAGAAACAGAATTGTTAGAACCAAAGACTAAGGTACTATCTAGAATGTATAACTTGCTGTTAAAATGGAATACACAAGACGAAATGGTTAAATCAGCTATGATAAAGTGGGCACAGGACATTGGGCATAACATCATGTTTGAGGACTGGGAAAGGTTATGGACCACTAGGTTGAACTTCACCGCTTGTAATGCTCTGAAGGAAAATGTAATGAAAATGATATATAGATGGTACATGACCCCAGTTAAACTTGCCAAAATATACCATTCGTCTGATAATAAATGTTGGAAATGTAAAGAAAATGAAGGAACATTCTTTCACCTCTGGTGGACATGCCCTAGGGTGAAGGCCTTCTGGGAAATGATATATAATGAACTGAAAAAGGTATTTAAGTATACCTTCACTAAGAAACCAGAGGCCTTCCTCCTGGGTATTGTCGGCCAGAAGGTGTTAAAGAAGGATCGAACATTTTTTATGTATGCAACAACGGCAGCAAGGATACTCATTGCTAAAAACTGGAAAACTCAAGATCTACCCACACTGGAAGAGTGGCAGATGCAGCTGATGGACTATATGCAACTGGCCGAGATGACTGGCAGAATCCGAGACCTGGGAGAAGAGAGGATTGAAGAAGATTGGAAGAAATTTAAGATGTATTTACAAAAACATTGTAACTTGGTTGAAAGTTAAGAAGGATGCTAGATTATAAAAAATTGGCCACCACTAAACTAGATTTGAATTCGATGATAAGTGAGATTAAAGAAAACATAATTTTTTTGGAGAATTGCTAGATTATATTTAAATGAGTGGATATAAGACCGTAAACAAGTTGATAATTTGCTTGGAAAAACCTTTTATGATGAAAATGGGAGCGGGAGACGTGAGGGAGTCCAAAGAATTGATGAAACCACATTGCGTTGGAAGTAAGATTGTTTATTATTTGTGTATTTGTATTCAAAAACTTTAATAAATATTTATAAAAAAAATAATAAAATGAATGTGTTGCCAAAAATGCTATTTCTTTTTCAATCAATACTAGTCATCCTGAAAGATGAATGCTTTAAAAAATGGCAGAAAGAGATTTTAAGATTTATCTGGGGGGGGCAAAAGGCCAAGGATAAAACATAAAATACTTACAGATGTAAAAGACAGAGGCGGGTTTGCACTCCCAGACCTTAAATTGTATTACGAATCTGCTTATTTGGTATGGATCAGGGACTGGATGAGATTGGACAAGCAAGAGGCACTAGAACTAGAAGATCATGACAACAGATTTGGTTGGCATGCATATTTATGGTATGGGAAAGGGAAGATTCATAGAAGCTTTTGCAACCATATAATCAGGAAATCATTAATGAGAGTATGGGAGAGATATAAAGACTTATTGGAACAAAAGACTCCGTGGTGGCTTTCACTACATGAAGCATTACTGCTCAAACCACTTGGAAAGAAAGCAAAATGGCTCACATATGCTGATTTATTAAAGGAACATGATGGAAAATGGAAATTAAGAGATTATGATGAGATCAAAGACCACTTTCAGAGTTGCTTGCATTATCGACAACTACATGAAACATATAAAGAAGACTGTAAGAAAGGATTTAGTTATACTAGATCTAGGTTTCAAATGGAAGTGATTGAAGGGAAAGTGAAACTACTGAAGGCCGCATATAGCATACTATTAGAATGGGAGACGAAAGATGAAGAGGTAAAATCAGTTATGATTAAATGGGCACAAGATGTAGGTCACAACATTATGATGGAGGATTGGGTTAAATTATGGAAAACTGACTTAAAATTTACAGATTGTTCCTATTGAAGGAGAATTACATGAAGATGATGTACAGATGGTATATAACACCAGTGCAGTTAGGGAAAATGTACAAAACTAGTTCAAACATATGTTGGAAGTGTAAGGAAAAGGAGGGAACATTTTACCATATGTGGTGGGATTGTAAAATACTTAAATTTTTTTGGAAAATGATATACAATGAACTGAAGAAAATGTTCCATTTAACATTTGTTTAAAAAAACCCAAGGCATTTTTGTTGGGGATCATAGGGAAAGACCTGCCAAAAACGTTGAAAAACATCTTCATGTATGCGACAACGGCCGCAAGAATTCTGGTAGCACAAGGATGGAAGACTAAAGAAATCCCAACTAAAGAATCATGGCAAGAAAAATTGATGGATTATGCAGAACTGGCAAAATTGACTCATAAGCTACGGGACAAGGATAACTGTGACTTTAAGGATGAATGGGAACCTTTTACAAAGTATTTGAAGACGCAACAAAGCGAACTGGACTCCTTGGCAGGTTTTGAATAAACATCCACAATTTTTTAAAAAAACTGATAATAATTAGCTAAACAGTTGGAGGATCTATACAACTCTGTAACATGCAGAAAATAGCATTACTGGAGAAATCAAAGACTGGAACTGAGGGAATTCGGGGGGTGGGGTGGGGGGAATGGGTTTTGTGGGGGGAGGGGGAAATGGGGAGGGAATAAGGATATTTTTTGGAAAATATGTTTTGTTATAACTTTGAATAATTTTTTTTTTAAAAAAGCAAAGAAAAAAGCACATTCTATCCAGCAGGGTTCCCAGCACAGGGAAGAGACGAGAGGTTTGGCTACACTGTAAAGAGTTTTATTTCTAAACTATGCAGAACAGAAAAGACATCCTCTCTCTATGAAAGCAGAGAGCAACTGAACAAAGGAACAAAGGAAACAGGAAACCACTAACGTCACATCCCGTCTCCCTTTCCCGTGAGACTGCAAGGTCTCTGGAATGTAAACAGAGTCCTGTGACTCCACGCAGCTGCACAGTGATAAGAACAGAAACTAACAGGTGGGTGGGTAGCGGTAGATGTTTTGCCTGTTGGGTGTTCAGAGTAATTTCTGAACATTTTCAGTTCTTCTTCTGTGAAATGGGTATTTTGTGGTGTCTGCGACACCTCCTTAGGTTTCCAAATGTGCCCCAAAAGATTGGAGGCCCCTGAAGTAAATACAGAGCCTAAGGGTCTGGGAGATTCGAGGTCAAATTGCAGTTTCACCAATATTACCATCTTGGCCTTGCGTAAATTACTTCCATCTCAGTCCTTTCACCTTTCAGCTTCATAAAATCACTGCGAGTCTAAATAAACGTATTGTATGTCATTACTGAAGTTATCTCAGGGACAAACAAATTGGGGACACCCTCCACCCTGAAATGGAATTGTGTTGCACACATTGTGCAAAAGGATAACATTCCTTTGGATTTGCCACAAGGGAATGGCCCTCATTTTATTTAAGAAAATATGTCTCCAATTTATACTCTGCGTTCAAATGTGCTTAACAACCAAAAACTGGAACAGAATGTTTTTAAAAACCAGGGCAAAGATATAATAATTGCATTTGCTCAGGAGACTCCAGAAGTCTAATCTCTGTGGAGTTTTGTGTGAATGAGATTCCCCCTTATTCTCCGCAATGAAAGATGAGGTACAGAGGAAAGCAAAGTGCTGCGTTAGAATAATTTGTGTGGATTCCCAAGGTGTCTTTTATCCAGTTCAATAATATTGTAGCTCATTAGTGGCACAGGCTAACTAATATCCTAAATCAGTAATGCTATGCTTGTAAGTAATTTTGAGTGTGTGTAGTAGAGAATAAACCATCCTGTAAGGTGTCTGTTAATTGATTTCCTTTCTGTAGCAGCATTTTAATTAAGATTTCTGGTTTGGAACAGGAGGGAGGATGTGGTCATATAGAGAAACTAGAAGACATCCATTCATCTCTACTTGTAACTGCTTAATCCCCTCCATCACAACCACAGCAGGGGAAAAAGCAGAGCAGAAAATAACAGAGGAGGAAGAAATAAGGATCAGTTGCACAGACAGAAAAGCAGAACGAAACGATTTAGCAGTACCTATGACGTTATGGGAATTGTGCGGCCTTCCCCAAACGGAGGTCAGCTAGTACTGTAACTCAGAGATATGTTAGCAAATACTTTGTTGTACCCGGTAGAGTTCTTCATATACATGTTGCAATTTCTCCTGCTTTGTTTCCCACGAACCAAGAAGAGCTGATCTGAGTTTGTACTTATCCCTTAGCTTACTTTTGCTCTCAGATTTTGGGACGAAACAACTGCATACCCTCCAACATTTCTCCGATGACAATAGGGACCTCCTAGCCTTTGACTGTGTCAACCACAGCAAACTATGGCAAGAAATGGAAGTGCCTGATCACCTCATCTGTCTCCTGAGAAATCTCTATGTGGGACAAGAAGCAACAGTTAGAACTGGATATGGAACAACTGATTGGTTCAAAATTGGGAAAGGAGTACGACAAGGCTGTATATTGTCTCCCCGTTTATTTAACTTATATGCAGAATTCATCATGTGAAAGGCTGGGCTGGATGAATCCCTAGCCGGAATTAAGATTGCCAGAAGAAATATCAACAATCTCAGATATGCAGATGACACAACCTTGATGGCAGAAAGTGAAGAGGAATTAAAGAACCTTTTAATGAGGGTGAAAGAGGAGAGTGCAAAATATGGTCTGAAGCTCAACATCAAAAAGAAGAAGATCATGGCCACTGGTCCCATCACCTCCTGGCAAACAGAAGGGGAAGAAATGGAGGCAGTGAGAGATTTTACTTTCTTGGGCTCCATGATCACTGCAGATGGTGACAGCAGTCATGAATTTAAAAGACGCCTGCTTCTTGGGTGAAAAGCAATGACAAACCTAGACAGCATCTTAAAAAGCAGAGACATCACCTTGCCAACAACGTTCCATATAATTAAAGCTATGGTTTTCCCAGTAGTGATGTATGGAGGTGAGAGCTGGCAGTAGTGATGTATGGAGGTGAAAGAAGGCTGATCGCCGAAGAATTGATGCTTTTGAATTCTGGTGCTGGAGGAGACTCTTGAGAGTCCCATGGACTGCAAGAAGAACAAACCTGTCCATTCTGAAGGAAATCAGCCCTGAGTGCTCACTGGAAGGACAGATCCTGAAGCTGAGGCTCCAATACTTTGGCCGCCTCATGAGAAGAGAAGACTCCCTGGAAAAGACCCTGATGTTGGGAAGGATGGAGGGCACAAGGAGAAGAGGGCGACAGAGGACGAGATGGTGGGATAGTGTTCTCGAAGCTACCAGCATGAGTCTGACCAAACTGCGGGAGGCAGTGGAAGACAGAAGTGCCTGGCGTGCTCTGGTCCATGGGGTCACGAATAGTTGGACACGACTAAACAACAACAAAATTCAATAATATTAATTATTATTATTTTACTACTTATATTCCGCTATTCCGCCCATCTGACTGGGGTGCCCCAGCCACTCTGGGAGGCTTCTAACATACATAAAAATGTAAGAAAACAGTAAACATTAAAAAAAACCTCCCTATACAGGGCTGCCTTCAGATGTCAAGGTTGTATGCCCTCCAACATTTCTCTGGTGAAAATAGGGACGTCCTAAGGAAAAAGTGGGACATTCCAGGACCAGATCAGAAACTGGGATAGCTTTTTAAAATCTGGGTCTGTCCCTGGAAAATAGGGACACTTGGAAGGTCTGCAATTGTTTCACCTGTTAAGGCATGAAACAGCTTTTACATAGTATTGCAAGGTGGGGGTGGGTGGGATGGAGTCATTCCCAGGAATTTGTTAACCCTAATCCTCCCCTTATGCTGCTCCTTCCTTTAATTGTTTTATTTGTCTTAACTCTTTTATTGTTCTTGTACATTGCCTTAAGCATTTTTATAGAGAGGTACATTTCCTTAGGGATGCGGGTGGCGCTGTGGGTTAAACCACAGAGCCTAGGACTTGCCGATCAGAAGGTCGGCGGTTCGAATCCCTGCAATGGAGTGAGCTCCCATTGCTTGGTCCCTGCTCCTGCCAACCTAGCAGTTCGAAAGCACATCAAAGTGCAAGTAGATAAATAGGGACCGCTCTGGGGGGGGAAGGTAAACGGCGTTTCCGTGTGCTGCTCTGGTTCGCCAGAAGCAGTTTAGTCATGCTGGCCACATGACCTGGAAGCTGTATGCCAGCTCCCTCGGCCAATAAAGCGAGATGAGCGCTGCAACCCCAGAGTCGGTCATGACTGGACCTAATGGTCAGGGGTCCCTTTACCTTTTTACATTTCCTTAAGATAACAAAAATATCATCTAACTTAAGTGTGTGTGTGGCATGAGGAGTAGCTTGAATAGCTTCAGTTGGAAGTGCTAACCTGGGGAAAAGATAACTAGTTCCTCCACAACCAGCATAGAATTTATTGGAATCCCCCCCCCCAAAAAAAAACCCTGTAAGGGCTTAGAAGCATCAGGTGTGAGGCATCAGTTCAGGCTGAGCAGAGAAGAAAGAGCATCTTAACACTGCCTGCAGGCTGTGTTCAGAAACAGCAACAATCCCTGGCCTAATTTGGATAGCAGAAGCAACTGCAGGTTTTGCTATACTGTCAAGCTTCCAGTTGGTTTATTCAATGTGTCCCCTTTACTAATTTGTCATAATTTCTGGCATGTCAGGCCAATTAATCATTTTCAGGGGGGGAAATGTGATTTCTCACAAGTACAATATTTGTCTCTGCCAAACAAGGGATAATTCAATTAGCTTCCTTTTCTAAACATTTATTAACTGGTTTTGGTAAATTATCCAATTTTTTAATTCAGCTTTAATCTGGGAAGATGGACTACATCATTAGGCTCACAAAGCCTTGCAGAAACGACGTATCTGAAGCATAAGGTTTCATTTTCATAGAGACATTAGAATTCATACAGGGTGTCATAGAGAAATTAGAAAGAGAATCCAAAGGAATGCTTTCAATTATCTGAAGAAACTGCTTTGGGGAGGGGGGGGGAATCATGGGTCTCCAATATGGCAACCACAGAAACCATCCCTGTGGTTCCTACAACACTGTGGTCTCTCCGTACTGGAAGAAGCAAAGATCACCAGTGTTGAAGTGATGATTCTTCTACATCAACTTCGTTGGACTGGTCAATGTTGTGCAGATGCCGGATTATCATCTTCCAAAGCAACTACCGTATTTTTCGCTCTATAAGACGCACCAGACCACAAGACACACCTAGTTTTTGGAGGAAGAAAACAAGAAAAAAAATATTCTGAATCTCAGAAGTCAGAACAGCAAGAGGGATCGCTGAGCAGTGAAAGCAGCAAACCCTCTTGCTGTTCTGGCTTCTGGGATAGCTGCGCAGCCTGCATTCACTCCATAAGACACACACACATTTCCCCTTACTTTTTAGGAAAGAAAAAGTGAGTCTTATAGAGCAAAAAATACGGTACTCTATTCCGAACTTAAAAATGGAAAACGTAATGCTGGTGGTCAACAAAAGGTTTAAAGACTCTCTCAAGTCAAATCTAAAAAATGTAGTACAAACACCGACAACTGGGAAAATCTGGCCTCCAGTTGGAGAACAGCCAAAGGTGTCATGGGCACTCAAACTCAGGACGATAGGGAGAAACATGCTAAGAGGAAGGCACGCTTGACAAACCCTCACCGTGATCAACTCCCACCCAGAAACCTCTGTCCCCTCTGTGGAAGGACGTGTGGATCCAGAATTAGCCTCCACAATCACTTACGGACTCACTGTTAAGACAGTGTCCCATGCCAGGGATCATCATCAATGAGAGGATTGGTAAAAGAGGAGAGGGAGTCATTGTGTTACACAAGACTAGCTTGTATGCCATCTGCTGCAGTAAACCCTTCCTCTGTCCACAGAGTTGATCCTCCACTGTGCCCCCACGATGCTGTTTTTTAATGCTAGGTTGGTCCATTATGGGACGCGGGTGGCGTTGTGGGTTAAACCACAGAGCCTAGGACTTGCTGATCAGAAGGTCGGAAGTTTGAATCCCCGTGACGGGGTGAGCTCCTCGGTCCCTGCTCCTGCTAGCCTAGCAGTTTGAAAGCATGTCAAAGTGCAAGTAGATAAACAGGTACCACTCCAGTGGGAAGGTAAACGGCATTTCCATGCGCTGCTCTGCTTCGCCAGATGTGGCTTAGTCATGCTGGCCACATGACCCGGAAGCTATACACTGGCTCCCTCGGCCAATAAAGCAAGATGAGCACCACAACCCCAGAGTCGGTCACGACTGGACCTAATGGTCAGGGGTCCCTTTACCTTTACCTTTACCTGGTCCATTATAAGACCTCACTTATCCAGATATTTTATTAGTTTTTCAGATCTCCAAATAGTTTAACCCACAGAGCCATCCGCGTCCCGCTATGTGGACAATAGCCAGGTGAAAAATGTGCCTGGCTCCAGGCTAATTTCGAACATTGCCAGCAGGGCTGGTGGTGAGCTCATCTGACCATGCCTTTTTTAAAAAATAATAATAATAATATTTATTACTTTTAAAACTTACAATAAGGAAAGAGAAGAAAAAAGACAAAAAAACAACAACAAGAAAGGGAAAAAAACAATACAATACAATATATAAACAATACCAAACACAACATTAACCTAAACAAAACAAAACAAAACAAAAACAATTTAAAAACATACATCATACCATTTCAGTAATCTATCTTTCATACCCTTGTTTCATCGACCTCCTCTCACCTCCCGTTTTGTATTCCACTTCTATTAATTGTTTCAGCAATTCCTTTCCATCTTTCTCTATTTTTACCCTTAGCTTATTTTTACCCTTATTTTCCATTAATACTATAATGCTTATTTATGCTTAACTCCTTATAACATTTCTACTAAAGCCATAAGATTTCATTCCAACATTTTTCTAACACTCAGTAATTTTACAATATTTCTATTTCTAAAAATAAACTTTAAAACTTTTTCCAATCTTCTTCCACCATCTCTTCTCCCTGGTCTCGGATACTGCCAGTCATTCATCAATTCCAAATAGTCCATCAACCTGGTGATCTTCTGTCCGAAGCTCTTAACTCTTTTCCAAGTCCCTTCTGCAGGTCTTCTTCATATTTATACATGCACTTTACTTTGTCTTCTACTGATCTTGTTCTTATTTTCCTTCCTTTGATACTGAAGAGCAGATCCCGGGGAAGCTCCGACCTAGCATCATCTCACCATGTCAAGCCCCAACTCAGGCCCTGGCTGGGCAGGGAAAGAAGCAGAAGGCAGCTATTTCCTGTTTGCTCTCCTTTCACAGCCACACTGATCAGCTACTTTCCCTTCAGGTTATAAGTGGCACCCTCAAGCATTTTTTAAAAATGCGTGCTTAGTGTAGTTTGACCCAGAGTTTCTGCCCCCCCCCCACCTGCCCCAAGGGAGGGGGGGAAATTGTTCCAGCTGGCCTGCGTTCAGTCCTAGGGTAGCATCTTCTGGACGAGAAGACACCCTACACCATATTGTGAGTCAGTGTTTTTAAGTATGGGGTTGACAGGATCCCCAGTCCTCAATTTCATGCTGGAAAATGGACATTCAACTTTGATCTGCTAACAGATCCAGTGAGACCACAGAGGTCTTCCCCACACAAAGAGAATCATGTGGTTTTTACAGAAAGAATGTGCAGTTGCTGCACCAAACATTGTGATTACCAATCCTCACTCAAATTACTCCTTTCCACAATATTTTCCTATGCTGTGGCGGCAGTGGATAACTTCTATGTTTAGTGTATGCTCCCTGGATCAGCATTTAAGGCAAGCAGCCCCAGCTCTCTATCCCCGGAATATGAGTTCCAGCCGTGGAATGCATGAAATATGAGAATGCCTCCGAGAACATTCAGAAGACCTTTTGTTACTCACCAGGGGCCCACCAGCACATGTGGCAAACACACACATGCACATGCAACTATTCTGCCACACAGACATGTGACAGGAAACTCCAGGTTCTTATGGCATGAGCATGCAGCTAACTCTTTGCAGATGGAAGCGTCACAGAATCTACGGAGGCTCTGCAAAAGTTAGAGTTGCAGAAAAACATTCCTCTTCAGTGTCCTGGCTGCTTGGTACCCACTTTTATTTAAAATGAACTGATACGAATTTTGCTCAGTTCCCTGAGCCTTCACACATTTACTTGGAAGATGGAAATCCACCTGGGAATAACTCAACACCAAAGTGCACGTTAACTATTGGGTAAGGATGTGTGGTCCTCCCCACTTACTGCTCCTATCAAAATCCAAGGAAGAAGAGCCTCCTCTTTACTTGGGAGGAGGGCAGAGAAGAAGAAGAGTTTATCACTACCCTAAGGAGTCTCGAGGGATGCGGGTGGCGCTGTGGGTTAAACCTAGTACTTGCCGATCGGAAGGTCGGCGGTTCGAATCCCTGCGACGGGGTGAGCTCCTGTTCCTCAGTCCCTGCTCCTGCTAACCTAGCAGTTCGAAAGCGCCTCAAAGTGCAAGTAGATAAATAGGTACCACTCCGGCGGGAAGGTAAACGGTGTTTCCGTGCGCTGCTCTGGTTCGCCAGAAGCAGCTTATGCTGGCCACATGACCCGGAAGCTGAACGCCGGCTCCCTTGGCCAATAAAGCGAGATGAGCACCGCAACCCCAGAGTCGGCCACGACTGGACCTAATGGTCAGGAGTCTCGAAGCTGTACGCCGGCTCCCTTGGCCAATAAAGCGAGATGAGCACCGCAACCCCCGAGTCGGCCACGACTGGACCTAATGGTCAGGAGTCTCGAAGCGGCTAACAATCTCCTTTCCCTTCCTCTCCCACAGCAAAGGAGTGTCTCCACCCCCATTGTTCTACCCGGACACTGAGGTCCAGCACCGAGGGCTTTCTGGCAGTTCCCTCACTGCGAGAAGCCAAATTACAGAGAACCAGGCACCCGCCCTGTGGAACGCCCTCCCACTAGATGTCAAAGAGAACAACAACTACCAGACTTTTATAAGACATCTGAAGGCAGCCCTGTTTAGGGAAGCTTTTAATGTTTGATGCATTACTGTATTTTAATCTTTGGTTGGAAGCCACCCAGAGTGGCTGGGGAAGCCCAGCCAGATGGGCGTGGTATGAATAATAAATTATTATTATTATTATTATTATTATTATTATTATTATTATTATTATTATTAACACTCTGTGAGGTGAGTGATGCTGAGAGACTTCAGAGAAGTGTGATTAGCCCAAGGTCACCCAGCAGCTGCATGTGGAGGAGCGGGGAAGCGAACCCGGTTCACCAGATTACGAGTCCACTGCTCTTAACCACTACACCACACTGGGTCAGACTACCTATAAGCAGGGCCACCCCAAGACTTTTGGGCACTCAAGGCAAATAAAGTGGCGATGAAGGAGGTGAGTGAAGATTTATATCAGGGACAAAGAAGGGTTGCAATCACAGAGCTGTAGAGTTGGAAAGGACACTAAGGGCCATCTATTCCAGCCCTCCGCAAAGCAAGAATAAAAATCTACCCGGGGATCCTCAAGAATAGAAAGAGAAATAGGTTCCAACAAAGGAAGAATGTCTTATCAAAATGTTGGGAAGTATGTGGGACTGGCAAAGCTAATGGCAAAAATTAGATAACAAAATGAGGCAATGCTGGACTGGAAACTTTTTGTAGATTATCCAAAGAACTGTTACAGTTACATGAAAACGCAAGCAGGATTTGAAACATAAGCAACAGCAGAGTAATATCAAGGCTAACAACTCAGGTTGTACATGTGGGGTGTTATAAGTTAAAATATGCAGCATTAAAGGATAAACATAGAATAGGGGGGATGGGAAGTCTATCAATAAATTAACAGTATTGTTGATGGTTAAGTGTGTAAACTTCTGAAAACGACAAAAATTTTTAAAAATACAATTATATATATTGTATATATTAATATACAATAATACAATTATATATATTGTATTAATTAGGTTAATACAATTATATATATTGTATATATGTATATATATTGTATATATTGTATATATGTATTTTAAAAATACAATTATATATATATTATATATATATAATTGTATTTTTAAATTTTTTTGTCGTTTTCAGAAGTTTACACACTTAACCATCAACAATATATATAATTATACCAGGATCTGCTGCTCGTTTGAATGCTGCCACCCGAGTCCCTCGCCTCATCTTGCCTCATGAGTGGGCCATCGTTACCTGGGACACAAAGATCTGAAATAAAGGACGGGGAAAGCCGAAGGGGGAGGAAATAGTAGGATAACACTACTTAACCCTTTCCAAGCCCACTAGTTTCCCTTTCCAAATGCCTTCTACATCCCTGCTCCCTCTCCAGCGGGCGCCCCAGAGGCTGCGCTTACCTGACGCTGCTACAGGTGAGTCACCTGGAAACCAGGTGCGCTCAAGTTTGGAGCAAGAGCGGGGAGGGGATGCTGTAAGAAGCGGCGGGCTGGCCTGACACATACACGCAATCCAACCCACCCCAGCCTGGGAGAAGCAGCTGCGCGAGAGATCTCTCGCAGGTGCGCGCAGTTAACGCGCCCTGCGCCCTGCGTTCGGCTCGCGCGTCTACGGATAGAACTGGTCCGCTTCCCTGGCGATGCGCCCCTGGCTCTCCCTGTGCTATTTCTACCCAAGCAAGAGAGGCTGCCTGCTTGGCTCCAGCTAAACCCCCCCTCCCCCGGGGGGGGGGGAGGGAGAGCGGCGTTTGGGTCCTTTTCCTAAACAGCCGCTTTAAGAGACGATCTCGCCCCGCCTCCTCGCGGAGCGGTAGGGTGGGAGCTGGGGGGCTGGCTGGCTGGGCAGGCGTGTGACTTTCCGGGACTTCTGGGGCCTCCCCGACGGGGCGGTCTCGGGAAACTGTTGCTGCCGTGCTGCTGGCGCTTGCTCCGGCCGAAGCAGAAAGCCTGAGCCGCGCGGGACGGAGAAAGGGAAGGCCGGGACGGGAAGGAAAGGGGAGAAGCGGCCGGCGGGCACGGAGAGTCGGGGCGAGCACGACGGGAAGGGCGGTCGGGAGCCCGGCCCTTGTTTCCTTCCACCCATCGCCCTCCTTCCGCCGCGGGCGATGCGTCTCCTGGTCCTGATGCTGCTTGGATGGGCTGGCAGACCAGGTAAGAGGGCGCACGTCGATCGGGACCTTGGATTCCCCCTCCTCGACTCTCCCTCCCTCTCCCCCCCCCCACCCTAAGCTCTTCCCCCATTACCGCCCCGTCCCTTCCAGCAACCGTCTCCCGGATCCGCCATCCGGCGCCCTCTGCGCTTCTTGGACGGGGCGGGCGCAGCTGCTGCTCTTCTGCCAGGCGCCCAGGAGAGCAGCTGCGCCGGCGTCCGCCTGGGAGGCGAGCCAAGGCTGCCGAGGGCAGAGGGAAAGGATCTGCTTGGAAAGTTGGTCGTGGCGGTCCCCTCGCATCCTCCCGACGACCTCTGCGCAGCGCCTGCTTGCTGCCGCCCCCTCCAAGAAAAGTGAACTGCGGCGGGCGCCAGATCTGCTCAAAAGGGGTTGGGGTGCAAGCGAAGGGGCGGGGTGACGCGCGAACTATTCCTATGGCATCCACAAGTGACAGATCTGTAAGTGTGAGCGTGCTACTGCACACCCTTTTATAGCATAGGAGCCAATTCCTAGGCACTGAGGTCCCTCCGCCCCCCCCCCCAGTAAAATATTTGAGGGGGCCAGGCCACTGCAAAGTGGATGGCCATTGTCATTCAAATAGGGTGTGTGTGTGCTGAGTCTTGTGATCAATTCTGTGGGGCGGATCTTACCTGGGCCCGCCTCCCTGATATTTTATTCAAGCTGGCACCCCTGTTTTACAGATATATACGTTTGTCAATGAATCCTCTTAATATGACACACGGATAAATCAATGTGCAAAATGGTGAGTGAGAACCGTAAATGCAATAAAAAACAACAACAAGTTGAATAAACAGGATTGGAGTAGGGGATGATAATATGCATTTTTCTGAACCAGAAAACCCATATTGGACTAAATTTAAGAGTGTGGAATGCCACCTAATTGTTTTTACTAAACAATCCTGTTTGCTGTAAGTTCCTGGGATTTTTCCTCCGCAGGAGAATACATTGTGAGAAGGGCAAATGCACACTCTGGGCACAGAGGCACTGACTGGAGAGCTGTGATTGGCCCTGTTTTCCCGGGATCACATATGCACTGCTCTGTTAAACCACAGAGCCTAGGACTTGCTGACCAGAAGGTCAGCGGTTTGAATCCCCGCACCGGGGTGACCTCCCATTGCTCGGTCCCTGCTCCTGCCCACCTAGCAAGTGCAAGTAGATAAATAGGTAGTGTTCCGGCAGGAAGGTAAACGGCGTTTCCATGTGCTGCTCTGGTTCACCAGAAGCGGCTTAGTCCTTCTGGCCACATGACCCGGAAGCTGTACGCCGGCTCCCTCGGCCAATAAAGCAAGATGAGCGCCGCAACCCCAGAGTCGGCCACGACTGGACCTAATAGTCAGGGGTCCCTTTACCTTTACCTTACTTTCCCCCTTGCATTCAGCCCCTCTAGAAGGGCACTTCAGTTTTTTCCTGCAAACTTTCTTCCAAAGTAAGCTACGCATGGTACTCTTGGGGATGCAACTTTTGTGTTTCTTGGCAAACTTTGATGTACAAAATAAAGGGCTGGCATTGTTGTTGTTGTTGTTGTTACTGCTGCTGCCATTTTCCTTGAAGTGGCGTAATGAATTTGCAAGCTGGATTTGCCACAAATTCTAGCATTTGTGTTCACACTAGATATAGTCTCCCTTGGAAGTGCAAAAGGAGATGCAAGATAAAATTAATGTGAATAGTCGCTCTTCAATTTCTTACTCCATCCTACCTCTGCAATGTACCTGTGGTTTGATTGAAGGACTGGGGAAGCTCTGGCTGTCTCATCACATCTAGGGACCTTCCAGCCATGGTGGCATGTCAGGTGCCCCCGTCATATATTTTTGGGGAGGCAAGGACAAGCACATATTGGTCAGTTGTCTGGTTTGGCACTCAGAGCCTGAAGTTATATTTGCTGCTTGTTAAGTAGCAATTCACATCTTTATTAGAAGAGTTTGGATTTGATATCCCGCCTTTCACTCCCCTTCAGGAGTCTCAAAACAGCTAACAATCTCCTTTCCCTTCTTCCCCCACAACAAACACTCTGTGAGGTGAGTGGGGCTGAGAGACTTCAGAGAAGTGTGAATAGCCCAAGGTCACCCAGCAGCTGCATGTGGAGGAGCGGGGACTCGAACCCGGTTCCCCAGATTACAAGACTACCGCTCTTATTTTTTATATAGAATATTTATTAAAGTTTTCAAAAAAATAATACAATGTAAAAGAAAAAGAAAAAATAACAAAAATACAAAAATAAAAACAATTAAAAACACATAGAATTTCCATTACTTATTTTCTTTTAACTTATTTTCCAGACCTCCTCATACCTCCCTTTCTTGTATTCCAATTCAAATTGTTAGTTCAGCAAATCCTCACCATTAGTTTTTACTTATTTCTAAACCCTTTTTTCATATTTCTTAAGCATTACAGCTGGAAACCACTTAATTTCTGTCCAACATCATTCTAACATTCATTAATTTTACAATATTTCTGTAAGTAGTCTTTAAATTTCTTCCAGTCTTCTTCCGCCGACTCTTTTCCCTGGTCTTGGATTCTGCTGGTCATTTCTGCCAGTCCCATATAGTCCATCACCTGACGCGAACCTGGAGACGCGAACCCGGTTCCCCAGATTACAAGACTACCGCTCTAAACCACTACACCACACTGGCATAAATTGCCAGTGTGGCAAGCATAAATTGGTGGGATAGGTAAAGGGACTCCTGACAGTTAAGTCCAGTCGCTGACAACTCTGGGGTTGCGGCGCTCATCTCGCTTTATTGGCCGAAGGAGCTGGCGTTTGTCCACAGACAGTTTTTCTGGGTCACGTGGCCAGCATGACTAAGCCGCTTCTGGCGAACCAGAGCAGCACACGGAAACGCCGTTTACCTTCCCGCCGGAGCGGTACCTATTTATCTACTTGCACTTTTTGGCGTGCTTTCGAACTGCTAGGTGGGCAGGAGCTGGGACAGAGCAACGGGAGCTCACCCTGTCACGGGGATTCGAACCACTGACCTTCTGATCGGCGAGGCCAAGGCTCAGCGGTTTAGACCACAGCGCCACCTGCGTCCCAAAAGGGTGGGATACACCCAGTCATTTAAAATCTGAAAAGTGTTTTGGAAAGCTAAAAGGTATTAAAGCAGAAGGTGAATATAAAAGTCTCGGCCTCGGTCCAGTATATCTGAAGGAGCGTCTCCTCCCCCATCATTCTGCCCGGACACTGAGGTCCAGCACTGAGGGCCTTCTGGCAGTTCCCTCACTGCGAGAGGCCAAGTTACAGGGAACCAGGCAGAGGGCCTTCTCAGTAGTGGCGCCCGCCCTGTGGAACGCCCTCCCATCAGATGTCAAAGTGATAAACATCTACCTGACATTCAGAAGACATCTGAAGGCAGCCCTGTTCAGGGAAGTTTTTAATATGTGACATTTTAGTGTATCTTTCATCTTTGTTGGAAGCCGCCCAGAGTGGCTGGGGAAACCCAGCCAGATGGGCGGGGTACAAATAATAAATTATTATTATTATTATTATTATTATTAAAGAATTTAAAATAAGCTAAAGAATCTGAAAGTAGGGCTAGGAGCATTGAGCGGGTGTGGAAGAGCATAGAAGGTTGAAATATAAAAGATATTAACTATTAATTTACAGAGCACTAAATCTAGTTTGTGGCACAGGTCATCCTCCGGCGAATTGTGAGCGCTGCTGTGCAGAATCTGGCAACATTGTATGTGGGAGCAGGATTGGTACCTGAGAGCAGCAGGGAGGTACAGAATTGTCCTGTGCTCCCTGGGTACTTATGGAGTGGTGGGGGAAATCAGGCTAGTCCGAATGTCTCTGTAATATAGGCACGGGAGAAGGACATTCTCTACTGTTTCCATTTGTCCCAAGTCACAGGGGCATTTTCTCTCTGGGTAGTGAATCTTCCTGTATCGACCTTCAATAAGGGCCATACTACCCTGAACACACCCGATAAGTAGCAAAATTCTTGCTAATTTATCCCACATAAGCCTCAGGTCTTAATTCCTGGCCTGGAGGGTGAGGCCATCCCCATAAGAACCTACCCAGACCCTGAGATCATCCTCTGAGACCCTTCTTTGTGTGCCCCTTCCACAAGAGGTCCAGAGGGTGGCAACAGAATGGGGCCTTCTCTGCAGTGGCTCCCCTTCTCTGGAACGCTTTCCCCAGGGAGGTTTGCCTGGTGCCTTCATTATACACCTTTAGGCACCAGGCAAAACTGTTCCTCTTTAACCCGGCCTTTGGTTGATTGTCACCCAATGCCCTTTTAAAATGTGTTGGGGTTGTTTGTTTTTGTTTTTATTATGTATTTTGTGTATTTATATTGGGATTTTATGTTACCACCTTGAGAACTGCGGGTATATGGTGGTATACAAATGTAAACAACAACAAATTCCCAGGGACGTCTCTTTTTCCGGGCTGGCGATGGCTTCATCTTTGCTTTCCCTGTAAATGGTTCAACACAATTCATGAAATTCAGGAGCAGCGATATGTACAGTGATGAGTTGGTTCGTAAGAGTTGGTTTGTAAGAGTTTACAAGTCAAAAGTGATGTCAGTTTTTAGACTGCAGACCACATGTTTCTTGGGATTTTCCATCTGTTTCTAAGGGGGAAAAATGTGTAAGTTTCCCATCGTGTATTTCCTTGAACAGTGTTAACTTACAACTAAATAGAATATAATTTACAGTACATGACACCATTTAAAAGGGGCAATGGGAGCGCTACATATAATTTTTTTAATAACTTGATTTTTACTAACACTAACACACACACACACACACACACACACACACACACACACACTATTGATAGGTAACTTTTTTTTTTAACCCAGAAGGCAAATTGAAATTTCCCTATATATGATCTTTTCTCAGTCATCAACCATAACAGTTCATGTACTATAGGAGCCTGCGCATAAAGCAATCTGCCATCTTCTTCCCATTGCGGCTCCTTTCTGGTTGGCTCCATGCTCACAAGAAAGGAAATCGCCACAGCCGAGAGGTTGAAAGGGGGTTTGATAGCTGTTGCCAGATGAGAGCAGCTTGTTCCCATTAGGTGAAACAAAATATCCTCATATCTGCTCCGTTGTGCTTGCTACATACGTTTGGTAGACAGAATGTAAATATTCATATTTGATACATGACCGAGTTGACTGTTCGTTTAACACTGGACTTAAGGAAACTTTTTAATGTATCTAGCTCAGTTTAGAGATTTCTAGGGTTCGTTCTGCATAATACTGTACCTCTACCTGTGTTGGAAATGTTATCAAGTTGCTTGCTTGTCAGTCCGGAATGAATCCAAACACTGTTTCAAGCTATTATTCTCGAGTGCTTTCAGAAAGTTAGCTTCGCTCTTCCAAGCTCTTAGAACTAATGGATTGCACATCACCGCAGTTTGCATTTGCCATGTGTCTTTGTATCCTTTTAACACCCACCTGCACTTATTGCATAGTAGTATTTTCAGAAACCAGCTTCATGGCCTCAGATGAACCTGCCTCAGGAAAGGTGCATCCTGGTTGCTAGGGAGGAAGGAGGGGCACCTGCGACATGCCAAGGGCTCAAAAAGGAGGCAGAATCAGGAAAAGTGTAAATCAGGAAGAGGAAACAGCTGGGGAGCTCAGCTGGTTAGAGTGTGGTGCTGGCAATGCCCACGTTGCAGGTTTGATCCTCGTAAGGGACAGCTGCATATTCTTCTTTTGTTTTTGAAATAGTTGTTATTGGTTTTACAAAATAAACCACACACTTAACGCAATTAAATTTTGTTTTTTCTTTTGTTTTGTTTTTAATTTTTTTAAATGAATTTTATTAGTATTTTCCACACAACAACAACAACACGAAAGATATCAAAAAATAACAATACACAACACGGAAAAATCAACATTTGAAAACTAAAAACAACAGCAAAAAAATCCATATCTTAAAAGTTAATATTATAAACACTAAAACAACAACAACAAGACATTGACTTCCATCAATCCCACAGCACCTCCTTTATCTCTCATTGTGTCTTCTTGTTTTCCTGTTTTCTTTATCATCTCTATCATCTAGATATAAATCCTTCTTTCATATCCTTTCACTTCACAAGGTTCTTCCAGACTCAGCCAGATTTCTGCCCTTGAACCTTGACTTTTGAGGTATTCATTTAGGCACTCCCATTCTTTTTTTACTTCACCTTTTGGTTTTTGTCTTATTATATCTGTCAATTTGGCTAATTCTAAGTATTCTGAGAGCTTACATAGCCACTTTCCCCTAGTGGGTAACTGATTCCTTTTCCAGTACTTAGCCACCAGGATTCTTGCTGCAGACATTGCGTATAAGAAAAAATTAGTTTTGTCTTTTGGAATATTGTCATTTAAAATTCCTAAAAGGAATGCCTCTGGTCTTTTACTATATGATATTCTTAATATTTTCTTTATTTCTTCATGGATTTATTGGTTTTACAAAATAAATCACACACTTAAATTAAATTTTGAAATAAAACAAGATTCATCTGAATTGTAGGACTTTCCTCCTCACCTCTGTGGGTCCTTTAAATATCTCAATCAACTGCATATTATAGTTCATCTGAATTATAGTTGTCGAACATATCCATAGTCTTCGCAACATTGCAAGTGTTATTCAAAGCCTGCCAAAGAGTTCAAGTGTTTACAGTGTTCTTTTAAATACAGTGGCACCTCAGGTTACAGACGCTTCAGGTTACAGACTCCGCTAACCCAAAAATAGTACCTCGGGTTAAGAACTTTGCTTCAGGATGAGAACAGAAATCGCACGGTGGCAGCGGGAGGCCCCATTAGTTAAAGTGGTACCTCAGGTTAAGAACAGTTTCAGGTTAAGAATGGACCTCCAGAATGAATTAAGTTCTTAACCTGAAGTACCACTGTACAATTATATTACTTTCTTGGGCATAGGCCCCAAAACTGAGGAGCTGAAAACAAAAACCTTACCTTTGTATTATTGCCACTTTAACTGGAATCCGAACACTATAACAAAAAGGTTGGAGAATTAAATAAAGAGAGAGAAGTTTTTTTTTAGATACATCTGCCAAGTGGTTGCAGGACTGATGCTGGCAATCAGGGTGGATTTGATTTAAATCAAATCGATTTGAATCATGATTTGAAGTCAGTAAGACTTGATTTAAATCTTCTTTTTTACAGAAAGACTCATTCTTGCTGGTATAATATTATTTACAACTGGATGAAGGTTTTCTTTTTGGAATAATAAATTCTCAGAGTAGTTTTTAGAGTTATATCAATAATTACTGATTTGGTTATACTATTAGAAATACGTAGACAGATAATTATGAAATTATGGTGAGGTTCCATAAGTTAACCGTTTACATTTTGGCAACTGTTCTGCTGTACTTAATTGGAAGGGGGAAAATAATAATTTCCTTAAGAACAATTTAAACAATTTATTGAACTGAAACAATAACATTATAGCATGTGTATCCATGTTTGTTAACTGATGTGGTTAAACAATTAAAAAAAAACTTAGACTGAGCTTTAGCACCCATGAAAAACTTTAAACAAATCCTTATTTCCTGATGAATAGCCTTTGGACTGTAATGTAACTTAAATAGAAAACTATCTTTAGAAAGATTTTTCCTCCAAAAGCATTTTATTTTTTAAAAAATCCAATTTAAATAAAAAATAAAAATCCAGTTTAAATTAAAAAAATCATTATTATTTTTTTTTAAAAAAATGATTTTTATGCACCCTGATTTCCACTATGAATGGGTGTGTATGTGTACACACACACACACACACGGCTCTTCCTCCTTTCCTCTGAGAGCAGGGATGGAAACTTATATATCCTCCCAAATAAAGCTTTCTAGAAGCTCCAGGCCCCTTTGGCCTATCCTATGTCTAGTCCTAAAGCCATCCATATCTCATCTTAAAATAGGATTACCCGACGTCCCTGGTTCCCAGGGACAGTCCCCAGATTTGCAAATCTGTCCCTGGCAAATGTGGCAGTGGCAGCCTCAGCAGCCCGGAGCCAGCCTGTTAGCGCAGTTGGCACTGGCTGGCTTCAGGAGCTGCTCGCTGCCATGGCGCCCGCCATTTTTCCTCGCCGGAAGTCCCCATATGCTGTGTCTTGTGCACAACACATCATATGTGGACTCGCTGAGTGGGATTCCCCCCCCCCCCAAAAAAAGCATTTTATTTTAAAAATCCGATTTTTTTAAAAAAAATCTGATTTATTATTTTTTTTAAAAAAAATCATTGATTTTTATCCACCCTACTGGCAATGCATTATGGGTCAGAAAGAGGTATGTTCTCTTTGGCATATTGGTTCCTTTTTGCCACATATGGCAGCAGTGACAGTTTTGAGATCTGCCTCATCTATGCGAATGTGTTACTAAAACACTGACCCACGGTTTCCGTTCCATTGCTTTTCTGGGACAAAACAGGATTCCCATGCCCAGGGGAAAAAAAGTGAATCTGAAAAGCAGCCATAAGAGATTTAGACTGAAGCAGTGGCATGGAGGGATGGGGGGGTCAGTCTGTATTTCTTCCCACTGTGCCATTTTGCAATCTAAATCCCATTAAACTGCTGTTAAGTCTCAGCTCTACAACTGCAAATAAAACGTTTTAAATGTGTTGTAAAGTGCAATATACAAACATGACACTAGATGGCAACAGTGAGCTATGCCAAGTTCAATGTATTTTTTCAAAACTTTTTTTTATCTACTTGCACTTTGATGTGCTTTCGAACTGTTAGATGGGCAGAAGCAGGGACCAAGCAACGGGAGCTCACCCCATTGCGGGGATTCGAACCGCCAACCTTCTGATCGGCAAGTCCTAGGCTCTGTGGTTTAACCCACAGCGCCACCCGCGTCCCTTATTAAAGCTATAGCTTTGCATTTATTGGACATGGAGGTCACACGCTCTTGCAAGAGTCTGCTTGCATTTACCCATCTTTTCTTTTGCAGGTGTCTATGAAGCTCTGAATGTCACTGTTTCTCCAGGACCCAGAGTGCAATACGTAGTTGGAGACAATGCTACCCTCTTTTGCCATGTGTCTCAAAAAAGACGAATAGAGAATCTTCTGGCTGTCCGGTGGCTCTTTGCCCTTCCGCCGACCCAAGAATACCTGATGATTAAAATGACTAAATATGGAGTAGTCCAGTACTATGGGAATTACAACCGCCAGTTCTATAAGCAAAGACTTCACCTTCTGGAAGAGAGACATAGGACGATGTACACATTTTTTATCCTGAATCTCCAGCAAGCTGACCAGGGACACTATATTTGCAAAGTTCAGGAGATTGGCAAGTATAGGAACAAGTGGACAGCGTGGTCAAACAGTAGCGCGTCTACGGAAATCCAAGGTGAGTCCATGAATAGCTCCTCTTGCAATCTTCCCTTATTTTTATTGATTAAAACATTTGCAATTCTTGCCAGCCTGTCTGTATGGAAGAAATCGAGAAAGAGCTCAGAATTGACCCAAACCGTTTAGGATTTGTCAAAAATAATAATTCATAATAATGGTTTCCCCAGCTACTCTGAGCGGCTTCCACAGAGACCAAAAATACACTAAAATGTCACACATTAAAAACTTCCCTGAACAGGGCTGCCTTAAGATGTCTTCTGAATGTCAGGTAGTTGTTTATTGCTTTGACATCTGGTGGGAGGGTGTTCCACAGGGCGGGCGCCACTACCGAAAAGGCCCTCTGCCTGGTTCCCTGTAGCTTTGCTTCTCGCAATGAGGGAACTGCCAGAAGGCCCTCAGTGCTGGACCTCAGTGTCCGGGTAGAACGATGGGGGTGGAGACGCTCCTTCAGGTATACTGGGCCGAGGCCGTTTAGGGCTTTAAAGGTCAACACCAACACTTTGAATTGTGCTCGGAAACGTACTGGGAGCCAATGTAGGTCTTTCAAGACCGGTGTTGTATGGTCTCAGCGGCCACCCCGAGTCACCAGTCTAGCTGCCGCATTCTGGATTAGTTGTAGTTTCCGGGTCACCTTCAAAGGTAGCCCCACATAGAGCGCATTGCAGTAGCCCAAGTGGGAGATAACTAGAGCATTCACCACTCTGGCAAGACAGTCTGCAGGCAGGTAGGGTCTCAGCCTGCGTACCAGATGGAGCTGGCAGACAGCCGCCCTGGACACAGAATTGACCTGCACCTCCATGGACAGCTGTGAGTCTAAAATGACTCCCAGGCTGCACACCTGGTCCTTCAGGGGCACAGTTACCTCATTCAGGACCAGGGAGTCCTCCATACCAGCCCGCCTCCTGCCCCCCAAATAGTTTAAAGCAAGTATTGCCTTCGCAAGTACCCAGCAGCACATTGGGCAACCCTTTCACAACGACAGCGTCTTGAACTTGGTTGCTAAACATTCTGCATATGGAGACAGTTTCTGAACTTCTTGCCTGATAAATGTTCATTTTTCAGTCATTGGGTTGGCCAATAACTTTGTGTTAATGTACCATATGTTTCCATTTTGGGGTGGGGGAACCATGAACCCTTGATATGTTGTTGGACTCTGACGCCCATCAGCCCCCACCAGCAGGACACCCGCCAGGCATGATGGGAGCTGGACTAGACGCCCCTTGAGGTCCCTTTCCAACTCTGATTCTATGAGTTGTAGTCTAACAACATCTGTAGAGGGCCCCAGATTTCCCAGTTCTTTATACAGTGGTACCTCAGGTTACATACGCTTCAGGTTACAGACTCCGCTAAGCCAGAAATAGTGCTTCAGGTTAAGAACTTTGCTTCAGGATGAGAACAGAAATCGTGCTCCAGCGGCGCGGCGGCAGCAGGAGGCCCCATTAGCTAAAGTGGTGCTTCAGGTTAAGAACAGTTTCAGGTTAAGAACAGACCTCCGGAATGAATTAAGTACTTAACCTGAGGTACCACTATATACTGCAAGCCTCTAACTGATGAAGTTCCTTTAATTGCTTTTAAGAAAAATCTGGAGCTTGTGTTTCTCTTATTCTTGCACCTGCATGTCTGGTGATTAGTGACCTGACTGTGACACGACAACAGGCCAAGGGTGTGGTCATTCTTGGGTAAATTAAGAGGGGGCTGTGTGGGAACATTGCAGATACTAGGAGAGGATATATTGATTTAATAATATCCTTCCTCACGCACACTTCTGAGTCAAAAGCAGAGTGCATTCCCCAATATATAGCAGGAAGCTAGCTGATAGATTCGTTTGAATCTCTTTACTTAAGCAATCCAATCTGGCTTTGTTCAGATTGGAGTATATTCCTGGTAAGACCCCTTTTGTCCCTCCTAAAAAGAATGAAGACACAAGAAGCTTCTTTTAAATGTAATAAGAAGTTTACTCACATTCAGTTCACAGTTGGATCCCTGAAGGAGGATTTAGCTTAGAACAGGCATCCCCAAACTTGGCCCTCCAGATGTTTTGGGACTACAGCTCCCATCATTCCTAGCTAACAGGCCCACTGATCAGGGATGATGGGAATTGTAGTTCCAAAACATCTGGAGGGCCGAGTTTGGGGTTGCCTGGGTTAGAGTTACAGAAGAGGGTTTGAATTCATCCCATATGAGAATGAGCCCATGTCCTGGTGGCTGAGAGCCAGCAGACAGCAAAATACATCAGTATGAAGAGAGCATGGCATGAAGAAGAAGAAGAAGAAGAAGAAGAAGAAGAAGAAGAAGAAGAAGAAGAAGAAGGAGGGGGATGGCTGCATGGCCAGCCCCTTTTATGGGGTCTCCTGGGGTCACGCCCATCTATCTGGTCCCATGCAGGAGAAGGAAGCTCCAGACCAGGTGTGACAGGAAGTCCTCTTGGCTGATGTCCTCTTAGGGCATCAGCTGCTTGCTTTTGTTGACCTGCAATCTGCTTTCACAGTGAGACCTTCTGAAAAGTGTGTGACTAGTTTGCCAATGCTGTTGTGTGTTCCATTGCAGTGATTTCATCCAGAGTTTCGGATGACTCCAACGCTGAGAAAAACCACAAGGCCTGGAAGTTCTTTGAGGGTTAAGTATACGCTTCCCCCCTTTGTTCATCTTCGCGAAGATGTGAGAATCCACTGAAAAGTACCGTCGTGCAGCCTTGCTTTTTCGTTTGGGGGAAGTAAGGCAAAACACTCACACCCCATAAAATTTTGCACCCACTGGTTTTAGAAGCTCTTAGAAGGGTTACAGCCATAGTTACACATTTACTTTAACCAGGAGTCACCAAAAAAAAATTGCTTCAGGGCTCTAAACATAATTGGCACATGATCCTGCTTTCTGTAAGTGGGGGAGAGGGTACCAGGGCTCTTTGCCTTGATTGATTGATTGATTGATTGATTGATTGATTGATTGATTGATATGGTGCCAACTTGAATAAAATATTGGGGGGACATTTATATGTGGGTATGTCTGACTGAATATAATATAAAGAGTAGAACAGCAAGTGTTGCGTATTCAACATTCATTGTCATTAAAGAGCATCTTACTAAATGAACAGAAATTAATTTGGACAAATATCGGGGAAGTTTTCAGAAACTGAAATGATGTAAACTGTTCCTTATAGAAGAAAATGGGTACAAAAAGCTTGAGAGAGACAGACAGACATTTGCTCTTGAAATGTGACTAAAATTCATGTCGATGAGTCTGGTTTTAAACATGTTGGATTGTTACCACAAATATTTTATAGAATATTAGAGCCTTTGGGTTCACCCGCCTTTGGAGTGAAGTCATTGGCTTGCAGTGTCTCTCTGCTTGTTTGAAATCCTCCCTTCTATAGGGAAGATGTGCAGTTTTGTTGACTATCTGCCAAACAAAACGTTTTTGAACTCCGATATCACATTTTCCTGGCGTTGTGGAAATCTTTCATGCAATCTCCAAGCAGTCATTTTATTTGCTTTGTTAGGAATGTTCACATCCTCTCGTTTCTAGTTCAAAACTAAATCGTTCCAGGTGACTAAGAAGTACAGAAACTGAAAGTCAATAGCAAGAAGCAGCTTTCAAAGCTGACAGAAGGGTAGTGGAGAAAATATCAACAAGGCTGTAAAAATGAGAAAGGGGAAGAAAACTGACTAAGAGGCAGGTGAAAAGCCTTTTCAGGAGGCAGCAAAATTCCACCAGAGAAGGGATGTGGAACACTTGCCAGATTCTGAATGTATGCAAAGTATAATATTATAGAAAAGCTCTACCTCTCCCATTCTTCGGAGAACCTTCCTTTTCACAGTCATTATCACCTGCTGTTGCAGCTCCTCTTCCTCATCATTGGTCTCACCTGCTTCCTTGCCAGCCAGGCAAAAAACCAATGACCAAGCGGACAAGTGGCATCTTCTGATACTCCTCTTCACCCCCACCACTGCCACAGTGAGACATCAAACATTAAAAACTTCCCTGAACAGGGCTGCCTTCAGATGTCTTCTAAAAGTCAAATGGTTATTTATTTCCTTGACATCTGACAGGAGGGCACCACTACCAAGAAGGCCCTCTGCCTGGTTCCCTATAACCTCACTTCTCTCAATGAGCTTAAACCTTTTATCATTTAAGCCTTTTATCAAGTACCTCTGTGTCAGGTATAAGGGATGCAGGTGGCGCTGTGGTCTAAAGCACTGAGCTTCTTGGGCTTGCTGATCAGAAGGTTGGTGGTTCAAATCCCCATGACGGAGTGAGCTCCCGTTGCTCGGTCCCTGCTCTTGCCAACCTAGCAGCTCAAAAGCACACCAGTACAAATAGATAAATAGGTACTGCTGTGACGGGAAGGTAAACGGTGTTTCTGTGTGCCCTGGATTAAGTCACAGTGTCCCATTGCACCAGAAGTGGTCTAGTCCTGCTGGCCACATGGTTCAGAAAGCTGTTTGTGGACAAACACGGCTCCTTTGGCCTGAAAACGTGATGAGCGCCGCAACCCCATAGTCGCCTTTGAGTGGACTTAATCCGTCCAGGGATTCTTTACCTTTTTTTACCTCTGTGTCAGGTCACTATTAAAGACAAGATTCTTGGTAGAACAGGCCTTTGGTCTTGCCCAATATGGATGGTTGGTACAGTGGTACCTCGGGTTACAGATGCTTCAGGTTACAGACACTTCAGGTTACAGATTCAGCTAACGCAGAAATAATACCTCAGGTTAAGAACTTTGCTTCAGGATGAGAACAGAAATCGCGTGGCGGCAGCGGGAGGTCCCATTAGCTAAAGTGGTACCTCAAGTTAAGAACAGTTTCAGGTTAAGAACGGACCTCCAGAACAAACTAACCCAAGGTAGCAGTGTAATATTCTTCTCCTTTCACATATTTCTTGCCAAGATTTTGGGTCCAGGGCTCTGAGCGTGTTTTTACTTTTGTTCAAGACTTGTGTATTCTTTCTTGGGTAGACATGAAAGCAGATGGCTGATACTCATCCGTGGTTTGCCTTTCAGACCTGTATGTCTATGCTGTGTTCGTGTGCTCCATAGGCATCGTCAGTGTCCTGCTGTTCACTGTAGTTGTCCTCTGCCAGACACAGATCAACAAAAGACGCTCCCGTGGTGAGTGATGAAGAAAAGCTGAGGCTGATAAATGATGTTTTTGTGCACATTTAGCAAGACCATTATATCTCACCATATTGTTTTGCACATAGTCACGTTTTTGCTTTTCATTTAATGAATCGTAGAATTGTTAGAACCTTTTAATGAGGGTGAAAGAGAAGAGCGCAAAATATGGTCTGAAGCTCAACATCAAAGAACGAAGATCATGGCCACTGGGCCCATCACCTCCTGGCAAATAGAAGGGGAAGAAATGGAGGCAGTGAGAGATTTTACTTTCTTGGGCTCCATGATCACTGCAGATGGTGACAGCAGCCACGAAATTAAAAGACGCCTGTTTCTTGGGAGAAAAGCAATGACAGACCTACACAGCATCTTAAAAAGCAGAGACATCACCTTGCCAACAAAGGTCCGTATAGTTAAAGCTATGGTTTTCCCAGTAGTGATGTATGGAAGTGAGAGCTGGACCATAAAGAAGGCTGATCACCAAAGAATTGATGCTCTTGGATTATGGTGCTGGAGGAGACTCTTGAGAGTCCCATGGACTGCAAGAAGATCAAACCTCTCCATTCTTAAGGAAATCAGCCCTGAGTGCTCACTGGAAGGACAGATCCTGAAGCTGAGGCTCCAATACTTTGGCCACCTCATGAGAAGAGAAGACTCCCTGGAAAAGACCCTGATGTTGGGCAAGATGGAGGGCACAAGGAGAAGGGGACGACAGAGGATGAGATAGTTGGACAGTGTTCTCGAAGCTATCAGCATGAGTTTGACCAAACTGCGGGAGGCAGTGGAAGACAGGAGTGCCTGGCGTGCTCTGGTCCATGGGGTCACGAAGAGTCAGACACGATTAAACGACTAAACAACAACAGCAACAACATATCTTGCCATGTTGTTTTGCACATAGTCACATTTTTGCTTTTCGTTTAATGAATCATAGAATTGTTAGAAGGGACCTCAAGGGTCATCTAGTCCCATCCCTATTTGTTTTTTGTTTTGTTTTTAGAGTTGTTTAACAGTACTCACAATTCATCACCCATTTCCATGCACATTACTGTTTGGGGTTTGTTTTGATTACTTTGTTTCTATTAAAGCCTTCCCCAACTCACAGCGTGTATGAATTATACATGTTAAAGAGAATTCCTCTCAGTTATTATGAAGATGGTATCTGACACCAGCAAAATTGAATCAAATATTTCCTAATGCTAGATCAATATTTGAAATGCCGGAGCTTCAGGAACAAATGGATATATTCTCTGATAATGCCCCCAGATCAACATCTTCTGGGATTCTATTTTAGCATAAATTAAAACCTCCAAGAGATATGGTCTGCCAAAAGAGCCTTTAATAATATCATTTTGCTATCTTAAAGGGACAGTTCTAACAGACGATTTGTAAACGACAGTTTACTCACTGACGGCAGCCTTGTATGGCTGTTTGCTATCCCCGGAAGAGAGCTAGTCTGCCTATGACCGATTCATGGATTGCAAATATTTGGGAGCCCAAGAAATTGGGACATGCCATATCAGAAGTATGAGGAAAGACAACAGGATAGCAAATGAACAGAGAAGTGGGCTTCTCTGTTTTCTTTTGGAGCAATGAAGATGCAATGAACTGTTATTGGGAGAAATTTAACTCATAACTTTAAGGCAAATGCAATTTGTTTTTATTCACATTTCTTTGCTTCTTATCTTTATAATGGCAGTATTTTGATACCTTTCCTAAGAAACCAGAGGCCTTCCTTTTGGGCATTGTCGGCCAATTGGTGCCAAAGAAAGATAGAATACTCTTTATGTATGCAACAACCGCAGCAAGAATACTCATCGCAAAGTATTGGAAGACACAAGATTTGCCCACTCTGGAAGAATGGCAGATGCAAGTGATAGACTATATGGAACTGGCAGAAATGACTGGCAGAATCCGAGACCTGGGAGAAGAGTCGGTGGAAGAGGACTGGAAGAAGTTCAAAGAATATCTCCAAAAACATTGTAAAATGTTTGAATGTTAAAATGATGTTTGATATAAAGATAATTTGGCATCAGTGACATAGTAAAAAGAAATATGCAAAAATGTTTTAAGAAAAAAGGGTGAAAAGACCAGAGTAAAATTATGTTGAAATTAAACAAATGATATAAGGGATTAAGTTATAAAGAACATGTGATAAATGGATTTAAAAGGAAAGGGAAATCGAAGACATAATAGGTTGAAATGTATAACATTGAATAAGATTGGAAAGAGGGTAAGGAATTGCTGAATTTGATTGTGTAAAGGGGAACACAGGAAAGGGAGATGTGAGGAAGTCAGGAAAGAGGGTTATAAAGACAGTAAGCTAAAAACTAGATTTTTATCTTTTTATTTTGTTTGTTTTCTCTTTTTTTTTTTCCTTTTTTCGCTTATGTTTTTTATTGTGCTTTATTGTTCTTGTTGGATTGTGCTGTTTATGATTGTCTCTCTTTTTTGTTTTGTCTGATTGTGATTTGTTTTATTATGCAAAATCTTAATAAATATTTTATAAAAAAAGAACAAAAAACCCGCGGGACCAGAGATTTACAGAAGATTGTAAGAAGTATATGAATTATTTGAAGAACAACAAATTATGCTAGAAGGACTACAAGAAGTTTTGTAAGAAGAAATATACAAAGTGTTACAAAGTAGAAAAAGATAGAGATATTGGTTATGAGTTTGAAATTTAATAGGGAAAATAAGAAATGCATACTAAGAGATTAGATTGGAAAATTTTCAGACAGGACTGATGGAAATAAAAAAAAATTGAATAAGGTGTAAAAGTATGTTTAATCACTGTTGGAAATGGTATGTTAAAAAACTAATAATATATATATATATATATAATTTATATATATATATATATATATATATATATATATATAATGGCAGTATTTTGCTTGGTTAACTACTAGCCTTGTGATAAACACGCCACAACATTGTAATTTGTTTAAGTTATAGCATTATCACAATTCTGATTTTGCAGATAATATTTCTTTCTTTCTTCCTCTCTCTCTCTCTCTCTCTCTCTCTCTCTCAAATACACTTGAAGCTTCCTTCTTTCATTTTTCTGAGAAAATCTATAGTAGTAGTAGTAGTAGTAATAATAATAATTAATAATAATTTTATTATTAATACGCCACCCATCTGACTGGGTTTCCCCAGCCACTCTGGGCGGCTCCCAACCGAATATTAAAAACACAATACAGCATTAAACATTAAAAACTTCCCTAAACAGGGCTGCCTTCAGATGCCTTTTAAAACTAAGATAGTTGCTTATTTACTTGACATCTGATGGGAGGGTGTTCCACAGGGCAGGCACCACAACCGAGAAGGCCCTCTGCTTGGTTCCCTGTAACCTCACTTCTCGCAATGAGGGAACCACCAGAAGGCCCTCAGAGCTGGACCTCAGTGTCCAGGCTGAACAATGGGGTTGGAGAAACTCCTTCAGATAAACTTGGCCCAGGTCATTTAGGGCTTTAAAGGTCAGCACCAACACTTTGAATTGTGCTCGGAAACATACTGGGAGCCAATGTAGGTCTTTCTGGACCAGTTTTATCGGCGGCCACTCCCAGTCACCAGTCTAGCTGCTGCATTCTGGATTAGTTGTAGTTTCCGAGTCAACTTCAAAGGCAGCCCCGCATAAAGTGCATTGCAGTAGTCCAAGTAGGAGATAACTAGAGTATGTCTGCAGGCAGGTAGGGTCTCAGCCTGTGGACCAGAGAAGAGGGAAACACTGTCTTTGACTTTGCATCATGTGGCTTTGCATCATGGGCCTACCTAGCTGGCCACTGCCTGAATGAAGAATGTGCTTTTTCCTCTGTTCCACCTTTTTGAGATTCACATATGCTTTACAACTTACAGACCCTCAACCTGTAACAAGATGGCAATTGCTTACCTAAATACAAAGGGTATATTTTCTGCAGTAGCACACTTTTTAAAAACAATGCCTTTCTTTCTCCCCTATTTTTCTTTCTCCACTGTTTTTCACAGCAAAAGATTACTTGGTGAAGTGTTCTCAGAACAGGTAGGAAAAGGAGACAAGACACATAATCTTGTTTTTCCTGTCTCCAGATAGTTTATACAGATTGCTTTGCTTATTTTCTGTCTGACAAATATTGTATATATCTTAACATATAATAAAAAGGTTAGGCTGCCATCAGGCTGCAGTTCACTTGGCTGCTGAAAGGTGGCACTGTACCTATCCATGATGGTGAACTTCTGAGAGCTGCTAGGCAATAGTGGCAGTGTTGGAGGGCAAGGAGAAAGGAAATGGAGGAGGGGAAACAGAGGCAGATAACCCAGGCAAGAGGGTAGAAGCTAATCTGGGCTCCACAGCCTTTTAACCCCCTTCCTATTTGTGGGGCTGATCACGCCCTTCTCTTTTCACAGAAATCGAAGAGCAATTGTTATTTCCACCAGGGTGAATTTGATTTAAATCAAATCAATTTAAATCACTAGTCAGTAAGATTTTAATCCCCCCCCCCCCCCGCAGAGTCATTCTTGCTGGTATAATCTTAATATTTACAACTGGATGAAGGTTTCCTTTTTGGAATAATAAGTAGTTTTTACAGTTATATCAAAAATTACTGATTTGGTTATACTATGAGAAATACATAGACAGATTATTATGAAATTATGGTGAGGTTTCATAAGTTTACTAGTTATATTTGGACAACTTTTCTGCTGTACTTTATTGGAAGGAGAAAAATAATCATTTCCTTAAGAACAATTTAAACAATTTATTTAACTAAAACAATAGCATTATAGCATGTGTATCCATGTTTGTTAACTTATGTTGTTGAACAATTTTTTTAAAAAAACAACAACTTAGACTGAGTTTTAGCACACATGAAAAACTTGAAACAAATCCTTATTTCCTGATGAATAGCCTTTGGAGTATAATATAACTTAAATAGAAAACCATCTTTAGAAAGATTTTTCCTCCAAAAGCATTTTATTTTTTTAAAAATCCAATTTAAATAAAAAATAAAAATCCAGTTTAAATTTAAAAAAATCATTATTTTTTTTTTAAAAAAATTGATTTTTATGCACCCTGATTTCCACTATGAATGGGTGTGTATGTGTACACACACACACACACACGGCTCTTCCTCCTTTCCTCTGCGAGCAGGGATGGAAACTTATATATCCTCCCAAATAAAGCTTTCTAGAAGCTCCAGGCCCCTTTGGCCTATCCTATGTCTAGTCCTAAAGCCATCCATATCTCATCTTAAAATAGGATTACCCGACGTCCCCGGTTCCCAGGGACAGTCCCCAGATTTGCAAATCTGTCCCTGGCAAATGTGGCAGTGGCAGCCTCAGCAGCCCGGAGCCAGCCTGTTAGCGCAGTTGGCACTGGCTGGCTTCAGGAGCTGCTCGCTGCCATGGCGCCCGCCATTTTTCCTCGCCGGAAGTCCCCATATGCTGTGTCTTGTGCACAACACAGCATATGTGGACTCGCTGAGTGGGCGGCTCAGTTCAGGGGCAGCTCGTGGGCTTGTAAAACGACCCCCGTGGGCTGCTTGTGGCCCATGGGCCTTAGGTTGCCAACCCCTGGTCTACACCATTTCAGACTATAGATGAATACTCTCTACCTCCTGCCGATAAAATTCTCCCTGCAAGTAAAATACTTAGACCTTAGGGCAGGCATAGGCCAACTCAGCCCTCCAGATGTTTTGGGACTACAGCTCCCATCATCCCTAGCTAACAGGACCAGTGGTCAAGGATGATGGAAATTATAGTCCCAAAACACCTGGGGGGTCGATTTTGCCTATGTTTGCCGTAGGGAAATATTTTAGCCTAGTTTATTCCCAGATGTACTGATTTTCTAAGCACAGGGAGTTGTTCTTCTAGAGGAGCACAAAAATATTAGTGTTTTTGCAGCCTGGGAACAGTATTCTTGATCTTAAACTAGGCTTCTGTGTAAATTACTACAGTGATACAAGGTTAAATTGGAAATTCTAATTGTTGTCCGTAACCAGCTTTCTTTATTTTATTTTGGAGCAATTAATTTGTTTTATTCATTGGACTGGCTTTCATGGATTCTGTAATTTTTGTATATTGCTAGCTGTACATGCGTATTACTATTTCGTTTCATCGTTCCCCCGCTCTGGGATTGAAATATTCAGTGAAGAGCAGGTTATAAAAAATTAAAAACAAACAATTTAATGTAAAGAAAACATGCGGGGGGGGGGGGGAGTCAAACTTCTCATAGTGTCCTGAGAGGGGAAGATACAATAAACTCCATCAGTGCTTATAATAATAAAGTTGAATCAAATTTAGGGGGGAAGACCAAGAGAAACATAAGTGTGGTAGATGTTGTGGTGGAAATCCGTAATGTGGTTTCAGAGCAGTGAATGTGTGTGCCAAACCATTTTAGATCAGCTTTTGCTGACTTGGTGGCCTCCAGATATTTTGGGCCAAGACTACAACTCCCATCAGCCCCAACCAGTGTGGGAGTTGTGATCCAAAATATCTGAAGAACTCAAGGTTGGCAAAAAAAACCCTGATTAGATTATCACATCTGTTTTCCCCTTGAGAAACGTCTTCCTAATAATGGATATCCCATTTCTGCATTTGCTTTGATTGAAATTATTCACAATAAATGGAAGCCAACCACTAGTGTGTATTCCTATCTTGGGGCAACCAGGAGGGAATATAATGTTTGGTGACTTCACAAAAATTCAGCCTCCACTCTGGCATGCTAAGCTGGTCTTTGTAAGAATACAGTGGTGAAGGTTCATCAGATGATGTGGAGACAATTGAAAACCAACAAACGCTCAAGAGAAAGAGATGGTTAATAAGGCAGATATTGGTTAAGGTTTTGGAGAAGAGACTACCCTTTTAAAATGAACCTTGAATTCAACATCCCAGAGAGGGTTTTATGTGCTTTTCTTCTCCTGCTCTCTATTCACCAGCTCCTCTTGTTTCTCAGCTTAGGGGAAACGGTCACCAGTGTGACAAGCTTGTCTCCAGAACAGCCTGTGAAAATCAAGAAGAAGAAGAAGAAAGTTGAGCAGCCTCCTGCCATCCCAGCGAAAGGTGTGTGGTACCTCCTGAGCAGCATGTTGTGGTGGGTGGTTTGCTGGGTCCAAATAAGTGGCCAAGGCAAAAGTTTACCAAATCTTCACAGTCCAGAATTGGCAATGGGTGGACAACCCTTGTTCAGTTTCATGGTTGGTCTGCGAGTTGCTTCTTTCTCATGTTTGACTCGACTAGCCTTCTGGTTAGTCCTGGAGAACATCAGATGAACTCCAGAACTGGAAGATGTGCCAGTTTTTGGTTTGCATCTTTTTCCAGCATAGTTTACTGACCCACATGTTAGAATTCCTGCTCCATGATTGCAGTCATGGGATTGTTGTCTATCACATTATGGTGTATGTTTTGACTCCACAGAGTAGGAAGTGATGTAGACAGGATGTTTGTGTTACTGTGTTCCGTGAAGTGGGACTGTTGTCCTTTGTTCTTTCTCTTTGCTGCCTGATGCTAGAGAGGGAGGGAGCCATGTTGCAGTGCTCCGTGTATGTTTATATGTAAGTAAAAGTAGATAAGCCAAAATGCTGAGGTCTGTCATGCAAACTGCGAAAACTCTGTGGATCCCGAAGTGTGCCGATGTCTGTTGGCATCAGTCGCTGTGATGTTCGGGCTGAAGAAAGCTTTTGAAGCTCCTGAACGGTCAACCAGGAGGGAGAGAACATGCTAGTCGGGCATGTGTCTCTGCCAGGGTCCTACTCGAGTGTAGGACGAGCTCCTGACAGTGCACACCATGCAACAATCACAAAAGGATATTGATGCATCAGGAGAGGGTTCTAAACGAACTTTAAAAGGGGCTCACCATTAGCACCAGTCATCAGTTATAGCTGGTCCCTTTGACGGCAATGCTCCCAGTGCCATCAGTTTATTGAAAGCGTGTCTTCAAAGGAGATTGTGGTAACCTCTGATCAGCAGTTCATCTGATACCATCTGACATCACCCTTTGAAATCTGACAGGTGACAGTCAACTGGTGTCAGATGACTGACAGGTAGGCCAATTCCAATTCTTCACCCTTGATCTATCTGCTGCTACGGCAGCACCCATGCGAGATCAACTCCAGTACGTCCCAGGTTTGGCCCTGATCCAAATGTAATTTACTCTCACGCAGCAAGTGGAGCTGTGTGCATAGAAAGCATTCTTCCAAAAGTAATAATTGCACCAACTGGTTGTTTGATAGGTAGGGTGGTGGTGAATCCAAGCTTACTACAGTGGTACCTCGGGTTACATACGCTTCAGGTTACAGACTCCGCTAACCCAGAAATAGTGCTTTAGGTTAAGAACTTTGCTTCAGGATGAGAACAGAAATTGTGCTCCGGCGGCACGGCAGCAGCGGGAGGCCCCATTAGCTAAAGTGGTGCTTCAGGTTAAGAACAGTTTCAGGTTAAGAACGGACCTCCAGAACGAATTAAGTTCTTAACCTGAGGTACCACTGTATTTCATCCAAGCAACTGATAAGGAAAATTACTCATTTTTCAGAAAGAATCCCCAAGTGGTAACTGGATGAGGACGGGATATTGGTTGTGCAAGTGCTTCTGCAGGGAATTCCTCAATTGGCGTGGGATGCTCCACATAGAATCATCTTGAATCTATGTGGGACCACAAGGATTATCTAGTCTAGCCCCCTGCAATGCAGGAATCTTTTGCCCAACATGGGGCTTGAATCCATGTCCTGAAGATGGAAGCTTTGGTTTGAAGGTGGTTCCTGGCTCAATCAGGGTGCCTGTGCCTTGATTTTCAGGGTGCCACTGTTTCTTTTAGCCCTTAAAAGCTATAGGTTTGTTTGTTTTTAATAAGGACTTTTGGTTCTTTGTGTGAACATTGCAGTCTGTTTGACCACAAGGCTGTGGTTGGAAAACCCTGCTTTTTTGAGCAGATGGTCAGATTGCTAGGCAAGGCAGTGCATTCCTGTGCGCAAACTGTTGAATCTGGAGTGCCGTTTGCCTTGCTTTTCCATTATTTTGGCAGGTTTTCCACGAGTCGAAGCTTAGGAGTGTTTCTGCATGTCCTAGAAGGAACCCAGTTTGAAGAAATAAGGAGTAATTCCTTGCTGTTCTGTCCTTACCTTTACAGCACCGATATCCACCTCTTTCCCCAAGCCTAAGCTTCTGAAACCACAAAGGAAAGTTCTTCTGGTAAGTAGCCCCACAAAGGCATACCCAATTCTCACTTTCACCCAGGTGGTTGTGTGGATAGGATCCCATCCCAACTATAGTGACACGTTTTGCTTGTACCTTCTAGGTGAATAGCTCATTTTAGCTGGAAGGTAGACCATAGATTAGATATCAGGTGGGCGCCTTCATTTGTGGCCCAGGAAAAATATCTTAGTACCCACTTTTTAAAGACCTCCTATTCACGCGGGTGGCGCTATGGGTTAAACCACAGAGCCTAGGACTTGCCGATCAGAAGGTTGGCGGTTCAAATCCCCGCGATGGGGTGAGCTCCCGTTGCTCGGTCCCTGCTCCTGCCAACCTAGCAGTTTGAAAACACGTCAAAGTGCAAGTAGATAAATAGGTACCGCTCCAGCGGGAAGGTAAACGGCGTTTCCGTGTGCTGTTCTGGTTCACCAGAAGCGGCTTGGTCATGCTGGCCACATGACCCGGAAGCTGTCTGCAGACAAATGCCCGCTCCCTCGGCCAATAAAGCGAGATGAGCGCCACAACCCCAGAGTCGTTCGCGACTGGACTTAACCATCAGGGGTCCTTTACCTTTAGACTATAGATTAGATATCAGGTGGGCTCCTTCATTTGTGTCCCACGAAAAATGCCCTAGTACCCACTTTTTAAAGACCTCTTATTAACTTGAAACCTCTGAGAAGTTACAGAATGGTGCCCATCAGCTGTTTAGCAAGGGAATAAGATGTAGAGCAGGGCGGGCGAAATTCAGCTCCCCCTCTCAACAGCTGCCAGCACAGCTGGCAAGGATTCTGTATGTGTAACTTGAATGTATCCTTCTGCCAGACTGTGTGTGTAAGCACTTTTTAAACTTCTCCCTTTCCAAAATAAATTCTGGGTCTGCCTAAAATAGCAGGGGAGGCTTGGTTCTGAAGTTGACAAGCTTGCAGTGATTCAGGGTCAGATTTCATGCCTGTTAGTTTTGGTAAAAAGTAGAGGAGCACTTTAGATATAGGGAGTTTAACCCACCCGCCCACAAACACACTCACACAGTTTTTGCAGATGACACTACTCCCCACCCCACCCCACCCCAATTTGTACAGTTTTCCCTAGTACAAAATGGTAATGGAGAATTGCAGTACATATATTGGCTATTTTTAAATAATAATAATAATAATAATAATAGTAATAATATGCAGATATTGTGCTAGATGACTTTTGCTGTTTAGTTGCAGATATATATAGCTAATACTTCCTTTTTTAAAAAAGGAAATATACAGAATGGAAATGCATATGGCCTCCACCAAATGCACACACCTCTACTTTGCCCATTACAAAATGTAACAGCAAACTAGCTACACGGTGTCTTGGGGCCTCATCAAATGATGAGACTGGACTGCCAGAACAATTGGCAACATTGCCATTTCCTAACCTTTCCCACAGACTACAGCAGAGGAGGTTAACTGCTGGCCCATGGGGCTGATTCGCTCCCACAAAAGTGATTTTCTATGGCTCCCCCCAATTATTTGGAGGCAGAACGAAAAGTACTGACCACTAGGGCTGGGCGATATCTGTGTATCAACATCGTGATATGTTGTTGTTGTTGTTTAGTCATTTACTCGTGTCCTACTCTTCATGACCCCCTGGACCAAAGCACACCAGGCACTCCTGTCTTCCACTGCCTACCGCAGTTTGGTCACTCATGCTGGTAGCTTCGAGAACACCATCCAGCCATCTCGTCCTCTGTCGTCCCCTCCTCCTTGTGCCCTCCATCTTTCCCAACATCAGGGTCTTTTCCAGGGAGTCTTCTCTTCTCAGGAGGTGGCCAAAGTATTGGAGCCTCAGCTTCAGGATCTGTCCTTCCAGTGAGCACTCAGGGCTGATTTCCTTCAGAATGGATAGGTTTGATCTTCTTGCAGTCCATGGGACTCTCAAGAGTCTCCTCCAGCACCAGAATTCAAAAGCATCAATTCTTCGGTGATCAGCCTTCTTTATGGTCCAGCTCTCACTTCTATACATCACTACTGGGAAAACCATAGCTTTAACTCTACTGATATATCGCAAGGTCTGAAATAAGGATGGAGCTTTGTTGAGGCATTGGCTGGCTTCACGGTTTTTCCCACAACAGGTCCAAAATTATGAAATCAATACCACAATATGGATTTTGGGTGAAATATTGCTTTATCGCCCAGCCCTACTCACCACATTGGGACACTGCAGAGTTGCATGGTGGCCTCAGAATCAGCACTGGACTCCCAATTGGTACAGTGCAATTTGGGGATCTTTGTGGTGATCATGACAGCGCTTTGGTGTCAGATTCCTCCTTCCCATTGCTCCTTGTGAGTCTTTCCTTGAGTGCTTCCTCAGGGCCTGGAGCCTTGGAGTGATTGGGAACATAGGCAGTTGCGTAAGTCAGACCATTGGTCTATTGAGTTAGATGTTGTCTACACGGACTGGCCCACCAGAATCACGAATCTTGGTGTTGACGGGTGAATGAACCTAGTGTGTAGCACCCCAGATGGCCGTCTTTGGAGAGGTGTTTGGTGACTCTTAAAATCACCTGCACTAAGCAGAGAGGGCTGGTTAACACCCTTCTTCCTTGCCATTTGCTTGTTCACAACTGCTATTCCCAACCTGCCTTTTCTCCATTCAGAGGAAAAGTTACAAGAGTCCAGTATGTTTTCTCTTGTTGCTGCAAACTGCCAGGCATATGAATCATGTCAAGTACCCATCTCTTTCCCCATTAACAGCAAAAACATGCTGAAAACTATTAACCACCACCCAGCAGCTTCAGAAAGAGAAGCAAAGATTGCCACAACTATTCGCCAGCGTGTTTATGTACAGTCGCACCTTGGTTTTCGAACAGCTTAGTTCTCAAACGTTTTGGCTCCCGAATGTCGCAAACCCAGAAGTGACTGCTTTGGTTTGTGAACTATTTTTGGAAGCCGAATGGCCGCCGGGGCTTCCGATTGGCTGCGGGAGCTTCCAGCAGCCAATCGGAAGCCACGCTTTGGTTTTCAGACGTTTTGGAAGTCAAATGGACCTGGAACGGATTCTGTTCAACTTCCAAGGCACAACTGTATTAGGAAGAGAAGAGCCAATGGTGAATTGCAGTTGGCCATCAAGAGAAGCCCTATTAAAAAGGGCCGTTCTCCCCATTGTCTTGCTGACCCCAACATCTGTTCCAATTTTATGGCATTTTCTGGGCGTGGACGTTAGCAGAGATGTCGTTGCTGGCTCTACATTTCTGCCCCAAATATCTTTTCTTCCATGATATACTTCACAAGTGCTTTCTAAAGTATCGAGAATAGATTTTTTTTGGGGGGGGGGGGAATCACAAGGGCCCTCTGCTATCCCCAGCAGTTGGGTTTGGGGACCCTGTTTGTTTCAGCTGTTGCTGCTTTAATTTCCGGGTTAAAATGGTGTTCTGAGAAGACTATGCAGTTACACGCTGGGAAAGTTTCATCTTAACTTTCACCGTACAAAGCTCTCTTTCCAACTAAGCAAACTTGGCAAAATATAATTAAAGATAGACAATGGCAACGCACAGACCCCTCCTCCGATTTTTGCCTGGGAAAGGGGCTATGATAAAGCTGTATCTCCCATGCTCAGTTATTACACATCCTTTGTTGAGAACTGTATGTGCTCCACAATTTTGAACCTCCTGTGTGTTTCCTCATATTTTCAATCAAATTATTACATACTGGAAATATGCATAAGGGAAATTATTCTACACATTTTATGGTGCGCCGTTGCTTGTAGCAGTAATTGAAGTACCTTTTCCACTTATGAAAGTACTAATTTTATTTGCTTTTATTGCTTTTCTAGATGCAATTATTTATTTAGTGTGTTTTGGCTTTATTAAATTATGTTTACTATAGGAACATCATAAAAATGTATGAAAGTAACACATCAGCCAATGCTGCCCGGTGACCTGTATTGAAAGAATCGAGTGTTATTTTTCATATCCAAACTTAATAGAATAAAGTAGGAATAAAGAGATAATCTACCCAAGAAAACAATGCAATTTCCAGATAATATAATAATACACCTGGACAATGTGATTTCATAAATCTTAGCTCTAAAATTTACATGAGCTGGGTGTTGCAGGGCCGTTTTTGGATTCATGATGTTTTGGGATGGAATTGGAATGAGAAATGTAACCAAGGAGGGGAAGAAAAGGGCCTCTTGGTTTGGCATGAACAGAAGGTGCCCACGAGAGCAAAACACAAAGGCTAAATGGGCCTAGCCTCCTGAAACCGAACTCTAGAGTTCATCCAGTCATGCTTCCTCATATGTGAGGTCTATGGAAAACCTTTACCATCTGCACTTGACTACTTGAACCCTCCAAATGGAGACTGACATGGCTGAATTCTAATATATATCACAGCACAGACAGAAAGAGAGCATATCAATGAAGAGGGATCCAACGTAACCTCTCTGATCTACCTGGTTTCTAGGTTTTCCTCCTCCTCCTCCTCCTCCTCCTCCTCCTCCTCCTCCTCCTCCTCCTCCTCCTCCTCCTTCTTCTTCTTCTGTGATCGCTCATAGCCAACTCAGATTGTCTTCCATGAATATGGTCTTAACAGTTTGTCCATAAGTGACCATGGAGTCCAATCCTCCACAGTGGGGACATAGGTTTCTGGGCAGGAGTTGGTCACGGTGAGGATTTGCCAAGCGTGCCTTCCTCTTGGCACGTTTCTCCCTTTTGCCCTGGGTTCAAACGTCTTCAAAGTCCATGGCACTTTTGGTAAAGGCTGTTCTCCAGTTGGAGCGCTCACAGGCCAGTGATTTCCAGTTGTCGGTGTTTATACTAAAAAAATAATAATTTCCCTTGAGAGCATCTTTAAACCTCTTTTGTTGACCACCAGCATTACGCTTTCCATTCTTAAGTTGGGAATAGAGTAGTTGCTTTGGAAGATTATAATCAGATATCCAAACAACATGACTAGTCTAACAAAGTTGATGTTGAAGAATCTTTGCATCTTCCAATACACTGATATCTAGTTTGTCTGTCTTTCCAAGAGATAGATAGATAGATAGATAGATAGATAGATAGATAGACAGACAGACAGACAGACAGACAGACAGACAGACAGACAGACATTGTTGATGGAATCTTTCAAGGAGCTGGAGATGATGTTTTGCACGCATAAAGTACAGTTGGTTTTGCACGCATACAGTACAGTTGGTAGTACAATAGCTTTGTAAAGCATTTTGGTTTTCCTGCAAATGTCCCAGTAAGGTTACCATGACTTCTAGGTGAGTGCTAGGCACTATGTTCTAAAGGTTTCAGTATAGGTCAGGGAGCATTCAGAAGAACACTGTTGAGCTATATATTGAAGACCAGGATGGCGAAGAGGTTCTACTTTGGGTTTGCTGCTGCTTGTTGCCTTTTTATATATCTAATTTTAATTGGACATTTTCCACACAAGTCATGTTTTGTATTTCTGCCTATAAAATAGACCTCTTAGCTTGCAGGCCTATGCATTCTTACTTGGGAGTTAAGTCCCATTTAAATCAGTGGGACTTACTTCTGAGTAACCACGTGCTGTTGATTAAGTAATCTCAGAGTAAGCCCACTGAGCTTAATGGACATGGCTAGCTTGGATCTGTTAATTTCGGTGGGTCTACTCTAAATAAATCTCAGTTGGATACAACCCTCTGATTCATGTTTGAGGAACTGATTCTATATGCAACCGGGGAAGCCCTGGCTCCGGGCCATAGTTTTATTTTGCCGCTGCTGTTGTTCATTTTACTGCTGTCGCATGTTTGCTAAAAGGCAGACTGCCAAATTACCCAGTAAACTCAATTGAATGGACACACCTCTCCAATTGTGTTTTGCAGCCAAAAATCGCTGATGAGAATCTAACCTATGCTGAACTGGAACTCATCAAACCTCACCAGGAAGCACAAGGCATTCCTACCATGACTGTTTACGCTCAGATTCTCTTTGAAGAAAACAAGATGTAAACCCAGGACAGGTCCTATTTTCGTTGGCATATTTAAATTCCTTTTTTGTGTTCTTTATTGATAAAACGTTCTCTTCGTTTCTTTTTACTTCCATTCCTGTCTTGTTTTTGTTTTTTTTAATAAGGTCTTTAGAATTATTCTTCTTGAGAATCTATGTGGTGCCCTGTTTAAGCTTGAAGCTGAGAGTGGTGAACCCTCTACTTCACCCACTTTTAATGTTAAACAGCATTTTGATTCTTTTTTGATGATGGGAGTTAGCTACAAAAGCACCCCATGCTAAGACACAGCTCCAGCTTCTCAGTTGAGCCACAGTTCTTGGTTTTCTAGATGTGGGACGATGTCCCAGAGAACTTTGCAATCCAAGGATACTTCTCCGCTCCTTGCCCCTTTGGGTTCCCAAACACTGACATTTGCAGATGTAATCTCAGAGCCTTTCTCTATAACCTTTGAGAATTCTTGGGGAACAGGTGAGGTCCCTGCAGACTGACGGCGGGAAAATGTGGTTCCCATCTTCAAAAAGGGGGTGGGGAAGAAGTCCCTAAGAAACTACAAACCACTTGATACCAGGAAATTAAACTGTTGTCCTGTGAGCACTTGGAAATGTGTGCAAATTCTGGCAGCATATGCACATTCTCAAATATGTCACGAAGTTTTCACATATTCCCCAGAGAATGTACAAAATGCACCTGGGACATGCATGTTCTCCTTGTTGGAAAGATACATAAATCCCCAGAGAATGCAAACCATTTCCTGTTCAGGTGCTGATTATCTGCACATTCTCCATGTGGCTTGGCGAAAGTGCACATTGGCTGGTTGTTTTGCACATTCATCTCATGTTTCCTCTAAGATTACCTTACATGACACCAATATATACATAACATCATGTTTATGTCTGTTGTACCGGTTTGCTTCTCGTTAATCTTTTTGCTCTATCAGCTGATGGGAATTCTGAAGGCAGGGGACATGCTATCAGAACTCACGCTTGTTCGGGGGGCTAAGAGGAAGTACCCCCCCCCCATGATGTCATTTCCTGATGACAGCCCTGCCTAGTTCCCAGAGGGAGTACTTTGTGAAAGCATGCCCCACCTCGGAACCTTTGGGTATAGAAATTTATGGCAAGGGGTTTTCTTTTAAAGCAGACATCCTCTCTAGGACAACTTGGCACCTGGCTGCGTTGCTGAGTCATGATATTTCTCCTCATCCTTCTGCTGTCATTGGTAAACTGTGGTCTTATGCTGAGATGGAAACAAGTGTGCCTCCATTAGCCTCTCCCCACCAGGCTGTTAACGTTAATGTTGTGTGTCCTACCGTTCGAAGAGAGAGAAAAAGAGAGAGGAGCTTTGACTAAATATAGTTTGTTCTTCCACATTAAACTTTATCGCCATCAGCAAACAGGAGTAAATCACATTAGCATGGGCGGGTACAGGTGGGGGGGGGACACAGCACGGGAGGGGAGATTGCCTGTCGAGAGATCCCAGGATGTGGGAATTGATTGCACTTCGCTCTAATTGGCTCATTTGGCCTGGATGCCATTGCAGGGTCATTACAAGCAAAGTCTCACTTGCTTTCTTTCGTTTTTAAATAACTGTAACATTGCCCTCCGGCCTTTCGTTATTTTAATTTACAACCAACCAGTGGCCTCCTTTCCTAAGATGTCTTCTCCCTGCCACCAGCTTATTATTTTATTTTAATTTTTTTTTGACAAAGTAATAATAAAAAAGTAAATAAAAATGTGCGCTCCCACCCCCGAGACCATTCTGTTGTAACTCTCCAACCTCCCGATGGTTTGACCCCTTTCCGTTTTAACAGTGCAAATTCGACAAATACCTTCCGTATCTCCTCAGAATCATTTCACCTGTGTGTCCCCCGTCTTACCTTAATAGCACATGTTAACTTAGCAGTAATAGCTATATCCCACACCTCTTTAGACCACTCTTCCATTTTAAGGTGTCTTCCTAAACAGGAAAACTCGAAGAGTCCATCCAGTTCAAAGTTTCTAACGGGTCTTGTGGCGATCACACAGGGCCCCCGGACATTTGACGGTCTGTTGACCCTGTGCCACCACTGTAATTGTTTTCTTCGCTGCCACAACCTGTTTCTCACGGGTACACACGGAGTCCAGTCAGTTGTTAACATTAACAAATAATCAAGTTTATTTTATAGGCATGAACAAGCTTATGGTTTCAGTTATTTTTTCTTGTCAGTTTCTTAATCTTAGTTTCTTTACTGACCTAATGTTCCTAACAACTTCAAACTGATTATCCCAACTAACTATCTGACTCCACCTAACAATTCCTCTCACTCTCTCACCACACAACTCGACCAACCCACAGACTTATCCTCTCTCTTCCTTCTCCAACTCCCAACCTTCAACTAAAGGTAAAAAGGTAAAGGTAGCCCTGCCCGTACGGGTCAGTTGTGTTCGACTCTAGGGTTGTGCGCTCATCTCACTTAAGAGGCCTGGAGCCAGCGCTGTCCGCAGACACTTCCGGGTCACATGGCCAGCGTGACGAAGCTGCTCTGGCGAGCCAGCACCAGCGCAGCACACGGAAACGCCGTTTACCTTCCCGCTATAAAGCGGTACCTATTTATCTACTTGCACTTAGGGATGCTTTCGAACTGCTAGGTGGGCAGGAGCAGGGACCGAAAGACGGGAGCTCACCCCGCCACGGGGATTCGAACCGCCGACCGTACGATCGGCAACTCCTAGGCACTGAGGTTTTAACCACAGTGCCACCCGCGTCCAACCTTCAACTAACTTTCACTCAACACGACTCTCACTCTAACTTCTCCTATCAGTTTCCACTGGCCAATCACGTCACACTCATTTTAACCCTTTCCTTATGACTCACCTAGGAGGCAAACGCCACAGGTCTGTACTGGTTTCCCCACATATTTAAGGAATGATTCACACACAAACACAACACTTCTCATACCTAATGTGAGCCATTCCACACAATAAAGGCAAGGTGCCCCATAACTGTTTCTCCAGTCAATGCTAATTGGCCAAGCACCATGCAAGACAGCCAGTGTGGTATAGGGGTTAGAGTGCTGGACTGGGACCCAGGAGACAAGGGTTCAAATCCCCACTCGGACACTGGGTGACCTTGGGCCAGTCACTCACTCTCAGCCTAACCTACCTCACAGGGTTGTCTTGGGGATAAACTGAAGACAGGGGAGAACCATGAACAGCATCTTGAGGTCCTTGGAGGAAAGGCGGCATATAAACAAAATAAACAATACAGTGGTACCTCAGGTTAAGTACTTAATTCGTTCTGGAGGTCCGTACTTAACCTGAAACTGTTCTTCACCTGAAGCACCACTTTAGCTAATGGGGCCTCCTGCTGCTGCCGGAGCACAATTTCTCTTCTCATCCTGAAGCAAAGTACTTAATCTGAGGTAATATTTCTGGGTTGGCGGAGTCTGTAACCTGAAGCGTATGTAACCTGAAGTGTATGTAACCTGAGGTACCACTGTATTCTGCTTGTCCAGGATTTCTGGGAGCAGCAAACATCATCGAAACCGGCTGGTTGTTTCACCCAGTCACAATGAGGAAGAATTTAAGCAAAGCACAGAAACAGGCAAGTGAAAGGTTGGGGTGCAGTGTACCAATTGCTTAGTTCAATCAGAAAACACTGCGGGAAAGCAAAAAAGTGATGCGATCCTAAGCATATTTCCTCAGATGTAAGTCCCAATGAGTTCTATGGGGCTTACTTTCAAATCCCCAGCAGACAACTCCCAAAAGTCCCATATCAATGTTAAATAAGATAAGAGAATGGAACCGCGTGGGATACCTCAACCCAACAGCTATAGAGCCAAGCAACCATCTCTTCATAACTACTTTTCTACTGGTGGGAGCAAAACCACCGTGATACAGATACCAATGTTGGTATGGAAACTACCTTGGGTGCCCTGTATAAAGACCTTTGTTGGGAGACAGAGGCCGGGGGACCCATCCTGTCACAATCATAATAATAAATTATTATTTATACCCCGCCCATCTGGCTGGGTTTCGCCAGCCACTCTGGGCGACTCCCAACAGAATATTAAAAAATGTGATAAAACATCAAACATTAAAAACTTCCCTAAACAGGTCTGCCTTCAGATGTCATCTAAAAGTCAGAGAGTTGTTTATTTCCTCAACATCTGGTGGGAGGATTGGACAGAGAAGAATTTATGGGGACCTAACTACTGCATCAGGGACACGGGTGGCGCTGTGGGTTAAACCACAGAGCCTAGGACTTGCCGATCAGAAGGTTGGTGGTTCGAATCCCTGCGACGGGGTGAGCTCCCATTGCTCGGTCCCTGCTCCTGCCAACCTAGCAGTTTGAAAGCATGTCAAAGTGCAAGTAGACAAATAGGTACCACTCCAGCAGGAAGGTAAACAGCGTTTCCGTGCGCTGCTCTGGTTCGCCAGAAGTGGCTTAGTCATGCTGGCCACATGACCCAAAAGCTGTATGCCGGCTCCCTTGGCCAATAAAGCGAGATGAGCGCCGCAACCCCAGAGTCGGCCACGACGGGACCTAATGGTCAGGGATCCCTTTACCTTTACTTTAACTACTGCATCCACTAAGTGGTAGCTTTTCCTTGACGGTGTCCTCCAAACACGTATATAACTGTAATAAAAAAGGCTCTTACGACTCTAGCATGTGTGATCAGCCTTTTCTGCACCCCAGACACCCACCCATCTTCTAGGTGGGGCACACGACTGCTCCATGAGGGAGTCCTGAGCATTGCAGGAAGCCTGCGGTGCCCACAGTGGCCGTGTTGGAAAGACGGCATGATCTGCCGGAAGAGAATGAAATAAAATGCCCTGTGAGCAGATCACAGCATCCACGGTGGGGGAGGAAGCCAAAGGCCATGCCTATGTATCACTATAAAAAATAACATTAATTGGGATGCTTCGCCATTTCCTGAACAACCCATAATTAGGTTAGATAAGAAACTAGCAGTGTCTGAGAGCTATAAATGTCTAAATTAAGTTATTTTGAAAGTGCCCGGCACTTTGACATTTTGAGAGTTCACAGTAATTGAGGTATTGAGATAAAATTGCTCCTGTTATTTAAAAGGTCATTATCTTCTTCAGTTAGATAGATGGAGACTATTTTCCACTCTAGTGAGCCGTTCTATTTGGGACAATTAGCCAGGCTTGAGTAGATCTGCACAGGCCCTACTCCCACTTATCACAGCTCCGGCCGTGACACAGTGAAAAGGTTTGTAAATACAGGCTCAAAATAGCCCATCTGTATTCAGATCACAAGCAGCTACCAAAAGCACCCCTCAAGCGACAGAACCTCCACAGCTAGATGCTGAACGACCCAAACGCAGCCCTTGGAACCAGAGAAAGACATTTTGCAACCACTCCCTTCACTCCAACCCCCACTTGCTAATTATGTCATTATTAAGGGAAGTTTTCCTTTTCCCTTTCATAATCCACACTGGTTTCTTTAACAATAAGAAGACTTAATCTGCCCTTTTCCTTTTTAAAAAATCAACAACAAACAGCAGTAGGCGGTCTTCCGTGCATTCCTGAACTTACAGGAAAGCACAGCCAAGGACTTCATAAGGTTTTCAATGAGCAGTTTGGAAGGTTGCAGAATTCAGCCCACTGATTTTATAGCCTCCAACATTTCTCTGCTGAAAATAGGGACGTCCTATTCAATAATAATAATTTCATTATTTATACCCTGCCTGTCTGGCTACGTTGCCGCAGTGACTCTGGGCAGCTTTCAACATATATAAAAACATAATAAAACATTAAACTCCCCTCTACAGGGCTGTCTTCAAATATCTTTGTATAGTTACTTATCTCCTTGGCTCAGGGGTCACTTAACTTCATACCCTCCATCATTTCTCTGAAGCAAATAGGAAAAGCAGGGCATTCCAGGATCAAATCAGAAACCGGGATGGTGCCTGTAAATTTGAGACTTAAATCTGGAAAACAGGGACACTTAGAGGGTCTGTTAGTTTTGTAGAATGAAAGAAAGCCCCTCTCCCCCCACCTAAAAAGTAAGGTAAGTACAACAAAATTAAAGCACCCCAAGAAACTCCTGCTGAACTTTTCCCTTCCATTTGATAATTTTCAAATGGAAATCCATTTTTGTGAACTGATGGAACACGGTCAGGGGAATGAGATATTTATTTATTGTTAGATTAACCAACCTGCCCTTTGAACCGTAAGGTCTCAGGCCAGGTTGTAACAGTGGAATATACAATTATAAAACAAACAGAAAATAAGAAACATGCAAAAACAATTCCCAACCGTTTATGTATAAAACAATTAAACAACTCCACATATAAAAACAATATATTGAAAAACAGTTCCGTATATTACAAACAATTAAAAACACTTCCAAGACACCTGAAACTGTGAAAAAGATGGGAGAACATACATGGAAGCAGCTTTGGGCACAGTCAAAATATCCACCTCAATGAAGCGTCACTTGATTCCAGGAACCAAGCACAAAATACATCTGGTGTCAAAAGGTGGTGGTCAAAAGGCCCCGGCTGAATATTACAGTGCATCTGGGTTTTGGCCTATGCAAGTTGTCTCTCCATGGTTTGTTGCAAACTCAATAGGCACTGCCTTGTCTGTCTAATGCACTGTAATACCAGTTCCTCCAGCTCAGTGCTGCGTCTGTTTACAGTGCCAGAGTTTGGTGTTTTGATCCATCTCAAGTTGCCTAGCTGCATGGGTTTCCTTAGTCTTTATGATTTTAAGCTAGGTAAAGGGACCCCTGACCATTAGGTCCAGTCATGACCGACTCTGGGGTTGCGGAGCTCATCTTGCTTTATTGGCCGAGGGAGCCGGCGTACAGCTTCCGGGTCATGTGGCCAGCATGGCTAAACCACTTCTGGCGAACCAGAGCAGCGCATGGAAACGCCGTTTACCTTCCTGCCAGAGCGCTACCTATTTATCTACTTGCACTTCGACGTGCTTTCGAACTGCTAGGTTGGCAGGAGCTGGAACCGAGCAACGGGAGCTCACTCCATTGCGGGGATTTGAACCGCCGACCTTCTGATCAGTAAGCCCTAGGCTCTGTGGTTTAACTCACAGTGCCACCCGCATCCCTTGATTTTAAGCTACAGAAGAAGAAAACAATGAAAGGAGCTGGTGAGGCCTGATATGCTCCCAGGAGACTGTTGGCCATGGATCTTCTGAAGGTAGGGACCTTCCCCATAGGTATTCTGGGGATGGAATGTGATGTTCCACTGGGCTTTTGTTTCATGAATAAGCATCTCATGTAGGCTTCCTCAACCTTGCCCCACAGATGCTTGTGACTATAATTCCCATCATCCCTGGCCACTGGTTCTGCTAGCTAGGGATCCTGGGAGTTGTAGGCCAAAAACGTCTGGAGGGCCGAGGTTGAGGAAGCCTGATCTGATGTGTTACTGGGCCTGAAGTACAAAGGTAAACCCTTTGGACAGCCACAGTTGACAGAAACCTTTATTTTCTTTAGCATGGACCCCCAAATTGCACCAGAAAAAGAAGCTAATTCAGGAAAACGCAGGATCAGTCACATACCAAATCAAAGTTTGATACTATTTATCATAGGGCATTGGCTACCAACTTTTTTGGGGCAAATGATCTGCTCTGGACACATTTGGAGAAAGGGTCATGGGATGGCTGCCAAGGGATAATGGCAGCACTTCTGGAAATGGCCGCCACATCCAAAAGAGCAGAGAAGGAGAGAGGAGGACCACAAAATGGTGTGGGCATGGTTCCTCCATCGATGGGGGAAAGGAACCTCTATTAGTTACCAGCACACTCGCTCAGTTCTTTGGATGGCTCCTCTGTTCACAAGGGAAGGAAGAGGGTCCAATCCACACATGCAAGTGAATTTAAGAGGGCATGTTCAGTTTAGGAGAGGCCAAGGCAGTGCAAACAGGAACCCAGCAGGAAGAGCTGTCTTGTGCATTGTGGATTTTTTTTAAAAGAGGACATTTACCAATGCCTTTTGTGGGTGCCATAGGAGGAAACCGGTGGGCACACTGGCAATGCCAGTCAGAGGCACTTCAAAAAAATTTATCATGCCCTAGTTCAGGCACTTCCAACAGGTAGATCATGATGTACCAGTAGATCACAGGACTCAGCAACTTTGACCTGAAGCCCCCCCAAAACAGGGCTTTCCTCCTCCCTAAAACAAGCTCAACAAATTTGACCTGAACCCCCAAAAAGGGGGTAGATCACTGCCAGTTTTTAACTCTGTGAGTAGATCACAGTCTCTTGGGAGTTGGCCACCCCTGCCCTAGACAAACAGACCTTTGGTAACTGAACGAGGATGCAGTGGGGAGAGAAAATGGAGCTGGGCTGGACTCCAGGTAACACCCCCCCTTCCCCATGGTTACGGTAAGTTTTAGAGGGTTCACAGGCCAGGGTCAAAGGTTTTAGTCCACAGCTGCCAAGTTTCCTGGAAAGAATAAATGCTGGTAATAAGGACATTTCCTTAACCTCCAGCATTGGTTGGCAAGAGAAAGTCTTTGGGTTCATACCACCTTATTTAATACTAGGCTTAGACTATGGCAGAGTATACCCAAGACCTACACCTCTCTCTGCCTGGTATTGTGGTTCATCATTCTCTGCACATCTCATGTCCAGGTGAGGCCATCGAGGACCAGACGATGGTTCTTCCTACTCATCTACTGACCAGCAGAAGAGCTTTCCTGTGTCATCGCCAGCCAGGAGCTTGGAAGAATTCCTTGTGTGGGGAGAAGGCAGAAAGGACATATTTAGGAACCAAACAATCGGCAACATCTGGATCTTTCAGAGTCTTATGCTGCCGGCACTCACTGGAACAGAATCATTTCAAAGCAAAGCCCTGGAGAATATTGCCGCGAATGTCACATACCATATTTTTCGCTCTATAAGACGCACCAGACCATAAGATGCGCCTAGTTTTTGGAGCGGCACCTATTTATCTACTTGCACTTTGACGTGCTTTCAAACTGCTAGGTTGGCAGGAGCAGGGATGGAGCAACGGGAGCTCACCCCGTCGCGGGAATTCGAACCGCCGACCTTCTGATCAGCAAGTCCAAGGCTCTGTGGTTCAACCCACAGCGCCACCCACATTTCCTTAGGTTGTCCCTATTTTCATCAGAGAAATGTGGGAGGTTATGGAATTAAGTGACCCCCCCAAAACAAGGAGATAAGGAACTCTACAACCTTTAAAAAACTTCTGAAGGCAGCCCTGTACAGGGATTTTTTAAAATGTTTGATGTTTCATTATGTTTTTATATATGTTAGAAATTGCCCAGAGTGGCTGGGGCAACCCAGTCGGATGTGTGGGGAAGAAGAAGAAGAAGAAGAAGAAGAAGAAGAAGAAGAAGAAGTCGCCACCAGAGATATGTTGGAGGGTATGAGCTTTCACCCTGATCCAGATTCCCCCCACCCACCCCAGACATGCAGTTTGCACAGCAGAGAAATGATCCCATTGAAGTGAATGGGAGCTGTTCCTGCCCCCCTCCATGCAAACTGCAGGTCTGTGGGAGGGGCAATCTGCATCAGGGGGCAAGCTTTCTATACCCACACTAGAATCCCAAGCCAGGGGGAAATATATGATTCCGGTTTGGCTGTCAATCAGACCCAAGGATCCCAGGTCTAGTTTTTCTTTAACTCATCTTGCTGATCAGGTCATTTTAGATAAAGATGCAAGGGTTTGAATGAATAACTTGTACAGTATGAAGCAGTTGCAAATGGGTGCAGGACTCAGAAGTCCTGCAAGTGGGCATTTTGTCGTGTTTTATTGTGGGGGTGGTGGGGAGGAATGAACAGTTTGCACAGTAGGAGAGGGAGGAGATATGAGTCGAGGTGGAAGGCGTGGGGAGCTATGGAAAGTGACTGATCTTTAAAGCTGTCAACTTTTCTCTTTTTTAAAGGGAAATTCCCTTATTCCAAATAGGATTCCTCGCAAGAAATGGGAAAAGTTGACAGCTATGCTGATCTTTCCCATGATCACGGATCATCATCTTTCTCAAGCATGGGAAAGATCAGAGAGACTACACTCCAGGAAGCAGAGAGGTATTGGGAGAGTTAGTTAATGTGCCCCTGATAGTGGTGTAGCAAGGTAAGGTGGTACCCGGTGCGGAAATTTCTTATCACCTCCTCCATTGAATTCCCCCCCCCTACAAAAATGGTTTGACTTTGGCTTGTTTCTCTGTCATTCATAAAGCGAGTGCCCGAGACTTGTGCTCTGCAAACTGGGAAGTGGGGAAGGTTTCCAGCTCTGCTGAGATACCTCTGTGCATATCCTAAACGAATAAATGGATCTCGGAATCCAGCAACTTCCTGAATCAAATTCAAATGCCTTCCTTGATTCCCCGGGCTGACTTCGGCTTGTTTGGCTAGCTATCAATTTCCAGTGGGGCTGCTCCACTTTGGGACACCACAAAGTTCTCTGTGCAATTTAAAGTCCGTATTTCAAAGGGATTTACGTACACGGTCTGCTATAATCCTCACAACACACTTCTAAGTCTGGTTAGTATTGTTATCGCTCAGGGCTCAGAGAACGGTAGATTGCCATACTTCATGCTAGAGGCAAGATTTGAATCAAGGATTTGCTGGTCCAGACTCCAGGCTTTGAGCTGCTAGTTCTATGCCAGTAGGGAATGCCATTTTAGTGGATGAAACCTATTAATTATTTTTTTTTGCAAATTTATTCAGTGAGGGGTCTTAAAAACATGTTTTGGGGTGTGAGCGGTACTCTAATTTTCCTACTCATATTGAAATACTGCCCCTCAATGAGGCCAAACTTAGATTAACAAAATGTTTAGGGGTATGCGTCCCCCCAGAAAAAAAACACACTGGGTGTGAGGAATTCAAATTTGCTATTATTTTTGTGATTGGACATTTAGCTTGGTTAGCCTGATGAGGAAGCACACTGACTGCTTTTGGAAAACCAAAGAATTTTAATTTTACCTTCTGAAAATGTCAGGTAATGCTTAATAATAATAATAATAATAATAATAATCAGCAAGTACTTGACAATAAACTTTAACGATGTCCGTGCAATTTCTGCCCATGTTTTACTTACCAAGCAAAACTGAATTACATTAATTTAACCAAAATATACTTTGAATTCCCAAGTCTTGTTACAGCTTTTTAGCACCCCTCATTTTTGGAATTTGAAAACTGAAAAATCCAACTCTGTCATACTTGGGTCTCTGCTGTGCTTTCATGGTCTGGGTATTCATAAAGATATAATTTTGCACTGTGGGGGATTAAAGAAAACTTTGCTCCTAAAAATTTTACTGCCCACAACTATGTTGACAGCTGTTGCTTTTCTGGTCTCTGGAGGGAGATTCTTCACACAGCGCTCCTCAGTGCCTGTAACCCCCCGCCCCCATTTTGCTGCTAAGGCAAATCATTATTTTATATGCCATACGCCCCCCCCCCCATCAGAAAAGTCTGATTCATAATGAAAACTGCAAGACCAAATTCATTGTTAGTCTGCTCTCTCGTGGCCATAGGAGATACTGCGATTGAAATGATTACCTGGAAACCGCCAGAGCTGTGACAGCTGGAATGGTTTTGCTAGTTCTCTCCAAAGGAGTCGTGCTGAGATTCATCTCCAAGCAGAGGGTGAACGGTTTCTCCACCTTGTTGCCTGTAGTGCGGTTTTTAAAAAATATATATATATTCAGAAAATGCTTGGGGATTTTCATTTGGGGGTGGGTGGGTGAGGGAAGTGGCAAATGTTATTGTTTATAGTCAGCAACTTGTTAGCTGGAGAACAGATATATTTAATCCTGGCTTGTGCTGTTGCCAGAAGGGCCTGTCCCAATTGAATTTGCAGGCTATGATAGTTACATGTGCTGACGTGTGGCTATATCAATTGTGAGCTAAATTGGATTTGTGTATTATTGCTTTCTAAATTGCATGCCTAGTTCAGCAAAATTGTTCATCAGTGTTTACTGGCTCGGTGCTTAATAAGATGCCCCAGAATACCTTGCTGCCAGGATATAATGCAGCCCGTAATTGCCCAGTTAAAACAAATTACATGAGGTCCTGGTATTATCAACTTATCTAAATCTGCTCATAATACAACCAATAATTAAATGCCAAGAACACTGTGCAAAAATTGTAACTCAATCATTGTTACTTCAGTCTTTGTAATGACCACATTTTGGATTAATAGTCGTCGTCCCCCCCCTCCATAATGTTGCCACAGAGACAGGGGAATATCTCTGGCTGTTGAAAATACCTTGAAAGTAAGTAGACTTTTTAGGAAACACAGACTCTGGCATCTGCTAGGATTAAGCCTCATTGGTAGTGAGAGATGCTGCGGCGGTAAGAATATCTGTGTGGAATCTCTCTTCCAACAATACATTTATTATCTTGCTATGCTAAGGATTATTGACCTAACAATGAGATTTAGTGCACAGCCCTAGTTCAAAGTAAGATAAACATCTTAGTCCATCCACAACCAGAAAACCATGCCAGTTGGGGAAAGTGGGATCTGCCCACGACATGAAACTTTGAAACTTCTGTGAATGTGCGTTTGCATAGTTAACATGCAAAAAAGGCCTGCCAGAACCATAATCTCTTGTTAACTGCATTCATCCAATTTACCTAAATCAGACTTTTTACACCGGAACAGAAAAAGCTCGTGACACTTGTGCAATAACACTCACCCAAAATCGACTTGCAAAGCATTTTCCGCATATGTGTGTGAAAATATTTCAAAAACATACGAATGTCAAAATCAGACTCTTGGCAGCTGCTGTATTTGTTAGCTAATCTGGTGCCCTTTATTTACGTTTTTAAGTGCTGGGATTTTCATTACTTCTAAGCTTTACATTCCCTCTCCGGAGCTCAATTGAATTTGACTTGAGCTCAATACGGTGGACAAGAACGGAAGAAATCTTTGGACCAGGAGCCCCCTGCTGGTTTCTGCAGACTTGGCAGGTCTCCAGTTTTTATTCCATCGCAGCAGACAGCTTTTCTGAAATGTGATTGGTGCATATTGCTAAAGACCTTTCTTTTTCTGTAACCATTTCTTAGTCATACTTTATAAGAAGAGCCTGCTGAATCAGGCCAATGAAGCATCTAGTTCAGGTAAAAAAATAATAATAAAAAGGTAAAGGACCCCTGGATGGTTAAGTCCAGTCAAAGGTAACTGGGTGCAGTGCTCATCTTGCTTTCAGGCCAAGGGAGCCAGCGTTTGTCCACAGACAGCTTTCTGGGTCATGTGGCCAGCAGGACTAAACCGCTTCTGGTGCAACGGGACACCATGACAGAAACCAGAGTGCACAGAAACGCCGTTTACCTTCCCGCCACAGTGGTGCCTATTTATCTACTTGCACTGGTGTGCTTTCAAGCTGCTAGGTTGGCAGGAGCTGGGACAGAGCAACGGGAGCTCACTCTGTCACAGGGATTCGAACTGCTGACCTTCCGATCGGCAAACCCAAGAGGCTCAGTGGTTTAGACCACAGCGCCACCCGCATCCCTACACCATCTAGTTCACACAGTGGCTGACCAGATGCCACCTTGTCGTTCTTTCTCCCCTTCTGCTGCATCCATCTATTAAATCATAACCACCATAGTATAATCTGATTACTTCTGTAGCTCGAATACTGCTCGCAGGTTCATCGTATTATAATATTTCTTTAAATAGTCTGGATAGAGTCTTTCCACTAGCATGGCAGGAGAGGATGGCAATTGTGGCAGGAAGATTCAAGGAACATCAAAGCAACATTTAAACATTTCAGTATGGTATAGTATAGTACAGTATCAAGATTTGTTTTTGTTTTTTTAAAATTGCAGAATATGGTATTCACCTCTACACAGTCCCATCCTTTTTTCTGACATTGTGATATATTGATATATCACTGTTTAGCTGGTGAAATATTGCAATGTTTGAAGCTCACGCTTCTCACTGAGTTTGTAGACATACTTAAGGTACATATGTAAGAGGCTCATTTATATTTTGGGACTGATTCATGTTTTTACAGAGCTGCATCATTTTATACTTTCTGGATGCCCCATGATCATATTTATAAAGTAGTTGTGATCTATGTTATAAATCAAGCACTGCTAGGTGTGTGTGTGTGTGTGTGTGTGTGTGTGTGTGTGGTTTTTTTCCCCCTAATGTATTTCTTACCAGTAAAAAGAATAAAAAATCCAAGCAAATTTTTATTCTGAAAGTGGGCCCAGAGAAAAAAGTCTGAGAACCATTGATCTAAGTCATTGATAAAAATAAATAAATACTGAAAATACCAGACATTGGAGTAAGATAGGGCTCACTCAAAACCTTCCTCCAGTTTGACGATAAGCACTTTTTCCAGTACAGTCTTCCAGCCAGATTGGGAATCTACCTGACCACATTGTCAACCAATCTTTTATCTAGCCAGTTTGCTAACGAAATACCTTGGAGAACTTTGCCAAATGCTTTGATGAAAACAAGACAATCACGCTCACTGCATTTCCAAAATTCACTATGCTAGTAACTAGAGCAAAGATTGGTCTGGCAGGACTGTTTGCCAAAACCAAAAGCAGGCATATTCTGGTCTCTGCCACCGCTGGGAATCTGCATCAAGACAAGTGGGAGATCAATCTGCACCCATTCTGTGGCATTTCTCTAAGCAGAGCCAAAGGTTGGCTTTTGCAAAAGCTTTGCTGGAGCTCCGGTAGAAGTCCGGAGAAGAGGAACTGCCAATTTCCTTTCTTTCCAGATTGCGTCAGCATATCCCAAATCTGATAGTCAACATACAGTGGTGCCTCGCAAGACGAAAAGAATCCGTTCCGCGATTCTCTTCGTCTAGCGGTTTTTTCGTCTTGCGAAGCAAGCCCATTGACGGCTTCGCGCTATTAGCGGTTTTTAGCGGCTTATCGGCTTAGCGGATAAGCGGCTTAGCGGCTTAGAAAAAGGGGGGGAAAGGGGGAAAAAACCCGCAGGAACTCGCAAGACATTTTCATCTTGCGAAGCAAGCCCATAGGAAATTCGTTTTGCGAAGCGCCTCCAAAACGGAAAACCCTTTCGTCTAGCGAGTTTTCCGTCTTGCGAGGCGTTCGTCTTGCGGGGCACCACTGTAATGCCTTCTCTTTCACAGAGAAGATTTGTCCAAGCTATCCTTACCCGTTTTCCCTTGGCATTCAGAAGAGTTATTTTGTGATCTCATACTACTGTCCTGGCATGGGTGTGAATTATTTTCAACTTTCCAGACCTATAAGAGCAGAAGAAAATAGATTTAATAGTAGGATTGTCACCTGAGAGAGGAATGTCTCACCCCCCCCCCCCCGTTCATTCTTGGTCTCCTACCAAAGTATATTAAAAAAACACCTTTCCCATTTATTTTATTCTCTGCTTATTTGGATCAACTTTTACTGTTTGGGGCGGTGAATTTTGACTGCTCCAGTTTTTGGTGTTTCAATGTTGTTGCAACTGATCTCTCAAAACGGTTAATTAATGGTTAAATTTTGTTATGAGCCACCTTGAACTTTTAATGAGGAAAGGTAAGGTGGTGATATTTTAAAATAAAGGTCATTGGAACTTAAAAGATAAACACAATAAGCTTCAATAATAAACTTTAATAATTATTAAATCAACTTTAATAATAAAGCATCTTGAATTTTTATTACATAATCTTAAGTTATGAAATAAACTTTAATAAGTAAGTCAGTTAAATCTGCTTTCTTTTGCATAAAATTAAAAGCAATAGTATGGGAGGAGTTTTAGGGGTGAGCAAATTTGCATTGTTCCAAGCCTCAACTTTGAAATGCTAGGTTTGCCCAAGAGTAGCCAAGATGGTGAAATTAACTACAGTGGTACCGCGAGTTAAGAACTTAATTCATTCTGGAGGTGCGTTCTTAACCTGAAACTGTTCTTAACCTGAGGTACCACTTTAGCTAATGGGGGTCTCCCGCCCCCGCCACCGCGTGATTTCTGTTCCCATCCTGAAGCAAAGTTCTTAACCTGAGGTACTATTTCTGGCTTAGCGGAGTCTGTAAGCTGAAGTGTCTGTAACCCGAGGTACCACTGTAAATGCATGTATCTAAAATATGGAGAGAGAGAAAACCCAGAGACTTTTCCTCAAGCTGGTGAGCCCCCGAAAGTGGAAACTGTCCCCTGGAGAGACCTACCTTTACAGCCCCACCTGTGTCTCCCGTGACTATGAGGCTCTGCACGTCCCAGTCAATCACTTCCATGAAGCAGCAGCACAAAATGGTGGCTCCAGGGCTGAAGGTTGCTGTAGCCAGAGGCTGTCCATTGACATTCCATAAGTAGAGGGCCGTCCCAGCACAAGAGGCAATGTCACCCTGAAACACATTGCAATACATCACTGGAGAGCACAGGGCGGGCTTTAGTTGGTCTCTCTCCAACTAAAACAGGCAAGGGTGACTTGTAAATAACAAAGGTAAAAGGTTAAAAGGTAAAGGACCCCTGGACGGTTAAGCCCAGTCAAAGGTGACTATGGGGTTGTGGCACTCATCTTGCTTTCAAGCTGAGGGAGCCAGCATTGGTCCACAGACAGTTTTCCAAGTCATGCGGCCAGCAGGACTAAACTGCTTCTGGTGCAACTGGACTCTGTGACGGAAACCAGAGTGCACGGAAATGCTGTTTACCTTCCCGCCGTAGCGGCACCTATTTATCTACTTGTGCTGATGTGCTTTCGAACTGCTAGGTTGGCAGGAGCTGGGACAGAGCAATGGGAGCTCACCCCATCACAGGGATTCGAACCGCCGACCTTCCGATCGGCAAGCCTAAGAGGCTCAGTGGTTTAGACCACAGCGCCACCCGCGTCCCATCACACTACATCACATGGCAGGCTTAGGCATAGTCTGACCACCAACACAGGCAAGGGGGACTGGTAGATAACCAAACGACCATTACGGCAAGAAGGGATATGAACCTGCGTCTTTCTGGTTACAATTCAATAGTCTTGTCAATATACAACGCCAGCCTCACAAAGCCAGAATCCAGAAATTCTGAACTGATAAAGGTAGAAGGAGCCCTGGAAGGATCATCTAATTCACCTGCGATGCAGGAATCTCAGCTAAAGCATCCATGGAAGATGGCCATCCAACCTCTGCTTAAAAACCTCCAAGGAAGGAGAGCCCACAATCTCCTGAGGGAGACTGTTCCACTATCAAACAGTTCTTAGTGCCAAGAAGTTCTTCCTGATGTTTAGTTGGAATCTCCTTTCTTGTAACTTGAAGCCATCAGTTCAAGTCCTACCCTCCCAAGCAGGAGGAAACAAGCTTGTTTCCTCTTCCATGTGACAGCCCTTGAGATACTTGGAGATGGACCATAAAGAAGGCTGATTGCTGAAGAATTGATGCTTTTGAATTATGGTGCTGGAGGAGACTCCTGAGAGTCCCATGGACTGCAAGAAGATTAAACCTATCCATTCTGAAGGAAATCAGCCCTGAGTGCTCACTTGAAGGACAGATCCTGAAGCTGAGACTCCAATATTTTGGTCACCTCATAAGAAGAGAAGACTCCCTGGAAAAGACCCTGATGTTGGGCAAGATGAAGGGCACAAGGAGAAGGGGACAACAGAGGACGAGATGGTTGGATACTTTTCTTGAAACTACCAGCATGAGTTTGACCAAACTCTGGGAGGCAGTGGAAGACAGGAGTGCCTGGTGTGCTCTGGTCCATGGGGTCACGAAGAGTCGGACACAACTAAACGACTAAACAACAAAATGATCATATCTCCTCTCAGTCTCCTCTTTTCTGGACTCAGCATACCCAGCTCCTTCAAGCGCTCCTCATAAGGCCTGGCTTCTACACCCTCCATCATCTCGGTCACCCTCCTCTGCACACGTCCCAGCTTGTCAACATCCTTCTTAAATTGTGATGCCCAGAATTGGACACAAGAATTCTAGATCAGATGGACCACTGGACTGGCCTGTTCAAGGCAGCATTTTCCATCTTTGAACACTTTTTGTGGCCTTGTCATTTTCAACTGTTTTAGGTGTGGCAGCTATTCCGTGCTATGCCAAACTCCCAATGGGTCCCATTTGTGAGTGGCATCTGCCACTCCAGAAGTTTGGTGACCACTAGGCTACTCTTTCAATTCTTTGCCAGCTAGTTCACTGTTCAGAATTCTCTGGACAATTTTTCTCCCATGGGGTGTTAAATGCATTCTGCATTTAAGCCACCATAAGGGGAAATAAGCTGAGGCTCCAATACTTTGACCACCTCATGAGAAGAGAAGACTCCCTGGAAAAGACCCTGATGTTGGGAAAGATGGAGGGCACAGGGAGAAGGGGACGACAGAGGACGAGATGGTTGGAGAAGCTACCAGCATGAGTTTGACTAAACTGCGGGAGGCAGTGGAAGACAGGAGTGCCTGGCGTGCTCTGGTCCAGGGGGTCACGAAGAGTCAGACACGACTAAACAACAAGGGGAAATGGCCATGGAGAGGAAGATTTGGAGCACAGAAGCAGTGGTTGAAGCAAACTACGCTGCTTCTCCAATCCCAATGGGTTTTCCAGTTCCAGGTGTGGCGTCGAGAAGCTTAGACACACCTCTGCAAATAGGACATTTAGTTTAGCCCTACATTTAGTGCTGCTCCCATGTGAGCGGATTATCAGAGAGGAACATCACGAGACAAGAAGAGGCCATTTCAAGCTAGCTAGCTCAGTTGGTTAGAGCGTGGCGCTGATAACGGCAAGGTTGCAGGCTGGATTCCCATACGGGACAGCTGCACATCCCTAGATGACCCTCGGCAGTCCCCTTCGAACTTGACAGTTCTATGATTCTCCTCTCAGTAAGAAACAGGCTGGCACAGGCATGGCCTTTGGCCGGGAAAAGATTCTGGTTTTCTCAAACAAATAAAATGCATGTGGAGAGGGTCACCTGTAACCATAGCTGTCAACTTATAGATTTGAAAATAAGGGGCCAGCAGCCTCGAAAATTAGGGCTCAGCAGCCAAAATAAGGGATTTTGCTTAGCTTATACATAAATCCGGCACTCATGCTGCTTTGGCTGCGACTGACTGTGTTTTGCAGGGGGTCGAATTAGATGATCCTAAGGGTCTACAACTCCAACCAAAGAAGAGGGGCAGACAAAACTGATGGATGACGTCCAGATGGCAAAGCTTACAGGCAGAATTAGAAACCAGGAAGAGGACCTCTTTAATAAAGAATTGGGGAAGTTTATAATTTAGTTGAAAAGCTATTGTCAAGAGTTACATACATTGGTAGGATTGACAGAAAACTTGTAGTAAAAATTTGAACTATGGATGGACAAATGATTTATAAAAATAGAGTTATGAAAGGGATGCAGAGGGGGAAATCACTACATTAAGATGCTGCACTGGTTGGAGGGTACGCTAAGCAGCACAGTGGGGCTGCCGTCGTCCTGGTGTGAGGAGTTCCATCGGCCCTTCCCTGCCCGAGGGTTGGGGGAAGGAGAGAGACTCTCACCCACGCCGTCCATGAGCCTGCCATGAGGCGGTTGCAGCACCGCGGCGGCTGCTAAAGTGCCACCCTTCTGCGTCCCTCCCCATCCCCTCCTCTTCCTCCTCCCTCAGGCCGCTGCTGCCTCCAGCTTTCCCTGGCAGCACAGCGGAAGTCTCGCTGCTTCCCTCCCGAGCCGGGCAAGCATGAAACCCAGGAAATTTAAGGGACATCATCAATAAGGGACAGCAGCGGGACACGGCGCTGGGATAAAGGAGTTTCCCACCAAATAAGGGACGGTTGACAGCTATGCCTGTAACCAAACAGAAGCGAAAAAGCCTGGAGGCCGAATCCAGCACAGAGAGAACAGCCTGTAACAATTCCCCTCCTCCTCCTCCTCCTCCTCCTCCTGCCTCAGCTCTGTCTCTGAGGCTGCTTTTAGTGCCCCCTCTCAGCATTAAGGATACTATTAGAAACCTCTGTAAAAAGAAGAAAAATCAATCTGTCGCGTCTCAAGATGGTTTCTTGCAGGGAAGGGCACCCATTAAGTCGTCATGAAATGTTCATGGACGTGTCAGGAGGATGATGATAAATGAATATCTTACCGTTGAATCATTGATGGCAACAGCCGAGAGGCAGGCCTCGTGGTCCGGAAGCTGGGCGATGGGTGTCAGCTGGTTCAGGTCCCAGATGATGCAGGATCTGTCGGCGGATCCGCTCACGATGATGCTGTAGGAGGTGGAGGCAGCCAAGCAGGTCACAGGCTGTGTGTGCCCGTACAAAGGCTGGGAGACGAAAGAAGCAGAGAGAGACCACAACCAAGGGAGACACTAATTTAGTACCAAGCCACAAGGCATCCTTCAGTTTACAAAGACAAATGGTCTGTTCCGCAGGGAGAGAGAATTCTTCAGCTGAGAACGGTCAGCATTCTTTAATGCAGGGAGCAGAGAAGCCAATGCAAAGCATTTCGGAGATTTGAGAAACAACCCCAGAGCAACTAGATACCCACCCCAGCAATTTCCCGAGAGGGATCAAGGCCATTCTAAGTGTGTTGCAAGAGAGAGCTCCTTGCCGCCGTCCTTAACTGGGAGACTTGTCCTAATTCGCAGCAAAATAATTTCTCCTGCCATGTCAGTAATGAGACACGATATAAGCAGACACATACACCTGCCTGGCACCGCTACAATTCAGAGCGAGAGGTTTCTGTGTTTTGGGGGGGCTTTAAAATCATTCGATCAAGCATTCTCTTAGAACGACAGCGCTACAAACACACCAGTAAACACGACCTGCCTGTGATGCATGGAATAATGTGGAACAATGCTGTTAAATTAAACACTGCAGGTGTTCAGTCTGTGGCTTCCATCGTGTTGTGTACTGAGCTGAATCCTAGATCAATAGGATCCAGAATGCAGCAGTCTGATTGGTCTGCAGGAGCCACCCAATCCAGCTCCAGGTGGAAGTGAATCAGCGACCTGATTGGCCTGCAGGAGCAGCCAATCAGGCACCTGGATGAAGTGACTCAGCAACCTGATTGGCCTGCAGGAGCAAGCAATCAGGTTTCTGGAGGAGGTGAATCCACAACCTGATTGGCCTACAGGAACAGCCCGGAATTAGCCAATCATGCGGGGGCCATTGTGTAAATAATGTACCGTATACAGTGGTGCCTCGCAAGACGAAAGTAATCCGTTCCGTGAGGCTCTTCGTATAGCGGTTTTTTCGTCTTGTGAAGCAAGCCCATTGACAGCTTAGCGGATTAGCGCTGTTAGCAGTTTAGCGGCTTTTAGCGGATCAGCTGATAAGCGGCTTATCAGCGAATCAGCTGATAAGCGGCTTAGCGGCTTAGGGAAAGGGGGGGAGGGGAAAAAACCCGCAGGAACTCGCAAGACATTTCGTCTTGCGAAGCAAGCCCATAGGGAAAATCGTTTTGTGAAGCGCCTCCAAAACGGAAAACCCTTTCGTCTAGCGGGTTTTACGTCTTGCGAGGCGTTCGTCTTGCGGGGCACCACTGTAGCTAGACGTTTTGGGGAAAGTTTCATTCATTGCTGCTATGAGCTGAATAAAGAGCATGAAATTCACACTCGACTCTGAGAATATTTCACATACTTATTCCATACTTTGGGCCAAATGACACCAGGCACTGAATTCTGTGCCGTTTCTCCCTTAGGGCTTAAAAAGAGGCAGCTGTTGAGGCTGCAGTCTGAAGCAGAAGACCTGAAGGAGAAGATAAGAGTTGCCTGCACCAACGGTCTCAACTGCTGAGCCATGGCTCCCAGGGGAACCTTGAACTATCGTCACAGGAGCCATGGGTGGGGAAATACCAGTTTTCCTCTACTTCAATTTCCCCTCTTCTATACTGCCACCTGCCTAGTCACCTGTATTTCCTTAATGGCACATGTTAATTTATCATTAATAGTTATATCCCACACCTCTTTATATCATTATTTCATTTTATATTCTGCTTGCCCCTTCCATTTCCTAGCTATCATAATTTGTGCAGCTGTCCATAAATTTGTGAGCCTGTTTCATAGCCTGTAAACCTTCCACCCCATCATAAATTGATAATAATGCTACCTCTGGACTTTTGGTCAGCATGATTATTATTATTATTATCCTTTAATTTCATTTTCATTTCCCCCCCGACTTACGAAAACAGCATTAGCAGGGCAATGAATCACTCATAATTTTTATTTTTATTAATGAAAAAAAGGCTTTGTCAAAGCCCAGAGAAGCACAAAGCATCATCACGGTTCAATGACATATTCCAGCTGAGCAAAAGCTCTTGAGGAAGGTGAAAGAGAGTCAGTGGTTTGGCCACATTTAACCCCTGGAACCCGGGTTCCCCACCGAGACCCAAAAGTGTGGATGGCAATCCAGGACTCTGATCATTTTAGGCTTTCTACCATTTGTGCCCATCACCTCCTGGCAAATAGAAGGAGAAGAAATGGAGGCAGTGAGAGATTTGACTTTCTTGGGCTCCATGATCACTGCAGATGGTGACAGCAGCCACAAAATTAAAAGACGCCTGCTTCTTGGGAGAAAGGCAATGACAAACCTAGACAGCATCTTAAAAAGCAGAGACATCACCTTGCCAACAAAGGTCCATATAGTTAAAGCTATGGTTTTCCCAGAAGTGATGTATGGAACTGAGAGCTGGACCATAAAGAAGGCTGATTGCCAAAGAACTGATGCTTTTGAATTCTGGTGCTGGAGGAGACTCTTGAGAGTCCCATGGACTGCAAGAAGATCAAATGCATCCATTCTTAAGGAAATCAACCCTGAGTGCTCGCTGGAAGGACAGATCCTGAAGCTGAGGCTCCAGTACTTTGGCCACCTCTTGAGAAGAGAAGACTCCCTGGAAAAGACCCTGATGTTGGGAAAGATTGAGGGCACAAGGAGAAGGGGACGACAGAGGACGAGATGGTTGGACACTGTTGTCGAAGCTACCAGCATGAGTCTGACCAAACTGCGGGAGGCAGTGGAAGACAGGAGGATCTGGCATGCTCTGGTCCATGGGGTCACGAAGAGTCGGACACGACTAAACGACTAAACAACAACAACCATTTGTACAACAGTCCCACAAAGCCCTCCATTTTACAGCAACAAAAATGACAGGAGCAAGCAGAAGATATCCAAAATCCATCCCCAGAGATCTCCAAAACACTGCACTAGAAACAACCTTAAAACTCTCATACGCTTGATTTGACAGCTAATTTAATACCAGGACTCATTGAATAGCCAGGTCTCTTGTAGCACTGTACTGCAGAAAGACTGGAGCAAAGAGTATGTTATTTTAGAGTTATGGGTTTTCAATAATTCTGATTTCACATGTACGATGCACTTTGTACAAACGAAGGGTTGGGGAACCTTTGCTGTTGAGTGTTTAAACACCTCATCACCCTCATTATTTTGTCAGTACAAATACAATATTTTTCGCGCCATAGGGTGAACCGGACCATAGGACGCACCTAGTTTTTAGAGGGGGAAATCAAGGAAAAAAATCTTATTCCCCCCCCCCAGCCCAAAAGAGCAGCGTACAGGCTGCGCGCAACCTCTTGCTGCCGGAGGGGCTGCGCACGGCTATCCCTGAAGCCTTCCGAGCGCAGCGCAAGTTCCCGCTGTGCTCCTCAGGCTTTGGGTTCCTTTCGCTGAAGCCGGGAGAGGAAGACTCACTCTATAACACCAAGTGCCCTTGAGCATAATCATTTTGCCTCCTGGAAATGTGAACTCGGATATCATACCTGCTTCAGGTTTAAGCAAGCATCTCCATCTCTAGCCACGGACAGCTCCCAGACGCACAACGCAGAGCTGCTTCCAGAGGTGATGAGTGTCGTTGGTGTGGGGCACACAGCACAGAGGCAAACGCCCCAATCAGCTGTGATTTCAAATGTGGTCACCTTCTACATACAAAGAGAGAGAAAAATACACATCCATGCAAGCAGGAACAAAGTAAAAGATCGACAAAGCAAACAGCCCAGGAAATTCAGAAAGTAGGCCTGCATCAGCACTGCCCCATTTAATATTATTTCCCCCTATTAGAATGATATTATGAATGCAAATAGTAGGACCAGTACCAGATTTACGTATCAGCTAAACAAGCTATAGCTTTGGGCCCCACTCTCTTGACCCCCCCTCCCAAATATAGCAAAGGGACCCCTGACCATTAGGTCCAGTCATGGCCAACTCTGGGGTTGCAGCGCTCATCTTGCTTTATTGGCCGAGGGAGCCGGCGTACAGCTTCCGGGTCATATGGCCAGCATGACTAAGCCACTTCTGACAAACCAGAGCAGCGCACGGAAACACTGTTTACCTTCTCACCAGAGTGGTACCTATTTATTTACTTGCACTTTGATGTGCTTTCGAACTGCTATGTTGGCAGGAGCTGGGACTGAGCAACGGGAGCTCACCCCATCACGGGGATTTGAACCACCGACCTTCTGATCGGCAAGCCCTAGGCTCTGTGGTTTAACCCACAGCGCCACCCGCGTCCCCCTCCCAAATATACTTCTTCTTAATTGTATTTAAGTTCAACAATTACTTTGATAAAATCCATATTTTGTTATGTGCAAATGGCTTTAGATACCTGTTAGGTCCAGAAATTACCATATAGCATTTAGTCAACACACATAAAAAGAGACAATTTGTTGTTGACAAAGGACAGCTGGACATATAAAGGGCCCCATTACCTTCAGCAGCTTAGGGTCTCATCCAACCTAAATCCAGCCCTAAGTTGGACGTCCATCTACACTATCAAAACCATTCCTTAACCCTTCCTTAATGTTAAAAACCATGTGTGTAGAGCCGCCCTCTTTTAATTCTGAAACCAGAATTATTATTATTTTTTTGTGGCGTATAGATTAACTAATGGGATAATTTTGCTTTATACAAATTCAAAATGCTTAATTCTTTTTTTAAGACGCCCTTCAACACTTCAGGAAATGACAGTATTGTTTAAAACAAATGGTTGAATTGTTATTGTTATTTTTGAAAAAACGTTTCTGTGAGCTGCGGCCTACCATTTGCCCCACACAAATCCTGCACATTCTTTTGCTTCAGTGATCTCTACAGGTTTGCTTACTCCCTATTGGAGCCAGGGTCACAAGGCGATCTCTAATGACAGGTGACTGAGGCAGCCTAGACCCTTAAATAATATCATATTTTAATTATATTGAACTTCCAAATGTTCCAAGTTCTTTACACATGGCATTTTATGATTCTTAAAACAACCCCATGACAACATCTCCCCCGTATTGCTGAGGCAGAGAGGCAAATAATAGTTTGCATTATTATTATTATTATTATTATTATTATTATTATTATTAGGTGACTTGCAAGAAAATGTTGCTGAGGAGTGCTCTGGTTCAGGGTTCCAACCATGCCCTTTCCCAAATTCTCCATTGCATTTTCTCTCTCCCTCTCTACCACTCATGTTTGGTGGCTACCAAACATACCTAGTCCTCATTGCACCTTAGTGTCCCCCCAACATTTTGTTTGTTTTGTACTTCTGCAAAACTTGGGGCTCCCCCTAGCCTGTTGGCGCCTGCCTCTTGGGTTTGGGCCCTGCTATTTTGTCTACCTAAGGAGCAGCACTCAGAGAACGTTGACAATTAGTATACAAAATTTGCTTGCATATGTGTCTGTGGGCTGCCTTTCCACAAAAAGGCCTTCAAAGTGACTTCAGAGAGAAAGAGAGAGAACCCAACACAACTACGATATTTGTAAAACGTTAGTTGAAGCTAAAAATACACCAAGCAGCAGAACATTACAACAATAAATACTAAAGAGTAAAGGTAAAGGGACCCCTGACCATTAGGTCCAGTCGTGGCCGACTCTGGGATTGCGGCGCTCATCTCGCTTTATTGGCCGAGGGAGCCGGCGTGGCCAGCATGACTAAGCCGCTTCTGGTGAACCAGAGCAGCGCACGGAAACGCCGTTTACCTTCCCTCCTTTACATAGAGGAGGGAGAAAGGTTGTTTTCTGCTGCTCCAGAGAAGCGGACACGGAGCAATGGTTCCAAACTACAAGAAAAAAGATTCCACCTAAACATTAGGAAGAACTTCCTGACAGTAAGAGCTGTTCGACAGTGGAATTTGCTGCCAAGGAGTGTGGTGGAGTCTCCTTCTTTGGAGGTCTTTAAGCAGAGGCTTGACAACCATATGTCAGGAGTGCTCTGATGGTGTTTCCTGCTTGGCAGAGGGTTGGACTCGATGGCCCTTGTGGTCTCTTCCAACTCTATGATTGTATGATTCCCGCCGGAGTGGTACCTATTTATCTACTTGTCCTTTGACGTGCTTTTGAACTGCTAGGTTGGCAGGAGCAGGGACTGAGCAATGGGAGCTCACCCCGTCGCGGGGATTTGAACCACCAACCTTCTGATCAGCAAGTCCTAGGCTCTGTGGTTTAACCCACAGCGCCACCCGCGTCCCTAAATACTAAAGAGGCAGATTAGCAAAAGATAAATCAGTCAAGGCCAATGGGAGGGTAGATTAGAATATCTCAGTTGGCTGAAGAAATGTCCCTGGTAGGGGAGCCAACTTAACTTTTTGTGGGGTCAAGGGGGATGCCACAAACTGGGTGCCACTACTGGAAAGTCCCTAGTTCTGTGTTGAGAGGTGAATTGTCCCCTTGTGGACTCCCTCTGACATTGGTAGGTTCTGCTGGCTAATTATGATGGTGGATACATAACCTAGTAGTTACGATCTACCTGCCAGTTTGCCCCATCGTGGCACCAGTTAAGGGGCACGGTGTGTATTTAAAAGGGAGGGTGACTCCTGAACCCAACCAGCAAGCAATGGTTTCTGCCAGGGAGCTGGGGACTGTCTGAGGATTCTGAGCTCTAATGCCAACCCAGTTTACACAATATTCATTCCATGGGAATACCAGTAAATTTAATAGCATGGAATACAGATTCTAAAAATGCAATTGCAGCCCTGGTGTGATGTCAAGAAATGAGATAAGATTGTCAACTGAATACGATATTACGAAGGCATAGTTTTTGTCGTTCAGTCCCGTTATAGGTGTCAGATGATCTGGAAGCAGATTCTACCAACTTATTCAATACACGTTGCCAGCTCATCTCTCACTGCTTGCAACAATTGGCCACATGACCACTCAAACAGCCCAAGGACATAATTTTGAATGTTTCTTGCAGCCATACCCAGAAACACGTTGCTGATTACCTTGTCTGACCCGGAAGCAGCTAGGCAGCAGGTGAAGTCATCGAAACCCCAGCAGAACACTTTATTCCACTGTGGGGGGATCAAAATTTTGTTTTTCCCCACGGCCAAAGTTCCCTTTTCAGTACATACAATGTGACCCACAGGTCCTTGAGGTGCCTCTGTATAGGGAAGGGGAAGAAGAAAAGGAAGTAACTCTAGGAGAGAGGGAAATCCAACTGGCTCATTCCCAAAGGTCAAGAAGGGAATGGAAGATAAGGGAGGAGGGGAGATATTGGTTCTTCAAAGCCAGAATGAAGTAGTGAACTATAATTGCTCTTCTCTAGTTGGTACATTTGCCTGACTTACTGATGATAATAGGAGCTGTTCCCTAGCAGCTCCCTGCATCAGTTCGTTCTCTGGCTGATGGATGGAGCCAGTCAGGTCTTCCCTTTGTCATTATGCAATTCCTGGGAGACAGACAATGGAGCCTCCCAGTCGCTTTTGGTCCCTTGGCCACTGGGCGGGTCCAGAGTTTTAAACTTTTAGATCTGCTCGTAGGGAACCTGATCCCATCGAACAAATGTTCATTGAGTCTCAGCAATGGCCATCATCAGGTGCTCTTCTACCCCACACCACCCCGCTCTAATGTCCCCAAACAATCTGTACCTTTGACAGCAACCGACGAAGGCTTCAGATTACGCAAGTTGTTGAGTGTTGGAGGCAACTGACTAGCTGTTTGAGAGAAGAGTATGCTTTCTCTGCTCATTGAATGCTTCCCCAAGGTATTCCTGGCTGGGTGTGGTTTGCTGAAAAGCTGTGAAGAAGAAAAAGTAGCAAAAAAATAATTCCGCATTATTTTATTATATTATATTATATTATATTATATTATATTATATTATATTATATTATATTATATTATATTATATTATATTATATTTACATACCCCGCCCGTCTGGCTGGGTTTCCCCAGCCTCTCTGGAAGGCTCCCAACAGAATATTAAAAACACGATAAAACATCAAACATTAAAAACTTCCCTAAGATGTCTTCTAAAAGTCAGGTAGTTGTTTATTTCCTTGACATCTGATGGGAGGGCATTCCACAGGGCGGGCACCACTACTGAGAAGGCCCTCTGCCTGGTTCCCTGTAACCTCACTTCTCGCAGGGAGGGAACCGCCAGAAGGCCCTTGGAGCTGAACGATGGGGATGGAGACGCTCCTTCAGGGCTGAGGCCGTTTAGGGCTTTAAAGGTCAGCACCAACACTTTGAATTGTGCTCGGAAACATACTGGGAGCCAATGCAGGTCTTCCAGGACCACCGTTATATGGTCTCTGCGGCCGCCGCTGCCAGTCACCAGTCTAGCTGCCACATTCTGGATTAGTTGTAGTTTCCGGGTCACCTTTAAAGGTGGCCCCACGTAGAGCGTGTTGCAGTAGTCCAAGCGGGAGATAACCAGAGCATGCACCACTCTGGCGAGGCAGTCCGTGGGCAGGTAAGGTCTCAGCCTGCGGACCAGATGGAGCTGGTAGACAGCTGCCCTGGACACAGAATTGACCTGTGCCTCCATGGACAACTATGAGTCCAGAATGACTCTCAGGCTGCGCACCTGGTCCTTCAGGGGCACAGTTACCCCATTCAGGACCAGGGAGTTCTCCACACCTGCCTGCCCCCTGTCCTCCCCAAAACAGTATTTCTGTCTTGTCAGGATTCAACCTCAATCTGTTAGCCACCACCCATCCTCCAACCGCCTCTAGACACATTGTGCAAATGTACCTATCTAAGTCAGCATATGCATACTCTGTACAAATCATTGTCCTCTTTGGGTCTTATTTTCCAGGTGTGTGATGCCTTTTATTCCTTTTGGCAATGTATAAGTAGCCATTTTTTGGGGGGGGGGGGGCTGTTCCCAAGTCTCAGGGCTGCTGAGAAAATAATGACGCTCTTCAACAGAGTTTTCCCCACTGTGGAAGGCGATATACAAAGCAAAGCCTTTCCGGATGACAAGGATGTGCAAACATGCGTCAGTACGCTCCAACTTTCGTTGGCACTTCTTCCGGTATTTTTGATTCTGTTGCAATTTTTCACAAGCCTTCCTTCTATTGCTTTCTCCTACGCTCGCAGTGCATAACAAATCTTATTAATATTCTGTTGGGTGCTGTTAACTTGCGAAAGGCGGGATAAACGTGCCACGGAGAAGGAAAGAAGGAAAACATCCCGACTCTCGCCACTCATATCTGGATTGCTTTTCATAGCTGAGTGCTTAGTCATAAAATGGGCCAAACCCCAAGACTGGATGCATGAAGCAAACACGTTTTCAAAATGATCAACAGAGGGCAGCTGAAGTCATAGAATCATAGAATCATAGAATCATAGAATCATAGAATCATAGAATCATAGAATCATAGAATCATAGAGTTGGACGAGACGCCAAGGGTCATCGAGTCCAACCCCCTGCCAAGCAGGAAACACCATCAGAGCACTCCTGACATATGGTTGTCAAGCCTCTGCTTAAAGACCTCCAAAGAAGGAGACTCCACCACACTCCTTGGCAGCAAATTCCACTGTCGAACAGCTCTTACTGTCAGGAAGTTCTTCCTAATGTTTAGGTGGAATCTAAAGGCAGCCCTATAACGGAAAGGCTCAGTTTGACATATTCCTCCTTTCCTGTTTCTAATCTGTGTACCGCCCTATACCCACACGCCTCAGGGCGGTTCACAGCATAAAACCATAATATAAAAACTCAAAATACATAATAAAAACAAAAACAATAATTCCCTCCTCCCCAACGTGTTTTTAAAGGGCACTGGATGTCGATCAGTCAAAGGCTTAGTTAAAAAGGGACTGTTATTATGCTTCTCATCCTAAGAGTGTTTCCTTGGAAGCAGATTTTGCTGGTTTTCCATGGTGCGCAGTGGGATTTATGTCCGAATTAAGTGTGCTTTAGGATCTCATACCCTCTGCAGAACTGGATACCCTCTTGGTGCTAATTAATGTGCAGTGGCAGCAACAATGCCCATCGTTTCAACACGGATGCTTCCATCCCTTTTCGTGATACTAATTTGCACCATGCCTTTAAATGGGAGGTACAGTCCCCTATCACAAAACCCCAGGACGGCCAGTCTCTGCCTGCAGCAGAAGCTCTGTAGAGAACGTTATCAGCAACTCCTTGCAGAGTCATCACACTTTGAAAAAGGCTGGGGGAAAGGAGGGGGAAGGAAATGGGGTGGCTTTGTATTCCGTTGATAGCCTTTGCCAAGTGCTGTGATTCCCCCCCCCCCCACATACAGATAAACCATTTAGATCAGCTTCAAACAGGACACAGGAATGATTCTTCCAAGTTATCAGCAACCACGAGAGATTCTAAGTGGGACAAGGGAGACCAGCTGCAGGCTGCTCAGAAATCAGAGCTCAGGGAGCTGCAAATGCTTGCGTCTATGTGCATTTCTGTTCCCAGTGCTGCTTTGTGCCAGCTGGTTGGGAATAAACAGATTGCAGTGGGGCTGCCCCCAAGGAGCTAAATACCATATTTTTCGCCCTATAGGACGCACTTTTTCCCCTCCAAAAATGAAGGGGAAATCTGGATGCCTCCTATGGGGCGAATGCAGGCTTTCGCTGAAGCCAGGAGAGTGAGAGGGGTCGGTGCGCACCGACCGCTCTCGCTCTCCAGGCTTCAGGAACACATCCACAGCCTAGGCAGCCCTGCGGTCGGTGCGCACCGACCCCTCTCACTCTCCAGGCTTCAGGAACACACCCACAGCGTAGGCAGCCCTGCGGGAGTTCCCGCAAGTTTCCCTACGCTGCAGATAGCAGCCTGCCGCCCGGCGCGACAGGCGCCCTGAAGCAGAGCGCCCCGCCCGCCAGGCAGACACCCGCAGCGTGTTGGAGCCCTGCGGGAGTTCCCCGCAGGGCTCCCCATGCTGCAGATAGCAGCCTGCTGCCCGGCACAATGGCTGCCCTGAAGCAGAGTGCCCTGCGCGCCGGACAGACATCGGCCAGCCCCACAAGCTCGGGGGACAGCAAGGAGGCACAGCACCGCCATCCCGCTGTTCCTCGACCTGGTTCGGTTTCCCCGACCTGGTTTTTTGGGGGAAATAAAGGGAATTTCCCCCCCCTTTATTTCCTCCCCCCAAAAACTAGGTGCATCCTATGGGACGGAGCGTCCTATGGGACGAAAAATACAGTATTTCAACTCTGATTGGAGAAACTGGGGACCAGCATCTCAGTACAGGCTCCTTAAGAATAGCAGTGGAAGGTTGAGAGTCAACAAGAGTCAACAAGATACACACACAGAGAGAGACACACAACTTCATGCTGTGCGATCTCTTTCTCTTAATAAGTGTTATGTACTGAGCTGAATAGGATCCAAAATGCAGCAGTCTGATTGGTCCTAGAACAATAGGATTCAGAATGCAGCAGTCTGATTGGTCCTAGAACAATGCAGCAGTATGACTGGTCCGCAGGAGCCACCCAATCCAGCTCCAGATGGAAGTGAATCCACAACCTGATTGGCCTACAGGAGAATTCCGGAATTAGCCAATCACGTGCAGCCCATTGTGTAAATAATGTATATAAAGCAGATACTTTGGGGAGAACATTCATTCCTCCTCACCACTATGAGCTGAATAAAGAGCATGAAATCCACTCCTGACTCCGAGTATATTTCAAAAAGCCTCAAGCATACAGTATCCATGCAAAAGCTCTCAGCTAAAGTAGATATTCAATTCACTGTCTACCTGCTGAAGATGAAAGAAACAAATCAGGACTTTACTGGTAGATTGCCCTACTAGCTAGAGCCCAGATGCATCCCCAAGTTAGATCATCAGTGGCTGCTGATATCCTGCAAAATCCTATAATTCTGCATCCCACTCAGGGTTCAAATTGGAGAAGGCTTTCGACGCTTGGTGACTCACTTCCTCCCACATCTGCACTGTACCTGCTTTGGGATCTGTCCGAAGTTGCTGACAAACCCCAAGACGGTGTTTTTGATGAGTGGGTCGCTGATGCTGTCCGGGTGCACCTGGTCCCCATAGAAATAGGGGTGGAAGACGTTCATAGCCTTCGCTGCAGCTGGGCCACGTTGCTTGTCGCCAAAGATCAGGTCTATCCAGTGGTGGATATGGTTGCTGACGTAATCGCTCTCCAGTGCCTGAAACCCAATACTCACTGAGTTACCTGGTTACTGAGAACACCATCCTATATTTTGCCTTTGTGGGTAGGGTCCTTGTTACCGGAAGGCCCACATAGTAGTGTGGACTCTACCACTAATCCCTGAGTTAACCCTCAAGATGTACAAATTGCTTTGGTCTTCAATGGAAAACATGGAAGGGAAAGATACCATCTCTTGGGTCAAATGTAAAAGGGTAAAAGAGTACAGTGGTACCTCGGGTTAAGTACTTAATTCATTCCGGAGGTCCGTTCTTAACCTGAAACTGTTCTTAACCTGAAGCACCACTTTAGCTAATGGGGCCTCCTGCTGCTGCCGCGCCGCCGGAACACGATTTCTGTTCTCATCCTGAAGCAAAGTTCTTAACCTGAGGTAATATTTCTGGGTTAGCGGAGTCTGTAACCTGAAGTGTATGTAACCCGAGGTACCAATGTAGCTATAAACACATCAAAGTTTGGCTGAAATCTCTTGAGAATAAATGAAGCAAATATAAATCTGACCACCAAAGTTAGGGCTGAGGGAGTGCTGAGTGACTGTGAACAGTAGCCAGCAGACCAAGAAAAAAGGTAACGTTAATATATATATTTTCATGGATCCTCCCCATCACTACTCCTGGGCCAGAAAGCAAATTTAGCGGGCACCCAGTTTGACGTAAATACGTGGTGCTATTTTTGGGTGCCATCAGCACCCATAACTTCCAAACGGCATGCCTTGTCATACTGACCTGTCTGTGCAAGCTGATAAACTTATGAGGGTTTCCTTCTGCCCAGGGTGGCAACAGCACGTCACCCAGCGAGGTCCCATCTTGCAAGCTTCCTGTAAGCGACCAAAAAAACATTATTTGATAATAATAATAATATTTTTATTTATTTATACCCCGCCCTTCCCAGCCAAGACCGGGCTCAGGGCAGCTAACAACCAATAATAAAAACAAGTTGATTAAAATACAATTTAAAAAATTAAGATACAACATTAAAACATTAGGGTGCAATCTCTTCATAGGAGGAGAAAGGAAAAAGAAGGAGGGGGAGGGAATCAAACTGATTCTAGGCCAAAGGCCAGGCAGAACAACTCTGTCTTACAGGCCCTGCGGAAAGAAATCAGATCCCGCAGGGCCCTGGTCTCATGAGACAGAGCGTTCCACCAGGCCGGAGCCAGTGTTGAAAAGGCCCTGGCTCTGGTTGAGGCTAATCTAACTTCCTCTAGGGTGTTGCTATATATGGACCTTGAGGCTCTCCGTAGGGCATACCGGGAGAGGTGGTCCCGTAGGTACGAGGGTCCTAGGCCGTGAAGGGCTTTAGAGGTCAAAACCAGCACCTTAAATCTGACCCTGTACTCCACTGGGAGCCAGTGCAGCTGGAAAAGCACTGGGTGAATATGCTCCCATGGCAGAGACCCCGTGAGGAGCCTCGCTGCAGCATTCTGCACCCACTGGAGTTTCTGGGACAGCTTCAAGGGCAGCCCCACGTAGAGTGAATTACAGTAGTCAAGCCTGGAGGTGACCATCGCATGGATCACTGTGGCCAGATCGGGGCGGGAAAGGTAAGGGACCAACTGCTTGATGCGGCGAAGGTGGAAAAATGTTGCATTGGCTGTTGCTGTAACCTGCGCCTCCATGGAAAGGGAGGCGTCAAGGATTTCCATTGATTCCTGAATTGATTCCTGAATTCCATTGATTCCTGAATTTCCATTGATTCCCTTTCCATTGATTCCTGAATGTTGTTTAACCTTGTCTGAAGGCTGATCCACGTGAGCTCTCTCCTTTCCATGACATGTTGGAGAAGGCAGGTTTAGAGTTTTGACATTAAGCTGGGGAGCACCAGGTTTAGATCTCCACTCAGATGACTGGCTAATCTTGGACAACGTGCTCTCTCTCTCGGCCTAACCTATCTCCCCTAGTTCTTGTTACAAGTCAAGTGCCTGCCCCTCTCTCTGCTGAGCAGAGTTCCAGGCACTCACCCAGGGTCTGTGGTCCTTTGGAGAATTGAGACGCAATGGAGACTGTCGTAGCTTTAAGAAATATGGTTGATTCACCTATTTACACCTTCAGTCTGCATGGAGACCTTACAGAATGGTCATTTTAAGAGGGGCTCATCTCCCATAGCAGTGCAGCCAAGAGTCCAAACCATCTCTCCAGCCAGCCTTCAGCCAACCTGCCCAAGATGGATCCCGGTCTTTCTTCTTCTACCCAGAACACCCTGCTAAAAACTCTCTTTTCTTGTCACCTCACACCCAGTTACCCTGGCAGCCTTCCAAACCCACAGTCTCTGTTGACACCTCAGGACAAGGGGGAGGACAGTTCTCCTTATTCATAGCTGTCAACTTTTCCCCTTTTTTAAAGGGAAATTCTCTTATTCGAAATAGGATTCCTCGTAAGAAAGGGGGAAAGTTGACAGCTATGCCTTTATTGCCAACGGCTCTCAATAGCCCTGAATACCCAGGTCGTTTTGCATTGGCTAGCTCTGGAATTCCTCTACAGCTTGTATTTCCCCCTTCACATCCCAAATAATAAAAATGCTACCATTTATTAATTTCCAGGAGTTAGAGGGGTCCCCCAAAAGAAAATCTATAACATTATTATGTGCATAAGAAAGAGGCGGAAATCAGTAAGATAGAAATGATATACATAAATAGCAATAGCAAAAAGATACAACGTTGAAATGTCAGTGCCACACAATTCATACATCTGGGGAACATAAACAGTTTGGAAATAATTGAGAATGCATTATATAAACAAGAAACAGACAGCGTAACAGCAGGAACGCAACAAGTGTGTAAATCTGTGATGGCCTGGGATTCCGATTCAGAGGATGAACCAGAGGAATCCCAGCCTGCACAGGAGTCCCCGCCTCCAGGGCCGGCTGAACTGGGGCAAGGCCTAGATGCTGAAGAGCCTGCACCTGTGGCAGAGCACCAGGAGCTGGCCCCAGGTGAAACCCTTCAGGCCCCAGAGGGGCTTGAGGACTCAGTGGCTACAGGTGAGCCTCCTCCAGGGCCCAGTAACCCTTCGGCCTCTCCTGATCTGCAGAAGCTTAGGGCAGAGAGGCGAAGGGAACTGGTTGCTCCCAGGAGGAGTGCTCGCCTTAAGGCCAGAGGAGGCGGGGCTCCTGGGGGCCGGGACCGCCCCTGGCCTTAGAAGAGGATAAAAGCCCAGTCAGCCCGGTCCCAGGTTGCGGGAGCAACGTCGTTGTTGGCTTTGGACCTTCCTGTGTTCTTGATCCCTGCTTGGCCTCCTGTTCCTGACCATCCGGTGCTCCTGTTCCCTGCTCGGCCTCCTGTTCCAGCGTACCTGTTCCCCGCCCGGCTCTCCGCCTCGGACCTCGCCCCTCTTCGTGTGGACTCAGACTACGCTCAAGGTACCTTTCCCCCGGGTCCAGCACAGTTTGCTCCCGCCACACCCGCACTCCCCCTTCGTTGGGGTGCGTTCGGGAAGAGCCAGAGGCCATGGCTGACCAGGTGGCTGCGCTGGTGGCTTTGGCCCAGAAGAACCAGGCCTTGACTCACACCGTGCAGCAGCTCAGCGACGCGGTTACGGCACTTCAGCAGCGCTTGGAAGCCCTACCGGCTCCTGGGGCCGACGCCCCGGCTCCTGGCAAGTACCCAGTGGCTTTGCCCGAGAAATTTGATGGAGCCCCGGCCAGCTTTCCCATGTTCCTCGCCCAAGCCAAGCTGTATATTCAGGGGCGAGCCCGGAACTTCCCTGACGACCGCACCAAGGTGCACTTTTTGATTAGTTTGTTAAAGGACCAGGCGGCCAAGTGGGCGTTGCCGCTACTCAGGCAAGACTCCCCCTTGCTGGCAGACTATACGGGGTTTTGCAATCTTTTGGAGGCCGCGTTCGGCAACCCCCAGAAAGGGAGTCAAGCCAACCGGGCGATTCGGCAGTTGAAACAGGGCGAGTCCACGGTGGCCGCATATACCACGGAGTTTCGGCTGTTGGCACAGGACTTGACCTGGAACGACTCGGCATTGCGGGACCAGTATCTCGAAGGGCTTTCGGACGAGATACTGGACCAGCTGGCCACAATGGAACGCCCCACCACGCTAGACACTCTCATTCAACGGAGTCTACAGATAGACGACCGGCTGGAGGATCGTCGCCAGGCCCGGGGCCGACGACACCTCCAGTTCTCGGCACCAGTTTCTTCCGGCAGCCCCACGGTCACAACTGAGTTATCGGAGGAGCCTATGCAGCTCGGGGCAGTGCGGCCACGCCTTTCCCCCGCAGAGAAGGTGCGGCGTCGGGAGGGGAATCTATGTCTCTACTGTGGCGGAAGTGGACACTACGCTCGGTCCTGCCCTGAGAAACGCCAGCCGCAGGGAAACCGCCAACCCCCAGTAGCTGATGGCCCTAGCTACCGGGGGTCCCAAACAGCGCAGAATGGGCCCGCACCAATGGACTTGCAACATCTTATGGTTCCGGTACGTTTATACCCTCCAGGTGGGCCCTGGATTCTTACCCATGCTTTGGTGGATTCAGGAGCAACCCGTTCTTATATGGACGCTGCTTTTGCTGCCCATCATCAGGTGCCACTTCGGAACAAGCCAGAACCGGTCCAGGTGGAAGCAATTGACGGACGGCTTCTACGTTCAGGAGCCGTTACTCAGGAGACCCAGCCCCTGGTCCTGTGTCTCCAGCAGCACCGGGAGTTGCGAACTTTGGACATTGCCTCTATGCCCCGGTTCCCCCTCGTGCTCGGGATGGACTGGCTGGAAGCTCACAACGTTCAGATTGACTGGGTCAAACGGACTGTGCACTTCCCAGACCCATGTTCCCATGCTCAATCCGAGACGCTGGCGGCCGCGCCCACGGAGGAGGCAGCACCCACGCTCCCAGCCGTGTACCAGGACTACCAGGACGTGTTCGAGGAACGGGGGGCAGACCAGCTGCCGCCGCATCGGCCTTTTGACTGCGGCATAGACCTCCAGCCCGGAGCGCCCTTACCAGTGAGTCGCTTATATTCTCTAACAGAGCCAGAGCGCGAGGCTTTGCAGGACTTCTTGCGCAAGAACCTGGAGCGTGGGTTCATTAGGCCTTCCACCTCGCCTACCGCGGCACCAGTGCTCTTTGTTAAGAAGAAATGTGGGGAACTTCGCCCTTGCCATGATTACCGAGCCCTGAACAAAATTACCATCCCAGACCGGTACCCCTTGCCCCTTATCTCGGAGTTGCTGGAGCGGGTGCAAGGGGCACAGGTGTTCACCAAGCTGGACCTCCGGGGGGCCTACAACTTGATTCGGATCCGAGCCGGGGATGAGTGGAAGACAGCATTTGGGACCCGGTACGGGCAGTTCGAATACTTGGTTATGCCTTTCGGTTTGTGCAACGCGCCTGCTGTGTTCCAACGCTACATCAACCACGTGTTCCAGGACTTGTTAGACAAGTACGTGGTGGTGTACTTGGATGACATACTGGTTTACTCCCGTGACCCGGCTCGCCATGAGGGACATGTCCGGACCGTGCTGCAGCGCTTGCGTGAGCACCGTTTGTACGCAAAGCTCAGCAAGTGCGAGTTCCATCAGCGGACTGTGGACTTCCTTGGACACCGGCTCTCTCCAGATGGGGTGCAGATGGACCCTGGGAAGGTGGCAGCGGTTCGAGAATGGGCGGCACCTCGGAACCGCAAGGACCTACAGCGTTTCCTGGGGTTCGCCAACTACTACCGGACCTTCATCGCAGATTATGCTCATCGCACCACCCCGTTGACCCGGCTACTGCGCCCAAAGACGCCGTTTTCCTGGGACAAGGAGGCAGAGGAGGCGTTTCAGGGGTTGAAGGCCTGTTTCCAGAGGGCGCCAATCTTACAACATCCTGACCCCTCTCGACCCTTTGTGGTGGAGACCGACGCCTCCAGTACGGCTCTCGGTGCCGTCTTGTCTCAACAGAATGGACCTGAAGCGCCACTCTTACCCTGTGCCTTCTATTCCCGCCAGCTCCTACCAGCGGAGCGTAACTATACTGTGTGGGAGCGGGAACTACTGGCCATCAAGGTGGCCTTTGAGGTCTGGCGCCACCATCTTGAGGGGGCACGACATCCGGTGGAGGTGAGAACCGACCACCGGAACCTGGAGTACCTCCAGACCACCCGCAAGCTGAACCAAAGACAGATCCGGTGGGCGTTGTTCTTTTCCCGGTTCCAGTTCTGGATCCGCTACATCCCTAGCTCTCAGAACCAGAAGGCGGATGCCCTGTCCCGGAAACCTGAAGACAACTCAGACACGGTACAGCAAGCAGAACCCACCACGATCCTACCTCCAGCTGCATTCCTGGCCACCCAGGAGGCGGAGCCACTGCAGGCTCGGGTGCGGAAACAGCAGCGGGTCGACGCTTGGGCCCAGGAACGACTCCAGGAGCTGGCTGAAGAGTCCAGCCCACAGTATCCGGGGCTGGTCCTGCATCAGGGCCTTCTGCTGCACCACGGTCGTCTGTACATCCCGCCAGGGCCACTGCGGCTGGAGGTTCTCCGGATGGCCCATGATGCCCCAGCAGCGGGGCACTTTGGACGGTATCGGACCACCCATCTGGTCAGTCGTGAGTTTTGGTGGCCCCGCCTGAAGGCTGACGTGGCTCGATACGTTGCTGGTTGTGATGTCTGCCGGCGCGCCAAGGGCCCTACCGGGCGACCCCCCGGCCTACTTCAGCCATTGCCAGTTCCACCACGCCCTTGGCACACGGTTTCGTTGGACTTTGTAGTGGACTTACCCCCGTCTCGTGGTTGTACCTGCCTCCTAGTTTTCTCCGACCATTTCACCAAGATGGTGCACTGCGCCCCCTGCCCATCTGTACCCACAGCCAAGGAAACCGCTCAGCTGTACCTTCAGCATGTCTTCCGCCTGCATGGCCTACCTGAGCGCGTGGTGTCCGACCGGGGCGTTCAGTTCACATCCCGGTTCTGGCGAGCATTACACCAGACCCTCGGGACAGAGGTCTGCCTCTCGTCAGCCTACCACCCACAGACCGATGGCCAGACGGAACGGGCGAACGCGGTGCTGGAGCAGTACCTCCGGTGTTACTGCAGCTACCAGCAGGATGACTGGGTCGACCACCTGGCATTGGCAGAGTTCGCCTACAACAACGCGGTGAATGCGTCCACCCAGCAGACCCCGTTCCAGGCCAGTTACGGTTATCATCCACGGCTGTTTCCAGATGTGCTGCCGGCATCCGCGGTCCCGGCGGTGACGGAGTGGCTTCAAGAGCTCCAGTCCCAGCAACAGCTTTTGGTGGAGCAACTGCACCAGGCCAAGGAAGCGTACAAAGCCCAGGCCGACCGCCACCGCCAGGTGGGGCCGGAACTTCGCGTCGGTGACCTGGTTTGGCTCTCCACTCGCCACCTCCACCCTTCTCGACCTTCGCGGAAGTTGGACGCCCGATTCACCGGCCCGTTCCCTATTGTGGACCAAGTCTCTCCTGTGGCATTCCGTCTCCGGTTACCCGCAACCCTGAAGGTTCACCCGGTCTTCCACAGGTCCCTTCTGAGTCCAGTGGCCCCACCCGACGAGTTCCACCCGAACCGTCCCCGACCGCAGCCAGTGTTGGTTCAGGGAGAGCCTGAGTACGAGGTGGAACGCATCCTGGACTCCCGATACCGCAGGGGAAAGCTGCAGTATCTCATTGACTGGAAGGGGTACGGACCGGAGGACCGTTCCTGGGAACCAGCGGCCAACGTCCACGCACCTGCCTGCCTCCGAGAGTTCCATGCGACGTACCCCGGCAAGCCGGGTCCGGACCCTCGGTTGAGGGGGGGGCCTGGGAGGGGGGATGGTGTGATGGCCTGGGATTCCGATTCAGAGGATGAACCAGAGGAATCCCAGCCTGCACAGGAGTCCCCGCCTCCAGGGCCGGCTGAACTGGGGCAAGGCCTAGATGCTGAAGAGCCTGCACCTGTGGCAGAGCACCAGGAGCTGGCCCCAGGTGAAACCCTTCAGGCCCCAGAGGGGCTTGAGGACTCAGTGGCTACAGGTGAGCCTCCTCCAGGGCCCAGTAACCCTTCGGCCTCTCCTGATCTGCAGAGGCTTAGGGCAGAGAGGCGAAGGGAACTGGTTGCTCCCAGGAGGAGTGCTCGCCTTAAGGCCAGAGGAGGCGGGGCTCCTGGGGGCCGGGACCGCCCCTGGCCTTAGAAGAGGATAAAAGCCCAGTCAGCCCGGTCCCAGGTTGCGGGAGCAACGTCGTTGTTGGCTTTGGACCTTCCTGTGTTCTTGATCCCTGCTTGGCCTCCTGTTCCTGACCATCCGGTGCTCCTGTTCCCTGCTCGGCCTCCTGTTCCTGACCATCCGGTGTTCCTGTACCCTGCTCGGCCTCCTGTTCCAGCGTACCTGTTCCCCGCCCGGCTCTCCGCCTCGGACCTCGCCCCTCTTCGTGTGGACTCAGACTACGCTCAAGGTACCTTTCCCCCGGGTCCAGCACAAAATCAAATAACACACTGTTCAGTCTCACTGAAGAAACCATTCCAAAATGATAAATGATCTCAAAGAGAGATTCTTTGCTGATCATCCAAAGGTTGAACAACACATTTCATAGATCCTTACTCATGAACAGAAATTGATCTAGTTCAACTTGGGCAAGACACTACATTAACCATATTGCATTGCGTGCCTCCTTCCTTATTTTGTTTTAGTAATGAGAACTGTGCCAGCAACTGGGTGTGAGGTGACAAGAAAAGAGTTTTTAGCAGGGTGTTCTGGGTAAAAGAAGAAAGACCGGGATCCATCTTGGGCAGGCTGGCTGAAGGCTGGCTGGTGGGAGCAGGCAGGGTGGGTGGGAATATTTCCTTTGATCCTGGGATTATATGCCAATGAATATTACCTCCTAAGACTTCTGACTGCATGGAGTCTGGGCTCCTCCCTGCAGCTTTGCACCTCCGATTAAAAAATGCACATCTGAGCACAGATTTGTGGTTGTCTAGATGTCAAAAGGTGCAGGAAAATATGCATTCCAATGGGCATCCTGGCAGGGCCATAACATTTTGGGGGCACATTGTTCTCATTGCACATTGGGGTGCAAACAACTGCAGTGCGGAGCTCCTTGGGTGAGTCAGGACCCAGAATGCGCAAGGTTCAAAAATGCACAGGGAGCCTTCATGAATGCAAGCCCTCTGCTGGAGACGTTCGTCCAGTGGTGTAGCGTCTGTTGCCAGTGACCGAGGCAGGTAGGTGTGCACACACACCCGGGGGTATGCTGGCAGGTTAGCCCCCCCCCCACTGGAGCAAAGTGCCACCTGCCCACCCATACAGGGGAGAGGCCAGCCAACCAAAGTGCCCCTTTGTAGGCAGATTCACCCCCCCCCTCGGTGTGGTGACACCTGTGGAGGGGAACGCCATCCCAGGCTGTGCTGGGGGTGCCTGGTTTGCTCCTCCTAAAAATTGTGCTTCTGGGGCTGCAGCACCCCTGGCACACACACCCAAATGCTACAACCCTGCGTTCATCTTTCAGTGTGTGGTGGGCAGTGAGACCAGCCATAAGCACATGACACAGGGGGCAAAGTTTTAAAAAACTCTAATTTGTTTTCATGGCACTATCCCATGGGTAGGGTGGCGCTGTGGGTTAAACCACAGAGCTTAGGACTTGCTGATCAGAAGATCAGCGGTTCAAATCCCCGCGACGGGGTGAGCTCCCGTTGCTCGGCCCCTGCTCCTGCCAACCTAGCAGTTTGAAAGCACGTCAAAGTGCAAGTAGATAAATAGGCACCACACCGGCGGGAAGGTAAACAGTGTTTCCGTGTCCTGCTCTGGTTTGCCAGAAGCGGCTTGGTCATGTTGGCCACATGACCCGGAAGCTGTATGCCGGTTCCCTCGGCCAGTAAAGCGAGATGAGTGCTGCAACCCCAGAGTCGGCCACAACTGGACCTAATGGTCAGGGGTCCCTTTACCTTTATACCATGGGTAGGCAAACTAAGGCCCAGGGGCCGGATCCGGCTCTATTGCCTTCTAAACCAGCCTGCAGATGGTCCTGGATTCAGCATGTTTTTACATGAGTAGAATGTGCCCTTTTATTTAAAATGCATCTCTGGGTTATTTGTGGGAAATAGGAATTCATTCACTCACCCCCCCAAATTAAACTCTGGCCCCCCACGATGTCTGAGGGACAGTGGACTGGCCCCCTGCTGAAAAAGTTTGCTGGCCCCTGCACTATACTATCACCACGTCCATTCTGCGATTCATGACACGCTAGTCAAGAAGAAATCCTGCAACTAGACGTGGGGTGTGAGTGGGGCGAAATGTTGCCAAGAGAGTAAGTGGTCTGGGTTGCAAGCAGGCATGAAAAGACAGTGAGAATATGAAAGGCCTTTCCTCAAAGTTACTTTTGCAGGCGAAAATTCAGCAGCGCTTAAATACTTACCGAGTGCAAACTGGTTGCAGTTTGTTAAGAATTCGGGGAGGTAAAAAAACTCAGGGATGAGCTCCCTCACGTCCGTCATGTTATCTCTTGAGGCCGAGTCCCAGGTGCTCTTCATGCTATGGAACATTCTCTCGGCAACATCAAAACCGCCTCCCTTGGTTGGTGGGATGAAAGAGAGAGTGACAGGGAAAGTTGCAAGGTTGAATTAGTTTCCTGCCCTCTTTGAAAATGTGTGTTGCCTACAGGGGTTGATGATCACTGGCTGAGAAACTCTCGTTTCTTTGGACAGGGAAAGATGGTGCCACCAGCTGGTGCCACCCACAAACTGGCACACTACTCAAATTACAGACCCTCCAAATGTCCCTATTTTCCAGGGACAGCCTTGGATTTACAGAAGCTGCCCCGGTTTCTGGTTTGATCCTGGAATGTCCCGCTTTTAATCCCTACTTTCATCAGAGGAATGTCGGAGGGTATGGAAAAGGATGTCCCTATTTACATGGGAGAAATGTTGGAGGGTATGAAATCATTGGGGGGACCAGGGCCTTTTCAGTGATGGCTCCGACCTGGTGGAATACTCTGTCCCATGAGACTAGGGCCCTTCAGGATTTAACCCCCTCCCCTCGGGCCTGTAAGACAGAGCTATTCCGCCTAGCCTTTAATTTGAATTCAGCCTGATCTTCTATTTCCCTTCTCTTCTTTCCCCCTCCCCTGTTATGAAGATTACCCGGCTCTGAGACCCCACAGCTAATTCTCCCCTGACCTCCTCGCTGGCCCAAGTAGGACCAATTCAGCCAGCCAGCCCTGGTGATTATCTAATGCTTATTAGATGGATTTCCCCTAAATTGATTTCTGAACTTTGAATTTTATTGCTATTCATGTTTTTATACTGTATTTTATGCTGCTTTTACAATTAAGTGTTTTAAATTTGTTGTTAGCCGCCCTGAGCCCAGTTTTTGAACCGGGAAGGGTGGGGTATAAATAAAAAAATATTTATTTATTATTAGCGAAATGGAAAAGTCCTCCTGACTTTGCACCAGTTGTAACCTCTGAAGTCATTTTAAAACAGTGGGAAGGGAGACGTCACAAAAGGTAAGAGGGGAGTAAAGGTAAAGGGTGTTGGAATTCTGCCTCAGTCAGAGGTATGTGCCTATCTGTCCAGGCACCGGCTGAATTCCTTTTGACCTCCCTCCTGCGACTCCCGGCAGGAAAAACAGATGAGGTCCGTATGGGCGATTTTTCCCAGACTGTGAGAAAAACACACCACTGCTTCTCCTCCTCCCTGCATATCCCCAGGGAGGGGAATCAGACTCAGACAGAAATGTATCTACATGCTTTTATTCCTGTCTTTAGCAGCCATACAGTTAAAGATGTCTGCACTCTTTGAACAACAGAGAGAAACTCAAAAACTCCACCCATGTACATCCTGTACAGATCATATGACACACACTGAGCTCACATCCTGTGCTCAATAAGGAGAATGGACTGCCCCTTTCTTGCCATGGCAACAGTCACAAACATCCTGTCTGGCTTTCCAGCCAGCAGTAGCTGGCTTAGCTGCTTCTTCTTGCTTCTGCATTGCTTCTTTATGGTAACAAAGGGACCCCTGACCATTAGGTCTAGTCGTGACCGACTCTGGGGTTGCGGCGCTCATCTCGCTTTATTGGCTGAGGGAGCCGGCGTACAGCTTCCGGGTCATGTGGTCAGCATGACCAAGCTGCTTCTGGTGAACCAGAGCAGCACACGGAAATGCCGTTTACCTTCCTGCAGGAGCGGTCCCTATTTATCTACTTGCACTTTGACATGCTTTTGAACTTCTAGGTTGGCAGGAGCAGGGACAGAGCAACGGGAGCTCACCCCGTTGCAGGGATTCGAACCGCCAAGCCCTAGGCTCTGTGGTTTAACCCACAGTGCCACCCCTGAAATTCAAGCACTGGGCTCGGCTGGGCTGCCCAGGTCAGATTTTGTACTTAATCGCAGGGAGCGATGTCTGCTGTGTGTCCTCTCAGTGCGAAACACAAGAAGCCTTACTTTCAAGGTCACTGCGAAGTTAATCATTAACAGACATCAACCCTCAGAGTCAAATTTCAGTGGAAAACTGAAGCATATTAGGAGACAGGCAGACCATATTTAGAAACCAGAAGCTAACAAGTTTCTCCTTGAAGTCTCTTTTCGAAGCGTGTATCTCATCTGCATACACACGGCTGTGCCTAGACTGACACTTCTTCATCTGCTTTTACAGCTTTTATGAAAGGTGATAGTAATCTCCAGAGAAACAATGTGATTCGTAATAAAAAGGTTACCTGTATTAAATAAAAATAATATCTACATAGGAAATGTTGTTAGTGCCGCAAATCTGGTTAAAGATATTACCATCTAGAAAAATGTAATTTTTTTGCAGCTGTCTAATGCATTTTGGAGGAAGTAATATCTTTTTAAACATAAGCCTGTATTATTTATAAAGAAAGCAATAACTGATTTGCAGTATTTCTTATATTAATAAATGTATTTGCATATATTTATATCAGAATTAGTCGGCTCTCCTCCTCTCGGAATGCGGAAAGGAAGAACGGGAGAAAGCCCCAAACAACTTTATGAGCTGTTAGCAAAAACAAGACCCCAAAAAACCCCTCCTGCCTCTTCTCTCCTCAATTCAAGACATGTGAATTCAGGGCTCTTCTAGCCTGCAGCCATTGTGTGGTCAGGCAGTCCCCCAGATCCCGGGCGCCCCCCCCCCGTCATGTGGAATAACGACTTAAGACAACGTGCTATGGGATTAAATTGGCCACAACTTTATTATATTTCAGATGTGGGTAGACCTTGGCTCAGGCATTGGGCGTTATTCCTCCCCAGTCCCCAGCCGGGGACCTAGGGAGCTACAGGGTTATCCAGTGGGGGGGGGAATGGGCCGGCTCTGGAGAACATATGTTCAAGCAGAGATAGCCGCCCCCGTTATGCCACCGTCGCAGGGGAGGGCAATGACGACCTTTCGGCGTACAGTCAAAGCCTCCCTTCAGAAACCCCTTTAACGGGGAACCCTGGTATCGCCGCCGCAAAGAGGAAGATGGACTAAAGGATTCCGCCCAAGGCCTGATACCGCCAAAGTTGTGACGTTTTGCTACGGGAAAGGCGAAACCTGCCAATGCAGGGGAATTCCTTTCCGGCCCTTTAACAGCAACCTTGACGTAGCAGCGCCCAGTACTTGTGGAGAAAAGGTTAACCTGCAAAAGAAGACATTAACTGAGGGTGGGTAGGGTGGGAGAAGCTCTGGAGCCAACTGAGGATTCCCAGGTAAGATCCTCCCTCTGTTGTGTGGGCAGGTAGTCCCTCCCCTGCCTGGCCTGGTCTCCTTGGCAACGCTTCCCCCAGGCGGGATTGGACAACTGACTGAGGTAGGCGGAGACCTCCAGGTATCCCACCTGAGGGAAGGCAAAGCCAAGCCTATGCTGATGGAGCACAGGGTCCAGGGGCTGCGCATGTCCACACAAAGGGCGCCCCCCGTTTAATGCGGGGAGCGGTCATTACTTATTTTAGGAGGAATGGCTGCAAAACATTCAGACTCTGAGCTAATGTGGCTGGCAGGCACATTTGCATTCCCAGACTTGGATAAGCCGCCCTCTTCAACCCTCTGCAACTCAGGAATCTTTTGCCCAACGTGGGGCTCAAACCCACAACATAGGAGTCATATAGCTCTGCTAACTATCATAGCTATTATCCCAGTTCATCTCAGCCTGGCGTGGATTCGAATCCAGGAGCTTTGAAAGGCCACCCTGAACCCTTCTAACCCCTGAACGTCGAAATCAGATCTCTCTGGAAAGAAATAAAACCCTGCAATGCCCCCAAGGGAAACTGCTTTACTCCATTAGCCTGCGGCAGTTGGGGGGGAAGGGGGAATGTTGGGCAGGGGGTAAAATCAGGCGGTGAAGGAAGAAAGAGCAGGGCCCTCTTACTCCACCCCAATTTTGCCTGCACACTGGTTGAGAGGTGGGGTTCTGTCCCTGAAATATACTCGGAGTCGAGTGTGGATTTCATGTTCTTTATTCAGCTCATAGTAGTGAGGAATGCAAGTTCCCCCAAAATGTCTGCTTTATGTATATTATTTACACAATGAGCGCCACGTGATTGGCTAATTCCGGGATTCTCCTGTAGGCCAATCAGGTTGCGGCTTCACTTCCACCTGGAGTTGGATTGGGTGCCTCCTGTGGACCAATCAGACCACTGCATTCTGAATCCTATTGTTCTAGGACCAATCAGATGCTTCATTCTGAATCTTATTGTTCTAAGACCAATCAGACTGCTGCAATTTGGATCCTATTCAACTCAGTACATAACAGTCCCATGCAAAGTAAAGGAGGTGCTTTGCTTTATTACTCTTGCGTGAATGCAAATGCAAAACCCATAGAAGCAAAATTGGGGGAGCAGAAGACTTTTGGAAATCAGCAAGGGTCAAACCTCCTCCCTCACCCTCTGATTCTGCTCTTGTAGGGCTTTTTTAAAATATATATATATAAGGTTAGCAGGGAGAGAACTCAGTTAAATTCTGTTATATTGCCTGAGAAGGAGTACAGTATGTGGGATGTGATACGTAAGTAGCAGTCAAGTACAACATTCCTTGTTTTCCTAGAGCAGACATGAGGGGGAATGTTTGGTCCAGCCAGTCAAAAACTCTTGTTTCCTCCTAGCTGGGACATACCTCCTTTGCATGTGTCTAGAGATGGATGTGACCTTACTGATAAGCAAAAATTAATTGCTATTCAAAGTCACATGTACTAATATTATTGGTTTAGAATTAAACTCTTTACTTATTTTATTATTTACTTTACTTACTTTATCATTTATATGCCGCCCATCTGATTGGGTTGTCCCAGCCGCTCTGGGTAGCTCCCCACAAAATATTAAAAACATCAACCATTAAAAACTCCCCAAATCGGTCTTTACAGCTACAGCAACCTTCCAACAGTTTGAACTGAGCCTCAACAGAATACTCCTTCATTGTCTCCCCAGACAGACAGGTGCCAACAACAGTAGCATGCCCCCAAGATTTTCCAGTTTGCTACACCTGTGGGACACAATTGCTGTCAGAGTTGACCGCCTACCTGCAATGAGCAGAAGATCTGGTTGAATGGCTCCATGCGAACCAGGTAGGAGGCCACAATAATTGCCGACGAGTAGTGGGTGCAGTAATGGCACTGGGCTGAGAGGTTACCTGCAAATGTGGACCCATTAGCTGTTTTGCAAACTACAATTACCCCATGCGACTTTCAAAGGCCTGCCATACCTTGACTGGCCAGATCCCAATTGCACCAGCTCTCTAGGAGCTAAAGGCAGTCATAAGCTTGAGCACAGGACAGCCCAAGATCTTCCCTTAAAAAATATATACAGTGGTACCTCAGGTTAAGAACTTAATTCGTTCTGGAGGTCCATTCTTAACCTGAAACTGTTCTTAACTTGAGGTACCACTTTAGCTAATGGGGCCTTCTTGCTGCTGCTGCTGCAGCACCACCGCACGATTTCTGTTCTCACCCTGAAGCAAAGTTCTTAACCCGAGGTACTATTTCTGGGTTAGTGGAGTCTGTAACCTGAAGCGTCTGTAACCCGAGGTACCACTGTATTTGCCTTTCATAAGCTCGGGAATATCTGCTAGCTAGTGAAAGACGGGCTATAAATTTCAGAAGTCAATAAGTTTAAAGAAATAACCGGGAGGAAGAACCGTGATCCAAAGTGTACCCCACATTTAGGAATGGCAAAGGGGTTGCAGGGCCAGCTGTAACATCCTCCATTTACATTAGGAACTGGCTGGATGAGGAAGAGTGGTGTGAGCCTCCTGCCCAAAGGCCCTCAGGGAGGGCACAGAAGAAGATGACTTAGATCCTGGATCCTGGTGGTGGGCATGGCTGTCTTAAGCATATGTGACGCTGGAGTGCAAAAATCCCCCCGGTGGCCCCCCCCCCAGTTGCCCAGAGTTGTCAACCTTTTTTTTAGGGGAGTTATGTATTGAAGTATTGTGTATATAGTTTTCACTCAGGTCCACGTCAGTTAATTTAGACGGGAAACCCTGGGCTGTTGTTGTTGTTGTTGCAATGTTGACAGCCGGCTGCCTATAAAAGCAGGCCGGCTGAGCTGTTTGCTGTTCAGTTCAGTTCCAGCTTACTTATAAAGAACTACTTGGAGAAATCTCTTTGTGGTCTGCTGTGTCCACCCGCTACTTAATAGTTGAGGTGCACAGGCAGGGCAGAGCAGGGCACAGAGGTCCAACGCCAATCCCAGCAGGCTTGCTCGCCCCTGAACTTGCGGCACAGAGCCGCCCACAGCAGAAGAGCCCGCTGTGGCACTCCGGCGGGTGGGCTCTTCCCCGGGCTCCAATTCTCGGACCCCGGGCTCTCAGCCTGGTGTCCCTGAGAGCCCGGTGCCCGGGTGCCCTGCACCTCTAGCATCTATGATTAAGACGGCCCTGGTGGTGGAATACTGAAGAGCAGTCTGCTGAAGAGACAAGCCAGGAGGTGCTAGAAGCAGGAGGGTTGAGTGATCAAGGGAGGGAGGTCAGGAGAAGGAGGGCCTTAGAGCTTAGAGGCTGAGAGCCACAGTATAAGTGCAGACTCAAATAGAGAGGAGTCAGAGGTTGGCCCTTTTCAGAGCAGCAGGACAGTTCCAGTCCTGATTTGCCGCCCCCTTGATGACACCCCGATCGAGGAGAGTCCTGCATGTTGCTGAGGAATGGGCCAGACAGGCCCAGAGGAGTAGCCCAGCCCCTTGACACAGTCTTTGTCTACTTGGTAGGGATCCAGAGAAAAGGCTAGAGAGGGAAGAGTGGAGCTAGTGGTCAATTTCAGCAACATCTTAGCTGGATTATGGTGAACCAGAGAACTCTACTGTGTTGTTATTTTCTGTTAATAAAGAGCTAATTGCCTCCTGTGTGTGTGCCTGCCCTGTGGATAACCTGGCTCCTTGACAGCTCCTTGACAACTTATTGCCTAGTTCAGGGGTTAGCAACCTTTTTCAGCCATGGGCCAGTCCACCGTCCCTCAGACCATGTGGTGGGCCAGATTATATTTGGGGGGGGGATGAACAAATTCCTGTGCCCCACAAATAACCCATTGATGCATTTTAAATAAAAGGACACATTCTACTCATGTAAAAACACGCTGATTCCTGGAGCATCCACGGGCCGGATTTAGAAGGCGGTTGGGCCACATCTGGCCCCCGGGCCTTAGGTTGCCTACCCCTGGCCTAGTTATTGCTGGTGCAGTACCACATCATAACCACATTATACAGTATAAAGTTGGGAAGAAACAGGAGTTAATTTATCATTATAATTTATACTCCTGGTTCTTCCCAACATATACAGAAAGCGGGGGGTAGAATGGGACAAATACCTTCGCTCTTCTCTACTTCTTCGTAACGCTGGAGAAATTTCCTTTTCCTCTCTCTGGTTTGCGCCCCCATGGGCTTGGCAAAGTCGCGAAAGACGCTGGGATTGGTAAGGTCCAGAGTCTGGCACGTAAACACAAATAGATCTTTCTCACGCAGGCAAAACACAGCGAGGGGGCAACTCTAATCCCCGACAAAGAAGCCCAACAGCAAAACACCCAAAATGCCCCCCACTCCGCCTATGGAAGAATGGTAGGCTTGGCAGAATGAAGACTCACCTTGATCTCAGTTTCAACCACACAGTGGGAAACTGTTTTAACTGCTATAACAAGAGTGTCTCCGGATCTTATACTGAAGCTCATCCAAAATAATACTTAGAATATACTGGACCCCATTATGTTGTTTTGAAAAGGGCTATCTAATGTACCTAACGGTTGGAGACGCAATAGGGATAATGCTTCTGTAAAACATAACGTATTTTTCGTCCCATAGGACGCTCTGTCCCATAGGACACACCTAGTTTTTTGGGGGGGAAATGCAACCAGGTTGAGGAACGGCGCTGCGCCTCCCTGCTGTCCCCCAAGCTTGTGGGGCTGGCCGATGTCTGCCTCAGGCGGCAGGATGCTATCCGCAGCGTGGGGAGCCCTGCGGGGAACTCCTGCAGGGCTCCCCACGCTGCGGATGTCTGCCCGGCACGCGGGGCGCTCTGCTTCAGGGCGCCCCACCTGCCGGGCGGCAGGCTGCTATCCGCAGCGTGGGGAGCCCTGCGGAGAACTCCCACAGGGCTGCCTAGGCTGCGGATGTGTTCCCGAAGCGCCGGGCGCTCTGCTTTCAGGGCGCCCGACACTCCAGGAAGCAGGCTGCTATCCACAGCCTAGACAGCCCTGCCGGACCTCCTGCAGGGCTGCCTAGGCTGCGGATGTGTTCCTGAAGCCTGGAGAGCGAGAGGGGTCGGTGCGCACCGACCCCTCTCGCTCTCCAAGCTCTAGCGAAAGCCTGCATTCGCCCCATAGGACGCACCCAGATTTCCCCTTCATTTTTGGAGGGGAAAAAGTGCGTCCTATGGGGCGAAAAATACGGTATGTTTCTTCATTGTCCTAAATTGAAAGATTTTTGGCAGACAGTAACTGAAACCATCAACAGAACTGTACAAAACAAACTTACATCAACAGAGCAAATTATCGTCTTGAACTATATGCCCAGCACATGGAACCTTACAAAATGACAATATGGGTAGACTCTTTGTGCCCTTACCAAGGGAAGAAGACTGATACTGATGAATTGGAAAGATAAAAATGTGGCTCCCTTCTACGATTGGATTGAAGACCTACACAAACTTGCAACATATGAACAACTTGCATTTAAATGCAGACTTGCCGTGGACAAATCCAATAGCATTTGGAATTTATTCTACAAATACTGTAATAGGTTAGGATCTGGTGAAGTACAATAGGTAAAGGTAATGGGACCCCTGACGATTAGGTCCAGTCGTGACCGACTCTGGGGTTACAGCGCTAATCTCGCTTTATTGGCCGAGGGAGCCAGCATACAGCTTCCGGGTCATGTGGCAAACAAGAGCAGCGCATGGAAACACGATTTACCTTCCTGTCAGAGCGGTACCTATTTAACTACTTGCACTTTGACGTGCTTTCGAACTGCTAGGTTGGCAGGAGCAGGGACCGAGCAACGGGAGCTCACCCCATTGTGGGGATTCGAACCGCCAACCTTCTGATCGGCAAGTCCTAGGATCTGTGGTTGAACCCACAGCGCCACCCGCGTCCCATGAAGTACAATAACAACCTTGTAAAATATGCAGTTTTGGACTTTCCCCCCTGTCCTCTTTGTTTTCCCTTCACCACATCTGGTGCACATATAGTTATGTACTTTTTGAATTTTCAATAAAGATGCTTTTTTTAAAAAAGAATGAAGACTCACCTGGGAGTGGTAGTCAGCAAGCACCCACGGGAACACTGGGTATTGCATGAGGTCGCTGTAGGTGCGCCCGGCCAGAGTGTTCAGGTACATGAGGTAGTCAAAGTTGCTGATCTCTCTCCTCTGCCATGACACAGAAGCAAGGATTACTGACCCGTAGAAAATCTCCTGTAAGAGTTACGTCCTCTCGGAGAATGAAGGTATCATTTGCTAACACGAATGGGTTCTGGATCTGGATATGGCTCCGTCTTGGAAAGAGGTTCTACCTCACAGACCTCACATGCTACGTTTCCTCGACCTCTCACCTTGCCAGGAGGGTCTACTGGCCCCACTCTCTGGGATTCAGTGATTTGCTGCCTCTGCTTAGTGAGGTTCCATTGAGCTATGGTTGCTCACAGCCAGTGACGGACGTAGTCACCTCTGTCAATTTGCCTAATCATTAAAGAAAAACCCCACACAACCATTTAAGTTAGTGGCCGTCGGGATACCTCCTAGAAGTGAATTCCATAAATCAATTCTGCATGGTATGAAGAAGTTTCTTTTGTCCTCCCTCAGCCTACCAAGGAAGTCAGGAACAGTCAAAATGTATATGGCAGGCATAGGCAAACTCGGCCCTCCAGATGTTTTGGGACTACAACTCCCATCACCCCTAGCTAACAGGACCAGTTTTCAGGGATGATGGGAATTGGAGTCCCAAAATATCTGGAGGGTCGAGTTTGCTTATGCCTGGTATATGGTGATCATTATTTACATGAATATGCATTGTGAAGGAAGTTAGTCATAACTGATTGTCCGTTTCACACATGCGCATGTTTATTTTAGAGTGGCTTATAGGTTGCTTAGGGATGCGGGTGGTGCTGAGATTTTTTAAAAAAGGAAATAATTTTATAAGTTGTGTGTCTTTGTTTCTCAACCTGTATTGTGTTATTTTATGCACTGTGACTTGCTGCTTGTTGGTTTCAAAGTTAGTTTGAAACCAGGGATTTTCATTTCTTTACCTGCCACTTCAAGAGCATCGTCTTCTCCCTTCCAGCGCTTCTCCTGCAAAAAAAGGAAGAGGAAAAAGATCACGCTGAGAATTTCTCCTCTGACAAAGGAGTAGTGGCAAAGGCCAGTACAGTGGAACCTTGGTTCCCAAATGGCTCAGTTGCTGAACAAATCAGCTCCCGGACACCGCAAACCCGGAAGCAAGTGTTCCGGTTTGCGAACGTTTTTCGGAAGCGGAACGTCCGACGCAGCTTCCGATTGAGTGCAGGAAGCTCTTGCAGCCAATTGGAAGCCGCACCTTGGTTTTGAACTGTTCCATGAGTCGAACGGACTCCCGGAATGGATTACGTTTGAGAACCAAGGTACCACTGTATCAGCTAGTTGTGCTTACTTCTTTTTAAATTTATACCCCACTTTTCATTAATTGTGGTAGCATTTGCACTTTGGAACTTCCTGCCTATCGAGATCCACTTGTACTCTTTTCAGAGCTTGCTAAAAACATTCTTGTTTAGAATGCCTATCCAGATGCTTAGAAAGTTGAGGTAATTTTAATCTGTTATTAAAGTTTCAACTTTAGTATGCTTTTGTATGTGAACTTTTCTTGATTCTGTTTTCTTATCTTTTTCTAAACCACATCAAGACTTTTAAAAATCAAGTATAAATTTTATGATGATGATGATGATGATTTTTTTAAAAAAATGTTGCATAGCAATAGTTTGGACACGACTGAGACCACTAATGCCCCCCCCCCCAAAAGAGAGTTACAACACAGGTGAAATGGGACAACCAAACCTCTGTATTGGAATAGTCACCATTGCTGGTGAGCAGGGCCAGCCCAAGGCATATTGCCGCCTGAGGCAAAGGACAATATAATGGTCCCCATACTATGTGCAGACACTGAGCAGGTTAATGTAGAAAGTGGAAGGCAGGTTATACAGCACACAGAGCACTGTGTTCCAACAAAGAGGAATGCCCGGGGGTTTATGCGCCCATTTCACAGCTTCTGCCACCCAAAGTAGCACCAGCCCTGCAGGTGAGAGTGCATTTTCCTCTCCCACCTGAACATTTTTTTTTCCAGGAGGTAGACAGCGCAAAAGTAGAAAGCAGAGGTAAAACTTGACAGCCACCAAATGAGCACTGTGCTTTATTGATATTAATTAATGCATGGAGAAATGTTGGAGATTATGCCTTAGTCTTAGTTGGAGAGTATGCCTTAGGGACGTGGGGGCGCTGTGGGTTCAACCACAGAGCCTAGGACTTGCCGATCAGAAGGTCGGAGTTTCAAATCCCCACGATGGGGTGAGCTCCCATTGCTCAGTCCCTGCTCCTGCCAACCTAGCAGTTCAAAAGCATGTCAAAGTGCAAGTAGATAAATAGGTACCACTCCGGCGGGAAGGTAAACAGTGTTTCCGTTTCTGTGCGCTGCGCTGGTTCGCCCAAAGCAGCTTAGTCATGCTGGCCACATGACCCGGAAGCTATACACCGGCTCCCTCGGCCAATAAAGCGAGAGGAGCGCCACAACTCCAGAGTCAGCCACAACTGGACCTAATGGCCCTTTACCTTTGCCTATGCCTTAGTCCACATTGGTTTTATTTTTTAAAAAAAAAAATTGGTATGGTATGATGTCCCTAGTTTCATCAGAGAAACGCTGTAGGGTATGGAATTATGTGACCCCCCAAGCCAAGGAGATAAGTAACTGTACAACCTTTAGAAGACATCTGAAGGCAGCCATGTATAGGGAAGCTTTTAAACATTTTATTATGTTTTCATATAGCGCCTCAGCGCCTAGGACTTGCTGATCATCAGGTCGGCGGTTCGAATCCCCGCGACGGGGTGAGCTCCCGTTGCTCAGTCCCAGCGCCTGCCAACCTAGCAGTTCGATAGCACCCCCGGGTGCAAGTAGATAAATAGGGACCGCTTACTAGCGGGAAGGTAAACGGCATTTCTGTGTGCTGCGCTGGCTCGCCAGATGCAGCTTGTCATGCTGGCCACGTGACCTGGAAGTGTCTGCGGACAGCGCTGGCCCCCGGCCTCTTAAGCGAGATGGGCGCGCCACCCCCGAGTCGGACACGACTGGCCCGTACGGGCAGGAGTACCTTTACCTTTACCTTTTATGTTTTCATATATGTTTGAAGCCACCCAAAGTGGCTGGGACAACTGAGTCAGATGGGACAGGAATAAAGAATAAAGTAATTATTACGGAATAAAGGTAATGGGACCCCTGACAGTTAAGTCCAGTCGTGACTGACTCTGGGGGTTGCGGCGCTCATCTTGCTTTATTGGCCGAGAGAGCCGGCGTACAGCTTCCGGGTCATGTGGCGAACCAGAGCAGTGCACAGAAACGCTGTTTACCTTCCCGCCGGAGCAGTACCTATTTATCTACTTGCACTTTGACCCTGCTACGTCGCCAGGGTTAGACACAGGGCAATGATTGCACGGGTGCTGTGAGGACTCTTGTGTAGCAGCCTGATCTGTCCTTCAGCCACAGAATTCTACCAGATAAGGTGACCAGCCAGAGAGCATCACAACCCTGTTCTGAGTCATGGGCTGAGTGGCTTCCGCTGGTTGGAGCTGCCTGTTTCACTGGGAGCTGCAGCCAGGGCCCTTGGGTGCCGCCTTTGACCTGGCATGTTGCAAACCAGGCAGGCATATGCTAATGGTCTCCAAGGGCTTGGAATTTCCTGTTGCTTAGAAACCAAAAGTTTCACAGGCGGCATCACAAGAGCTGACTAGAATATCACAGGAACAGGGTAAGTCAACTTCTCCCAAAGCAGATCCTACCTTATTTTAGAGTTTAGATTTTAGAGCTTGTAATCCTTTTGGAAATCTGGAAGGGATAAACATTTCCCTTGCAGTCCAAGTTTGTCCCCCCCCCCCCCCAACTTCCAAACAGTGGCAACGATAAGGACCCATTGTTTGAAGGAGATCAGTGGAAGAAGTTTGCTAACAGAAAAAGCTTGTGTTCAGTGCCAGATCCACTCGGTGGGCTTGCTTAGTTTCCCAAGGTGCCAGGAGCTAATGCACTTTTCTGTTTATATACAGAAGCTTAGCAACGCCGTCGAGCTGCTCAGATGAAGTCTCTTCATCAATTCTCTACACAGAATATCTTGTGTGGGTTTCATACCAGGAATATTTCTACCTTTTTCTTTTTAAAGGCTGTATAAGAGGAACTTTTTCTCCCCCCCCCTGCACTCCTCCTAGATGAAACTAAAGAGATGAATTCAATTGCTTTGCTCTCCGATAGCAAGCTGCTTTGAGCCAAACAGAACCTGCACATCACAGCCTTTGTGAAATGGAGGTTCTCTTTAGTTTAAAGCAGCCTGCCAGCGGGAAGCAAAGCAGTTTGAATCCATCTCTTTAGTTTTATGTAGGAGGACGGCTGGAAAAAGCTGTCAAGTGAGCCAGGATACGCGATTTGTACGTTTCCTAACAGAGGGACTCGATATGTGTCTCTGTCAATCAAGGGTCAAACTATACACGAGGCTTGAAAAGTTTTGTTTGAAATGCTCCTCTGGTTGGTTTTATTTAGCCACAGGGTGGAGAGGATGCATTCCTCTGTATCTTGTCATGCAGGGATGGATGGGTTAACCCTTTCCTTTCCAAAACAACGCTGTCCCAAAATAACAGAATGAGTGACGAATCTGGACCCCCAAACTTTGGGAGAAAATGGGAGCTGAGCAACCAACATCACTGTGTCTTGGAGTGGCGAAAGACTCTGCTCCTTACATTAGAATGCACGCAAATGGCGCGTTCTCAGATTCTGCCTGCATCAGTCATGCAACTTGCAAATAACAGCGAGAGCTGGCTTTGCAGGAGAAAAACAACACGGCTGGATTCACAGAAAAGGGCCCTTGTTTTTCAATGATGTGCAGGATTTAACTCCTTGCTCATCAAGCTGATGAGTGGTGGGTAAGGCTGGGCAATGTATCAATCCATCATCCAACATCAGTTTCAAGTCCACACTAATGGTTTCGTAAAATTCGACATGGCGCTATATCGCGAATCACAATGTGTGCATGTGTGCTATGTAAGAAAACATGATATGGGAAAAACCATAGAGCTGGTCATCACTTCTCTCCTGATTCTTTCTGTCCCTGTTGCTCTGTACTATAACATAACAGTTGTAACAATACGTTAAATAAGTAAAATGTGTCTGTTTTAGACCACTTAAGGTAAAAGGTAAAGGACTCCTGGACAGTTAAGTCCCATCAAAGGTGACTATGGGGTTGTGACGCTCATCTCACTTTCAGGCCAAGGGAGTCAGCATTTGTCCACAGACAGCTTTCCAGGTCATGTGGCCAGGACTAAACTGCTTCTGGCGCAATGGGACACCGTGATGGAAGCTAGAGTGCATAAAACGGCGTTTACCTTCCTGCCGGAGCGATACCTATTTACTTGCACTGGCGTGCTTTCAGGTTGGCAGAAGCTGGAACCGAGCAATGGGAGCTCACCCCGTCGCGGGGATTCAAACCGCCAACTTTCTGATCGCCAAGCCCAAGAGGCTCAGTCGTTTAGACCACAGCACCGCCCACGTCCCCAACTACCACTTTGTAGTAGCAGTTACCAAGGACATTACCTCGTTCACCTCTGCATAGTTACATCCTTATTTCAGACATCGTGATATATAGGTATATCACAATGTTATAGCATCAGTTACAGATTTCAAAACAAAACAAATTCCTTCCACTTCTATTAGAAGGGTCTGGAAACTTCTGTTTCAGTGTATCTGAAGAAGTGTGCATGCACACGAAAGCTCATACCAAGAACTGACTTAGTTGGTCTTTAAGGTGCTACTGGAAGGAATTTGTAATGTTATAGCATGATATTGAAGACCAGACTTTGCTTAGCCCTAGTGGTGGGGGTGGGGGTGTTAAATCCTGCTCCATTATAGGCAGGATTCATAGGCAGGATTCAATACGAACCCCTTCCTGGGCATTGAAGCCCCTGCTAAAATGAAGATATCCTCCACCCATTTTATCCTCCACCCATTTTAGCAGCGCCTATTTTGATCGGAAAAATTTTAACAAACCTTGGAGGGAATACTTCCGGTGACAGTCAGCAACACATTTGTGCTTGCAAAATACACCAGTACTTTCCCCCTGCATGTAATGGTAGCTACTGGACTATAAACCACCCTACCTGGCTCCAGTTAAGACTTTTCCTTAAATTATTTTCTAACTTCCCCCAAAAAATAAAAAAAATCATTTTGGTAACCTGAATCCCAATCCTGATAAGAGCACCACAGCTGTTAATCAGGCCAAAGCTGGTTTTATCTGGATGCTGTTCTTTAGGGCAGACAACCTTCTCGTTCTCCAGACCATCTTACTGGCTTTGACTAAATAAAAAAGTGATACGAAGTGGATACAGTTTTCACGAAAACAAAAAGATCCGAGAAGTCTCTTCCAGGAGTAGAGTCTTACTGAAAGGCCAGATGGATCTGTATTGGGAGCCAAGGTTGTCCCCTGCCATTATTTTATTTTGGAGAAAGCTAAGTGTTTGGGCGAATGTGGGATCCTGGCACAAATTGTTAAGGGCCGCAGTATGTTATTGAAATGAGCTGAAATGCATTATCTCCCATCTGATCCCTGCGTCTATGTACTTGCACATGATTAATGAGTAGTCAAAAAGCCTGAAGGGCTTGTAATGAAACCTTTCTAATGGAGAGGAGTGTTGTAGACAAATCTATATTCTTTCTCAAACAATCATTCATCAAAACGGTGATTTGACTCTTCACAATTAAATGCCGGAGATTTCGGTTCAGCTGGGGCTCAGCCAAGTGGAACCAGTGCTCATCGCTACCCTGCAAGCACCTACAAAAAGTGCCAAAAAAACTATTTCCGGAAAGTACGGACAACTCGCAACTTGCTTGGGGGTTGGGTTCCGGGGATTGCGTGTAAAGCCAAAATCATGTCTAGTCAGAGCAACCCCAGAAATGCTCCCATGTGACTATCCCTTCCTTTCCAGAGCTGGTGTACCAAATGGGTCTTTCCCCTTATATAGGAATGCGGGTGGCGCTGTGGTCTAAACCACTGAGCCTCTTGGGCTTGCTGATCGGAAGGTCAGCGGTTCGAATCCCCGCAATGGAGTGAGCTCCCGTTGCTCTGTCCCAGCTTCTGCCAACCTAGCAGTTTGAAAGCACACCAGTGCAAGTAGATAAATAGGTACTGCTGTGGTGGGAAGGTAAACAGCATTTCCATGCACTCCGGTTTCTGTTGCAGTGTTCCGTTGCGCCAAAAGCGGTTTAGTCCTGCTGGCCACATGACCCGGAAAACTGTCTGTGGACAAACGCCGGCTCCCTCAGCCTGAAAGCAAGATGAGTGCCGCAACCCCATAGTCGACTTTGACTGGACTTAACCATGCAGGGGTCCATTACTTTTTTTACTTTTCCCCTTATGCAAGGTGGAGAGCTTTTAAAGTCTCTGCCTTGCTTATCAGGCTCTGCGAAGGACTTGTGAAGGCTCTGGAGGCATTTGCATGGATGGCCCCAGATGTCTCAACCTTTCCAGAGCCTGGGAAGCTGTCCACTTTGTGGGCGTCTAATTTGTGCTACCTTTGTGGGGCTACCTTTGAAGGTGACTCGGGAACTACAACTAATCCAGAATGCGGCAGCTAGACTGGTGACTGGGGGCGGCCGCCGAGACCACATAACACCGGTCTTGAAAGACCTACATTGGCTCCCAGTACGTTTCCGAGCACAATTCAAAGTGCTGGTGTTGACCTTTAATGCCCTAAACGGCCTCGGCCCAGTATACCTGAAGGAGCGTATCCACCCCCATCGTTCTGCCCGGACGCTGAGGTCCAGCGCCGAGGGCCTTCTGGCGGTTCCCTCATTGCAAGAAGCAAAGCTACAGGGAACCAGGCAGAGGGCCTTCTCGGTAGTGGCGCCTGCCCTGTGGAATGCCCTCCCATCAGATGTCAAAGCGATAAATAACTACCTGACATTCAGAAGACATCTTAAGGCAGCCCTGTTCAGGGAAGTTTTTAATCTGTGATATTTTAGTGTATTTTTGGTTTTTATGGAAGCCGCCCAGAGTGGCTGGGGAAACCCAGCCAGATGGGCGGGGTACAAATAATAAATTATTATTATTATTATTATTATTATTATTATTATTATTATTATGCAAGTGCAGCTGTCCAGCTGCCAAGCACATAAAACTGCACTTGCACAGGTTAAACATGTACGAGTTGTGAGTCAACTGTACTGCATTTTCTTGCAGTTTACCTACGGACGTGCCTCACTCAGTGGCATTTTCATCCTTTCATTCCATTGGCCCTTTTCACTTTCATTTGGCATCCTGCTGCAACGGGTTTAGCTTGTGCTAGTCTTCCTTCTGTTAGTCCACTGATGCAGAAATATACCTATTCTTTTTTAAGCGCACCGCCCGCACAATCGATGTGCCTACCTCAGCAATCAACAGATATTTACAAATTGATTGCCTGCCCTGTGCATTTCCTTTCAAAGTTAATGGATTTCCCGAGGAGCACCCCGGTTGGTCTTTCGCAGCAAAACCAACGAAGAGTATAGTGCCACCTTTAATAATAAAATTAATAGAGTGGCTTGTCACATAACGGCCCATCACAAAGCCATCTACGGCTGCAATCCTAACCGTGGTCTACAAAGAAGTAAGCCGCATTGAATTCTGGGGTGTTTACTGCCATATAAGTGAGGTTGAGGGGTGCGGGTGGCGCTGTGGTCTAAACTAAGGTTACCAGATGTCCCCGATTCCTGGGGACAGTCCCCGGATTTACAAATCAGTCCCCATACAAAATCAATTGAAGTTGAAATGTGTCCCCGGATTCACTGAAAAAAATCTGGTAACCTTAGTCTAAACCACAGAGCCTAGGACTTGCCGATCAGAAGGTCGGCGGTTCGAATCCCCGTGACAGGGTAAGCTCCCGTTGCTCGGTCCCTGCTCCCGCCAACCTAGCAGTTTGAAAGACCATCAAAGTGCAAGTAGATAAATAGGTACCACTCCGGCGGGAAGGTAAACGGCATTTCCATGCTCTGCTCTGGTTCCCCAGAAGCGGCTTAGTCATGCTGGCCACATGACCCAGAAGCTGTACGCCGGCTCCCTTGGCCAATAAAGCGAGATGAGCGCCGCAACCCCAGAGTCATCCACGGTCAGGGGTCTCTTTACCTTTAAGTGGGGTCAGCCTTTCTTTCTTTGGCTTTTAATTAGTTTATTAAAGGTTTTTCTTGTATAACATGCTAACTGAGAAAAACACAAATAGTGTCTCCACTTTCAATTCACAGAGTCTGTTTACATTCGGTGTGAGACACTATTGTCATATGCATTATGCGGTTGTGGGAAAAGAGAGAGGAGAGCAGGGAGGGAGATGGGGGGGGCTGTTCTATTACATCCTTTCTCACAACCTGATTTCACAGTTCATTCTATCTTGTTTCCCTCACTCAGGCATCATGCAGGGAGGACAGGAAAAGGGCAAGAACACTTGTACAAAGGATGGATAGTTTAAAAGAGAGAAAGCTGTCAAATCCAAATGATCCTCCTCACTTTGAGGATGAGGCTTGGACATTAACTGAGCAAAACACAAAGTCTACAGAGAGCAAAAGAGATTACTTCTTTCCTTGGGAAGAGAACAATAAAGAATGATGCGTTCCATCAAAACCATGATTAGCTTTGCAAAATGTGCTGGCACAGTTGCATTGCTGCACCACTAGGGGCATTGGTTTTAAAAACTCAAAATAGGAAGCAGGTTAAGGCTGTGATATGTGGCGCTGTGGGTTAAACCACAGAGCCTAGGGCTTGCCGATCAGAAGGTCAGCGGTTCAAATCCCCGCAACGGGGTGAGCTCCCGTTGCTTGGTCTCTGCTCTTGCCAACCTAGCAGTTCAAAAGCACGTCAAAGTGCAAGTAAATAAATAGGTACCGCTCTGGCGGGAAGGTAAACGGCGTTTCCATGCGCTGCTCTGGTTCGCCAGAAGCGGCTTAGTCATGCTGGCCACATGACCCGGAAGCTGTACACCAGCTCCCTCGGCCAGTAAAGCAAGATGAGCGCCACAATCCCAGAGTCATCCATGACTGGACCTAATCGTCAGGGGTCCCTTTACCTTACCTTTACCTCACTACCCCACTTGCCTGGGAGTAAGTCCCAGGGAATCCACTGGAACTTGTTGCCGGGTAAACATAGTTAGACTTGCAGCCTTTGGACATGCAACCTGCAGGTAGCAACAAGCAACCTAAACACACACAAAATCGATAAACACTTCAGATAAAAGAAAGCCAATGAGGGAGCTGTTGGGCAGTTGTAATTGTATGTCAATGAATATGTAGATAATGTATACTGGAAAGCAATTTGTGTATCTATGTGTGCATGTTGTTTTTAAAAAAACAACTTTCATTGTAGAGAACTAAGGGGAAAGCATTCATAGGAAGCGTCCATGCTGTGATGGATTTGGTGACTGTGGGTGTATATCAAACAGGCAAATGGAAGGAAATTGGCTTGATAGTTAATTTTCACTGGTTTCCTCCAACAACTAAGTTTATTGGCTTTGGATTGGTACTGAAGAAGAGTTCTGTACCCGATTGCCCTGACTCAGCTAAAAATCTAGGGGCATAGGCTGAACCAACTGAACTTTGGGCCAAACTCATCATGTCTCTGTTGAGCTGCTCTGCCTCCACGCATAACAGCTGATGTCCGGGGTAGCGCAACTGCTACAGCTGCTTCCTTGAGCATTAGCTGAGGAAGCCCTGCTGCCCCTCCAGCAGCAGGATGAAGACAACGTCCCCTTCAGGCTCTGGGGAGGGTCTCCTCATGAGCCAGAGGCTTGTTGAGGCTGCTCCTCCAGCTGCCCCTGCAGCTCATGAAAGCTTGCACCCCTGGTGCAAGGGGGGGAAAGCTTTCTGTCATTCTGTATTAACAGTATTTTAATAAGAGAACCGTGCCCAGCAAAAAGAAGTGACCTGTATAGATTTAACAGTTATATGTGTATGTGTTTTTAATTCAGGTTCAACAATAAGCAGCAGCAGATCTCACTGGGACACTTTCCTTGGACTCCTTTAATTCATCTAATCTGCGTCGCACTCTTTTCGCTGGGAATGGCTAAAGGGGGGAAAAATCCCAAGGGGAAAAAGGTCACCTTGAAAGTTGCTAAGAACTGCATCAAGATCACATTTGACGGGAAACGCCGCCTTGATCTGAGCAAGATGGGCATCACCACTTTCCCCAGGTGCATCCTGAAGCTGAATGATGTGGACGAACTGGACCTCAGCAGAAACATGCTCAAGAAGATCCCAGACTCAATTGACAAGTTCACGAACCTGCGCTGGCTGGACTTGCACAGCAACCAGATTGAGAAGCTGCCAGAAACAATAGGAAACCTACAGAGTCTCATTTTCCTGAACCTTTGCAACAACAAGCTAACGGCCCGGAGCTTGCCCATGGAGCTAAACCAGCTCAAGATCTTGCGTAATCTCAATCTTGGCCTCAACCACATCGACAACCTCCCAACCACTCTGGGGCAACTGAAGGAGCTGCAGGAAGTTGGAGTATTTGACAATTTACTGAAGAGCATCCCAAACAGCATCACAAAGCTCCCTAAACTCAAGAAGTTGAATTCCAAGCGGAATCCCTTTCCTGGGCCCACAGAAGAGGAGCTCTACATTGACCACATTAAGCGCCTCGAGACACTCTACGTGGTGGAAGAAAAAGATCTTTGCTACCCATGCTTGAGGAAGTGTCAAGAAGAGAGGGACAAGCTGAACAAACTGAAGAACACGGCGCCTGCCCCTCTCAGAAAGCCAAACTTTTCGAGCCTCATGACGCCCAATTCTACGGCAAAGGAGAACCAGGCAGATTGGAGGTGAATGGGCTACAACCATCACCGATGGATGCATGGCCAATAGCGAGGTAGAGGCAAGGCACAGTGTGGCCCCTTTGCATCCAGTCATTGTAATCTGTCCCCAAGCAATAAAAGTGCTCTTGATCACATAGCTCTGCACCCACTAAAAGAGGTTCTCCACTACTACTAAGCATGTGTCAGTCCACCCAAACAGAAAACAATATACACATATTGACAGGCTTGGAGCCCTGATCGGTGATCTATAAACCTGCTGGCCACTCTCACCCATGGCATGAGCAGCTCTTCAGTTTGGGGCTAGAGGAATGTGCAGGGATCGTCACCACAGTTGCGCTGAGCTTCAGATATTCAGCACTACTATGGAGAAGACCCTTGCCTGACCAAGAAGAAAAGGCGTGGGGATTTTTGGGCACTGGGTGGAAGAGGTATTCCAAGAGTTTGCCTGTCCACTGCTAAAGCAAAACCCAACCTTCCCTTTTAGCTTAGAGAGGAATAGTGAGGGTTGATGTTTTGTGGTTGGGTGGTGGAGCCTGAATACTTTCCTACTCAGCCCCTAAATAAGCCCAACCTATTTTTCTTGTTCTGGACAGGGTGGCTGTTTGGGTAGTTGGCAGTGCCTCACCACCCATGACCAAAGCAAGCTGCTGGTCCTCTCCTCTAGCTCTAACACCCATCCCTCTCTCCAGCTCCAAACTTAGCAGATAGGGGACGGGGAGTAGAGGACACAGCACAAGATATTATGAGCTGTCCTGTGAATCCGCTGCATGAAATAGTGGAAGAACGTTGCCTCAGGAGAGAGAGGAAAATTCTCAGGGATGATTCACACCCTGGCTGGCACTTTCTTGATCTCCTGCCCTCAGGCAGAAGATATAGAAGCATGATTAGTAGCGCCAACAGGGTAAAGAACAGCTTCTATCCGTGGGCTGTCAGGCTGCTGAATGAAAAGATAACAACAGGGCAACTGACTTTCGGGTTTGGTGGGTGTGCGTCAGTAAACGAGGGGAATTAAGACTAAGAGAGCTGAGTGGGGGGTGCTCGTGTAATCTCACTGTATACAAGTTGTACAAGTGACAGTAAAGTATTTCAATATTGCCCCCGATCTCATGTACAGGTGCAGGGTAAGTTCAAAAAGAGAAAGAGCAGCGAATTTTGTCCTGGCAACCAAAACTAGCCCCAAATTGTGGATCGTTGGCCTTGATTGTGCAACACCACACAAAAAAATATAGGCATATGACCATTGTCCAAATGCATGATCTCTCGAAATAACTCATTTGCCCAAACCATATATCTTTTGCATTTAACATATAGCAGCATACAGGCATGTAGAATCCAACATGTGTAAGTCTGATAACCTGTGCTTTGGATCTCCGTCTTGTTTGTTGCAAGGTACACACATCATTGGTTTACATGGTGTGTTGCAAACACACATCATTGGCTTACACACAGCGAACCCTACCATGCAATGGGTACAGGTCACCTTAAAAGAAACTGCTGTCAGGATAGTGAGGGAGAGAGAGGGGGAAATATATATATATAAAACAAACATGCTCATGCACATATTTTTTTAAAAAGACCATAGTGACTTGCTCAAGGCCATTCTATGAACTTTGTAGGGCTTTCTGCACCCAAGCTAAGCACTCTGGCCACAGAATACACACCAGTTTGGAATGCCCTTGTTTCTGCAATGTTAGCGTTTATACCATATTTACTCGAGTCTAATGCGCACCTTTCTTTTTGGCCAAATCACATTGCGAAAATCTGGGTGCGCGTTACCTTCAGTGGCGCATTTACATTTGCCAGCAAACATTTCTCTGGTTTCAAGGTTTTGAAAAGTGAGCTGCGCGCATTAGATGCGATGGCGCATTAGACTCGAGTCAATACGGTAACTAACCTTGGTTTCATTTAAAAGGAAGGGAAACGCAAAACTGGGTATGCTGGGTTCTGTCCTCCACAGCGAGGTATGGTAAAAAAAATAACAATTAATATATTGTTGTGCTTCAGGTGACGTTTTCAAATTGTACTGTGATTTGCGACGTCATGTATTGTTTTTAAAATGTTGATAGCTGCCTTGGGAGGAGCAATACCTGCCGAACAATTAAAAAAAATTGGGGAACAAAAGCTGTGAACACACTCCAGTTTGCTCTGCATCCACCGTGCTCCTATGGCTGGTTTGTGAAGACACATTCGTACGGCAGTCCACATCTCTCCTGTATTTTTCTTTTACCTTTTTTCTTTTTAGAAATACTGTGTTTTGTTGCATTCCCCCCCAGATCAGCTTCAACCCAGTTCGAAAACCTAAGCCCTATGGAGACTTCCAGGTCCCTTTCTCCACCTACCGGCAGGGGGCTGTTTAAGAATACGGCCAACTATACAATGCACAAATCTACTTCGAAACACAGACAACCTCTCTGACTTTTAAGCTGGCAATGTGCCTATGGTTTTAAGGCATAAGCTTCACTGAAATATATTCGCACACTTCCTGTTTTGCGAAGGGCATAAGAAAGCAAAACTACACTCGTACCTTGGATTCCAAATGCCTTGTGAGTCGAACGTTTTGGCTCCCGAACGCTACAAACCCTGAAGGGAGCATTCAGGTTTGCAAACATTCTTTGGAACTCAAACTTCCAATGCAACTTCCATGGCTTCTGATTGGCTGCAGGAGCTTTCTGCAGCCAATCGGAAGTCGTGCCTGGGTTTCCGAGCGTTCTGGAAGTCGAACGGACTTCCGGAACGTATTCTGTTCAACTTCCAAGGTACCACTGTATATTATATTAAAGTGCTTGAAGAGGTGTGTGGAACTCCCTCTTCCCTTGAGAAAGTGCACTAGGCTGATTTAAACTCTTTTGACTTCCCTCAGGACTCCTCAGATATTTTGTTTAAGGAGGAATGTCCAAACTCATTTTAAGTTTTGCTTCAGGCCAAACTTGGGTGGCAACTTCTTGTTGTTGTTTTAAATGAACCTCAAATGCAGTATCAGTTATTATTGGAGACAGTGTGGTGTAGTGGTTAGGAGCGATAGACTCATAATCTGGGGAACCGGGTTCGCGTCTCCGCTCCTCCACATGTAGCTGCTGGGTGACCTTGGGCTAGTCACACTTCTTGAAGTCTCTCAGCCCCACTCACCTCACAGAGTGTTTGTTGTGGGGAGGAAGGGAAAGGAGAATGTTAGCTGCTTTGAGACTCCTTAGGGTAGTGATAAAGCGGGATATCAAATCCAAATCCAAACTCTTTAAACTGCTTACAAGACTGCCTTCCTCATGCCAGTAAAGAGTTGCGGTTGGCCTATTGGTCACTGCATATGCTGACCACCCAATTTTGAATGTTGACATTTCTATCAGCTTCTTTTATGGCCTCGGTGCATGTATAATGGAGCTTTGGAGTTTCTATGTTCAGAGTGAACAAAGTCAGGTGTATTACTGCAGGCAAGCAATTCAACTGATCTTTGTTCTCCAGCATCAACAATTTAGAAAATAAGTTGGTCTATAAGGCAAGCAGAGAGGACCCGAAGAAGCTCCAATTAAACAGTGGAGTAGGAGAGCTTGGGGGGGGGAATGCATCTGCGCCCCTTTGGTTTCAGATAGAACATGGGTGGACAAGTGTAAAAACCCCAGGAAACAAATTTCCACAGCCCTCTAGCCGCTACGGTGGCTCGTTTCCCAGAAATTTAGCGTTGATTCTGGAAGTGCATGCTCAGTTGTGACCAAACTAAACCTCCTGGTGTATATTTTGCTTTGTGAAGTTTCACCTGAGTTCTTTGGGTGAATCAAGGAATATGTACAGTTACTGAGTGTGAAGAAAACTGGGAATGTTTTAAACACTCTGGGAATGCTAAGCAAGAAATAGCAATCAGTGATCAATTCCGTTTCTTGGTAATTTCTTCTTGGAATATTTTCACCTACGTATTATTTCAGCTATTGTAACTCATATCACTGTCACTCATCTTTGAATTAAAAAAATAATGATAAAGGCAAACAAAAAAATTACCATTATTATTTATGTTGGAATGGATTACAATTTCGCTTGTTATATTCACATCCACACAGCAAAGCCATAGCAGAATGAGACAGACTGAGAGGAAGAGTTCAGAAAGCTTTGGTTTCTGGTTGCTGACTGAGTAGAGAGCTGTTTCAATGCTCCTGACACACAAGAGTTGTATTTTCTCTAAAGAAAAGATTCAACTTTCTTTTGCAAGCCTTCACAAATCTCAGTCTTTTGTACCTTCTCACCCACAATCAATCCTGCAAATATCTTTTTCTTCTTCTTTTGACTACTGCTAGCTAAAGGGGGGGGGCAAAAGAAGTCAACACATTCCACTTCACTTTTGTCACTTTTGCAAGTGTTCACTCATAAATCCATTCTGCCCAATTGTATCTACATTTTTTTAATAGATAAAAAGATCCATACAAAAATTTGCACATGAATAATATGTGTAAACTAATATACACCATATGCAAATCCCAGCACACCCTTTGTCAGGTAACAGGGGGCACATTGGTTTAAAATGCTCGCTACAGTTCTAAAAGAGAACAAAAGGCTTATCAGTTAATTAATTAATGCAGTTGTTACCTTATATTAATTGATGCTTCCGTGATGCCTTTCGATTTCAGATTAGGCTTCTTCGAATAAAATCTGAACCGGAACGAAGAAAATACAGCAACAATAGAAAGGGCTGATTCATGCTCAGAAATCATAATTGCTTTAGAAATTAACTTTTAAGGATTCCAGTATGTTTTGCCAGCTAAGCCCCAGTGTAGTTCAACCATCAGTTATGTGCTCAAGACAAGCTGCTGATAGGACTGGGAAAACCTTGCAAATACAATGGTACCTTGGTCTACAAACTTAATCCGTTCCGGAAGTCCGTTCTTAAACCAAAGCGTTCTTAAACCAAGACGTGCTTTCCCATAGCAGCGCGGGACTCAATTTCCAAATGGAACACACTCGACAGGAAGCGGAATATGTTCTGCTTCCAAGGCAAAGTTCACAAACCAAAACACCTACTTCCAGGTTTGCAGCTTTCTTAATCCAAGTTGTTTATAAACTAAGCTGTTCTTAAACCAAGGTACCACTGCACCTCCTTCAGCTTCTCAGAGTAGAACACACACACACACACACACACACACACACACGTAAGTAAAAAATCACTTGAATTTCCCTCCACATACAATTATTCCATAACACCAGTTCATTTCCCATACCACATTTTGTGTTAAGATTAGCTTTGTCAAGGCTGAGGAGGAGGGACAACAAGAAGCAACAAACACAGCAGAAATATATGAGCTCATAAACCCACATATTATTTGAAGGAGTTAACAGAATATCTTAGCTGTCAGGAAGAACCTTATTCAGTCAATTTTAACTCAAAATATGCTAGCAGGGGAAAAACCAACTGGCTCAGGAAATAATTACATGGAGGGGCAGTTGTTGTTGTTGTTGACGTGTGTGGATTGTGGGATAGTCATTTTTCAGTTATTAGTGCACATGCAAGACCAGGAAGGATAGCACAACAACGAAATAAGTTTCTGCATGTGGGCTGCCAGGCTGAGTAAAATATTTACACATTTTGCAAATTTGCGCTGCGCAATGTGGACTACAAATCCCGGAATACAGGACAGGTGGGTCCAGGAGAAAAACACATGCCTTGATATTCTGATTAATACAAAAAATAAAACTTCATGTTTGTAAGGAGAGATCTGGGAAATTGCTTTGCAATATTCAGCTACATTTCCAAGATATTGTGACAGTTTCACCAGCCTTCTTTTTCAATAGGGTAATAGCGGTTCTAGGCAAAACTTGTCACAGTGGAGCAAAGAGTTCTTGCTCCCAAAGCAAATTGCAGCCCAACAGACTGACAAGAATAATGGCATTGTTGTGTCACTGGGGGAAGTTAGCACAGGATCAGGCAGGAGGGAATGTCCGTCAGTGCACTAAAGAGCCTTTGGGGACTTTGAGCTCTCGTGTCAGGTACCTTTTCAGGGTTTTCGTCCTGTCACTGTTGTGGAATACAAGGAATATGGAGTAGCCACTTCTGAAGAAGATTTCCAAGGCAATCTCCTGTGAGAACAAACCAATGGCAGAATGGTGAGATTACAATGGAAAAGGGAATGCATGATCTAAGTAATGCACGAAAGGGTAAAGATCGTTGAGTAAGCGGTCCTGCCAGGCTTAGTTCACCTTGGAGAGGAACAAGGTAATAAATGCTTTTCCGACTGCTGTATGGGAAAGCACATGAATCTGACCTTTGGAGACTTTGTGAGTAAACCATTTTTAACTTACCAAATGTGTGGTCTTTCTCTATGCTAAGGAAGTGTCAGAATTCACAAGGGTTTTTAAAGGTCTAACAGCCTATATTTCCATGCTTTACTTTCCTGCATGTTTTGTGATTTTAAATCTCTGCTAGGGTTCTCTCACCACAGAGTACTTGCCCCAAACCTAGATCTGGGCATCCAGGGCATTCTCCCTTTTATAACTATTTTTCTTTGCCACCAACAGTAAGGAGTTCTTAGCTCCTTCCATCCAGGCAACCCATTTCCTCTCCCCGGTTAGGAACGAATCCAGGTTTTCAGGTCAGATTGTGGTTTTGCTGAGCCAATCTCAATACTTTAGTTTACTCGTTCAGATTCTTTCTCAAACACCAGTTGCCTGAGGCCCTTCCCTATATTCTTAGGCTTGGAAGAATGCTTGAATAACATCCGCCGGGACCACATAACACCGGTTCTGAGAGATCTGCATTGGCTCCCAGTACGTTTCCGAGCACAATTCAAAGTGTTGGTGCTGACCTTTAAAGCCCTAAACGGCCTCGGCCCACTATACCTGAAGGAGAGTCTTCATCCCCATTGTTCAGCCCGGACACTGAGATCCAGCTCTGAGGGCCTTCTGGTGGTTCCCTCATTGCAAGAAGTGAGGCCACAGGGAACCAGACAGAGGGCCTTCTCGGTAGTGGCGCCCACCCTGTGGAACACCCTCCCTTCAGATGTGACGGAAATAAGCAGCTCTCCTATCTTTAAAAGACATCTGAAGGCAGCCCTGTTCAGGGAAGTTTTTAATATTTAACGCTGTACTGTTTTTAACACTTGATTGGAAGCCGCCCAGAATGGCTGGGGAAACTCAGCCAGATGGGCGGGGTATAAATAAATTATTATTATTATTATTATTATTATTATTATTATTATTATTATTATTATTATTAATATCCAAAACATTTTCCAGGACTGTCTTGCCAAACTTTGGATTCTATTTTTTTGTCTTCTTCAAAATCCACAATTTGTTTCTGTTATTCTATTACTAATGCAAGGTTTCAGTATGGAATTTCTTTTACAGAGATCGCCAGAAAGGGAAGCACCTAACATTCCCCCTCAGCAATGTTTCCCCAAAACTTTGGGGAGGGAAATAGCTCAGATCCCTCCTTACAAATGTCAGCACGACCGCTAGCCAAAGAAGCACTCACAGTCCACGCATGCTTACAATTCCCCCCTCCGTTTTCTTTTCTGATCATAGAGCTATATTTCTTGCACCCGCAAGGCCATATATTGCGGCTGCATATTGTCAGATATCCTGTACCAAAGGAAAGGTCCGTGCTAACAGCTGGTTCCTACCTGTAGAAGAAAGCACATCGGATGGATCTCTTTAATGTCACTGTAGGAATGGCAGGAACATGTAGTCTGTCCTGTGGCTGGGTCTTTGTCACACAAGCTATGAATGAATGTATCATCGATGCTAGAAGGAAAACAGGAAATACGATATACGGTATCTTTATTGTCATTGTCCCATGCAGAACAATGAAATTGAAAAACTACATAAAACTACATAAAAACTACATAAAACTACCACAAAACTACATAAAAACTACATAAAACATTCAAAAACCCCTAAAAACTCTAAAACCCCATTTTAAAATACACTATACTATATAGACCCCTTATGCTGCATTTAGAACCAGAATTGCATTTGCGTAGAAACTGTTTCTCTGGCGGCTAGTCCTGGCCTTTATAACCCTATACCTTCTTCCAGAAGGCAGAAGCTGAAAGAGATCATTTCCGGGGTGTGTACTATCCTGCGCTATCTCTGCCGCTTTCTTATGGCACCTGGCAGCATAGATTTGATCTAAGGTGGGAAGAGTGCACCCAATTATTCTCTCTGCAGTCTTTACAACCCTGGATAGCATTGTTTTTTCCCTGGCCGTACAGCTCCCAAACCACACACAGAGACCATAAGTTAATACGCTCTCCACAGTGCAATGGACATTAATCAAGGACTACAGCATTGACTTGTCATCCTTAACAGGAAGATTGGGGTGTTCCTCTTGTTTATTCCTCTTCTGTACACAATCAACAATCATGTTGGATTGGCTCTGCAAAACAAGCTAACCTGTTGCTCCCCCAAAATCAGAAGTAATTTGGCTTTTTTTCTGAGCCAATCTATCTTGTAAAAGATGTCACCCAGTCCCTACCTCCAGTCAGCCCCATTCACTTCCAGCTCAACCAACCCTCTTCTCCATAGCAACATCTGCCACGCTCTGGCAGTGCCACAGGGAATGTGGAGGTCTTTCCCCCCCTCTCTCTGGTGCCAGGGCATAAAGTTATTGCCGCCCTTGGAAAGTTAGCCAAACCTTGGGGAAATTACATTTCTCAAGGTCTTGGAGCCTTATGGATTAGAGGTTAAGCTGGGAATTCTCCCCCGGTTACCGTATTTTTCGCTCCATAAGACACAGTTTTTTCCTCCTAAAAAGTAAGGGGAAATGCGAGTGCGTCTTATGGAGCTATCCAATCACTGAACGTCACTTTCAATCCCTTATTTGCATATGTGGACCTGAGCGAAAACTATCTACAGTATCCCCCTGGTGGCCCAAAGTGAGAACTTCAGTACATAACAAAAAGCCCCATTTTTTTTAGAATTCAAACTCAGCTCAAGGGAGAAAGGGGAACAGCCACTCACCAGGAAATCGCTGGGAAAACAAGCAGCCTCACTGAGTAAACTCCATCTTCTGTTCTGCAAATCGTGCAACAATGGAGGATGGGGCAGGATTCTGCTTTACTAATGCTAAGGAAAGGGACCCAGAGATCGACTGCGATCTACCAAAACCTCCCAGGGTTCTACCAGTAGATAGCGATCAACCTGTTGGACACCCCTGTTTTGGGGAGTGACCATTTAAATGCATTTAACTTGAAATTTGCATACAGGCCTGACCCCTGCCAGCATCTCCAAGCTTTTATTACTCTTTGTCTCTATGTTCCCCTATACAACAACTGCAATATTAATAACTTCTATTCGTTTTGACACATTAAATGATTCCTAGAACTACAAGTGAGGCGCTCAAACTATATCCTTGTTCTTCCTGTGTGTGGCAGTTATTCTGTCTGTGGTGTTTCTTCCTCTTCTTGTAAAATGTTATGTCTATCTTGATATAGGAGCTGATCTTGGGGACGACAGAACTCACCTGGTTATGCAGTGCTTTGTGCAGTAAACTTCCCCCAGCGGGGACACAGTGAAATTCTTGCAGATGTAGAAATGTTCTTGGCCAAAGAGAAGAGCTCCTTCCAACACAATGTGTCCCTGAACGACCACCACCGATTGCCTGCATGTAATCTAAAGAGGGAAGCAGGCAGCGCATATTACCAACAAAACAGTGGCCACCATTTGAACATTCTTGAGCATTTCACAGGTGAAAAGAAGTACACTTGTCTATCACTGATTACTACGCTGTTTCTTTGCTAGCTTACCTTCCTTTGTTTTGCAATATCCTGCTACTCAAATACCATACTTTTCCGTCTACAGTGGTACCTTGGGTTACAGACGCTTCAGGTTACAGACTCCGCTAACCCAGAAATAATACCTCGGGTTAAGAACTTTGCTTCACGATGAGAACAAAAATTGCGTGGCAGCAGGAGGCCCCATTAGCTAAAGTGTTACCTCAGGTTAAGAACAGTTTAAGGTTAAGAACGGACCTCCGGAACGAATTAAGTTCTTACAGTGGTACCTCGGGTTACATACGCTTCAGGTTACATAGAACTAGTGCTTCAGGTTAAGAACTTTGCTTCAGGATGAGAACAGAAATCACGCGGTGGTGGTGCGGCAGCAGTGGGAGGCCCCATTAGCTAAAGTGTTACCTCAGGTTAAGAACAGTTTCAGGTTAAGAACGGACCTCCAGAATGAATTAAGTTCTTAACCCGAGGTACCACTGTATAAGACTAGTTTTTTCCCTTAAAAATCATGCTAAAAAGTGGGGGTAGTCTTATACATGGGTAGTGCATAGGGGCGGACGTTTGATTGGTTGCTGCCATGGCTGTCAGCAGCTATTGTGTGTGTTATTGTTTGCTGCATCAATGGGTGGCGTTGATTGGCCAACGCTGCGGCAATTGGATGGGTGATTGGCAGGTTCTGCTGGCGAGGGAACAGACGGGAGGCAGGTTTTGCGACATGTGTGGGTGAGCAATTTCCGGCATTCCCCGCTAAAAAAAAGCTCAAGAACCCGCAGTAATCCCCCCCCCCCAAAAAAGGGGGCAATCCTCCACAAAAATAGCTCAACAACTTTTTGTCATCTCCCCCCATTTTCTGATATTTCAGTCCCCAAAAATAGGGGGCATCTTACACATGGGGCGTCTTATAGACAGAAAAGCATGATACATTCAGCAACATTTCTACCTGGATAGTGATGGGATGAATTTTGTATCTGGGTATTAATGATATGTGCGCTGCAACTGGGACAGGATGAAGCTGCCCTCGTGACAATGACTGCAGCTTTCCTTGTACAGTGGTACCTTGGGTTACATACACTTCAGCTTACATATGCTTCAGGTTACACACTCCGCTAACCCAGAAATATTACCTCGGGTTAAGAACTTTGCTTCAGGATGAGAGCAGTAATCGTGCTCCGGTGGTGCGGTGGCAGCAGGAGGCCCCATTAGCTAAAGTGGTGCTTCAGGTTAAGAACAGTTTCAGGTTAAGAACGGACCTCCAGAACAAATTAAGTACTTAACCTGAGGTACCACTGTACTAGGTTGCAGGGGAGCAAGGCAAGAAAAAGGTTGGAGCTGCATGGATCCAACAGTGGGAGAGCCAAATTGGCTAGACCAGTGTGTGTGGACAGCCTCAGTTTCGCCACCCCCTGTCCCGTCCTTGCCCTAGACATAAGAGTAGAGAAGAAGAAGGCAGCCAAGTTACCACAAACATTAGGGTCTTTTGTGACTGGCAGGAACCCGCTTCCCCAAGCAAAGCAGGAACCAGTCTGTGTGGATTGTGAGACAACTCTATTGGTTGTCCTTTTAAGGCAGAGGAGACCTGGTAGATGACCACATAACGCCTAAATCAACATTGAAGAAGAGAGGCGTCCTACAAATGCTTCCTTCTCTTTGCTTAGAAAGCTGTAGATGATGTCAGTTTGCATTTCTTAGTGCAAAAAGTATGGATCTGATGTGCAGAGATCTTAACTCAAGAGGGTACTGGAAGCTTCTCTGTGTGAAAGAAGCAAGCAGAAGGTTCGTAATGTTTGGGTTATTCCTTCAGAGAAGCTGATACAGCTGGTTTAAACCGATTCTGTTATCTTTTCTGTCAAGGTCATGCTGACTATAAAAGTAAGACCAGAAGGAGCCTGGGTTTCACTTTCTCTTTCTATCTCTTTTCCTTGTGGTGTGGTGTTCTGTACATAGTTTGGTTAGTGTTAAGGTTTAGACTTATTATAAGTTATTGTAAGTTCAAGTTAAGTGCTGCAACTGGATTTCTTATGGACTGTGCCAATCCTGAATGTATTGGATTTGTGACCATTATGCTCATTTGCCTTCAGGAGCAGTAAAGCTCTGCTGGATGAAATACAATTGCCTCTGGTCTATTTTTGGGGAATCCTGCAACGTGTTTAAGTTTTTACTCTGCTAACTATACATTGGAATCTGCTCTGGATCAATATTGAGTAGAATTCCATGACAGATGAAGGAATCTCATAGGACTTTTCCAGAGCACAACTAGAACATATCTAGGGACGCGAGTAGCGCTGTGGTCTAAACCACAGAGCCTGGGCTTGCCGATCAGAAGGTTGGTGGTTCGAATCCCCGCGACAGAGTGAGCTCCCATTGCTCGGTCCCTGCTCCTGCCCAGTTCAAAAGCACGTCAAGTGCAAGTAGATAAATAGGTACCACTCCAGCGGGAAGGTAAATGGCGTTTCTGTGCGGTGCTCTGGTTCGCCAGAAGCGGTTTAGTCATGCTGGCCACATGACCTGGAAGCTGTATGCCGGCTCCCTCGGCCTATAGAGTGAGATGAGCGCCGCAACCCCAGAGTCGTTCGCGACTGGACCTAATGGTCAGGGGTACCTTTACCCTTACATTAGAACATATCTAGCACTTGAGTCCTTGGAGGACTGGAATCCTGCACAACCAACTTGGCAGTTCTCAAGCCGTATTGAATCGATTCAACTGAAGCAAAGTCTTTCCATCACTGAACACATTCACAGTCTCAATCATTCTCTCTCTCTCTCTCTCTCTCTCTCTCTCCCCCCCCCCCCCAACAAGCATCAAAGGTCGGACACAAATGAGGTAGTTTTATAAAGGTGCCCCCAGGGAAAATAGTGTTGTTACCTAATGAAGCAGCGTAGAGCCTGAAATTAACATAGATTAACTAAACTTGCCTTTTCTCAGAGCAGAACACAGAACAAGTTCATTGGTTACTAGAATAATCATTCAGTGATTCAAAGGTGACATGAAATAATTGAATAATTACCTCCAAAGATATTTCTCGGGGCAATGAGCAATGGATTGCTCAATTCACTCAGGGATGCAAAACAGAAAGGATTTAAGTGACATACGTCGGATATTAAAGACATGTCCTAATTTTGTTGGTACAAGTTTATATACAGTTTCAATATATAATTGAAAATAGGATGCTTTCAGATGGGTGGCAATTAGTATTAGCCAATCATTGCTCTGCGGTTGTAAATTCCAAGCAGAACTGAAACTGTCTTTCTACTCACTATCTGGAATATAAAAATTTTTCTATGAGTACATCCTACTATGCTCCACCCACACTGGTGGGTGTTATGTAATAGTTGTGGGTGGAGCCATTAGTAGCAGGACACACCCCTCGTGGTGTCATTTTATGAACTTGGTCAGTCTTTCAATTAGAACAAAAATGCTTTTGCAGCTGTATTTTGTTTATGAAAGAGATTTGTAGTGTTATTATACCATAAGACTATTGAGTTAATCTTGGGTAAAGAATGATATCCTCCCCGCCCCCTGCAAAAAAACCCAACATTTGCATTCATTGCCATTGTAGAAACATGGCTAATGGCAGTAGCCAGAAAGCTTTTTAAAAATGTATTTTTAAAAGTTTGACATTATGGAGATAGAGTTTTATATGTATCTTTCCTTTAAATGTACATATATAACTGGAAGAATGGGACGCGGGTGGTGCTGTGGGTTAAACCACAGAGCCTAGGACTTGCCGATCGGAAAGTCAGCGGTTCAAATCCACGCGACGGGGTGAGCTCCCATTGCTCAGTCCCTGCTCCTGCCAACCTAGCAGTTCGAAAGCGCCTCAAAGTGCAAGTAGATAAATAGGTACCACTCCGGCGGGAAGGTAAACGGCATTTCTGTGCGCTGCTCTGGATCGCCAGAAGCGGCTTAGTCATGCTAGCCACATGACCCAGAAGCTGTACGCCGGCTCCCTCGGCCAATAAAGCGAGATGAGCGCCGCAACCCCAGAGTCTGTCACGACTGGACCTAATGGTCAGGGGTCCCTTTACCTTATATAACTGGAAAAGTGCTTCAGTAGTAATTAGAAATTAAAACAAAACAGACCAACACGGCTACCTATCTGTAATTAGAAATTAATTACTGCTGGGAATAGACACTTTCAGGATCTTTATTTATGCTTATTAATTATTTTGTACTGATGTAATATGTACATAATGCCTGGTCTCAGTTAAATATTCAAGCAGTGATTCATACCAACTGAAGTTTCTGGAACATTTTTGAAGGCAGTTCCACACAAAACACTGAATGGGTTTTTATGATTTGACTGTAGCTTGGAAATAACACAATCTTAGTATATTCCTTGATCTCAACTGGGCAAACAATGTAGTTCTTATTTTCCACCCCTCCTTTAACTTTCCTGTTGAATCGGTCTCCAGATATTTTGCTTTTCTTCTGCTAATTCCTTCTGTGGGAAAGAGGGAGTTATTTTTCAACCATACACAACGGCACAGAGACCTTTCAGAGCCCCAGCATCTGAGCTATCTTAGGACCCGATCCTATGAAAATCAAGCATGTTTACGTGCGGTAAATGCATGAACACAGTTTCACTGAGAAACACAGGTTCTTTACAGTGCAAGAAGCTGATCCATTTGGTTTATCTCTTTCCTAATGCAAAAAGTCCCAAAAGTAATCACGGCAGCCAAGAATTTGCTCATCTCTGCGAAAACCCAAAGTGCGCAGTTCCACATACAACAACATTTTTACAGAATCAAAGTGTTTCAGAAGCCAGCGCAAGCAATTTGGTACGGAATAGGTGATTATCAAGGAGCAGTGCTGTGAGAGAGCTTGTTCCTGTTCTGTGGCCAGCAGACTAACTGAATTAGCATGCTAACTAAGCATATAACGGCTAATGTTACCTCCTGCAGCTTTCTAAAATTTGTATCGACTTAGCTGTTGCTAAAAGAATGCTTCTGGCATGTCTCGTGGCTTCCTGTGGAGTTACACAGAGGAACAAAGCAGTGTGGATGTTGGGTAGCAACATTACATGTGCCAAGGCAAGCAAAACCTGTCTCACTGAGGTTACACTGTTGGGAACAGCTTAATTGTGTTGTCTCGATCTACAAGAAACCTAAAGTCCAAGCAAACATATAGGCATCACTTTCAGAGGACCTTGTTTGACTGATGGACATACAGTGGTGCCTCGCAAGACGAAATTAATCCGTTCCACGAGTCTCTTCGTCTTGCGGTTTTTTCGTCTTGCGAAGCACGGCTATTAGCGGCTTAGCGGCTATTAGCGGCTTAGCGGCTTAGCGGCTATTAACGGCTTAGCGGCTATTAACGGCTTAGCTGCTTTAAGAAAAGGAAACAAACTTGCAAGAACTCGCAAGATGTTTCGTCTTGTGAAGCAAGCCCATAGGGAAATTTGTCTTGAGGAACGACTCAAAAAACGGAAAACTCTTTCGTCTTGCGCGTTTTTTGTCTTGCGAGGCATTCGTCTTGTGAGGTACCACTGTATCGGCCCGACAGTGTTCCTTAACATTTCTGAAAGGCACTGCTACAGCGACAAAATGCCATTATATAAAGTTGCAGTTAATGAAGGATATATATTGGGAGGGTAGGGAGAGGGAGGTTGTAATTTTCTCACCATCCCATGGTAAAGCTAGTAATAGGTTGTAAGAGTACATTATTAATTGCAAGCCCAATATAAACATACTGTACTGTGAACGGCTGAAGGCAGAGGGCCCAGTCTGAATGCTGACCTCAATTCTTATGCATGGAAAACTAGCTCATCAAAGAGGACACAAGGTTTCAGTACTTCTCCCTAGCATCTAACTTTCTATGTGCAGAGTTTTTTCATGTGGAGACACATTCAAGTCAATAGCAAATGAGCTCTTTCTTGAGCAATCGTTCTGAATCGTCTAAAGGGAAGTCATATGATCAGTGCTGGATTTACATATAAGCTAAGCAAGTCATAGCTTAGGGCCCCACTCTCTTGGGGGGCCCCCCAAAAATTGGAAAAAACCCCTGGATGTACATTTCCAAAAGTTAGGATAAAAAACAAACAAAATAAAACCTACAGAGAGCAACAGTGTTTTGTGTTGTGTAGGCTCCTATGATGTAAGTCATGGGCCCCGCCTCCTAGCCTGCTCCCTAAAATACCACTGGTTTGCTCATTTCTATATATAGGTTGGGACGCGGGTGGCGCTGTGGGTAAAACCTCAGTGCCTAGGACTTTCCGATCGTATGGTTGGCGGTTCGAATCCCCGCGGCGGGGTGAGCTCCCGTCTTTCGGTCCCAGCTCCTGCCCACCTAGCAGTTTGAAAGCACCCCTAAGTGCAAGTAGATAAATAGGTACCGCTATATAGCGGGAAGGTAAACAGCGTTTCTGTGTGCTGCGCTGGTGCTGGCTCACCAGAGCAGCTTTTTCACACTGGCCACGTGACCCGGAAGTGTCTCTGGACAGCGCTGGCTCCCGGCCTCTTAAGTGAGATGGGCGCACAACCCTAGAGTCGGACACGACTGGCCCGTACGGGCAGGGGTACCTTTACCTTTACCTTTATATATAGGACACGGGTGGCGCTGTGGGTTAAACCACAGAGCCTAAACTTGCTGATCAGAAGGTCGGCGGTTCGAATCCCCGCGACGGGGTGAGCTCCCATTGCTCGGTCCCTGCTCCTGCCAACCTAGCAGTTCGAAAGCACGTCAAAGTGCAAGTAGATAAATAGGTACCGCTCCGGTGGGAAGGTAAATGGCGTTTCCGTGTGCTGCTCTGGTTCACCAGAAGCGGCTTAGACATGCTGGCCACATGACCTGGAAGCTGTACGCCGGCTCCCTTGGCCAATAAAGCGAGATGAGCACCGCAACCCCAAAGTTGGCCACGACTGGACCTAATGGTCAGGGGTCCCTTTACCTTTACCTATATATAGGGTGCCTACATTCTGCATGGACTGGTTGCATGGCAACATGTGCAAATGGCTTTTGATACCTATTAGGGCCATAAAATACCATATAGCATATTTTCAACACAAGAAAACAGCAACAATTTGTTGTTGACAAAGGACAGCTGGACATATAAAGGGCCCCATTACCTTCAGTAGCTATGGGCCTCATCAAACCTAAATCCGGCCCTGCATATGGTGTTGCAATCAATAACAGGGCTGGGCAATATCTGGTTTTGAAAAGCTTGACATATCACCAGCTAATGATATATCACAATGTCTGAAATAAGGATGGCATTGGCTGGATTCAAGGTTTTTCCTGCATCGTGATTTTTGCATAGCCCGCACAAACACACACACACACAACATAATGCAGAATGTGGCAGCTAGACTGGTGACTGGGGGTGGCCACCGAGACCTACCATACATTGGCTCCCAGTACATTTCTGAGCACAATTCAAAGTGTTGGTGCTGACCTTTAAAGCCCTAAACAGCCTCGGCCCAGTATACCTGAAGGAGCGTCTCCACCCCCATTGTTCTACCCGGACACTCAGATCCAGCGCCGAGGGGTTTCTGGCGGTTCCCTCATTGCAAGAAGCAAAGCTACAGGGAACCAGGCAGAGGGCCTTCTCGGTAGTGGCGCCCGCCCTGTGGAACGCCCTCCCATCAGATGTCAAAGAGATAAACAACTACCTGACATTCAGAAGACATCTTAAGGCAGCCCTGTTCAGGGAAATTTTTAACGTGTGATATTTTAGTGTATTTTTGGTCTTTGTGGAATCCACCCAGAGTGGCTGGGGAAACCCAGCCAGATGGGTGGGGTACAAATAATAAATTATTATTATTATTATTATTCACAATATATTGCCAGGTCAAAAATTATGAAACTGATATGGACTTCAAACCAGTCTTGGATGATATATCAATATATCACCCAGCCCTAATCAATAACCTAAGTTTTGCAGTGCATTCCCCCACCAGTTTTTTCACCTCAAAAAGTATGTGTGGTTTTTTTCCCCTCCTGGAAGAGGGTTTGTTGTACAAGGGCATGAAATTCACTTTGTGCAACCTGAGTTTGCCGGTATATAACTGAGTAACATCCACAAACTAGCAACAATCTGAAAACAGCCTGTCTCGTGTCATCCCCCTCTATCCTTTCAAGTCCAAGTATAGAGTTATCACAAGATAACTGTTTGGTCTAGTGACAGGGGTCAGCAAACTTTTTTAGCAGGGGGCTGGTCCCCTGACCCTCAGATCTTGTGGAAGGCCAGACTATATTTTTTTTGAAGGGGGGGGGGAATGAATGAATTCCTATGCCCCACAAATAACCCAGAGATGCATTTTAAATAAAAGGTCACATGTAAAAACACACTGGTTCCCGGAACGTCCATGGGCTGGATTGAGAAGGCGATTGGGCCGGATCCAGCCCCTAGGCCATGGTCTAGTCTAAGCCTCAACAGAATCTGAGGTGCTTTCTTGTTCCACTTCTCTGCCCCAAATTACACCCCACCACCCATTTGGGAACAGTGATGTGCAAAACAAAAGTTCCCCAGAATCAACTCATGGTACCTTTTCATCCTGTACAAACTCTTGCAGGATGATTTTCCGCTCTGCACACATTTCCAAAAATTCTTCCGACTGGAAACTTTCATGCAGGGCAGGGAAGAATGTCAACTGCCCGCAATCCATCTCTCCTTCTCTTCCATTTAGCTTTTGCTCTCCTGTATCAGTAGGAAAGACAGGATCAATGGCAGAATGTTTGCAGTAAATAATAAATGGCTCAGAAATAGTTGTGTTTGCCTTGTAAACAAGCCCAACAAACTTATTAGCCACCATAGTAGCTTGCATTTCCAAGAGGGCAAGTCCCTTCTTCATGGTCAGAATTGGCAGGCTAGTATTTTTTCTTAAACGCCCTATACCAAGTGGACATTTGGAGGAAGGCTGCATTTCTAGGCTGATGGTCAGAGAAAATAGTTTCCCTTCCTTTGCAGCTAGCAGAGAAATCAAAGAAGTGGGCGCATGAGAAAGAGAGCGATCTATGAGAAAGAGAGCCAGCATGACTAAGCCGCTTCTTTTCCCTCTTCCTTCTTTTCGCTCTGGCGGGAAGGTAAACAGCGTTTCCGTACGCTGTTCTGGTTCGCCAGAAGCGGCTTAGTCATGCTGGCCACATAACCCGGAAGCTGTACGCCGGCTCCCTTGGCCAATAAAGCAAGATGAGAGCCGCAACCCCATAGTCGTCCACGACTGGACCTAATAGTCAGGGGTCCCTTTACCTTTACCTTTATTCTACCACAGCTCTCTTGCTTAGCTAGCAAACTGCACCAGGTCCTTCCAGTGGCATTTACAAGACCAGGTGTCATCTTGATCAAATAACTTGGACAAAACTTATCATATTAATTTGCTCTTTTTCATGAATTCATTTCATCGTGGCCTGGCATATTGTTGTGAAAGCATTCAAATGCCCAACACAAACAGATGTTTCGGAATCAGATTGGTGCCTGCCTGCCTGTTCTTTCCATACATTACCAGAGTTGTCTCATGGAGCTGTCAGCCCTGGAATATTACCTTGGCTTTCCTCCGGGGTTACAGGAAATGGGCTGTCATGCGGCTGATGAGCCTGAGCAGAAGAATTATGCAACTGAAATGGGGAAAAAACAGGAAGATCAACACACTTCTACATCAAACTGGAACTCTGGTCTGAGTATCCCCTTCCATGAACCGTCCAGAGTGCCCTCCATGATAAAACAGGCATGCAGTTGGCCAATCTTTCCTTTTTATTTGTCGACAGCATCTGGTACTTAAAACCCATTCCTTCTGAACATGGAGGTTCCATATAATTACTAGCACCAGCCACTGATGGGGCTTAGCACACATGGATTTATCTACTCTCATTTTGAGATCATCAGGGTTTCCCAAACTTGGGTCTCCAGCTGTTTTTGGACTACAACGCCCATCATCCCTAGCTAGCAGGACCCAGTGGTCAGGGATGATGGGGACCGTAGTCCAAAAACAGCTGGAGACAGCAGGGAAACCCTGATTTAAGTTTTATAATGAGACCATGATGGAAGCATGGAAGTCAATGAATGAAAGGAGGAAGGAGGAGGGTGGAGATTGCAGGCATGATATCATTCTCTCCCCAACAACCCATGGTTTATTGTGATGGCCTGGGATTCGGACTCGGAGGCTGAACCTGAGGAATCCCAGCCTGCACAGGAGTCCCCGCCTCCAGAACCAGCTGAGCCGGGGCTGGGGCTTGAGCCTGAAGGGTCCTCACCTGTGCTGGATCCTCAGGTGCAGGCACCAGCTGAGCCTGCTCTGGCTCCTGAGGTGATGAAGGACCCATTGCTTGCAGGTGCTCCACTCTCAGCCCCGTCAGGGGAAGCTGAGGTTGCCTCTGGGTCCGGTAACCCTCCAGCCTCTCCTGAGTTGCAGAGGCTCAGGGCAGAGAGGCGGAGGGAACTAAGTTCTCACAGGAGGAGTGCTCACCTCCAGGCCAGGAGAGGTGAGTCACCTGTGGACCGGGGCCGCCCTATGCCTCGGGGCAGATAAAAGCCAGCCAGCCCCAGTCCCAGGTTGCGGGAGCAACATTGTTGGTAGCCTGTTCCTGCCTGCACCCTGTCCTGCTCTTCTGCCAGAGTTCCTGACCCCACCTGACTCCCTGCCTTGGACCCCGCTTCAGCTTTGACGGACAGCCTCCATACCGCACCCTCGACTTCGGACTGGACTCGGACCTCGCCGCATGGTTAACCCTCGGGACCAGCACATTTATTAAGCTGATACAGAGTCCACTCTTCTGTGGCAACATCCGCCAGATGGAAGACCCCTGATAAGCCGTCCGAGCTTATTACAAGGCTTCTGGTAATATGCAAGTGAACCAAAAGAAGTACAGTGGACGCTTGGGTTGTGAACGTGATCAATGCGAGATGCATGTTCGCAACCCGCAGTGTTCGCAACCCGCGTCTGCGCACATGCGGGTTGTGAATTAGCACTTCTGCGCATGTGCAACTGCCAAAACCCGGAAGTAACCCATTCCAGTACTTCCAGGTGTTGGCAGTCCACAACCCAAAAAAACACAACCTGAAGCGGACACAACATGAGGTATGATTATACAGGCAAACCTCGGATCCCAAACACCTCTGTTTTGGAACATTTTGGCTTCCGAATGTCGAAAACCCGGAAGTATATGCTCCGGTTTTCGAACATTTTTTTGGAAGAATGTCCGACACGACTTCCACTTGAGTACAGGAAGCTCCTGCAACCAATTGGAAGCTGTGCTTTGGCCGTTGAACATTTTGGAAACTGAATAGGCTTCCGGAACAGATTACATTCAACAACCGAGGTTTGACTGCAGGTGCCAACGTTCTAGAGGGAAGAGCTGCCCCTCATGATTAGTCTTACAAGACCATTACTGATGGAAGATAATTCCCACTTGTTTCCCCCAAGGCATGTCACCTTGTTCCTTGTTGACACAGCTGTATGATAGGTGACTCTGAGCCAAACCCTCTTCCTCATCCGCGAAGGGCCTTCGCATCCATCCAGAATCCACCTTGAAGCAGAAGGGGCTAAGGCAGACGCCCATGGTCCTCCTCTCTGAACCAGCTGCTCCTCAAGGTCTGCCCAGGCTTTTGCAGATTTGTTGTACCCACACATTAACCTCTGCAAAGAGAGACTCAAAACAATCAAAACTCAGCTTGATTTTCTTACATTTATTCAGAGATTTCATCGGGCTGCTGAAGTGGGAGACCTTTACCACGGGAACCTAGGCTACGAGAAGCAGGAAAGTTTGTATGCCGTACATATGTAATAATTAATAACATAACATAATTTGAGCAGCTTCCAACACATATAAAAGCATAACAAAACATCAAACATTAAAAACTTCCCGTTAAAGGGCTGCCTTCAGGTGCCTTCTAAAAGTTATGTAGTTCTTTCTCTCCTTGACATTAAATGGGAGGGTGTTTCACAGGGCAGGGGCCACTACTGAGAAGGCCCTCTGCCTGGTTCCCTGTAGTTTCACTTCTTGCAGTGAGGGAACTGCCAGAAAGCCATAGGTTTCCGGGCTGAACAATGGGGGTAAAGATGTTCCTTCAGGTACACTGGGAGAGCACCTCCCTATCTCAGATTTCTCTCCTACACTTCATGTCCCCCCAAATATGGAACTGGTGCAGTTTCCCTGCACTATACAGGAATGTTTCAGGAGGTAGAAAACAGGACCCCTTCCCCACTATTAAGATTTCGCTGCCCCTTGCTCCAGACGTTAGGTTCAGGTTTGAGGTCACAACCCTGAAACCTCCAGTTGTACAAGAAGTTGCCTTAGATAAAGTCACACGATTTGTCCGTCAGTCTGCTTGGACTTTCAGCAGCTTTTTTAAGGCTCAAGCACCTTAAAAAAACAACACCAACCACTGTTTGTAACAACCATTTACATTTCATTGAGAGTTTTTGTATTAAATTGTTTTGCCGCACCACTATCATCTTCAGTTTATTGCGAGCAATCAAATTATTACAATCAGCAGAGGAAAACCCAATAATTCTATATTTTTTTTAAAAAAATAATGCATCCATATGGTGTTTTTCTAGTAAATGTATTAAATGAAAAAAGAGTCGTCGATTAATGGCTTGTCAATCACAATTAATGTAGCCATTCCTATCAACTATTATATGTTCCTATGTAGAATATTTCGTTGGAAAAATCACATACTTACTGCACTTAAAAGGGAAAAAAAAACCATTCCTTTCCCACCAAGCAGGGGAGTGTGTGAGCAGTACTTGGTCCAAATTCTAATCTACTCACTGATGCAAATAGAGGTAAGAAAACCAACATAGCTGCCCTTATCCCATTTTGGGTGTAAAAAAGCACGTACAGTTAGGTCTGCCAAATGAAGCCTGCAAAGGAGTCCTTTTCATTACGCTGTAGTATGAATGGAAAAGAAACTGCTTTCCATTTTAATGCCTACCTACCTAAAACACACTTCTCAAACCAGTAGGGAAAATGAAGTGCGACACCCCTTGAAATTTTGCACTTCCGAGAATGTTTTGATCCAGCAACAAAAGTGTTATATATTAGGGGAAGCACACACAAAAAATGTGCATAGCACTGAAAATGCATTTCAGCGGCAATTGCTAGCAAAAAACACATATATAAAAATTTCTGTAACAATCTTAAAATAATGTTTGCAAGGTGATGTGGAAATGGGACAAACTGAACTTAAGGATGGAAAAAACTCTTTTGTCAACAGCATTGGGGGCAGGGGAGATCACCAGACAGAGAAACTGAGGGAAACTGATAGATTTTCACCCTTCACTAATCTGCAGAGATCAGCCCTTGCTTCCGCTTTTTATTCAACTAAACATCAGACCAATGACACCTGCACTTCCAAGTCCATGTTGCTCAGCAATGCTTCATGGGCTCCCAAAACTCAGTGATGTTCTGCTGCTCTTGATGTTTTGCATTTAGGTTGCCCAAAAAACTGCAAATGTACCAATGCTATGTTCAAAACACCACAACTCCCTTGCTGGATAGTAGCCCATGTGCCCAACCCTCATTTGGCTAGGAGCAGAAAAATGAGGCTGGGGCTTCTTACCTCAGCATGGTCCTTGCACAAAAGCGCATACAGTTCTTGACCGTTTCTCCGGTATTCTTCCAAGTCCTGATGAAAGAGTAAGGAGATGTTACAAAGTGGTTTGTGAATGCTGTTCCATATTTGGCTCAGCCCTAAATTGAAATGCACAAACCACAACCTGTGAAAAAACCAAAAGCTTCTGGAACATAGTATATGATGAGCTTAAAAAAATGTTGAAGTATAACTTTATGAAAAATACAGAAGCTTTTCTACTAGGGATAACGGACACAGGCATAGCAAGAGAAGATCAGAAAATATTCCTCTATGCCACAGGAGCAGCAAGGATCCCAACTGCTAAAAACTGGAAAAAAGAAACTGTGCCAACAAAAAAGGAATGGCAAGACAGACTGTTAGAGTATATTGAACTGGCTAGATTAACAGAGGCAACGAGAGATCACACTAGACAAGAGTTCCAAAAAGCATGGGGGAAATGCAGAGAATACTTCACAAAACAGTGCCCTAAAATGCATACCTGGACTTGTTTCGATTAATATCTGCAGGAGACTTTGTGGATACTTAAGTTATAACTAGAAAAATCTTAATAATTATTCATAAAGGAAACAGCTTATAAGAAGTAAATAAGGAGGCCAGATACAGGATAAAGGAAGTCTTTTATTTGGTTGTTTGTATTGTTGTATGTTATGCTCATTGTATGTTATGTTCACGTTTAATCAGGGTGGATTTCTGTATTGGGGGGGTGGTTTATGTTACGTTGTAAATAAAAATTAAAAAAAATAAAATAAATGCACAAACCACAGATTTTAAATCAAAATCTCAGAGTTTAAATCAAGGTTGGGGGGAAGAGAGGAGTGGAGTGAGAGCTATGGGTAAAGGTTAAGGTAAAGGGACCCCTGACCATTAGGTCCATTCGTGACCGACTCTGGGGTTGCAGCGCTCATCTTGCTTTATCAGCCGAGGGAGCCAGCGTACAGTTCTCGGGTCATGTGGCCAGCATGACTAAGCCGCTTCTGGTGAACTAGAGCAGTGCATGGAAATGCCATTTACCTTCCCGCCGGAGTGGTACCTATTTATCTACTTGCACTTTGTGCTTTCAAACTGCTAGGTTGGCAGGAACAGGGACCGAGCAACGGGAGCTCACCCCGTCGCAGGGATTCGAACTGCTGACCTTCTGATCGGGGGTAGTAGGGGGGTAGTAAACTTTAATTCTTTCACAAAGTGTGTGCGCAAGGTTTTTGTGTCAGCATCACATGGATAGGTTTTCTTTCTATTCATTTACAAATTTTTATTGAAAAGGAAAAATGTTTCTCCTGTCACAAGCAACCTGTCAGTGTTAAGTTCACATGGCTGTTTATATAAATGCATGCATTTATTTGCTTCACCAATTGCTTGGCCAATACCCACTTAGACTTACAGATACTGGTTTTGTATGCATCTAATATATACTGTGGGATGCGGGTGGTGCTGTGGGTTAAAATCAGAGCCTAGGACTTGCCAATCAGAAGGTCGGCGGTTCAAATCCCCGTGACGGGGTGAGCTCCCGTTGCTCGGTCCCTGCTCCTGCCAACCTAGCAGTTCGAAAGCACGTCAAAGTGCAAGTAGATAAATAGGTACCACTCCAGCGGGAAGGTAAGCAGTGTTTCCGTGCGCTGCTCTGGTTCGCCAGAAGCGGCTTAGTCATGCTGGCCACATGACCTGGAAAAACAGGCTCCCTTGGCCTGTAAAGCGAGATGAGCGCCGCAACCCCAGAGTCATTTGCGACTGGACTTAACTGTCAGGGGTCCTTTACCTTTACCTTTTTTTTTTTAGGAAATTCATTCCGGGAGGAAATAATGTAACCTTTCTGTGGAAAAAAAAAATATTACGACCCAGCATATTTGAATAAAATTAATTTTACTTTTAAAATGTTTAACTTTCTTTTGGAAAGAATGTTGATGTTTGATGTTGTCAAAAAGATAGATGGGCAGGCAGGCAGGCATAGATATATATTGCTTTGATTTAAGAAATAAAATAAGTTACCCCCACAAAAAAGTAAGAAACCCTTGTAAACCACTGTAAGCTCCTCCCCTCAAGTTAAAAAGGGGGAATAAGAATCTACCACCAGCCCCACGGTAAACCAGCCCCCTTCTCCCTGTTCACCTGAATGTCCCCCTTAAAAAGATAAAAAGGGCAGCCCTATATTACTCTAGTTTTACTAAAATATTCCATGTTATTACATCCTTTTTATGTTTTATCATATTTCAAATGTGTTATTCTTTATTGATTTCTGTAATGGCCTCTGGCTAGACAAAGGCTGGTTGATTGGATTTACTGATGCTAAACTACAATGTGCATTCTAAATGCCTGCATGGCCTTTATCGCTGTTTTAAAGTTATTATTGTGAATGGGCGAAATTTTGGCAAACAGAAAGGTGGGGGGGGAGGAATTAAATATTATAGAGCTGCATATGGTGTCCCCTTTAATTCTCCCCAACTTTCCTAGCTTTGCAAATTTAATTATTTATTACATTTCTTTGCCGCTTTATACAAAAGAAGTCTCAAAGCGACCTAACAATATAATTTAATAATCATATTTTATAATAACCTGGCAAATACAGAGGCAAAGAGTGCCCATAGTTCTGCCTCCCGTGAAGGCTGGGCAAGCTGAGAGGGGCTCACAAAGCCACTTCCGACCTCAGGAGGAGGTGGTGTCGCAGGCTTCACGCCCCCAACACGCGCGCGAAGGCTGGCTTCCAGCCCCCGCGTGATCAGAGGAATCCTTGGGCCGTGTCATCCCCTGAGCCAGCCAATCATCCCTGACCACTGATCCTGTTAGCTAGGGATGATGAGTGTTGTAGTCCAACAACAGCTGGAGGGCCAAGTTTGGCCATCACTGCTCTACAGTTCTATGATTCTGGAAGGTTATGGTTCTCAATCACCATCTCCTCCCCCAAAATGGACAAACTCCATTCTGGTTAACTCTAATTGAGATGAATAGGATCTGTGCATGGTCTGAACTATGCCCTAGAGTGGCCCTTGAGTCAGCCAATGTTGTCGGACCACAACTCCCATCATCCATAGCTAGCAGGAGCAGTGGTCAGGGATGATGGGAGTTGTAGTCCAACAATATCCAGGGACTCACAGTTGACAAAGGCTGTCCTTTTTATTTTGGCGAGGCTTCCAGCCAACAAGAGATGCTTCATTATACTCAGCCTAGCTTTGATGGCTTGTTAATTAACACCGAGTCATTTCAAGAAAAGAGGAAACTTTAGGAATGTTCAGGGGTGCAGAAGAGGATATATAGTTTATTATTATCCTTCCTAACTTGCACTAGCAAGTTCCTTTACTTAGCAGAGTTTACATTCCCCTTCTCATGCACAGCAGATAACTGGTTGCAGGCTCGTGTGAGCCTCTCACTATTATACAATTCAATCTGTCTCAGACTGAATTGTACGTTCCTGGTAAGTTCCCTTGAATACCTCTTAAAAAGAATAAAGAAGCCACAATCTTATTTAAAGATGATAAAATTAGTTTACTCACATCAGTTCACAGTTGGATTCCTGAAAGCAGACTTAGTTACAAATATGTACATCTGGATCTACCCCGTATGGGGGAATAATCCCAGTGCTTCTGCTAGCTGAGAAGCTAACAGAACAGTCCTAGCAAAAAGCTGGTCAAATGAAGAAGGAAGTCAAAAAGAGAGGAGGGTGTGCTGCGTGACTCATCCTTGTGTTACCTGTCAGGTTAGGCCACGCCCACCTTCTATCACATGCAAAAGGAAGGATGCTCCAGCCAGGAGGAACAGGAAGTTTCGACTGGCTGGACCAAACATTCCCCCACATTACAATGAATGTTGTACTTGACTGCCTCTCATGGATCACATCCCACAGAAACAAGTTTATTCTAGAGCAAGCTTGGTCAAATTGCCTCAGAATGCTGGTCAGGCTTTATCATCCTGTAGCCCTTACATGCCAGAGGCATGGCAATTCTTCACAACAAACTGTCCTGCTTCTGCTTCGTTTGGGCTCTTAAGTTAATGTGCTACAAGATCTATGGGATCCCAGTTGACACTGGCCAGCATCCAGCTCTGTGCCTGCACTTGAACAGCAACTCCTCTCCAGGAAGCAAACTGTAAAGCACTGATGGAAGCCATCAGAGTTTGTTTGCTTGAAGCATCATTAAGCTCGTAATCATGGCTGCGGCCTCACAAAACTATTACATAACTCATACCCAACTCCCATAAAGGCTGACCTAGAAAGCGGAAGAATCCCTCACCAAGGGACTGGGCCAGCAGGCAGAAGTCAATGAGCCAGGAGTCTCCTTCACGGCTTAGCTCTGCACGTAAACCCTCTCTACCGATCAACATACATACACAAAGCTATATGGCAGCCACTTCCCTGCAGTGGGATCCTATTCGGCTGGAGACTGTGGGAAACACTCAGATATGTTTAAGGATTGGTAGTTTAAGGCAGCTACTAGAAAAAGCAATGCTGGTACAGTGGTACCTCGGGATACATACTCTTCAGGTTACATACTCTTCAGGTTACACACTCCGCTAACCCAGAAATAGTGCTTCAGGTTAAGAACTTTGCTTCAGGATAAGAACAGAAATTGGGCTCCGGCGGTGCGGCAGCAGCAGGAGGCCCCATTAGCTAAAGTGGTGCTTCAGCTTAAGAACAGTTTCAGGTTAAGTACGGACCTCTGGAACGAATTAAGTACTTAACCCGAGGTACCACTGTATACCGTATTTTTCGCTCTATAAGACACACTTTTCCCCTACTAAAAAGTAAGGGGAAATGTGTGTGCGTCTTATGGAGCAAATGCAGGCTGCACAGCTATCCCAGAAGCCAGGAACACTCCCCCTGGCCTGAAGATGCTTCGTGCGGCTATCCCTGAAGCCAGGAGAGCGAGAGGGATCGGTGCTTTCGCTGCGCAGCGATCCCTCTTGCTGTTCTGACTTCGCTTCGCAGGAGAGGTGCTGCACAGAGAGGGAAAGCTGTGCAGCGCCCCTTCAGCGAAGCAGGAGGAGAAATGGAAGGGGCAGAGAGGGAGAGAGTATTTTTTTTCTTGTTCTCTTCCTCTAAAATTAGGTGAGTCTTATGGTCGGGTGTGTCTTATACAGCAAAAAATACGGTATTTCCTTTACCAGGAAGGAATCCCAAGAGATAGGGAATGGATGGCATTTTTAGGAGAGGGCAAATTAGGTAGCCGATGGTCTTGTGTGGAAGCAAGCAGAGGTGGATCTGCTATGAAACTAATGGAGCTTTAGTTCCAGGGTCTATAATCCTGGGCCCCAGAAACAATTTTATCAGACCCTTCAAATGTCCCTGTTTTCCAGGGACAGTCCCAGATTTCCAGAAGCCATCCTGGTTTCTGATTTGATCCCAGAATGTCCCACTTTTCCTTTAGGACACCCCTATTTTCATCAGGGACACGGGTGGCGCTGTGGGTAAAACCTCAGCGCCTAGGACTTGCCAATCGTCAGGTCGGCGGTTCAAATCCCCGTGACGGGGTGAGCTCCCGTTGCTCGGTCCCAGTGCCTGCCCACCTAGCAGTTCGAAAGCACCCTTAAGTGCAAGTAGATAAATAGGGACCGCTTACTAGCAGGAAGGTAAACAGCCTTTCCGTGTGCTGTGCTGGCTCGCCAAATGCAGCTTCGTCACGCTGGCCACGTGACCCGGAAGTGTCTTTGGACAGCGCTGGCCCCCGGCCTCTTAAGTGAGATGGGCGCACAACCCCAGAGTCGGACACGACTGGCCCGTAAGGGCAGGAGTACCTTTACCTTTATTTTCATGAGAGAAATGTTGAAGACATTGCTTTTTTCACCCCAAATGGATCTAGTAGACCCAATTTGAGTCACACGGCTCAATCTGAGTAATTTCTTGTTTTATATATTTCAACAATCCCAACATTTGAGAGTCAGGTGCTGTAAAGGTTGTTGCAAACAACCCCACTCAGGAAGATGACAGTGTTCTGAATATGTTCAGAACTTCATATGGTTTTTAAAATACAGTTGTACCATGGAAGTTGAACGGAATCCGTTCCAGAAGTCCGTTCGACTTCCAAAACATTCGGAAACCAAAGCACAGCTTCTGATTGGCTGCAGGAAGCTCCTGCAACCAATCGGAAGCCGGTGAAGCCACATTGGATGTTCAGGTTCCAAAGAACATTTGCAAATCGGAACAATCACTTCCAGGTTTGCAGCGTTCAGGAGCCAAAACGTCTGAGTACAACGGCGTTTGGGATCCAAGATACAACTGTATCTTGTAATTCACATCCTATCATTTACGTTGGTATACAATTTGTTGTTGTTTAGTTGTTAAGTCGTGTCCAACTCTTCGTGACCCCATGGACCACAGCACACCAGGCACTCCTGTCTTCCACTGCCTCCCGCAGCTTGGTCAAACTCATGCTGGTAGCTTCGAGAACACTGTCCAACCATCTCGTCCTCCGTCGTCCCCTTCTCCTTGTGCCCTCCATCTTTCCCAACATCGGGGTCTTTTCCAGGGAGTCTTCTCTTCTCATGAGGTGGCCAAAGTATTGGAGCCTCAGCTTCACGATCTGTCCTTCCAGTGAGCACTCTTAGTTAATTTCCTTCAGAATGGAGAGGTTTGATCTTCTTGCAGTCCATGGGACTCTCAAGAGTCTCCTCCAGCACCAGAATTCAAAAGCATCAATTCTTCGGCGATCAGCCTTCTTGATGGTCCAGCTCTCACTTCCATACATCACCACTGGGAAAACCATAGCTTATGGAAAACCAGTATATGATTAGTACGAATCTTTTCTAAATGAAGAAGTAATGATTATAATAAAAGTAGTTTCACACACCCACCCCGTGTGATTATGCAGCTTTGTTACTTCAATGGTTTTTAAGCTGTTCTCCGTAATGGCTGAATGCAAAAGAGAAGATCTCCTTTCTTTTTGCTTCTTGGGGACAGTCACAGAACGAGCGGTTCTGTTTTTGCACTTTCATTAAACATCTCATTCTCACTGCCGCTCATAATAGGGATCAAATGCTCATTTTGTGTTTCAACAGACTGCAGCTCCAACCATTAGGGCGTCTCATGTAAACTCAGCGCCTTAACCCTCTAGGAGGCTAATGCACATTGCCAACTGCACTGAACCCCCACATGGTTGGGGAATAGCAAGCCAAATGAAAATCCTTGTTTCTCTACCCCATCTTCCTCCCCCCCCCTTCCAACCAGCTACACTTAGGAAGCAGCAACTGCTGTGAAGAGAAACCACAGTTGCGGAGCCTCAATGTGACCTTGTGGCGAAGCACGTCATGGAATATCACACAGAGAAATGAATAGAAGACAATCAGAGCACAGGCTGGGCATTCCGAAGATCGGCTGTGGATGGTAGACAGTGGAGAAAGGGGCCGTATCTGCTCTTGCACAATTCCCATTCAGTGAGAGTTGGTGCAAGAGAACTTTGTGATAAATTGCAGGCAATATACCATATTTTTCGCCCTATAGGACGCACTTTTTCCCCTCAAAAAATGAAGGGGAAATGCGTGTGCGTCCTATGGGGCGAATGCAGGCTTTCGCTGAAGCCTGGAGAGCGAGAGGCGTCGGTGCACACAGACCCCTCTTGCTCTCCAGGCTTCGTGGACCTCTCCGCAAGCGGCGGGAGCGCTCCCGCTGCTTGCGGAGAGGTGCCTGCATGCGGAAGCCTGGGCGTGCTGAGCTCAGCGCGTCCAGGCTTTGCGGACCTCTCCGCAAGCAGCGGGAGTGCTCCCGCTGCTTGCGGAGAGGTGCCTGATGTCAGCATCGCCCTTGAGCCAGTGTACCAACTGGACTCATGCACTACAGCCCCGACTGGGCTAGGCGAGCTGGGTAGCACTGCCAGAGACCTCCTTTCCCACAGGAACAGGTCACAGTGCTGTGGACTCACAGCTTGGAGCTGAGAGCACCGGATTCACTGTCTCAATAATACAGTCGTTGCGCAGCAGCGTTTTGCAGAGTCTTGCAGAGTATAAACCACTCGGAGAGCAGCTCTGTAAAATATCTTCCTTTTATTCTGTAACTACAACTATGATACAAAACTATATACAGAGCTACAAATTCTAAGCATAAATCAATGCTATACTCTGAGTGCCTGCAGCTGCTCTTAGCAGCAATCTTATCTATAAACACGATCTCTTGCACTCTCTCTGCGACACACTGACTGACTCTCTCTCTCACACAGACTAAACTCACTTGACTAATTAAGTAGAGAGCAGTACATTGCTCCTCCTCTCTGTAGAGTCAGCAGAGACCTCAGGAGATTCTTGGGTATGGGAGGGGTGAGCTCAGCGCGTCCAGGCTTCGCGGACCTCTCTGCAAGCGGCGGGAGCGCTCCCGCTGCTTGCGGAGAGGTGCCTGCATGCGGAAGCCTGGGCGCGCTGAGCTCAGCGCGTCCAGGCTTCGCGGACCTCTCCGCAAGCGGCGGGAGCCAGCCCTGGGCTCCCACGGCTTGCAGAGAGCTGCCTGTTTGGGGACTGGGGTCGGGGGAAGCTCAGGCCTCCCCCACCCCAGCCCCGCGCCTGGGGGGGGAATAATTTTTTCCCTTTATTTCCCCCCCAAAAAACTAGGTGCGCCTTATGGGACGGTGCGTCCTATAGGGCGAAAAATATGGTAAATGCATAGCTGCATGAGATGACATATGAGAGCGCTTGGACTAAAATTGTCAGCCAAAAGCTTTACTTTTCTGGTTTATCACCATAACAGTTATTAACACTGGGCTTCAGTAAAGCAAATAATTTAATTAGACAGCACCTATATGATACTGAAGGGACGTGGGTGGCTGCTGTGGTCTAAACCACTGAGCTTCTTGGGCTTGCCGATCAGAAGGTCGGCTGTTCGAATCCCCGCGATGGGGTGAGCTCCTGTTGCTCTGTTCCAGCTCCTGCCAACCTAGTATTTTGAATGCACACTAAAAGTGCAAGTAGATAAATAGGTACCACTCCGGCAGGAAGGTAAATGGCGTTTCCGTGCACTACTCTGGTGTCAGTGTTCAGTTGCTCCAGAAGTGGCTTAGTCATGCTGGCTACAGGATCTGGAAAGCTGTCTGTGGAAAACCCCGGCTCACTCTAAAGTGAGATGAGTACTGCAACCCCAGAGTCATCTGCGACTGGACTTAACTGTCAGGGGTCCTTTACCTATGATACTGAACGACAGAACAATTTGACCACAATAAGGAAATTTTGTCCATGGTATGATTATTTTCCACCTAGTCATTTTGACACTTTGGCACCCTGTTTGCAAAATTAAACAATTCCAAAATACAGGCGTGCTTTCACCTTCGCAAGATTGAATATGCTGCCTTCGGCTGTCCTTGAGGGTCGATTTCAAAAAATTCCACTGGGAAAATGGTCATGGCCTTTCGGAGATGGCAGTATTGAGCCCACTCTTGAGCTTGAACTCTTTATAAAGATTTGAGGTTATTGCCCCTCTATTATTGTCCATGTTGGGTTGCTCAACCATTGCTACTGTGTTCTTTCTTCTAGCAGATCAAGGTGACCAAGTGACAGCAAAAACTGCAAGGTTTTTAGTGGGGGCAATTAGAACAAGATCTGCTATTTGATTGTTGATGTAAACCCCCCAAAAGTATTTTCTACAGTTAAGTTTTTACCTCTATCTTCAGTACCTTTTATTTTATTGCTATAGCTAGCGGCTGATGCAAATAAAGATTCTTCTGATTCTGTTTCATTTGATGGTATAAGATTCAAGGCCTCCCTCAGAAACAAGAACCTCAAAGCCAAAGTCATATTACAAAATGTCTAGGTAACATGTTGCTAGACCAACATATATGTACCTGCGGTCTCTCTGTGTGAGCAATGGTGTCGCAAATTAACATATATTTCAGTAATACAAACCAGAGGCAGTTTCCTGGACTCACAAAACCCACCCAGATCAGGAAAAAAGGTAAAGGTAAAGGTACCCCTGCCTGTACGGGCCAGTCGTGACTGACTCTAGGGTTGCGCGCTCATCTCGCTCAAGAGGCCGGGAGCCGGTGCCGTCCGAAGACACTTCCGGGTCACGTGGCCAGCATGACGAAGCTGCAACTGGCGAGCCAGCACCAGTGCTGCACACGGAAACGCTGTTTACCTTCCCGCTATAAAGCGGTACCTATTTATCTACTTGCACTTAGGGGTTGCTTTCGAACTGCTAGGTGGGTTGGAGCTGGGACCGAACGACGGGAGCTCACCCCGTCACAGGCATTCGAACCGCCGACCTTACGATCAGCAAGTCCTAGGCACTGAGGTTTTACCCACAGCGCCACCCGCGTCCCTGACCCAGATCAGCAGCTTCACATAATTTCCCTGCCTTTTGCTACATCACAGTGTTCTAGTTGCAAGCTAGTTATCAAAGCAGGCATTCATGTTGCAAAGGGGAAAGAGTTTAATATACATCATTAATAGCAAATTGTCTGGTTTCACTGAAGGAAAGCAAAAAAAAAAAAAGAGGGTTGCCATGAGCAGTTTTGAAATGAATTTCAGATTCAAAACTTCCCTTGTGTATTTAATGGCATGCTAATTTACATTTTAATTACTTAAGAAATCAAAGCATTTGTTGACAGTGGAACATAATGTCAGCTTCATAGTGCACTGTTGGTAGATGCTTAATGAACTTAATTAGATAATTAGTGATGTTAATTATCCTTCTATTATGAAGATAAAGATGTTACACAAATGATGCACAGAAATATAATTATATGTTTGCTTGTTTGGCTCTTGAAAGAATGGAAATAGCAGACCAAACATAATGGTAAGAGAAAGTCTCCGAAGAGATTTTGACATGTACCGCCTGCTTGCTTTAGCTGCTACGGAAACCCCATGTCTGGAAAGGGCTTTGTGCAATTCAGCTTGGTAGACCGTTCCTTAACACAACATGAACAGCAGAGCAATCCTAAAAAGGTAAAGGACCCCTGACAGTTAAGTCCAGTCAAGAACGACTCTGGGGTTGCGGCGCTCATCTCGCTTTACAGGCCGAGGGAGCCGATGTTTGTCCACAGACAGTTTTTCTGGGTCATGTGACTAGCAGGACTAAGCCGCTTCTGGCGAAACCAGAGCAGCGCACGGAAATGCCGTTTTACCTTCCTGCTGGAGCGGTACCTATTTATCTACTTGCCCTTTTCTTTGGTGTGCTTTCAAACTGCTAGGTTGGCAGGAGCAGGGACCGAGCAACGGGAGCTCACCCTGTCACGGGGATTCGAACTGCCTTCCTATCGGCAAGCCCAAGAGGCTTAGTGGTTTAGACCACAGCACCACCTGCATCCCTTGAGCAATCCTAAGAATGTTTAATTAGATGTCTCACTGAGCTCAGTGGCATTTGCTGTCCCCTTTCTTCTGGCATAGGACACGGGTGGTGCTGTGGTCTTGCCAATCAGAAGGTTGGCGGTTCGAATCCCCGCAACGGGGTGAGCTCCCGTTGCTCGGTCCCTGCTCCTGCCAACCTAGCAGTTCGAAAGCACGTCAAAGTGCAAGTAGATAAATAGGTACCGCTCCGGCGGGAAGGTAAACGGCGTTTCCGTGCACTGCTCTGGTTCGCCAGGCGGCTTAGTCATGCTGGCTACATGACCCGGAAGCTGTACGCTGGCTCCCTCGGCCAGTAAAGCGAGATGAGCACTGCAACCCCCGAGTTGGCCACGACTGGACCTAATGGTCAGGGGTCCCTTTAGCTTTACCTTTCTTCTGGCATGATGCTGAGCATCACAGGAGTTAAGTTGTCGTATATGATCTGGCCAACAAACAACACTTCCATGTGCACAAAGAAGCATTGACTCCCCACTGAAATTTTTCAACAGATGATAGGCAGAAGCATAAGGAAAATCTTTTTTTTTTTTTATAAATATTTATTAAAGTTTTTAAATATAAATGCACAAATAATAAACGATCTTACTTCTATCACAACAATTTCATCACTTCTTTGGACTCCCTCACGTCTCCCGCTCCCATTTACATCGTTAAAATTTTTTTCCAAACAAATTATCAACTTGTTTACAATCTCATGTCCACTCATTCAAATATAATCTAGCACTTCTTCCAAAAAATTTTATATTTTCTTTAGTCTCACTTATCATCAATTTTAAATCTAGTTTAGTGGTGGCCAGTTTTTTATAATCTAGCATCCTTCTTAACATTCAACCAAATTACAATGTTTTTGTAGATACATCTTGAATTTCTCCCAGTCTTCCTCCATCTTCTCTTCTCCCAGAAGCATAAGGAAAATCAAGCCTCCTTTCCCCATGATGTCAGCTTGAATTATGGGGTGCAAGATAGGAGTACGATTACCCCCCCCACCCCACCCACATCTTGCATCAGGTCGAAGCTACGGATTAAGCGAGTTGCGCGTAGGCTTGAATTTGTGACCCCTGTGTCCCTTGGCTAGCAGGGGCAGCCTGTGTAACAGCTGTGCTGATTTGATTAACCTTTCAATAATTAGAAATAATGTTCAGGCTTCTTGTGGGCTGAAAAGTAACATTAATCTGAAATTGGGAGCTGGGGGAATCAGAGTTAGAAACAAATTTCAGGACAACCCTAATTCTAAGAGCAGTGTGCAGGTTATCAGGACCACTGCTCTATTTACTTCCTTGCTGTTGTTTAGTCGTTTAGTTGTGTCCGACGCTTCATGACCCCATGGACCAGAGCACACCAGGCACTCCTGTCTTCCACTGCCTCCCGCAGTTTGGTCAAACTCATGCTGGTAGCTTTGAGAACACTGTCCAACCATCTCGTCCTCTGTCGTCCCCTTCTCCTTGTGCCCTCCATCTTTCCCAACATCTGGGTCTTTTCCAGGGAGTCTTCTCTTCTCATGAGGTGGCCAAAGTATTGGAGCCTCAGCTTCAGGATCTGTCCTTCCAGTGAGCACTCAGGCCTGATTTCCTTCAGAATGGATTGGTTTGATCTTCTTGCAATCCATGGGACTCTCAAGAGTCTCTTCCAGCACCAGAATTCAAAAGCATCAATTCTTTGGAGATCAGCCTTCTTTCACCTCCATACATCACTACTGCCAGCTCTCACCTCCATACATCACTTCTGGGAAAACCATAGCTTTAACTATACAGACCTTTATTGGCAAGGTGATGTCTCTACTTCTCAAGATGCTGTCTAGGTTTGTCATTGCCTTTCTCCCAAGGAGCAGGCGTCTTTTAATTTCGCAGCTGCTGTCACCATCTGCAGTGATCATGGAGCCCAAGAAAGTAAAATCTCTCACTGCCTCCATTTCTTCCCCTTCTATTTGCCAGGAGGTGATGGTACCAGTGGCCATGATCTTTGTTTTTTTGATGTTGAGCTTCAGACCATCCTTAGAGGTCTTCTATAACAAGTTATAATCTTCCAATCAGGCACTCACTGATCTGGTTCACATGACATGTCAAGCTGGACTATGGATTCTTAGGATTGCATGAACATGCAAGCTGCCAGAGAGCAGCTCACAGCAGTTTTGGTCCTCCCTGCTCCTTTTTGCTCCTACACTACCATAGGGAGCGGATGGGGCTGTGGTCTAAACCACTGAGCCTCTTGGGCTTGCTGATCGGAAGGTCAGCGGTTCGAATCCCCACGACAGAGTGAGCTCCTGTTGCTCTGTCCCAGCTCCTGCCAACCTAGCAGTTTGAAAGCACGCCAGTGCAAGTAGATAAATAGGTACCACTGCGGTGGGAAGGTAAACGGCCTTTCCGTGCACTCTGGTTTCCGTCACAGTGTTCCGTTGTGCCAAAAGCAATTTAGTCCTGCTGGCCATATGACATGGAAAGCTGTCTGTGGACAAACGCCGGCTCGCTCGGCCTGAAGCAAGAAGAGCACCGCAACTTCCGTCGCCTTTGTCTGGACTTAACCATCCAGGGTCCTTTACCTTACACTTCAATGTGCTAAGCCAAGGTGTCAACCCAAGCTGGGCCCTTGTTTAGCTCTCTTCTTGCCATAGCCAAGTACAGAAGTGACAAAAACCATGTGGGATAACCCACTAGCGTAGCTTGGGGGGGTGACTGGGGGGGCGGCACTAAGCTGCACGGAGACGAGGCCAAGCCGTGCCCAGTTGCCCTTTGGGCTGCTGGCGGTGGGAGCTCTTACTCTCGGCCGGCATGCACCGAGTGCTGCCCCTAAGCCAGGCAAGAGAAAGGGAGGCGAGCGGGCCGAGGCCGGGCCGCAATGGAGGCCTGGGGTGGCGGCAATGCTCTCCCAACCTTGCATGTTGGCCCAGTGGCTCCACTCCCTGGTCAGGCCTGAACCAGGGGGTGGAAGTGGGGGAGGGGAGAAGCAGCATCTCTGCCCAAACCCAAGGCTCCGTTGTGAGAGGCCTGGTGTAGCACTGCCAGGCCTAGCTCTCCCGGCCCCCGGGGGTCAGGCCTGACCTGGGGGCAGAAGCACTGGTGAGGAGGGGAGAGGGAGTGGCAGCATCTCTGTGTTCCACCCCTCCACTGGGCTCTGGGCTGAAGCTTGAATAATGGCCGGGCACCACCAGGCTGTGCACTCCTGGGTCAGGCTTCCGGGTCAGGGTGGAAGCTTCTGGCGGGGTGGAAGCTGCCCCTCTCCCTGGCTGGGCTCCTGCGTGCGAGGGAGCTCTGGAGACCCACACTCCCTCTGCACCCCTTGTGTGTGCAACCCCCAGGTGTGCCCGTCCGCCCCGGGTGGCAGTAAGGTAAGCTACGCCACTGGGATAACCATCCTCATATAACCAACATGGTTAAGTCTAATTAATACACGAAGGGGTTAACGCCATAGAGTAAGGTGTCCTGCAGGACTTATCATTTCCCAGCATCTTGGGAGGAAACAGGTAATCAAGCCTATTGTTCTATTCAGTCTAGCCGAAAAGCTCAGCATGTGAAGTGGTTTGAGCTGGTTGCTCCAGCTCAACTTCATGGATCTCACCAGCCCCTCTTGAGTTCCTAGGCCAATAGTTTCAGAACTTTTGCCACTTTGTCACTAAGCAGTTACTTTGTAACTAAGCAGTTACTTTGTAACGGGGACGCGGGTGGCTCTGTGAGTTAAACCACAGAGCCTAGGACTTCAGAAGGCCAGCGGTTCGAATCCCCGTGACGGGGTGAGCTCCCGTTGCTTGGTCCCAGCTCCTGCCAACCTAGCAGTTCGAAAGCACGTCAAAGTGCAAGTAGATAAATAGGTACTGCTCCGGCGGGAAGGTAAACAGCGTTTCCGTGTGCTGCTCTGGTTTGCCAGAAGCAGCTTAGTCATGCTGGCCACATGACCCGGAAGCTGTACGCTGGCTCCCTCGGCCAATAAAGTGAGATGAGCGCCACAACCCCAGAGTCGGCCATGACTGGACCTAATGGTCAGGGGTCCCTTTACCTTTACCTTTACCTTTACTAACTAAGCTACATTTTACTGCCTGTGCAACTTTTCTGACTGCTGTATGGAAAAGCACATGAATCTAACCTTTGGGAAATTTGGAAGTAAATCATTCTTTAACTTACCAAATCCATATTTTGAAAGGAAGTGCTTGACACTCACATATTAAATTTACTCTTTAAAAAGTAGTCAAAAAGTGAACAAAATTTGATTGGAAAAAATCACTAAATGAGCTCCTATTTCTGCTCCTTTACTGTCTGAACAACATTGATTGATTTACTGCTGGTCACTGGTTAAGCCATGGTATTTGACTCAAATAGAGTCCTAGTCAAACAGCCAGCCTCACACTCGGCTAATCTCTTTGCAAAGTGCACCGCAGCTAAAAGAAGGTCAGGCCTGGCCTTAGGGGAGACACTCAAGCCATCTTGCTTTCATGAAAAATAAGTCTGCAACCATTTGTGTATCTGACTACTACAGAGACAATCTCTTGCAAGTATCTTTGTGGACTGCAGAGCAGGCCGGCCTGCCTGAGAAGCACATAAACACGCAACTGCCTGGAGCAGGGAAAGAGGGAAAGATTTGGAAACTTGGTTCCGTGTCACACTAGAAAGCACAATTTATCAGATTCGGAGCTGTCAGGCGCTGACATGATAAAGAATAACACAAAATGAGTAATGTCCCAGAACCCAGCTCTTCCTTTAATTATGAGCCTCTCCCTTTCAGCGAAGAAAGACAGAAGACGCAGAAACACCAATTTCATGCACTTGTGCCTGAATAATGTCTCTGTGCTGCCTTTTCCAGATGGCAACCTTTCCTGCTGCAAGAACTAATGATGTGGGCATATTTAGGGGAAAACCAATAACAGTCTTTAACCTTCAACAGCAAAAAGCATGTTGTACAAAGCGTTCCTTGGGATGCATTAACAAATATCAATTACTTTGCTCACTGAGGTGTAATCAGCTGTAATAATCAAAATTAATTTTAAGAAATAATTAAACAGACCCCAAGGCAAATAGTTGGTGCCAGCACTCAATTGTATCATGGACTCACAGCACACCTGGAAGCGAGTCGCTCAACAAAAGGAGGAAAAGGACAAGCCTTGAGCCTTCTTATTAAACATTTGCTCTGCTTTGCACTGCTGGAGAAAAAGCCCAACTTATGCTGATAACAAATACCGTATTTTTTGCACCATAACACTCACTTTTTTCCTCCTAGAAAGTAAGGGGAAATGTCTGTGCATGTTATGGAGTGAATGCCTACGGATGGCAGGGGGATCTGCTGCAGTCGTGAGCAGAGGATCCATGGTTCCCCTTCCTTCCCTCCTCCGTGGCTCGCTTTGAAACAGCAAAGCGGGAGAAGAGCCGCTGAGTGGGGAGGAGAGAGGGATAGAGAGCCTGCTTCTTTAAAGGAGCAAAGCGGGAGAGGAGAGGAGCCTTCTCCCCTTATACCCCTCTTCTTCATTCTTCTCCACCCACCCCACGCGTGCTCCTTGTCCCTTGAGTGCTTTTCCTTCCCTCCCCACTTAAAACGTGGTTACAAAGCATGGATCCTCAGGATTTTTGCACTGGGATTCACCATCAGATCACATAGCATGTCCATGGCTACATCTTGCACCAAAAAAATCACGCACCCACTGTTGCCTGGGGCCGCAGTGGTGCAAAAACGTGGTTACAAAAGCATGGATCCACATGGATCCTCAGGATTTTTGCATTGGGCTACTCCAAACTCACTGTCAGATCACATGTCTGTGGCCACAGCATGAACCACAAAAATCATACATCCACTGTTTCATTTAGAATATTTTTTTTTCTTGTTTTCCTCCTCGAAAAACTATGTGTGTGTTATGGTCGGGTGCGTGTTATAGAGCGAAAAATACGGGTATATTTTGACTCAAGACGTTAGCAGACAGAAAACGACAGGGCCACGACCTCAGTGTCAGAGGAGATGACTTTTTCTCCCACGCAACTCCCAGTCAAGCCTCTCTTACCCCCATGGATCGCTGCCTCCTTTACATTTTTAGGCCCTCCACATTTCCTATCTTTCATTTTCAACTCAAAACAAGAAAATTGGCCACAAATAAATAACGGGAATAGGGTTTTTAATTTAATGTGGAATTTTAATAGCACATTGTTGGGAAAAGGCAGAGGTACAGTACCAGCAATCACTGAGTGGGGTATTAAGAGCTGGGTTTAACTGGATGGGAGTCAGGGAAGGGAGAAAGAAATCTGAGGAAAATAAACTTTCTAGATGTGTGCTTTTATTTAAAATGCATCTCTGGGTTATTTGTGGGGCATAGGAATTTGTTCATATTTTTTTCAGAATACAGTCTGCCCCCCCCCCCAAGGTCTAAGGGACAGTGGACCGGCCCCCTGCTGAAAAAGTTTGCTGACCCCTGGTGTAGATTATAAGTAAAAATAAATGTCCTCGCCCCAGTATACCTGAAGGAGCATCTCCACCGTTCAACGCAGACTCTGAGGTCCAGCCCCAAGCCCTTCTGGCGGTTCCCTCACTACAAGAAGTGAAGTTACAGAGAACCAGGCAGAGGGCCTTCTCAGTGGTGGTGCCCACCCTGTGGAACGCCCTCCTATCAGATGTCAAGGAAATAAACAACTATCTGACTTTTATAAGACATCTGAAGGAGACTTGTTTAGGGAAGTTTTTAATGTTTGGTGTTTTATCATGTTTTTAATATTCTGTTGGGAGCCACCCAGAATGGCTGGGGAAAACCCAGAATGATGGGCGGGCTATAAATAAAAAATTGTTGTTGTTGTTATTGTTATATAATAACAGAGGTTTTTTAAAGAACTTGAGGACAAATAAAGCTGAAACAGAGCAGTCTTCATTCTTACGTTGGGTTCTGTAAAAATTTAACAGTTTAAAGAAGAAGTTAATAATTGTTTAGCAATTCTTAAAATGTATGGATATGAAATATGGGATATGTGTCCTGAATGTTTTTTTTTTTTTTTAAAAAAGTAAAATTCTAGAAACAAACAATAAGTTACAGACACATTCTGAGGCAAAGCTAGTCTAGTTTTTTGTCCTGGCTGAAGTCTCTAGTCCCTTAGAGTTTTGTTTTTTTCTTAACAGATGCCTTGCCTAAAGCCTAAAATTTGTTCAGGTGATCAGAAGATGCATGTTACCTGCGTTTTGTATCCCGTCTGCTTCAGGTTCCGGCTGGGGGTCAGTTTCACCGCTGGAGACCAGCTTCCACTCCAAGAACGCAGCTTGTCTGAAGGCTGAGCTGGAACCTTGCTCTGGGGAATTTTCTTTTCTGACGCTAAAGAAGAAGGAGAAGAAACAGTTGTTGAAACCAAAGCAGGCAAAGGTTTCTACAGGTTAGGAAATACGTCAGAAGGTACAAAGAGCATGAACCAGGTATGTGCATGGGATACACGGCAAATTGAAAGCATATCCACACCAGATTTTAAAATTGGTTTAAAAGTCCTTCCCTCTCCCCAGTTCTACAAGTGTGGTGGAGGCGACCTAGCAAAAAATTAGCAGCAAACAAAAATCCCCGGTATTTTTTCTACATAAGTTATTATAGTAACATTGGCTTAAAGCCCAAATAAGATGGCAAATGTGGATGGTCACATACTAGCCCCTTAAGGTACCTTGGGTTTGGGACAGTCCTTTCATTACCCACCAAACACTCATATGTGCTGGTTGTACCCAAATTAACTCCAGATAAGGGAGAAAGAAATCTGAGGAACTCCAGATAATCGCTTCAGATCATTTTATTCCTGGTTATAACAACAACAACAGGAAGCAACCCTAACACATTCACCTATAGTATACCAACACTTTATATTATGTTTCATTGGTAACCTAAGAGGAAAAATGACTCTTACTCATAGTTAATCTAATCACAAGAGCTCCCTATTGGACATTTAGCTATGGTAAATTCACCAACCAAGAACTTCTACATTGACCACTAATAATGAACCATGTGTTGTATTATACAATTTTTGTGATGTGCAAATGACATGAGAAGACTTGGTTTCTTTTTTTGTATCATTTATTATTCCTGTGATCCTTGTTTATAAAAAGTTATTTTTAAATCAAGAAAAAGAGAGATGGACAGGGGAGTGGGGGCCCTGAATTCTGCTCTTGTGAACACTTTTTTATATCACCATCATTCAGCCCGGAAACTGAGGTCCAGCTCTGGGGGCCTTCTGGCAGTTCTCTCACTACAGGAAGTGAGGTTACAGGGAACCAGGCAGAGGGCCTTCTCGGTAGTGGCACCCGCCCTGTGGAAGACCTTCCCATCAGATGTAGAGGAAATAAACAACTATCTGACTTTTTGAAGACAGCCCTGTTTAGGGAATTTTTAAATGTTTGATGTTTTATCGTGTTTTTAATATTCTGTTGGGAGTTGCCTAGAGTGGTTGAGGAAACCCAGCCAGATGGGTGGGGTATAAATAATAAATGATGATGACGATGACGATGACGATGATGATTACTGCAGCCTAGAAGAAGTCAATGGCTGTAGAAAATGGCACCAGCCATTTAGGAGGCCAAATGCAGTCAGGGGATGGTACACTGCTCAATGTGGTCTTAAACTTAATCTGCGTCTTGGTCTTTGTCCAGGATCCTGACTTTGCCTTAGTTTTACATTCATTCCCAACCTCTGGGCCCATCAGTCTTTGCCTTGCTTGGGTCACCATCTCCTTTTGGTGGTGTAAACTGAAACGAATCAGGTGATTGCCTGCCTGGAGAAAGCCATGTGACTCTCAGAGAGCCAGCAATGGGCAGCCATTGAAGGGGACATCCTGTCAGCTGCCCTGATTTCTATGAACTTTCATGAGGGGAATATCAATGGCCTATCCTGCCTTCTGACACCAGGCAGCAAAATGTCATGGTAAAGTTTACAAGGCGCGGGTGGCGCTGTGGGTTAAACCACAGAGCCTAGGACTTGCCGATCAGAAGGTCGCGGTTCGAATCCCTGCGACGGGGTGAGCTCCCGTTGCTCGGTCCCTGCTCCTGCCAACCTAGCAGTTCGAAAGCACGTGAAAGTGCAAGTAGATAAATAGGTACCACTCTGGCGGGAAGGTAAACGGTGTTTCCATGCACTGCTCTGGTTTTCCAGAAGTGGCTTAGTCATGCTGGCCACATGACCCAGAAGCTGTATGCCGGCTCCCTCGACCAATAAAGCAAGATGAGTGCCACAACCCCAGAGTCGGCCACGACTGGACCTAATGGTCAGGGGTCCCTTTACCTTTTACCTTATCAAAGGGTATCATGACAGGTAGCTCCAAAAGAGACCAGTCTCCAAGTCATTAAAAAAACCAAAAACATTATGTGAAGTTGATTCTGTTAAAAGCTTTGCATGACTCAAGGACAGAGACCTAGGAAATGCTTCCAAGCCTTTCTCATGATTTCTTCCCAGAAAGGACTCGTGTCGGTCATCTTCACTTTCTCAGTGCTGACTGCTGTCTCTGTAGAGAGAGACATCTTGTAGGCATCTTCCAAATCCTTTCTCCTTTGAGAGAGAAGTTGGATCCAGATGGCTTCGGTTGTCTTCCAGATGTCTTGCTGAACTAGAAACAAAGAAAAATGGGGAAAGTGTTTGGTGGGAGAAGGTGCCACCAACAAGCAAGGTAATTTCCCCTTCTAGAATTGGGACTTAGGACAACTACAGTGGTACCTCGCAAGACGAAATTAATTCGTTCTGCGAGTTTTTTCGTCTTGCGAATTTTTTGTCTTGTGAAGCACGGATTTTGGAAAAGCTTCAAAAATCACCAAAGTCTTCAAAAACCTTAAAAAAGGCTACCACACCGCGTGCTATGAGTTGCTCCTCGAAGTCAAGTCACAACTGCACCCCCTGAATGCACCCTGGGTATTAACGGTTTTAAGAAAAAGGAAAAACAAACTTGCAAGACGTTTTCGTCTTGCGAAGCAAGCCCATAGGGAAATTCGTCTTGCGAAGCAACTCAAAAAACGAAAAACTCTTTCGTCTTGCGAGTTTTTCGTCTTACGAGGCATTGGTCTTGCGAGGTACCACTGTATAGCTATCAGCCTGGCTGAGCTTCCAGACAAATCAGCTCCAATTTATGCAACTGGCCCCGCCTCCCAACAGTGCGGATAGGTTAACTGGGGTTTGGTGGGAACCCCCAATGATTAGCACAGGGAGGCAGGCCAGCCCAACCAGCTGGTGAGTCCCACGTGGCCTGAGGTGTTGCATGCAGTCCAGCAAAGGCCACCCACAAGGGAAGGTGTGAGCGTTTACTGTCATAATGTGGCAAGCTTTTAGAGGAACACAGTGTAACACAGTGCTATCCTAAGAGAACCCCCATTATTTGTATACATTAAAGGTAAAGGGACCCCTGACCATTAGGTCCAGTCGTGACCGACTCTGGGGTTGCGGCGCTCAGCTCGCTTTATTGGCCGAGGGAGCCGGCGTACGGCTTCCGGGTCATGTGGCCAGCATGACTAAGCCGCTTCTGGTGAACCAGAGCAGTGCACGGAAACGCCGTTTACCTTCCCGTCGGAGCGGTACCTATTTATCTACTTGCACTTTAGCGTGCTTTCAAACTGCTAGGTTGGCAGAAGCAGGGACCGAGCAATGGGAGCTCACCCCGTAGTGGGGATTTGAACCACCGACCTTCTGATCGGCAAGTCCTAGGCTCTGTGGTTTGACCCACAGTGCCACCCGCGTTTGTATACATTACCATTCTTTAAAGCAGAGTTATCATCCATCCTCCCCTCATCTTTGCCTGGGTCCAGGAAAACACGGGAATCCGACATTGCTCTCTGCTTTGCTTCGTGGTTTTCTGGATCGCTGCAGTAAACAGAGGCATGGCATGACTGAATGAACAGCTGATTTGCTTACAGTTATTGGGTGGGGAGAACCAACCGGATCCCAGATCAGCAGAGGAGCACACGCAAAACGTCGCAGAGTCAGTTCTTTTGGGGACAGGCTGAGCAAAACCATGCAGTCTTACAAATGAGACTATGCCATAGAACTGTATAAGGGCTTTTCCACGCTAACCTTTCTTCCATGCTCTCCCAGAACTAGTTTACTCACCTTCCTTGGTACATGCCGTTCGGGGCAGGCACACCCTCCGCCCTTCGCGATCCGATGAGGGAGATCCCTTGGGCCACTTCCCGGGTAGCAAAGGAGGTCCCTAGTCCAAGCTTGCTGCCCAGGAAGTGGATCATGCCCAGTCACTCAATTGGCCAATCGTGAGTGGGCATGGGGGAAGGCTACTGCCAAGGGGGAGGGCTCAGCCTGCTCTCTGAGCATATAAGGAAGGCCCATGGCTTGCCTTAGAAGCCACCTCTTCGTTGAATCTCCCACCTTCCCTCTCTATCTGCCTGACACGTGTTCCTTTGCCTGACCTTACTATGGCACGGCCAACCTTATTTCCTCGAATAAAGGGTTAACTGCACTGATGCCGTGGGATTTATTGCTGACCTGCTCCCGGCACATATTATCCTGCCCCTCTACGGCAGCCCAGTGCTCCAGGCAGGTTGCAACAGCGAAAACCAGAGAAATATAAATGACTTTAGGAAACAGCCACTGCACTGTAAAATAAAAACAGAGGCGAGAGCAGTGGGTCAAACAGCTTAAAAGTAGGGATCAGTCTAAAAAAAACTCAGCCCAGACAGTCAAGTGGCAAAGAGTTCCCCAGCTCCTAAGGCAGGCTTCCTCAACCTCGGCCCTCCAGATGTTTTGAGACTACAATTCCCATCATCCCTGACCACTGGTCCTGCTAGCTAGGGATCATGGGAGTTGTGGTTCGAGGACCCGACCCCCACGAAGTAAAATGAAGACACAGGGACACGTGATATAAGGTTAATGGGCTAGAAAAGGCCACAACTTTATTGATTACAGCAATGAAAAGGTATTGGCTTAGGCATTGGATCACGAAACAAGTGGGTTTATTCACCAGGGGTTCATCACCTGTTGATGCTAATCCAACTATAGGCTCACCCCTGATGTCACCGAGGGTCGTGCCATGGCCTCCTGCCAAGCAGGCTTTGGACGGAATACACGACCGCCAGATTCCTTTAACAGAATACCCCTAGAAATTGAAGGCATAGGCGATGGCCACACCTAGCACTTCGACACACCACAACACATTATTCCAATGCCTAACCTACCCACCAATACCACAAAAAGTTGTGACGATTGCTATGAGGTAGGCGAAAAAACCAAAAAGCCTAATGCCAAATGGAAAAACTCCTACCAGGCCCCCCGGGCAACCGGGGCGACCAACCTAAGGTCCATAGCAAGGCCAATGACCTAAGCCCTAACTCAAAGGGAGTGGAGGGTGGGTGACTCGCACAGGACGACGAAGAGAAATGAGGCCGGGGAGAGGCTGGCACTGCAGCATAAAGGCTGCTGGACACGCCCCCCCATGGCACCTGGTTGGACGGCCACTGGGGTGGGGCGTGAGCGCCAGCCAGGTGAGCTGGAGGCAGGGGGCAACTGCTGGGAGCGGTGTTCGGGCTCCCGCTCCCACAACCACTCCCCTCTCTTTCAGGGAGGAGAGTCTTTGTGGGCCAAAAACATCTGGAGAGCCGAGTTTGAGGAAGCCTGTACTAAGGCATCTTGAGGCACAAGCCATTTTGGGTTTTCAAGATAAACACCAGCGCCTCGGATGGTGCCTGGTAACCAGTGCGGTCGCTGGGCTCATTCATGCTTCCTTGCCAGTCACAGGTCCACAGTTTAAACTCTGTATCTGAGAGGGGGTTTTTTTTGGTCCTGGCACTCTCGCTGGGAAAACCTACATTTTGCCACTGAACCAGAGCAAATGGCAATCCCTGGCAAAACCGATTGCCGTTTGCTTCGATTCAGCGGTGAAATGAAAGGTTTTCCTGGGGGAAGCATTTGGACAAATGGGGGGGGGGAGTACCGTATTTTTTGCTCTATAAGACACACCAGACCACAAGATGCACCTAGTTTTTGGAGGAGGAAAACAAGAAAAAAAGTGTTCTGAATCTCAGAAGCCAGAACAGCAAGAGGGATTGCTGCGCAGTGAAAGCAGCGATCCCTCTTGCTGTTCTGGCTTCTGGGATAGCTGCGCAGCCTGCATTCGCTCCATAAGACGCACACACATTTCCCCTTCCTTTTTAGGAGGGAAAAAGTGAGTCTTATAGAGCAAAAAAATACGGTAAGTGCTTGGACAATGGAGCTTAAAGCCCAGACCTATGCCTAGAAATGGGGCACAAAAGGAAATCTGGACGAGCCCACTGTAATATAGGTGTCACCAATGCTATTTTTCTAGAGAGGTTCCAGAGCTCACCATGAACTTTTCCTTGTTCATGGCAATGGCTCCCACCTGAGAGGTGCTGGGGCCAAGCTCCTGTGAGCTCCAGCTGGGGGGGGGAGCCCTGGGTGTCACAAGCTCCCACGGGTGGGCACAAATCAGCATCCTTGCTGTCACATGCATTTTCAGTTCCCAGATATTCTGCGAGAGCAATAATCTGCAATAATCCAGTCTGGATGTGACTAAGGCATGTATGTCCCCATAGCCAGGTCTGGCACATTATGAGACAGACTTTGTTGCGAGATTTACAGTCAAAGGGGGAAGGTGAGCCACCATTTTGCTTTCATGTGTGGATTATAGATCTGAATGGGCAAAACTCCTCTGGAAAGACTGATTTATGGTGCAACTGGTCTGGGAAAATTAAGGAGCAGACGCCTAGACTGTATTTCAGCGGAATTGTCGAAAATGGCGCCGGCCGCTGGAACAGGACTTTTGGATCAGCGTGAGATGAATTACGGGAGAGCATTACAAAGTTCACACAAACATAAATAAGGTTTGATTCAACTTGCCTGTGGAAATACTCAGAGGTTATTAAGAAGAAAAAAGATAACAACAAAGAGATGGGAAGATGGGACTTGTGAACATCAAAGCAGCAGAAATATGAGATGATTGGACCCTTTCTGAACTCGAAGCATGGGTACCCCCAACAAAAATTTAAAATTCAGCTAAACATTTGGAATTTATTGTGTATTGGTATAATTTGGATTTAATGTGATAGGATTGGTTTGCTAAATGGAAATTTAATAAAAATTATTTAAAAAAAAAAAAAAAGCCAGGTCTGGCACACCTTGCCCTCGAAAGGAAGAGACAGCAGAATTTCCACTCTCTCGCCTACCCTCCAGCGGAAGCAGCTAACACCATTAACGGTTTATCAAAAGAGTATAAGGAATACTACCTCACAGGGTTGTCTTTAGCAGATGCAGCGCCGGGGTGCAAATATCCACCCAGCACCACGGATAGTGTTGGGGTGGCCGTAGCTGCACACTGCCAGCCATCGGGGGGCGCAACTCTCCCCCATGCCGCTGTGGGAGAGCGATGCCCGCAGAGGCTTGGGAGTGAAGTTGCGCCCCTCCCAAACCTCTGCGGGAGGAGAGCACAGCTTCCATCCTAAGCCTCTGCGGGGATCGCTCTCCTCCCGAGGAGGCTTGGGAGGGACGCTGCATGCCTGCCAGCCTTATGGTTGTCGGGGCGCAGTTGGCAGGCGTGCAGGGATAGGGGAGGCTACTGGCAAAGCTGCACAGCTCCCCCACTTGCTGGGGCGCCCCTGAGAGGCCAGCGCCCTGGCGCGACGCACCACTAAGCCCTATGGGAAAGACGGCTCTGCTACCTCATGGGCCTGAATTGCAACAGGCAATATAGAAGGCAGATAGTGAAGTCCAGGCTAGAGTTGTGCGTTGCAAAGATGATGTCCCACTGCTGCTGCAGAGTCTGAAGAACACTGAGCAGCTTCTGCTGATCAGGAAGAGAAGTAGACAGGTAGTATAGAATTGCTCGGTTCAAGCTGCTGTACAGAATGCTTAGGACGGCTTCCTTGTGGAGAAAACCCTTTTCTGTGACCTGGCAGAAGAAAATAAGAAGCATCAGAGCGTAGCAGATCTGGGTCCCTCCAGATGTTTTGGGACTACAATCCCCATCACCCCTGACCACTGGTCCTGTTAGCTAGGGGTGATGGGAGTTGTAGTCCCAAAACATCTGGAGTGTCAAGTTTGGCCCATGCCTGGCATAAAGCCAACTTTCCTTTGGATCTAGTCCCAGCATCCAAGATTCTGGCCTTAGTAAATAGTGGACCCCTTTTTGCATGGAGCAAAAAAATAAAAAAATTAAGTCGTTACTGAAAATGCCTTCTTGTTCAAGATGGAAGCAGGCATGTTCCTCTAGGTCAGCCTTTCTCAACCTGTGGGTCCCCAGATGTTGTTGAACTACAACTCCCATCACCCCTAGCTAGCAAGGCCAGAGCTCAGGGATGATGGGAGTTGTAGTCCAACAACATCTGGGGACCCACAGGTTGAGAACTGCTGCTCTAGGTTGTCAAGCAACTTCACTGTCATGTATATTTGTTTGTGTCTGGGTTATCACTCATCGAATTGTGTTTTGGTTGTTCAGGACTGGAGTGTCTGTAACACCCAGTGCTTTTTTTCCTGGGGGGACGCAGGGGTATGCATACCCCTAAACATTTTGTAAATCTAACAAGAGCATAAATTATTATTATTTTTTTTAAAAAAAGTTTCTTCTCTAGCACACTGAATCATCAGTTCTGTTGCTACCCCCCGATGGTGGCCTCACTTCCTGTCACCGTGTTTCCTGAGTCTCAGACAGAAGCGGGCGTTTAATGTGTGAAGTAGGAGTTGAAATCTAGCATGGTGACTGGTCAGTTTCGTCCATTTACTATATTAATTTCCCCTGATTCGAACTATAAAATGGTGGTTTTCTTGAGTCAAAATGAGAGTACACCTAAACATTTTTCTAAAGAAAAAAATAGCACTGCTCACACCCATCTTTAAAAGGGTATTTAAAGACTTGTGGGTAGGGGACACAGACTTGGGTGAAACTGCATATAGCGGAGACATGCCTGCCCATCATTTGCCACCATGAAGCCCTTGTAAGAATCATAGAATAACAGAGCTGGAAGACACCCTAAGGCATGGGTAGGCAAACTAAGGCCCAGGGGCCGGATCTGGCCCAAACGCCTTCTCAATCCGGCCCGCAGACAGTCCGGGAATCAGCGTGTTTTTACATGAGTAGAATGTGTCCTTTTATTTAAAATGTATCTCTGGGTTATTTGTGGGGCCTGCCTGGTGTTTTTACATGAATAGAATGTGTGCTTTTATTTTAAATGCATCTCTGGATTATTTGTGGGTCATAGGAATTTGTTCATATTTTTTTTCAAAATATAGTCCGGCCCCCACAAGGTCTGAGGGACGGTGGACCGGCCCCCTGCTGAAAAAGTTTAGAAGGGATGTCTAAAACCTATCCCCGCTTCATTTTTGCATTTTAAGAGTCACAAGCATGCATTTGATTGGCAAAAGAGTGTAAACAGAAATGCAGAATGCGGTCTAGCCACTTCACTGTTTATGATATGGGACAGCAGAAAGCTGTTGTCTTCTTCCCCACTGCTTTTGGTAAGATGCATAATTTGGTGTGCATCACAGAAACAGTCAATAATTATTCTTAACCCCCACCTCCCTTGTGCGGGAGTTTCTGTATCCAACCACTGTTTTCCCCGTCCAAATAGACTGCACAAGAATATAACCAGGGGGCGGTCAAAACTACCCCCTCCTCCCATGGAAATTAAATTTGATAGAAGGAAGATTCAGGATAATTTTCTGCACCAGGAGACTGTAGAAGTGCATTGGAAAGTAAGGAAAGAAGCCCCTTACCACTATCACTTGCTCTGCAAGGAAAAGAATAACTTTTCTAGGGTCAGCGGCAAACATTCCTGCATAAAGCTTCTCTACCAGCTTCTGGATAAAATAGGAAATATTCACGAGAAGTGACGGCATGGCCGGCTCCAAAGCATTTTTGGCACCAATGTTCCCTGCAAGGTAGAAAAGAAGGTTTCTATTTCTGTAACGTAGTGGATCGAAAAGGGGAAAAGGGTGTCGAAAACAGCAAGTTTATTTTGCAGATGCACCCAGCTGTGTTAGATCATTAAAGAGCCAAGCTCATCCCCTAGACACCAGCTCCTCATTGGCAACTAGGAACTTTTACTCCTTACATGACTTGCTGTGTTGTTTCCCAGTGGCATAGGTCCTATGCTATCCAGAGTCTAAAAAGAAACCTCATCCAGACCATTTGCTCCCATGGCTTGCTAGACACAAATTATATCATGCTAGGTAAATGATTTAGATAGTAAAGGTAAAGGGACCCCTGACCATTAGGTCCAGTCGTGGCCGACTCTGGGGTTGCGGCGCTCATCTCACTTTATTGGCCGAGGGAGCCAGCGTACAGGTTCTGGGTCATGTGGCCAGCATGAGTAAGCTGCTTCTGGCGAACCAGAGCAGCACACGGAAACGCCATTTACCTTCCCGCCAGAGCGGTACCTATTTATCTACTTGCACTTTGACGTGCTTTCGAACTGCTAGGTTGGCAGGAGCAGGGACCAAACAATGGGAGCTCACCCCATCGTGGGGATTCGAACCGCCGACCTTCTGATCGGCAAGCCCTAGTCTCTGTGGTTTAGACCACAGCGCCGCCTGCGTCCCCATGATTTGGATAGCGGGACTCTGCAGATAACCTCTGGAATCCCCACCCCACCAAAAAAAAAGTATTGTCGGACAGATTCTGTCAACTCCCATGGGTGGAAAGGAAGAAGTCATTTGTTTGAAGGAGACTGAATGAAGTTACAATTATAAGGTTCAAGTGCTTTTAAATTCAGCTCAGAAAATATATCCAAAACGTACTTTTAAAATCTGCATCTTGGGGTACGATACATTTAGAAATTCATGCACTGTGATAAAATGCCAATTTAAATATGCGTTTCGTGAGGAAACACATTTTAAAATACACGATGGATACAAACTATCGTACATATTTTCTTTGTAAAAATAATAATAATTCACAGGTTGTTGAGGAAATGTGATGGAACAGATTTATGAACCCGCGTGAAAATGACACAACCCAGAAATATTGATTTTGTTCATTCCTATTCTGTATAGTAGTCATTGCCACATCTTGTGAAAACAAATCCCACGAATATTTTGTAAAGTAGCACTTCCTTCTGTCTGTCCTAAATCTGCAGCCTGTCATTCATTGGACTATCCTGAGTTCTAGAGGGGAAAAATGTCACTCAAATGCACTTTTTCTGTGCTCCCTCTCTATACATTTTACATTTACATTTTTATAGACAGGACACTGGTAATATATGTTGAGTGGTCATGAGCACTCTTGCTTCAAAGAACATAAGAAATGTCTCCCTGGATCAGACCAAGGCTGGATCTAGACACATCAAAAAAATGTTTCAGGAAAACGTGTGGAAAACGTTTCACATTGCTGAAAGACTCCACAGCGCCATCTGGTGTCACAGTGTTATAATGCATTTCAAACGCTTTTTAATGAATTTTATTTTACTAATGTAGCTGAGTCCCAAGTCCACTGAGTTCCAGAAGACTTCTAGCACCATCAGTTGGTCTGGTTCACTTGATGTTGGCCAGTAATCCATAGCCTTCCTACCTTCTTTCTCCACAGATATGGAGTAGACCTAGCTACTTGTGGCACTCACCTTGTGCATTTGATGCCTCCCCATCATCTTGGCCAATTATGTAGAAGATATCTATGATGGAAAGTAATAGCTCTGTCTGGAAGCACTTCTTCTGCTCAGCGGTGGCGTTCTCCTCAGAAGCCTGCACAGCAATAACATAGCAATCATCAGAGTCTGCAGGAAGCCCCAGTAAGGCAGATCCACACTCTTGAGAGTCCCATGGACTGCAAGAAGATCAAATCTATCGATTCTTAAGGAAATCAGCCCTGAGTGCTCACTGGAAGGACAGATCCTGAAGCTTAGGCTCCAATACTTTGGTCGCCTCATGAGAAGAGAAGACTCCCTGGAAAAGCCCCTGATGTTGGGAAAGATGGAGGGCACAAGGAGAAGGGGAGGACAGAGGACGAGATGGTTGAACAGTGTTCTCGAAGCTACCAGCATGAGTTGGACCAAACTGCGGGAGGCAGTGGAAGACAGGAGTGCCTGGCGTGCTCTGGTCCAGGGGGTCACGAAGAGTCGGACACAACTAAATGACTAAACAACAACAACAACAACGAGAAATCCTGTTCCCAGTCAAGAGTCTCCAAGGAACTTTTAATGATGAATCCTCAAGCCCATACGGCAGACTTTACATTGCACGCTTGTGTATGGAGCCCCAGTTCATGTGAAAAGAGCGGGGGGGGAATGGTGGGGGAGCTCAAAGCAGCCCTTTTCCTGTCCACTGCTCCTCAAGGCTCTGCTGGTTAGGAGCCCAGTATACCTGAAGGAGCGTCTCCACCCCCATCGTTCTGCCCGGACACTGAGGTCCAGCTCTGAGGGCTTTCTGGCAGTTCCCTCGCTGCGAGAAGTGAAGCTACAGGGAACCAGGTAGACGGCCTTCTCAGTGGTGGCACCCGCCCTGTGGAACACCCTCCCTTCAGATGTGAAGGAAATAAACAACAATCTGGCTTTTCGAAGACATCTGAAGGCAGCCCTGTTTAGGGAAGTTTTAAATGTTCAATGTTTTACAGTGGTGCCTCGCAAGACGAAATTAATTCGTTCCGTGAGTCTCTTCGTCTTGCGGTTTTTTCATCTTGCGAAGCACCCCTATTAGCGGCATAGCGGATTAGCGCTATTAGCGGCTTAGCAGCTATTAGCGGCTTAGCGGCTTAGAAAAAGGGGGGGAGGGAAAAAATCGCAAGAACTCGCAAGGCATTTTCGTATTGCGAAGCATGCCCATAGGGAAATTCATCTTGCGAAGCACCTCAAAAGACGGAAGACCCTTTCGTCTAGCGAGTTTTTCATCTTGCGAGGCATTCGTCTTGCGGGGCACCACTGTATTGTGTTTTTAATGTTCTTTTGGGAGCCACTCAGAGTGACTGGGGAGACCCAGCCAGATGGGCGGTGTATAAGTTGTTGTTGTTGTTGTTGTTGTTGTTGTTGTTGTTGTTGTTATTTTCAAGTAATACTGCTACTGACAGGGACCTGTCCCACTTGACCATCAGACAGGAACACTTCAGACCATTGGCTAATCTACACTTCAACCCGGACACTAAGATCTAGCTCTGAGGAGCTTCTGGCGGTTCCCTCACTGCGAGAAGCCAGGTTACAGGGAACCAGGCAGAGGGCCTTCTCAGTGGTGGCATCCGTCCTGTGGAACGCTCTCCCGTCAGATGTCAAGGAAATAAACAACTATCTGACTTTTAGAAGACATCTAAAGGCAGCCCTGTTTGGGGAAGTTTTTAATGTTTGATGTTTTATTGTGTTTTCATAATGCTGGAAGCATTATGGGCAACCCAGTCAGATGGACAGGGTACAAATAATAAAATGATGATTATTGAGCCACTCCCGACATAAGGAGGGGGGGTTGCGGGCTCACGCCCACCTACATCCGCGCGAGGCTGGCTGCAGATCCGCGCGACTTGGAAATCCTTGGGCTGCGTCATTCCCTGAGCCAGCCAATCGGCTAAGCGGGTCATTTAAGGTCGGGGCAGCCTGGGATCGCCCCTTTCTTTCCCTCAGCCAGCTGCGGTTTCCCACCCACCCACCCTCTAGGTTTGCACTCGGACTTTGCTATGGACCTTGGTTGGTAGCCGCAAGGGGCCTGGTAGGAGTTTTTCCACTTGGCTAATTGGCATTCTTTTGGAAGCCATTTGGTTTTTTCGCTTACCTCATAGCAAAACGTCACAACGCCTTTGCTTTTGGCGGTTAGGCATTGGTAGGGGTATTGTTATGCAGATGAGTCAGGGGGGAGGAGTGCCATCACCTCCCCCAAATGCTTAGGGGTAGTCCAATAAAGGACTCCAGGGGGCTTTGCCTCGTCCGAAACCTATGGAGGCCAGGCCCTAAAGCGCACTCCCAAGGGGTGACCCCACAGGGAGCGCCTAGGGATGTGCATCTCAGGGGCTCCCCCTGTTGGTGTTAACCCTTTCCGGTTCTATGCCGGATACAGTGGTGCCTCGCAAGACGAAATTAATTCGTTCCGCGAGTTTTTTCGCCTTGCGATTTTTTCGTCCTGCGAAGCACGGACTTTGGAAAAGCTTCAAAAATCACCAAAGTCTTCAAAAACCTCAAAAAAAGGCTACCACACCGCGTGCTATGAGTTGCTCCTCGAAGTGAATGCACGGTTTTAATAAAAAGGAAACAAACTTGCAAGACAAAGAAAACAAACTTGCAAGACGTTTCCGTCTTGCGAAGCAAGCCCATAGGGAAATCCGTCTTGCGAAGCAACTCAAAAAACGAAAAACTCTTTCGTTTTGCGAGTTTTTCGTCTTTTGAGGCATTCGTCTTGTGAGGTACCACTGTAGTCTGATAGGACCAATGCCTAAAGCCAATACCACTCTTACCTGTAACCAATAAAGTTGTGGCCATTTTTCGCCCATTAACCTAAATTCTGGTGTCCAGTGTCTTTATTTATTCCAACTGGGGAGGGGGGCAGGAATCGCAACGCAAATATTATTAGCAGTGGATTCCAGCATCCCATGGGCTCCAAACAGCTCCTCCCCTTTAACCCCCTGTCATCCTATGAAGGACACGGCATCAAGGGATGGGTGCTATTTTTGTCCTATGGATCCGACCTCAAGAAGTAACTCCAAGGGGTGCCACTGTCTCTCAGTGGAGAAAACGAGCATTTTTTCCATCAGGAGGAGGCGGATGAAGTCCCACACTTGTTTCCTAGCAGGGTGCAGGGAAGCGGAAAAGGCATCGTTTTTCTTACTGTCAGAGTCAGTCGCCAGGCTGTTGGAAGGTGAAATGCTACTCTGAAGAAAAAGAAAAAGAATCAGGGAGTGACATTCTTCAAACAGTATTTTGGACTGGATAGCGGCATTCATTCTTGGCTCCTCATAGAAAAGGGTGGTGCAGAAGATAATAATAATAATAATAATAATAATAATAATAATAATAATAATAATAATACAGTGGTACCTCAGGTTACATACGCTTCAGGTTACAGACTCCGCTAACCCAGAAATAGTGCTTCAGGTTAAGAACTTTGCTTCAGGATGAGAACACAAATCGTGCTCCGGTGGCGCAGCGGCAGCAGGAGGCCCCATTAGCTAAAGTGGTGCTTCAGGTTAAGAACAGTTTCAGGTTAAGAACAGACCTCCGGAACGAATTAAGTACTTAACCCGAGGTACCACTGTAATAATAATAGTTAGTACAATGCAATATCATAATTTTAAAAACTGGATACTTTTATTTAATATTTTAGCAGATCTGAGGCTAAGTAGGACTGATTCAGCCAGCTAGCCCTGGTGACTATCTAATGCTTATTAGATGGATTTTCCCCAAATTGATTTCTGAACTTTGAATTTTACTGTTACTCATTTTTTCATACTGTATTTTATGCTGCTTCTACAATTAAGTGTTTTAAATTTGTTATTAGCCGCCCTGAGCCTGGTTTTCTGAACCAGGAAGGGCGGGGTATAAATAAAAAATATTATTTATTATTTATAAGCACTGTATACATTAAAAGCTAGAAGCAACAGAAAGGAAAAATTGTTATACGTTAAAGTCCTATCAGAACAAAAGTGTCATCAGTTTCTAATAGAAAAAGACACAGAGATGGTTTTCGATGGGAAGGGCATGATCCAGACTTGTATAATAGTGGAGGGGGATCCATGCTAGGATCTTGACCCTCACTCTGGCCATATGTTTAGGAAACAAAACAATCCTGCACTTAAGGGCACAGATACGTAATTATTGCTCATGTCAACAGCTGCTACTTCGCTGTCTTCTGAGGGACAGAATCAGTATAATAAGCCCATGAAACAATTGGCTGTTCATACCTGAGATACTGCAGAGGGAAAGATGACCAGGGCCAAAGCTTGGAGGAAGTCAGAGTTGTACCAAAGAGGATCCTCGGAGTATTTGTGATATACGAGGTAGATGAACTGCATGATGTGCCCTGGGTAAGTGATCTCCCAGGAATCCTCTGTACCTGCTGGAGTCTGGATACAAACATAAAGGGACCCCTGACCATTAGGTCCAGTCGTGGCCGAGTCAGGGGTTGCGGTGCTCATCTCGCTTTATTGGCCAAGGGAGCCGGCGTACAGCTTCCAGGTCATGTGGCCAGCAGGACTAAGCCGCTTCTGGCGAACCAGAGCAGCGCACGGAAATGCCGTTTACCTTCCCGCCATAGTAGTACCTATTTATCTACTTGCACTTTGACGTGCTTTCGAACTGCTAGGTTGGCAGGAGCAGGGACCGAGCAACAGGAGCTCACCCTGTTGTGGGGATTCGAACCGCCAACCTTCGGATCGGCAAGTCCTAGGCTCTGTGGTTTAACCCACAGTGCCACCCGCGTCCCTTGGATACAAACACAGGATTTCTCTATTAACATACCGATTCAAGAAGCCTTTAACCCAGCATGAGAAATCTCTGCTGCAGGCCTTATTATTAATTATTATTAATATTAACATGCCACCCATCTGACTGGGTTGTCCAAGCCACTCTGGGCGGCTTCCAACAAATTAAAACATCAAGCACAGCAAAACATCAAACATCTGCCCTCCAGGGTCATTTTTGCAAAGTCACATCACATGATTGACAGTCAAAGTGATCAATGGAGGGTTGGACATTTTTTGACCTGGCCCTCTGCCCAAGATACAGTTCCCCATTCCTGCTTTAACTAACATGACGGCTTGTTGGTCATGTTCAACTTATGGCAGTGGCAGTTTTCAATCACCCCATGCCAATTTCTCCCTGTTTCCGTTTGAGCCAGTCATGTGTTCATGCTAGGATCAGTTTAGATCAGGGATGGGGAAACAGGTGATCCTCCGGATGTTTTTGGACCAGCTACCCCAACCAGTGCAGCAAAGTTGCTAGGATTTCATGCTCCTTGTTCTGGTGATTAAAGGTAAAGGGACCCCTGACCATTAGGTCCAGTCGTGGCCGACTCTGGGGTTGCGGCGCTCATCTCGCTTTATTGGCCGAGGGAGCCGGCGTACAGCTTCCGGGTCATGTAGCCAGCATGACTAAGCCGCTTCTGGTGAAACAGAGCAGCACACGGAAATGCTGTTTACCTTCCTGCTGGAGCGGAACCTATTTATCTACTTGCACTTTGATGTCCTTTCAAACTGCTTGGTTGGCACGAGCAATGGGAGCTCACCCTGTCATGGGGATTCGAACTGCTGACCTTCTGATCGGCAAGGCCTAGGCTCTGTGGTTTAACCCACAGTGCCACCTGCGTCCCTGTTCTGGTGATTACTCCATAATAATAATAACCTCTGGGCAACTTCCAAAGAATATTAAAAACACAATAAAACATCAAACGTTAAAAACTTCCCTAAACAGGGCTGCCTTCAGGTGTCTTCTAAAAGTCAGGTAGTTGTTTATTTCCTTGACATCTGAAGGGAGGGCATTCTACAGGGCGGGTGCCACCACCGAGAAGACCCTCTCTGCCTTGTTCCCTTTAACCTCACTTCTTGCAGAGAGGGAACTGCCAGAAGGCCCTCGGCGCTGGACCTCAGTGTCTGGGCAGAACGATGGGGGTGGAGACGCTCCTTCAGTTATACTGGGCAGAGGCCATTTAGGGCTTTAAAGGTTAGCACCAACACTTTGAATTGTGCTTGGAAACGTCCTGGGAGCCAATGTAGGTCTTTCAGGACCGGTGTAATATGGTCTTGGCGGCCACTGCCAGTCACAAGTCTAGCTGCCACATTCTGGATAAATTGTAGTTTCTGGGTCACCTTCAAAGGTAACTTCACTTTGCCTGACTTCCAAGTGCCAACCATTTGGCAGTCTTCCCCTTCCCACTGCAGCATGGGTGTTTCGCCCTCAAGCATCCCTCCAGCCTATCCAATTCTAGCCCGCAACATTCCCAGTACAGCGCTCACCTGTTTCACTATGGACTTCACCATCTCAAGCAGCAGAACCGCTCCCTCCGGGCACAATCCAACTCTGGCTACAGCATCCTTACAGTGGTTGTGCAGCAGCCATTGTAACATCAAGTCCAAATCTGCCTGAAAGAAGGGTTTACTGTGAATCTACAGGAGGACGACTTGCTTCCGTGTCTAAACGCAGCAGCTACATATTCCTCCACCAAACAACCAAACTGCTAAGTTTGACATACGGGGTAGTGAGTACGGAGGAAGTCTCGAATTTTAGAATAGGGATGCTTCCAAAATTCTCATTACGTTCTGGAGTTTCAAATCGCCTCGTCGTGCTTCCAAATCGAAACCAGCATTCATCTTCAAGGTTTCTGAAATTGCATTGCTGTGTGCTGCTCTTTTGCTGCTGTTATTGGTTGCTTGGTTCTATTATTTTTATGTAAATTGTACTTTAATTGTGACATTTTTGAAATCCACCCTAGGACCGCTTGGAGTAAAGCAGTCTGTTAAGCACAAACACTGTGCTTCGCTTGCTTGGTCATGGCTGTCAATTCCTCCGATTTATTCATGTCTTCTCTCCCTCTCTGCATTTCCACACTACACATTAATTACTGCAAAAAACCACCCATGATTGGCTTTATTAAGAGCCTTCTCTGTGTAGCGTTTTACTGAGAAGGGCTAGACTTATGCACATCGCACCAAAATAATCTTGATGCAACCATACGTAGAACCACAAAATTGCTTTTGTGCAGAATATTGCCAGCACACAGAGCATTGACTGATGTCCTGAAATTAGTGAGATCAACATTCTGGCATAATTATCAACCAGGTCCGTTTTTCATCTGTTATGGAGAAATGTTACTTTTCAAGAACCTACCTTGGTTTCATCTGGTGGCTCAAACATTGGGGTGGCCAAAAACAATCCCGACAGAAGAAAGTAGATCTCAGGGACATGAACAAACTTGCTCAGAAATGTTTTGAGCTCTGCAAATCCAGGCAGCAGGTATGGGTTGCACTCAGAGGTATGGGGGCAACTCTTTAAATTATCTAAATAAAAACAACAACAAGAACAACAAAAGTAAGGCTCTCCTAAACCACTCAGAAATGGCAGAACATTGATCAGGCTTGATGTAACAAGAACAAGTATACTGTATTTTTTGCTCTATAAGACACACTCCCCCCCCCCTAAAAAGTAAGGGGAAATGTCTGTGCATCTTATGGAGTGAATGTGTGGTCCCTGGAGCTGAATTGCCCAGGGGCAAAAAGCAGATCATGCTTCTTCTTTTTTTGAAAGAGGGATGGGAGGGTTGAAACAAAGCTGCTGATAGTTTGCTGATTGGGGAGAGAGATAAGGGACGCTAGAGATAAAGGAGGCTGCCTGGGAGAGGGGAAGTAAAGACAGCAAACTTGCAAAGGGGGGAAACAGGAAGACTAAAGCAATAAGGAGAGAAATTAGAAGAAAAGGAGGAGCAAAAAACTGTTTCACCTAAGGAAAAGACACTAAGGAAAACAAGAGGGAAGGGAGTGTTGAAAGGAAACAGTTGATCGGTGGGATCAGGAGAGAGATAAAGGACGCTAGTGGAGGCTGCCTGGGAGGGGGGGAGGTAAAAGCCCATGGATCCTCAGGATTTTTACATTGGGTCACCCCAAATTCACCATCAGATCACATAGCATGTCCATGGCTACAGCCTGCACCAAAAGAATCACACACCCACTGTTTCCTGGGGCCGCAATGGTGCAAAAACGTGGTTACAAAGCACGGATCCACATGGATCCTCAGGATTTTTGCACTGGGCTACCCCAAACTCACCATCAGATCACATGTCTGTGGCCACAGCATGAACCACAAAAATCATACATCCACTGTTTCGTTCAGAATATATTTTTTCTTGTTTTACTCCTCTAAAAACTAGGTGTGTCTTATGGTCAGGTGTATCTTATGGAGCGAAAAATACAGTACTTAGGACCTACCCATCAAAATATTCAGCCCTGCTGAGCTGTTCTCAAGCCAGAGGCCAGCCATCATCCCCTCTTTAAATTTATGCAGGAGTGTGCGATTGTGGAGAAAATGGAGTAGAAACTTCACAGCCAGCACAACTGTGCTTGGGTGTACATGGCTTTGTGTGAACATCATGAACCAGTCGGGCCCCAGAGTCTGGAACACCTCTTCTTGGATCCTGTGTGGAAAACAACCTGGTTAAAAGATGCCACCTAGAGACACAATGCGGGACGCGGGTGGCGCTGTGGGTTAAACCACAGAGCCTAGGACTTGCCGATCAGAAGGTCGGCAGTTCGAATCCCCACAATGGGGTGAGCTCCCATTGCTCAGTCCCTGCTCCTGCCAACCTAGCAGTTCAAAAGAACATCAAAGTGCAAGTAGATAAATAGGTACCGCTCCGGCGGGAAAGTAAACGGCGTTTCTGTGCGCTGCTCTGGTTCGCCAGAAGCCGCTTACTCATGCTGGCCACATGACCTGGAAGCTGTACGCCGGCTCCCTCGCAACCCCAGAGTCGGTCACGACTGGACCTAATGTCAGGGGTCCCTTTACCTTACCTTAGAGACACAATTGGTAATGTTTGATTCTTGTAAAGGGCCCTGTGCCCATGGCACTACATGGGTAATTCAGCCGGGCACTGGGAATTCAGCATAGTTACAAGCTTCACAAAGCTCTCTGGCACTCCACAGGGTGAAATTCAATACCACACTATTACATTTGTTCTGTCAGGACCAGCGACGGACCTTGGCATCTCGAATTTTAGTAGCACCCCGTGTGACACCAACATCTGGTGCCTTGCCCCACCTCTCACCTTCCTCTGCCCCATAATCCTACTTACTCGGAGGAAAAATAAAGTTGATCGGAACGCATCACATCTAGCAGCATTCTCAGCAGCTGGTTTCGTAGCCAAATCATTTTTCCAGATGTTTGGCCTAAGCCTAAAAATCAGAAGACAGAAAACAGATGTGCATGAAGTTCGGAACAACCTGGTTTAATCTTATTTGTCCCCCCGGTGAGGCGAAAGTGAATTAGTTCCTAAAGGTTTGCAACAGTCGAGAACTAAAATTGAATATGAGAATTGTTTTATTTCTAAAAGAGCCGCACTCTAAGGCAGCAATAAGCCAACATGGTCTCTCCAGATGCTGCCAGCCTTTCCATCCCTTCTGCGCCCCTAGTGTGAATCTAACACACTCATCCAGTCCACTCATCCCTGCTGTAGTAGCCTTGGCAACAGGCAAGCTGCATCACTGCAGCTGTGGAAATCACTGGGGCTGTTCACTATTTATTTTCATAAATGGAACGTCTTGAATATTCAACACAGTGCCAGTCCTTCCCATCTTCTTTTTTTTAAAAAATGAATTTTATTAGTATTTCCCACACAACAACAACACGAAAGATATCAAAAAATAACAATACACAACACAGGAAAATCAACATTCGAAAACTAAAAAAACCAAACAAAAACAAAACAAAACAAAACAAATCCATATCTTGCAAGTTAATATTATAAACACTAAAACAACAACAAGACATTGACTTCCACCAATCCCACAGCACCTCCTTTATCTCTCATTGTGTCTTCCTGTTTTCCTGTTTTCTTTATCATCTCTATCCTAACATCTAGATATAAATCCTTCTTTCATATCCTTTCACTTCCCAAGGTTCTTCCAGACTCAGCCAGATTTCTGCCCTCGAAGCTTGACTTTTGAGGTATTCATTTAGGCACTCCCATTCTTTTTTTACTTCACTTTTTGTTTTTTGTCTTATTACGTCTGTCAATTTGGCTAATTCTAAGTATTCTGAGAGCTTACATAGCCACTCTCCCCTAGTGGGTAACTGATTCCCTTTCCAGTACTTAGCCACCAGGATTCTTGCTGCAGACGTTGCGTATAAGAAAAAATTAGTTTTGTCTTTTGGAATATCGTCATTTAAAATTCCTAAAAGGAATGCCTCTGGCCTTTTACTATATGATATTCTTAATATTTTCTTTATTTCTTCATGGATCATGCTCCAAAATTTCCCAATTTCGGCAGTCCTTACCATCTTCATAGTCCGGGCAGGTATGGCTTTCATCCACAGAGGAAGGGTATAAAGTGTAGACCAAGAACAAGCCAACCCTTTCAAAGGAAAGGGGGAAACAGTCAATTGTCAGTAGCATTACCAGTTCTGCACAACAGCACTCAACATCTTTCTTAGTGTGAGCTCAGAACACTGTTCTAATTGGCTAAAAAAATGTGATAAGTTGTTGTTATGTTCTGAGTTGAATAGGATCCAAAATGCAGCAGTCTGATTGGTCCTAGAACAATGCAGCAGTAAGATTGGTCTGCAGGAGCCACCCAATCCAGCTCCAGATGGAAGTGAATCCACAACCTGATTGGCCTACAGGAGAATCCCGGAATTAGCCAATCATGTGCAGCCCATTGTGTAAATAATGTATATAAAGCAGATACTTTGGGGGAACATTCATTCCTCCTCACCACTATGAGCTGAATAAAGAGCATGAAATCCACTCTCGACTCCGAGTATATTTCAGTTGCTCACCACAGAATTTCTTTAATATGACACCCAATTTAATTCCTAATTAATTTGTGTTTCTTAGTTTCTGAAAAGTCACAGAACTTTCCCCTAGGAAATTGGGTGAAGATGCTCTCTGCCTTTCCTTGCTGTGCTGCAAGTCACTAGGAAGATGGAGGTATTGATCAGCTCCTCTCAGCACAATGGGTGAACTGGAGAAGTGTTCATAACCCATCCCTCAAAAAAAACAAAAAAAAACAAAAACAAAAACTGGTAAAAGACCTGAAAGGGGGGATGCAAAGTTTAGGGTGATGTGTTTGTCTTGGTTCTACTTCCTTTGGACGCTTCCTGCCCCCCCCCCCACTTTGGGAAAAATGAATGATAATACCAATCAATATCTTTGATGCTGAAATGGCTGCGCAGCAGATGCGACAGTACGGTACAGATCCTGCCGATGCGAGAGCGTGTAATCTCAGGGTCACTGAAGAGAATAAAAAGCCTGGGTACCATCTGCACCCGATGAGCAATCTGCAAATCCCAGCTTCCTTTTCTGTAACAGACAAAATGATCTCTAGCAACCTTTCTTGGAAGAAGATGAAAACAACCAAATCTGCATTTCTCCTCTACTTCTGGACCTTTGACTTCTGATGTTGCCTTGGCAACCCGTCAAATGACTGACGGAGAAATCAAATAGTTTTCAGTGTCAGCCAGGGGGATAAACTGTTGTCATCGTTTCACCTCTTGCTCTCTACCTCCTCCCCTCACACCCATAACTCTTCTTTGATATTTGCCCTGACTTAGAGAGTTCAAATCAAACAAAAGTATTGATTTCTGGAGCTGTACGTCGGTGGAAATAAATGCTTTTCTTAGAAAAGTCAGTAGAAAACATTATCAGGATCCTGGAAGGCCTTTTAATGAGAAGGAAATAGAATTCACAGGTCTCCAATATGTTTTAAAATTACAAAAGAAGAGTGCGTGCTTGAGATTTCTTGGCAGTTGTAAGGCATACCTGATATCTGTTAAATGTTCCTGAATATGCCCTTAAGAACATATCCCACGGGGTCTGCTTAAGTGTGAAGCTACAAATTATAGTAAACATGCATTTTAAAAAAGCACTCTTAAGCTTCTGGTTATGAAGAACGGCTAAGGGAGCTGGGCATGTTTAGCCTGGAGAAGAGGAGGTTAAGGGGTGATATGATAGCCATGTTCAAATATATAAAAGGATGTCACATAGAGGAGGGAGAAAGGTTGTTTTCTGCTGCTCCAGAGAAGCGGACACGGAGCAATGGTTCCAAACTACAAGAAAAAAGATTCCACCTAAACATTAGGAAGAACTTCCTGACAGTAAGAGCTGTTCGACAGTGGAATTTGCTGCCAAGGAGTGTGGTGGAGTCTCCTTCTTTGGAGGTCTTTAAGCAGAGGCTTGACAACCATATGTCAGGAGTGGTCTGATGGTGTTTCCTGCTTGGCAGGGGGTTGGACTCGATGGCCCTTGTGGTCTCTTCCAACTCTTCTATGATTCTATGACTTCTATGATGTTCTGAAGTAACAACAGCCACATGAATCCTTTATCTCTATTCATGAACAAAATAAGATCAGCCTTCCCACCTGCTATTTGCCTTTGACTGTATCCTTGGAAGTAAACAGCACTTTTGGGGGACAAATAGCAACAATTGGAGAATAGTTTCCAGTGGGAAACCAGGATGGGACCATGTTTCACACTGGGACTTCACCCAGCTGCTTTTCTTTCAAAATAAAAACTGTTTGAATTTCATTTAATGGGTAGTTTGGCCCTAAGGTCCACCTAGCATAGCATTCATTGTAAGGTTCCTAGCAAGCAGCATGGGCTCCCTTGGGAACTGGTCAGTGATCAGCTGGTGGACTGCAGTCTATGCTCTGTCAATCCCTGTTCTATTTTTTTTTTATAATATTTTTATTAAGTTTATGAAGTACAGGAAAAAGAAATAAAGACATAGATAGAAAAATACAGTAGAGAAATTACAAATTTCCATAATCCTTTTTTCCAACACATCTATTGGACTTCCCCACATCCTCCAAACCCTGCATTCTCTGTAATACAAAATATCAGCAATTTGTTAACTTATTTCCAAACTTATTGTATCTTTCATTTTATCATGTTGCCTAATTTCAAAACTATTGTAACCCAAATCTTATATGTTTTAACTTAAACATAATAAAGTTATTTCATTATTCCACCTTTAACTTCTTGTACCTTAATTTCCATTTCATTAATTTACCAATGCTGAAGCAAGAATTTCTAAAAAGAGCATTTTTTAACATTCATACAACTTGTAATGTTTTTTCAAATAGTCTTTAAATTTTTCCCAGTCCTCCTCGATTGTTTCTTCTCCCAAGTCTTGGATTCTGCCAGTCATTTCAGCCAGTTCCATATAGTCCATCAACTGCGTCTGCCATTCCTCCAGCGTGGGTAAATCTTGTGTCTTCCAATGCTTAGCAATCAGGATCCTTGCTGCTGTGGTAGCATACATAAAAAAAGTTCTATCTTTCTTAAGTACTCTCTGGTCCACAATGCCCAGAAGAAAGGCCTCCGGTTTCTTAGGTAAGGTATATCTAAGTACCTTTTTTAGTTCATTATGAATCATCTCCCAAAAGGCCTTCACTTTCGGGCAAGTCCACCAGAGGTGAAAGAATGTCCCTTCCGCCTCTTTACATTTCCAACATTTGTTATCAGACAGGTGATATATCTTAGCAAGTTTGACTGGGGTCATGTACCACCGGTATATCATTTTCATAATATTTTCCTTCAAGGCACTACATGCCGTAAATTTCATTCCGGTGTTCCATAACCTTTCCTGTCAATCCCTGTTCTAAAAGCTGAGCATAAGGAGAATTTCAGGCCTGCCCTCCTTGCTCCATGAACAGCTGATCGAAACTGAATCGAGGAAATGTGCATGACTGGATGTTTGCGATTGCTGAATTCAAACATATGTTGTGGCCGCACCTTCATCCCACAAAATCATAGAATCATAGAGTTGGAAAGTTGAAAGAGACCACAAGGGCCATCGAGTCCAACCCCCTGCCAAGCAGGAAACACCATCAGAGCACTCCTGACATATGGTTGTCAAGCCTCTGCTTAAAGACCTCCAAAGAAGGAGACTCCACCACACGCCTTGGCAGCACATTCCACTGTCAAACAGCTCTTACTGTCAGGAAGTTCTTCCTAATGTTTAGGTGGAATCTTCTTTCTTGTAGTTTGGAACCATTGCTCCGTGTCCGCTTCTCTGGAGCAGCAGAAAACAACCTTTCTCCCTCCTCTATGTGACATCCTTTTATATATTTGAACATGGCTATCATATCATACCCCTTAACCTCCTCTTCTCCAGGCTAAACATGCCCAGCTCCCTTAGCCGTTCCTCATAAGGCATCGTTTCCAGGCCTTTGACCATTTTGGTTGCCCTCCTCTGGACACGTTCCAGTTTAAAATGTGTTGCATGTGTTTAGCCCCTGATTCCAGGCTCCATGAACATGCTGACCAGCCCACCTACCTTGAAGTTTGTAGGATTTCTGTTAGGTGTTCAAAGAGAGAAATCTCCATATTTTCAGGGGCACGGCACCAAAGCTGAAAGCCAAGAGGAACAGCACTCAGAACTTTGAGTGGCTTGTGTTCTGTTCGTTAGGTAAACTTTGCATGCTGACCAAAATGGTGCAACCTGGACACAGGTCAGCAGCCTCACTCAATGAGGCTTATACGGAATGAGATTTCTTTCTATAGAGGGGGGAAGCCCCCCCCCAAAAAAAAATAGTATGAAAGAGATTTGTCATCTTTACCTCAAAGCAGCAAACAATATGCTGGAATGCCTCCAAGTTCTTGATAGTGGGGGCGTCCTGGCTGATCTCTGCAATGCCCGCAATGGCAAAGACGAGTTGCAGAATTCTGCTGTTTAACAAATGGATCTTTCTTTTCAGCAGGTATGCCAGGAGCTGCATATGGATGGAGGAGGAATTCAGTTTGGTTCACATTTTTAATGCAGACCTACCTCATTCACACTTCCTGAAACAATATATGAATTTTGCAATGCAGTTCTCAACCCCCCCCCCACCCAAATGTAGACCAAAAATGCTTACATTAGGAGAAAATGCATATAAAAATGCAGTACACTAGGAAGAACTGATAGCAAAAACATATATATTAGGAAAAATTACATCCACAAATAGGTATATCGGGGGGGGAATGTGCACTAAAATGTCAACATTTTTTTGTGAGAGCTTTATTTTTAAAAATTGCAAATTGATGTGCAAATGGGACAAACTTATGATCGGGAAAATGGGAAACAGAAATATTGAAGTTGACAAATTTGTCTACTCCTAGACAAATAGGGGGTTGTTCATTCAGGAACCCATGAAGTATGACAGAGGGCAGACACTTCTCCCCACAAACATTACTAAATGAACCAGCGAAAGCTGGTTCCACATTATTGCATCCTACAGATATCTAACACACTCCAGTTATGTCTTTTATTTTAATCCCACTGAATCACAAAGGCTCAAGGCTGTTGATTACACCTCCCTGTCTCCCTATTTGGCTACAACTTTTTATCCAATTAGAATTGATCCAGCATGACTTAAGTTTAGTAAGTCCTCTATCAATGCAAATAAGCAGACCTAAAAATGTTGATGCGTATTCCAGAGCACCCATTTCTGTGATAAAATATTGCTTGACTTTCTCCATATTTGCACTGAATGGACTCAGAAATCTGTCAACCCATTTTGCCAACACTCAGAAGAGCAAACGCTCTTCAAAACCCACCACCGTGGTGCAGGCAGAGCTGAAAAAGAGGGAGCCACCTCTCACAGGATGTGACAATGCTGTCTAACTGGCACAGCCTGGATTTTGAAGAGAGTGGGTGGAGTAAGACCCCCCCCCCCCAGTGTACCTTCCTCCACTGAAGAAGGGAAGTAATTCTGAAAATTCAAAATCATCAATACTGGATTGGATTGTGCAATTATAGAACGCTACTTTCGTCTGTCTGTTGGAGAAAGAGTGCAGTGAAAATCTATTAGGAATTGTAGGTGCTGATATTCCAAAGGAGCAGGAAAGACTTTTTATGTATGGAACAACACCTGTCTGGGTGGAAAGAAGACCAGAGAGGAATGGCAAACCAAGCTGACAGACTACGCCGAAATGGCAAAGCTGACTGGAAATATCAGAAACCAGGAGGACAAAAACTTTATAAAAGAATGGGGAAAATTTATCAGTTATTTAGGAGACCACTATAAGCAGATGGAAACACTGGCAGGATTTTGATTTCACTTGTAGTGTAACAAATACCATGGACGAGATGGATTGATATAAAAGTTAGAGTATGGGAGAATATGCAGTTGTAAATGTTCAAAATGGGACCCCATGGAGGGAGTGGGGAGAAGTCGCAAGGTTCAGAGGAATCTCTGTATATGGATATATATTTGGATCCTTATAACTTTGCATTTGTAAAACCAAATAAAAATGATTTCCAAATAAAATAATAAGAAAATCCAATTTTTTAAAACAATTACATCACAGCATTCAATCAATTCGTTCATATACAGTGGTACCTCGGGTTAAGAACGTAATTCGTTCCAGAGGTCCGTTCTTAACCTGAAACTGTTCTTAACCTGAAGCACCACTTTAGCTAATGGGGCCTCCCGCTGCCACCATGCCGCCGGAGCACAATTTCTGTTCTCATCCTGAAGCAAAGTTCTTAAACCGAGGTACTATTTCTGGATTAGCGGAGTCTGTAACCTGAAGCGTCTGTAACCTGAAGTGTATGCAACCGAAGGTACCACTGTCATTATAATCTATGAATGTTGATCTTTTGAGTGAGGTTTGGAGAAATCTGTCTCAAGGCAGTTGGCTTGAAAAGGTTTTGGGGGGGAAACACCATGTGAGGGATAAGGAAGACCACTGTTGCTGTGGAAAAGGAACTAACATCTCACCTGGTACCCACCAATCTGTCTCATTAGATTTTCGCTCATTGCACTGCTGCAGAGAACAGAGTGCAAGACTTTGACAGCAGCATACACAGTGTGGTCATCGTGGGCCATGGCAAGGAGACCCAACATAATCGCAGGGCCTCCTATGTAGTTCAGACTGACAGCTGCTGGGCAGGACTGGAAAACCCGGGTCCCTGTAAGGAAGGCGAGAATAAAGTGAGGAGGCATTTACCTAACAACCCCTCCCCTAGAAGAACCGTCACATGATTGATAGCAAGTGAGATTGGAAAATAAACAGTGTGGAAATAAAAATATTAACTAAAGGCTTTGTTTTGCGGAAGATTTGGAAAGGAAACGAAAGGCCTTTGGGTGACGCAGTCACTAATCGGGATCTGCCATTATGAGACAGACTTTGTTGCGAGATTTGCAGTCAAAGGGGGAGGCGAGCCACTGTTCTGTTATCATGTTTGGATTGTACGTCTGATTTGGCAAAAACTCCCCTGGAAAGCTGATTTATGGAGCACTGGTCTGGGAAAATTAATGAGCAGACGCTTAGACTTTATTTCATTGGAACTGTCGAAATGGCACCTGCCGCTCGAATAGGATTTTTGGATCAGCGTGAAAGTCCACACAGAAACATAATAATGCTTGCTTCAACTCGCCTGTGGAAACAACTCAGAGGCTATTAAGAAGAAAAACGATAACAACAAGAAGATTGGAAGATGGGACTTGTGAACATTAAAGCAGCAGAAATATGAGATGACTGGATCCTTACTGAACTCGAAGCGTGGGTACCCCCAACAAAAATTTAAAAAATTCGGCAAAATATTTAGATTTTATGATATGTATTGGTATAATTCAGATTAACTAATGTGATATGATTGGATTGTTAAATGGAAAACTTAATAATTTTTATTTTTTTTAAAAAAAGAGAGAATAAAGTGAGGAGGCAAACTCGCTATAGTCCCATTCAGAAAAAAATCAAAAACACAGAAAGCAACAAGGAGAGAGAAAAGAGATTGGAAAGCCCAACAGCAGAATCAGGTTTCTTTATTACATATAATTGTGCATCTTTCTAGCAATGTAGTTACAGGAAGGAAACAGGTTAAAGGGGCCCCCAATTTCTCTCACCGCCAACAAAAACTAATAAATGAATAGAAAGAGAACGTACCCACATGACACTAACACAAAATCTTTGCACATACACTATGTAAAAGAATTAAAGTTTAACACACCCACCCCTTCTTTTCTCCCACAACCTCATACAGTGGTACCTTGGTTTACAACCATAATCCATTCCGGAGGTCCGGTTGTAAACCAAAACAGGTTGTAACCCAAGGCACGCTTTCGCCAATGGGGCCTCCCCCCCAAAAATTGGTTGTAATCTAAAAAAAAATGGGTTGTAATCCAATAAAAGGGACACGCACTTCCGGGTTTGACGTTGTTGTAATCCAAAACGGTTGTAATCCAAAGCGATTGCAAACCAAGATACCACTGTACTGTCCATAACATTAGTGGCTCACATCAAATGTAACTGATCTGTAGAAAATGGCTCTATGAAATGAAAGCAGAGACGGTGTATGTGCTTTTGCTACCCAAGAAAAGCTTATTAAAAAAAACAAAACTTTAATAAATGCCAAAGGAAGAATAATTGAGGATATTCAACTAAGTTTTACTCGAACTAGGTCTACTGAAATCAATGAACATGACCAAATTCATTTCAATAGGTCTACGCTGAGTAAAACCTAGCAGAACATCCGCCACTAAATCTACCACTAGGTCCAGAGAGAGAGAGAAAGAGAGAGAGAGAGAGAGAGAGAGAGAGAGAGAGAGAGAGAGAGAGAGAGATTTTGCAAAAAGTACCAGTGCTATGACAGCACAGCTCAGATCCCTCTATCAAAATGTTCATTGGTTTTATTGAGTGCTTATGAGTGCTTTGGGAAATTACAAATGCTGCAAGAGCCTATGAAACATTGTCCTAGCTACAAAAAAGCCATTTTTCTTGAGTGATCTGCACAGGGTGATAAGGGGAAGAGTTAGGTGACCAGGACTTGCAGCTTTCAACTGTCAGGGACTGGCAGCTGCCCCCAAAGGGTGGGAGTGGGTATGAGGGGCATGGGTCTGCTGTCACAGTTTGCCTAGACAGCTAGAGAGCCCGTGTGGTGTAGTGGTTGAGAGCGATAGACTCGTAATCTGGGGAACCGGGTTCGCATCTCCGCTCTTCCACATGAAGCTGCTGGGTGACCAGACTTCTTTGAAGTCTCTCAGCCCCACTCACTTCACAGAGTGTTTGTTGTGGGGGAAGAAGGGAAAGGAGATTGTTAGCCGTTTTGAGACTCCTGAAGGGGAGTGAAAGGTGGGATATCAAATCCAAACTCCTCCTCTTCTTCTTCTTCTTCTTCTTCTTCTTCTTCTTCTTCTAGTTAGCGGGAAGTGTTATTTCATATCGCTTGCACATTAGGAGATGATGTAGCTGAGAGCTTCATCACTAAAGAATTACATTCCAGTGACTTGTCCCCATTGGTCCAGGGGTGGTTGGGGTGTCAGCCAATCCTGTGTGTCCTGCCCACAGAATTGGTACAGCCAAGAAATGTTTTTGACCAAACTGCGGGAGGCAGTGGAAGAGAGGAATGCCTGGCATGCTCTGGTCCATGGGGTCACAAAGAGTCGGACACAACTAAACAACTAAACAAGAAATGTTTGTGTGCTAATTCAGTGGGAAAGACCCCCGCCCATTGGGCAGTTTAAACATCACGCCAACTGTAGTCACCCACCAAATGAAAAAGGCTTTCACGTGATTTGTGGCGATGTTTAAAGGGCCTTCGGTCCTACAGCCCTCCTTTGTGCACTGCTTCTGGTCAGACTTCTTAATTTTAGTTAGTTAGTTAGTTAGGTTATACTTCTTAATATGTTTCAGTGTTCATGGCCATCATTTCTACTTACCGTACAGGCCTACAGCAACTGCTCCGATAGTTCTTAAGGGGCCTGCAAGTTTCCCTGCAGTATTTCGAGACATGAAAACTGGCGTTGTCCTGTCACGAGAAGAGAGCTCCAGCTGAAAAATAGAGCGAGTTGTTGTGTCACACAAGGCAGGTAAACGGCAAGGATAATTTTGAAAGAAAAAAAAACCTATTGAGCACCATAAAGGTAAAAGGTAAAGGGACCCCTGACCATTAGGTTCAGTTGTGACCGACTCTGGGGTTGTGGCGCTCATCTCGCTTTATTGGCCAAGGGAGCCGGCGTACAGCTTCCAGGTCATGTGGCCAGCATGACTAAGCCACTTCTGGTGAACCAGAGCAGCGTATGGAAAGGCCGGAGCGGTACCTATTTATCTACTTGCACTTTGATGTGCTTTCAAATTGCGAGGTTGGCAGGAGCAGGGACTGAGCAACGGGAGCTCACCCCATCGCAGAGATTCAAACCGCCAACCTTCTGATCGGCAAGTCCTAGGCTCTGTGGTTTAACCCACAGCGCCATCCGCATCCCTCTTGAGCACCATACTATGGAGAAATTCAGAGCCGTTGACCATTCTGGTCCTACAAGGAAATAGCTTAAACCTTCTGGACTATTTTCGAAGATGCCATTCGCCTTAAAGGCCTTTCTAGGATCTTGCATAGGTTGGCAAATGCTTTCAACACAGCACTGATGTTATTGGCGTGTATGGATGCCTCCTGTGGCGCTCGGCTTCCCTTCATGAACAGAGCACATTCAAGAGTGTCTAATGCCTTTGCAAAACCTTCACACTTTATTCAGCCTCCCAGGTCACCGCTTCTGCCTCTGGCAAGTCATGTGAAGTGGGGGAAGGGTTTGATTTGCAATACGCAGGCTGCATTAGGACCTAATGCCCCATTGCAATCTCCTTGTCTCATATGTGGAAGCCAGGATGCCTGAGGCTCAGACCCAGAGGCTCAGGGGTTGTGACCTCAGAGCTCAAATGTGATGCCTTTTGGAGCACATCTAGCAGCTCACAGCAATTACAAGAATATATATATATATATATATATATATATATATATATATACACACACACACACACACACACACAGTGGTACCTCACAAGACGAATGCCTCGTAAGATGAAAAACTCACAAGACTAAAGAGTTTTTTGTTTTTTGAGTTGCTTCACAAGACGAATTTCCCTATGGGCTTGCTTCGCAAGACGAAAACGTCTTGCAAGTTTGTTTCCTTTTTCTTAAAACCATTAATACCCAGGGTGCATTCAGGGGGTGCAGTTGTGACTTGACTTCGAGGAGCAACTCATAGCACGTGGTGTGGTAGCCTTTTTTGAGGTCTTTGAAGACTTTGGTGATTTTTGAAGCTTTTCCAAAAATCCGTGCTTCGCAAGACGAAAAATTCGCAAGACGAAAAAACTCGCAGAACGAATTAATTTCGTCTTGCGAGGTACCACTGTATACAGTGAGGGGGGAAAGTATTTGATCCCCTGCTAAATTTGCCCGTTTGCCCTCTGACGAAGAAATGACCAGTCCATAATTTGAATGGTAGGTTTACTGTAGCTGTGAGAGACAGAATAACAACAGCTACACATCAGCCTCGAAATCTTACTGACTTGGAGTGGATCTGTAAAGAGGAGTGGCACAAAATACCTCCTGAGATGTGTGCAAACCTGGTGGCCACCTACAAGAAACGTCTGGCCTCTGTAATTGCCAGCAAAGGTTTTGCCACCAAGTACTAAGTCACCTTTTGCAAAGGTATCAAATATTTATTTCACTCATTATAATGCACATCAATCTCTGAGTTTTGTCTTCTGGGTTTCTGGGGTTTTTCCTGTTGTTATTTTGTCTCTCACAGCTACAATGAACCTACCATTTAGCAGGGGATCAAATACTTTTTCACACACACACACATTGCTCATACATTGCATGCATAGCTTTAGGTTTGGTCTACCTAAACAAGATCTCGGGTAACAGGACTGGGAAAGGCAGTTCTAGGCTGGATGAAACAGTAATCTGACCAAGTAAATGGCAAAAGTTTTCTCCAAGTACATTGGTCCATGTAGCTTAGAATCGCAGAGTTGGAAGGGACCATGGGGGCAGGGGTCATCAAGACCAACCCCAGCACATCATGTTTTTCTAACTATGCTCTAGTGCATGTTCATGACCCGCTTTTCTGTGTGTTTACAAAAACAGTAGATTCAGATGCTGGAAAAAAATGTGTAGTTTAAATTTTAGGAGAGAAGCCCCCTAACCCTGCTTTGTGCCCTGGCTTTCTCCCTGAAGAAAAAGCAAAAAAACAATCATGACTTTGGGTCAAACTGTTTCAGGTCAGACTTTGGTAACTTTCTGCTTTCGCTTCACACTCAGGCCTAAAGATTTCTAGTAAAGTCTCTCTCTTTTTTTAGAACAATGACAGACCCATGGCTGAATTTGCTAGATGTTCAAAGCAGATTCAATTTACTTGGACCTTCAAACAAGCTAACTGGCTACATTTTTAGAGTAAGAGTTGTGCCATGTGTGGCCACAGTGCTCTCCCTTTAAGCACCCCTTCCGTGGTGGATTATCCTACAGCTTCCTGTGTTCTGTGAAATTGTAAAATAATAATAATAATAATAATAATAATAATAATAATAATAATAATAATAATAAATCTCATTTCACTGCTCAGCAAAAGGCCCAAAGGCACTAACCTCTTTAGCGATCAGGCGACCATCCACTTCGCCATAGAAGTCTTTTATATTTTTGATCGTGGTATAAGATGAGTTCATGGCGTTGATTCCAAATGAAATCTTCTCCTGGGCTACCAAGGCTGAAGTCAGTACACTGCTACAAGAGCTTGAACCTAAGGACAACACAAGGAGATGGCCAGTGGGAGGCAAAGCAATCACTTAGGTGAGAAAGGAACAATTCCCTCCAGCATTAGTTATTAGAGGATATCCCACCCCATCCTTCCCTATTCATATACAGTGGTGCCCCGCAAGACGAATGCCTCGCAAGACGGAAAACTTGCTAGACAAAAGGGTTTTCCGTTTTGGAGGCGCTTCGCAAAATGAATTTCCTATGGGCTTGCTTCGCAAGACAAAAATGTCTTGCGAGTTCCTGCGGGGGGTTTTTTCCTCCCCCCTTTTTCTAAGCCGCTAAGCCGCTTATCCGCTTATCCGCTAATCCGATAAGCCACTAAAAGCCGCTAATCCGCTAAGCCGTCAATGGGCTTGCTTCGCAAGACGAAAAAACCGCTAGACGAAGAGACTCGTGGAACGGGTTCTTTTCGTCTTGCGAGGCACCACTGTACAGTATAGCTCTTTCAATACCAGATTTGCCTAAAACGAGAAAAACGCATGAGCACATTTGAAATTGCCTGAATGTGCGCCCCCCAAGGGAGGACAGGGAAGGCAAGGACTTGAACCCTGGGTCTTGGTGGTAGGCCAATGGGGAAGAGGCTGGAAAAACGACGAGTTGGAGGGTGCTAGAGGTTTGGGTTATTCCTTCAGAGAAGCTGAGTGCAGCTGGTTTAAACTGGTTCTCTTATCTCTTTCTGTCAAGGTCATGGTGACTATAATAGTAAGGCCAGAAGGAGCCTGGGTTTCATTTTCTCTTTCTACCTCTTTTCCTTCTGGTGTGGTGTTCTGTACAGTGGTACCTTGGTCCTCAAACTTAATCCATTCCAAAACCAAAGCGTTCCAAAACCAAGGCGCACTTTCCCATAGAAAGTAATGCAAAATGGATTAATCCGTTCCAGACTTTAAAAAAAAACAACCCCCAAAACAGCAATTTAACATGAATTTTACTATCCAACTAGATCACTGATCCATAAAATGAAAGCAATAAACAATGTACTGCAGTCACACAATCATTCAATTAGTAGCTGAACTGGGTTCCACACAGTCACAAAAACAAAAAGAGAGAGCCGCAAAAACAAAAGCACAAAATAAAGACAGACTTCAGTGTAACACTCAAAACGGAAGTGTGGCACTCAAATTGGAAGCGTAACACTCAAAATGGAGCACATTCGGCTTCCGAAAAAAGTTCACAAACCGGAACACTTACTTCCAGATTTGCAGTGTTTGAGTTCCAAGTTGTTTGAGTACCAAGGCGTTTGAGAACCAAGGTACCACTGTATATAGTGTTAAGGTTTAGTCTTACTATAAGTTACTGTAAGTTCAAGTTAAGTGCTGCAACTGGATTTCTTATGGACAGTGCCAATCCTGAATACATTGGATTTGTGACCATTATGCTCATTTGCCTTCAGTGGCAGTAAAGCTCGGCTGGATGAAATACAATTGCCTCTGGTCTATTTTCTGGGAATCCTGCAATGTGTTTAAGTTTTTACTCTGCTAACTAAATGTCGGAGTTCCACTCTGGATCAATACTGAGTAGAATTTCACAACACGGAAGAAGGCAGCCCCACCATCCGGCAGCAGAACAGAATCAGTCCTGCTGGCTCTTTTCCTCTCACAACCTGCTCCAGGAGAGTCCTACATGTTGCCAAGCAATGGACCAGGCCAGCCCAGAGGGGGTGCTCAAACCCCATGTCCAGTCTGTGTCTGTTGGGGAGGGCCCCAGAGTGAGAGGCTAGAGGGGAAACGTCTCAAGCTGAAGGAGTTGAGTCAGGGAGACCTCACTGCATTACTTTCAGCGAGTAAAAGTCAATTGTCATTGTGACTACATTATTACATGAGCACTGTTCCACAGCATTTTATATTTTCATTTACATACATTCATTCAAAATGAATGGTCCCACCACGCTGACGAAGAATTCTACGAAACAGTAGTCAATATCCAGAATCACTGTTCAGTGTTGGACATCATATTTGCTGAATACACAAAGCTTCACACAAAGCTTGTCTTTCATCGTATAAAGTTTGGTAAAGGTAAAGGGATCCCTGGCCCTTAGGTCCAGTCGTGACTGACTCTGGGGTTGCGGCGCTCATCTCGCTTTATTGGCCGAGGGAGCCAGCATACAGCTTCCGGGTCATGTGACCAGCATGACTAAGCTGCTTCTGGCAAACCAGAGCAGTGCACGGAAACGCCGTTTACCTTCCCGCCGGAGCGGTACCTATTTATCTACTTGCACTTTGACGTGTTTTCAAAGTGCTAGGTTGGCAGGAGCAGGGACCAAACAACAGGAGCTCACCCCGTTGTGGGGATTTGAACCGCCGACCTTCTGATCGGCAAGTCCTAGGCTCTGTGGTTTAACTCACAGCGCCACCTGTGTCCCACAAAGTTTGGTACATCGCTTCATTTAAAGATTTCCAGAGACTTTGAGACTAAAGATTTCATTTTGTACTTGTTATGATTTGAAGGAATTCTATAAAGACTGTCTATTACATATGTATATGGTGATCATGTTGCCTAGAGATTGCTGACAGGGCAAGGAATAGCCTATACAGAGGGCAGGCACTCAGCCAAATGGAGCTCTTTTTTTTCTTCTGACGGAAACCTTTAAAACAGTGGCAAAAAGTGGTTGGGGGAGCACCTTTTACCTTTAAACCCCACGGCTTGGAAGTTGCTACAGTATCTCGGACCAAGGTTGGCAATAAGCTGCAGAGTTTTCACGGAGAGCACTTCTTCAAACAAATACATCGGGCCCTGGCACCAAGTCAGGGAGCTCTTCTGTTTCCAGATCCGTGGGGTAGCCACATAACCGTAGACGTCGATAAAAGAAGAGGGGTCCATGGAAACAAAGTTCCCTGGGAGAGGCTGGATGTATTGCATCTGCAGCAGGGGGAAAAGGAAACACTGAACGGCTATGCTACATTTGGTTAGCTCAGTCAGCTCCCTCTGGAACTCAGGTCTAGGTTAGACTAGGCTAGAAGCCTTCTCTCCAATATACAATATACGATATCTTTATTGTCATTGTCCCATGCAGAACAATGAAATTGAAAAACTACATAAAACTACATAAAAACTACATAAAACTAGATAAAAACTACATAAAACATTCAAAAACCCCTAAAAACTCTGAAACCCCATTTTAAAATACACTATACTATAGAGACCCCTTATGCTGCGTTTAGAACCAGAATTGCATTAGCGTAGAAACTGTTTCTCTGGCGGCTAGTCCTGGCCTTTATAACCCTATACCTTCTTCCAGAAGGCAGAAGCTGAAAGAGATCATTTCCGGGGTGTGAAAGAGATCATTTCCTGCGCTATCTCTGCCGCTTTCTTATGGCACCTGGCAGCATAGATTTGATCTAAGGTGGGAAGAGTGCACCCAATTATTCTCTCTGCAGTCTTTACAACCCTGGATAGCATTGTTTTTTCCCTGGCTGTACAGCTCCCAAACCACACACAGAGACCATAAGTTAATACGCTCTCCACAGTGCAATGGTAAAATGCCATCAATATCTATTTTTCTAGGGTTTTATTTTTATTTTTGTAGGAGCATTCAGTTTTGTGAGTGCCCACCCTGCCAACACTGGCCGTGAGCAGCCAAGAGGAGCCAAGGGGGGAGCCAATGGCCAGGTCCAAAGAGCAACTTCTAGCCAAAGGAGCCAGTCAGAAAGCAGGACTGAGGGACAGCCTCGGCCCCTCGGGAGCCCCCTAGATTGCCCCCCTGATTGGAGCACATGGCAATCTGTGGGGGAAGAGAGATCTAAATTGCCCTTTGCTCCAGTCGGGCAGTTTTACCGGGAAGACAGCAGCAGGGCAAGATAAGCCCAGCGCCAATCTTACCTGAGCACAAAGTGATTACCTTTGCAGAGCCAACTCTCTGCCCGTTGACATAGGCTGAAATGGTGCAGGTCTGTTTCGTTTCTTTAGCCACGGCCACCGCCAGATGGTGCCACTGCCTGGTCACTAGCAGCTTGGCACAGCTGAACTGGACTTGAGATAAGGCAGAGGACCGCCCAAGGTCTCCAAATTCAGGTTCCATCATGTCTGCAATGGCAGAAGCTAGCAAGTTAAAACAGTACAACACATCATCAGAGATCTACAACCTCTCCTGGACAATGACAGTTCTCTTTCTCAAGCTCTGGGAGGAAGACCTTTCATTGCCTACAGACAGCCACCCAATCTTAAACAACTCCTAACCCACAATAATACTACTACCAGACTTAACACGGACACTGGAACCAGAGCCTGCAATAAACCCAGATGCCAACTTTGCTGCCACATACACCCGGACAACACCATTACTGGCCCCAACAACATCACACATACCATCTCGGGACTATTTAATTGCTCATCGTCTAACATTGTGTATGCCATCAAATGCCAACAGTGTCCTTCAGCTCTCTATATTGGACAAACAGGCCAAACCTTACGCCAAAGGATAAACGGACATAAATCTGACATCAGGAATCACAACACAGAGAAACCAGTAGGAGAACATTTCAATCTCCCAGGACATTCTATACAAGATCTCAAAGTAGCTGTTCTATTACAAAGGAATTTCAGAAATAGACTGGAAAGAGAAGCTGCTGAATTGCAACTTATTACCAAACTTAAAACCATGGAGAGACCTGGTCTTAACAAAGACATTGGATTCTTATCTCATTATACATGACAAAGCCATTTTTCACCTTCTCACCCCTTGCTTTTTCCTGTAGTCGTTAAGAGTCGTTCCTGTTTTCCTGCAGTCGTTAAGAGTCGTCAACAGGCTCATCACAGCTATCTGCCAATCACCCATTCCCACCACCCTTCTGAGTAATACCCCTCCCCACCTTCCCACTATTTAGAAGGGTCTGGTGACTTCTGTTTCAGTGTATCTGAAGAAGTGTGCATGCACACGAAAGCTCATACCTAGAACTAACTTAGTTGGTCTTTAAGGTGCTACTGGAAGGATTTTTTTTATTTTGTTTTGTAGAAGCTAGCAAGTCATTCACAACAAATACAAGTGTGTAACATTCCAACTAAAGTACTAGGTGCCATGAAAGGACTTGATTCCTATTTATTGTCAGAGAATATTAGGATTCCTAATGACAAACCTAGACAGCATCTTTAAAAGCAGAGACATCACCTTGCCAACAAAGATCCACTATGGTTTTCCCAGTAGTGATGTAAGGAAGTGAGAGCTGGACCATAAAGAAGGCTTATCACCGAAGAATTGATGCTTTTGAATTCTGGTGCTGGAGGAGACTCTTGAGAGTCCCATGGACTGCAAGAAGATCAAACCTCTCCATTCTGAAGGAAATCAGCCCTGAGTGCTCACTGGAAGGACAGATCCTGAAGCTGAGGCTCCAATAATTTGGCCACCTCATGAGAAGAGAAGACTCCCTGGAAAAGACCCTGATGTTGGGAAAGATGGAGGGCACAAGGAGAAGGGGACGACAGAGGACGAGATGGTTGGACAGTGTTCTCGAAGCTACCAGCATGAGTTTGACCAAACTGCGGGAGGCAGTGGAAGACAGGAGTACCTGGCATGCTCTGGTCCAGGGGGACACGAAGAGTCAGACACGACTAAATGACTAAACAACAACAACAACATTAGGATTCCTCAGTGACTGCAAATACATCTCCTCTGGGTGAGAACCCTGGAGAAATATATCTTGACTGGGGGGGGTGAATCTTAAGACTGTATCCGTGCAGCTGCCGGCAACATTTGTGCAATGACATTCCACGCAGCACTCACAATCGTGGCAGAAGACCCCGCTCGAAGAGAAAGATCAAATTTCCAATGTTACAACGTTGCAGTTTGAGTGTTGGCAAATGTGATATCACTAAAACAGAGCTGTTTCGAGTCTAGACAAATGTCTGGCTTCCCCCTGGACAAATAAGCACCCGTTGCTTATTTATTGCGTGAAAATATGTGGCAAGACCCTCAGAAGGAAACCGTGACTGTTAAGTACAGAATCTGTACATTGGCTCAGCTTTACGCAGAAATTGGATTCACCATGACGTCGGCAAGCAAAATTTTGACTCTTATTCCCTCAGAAGGCAAGGCCAGCAAATTGTATGTCCCCTACAGTGCCAGGTGGAGAACCACCCCTGTTTCAGGACATTATAAATCCAAGATTTCTGCAGGAAAGAACCTCAAGAAGGAAGGTTTTCTTGGGGTGGATACCACAACTGGGAACAAGAAGCAGAAGAAATTAACAGATGTACAAAGAAGTATATTAGAAGGGAATTCAAAGTAGCACTACTTAGGAGGGGAGCCAAGCAGATTCCTTAATGTTTCTTTTCCAAACAGTGTTGCGAACCATTCTGTAGATGGGTGGACCATGTTCTTTCTTGCTTAATGTTGTAATGCAGGGGAAAGGGGGGAGGAGCTAAAGGCAGTTTTTGAAAAGAAGAAAATGTTGGCTTTGGCCCTGGACTTGAAAGTTGGGAAGCACAAAGAGACCCTACTCTCTGGTCAGTAATGCATCTGGGAATTGGGAGATTCTCCTTGCCAGAAGAGGCACCTCATGGTGGCTTTGCCTTCTGTTTGCCTTCTCTTGCAATTTAGAATATTCATTTAAACAACTTAAAATGACTTCCCTTCTTCTCTTTCCATGGTTCATTTTGCACAAAAATAAATCCTTACATATGATATATAAACTAAACCATTCGGTATTCCATTATTGCATCCATCAAAACTTATTTACACTGTTAAATTTATCTTAATTCTGCCAACGTTTTCAAGTGTACACAATCCCTCCCCCCCCCCCCCGTATATTCAATAAGCATTTTCTAATCTTCTTTAAACGTATGTTCTTCTTGTCCTCTTATTCTATATGTTAAGTCTGCAAGCTGTGCATATTCTTTCAGCTTATGTTGCCATTCTCCTTTAGTTGGGACCTCGCTCATTTTCCATTTTGGGGCTAACGAAACACAGGCTGCAGTAATGGCATACATAAATAAACATTTTTGACACCTGGGAATTTCCATCTGAATTATCCCCAACAAAAAGGACTCTGGGTGTTGTTTTTTGGAAAAGTACTTTTAAACATTTTTTTCCAATTCATTGTGGATTGTTTCCCAATACTCTTTTACCCTTTTACAGGTCCACCACCTAGGAAAGAATGTTCCCTCAACTTCTTTGCATCTCCAGCACTTATCTGATTCAGTCTTATATATCTTAGCAAGCTTTTTTCTTTTGCATTTTCACCAAGGCCACTCTTGGGCCCTGGCCCTGACCCTACACAGGCCTTACCTAGGGCCTGGAATGCCACTTCCTCAGTGGAGATGGTCAGGCAACCATCAATGGGAGAAAAGCTCACGGCAAAGCAGACGAATTCTTCTTCCGTCCTTGCCATGTGACGCACCAGCGTGAGGAACCGGAGAGGGTGGCCACTGTGAACAGAGCCCATCTTGCTGACCAGGAACCAGGAGGAGAAAGTCAGGCCATCCAATGGGGGGAATGGCCTGGGGCCTAGAGAACCAGAAAGGAAGGTTGCAAGTAAAATACTACTGATAGCGATGCGCTTGGACTGCCCTGGCTGCAGGTAGTGCAAAGTTATCCCGAGGCACAAGGAAATATGTCTGCCTCCAGGAGCTTTAATGTCAGGGGAGCACTGTTAGAATTCCTGCTCTCTGATTGCAGTCATGGGATTTTTGTCTATCACATGACGGTATATTTTTTGACTCCACAAAGTGGGAAGTGACGGAGACAGGATGTTTGTGTTACTGTGTTCCGTGAAGTGGGACTATTGTCCTTTGTTCTTTTTCTCTTTGCTGTCTGATGCTAGAGAGAGAGAGGGAGCCATGTTGCAGTGCTCCGTGTGTGTTTATATGTAAATAAAGTCGATTAGCCAAAATGCTGAGTTGCTGAGGTCTGTCACACATGATGCGCAAACTCTGTGGATCCCTAAGTGTAGTGATCAGGTGGGATTGCTATGAGGAACTATAACAAATATACAGTAAGCCATCTGTGTCAGTAATGAAAGAATTGCGCTAGTCAGTCAGTCGGGTTTAAACTATTTTGATACGATTTTTGATCAATCCACATCTCTGCATCCCTGTTCCATTTCTCTTTCTTGACAAGTCATGTAAGCAGCCCAGTTGCTTCGCCAGGCAGGCTTCCTGGGCCATAAAGATAGTGGGCAAGCTTCTTTGATGTAGCTTTTCTGATATGTTAATCTTGGGATGTTAATCTTAGGGCCAGGAAACAGATCTCACCTGAAGGTGATAATGATCCCTGTCTTCCTGGCCATTCTCCTTATCATGTACAGCCCTGTTCAGGGAAGTTTTTAACGTGTGATTTTACTGTATTTTTGGTTTCTATGGAAGCAGCCCAGAGTAGCTGGGGAGGCCCAGCCAGATGGGCGGGGTATAAATAATAAATTATTATTATTATTATTATTATTATTATTATTATTATTATTATTATTATTATAGTATATTGCTTGTTTATCACCTTCGGGGTTGCCAGATGCACTCCTTTGTAGTTCTGTTTTTTTTACCCCAGAAATATGTGTGCTTAATTAGTTTTGGTAGTTTAATTTTGTCCCCAACGTGGGGTTTGTTGAAATGCTCAGAAGAAATCTGATTGGTTCTTTCGAAGACTCTGTAAAATGTTCTTTTGTGAATAAAACGACCTGGGCCAGGGGGTGGAGGGAGAGATTATTATACGCACCCTTCCCAGAGTCTTGCTGGTTCAAGCCTCTGTGTGTATTCTTTTTAATCAGAGTTCAATCCTTCCTTTACTTTGAGAACGCCTCACCTAAGTGTGCCGGTGTCGGTTGGCATTGGTCGCTGTGATGTTCGGGCTGAAGAAAGCTTTTGAAGCTCCCGAACGAACAACCAGGAGGGAGAGAACATGCCAGTCAGGCATGTATCTCTGCCAGGGTCCTACTCAAGTGTAGGCTGAGCTTCTGACAAGCACAACCTCATTTTCCACACAGGAGAAGTGGAGAAACTGAATGGAGGGCACTGAACAGGTTTATTCTCTTAGCTGGGGGAGGAGTGCTCCCTAAATATCAACCTGTGAAGCATGCCTTCCCATCCCTGTCTCCATGGGATGGCTTCAATGTCTAATCGACCTCCTCTGAATTATTTGAATTAATGTATGGTCAGAATGGAAGTTGGCCTTATGCTTCGACACCTGTAAAGTGTAGGGGATGGCAGAGCACAAGGTGCCAGCTTCAATCCCTGGCATCTTCAGGTATGGCTGGGAAGCAGGCTGCCTGCAACCCTGGAGAGCCATTTCTAGTCAGTGTCAACAATACTGAACTGTAATGGTCTGGCATTGAACAAGGCAGCTCCTTTATGCTTCCAATTGAAGGGGACTATAAAGGGACGTGGGTGGCGCTGTGGTCTAAACCACAGAGCTTAGGGCTTGCAAATCAGAAGGTTGGCAGTTCTAATCTCCGCGACGGGGTGAGCTCCTGTTGCCCAGTCGCTGCTCCTGCCCACCTAGCAGTTTGAAAGCACGTCAAGTGCAAGTAGATAAATAGGTACCACTCTGGAGGGAAGGTAAACGGCGTTTCTGTGTGCTGCTCTGGTTCTCCAGAAGCGGCTTAGTCATGCTGGCCACATGACCCGGAAGCTGTCTGCAGACAAACGTAGGGTCCCTCGGCCTATAGAGCAAGATGAGCGCGCAACCCCAGAGTCGTCTGCGACTGGACCTAATGGTCAGGGGTACCTTCACCTTTACCTATCGAGCTGATAAAAAAGGTAAAGGTAAAGGTCCCCTGGGTGGTTAAGTCCAGTCAAAGGCGACTATGGGGTTGTGGTGCTCATCTCGCTTTCAGGCCAAGGGAGCCGGCGTTTGTCCACAGACAGCTTCCCAGGTCATGTGGCCAGCATGACTGAACCACTTCTGGCACAACAGGACACCATGACGTAAGCCAGAGTGCATGGAAATGCCATTTACCTCCCCGCCACAGCGGTACCTATTCATCTACTTTCACTGGTGTGCTTTCGAACTGCTAGGTTGGCAGGAGCTGCGACTGAGCAACAGGAGCTCTCCCCGTTGTGGGGATTTGAACTGCTCACCTTCTGATCAGCAAGCCCAAGAGACTCAGTGGTTTAGACCACAGCGCCACACGTGTCCCTGTGCCAGCCGATAGCTGGCAAGGGAAAAGAAGGTGCTGCTCTTCCTTTGATTCCTGCTCCTCCCCAGTCAGCTCCCTCCTCACATTCAAATGGTTGGAGGATGTAGATCATGTGAGTAGTTTTAAGTCCTTCTCACAGTTTGCACCAGACTTTAAGTTCACCTGGGAACATTTACCTTTTCCAGTTCCTCCCAAGATGGAGGATTCAGCGTTGGGGCCCAGAACAGTGGACAATGCTGGAAGAAACAGACAACTGGAAAAGCACAGAAAGACAAGACAATATTGATCAATAGCAATCCAAAGACTACTTGAATACGTCTCTCACAATCAGCTTTGGGCCTGCTCTAGACTCTCCCCTACCTAATCCTTATTCATTCATTTATTTTACTTTCAATATTTTATATGCCACCTTTCAGTGCAAAGCCTTCCCAAGGCCACTCAAGTTAATGTTTAAACTATACAACGCATTGAAACAATCTCCTTATAAATACAAAAGCACTAAACAGCCGGCACAGCAGTTAAAATAAAATAAATGAAAATGAAAAGAAACAGTAATGGTTTAAATATCCAGCACAGCACCTCCATTAAAAGCAGACTGAAACTAAAATATTTTGAGGCTACCTAAGGCCCAGGGGCCAGATGCGGCCCAATCACCTTCTAAATCCAGCCCGTGGACAGTCCGGGAATCAGCGTGTTTTTACATGAGTAGAATGTGACCTTTTATTTAAAATGCATCTCTGGGTTATTTGTGGGGCACAGGAATTCGTTCATGTTTTTTTCTCCAAAATACAGTCTGGCCCCCCATAAGGTCTGAGGGACAGTGGACCAGCCCACGGCTGAAAAAGGTTGCTGACCCCTGCTATAAATCATCACAGGTAGAATCGAGAAACCCTTAGCCATGGAATTGCCATGCATTTGACCCGTGACCTGTTTTGTTCTCATAAATAGGCAATTTGTCTACAAGCTGGCAAAGTGACAGGAATACGAAAGAAGAAGAGAAGAAGAGTTTGGATTTGATATCCCGCTTTATCACTACCCTAAGCGGCTAACAATCTCCTTTTCCCTTCCTCCCCCACAACAAACACTCTGTGAGGTGAGTGGGGCTGAGAGACTTCAGAGAAGTGTGACTAGCCCAAGGTCACCCAGCAGCTGCATGCGGAAGAGCAGGGAATCGAACCCAGTTCACCAGATTACGTGTCCAATGTGAAATGTGACACCACAACGAAACTGTGTGCCATTCTTGCAAATGGAACGCAAAATATACGGGGCCAAAGGCAGAGGGTGTTAGTGCCAAGCTAGAGAAGCACAGGAAAATGCGGTACCCGTATCCTTCCAGGGACATGTCAAATTCCACAAATGAAGGTGCCAGGCAGGCATGATGGGAATCCAGGCTGCGTGGCGTCGTCATGGAGACCAGGCTCATGGCTGCCTGGAGAGCTACGGCAGAGCTGTTGGATACCCAGGATCCGTCTGAGCCCAGGGAAGCCTGATGAAGATCTGCGGAACTGTTTGCTATAGTGACTCCGGAACCTATAACGGCAAACACATCGTGTCATGCACTCTGTTATTGAGCTTGGGTTCTGCCTTCAAGGGAGAACTTCTGGGAGGTGCAACTGGAGGAAGAAGAAGTGTAGCTATAGGAACACAGCAAAGCATTCCACAACTGGGAGTTAGGACTGTGATCTGAGGGCTGATCTGTACAACCAATGCTATTTTTCTAGAAAAAAAGGTGCCATGAACTTCTCCCTTGTTCTCCTAGAAGATAAAAAGGTAAAAAAAAAGGGGGGGAGAGGGAGGAAGGAGCCCTGGATGGTTAAGTCCAGTCAAAGGCGACTATGGGGTTGTGGCACTCATCTCGCTTTCAGGCCGAGGGAGCCGGTGTTTGTCCACAGACAGCTTTCCGATTCATGTGGCCAGCATGACTAAACCACTTCTGGTGCAACAGAACACTGCGACAAGTGCCAGAGCACACAAAAATGCTGTTTACTTTCTCGCCACAGTGGTACCTATTTATCTACTTGCACTGGCATGCTTTCAAACTGCGAGGTTGGCAGGAGCTGGGACAGAGCAACGGGAGCTCATCGGCAAACCCAAGAGGCTTGGTGGTTTAGACCATAGCGCCACCCGCTCCCTATGGCAAAACAGTTGATTTTCAATCTAGTTTGCTTGAAAATAAAAGACAGTAACGTTATCTAATACAGGTGTGGCTACACATCGGCTAATTGCTATTGCAGTTTTGAAAGCGGCACATTCCTATTTTCATCGGAAAAATGTTGGAGGGTGTGATATAGGCTCTGTTACATTAGGCAGGGCATAAGAAAGCTAGAAAAGCTCCGAAGGATCAGATCAAAAGCAAATCTATTCCAGCAACGTGAAGCCTGTTTGAATTCCTGCTCCATGATTGCAGTCATGGGATTGTTGTCTATCATATGACGGTTTATGTTTTGACTCCACAGAGTGGGAAGTGACAGAGACAGGGTGTTTGTGTTACTGTGTTCCGTGTAGTGGGACTATCGTCCTTTGTTCTTTCTCTTTGCTGTCTGATGCTAGAGAGAGAGGGAGCCATGTTGCAGTGCTCCGTGTGTGTTTATATGTAAGTAAAGTAGATTAGCCAAAATGCTGAGTTGCTGAGGTCTGTTACGCAAGCTGTGAAGACTCTGCGGGTACCTAAGTGTGCCGATGTCTGTTGGGATCGGTCGCTGTGATGTTTGGGCAGAAGAAAGCTTTTGAAGCTCCCGAATGATCGACCAGGAGGGAGGGAACATGCCAGTCGGGCATGTGTCCCTGCCAGGTCCTACTTGAGAGTAGGACGAGCTCCTGACAAAGCCTACCCTTTCTTCAGGGCAGCTATGCCTAGGAACTGTTGCCGTCATCCATGGAAAAAACACAATTACTGCCAAAGAACTGTCAGGAAGCCAGATAGCTCTCACCCAAGAATGCCAGTCAGAAGCTTTGCAGAACTTCTGCTCCTTGACCAGGCCTCACCTTCATTCCAAGATGCATGACATGAGCCACTTTTGTCACAGAGAGGAGTTGAGGATGGACTTACACCAGGCCCTGATGCGACAGGCAGCCATGTTGTCCTGAGGCAAAGGAACTGTCTGAAAAAAGCAAGTCAAAGAAAGTAAGATTTTGCTCACATTTGCTCACAAGCAAAGGCAACAGGAACCTTTGTGGGAGGCAGCCTAACCCAGTAAAAAAATAGCAGCTGCCAACATCTGCTTGCTTCCACTCTTCCAGAGGGAGCCCAGTCTTTACTGGAAGAAAGGAGGGGCAGTCAGGTGGGGATGATAGTTGCTGCTCTTCTTCAGTGACAGATGGTCAGAGGGCACAAAACAGTTATCAACACACGCCAATTCACTTGTACGCCATGCTTCCATTTCACTAAATAAATTAATTTAAATACTGTATAGCTTAGTCTTCAGCCTGTCAATTTTAGTGAGAAATGCATTCAGTTCGGCTAATCCTTATCTGAAATCTAAGCATGCTACTAAGTAAGGCAAGCGCCAGTAATATATATATACATTTTAGCTGTGTATATACAGTGGTACCTCAGGTTACATACGCTTCAGGTTACATACGCTTCAGGTATGCTACTAAGCGCCAGTAATATATATATATATATATATATATATACATTTTAGCTGTGTATATACAGTGGTACCTCAGGTTACATACGCTTCAGGTTACAGACTCCACTAACCCAGAAATAGTGCTTCAGGTTAAGAACTTTGCTTCAGGATGAGAACAGAAATCGTGCTCCGGCGCAGCAGCAGCGGGAGGCCCCATTGGCTAAAGTGGTGCTTCAGGTTAAGAACAGTTTCAGGTTAAGTATGGACCTCCGGAACGAATTAAGTACTTAACCTGAGGTACCACTGTACTTGGAAGCTTCATTTTATATCTATAATACAGGTAAGTATGTTTATCCATTGGGACTGATCCTGAATTGGTGGCCGAAGCCAACAGTGCTGGAAAAATTAAGCATGTTTCGGATTATTATAACAGGCTTCTTTAGTTTTTGTTCTCTTGGTTTCTGTACTTTCAAGTGCAATTATTGATTTGTTTCATAAATGCAGATTAATCAAATACAGCATGAAAGTACGCCAAATAACTTGCATTAGAACAAATTGAGAAATGCCATCTTCGGGAAGAGACACCATTCTGAACGCAGTTGTCAACTTCTGTGCTTCCAACAACAGATTTTTCATAACATGCAGACCATGGGTAGGCAAACTAAGGCCCGGGAGCCGGATCTGGCCCAATCGCCTCCTAAATCTGGCCCACGGACGGTCCAGGAATCAGCGTGTTTTTACATGAGTAGAATGTGTGCTTTTATTTAAAATGCATCTCTGGGTTATTTGTGGGGCATAGGAATTCGGTCATGTTTTTTCACAAAATATAATCCAGTCCCCCACAAGGTCTGAGGGACAGTGGACCAGCCCCCTGCTGAAAATGTTTGCTGACCCCTGATGCGGACAAAGCATCTACTAAGCATCTTAGCTGCAAAGAGGGTTCAGTCCCCCTTTGCCTCAAGAGGAGATGACCACAAGTCTCTGATGTTCCAGAACAAAAATCCCTGAAAGGAAGTACCTTAAAACATTGGGCTCAATTGACTGGGACGCAAGTTTCTCAAAGAGTCTGATTAGAGGCAGATGCAAGGGGTTGTTGTCGTTGTGTAGCACCTCTAAGCAGGAGGTGACAAGGGCGTTCAGCAGGCCAGCTCCACATGCCACCTGGCGATTCTTCTCCATCTTCATCAAGGACTGGATGTGATTGGCCACAGCGTATTGGATTTCCCATGATAGCTGAAACGACCGAGGGGAGGGAACAGAAAGAATGAATATGAAGGCCTTGCCACGGCTGCTGCCAGGTTAAAGGTAAAGGGTAAAGGGACCCCTGACCATTAGGTACAGTCGAGACCGACTCTGGGGTTGCTGCGCTCATCTCGCTTTATTGGCTGAGGGAGCCGGCATACAGCTTCCGGGTCATGTGGCCAGCATGACTAAGCCGCTTCTGGCGAACCAGAGCAGTGCACGGAAACACCTCTCCTTGTGCCGGAGTGGTACCTATTTATCTACTTGCTCTTTGATGTGCTTTCGAACTGCTAGGTTGGCAGGAGCTGGGACCGAGCAACGGGAGCTCACCCCGTTGCGGGGATTCGAACCGCCGGCCTTCTGATCGGCAAGTCCTAGGCTCTGTGGTTTAACCCACAGCGCCACCCATGTCCCGTGCTGCCAGGTTACTAATAGCTAAAAATTGGAAAGGGGACATTGTCCCCTCAATAGAGGATTGGTTAAACAAATTATGTGAATTTACAAAGCTAGCCAAAATGACAGCAGCCATTAGACTTCAATCTAATCAGAAACTCAAGAAGGAATGGGTCTGTTTGGAAGAATATATGACGAAACATCGTTCCAAGATAAATTTATCGATAGGCAGTGATTAAGTTGGTAAAGCTAAGAAAAAATTACCATAAGATTGCTCTTGGGGTTAAAGTAAATAATATATATAACAGAATGGTAAGTTTAAAAATATATCGAAAGATGTTGAGCTGTGGTGAAGGGAAGTCATGATAATAAATAAGGAAACTATTTATACACGTTTAGTATTGAAATAGATACGAAATGGAATGTATTGCTGAAAACGGGAATATACAAATGTAATATTCAATACTCTATATTTTGTATATTCTATATTTTATATTCTATTACAGTGGTACCTTGGGTTACATACGCTTCAGGTTACAGACTCTACTAACCCAGAAATAGTACCTCGGGTTAAGAACTTTGCTTCAGGATGAGAACAGAAATTGCGCGGTGGCAGCACGACGGCAGCAGGTGGCCCCATTAGCTAAAGTGGTGCTTCAGGTTAAGAACAGTTTCAGGTTAAGAACGGACCTCCGGAACGAATTAAGTACGTAACCAGAGGTACCACTGTATATAGTAACTAAATAAACACTCAATAAAAATTTTAAAAAGAATATGAGGGGCTTGCTAATTTCTGCAGGGGAAGCCTGCACTCGCATGGGATACAGATTCTCCAAATCTGAAAGCCGGACTTTAATGAAGAAACCTCACCCCGGAATTCAGCATCCAGCTTTGGAATAAAAAATTGAAATTTGCTTGTAGTGATGGACAGGATTAATGAATGGGGTTCATATAAAGTTATTAGATTCTGTTTCAAGGCAGCTGTCAAATACCGATTATAGTTCCCTGCCTGCTGTCAGATAGTATCAAACCTTCACTGCCCTAAGTCAGGTTTCATCAAATGCTAGCTGCTATTCCATGCCAGTTATCATATTATAGTCCTACTGGGAACTGAACGCAAATGTCTGATGCCGCATATTGAATATTTGGTTAATGTTAACACTTATTTTCACCATCAGAATTCGCAGAAGAGAATTTTCAGAAGTTTGGTCTCAAATTTGTTCTAGCTCCAGCAGAGAACCATGAGGACTATAAGCACAATGTATGGAGAGGGATTGTGGCCTGGGAAGAGTCCTGGGGGCCACAGAGAGAAACCTGGATGGCCATAATTGGCCCTCTAGTCTCAGTTTTCCTGCCCTAGCTATAGCCTATGCAGGGACACGGGTGGCAGGTGGAGCTTTGGTCTAAACCACTGAGCCTCTTGGGCTTGCTGATCAGAAGGTAAGCAGTTTGAATCCCTGCGACAGGGTGAGCTCCCGTTGTTCTATCCCAGCTCCTGCCAACCTAGCAGTTTGAAAGCACACCAGTGCAAGTAGATAAATAGGTACCACTGTGGCGGGAAAGTAAACAGTGTTTCTGTGCACTCTGGCACTCGTCACCGTGTTCTGTTGTGCCAGAAGTGGTTTAGTCATGCTGGCCACATGTCCCGGAAAAGCTGTCTGTGGACAAACGCTGGCTTCCTCAGCCTGAAAGCAGAGATGAGTGTTGCACCCCATAGTCGAATTTGACTGGCCTTAACCATCCAGGGGTCCTTTACCTTATTTTTGTTTGTTTGTTTGTTTGTTTGTTTGTTTGTTTGTTTTACCTTTATAGGCTATGCACATCTACTTGCCTCAATTTACAGCCCGCTAAATTTCCCCCTGGAAAGCAAATCTAGCTGGGTCACAAAACATGAAGAAGGAGAGCTATCAAACTGCACGGTATCGTGGTCAATTAATCAGAATTCCCTGTTATAGCTAGCTGAATACATATTATGGCTACATAAACTTGAGAGAAAAGTGGCAAAATTTATGGTAAGTCTCCTTGTATTAACTGTGCAAAGAACAAATTCCGTGTGACTTTGCAGAAATGATTTGGCTTGCTATGCATTTTTTGGCAAACAGGGTATGTTTCAATTGTCTTTTGGTACTCTTGGGATTTTGTAAATATTGCCAAAAATCTAAAAAAGAAAAGAAAATGGTCGGGGCATGGTGGGATTTTTAATAATATAATAATGAGCTTTGTTATTTAGTCGTGTCTGACTCTTCGTGACCCCATGGACCAGAGCACGCCAGGCCCTCCTATCTTCCACTGCCTCCTGCTGCTTGGTCAAACTCATGTTAGTAGCTTTGAGAACACTGTCCAACCATCTCGTCCTCTACTGTCCACCTCTCGTTGTTCCCTCAGTTTTTCCCAACAGGGTCTTTTCCAGGGAGTCTTCTCTTCTCATGAGGTGGCCAAAGTATTGGAGCCTCAGCTTCAGGATCTGTCCTTCCAGTGAGCACTCAGGGCTGATTTCCTTCAGAATGGATAGGTTTGATCTTCTTGCAGTCCATGGGACTCTCAAGAGTCTCCTCCAGCACCATAATTCAAAAGCATCAATTCTTCGGCGATCAGCCTTCTTTATGGTCCAGCTCTCACTTCCATACATCACTACTTTGAAAACCATAGTATGACCTTAATGAGCTATTATTGCTCTATATTTGGCCTCTTCCCAGTCCTGAGTAGAGCTAATGGTACCATGCTGCAGCAGAAGTCAACGATATATGGCTTCTTATCGCCAGCCTGACAATTCTTCTGATTGGGTCTGTACAGCTAGGGTGGCACCAAGCCGCAAGTACATGGCTGATGAGCTAGGTTTGGATGAGTTTATGACTAGTTCAGGCCAGTCCTAGAGAAACAGACTAAAATTGCTCAATGCCCAAATGGGCTCTTCTCCATCTCTAAGAGTTTTTTCACAAGAACTCTTAAGGGACCGTGTTCTCCAATTCTCTAAGAACCGAGAGAGCATCTTAATCTAGATATTTTAAAGTAGCTTCTAATGCTTTTCGTGCTTTAAATATTGCACTTCCTAATAATTATTTCAGTGGAAAAAAGCAAGGTCAAGAAAAGAAAAGAAAACCTATGTTGATCTTGGCTAAGTAAACAAGTAATCTCCCAAATAAATTCAATATGGCCATAATGGAGTACAAGGAATTGATTGTTCTCATTATGACAGCAGTCCTGCCAATAACAAGATTGCCTTGTTTTGAATAAAATGTGCTGTTTTCAGGGATGCACATTCCAGTAAAAAGGGGGTTTTAGTGAAAAAAAAATTAATGGTGGCAGGAAACTAGTCTCTGTTTCCCCAGCTTATAGATTGATTTTCCTACAAATCACTCCCACAATTCGTAAGGGATACAGGAGGTGCAATTAGAAATCAGCTGACGAGCTCACAACTTCGCATGAGGGTGAAGTCTAAGGGCAACAGTGTCATTCAGCAACATGCCATATACTTTTAAGTAGTTTTCGTCTCCTCCTTTCCAGTGCAATTCACAACTTTATAGCGTTGGCAACCGTACCTGTGTTTCTCTACGTTGCAGATCCTACGAACGTATTGCTCGCGTTTATTCCTGTTTTGTATTCCCATTGCATTCAGATTCATATATTTCAAAGCATTTGGGGATTATTAAGCATGATATAAATATTCTAAATTAATAATGTTTGCTTTTGAACTTGTGCTTTCAGTTTGGAATGCTTAAGGAATTTGATCTGTGTGAATTCTGGGGTGAAATCATCAGATCTCAGATACGGAGAGAATAATAGGTTAGCGCGGGTGGCGCTGTGGGTAAAAGCCTCAGCGCCTAGGGCTTGCCGATCGAAAGGTCGGCGTTTCGAATCCCCGCGGCGGGGTGTGCTCCCACTGCTCGGTCCCAGCGCCTGCCAACCTAGCAGTTCGAAAGCACCCCCGGGTGCAAGTAGATAAATAGGTACCGCTCTGGCGGGAAGGTAAACGGCGTTTCCTTGCGCTGCTCTGGTTCGCCAGAAGTGGCTTAGTCATGCTGGCCACATGACCCGGAAGCTGTACACCGGCTCCCTCGGCCAATAAAGCAAGATGAGCGCCGCAACCCCAGTATCGGTCACGACTGGACCTAATGGTCAGGGATCCCTTTACCTTTACCCTTTCTGGAAGTTGGCCTTCAATGGATGCCTCCCCATCTTTCAGAGCTGAGTACTAGGGCAAAGAAAGGCTGCAGCAATTCCATTTGTTTTCCCAAAGTGGGGCTTCTAGGCCCCACTCAAAAGAGGCTGGAAGGAATCCTTTAATCTGAAAGCAATGCAACATTTGCTTTTGATCTTATGGGGCCTTGTAATCTAAGGAACCAAAGAGCCAACAAATGACTATGAAGACAGGACTTACTTCTGGGTGAGCCTCATTGTAGAGCTTGCAAATCAGTTTCACCATGACACAAAGAGCCCCGGGGCACACAATTGCCCCGTCCTCAGCATCTAACCTGAAGAGAAAAGACATGGAAAGAGTTAAGGTAACACTAGAGGCATGGACAGATAGACATCAGTGTGTAATAAAAGACAACAGTTTAGAACATAAGGATATCCTTGCTGGGTCAAATAGTAGTCCACCTACTCCAGCATTTTTCTATAGCCAGTCTAGAAGTTCACAAGCAGAGCAGGAACATGACCGTAATACACTGCTACATAAGACATATGTAAGATCCATTTAGCTACTATAGTTTTCAGTTTGCTGGACAGCTCAGTAGTTGATACTGCAATCAGAGATACACAATGATCCTACCTATGCTTACCAAACATGCATGGAACTGAGCTGCAGGTCAATTCCAAATTTGCACTTAATCCGAATTTTGCAGTGCAGTTCTCCAACAAACCAACGTTTAGAAAAATGCATATAATAGATTAAAATGTGCATAAAAATGAATACACCAGTGAAAACAACATGCAAACATGTGTTATATCAGCAGAAACTGCTTGAGAAAATTGCCTACAAAAATGTGCTTATTGGGAGAAGGTTGCACAAAAATATCGAAGAATTTCCATGAGGATTGTTTTTTAAAGAAAGTTTACAAAATGCTGTAGAAATGTGAATAACCCAATTTAAGTTGGCAAGAAAATGAGAAACTGGGAGGACCTCAGTTGACAGATCCTTCCACAATATAAACGGTGGAATCAGTCCGCTTCCGCAATGTGTTCACCCATAAATTCATTTTGCTCCATTTCCACATTAATCTGCAATGTTTTGATCCACACACATGCACACCACATTTAAATAAGTATCTAAATATGTATTTATAAACGTGTTTTTCTCTCAAAATATGTGTTTTTATATTCCCTCAAAATATGAGCAGAGAAGTAGACAATTTGGAAACTACAAAGACCTATGGACAATCTACACATTAGTCCATGAGATGTGGATCAGGTCCATTCACATCCAAAATCACACAGATCAAATTCCTCAAGCATCTGTAATCCACAATCACATCTCTTAGGATCAAATATAACCTGGACAAAACATACTGGACACACACAAACTAATTGCAGAAGTTAGTAGATTTGTAGCTTAAATAGCAAGTGCCCAACCCCCTACAAGCGGCCATAAAATGCACTAGGTGGCAGAACAAAATAAAAAACATCTTATAGGTTCACAATTAAAAAAACACGCACAAACCAACCACCTGAGACAGAAAGAAAGGTGGGGGGACACTGAACTAGCATTGGGAGAGAAGCAAAAAGTAAAAGCTGTACATCAGTGCAAGAACAGGAAATAAGTCAAATAGGAAATTAAGAAATTAATGCACGATAGAAAGGTTGTACTGACAATATAATTTATTATAGTGGGATAAACAGATGCGAACTGGACCATAAAGAAGGCTGATTGCCGAAGAATTGATGCTTTTGAATTATGGTGCTGGAGGAGACTCTTGAGAGTCCCATGGACTGCAAGAAGATCAAACCTCTCCATTCTGAAGGAAATCAGCCCTGAGTGCTCACTGGAAGGACAGATCCTGAAGCTGAGGCTCCAATACTTTGGCCACCTCATGAGAAGAGAAGACTCCCTGGAAAAGACCCTGATGTTGGGAAAGATGGAGGGCACAAGGAGAAGGGGACGACAGAGAACGAGATGGTGGGACAGTGTTCTCAAAGCTACAAACATGAGTTTGACCAAAGTGCGGGAGGCAGTGGAACACAGGAGTGCCTGGCGTGCTCTGGTCCATGGGGTCACGAAGAGTCGGACACGACTAAACGACTAAACAACAACAGACAACTGTTTGTTAAAAGTTGTTTGAACCTACTGCAAAATAGTAGAGGAAACCAGGGAAGGAAAACATATAAAACATGAAGAAAGCAGAACTGAAAACAGAGATAAGATGCTGAGAAACAGGAAGACTAGTGAATAAAATGTTGCAGTTGTCAATGCAGGAGGTCTGAATAAGAGATTTAACAGAGGCAGCAGATTTAAAGGGACATATATATTTTTCTCATGTTACAGAAAGAGAACTGACGGAAGAGCAGAAATATGAGTCAAAACAAAGATAATGCCCAATCTCTTAACTTGTTGAAAGGCAAAAGAAAAGCTTTAAGGTGAAACATAATAAATCTGTCTTCTGCATATTGAACTGGATATAATAATCTGCAAACCATACAAAAATAGCTTTAAGATAATTGGTAATTTTAATGAGAATGGAAGGCTGGAGCTGGATGCCATCGGTGATGTTGCAAGGCCAAAGAAATCAGTTTACCAAAAGAAAGTCTAATGATACAGGTAGCAAGAGGTGAGCCCTGGGGGGGGGGGTCTCTCCCAAAATAAGAGACTTAGAGGGGAAGAAGGCATTAGCCATAGGTGATGGAAGTTGTCGTACGGCAATATGTGGAGGGCCAGAGGTTCCCCACATACAAGCGAGGTGAATTAACAACAATACATATGAGGGAGACACACACACGCCAAAATATTATATTATATAATAGCAAAGCAAACAAAACACTGAATGCGTTGGCAGTACAAAATTCCTCCATGAAGCTAAATCTCAGCTGAGAATGTTGTAGAGACGTTGAGGAAATCTCTGGGTTATATCTCATTTTATAACTTCATGAAAACCAACTCAGAAATGAGGAAAAACAAAAAAAATTCCTTCCAGTAGCACCTTAAAGACCAACTAAGTCAGTTCTTGGTATGAGCTTTCGTGTGCATGCACACTTCTTCAGATACACTGAAACAGAAGTTTCCAAATGCCAACAGTGTCCTTCAGCTCTCTATATTGGCCAGACCTTACGCCAAAGAATAAACAGACATAAATCGGACATCAGGAATCACAAGACAGAGAAACCAGTAGGAGAACACTTCAATCTCCCAGGACATTCTATACAAGATCTCAAAGTAGCTGTTTTACTACAAAGGAATTTCAGAAATAGACTGGAAAGAGAAGCTGCTGAATTACAACTTATCACCAAACTTAAAACCATGGAGAAACCTGGCCTGAACAAAGACCTTGGATTCTTATCTCATTATACATGACAAAGCCATTTTTCACCTTTTCACCCCTTGCTTCCTCCTGTAAGACCTATTGCAGTCGTTAAGAGTCGTCAACAGGCTCATCACAGCTATCTGCCAATCACCCATTCCTACCACCCTTCTGAGTAATACCCCTCCCCACCTTCTCACTATATAGAAGGGTCTGGAAACTTCTGTTTCAGTGTATCTGAAGAAGTGTGCATGCACACGAAAGCTCATACCAAGAACTGACTTAGTTGGTCTTTAAGGTGCCACTGGAAGGAATTTTTTTTGTTTTGACCATGGCAGACCTACACGGCTACCTATCTGTAATCAGAAATGAGGAATTTATCATATTAGGCAGCTGAACAGAATCCTCTGGACTCCCACGTATATCTTCCGAAATCTGTGGATTGATATAAATCATCCACAGCAACTTAACCAGGAGAACTTCCCAAATGGGGTTCATTGTTCCCTAGAAGCAGGGCCAGATTTAGGTTTGATGAGGCCCTATGCTACTTTATAGTTCCAGCTGCCCTTTGCCAACAACAAATTGTCGCTGTTTTTTGTGTTGAATATATGTTATATGGTAATTTATGGACCTAACAGGTATCTAAAGCCATTTGCACATGCAGAATGTAGGCACCCTATATAGAGAAATGAGCAAACCAGTGATATTTTAGGGAGCAGGCTAGCAGGTGGGGCCCATTACTAACATCATAGGAGCCTACACAACACAAAACACTGTTGCTGTATATAGGTTTTATTTTACTTGTTTTTTTATCTTATATTTTAGAAATGTACATCAAGGTGTTTTTTCCTTTAATTTTTTTCGGGTGTCCCCAAGAGAGTGGGGTCCTAAGCTATAGCTTGTTTAGCTTATACATAAATCCGGCACTGCCTAGAAGCTTTGACACTGGCTAATTGGGGGTTTAAAAAAAGAGATGCGGGTGGCGCTGTGGTCTAAACCACTGAGCCTAGGGCTTGCCAATCAGAAGGTTGGCGGTTTGAATCCCCGCGACGGGGTGAGCTCCCGTTGCTCAGTCCCTGCTCCTGCCAACCTAGCAGTTCGGAAGCACATCAAAGTGCAAGTAGATAAATAGGTACCACTGTGGCGGGAAGGTAAACGGCGTTTCTGTGCACTGCTATGGTTCACCAGAAGCGGCTTAGTCATGCTGGCCACATGACTTGGAAGCTGTACGCCGGTTTCCCTTAGCCAGTAAAGCGAGATGAGCTCCACAACCCCAGAGTTGTCCACGACTGGACCTAACGGTCAGGGGCCCCTTTACCTTTTAATTGGGGGACAAGTCTTTGATGGTTAATATGACCGTGTGTTGACATGATGGAGGGCAAGCTCAGTTCAGGAAACATGTGTCCTGTCTCTATAAGGAAGCCACCAACCACCAGCATAGCCCGCTGTTAATGAAAAACTGGAGCTTTGTTTACCACTTTGAAAAGCGTTTAATGAAGTGCTTCCCTTTTCCAGAACCCTAAGCACACATACACACTCCACACAGCACAAGGGGAGAGGCGCTTCAGCACATTCTTAGAGTACATATTTTGCATTCAGAAATGCGATGTAGAATTGAAAGATTTACACGACCTGAAGAGAAACCAGCATGTAAAAAAGCAGATGGTATAATGTTGCATATGTGGTGGAGTTGTGTGAAAATGAGAGAATTCTGGGATACAATATACAACAATCTTTTTTAAAAAATCTATAAATGTTCATTTAAAAAACACACACCAAAAGCCTACCTATTAAGCATTATGGCCACTGAAATATCAAAAAAAATATTAATAAAATCAGAAGAATTTTCATGTATGCGACAACAGTGGCTAGAATTTTAATAGCAAAAAAATGGAAAGGAAAAGTGATACCAACCAAATTAGACTGGCAGGTGAAGATAGAGTATATAGAATAAGCCAAAATGATGGGAAGACTAAGAGACAACTTAAAACAGAGACTAGATAAAGAATGAAATGTCTTTAGAGAGTTTTTACAGCACTGTAAAAAAAACAAAATGCTTTGACAGGTCTGGACTGCATCTTGCAAGACAATAGAGGAATAAATAAAAAAGTAATTCTAAACATCTAGAAAAATTAAAATAAAAAGGGTGAAGAGAAAATGAAGTTCAAGATAACACAAGGGGATGAATGGAAGTCAAGAGAACATGATTTTTTGGTGTTTTTTTCTTTGTTATGACTGTATTGTTTTGTTTGTTGTGTTTTGTTTTTGTTTGTTTTGTTTTTGTAAAATGTATTGTATGTATAGTTCTAATAAAGTTTAATAAAGCAGAAATGCAAAGTAGATCTTTATTTTTCTGTTGCAACGCAGTTTCCCACCCCCTTTGCAAAGAGGTGAGGACCCAGAATAAGGATGCACAAGAATGTTTAAAAGAGTTTAGAGATTGCCCATCCCCTTAGCCAAAGACACCCCCCCCCAAAAAAAGCATCATACATAGTTCACAAAAAGAGGCGGTCTACAACAGAAATTTGAGGGCGTGGTTATTCTGCTGTCTGACAAGATACCTGATATTTACTGATTGCATTACCTGGTCAGTCTGGCCATTCTTTTTAAATGGTAAAGACTTTAGTTCTGAATCCAGGTGTATTCATACACAAAATATGCCCTTAAGACAGGATTTGAAGGATTTTTAAGTGGGGGGTGGGGGGGACATTGGGAAAGGCTTTCCCAAGATATTTCCTTCTGCAGAGGAAATATTTGAGGTAATTAAGAGTCAAGATGGCTCCAGGATTGCTCTCCTATACTTTTTCAGACATGTGATTTATATACTCATACTCATGTGTGTAGATGGCAAAACTGACTGGAAAACCAACAGGACAAAAACTTATAAAAGAATGGGGGGGCGGGAATTGTAAGTTATTTAGGAGACCATTGTAAGCAAATGGAAACAAAGGAAGGATTTTGATTTCACTTCTAGTATAAAAATTACAATGGATAATATGGTTTGATATAAAAATTGGAGTATGGATGAATATGCAGTAGTAGATGTTTAAAAGGAGACCCCATGGAGGAGATTGGGAGGGGGGGCGAGTCTTGAAATACAGAAAGTCTCTTTATAAAAATATACAGTCAAACCTCGGTTCTCGAATGGCTCCATTTTTGAACATTTCGGCTCCCAAATGCCAAAAAAACAGAAGTAAATGCTCTGGTTTTCAAATGTTTTTCGGAACCTAAAAGTCCGATGCGGCTTCCGTTTGAGTGCAAGAAGCTCTTGCAACCAATCAGAAGCCACGCCTTGGTTGTCAAACATTTCAGAAGTTGAACAGTCTTCCGGAACCGATTATGTTCGACAACCAGGGTTTGACTGTACTTTTTTATTCTCTGTTCATTTGTATTTTGTATTTGTTAAACCAGTAAAAACAACTCTCTCTCTCTCTCCCTCTCTTTCTCTCTCTCTCTCTCTCTCTCTCTCTCTCTCTCTCTCTCTCTCACACACACACACACACACACGTGTGTGTGTTTACCTTGTGGACTTCTGAACATTTATTTTATATTTTATATTATTTTATATTTTATATTTTACAGTGGTACCTCGGGTTAAGAACTTAATTCGTTCTGAAGGTCTGTTCTTAACCTGAAAAACTGTTCTTAACCTGAAGCACCACTTTAGCTAATGGGGCCTCCTGCTGCTGCCGCGCCACCGGAGCACGATTTCTGTTCTCATCCTGAAGCAAAGTTCTTAACCCAAGGTAATATTTCTGGGTTAGCGGAGTCTGTAACCTAAAGCGTATGTAACCTGAAGCGTATGTAACCTGAGGTACCACTGTATATTTTATATTTTATATTTTATATTTTATATTTTATATTTTATATTATTTTATATTTTATATTTTATATTATTTTATATTTTATATTTTATATTTTATATTTTATATTTTATATTTTATATTTTATATTTTATATATTTTATACCTTAGAATTCTTATATGTAACAAAAATACCCCTGCCTAGATCTTGAAACAGCTCCACTGCTGTCCAGTCAAAGCAAAATGCAACACATTGCCAAGCTACATCAACCTTTCTTCACGATGTTCAGGCAGGTTCAAGAAATGGCGGCCGAGAAACCAAGCTCTCAACTCTCCTAAACAGTCCTGTGGCTGACACAGGACAGGGAGAGGAAAGAGCGTTAATTCCTGCCCCTTCTACAAATGCTTGGGAGTTTGCACTAGTCAATTAACAAATCATTTTTTAAAAGCAAGCAGTCCCCAATTTTTGGAAACACATGAATGGTGGCAAAATGCCAACCACAGTGGCGTAGCGTGGGTTGTCAGCACCAGGGGCAAGGCAAGTAATTTGCGCCCCCTAACCCGTGGATTTGCGCCCCCTAACCCGTGGATTTGCGCCCCCTAACCCGTGGATTTGCGCCCCTAACCCTAACCCCCAGATATTGCGCCCGGTGTGGCCGGCCCCCCCTGCACCCCCCACGCTACGCCACTGGCCAACCAACATGGCCAACCATCTCTTGCGGGGGTGCAATTAGTGCCAGCACCGTCCGTTAAGAGTTTGGGTGTAATCTTCGATACCTCCCTCTCTATGGAGGCGCAGATTACAGCTATAACAAAGGCGGCATTTTTTCATCTCCGCCAAGCTAAGCAGTTGGCCCCTTATCTCTCTCGCCCTGACCTAGCCACTGTGATCCATGCGACGGTCACCTCCAGACTGGATTATTGTAACTCGCTCTACGTGGGGCTGCCCTTGAGACTGACCCAGAAACTCCAGCGGGTGCAGAATGCCGCGGCGAGACTCCTTATGGGGTCTTCGCTGCAAGATCACATTCAACCGGTACTATACCAGCTGCACTGGCTCCCGGTGGAGTACAGGATCAGGTTTAAGGTGCTGGTTTTAACCTTTAAAGCCCTATACGGCCTAGGACCCTCGTACCTACGGGACCGCCTCTCCTGGTATGCCCCACAGAGAAACCTACGGTCTGCAAATAATAACATCCTCAAGGTCCCAGGCCTCAGAGAAGTTAGGCTGGCCTCAACTAGAGCCAGGGCCTTCTCGGCTGCGGCTCCAATCTGGTGGAACGCTCTGTCACAAGAGACTAGGGCCCTGCGGGACCTGACATCCTTCCGCAGGGCCTGCAAGACAGAGCTGTTCCGCCTGGCCTTTGGTCAGGGCGCAGCCTGACTCCCTCCTCTGGCAACCTGCTTAGAATCCTGCTTAATTAGTTGCCATTAATTTGATTTTAATTGATTTTTATAATGAAATATTTTTAGAATGTGTGAATATCTGATTGTTTGATTGTTGATTGTTGTTAGCCGCCCTGAGCCCGGCTTCGGCTGGGGAGGGCGGGATATAAATAAAATTTATTATTATTATTATTATTATTATTATTATTATTATTATTATGGGCATCCATTTCAAAGATACTTCATGACAAATGATGACAGGACTGTGCTTCACAAAGGTCGAGCCCTAGATACTGAATACTAGTAACCAAACTGTTCATAAATGCTTTTTCACTGTGTGAACATCAGTCTACAAAGCAGCTACTAAAGGAGTAGTACGGAACACACATACTGCCCTCCAATGCCACAGGAATCTTACTTCACTCTCAGTCAGCTGCTTCCTCACAGATTGCCCTGCAACAAAAATTAAGATTGCTGTTTCTAAATATTATTAAAGTTAATTGCTGTTTGCTTGAACTTGGCAGGTCAAAACTGGCATTTTCATAACTGTCATCGGTGTCACCCAATTGACCACACCAGAGATAAATACAAGCCTCACATTTTTAATGTGTAAACCTGGGGGAAAAAGCATGTGCTACTATGCTAGAAGGGATGCGGGTGGCGCTGTGGGTTAAACTGCAGAGGCTAGGACTTGCCAATCAGAAGGTCAGCGGTTCGAATCCCCATGATGGGGTGAGCTCCCGTTGCTCAGTCCCTGCTCCTGCCAACATAGCAGTTTGAAAGCACATCAAAGTGCAAGTAGATAAATAGGTACCGCTCCAGCGGGAAGGTAAATGGCATTTCCGTGCGCTGCTCTGGTTTCGCCAGAAGCGGCTTAGTCATGCTGGCAGACAAACGCCGGCTCCCTCAGCCAATAAAGCGAGATGAGCACCTAGTGGTCAGGGGTCCCTTTACCTTTGACTATGTTATAATAATAATAATAATAATAATTTATTATTTATACCCCGCCCATCTGGCTGAGTTTCCCCAGCCACTCTGGGCGGCTCCCAATCAGTATTAAAAACAATACAGCATTACATATTAAAAACATCCCTGAACAGGGCTGCCTTAAGATGTCTTCTGAACGTCAGGTAATTCTTTATCTCTTTGACATCTGATGGGAGGGCGTTCCACAGGGCGGGCGCCACTACCGAGAAGGCCCTCTGTCTGGTTCCCTGTAACCTCACTTCTCGCAATGAGGGAACCGCCAGAAGGCCCTCGGCGCTGGATCTCAGTGTCCGGGCTGAACGATGGGGGTGGAGACGCTCCTTCAGGTATACAGGACCGAGGCCGTTTAGGGCTTTAAAGGTCAGCACCAACACTTTGAATTGTGCTCGGAAACGTACTGGGAGCCAATGCAGATCTCTCAGAACCGGTGTTATGTGGTCCCGGCGGCCACTCCCAGTCACCAGTCTAGCTGCCGCATTCTGGATTAATTGCAGTTTCCGGGTCACCTTCAAAGGTAGCCCCACGTAGAGCGCATTGCAGTAGTCCAAGCGTGAGATAACTAGAGCATGCACCACTCTGGCGAGACAGTCCGTGGGGAGGTAGGGTCTTAGCCTGCGTACCAGGTGGAGCTGGTAGACAGCTGCCCTGGACACAGAGTTAATCTGCGCCTCCATGGACAGCTGTGAGTCCAAAATGACTCCCAGGCTGCGCACCTGGTCCTTCAGGGGCACAGTTACCCCATTCAGGACCAGGGAATCCTCCACACCTGCCCGCCTCCTGTCCCCCAAAAACAGTACTTCTGTCTTGTCAGGATTCAACCTCAATCTGTTAGCCGCCATCCAACCTCCAACCGCCTCCAGGCACTCACACAGGACCTTCACCGCCTTCACTGGTTCTGATTTAAAGGAGAGGTAGAGCTGGGTGTCATCTGCATACTGATGAACACCCAGTCCAAACCCCCTGATGATCTCTCCCAGCGGCTTCATATAGATATTAAAAAGCATGGGGGAGAGGACAGAACCCTGAGGCACCCCACAAGTGAGAGCCCAGGGGTCTGAACATTCATCCCCCACCACCACCTTCTGGACACGGCCCAGGAGGAAGGAGCGGAACCACTGTATAACAGTGCCCCCAGCTCCCAGCCCCTCTAGACGGTCCAGAAGGATGTTATGGTCGATGGTGTCAAAGGCCGCTGAGAGATCCAGCAGAACTAGGAAACAGCTCTCACCTTTGTCCCTAGCCCGCCGGAGATCATCAACCAGCGCGACCAAGGCAGTTTCAGTCCCATGGTGAGGCCTGAATCCCGATTGGAAGGGATCCAAATGGTCCGTTTCCTCCAGGCGTGCTTGGAGTTGTTCAGCAACCACCCGCTCAATCACCTTGCCCAAGAATGGCAGATTTGAGACTGGGCGATAGTTGGCCAAATTGGCCGGGTCTAAAGATGTTTTTTTAAGAAGCGGTTTAATGACCGCCTCTTTCAGCGGGTCTGGGAAGGCTCCCTCATGGAGGGAAGCGTTCACCACCCCGCAGAGCCCATCGCCTAGCCCTTCCCGGCTCGCTTTTATCAGCCAGGATGGGCAAGGATCAAGGAGACAGGTGGTCGGTTTCACTCGTCCAAGCAGCCTGTCCACATCCTCGGAGGTAACAGATTGGAATTGATCCCATGTAACAGGACCAGACAGAACTCTAGCACTCTCCCGCCCTGGCCCTGCTCCCACGGTGGAGTCTACCTCCTTCTGAATCTGAGCGATTTTATCTGCAAAAAACTTTGCAAAAGCATTGCAGGAGATCTTGGGGTCCCTACCAGGCCCCGTTGGTACAGGTGGTTCTGATAGATTGCGAACCACCTGAAAAAGTCTCCTGCTGCTGTTTTCTGCAGATGCAATGGAGGCGGTGAAGAAGGCCCTCTTCGCCGTCGCCATTGCCACTTGGTAGGCTCGACGTTGAGCTCTAACCCGTGTCCGGTCTGATTCAGAATGAGTTTTCCGCCACCGGCGCTCTAGCCGTCTCAACGATTGTTTCATCACCCTCAGCTCCGGGGAAAACCACGGGGCTGTCCGGGCTCCATGCAATCGGAGAGGGCGCTTCGGAGCCAGACAGTCAATAGCCCTGGTTAACTCCGCATTCCAGCGGGCCACCAGGGAATCAGCTGAAAGGCCATCAACTTGGGATAGAGCATCCCCTACCACTCTCTGGAAGCCAATTGGATCCATTAAGTGGCAGGGGCGGACCATCCGAATCGGTCCCACCTCCCTGCGGAGGGGAAGGGTTGCGGAGAAGTCCAGTTGCACCAGGAAGTGATCTGACCATGGCACTTCTTTTGTTTCACTTTTAGTTAATGTCAGATCACCAGCATCCGTAGAGGTAAACACCAAGTCTAAGGCATGTCCGTGGCTATGAGTTGGGCCAGACTTATTCAGGGACAGCCCCATGGAGGCCATGCTTTCCACGAAGTCCCGAGCGGCCCCTTGTAAGGTCGTGTCGGCATGGATGTTAAAATCCCCCAGGACAACCAGGCTAGGTGTCTCCAGGAGCATATCCGCCACAACCTGAAGCAGCTCGGGCAGGGAATCCTTGGTGCAGCGGGGAGGTCGGTACACCAGTAGGAATCCTGTACTGCCCCTATTGCCCAACTTCCAGAACATGCACTCAGAAAACTGGGTCTTCCCAATAGGACGCCTGGTGCAGACTAATGACTTCCTAAAAATCACTGCAACCCCCCCTCCCCGCCCACATGACCTGGGTTGCTGTGCGTAAGAGAAACCTGGTGGGCAAGCAGCGGCAAGGACAGGCCCATCTGCTTCATCCAACCAAGTCTCTGTTACACATGCCAGATCAAATCCTCCATCCATGATCAAGTCATGGATGGCAGTGGTCTTATGAATCATTGACCTGGCATTGCACAGCAACACTTTCAGGTCATGTGGGTATCCCTTGCTGATTCTAGTATCCATCCGGTCAGGACCAGACCCGGAGGCAGGAATAGTCCTCAGACAACGACTAAACCTGCCTCCTCTGTAATGACATGGTCTGGTCTTAGCGTAACTCCTCCTCCTACCCGTGATCACTGAGATCGGTTGTCCCAGTGCATTCCCCCCTGTGGAACATGCCCCAGCCATTTTGTGGGCTGGGGCCCACTCCCCGGCAGCCCTGACCCCTCCCCCTAAGAACAAAATAACAACTTATACAAACAAACAAAACTAATAAAACAATACAAACAAAAAAATGTAAAAATTACAAGATCATCAAAAAAAAAAAAAAAATCCCCAAACCCAACCAAACATCCATCCCACCCCCACCCCCCACATACAAAAAATCCAAAAGAAATTTTTAAAAAACATTTTAAAAACACTCTGTGCCCCTCCTGCAGTAACACTGTCCTAGTGAGGCCTGTCAGGCCCCGCCCTGGGCCAGATGGTAAGTGGCAGGAAGGAGCAGGGCCCTCCAGCACTCACTCAGGGGAGTCCTCCTGGGCAGCCGGCAGCAAGCACCAAGCAGTCCTTATGAGGCTTCAGGCCCCGCCCCAGGCCAGATGGTAAGTGGCAAGAGCAGGACCCTCCAGCACTCACTCAGGGGAGTCCTCCTGGGCAGCAGGCAGCAAGCAGCACGCAGTCCTTATGAGGCCTGTCAGGCCCCGCCCCAGGCCAGATGGTAAGTGGCAAGAGCAGGACCCTCCAGCACTCACTCAGGGGAGTCCTCCTGGGCAGCAGGCAGCAAGCAGCACGCAGTCCTTATGAGGCCTGTCAGGCCCCGCCCCAGGCCAGATGGTAAGTGGCAGGAAGGAGCAGGACCCTCCAGCACTCACTCAGGGGAGTCCTCCTGGGCAGCAGGCAGCAAGCACCAAGCAGTCCTTATGAGGCTTCAGGCCCCGCCCCAGGCCAGATGGTAAGTGGCAAGAGCAGGACCCTCCAGCACTCACTCAGGGGAGTCCTCCTGGGCAGCAGGCAGCAAGCACCAAGCAGTCCTTATGAGGCTTCAGGCCCCGCCCCAGGCCAGATGGTAAGTGGCAAGAGCAGGACCCTCCAGCACTCACTCAGGGGAGTCCTGAGGGGAATTCCCAAATTCACATCGCTCAGGAGGTTGGTTGGGAGGAATGATATCACTGAAAACCAGGGCTTTTTCTTTCTTCAGCCGGAACTCACAGGAACTTGGTTCCGGCACCTCTTGGGGGGGTGCTCCATTGCCATCGTAAGAGAACAAGGGAAACATTTGTGGTGAGTTCCAGCACCTCTTTTTTCTAGAAAAACACCACTGCCACAAACATGCCCAAATTTTGTGTTCTGGTTCAGATTCCGCCTGGCCTGCAGCCCCACTGGGCTCCAGCACAGTCTGCAGCAGAAAGAGAACATCGCTTGTACCCATGAATGCCAACTCTTTCCCGACAGCCTCATTCCTCATATGCTTTTCATAAAACAAACACTTTGGTCACTGTAGAGGTCTGCCCTAGCAGAAAATGATGGCACATCCACGGGCACAAAGCCCTCTTACAGACCTTTCCCCATCGAAATAATCCTGAGTGTGGGTTATAAGGTTATTCTCATTTTTACTTTTATATTATATTTTATATTTCTTTATGGCCTGCCTTTTTCACTGACAAGGATTCAAGATGGCTGGCTTACAGATAAAATAGGAACAGATAAAAACATCAGTTTTGATCGCAGCAAAATGGAAGAGTAATGAAATCCCCTCTATACAAGACTGGATCCAAAAGCTGACAGAATATGCTGAATTAGATGGTTTATCAGAAAAAATAAAGAATAAATTAAAACAGGAATTTGTTTCAAAATGGGAGGTTTTCAAAGAATATCTGAAAAATAAATATAGTAGTTTAAATTCTGTTGCAGCATTCGAGGAACTTCAGTAATAGTTGCAAGGTAGATTGTAATGGTTGTAAGGGGGTTACTTGTGTGTAAGTTGCCTTCAGTTTTGGTTAGATTGCCTGGCCAACCATGCTTTGGCTGACAGCCCACACTCCGTGACCGGTCAGTCACTTGCAGAATCCGTCAGTGGGCGTTTCTTGAACCTCTTCCAGCATAAGAGCTGTTTGACGCCAAGTCTCCTCCTACTTTCCCTGCGTGGAAGTCTTCTGCGCAAGTAAGGGGAAGGCAGAGGCATGTCCGCGCTCTCTCCACTAGTCTCGGGTGAAGAGTCTTGGAGACCTCTCTCCGAATCCTCCATCTCCCTCCCTTCTCTACTGGTGTTACGCTGAATTCCTTCCCCCCTGCTGGTCCCCTCTCCTGCATCGCTTTGGAGCCTTGCCTCAACCTCTCGCTCCGATGTCAGTTCCCTGACATAGATATAAGAAATTATATTTATTAAGAATAAGTTTATTTATGATAAAAGTGTGTATTGGCAATAAGTAATATGAATTTGAAATATGGAATAGACGGGAGGTTGAGTCTTTAGTGTTAAGACCAATAGATGTTTTATTGTTTGCTAAGAAAATTACGTGTCTATGGTTATTTTTGTGTGTAATTTGGTACTTGTGTTTTTTTTTTCTTTTTTAAAATAAAGTTTAAAACTTTATTTTAAAAAAAAAATCAGCTGGGTGGGGAGTATTTCTCTCATGGAAGACCTGAAAATAGGTTTTGTATGTTGCGTAACATACAAAAGTCCACCCTACTGGATCCACTGTGTGGTTGACACGACAAATCAGGTGAGGCAGATCATGTGGTTATTTCTCACTGGATTGTTGCCATTCTTCCCAGAATTGCAACATGTGTGTAGGAAAGACCCACATGACTTTCCATGTGGTTGTTTCACACACACAAATGCCCAACTAGCATGGGATGCAGTTCCCATGGCAACGCACAAAATTATGAACAGGACCAAATTCTGGCCATCCCCAGTTCTGTGGTAAAGCTACAAATTTCAGGTGTGAGAAACTTTTCTGGATGTGCCCATACTAAAGCAATAGGTTAAAAATAACTGATAAATCAATTAAATAGGAGCCAATGAAGATACATTTTTCATTGGCAAGGCTGCAAGTTGAGGTCCCATAAAATTGATGATGCTAGAATTTCTTGTTTAGTTCACAACTTCCTGGTGCAGCAACAGACTCTTCAAATGCCCCTGTTTCCCAGGGATATCCCTGATTTAGAGATTTAGGTTTCTGATTTGATCCCAGAATGTCCCTATTTTCATCAGAGAAATGTCAGAGGGTATGATAGGATGCCCATATTTTCTTTGGAGATATCCAACCTCCTTGTGGTCTTAAGTTATTGGCTACTTTTAAAATGAGGCTGTATTTTAAATTGCATTTTAACTTGTATTTTAAATTGTCCCCCCCCCCCCATTACATTTTTACTGTGATTTTATTGGTGTTAGCCGCCCTGAGCCGGGGAAGGGCGGGGTATAAATAAAATTTATTATTATTACTACTACTATTATTATTATTATTATTATTATTATTATTACTATTCTCCCATGTTGGACATGTAGAGGTTGTCGCACAGGGCTGTCCCAGGGGTCATTGAGTCTTTACATAATTTTGCTTATGCACACAATAGTCAGAAGCATAACCCCAGCCTAAGGTGAAATCTACCTGGGTAGGCCTGTGGCCTGATTCTGTTTAAGGCAGGTTTCCATATGGATGGCTCATTCTTGATTCCTCGCTGCTCTTTGGCGTGAGGCCTTTGAAGAAACGGCTTCTTTGAGGAGGAAGTGGGAATACGGAGGAGTAGAAGGAGGAAGCCATAGCAGGATGTTTGGCAACTGCACATAATAATGGGAACCTCACAAAAAAGAAGTATTGGCGGCATCTGAAACTACGGAGAACTGAAGGGGAGGCTGTCAGTTACAAGCATCTTAGAATCATAGAATCATAGAATTGGAAGAGACCACAAGGGCCATCGAGTCCAACCCCCTGCCAAGCAGGAAACACCATCAGAGCACTCCTGACATATGGTTGTCAAGCCTTTGCTTAAAGACCTCCAAAGAAGGAGACTCCACCACACTCCTTGGCAGCAAATTCCACTGTCGAACAGCTCTTACTGTCAGGAAGTTCTTCCTAATGTTTAGGTGGAATCTTCTTTCTTGTAGTTTGGATCCATTGCTCCGTGTCCGCTTCTCTGGAGCAGCAGAAAACAACCTTTCTCCCTCCTCTATGTGACATCCTTTTATATATTTGAACATGGCTATCATATCACCCCTTAACCTCCTCTTCTCCAGGCTAAACATGCCCAGCTCCCTTAGCCGTTCCTCATAAGGCATCGTTTCCAGGCCTTTGACCATTTTGGTTGCCCTCCTCTGGACACGTTCCAGTTTGTCAGTGTCCTTCTTGAACTGTAGTGCCCAGAACTGGACACAGTACTCCAGGTGAGGTCTGACCAGAGCAGAATACAGTGGCACTATTACTTCCCTTGATCTAGATGCTATACTCCTATTGATGCAGCCCAGAATTGCATTGGCTTTTTTAGCTGCCGCGTCACACTGTTGGCTCATGTCAAGTTTGTGGTCAACCAAGATTCCTAGATCCTTTTCACATGTACTGCTCTCAAGCCAGGTGTCACCCATCTTGTATTTGTGCCTCTCATTTTTTTTGCCCAAGTGCAATACTTTACATTTCTCCCTGTTAAAATTCATCTTGTTTGTTTTCGCCCAGTTCTCTAATCTGTCAAGGTCGTTTTGAAGTGTGATCCTGTCCTCTGGGGTGTTAGCCACCCCTCCCAGTTTGGTGTCATCTGCAAATTTGGTCAGGATGCCCTTGAGTCCATCATCCAAGTCGTTGATAAAGATGTTGAATAAGACCGGGCCCAAGACAGAACCCTGTGGCACCCCACTAGTCACTGTTCTCCAGGATGAAGAGGAACAGTGACCATCTTGTCACTGTGGCCCTCCAGCACGGCGTCATGCTATTGTAGGTGCGCATCCAGCCGCACAGCATAATTCTATATGCTGCATAATTCTGCAGAAGAGTATACAGTGGTACCTCGGGTTACATACGCTTCAGCTTGCATACGCTTCAGGTTACAGACTCTGCTAACCCAGAAATAGTACTTCGGGTTAAGAACTTTGCTTCAGGATAAGAACAGAAATCGCGTAGTGGTGGCAGGCTCCATTAGCTAAAGTGGTACCTCAGGTTAAGAACAGTTTCAGGTTAAGAACGGACCTCCGGAACGAATTAAGTACGTAACCAGAGGTACCACTGTAATGTGCTTTGGGTTGTATCCACAACAGACCTCCTCTTGTGTAACAGGAGTTCCTCATGTACCTGCAAAATCTTCTCCAGAGGGTTGGTGGATGTTTTGGAACAGATGTTGGGGTCACGCGGAGAGAGGAACACATTATACCGGACACACCATTCTCAAAACATGTATGAACAACATACAGGTTACAGAAGCTTCAGGTTACAGACGCTTCAGGTTACAGACTCTGCTAACCCAGAAATAGTACCTCGGGTCAAGAACTTTTCTTCAGGATGAGAACAGAAATCGTGCTCCAGCGGCGTGGCAGCAGCGGGAGGCCCCATTAGCTAAAGTGGTACCTCAGGTTAAGAACAGTTTCAGGTTAAGAACGGACCTCCAGAACGAATTAAGTTCTTAACCCGAGGTACCACTGTACTATGTTATATGGCCCTCAGAATTTTCCTTGTTAAAAAACAACAACTTTTTTGCAAGGACATTCTCTATATTTCCACAACACTAGCAAAATATACAGCAGCTGTATAAAAATTAGGCTGCCAAGCTGCAATCTTCTGCGCATGTCTGATTCTAAAGCACAAAATAAGCACATGGGCAGGAATGCTGAACTGGTGTAGTGGTTAAAAGCGGTGGACTTGTAATCTGGTGAACCGGGTTTGATTCCCCGCTCCTCCACCTGCAGCTGCTGGGTGACCTTGGGCCAGTCACACTTCTCTGAAGTCTCTCAGCCCCACTCACCTCACAGAGTGTTTGTTGTGGTGGAGGAAGGGAAAGGAGAATGTTAGCTGCTTTGAGACTCCTTTGGGTAGTGATAAAGCGGGATATCAAATCCAAACTCTTCTTCTTCTTTTTCTTCTTCAACCCCTCACTTCATACCAAGAAAGGTCCCACTTCCAATCACTGCCCTCCAAGCTGGGCTCTGAACCAAGTTTGACGCAGTTTTGTTCCTGTCATGTTATATGGCTTTTATCCTGTGTCAACATGCACAGAAGCAGGCTGCCAGTTAATTACTGCACATGGAGATGGACAAATCGGTCGCTGTCAGTTTCCCTCAGATTCTTACTTTTCCAATCTTAAATTCAGTTTGCCACAGTCCTTGTGAAAATCCACCAGCATTTCCACTCACAGTTCTCCTGACATACAAGGTTTTGTATGCAATTTCCCACAATATACACATTTTCAAGCAATTTCCCCTATTATATTTTGTGTTTCTTTCCACAAACATAAACATTTTTATGCACACTTTTCCCTTTTAAACAAAAACAAACACCTTTTAGTACACATTATTTGCCTGAAGAGCTTTGTTGTGAAACCAAGAGAAGTGCAAACCACGAAGGATCCATGTATTTCAACTCACATATTGTTTCAGGTGTGGAAGCTGGATAAAATGTCTCCCCCTTCACTTACTGTATGAAAAGAATGCTGTAAAAATATACTGTTTTTCTTGCTCTATAAGACTCACTTTTTCCCTCCTAAAAAGTAAGGGGAAATGTGTGAGCGTCTTGTGGAGCGAATGCAGGCTGCGCAGCTATCTCAGAAGCCAGAACAGCAAGAGGGATTGCTGCTTTCGCTGCGCAGTGATCCCTCTTGCTGTTCTGGCTTCTGAGATTCAGAATAATATTTTTCTTGTTTTCCTCCTCCAAAAACTAGGTGCGTCTTGTGGTCTGGTGCGTCTTATAGAGTGAAAAATACAGTAATAACAGAAGCATCTTTAGACATTTTTAGTAGTCAAAAACTTACCTGTCTTTGAATTCTGGCTGTAGGTCTACAGTTGCTCTATTTTCACCTGAATGCTCAAAGTTGTCTTCAGTTTCTTCTGGTTTATTTTCTTTTACATCTTGAGGGACTTGATCTACACCTAGTTTCATGTCCACCAAGTAGCTCTTGAGTTCGAAGGGGTTCCTCTTGGCCATGTTGTCAAGGAAACTGAGTATAATTATGCAGCTTTTAAGCCAGGTTGGAAAGGACTCGGGTGAGAAAACAGCTGTACTTGAAAATTCAGCAAACGACCGTGTTGCATGGAGCTGTACTGGAATCTGTCCCCACTTCTGTCCTGAGAAGCAGCCTAGCGAGCCAAGGTCCTCCGCCATCTTGTCAAAGAGCCCGTTCTTTTGGAAAAAATCACCGTTGACAGCGTCCGAATAGATAGCAGCCGCTATTGCTTGGAGTATATGCAATACGAGCTGCATTATGTGGCTAGGACCAAATGGGGCCCACAACCTTGACGGAGGATCCTGCAACGCGCCTTCCATGTCAGCCAGCAGAGAGAGCAGCCCATTAAAACCACTGCTGGTTCTGAAGGCTGAACGGCCCTTGGGATTATCCAGTGTCCTCAGGAGAGACTTTGGAATTGGAGAGTGAGAAAGGAAGAAAGTATTTAGTCATCACTTCATTTGCTCTGTAAACTTTAAATATTGAATATTGAAATACTTCATTGTCACTTGTACAACTTGTATACAGTGAGATTACACGAGCACCCCCCCACTCAGCTCTCTTAGTCTTAATTCTCCTTGTTTACTGACGCACACCCACCAAACCTGAAAGTCAGTTGCCCTGTTGCTGTCTTTTCATTCAGCAGCCTAACAGCCCACGGATAGAAGCTGTTCTTTACCCTGTTGGTGCGACTAATCATGCTTCTATATCTTCTGCCTGAGGGCAGGAGATCAAGAAAGTGCCGGCCAGGGTGTGAATCATCCCTGAGAATTTTCCTCACTCTCCTGAGGCAACGTTCTTCCGCTATTTCATCCAGCGGATTCACGGGACAGCCCATAATGACCGCTCCCCACTTAAAACGGGGGGCGCCTTTTGCGTGGACGCGTGCAGCCCTGGATCTGGAGTGGCCCCATCAGCATAGGCTTTGCCTTCCCTCAGGTGGGATACCTGGAGGTCCCCGCCTACCCCAGTGAGTTGTCCAATCCCACCTGGGGGAAGCGTTGCCAGGGAAACCAGCCCAGGTAAGGGGAGGGATTACCTGCCCACACAATAGAGGGTGGATCTTAATTGCTAATCCTCACTTGGCTCCAGAGCTTCTCCCACCCTACCCACCCTCAGTTAATGTCTTCTTTTGCAGGTTAACTTTTCTTCATAGGTTTTGCAGGTTAACCTGTCTCCACAGGTATGCGGGCGCTGCTACGATAAGGTCGCTGTTAAAGGGCCGGAAAGGAATTTCCCTGCATTGGCAGGTTTCGCCTTTCCCGTAGCAAAACGTCACAACTTTGGCGGTATCAGGCCTTGGGCGGAATCCTTTAGTCCATCTTCCTCTTTGCGGCGGCGATACCAGGGTTCCCCGTTAAAGGGGTTTTTGAAGGGAGGCTTTGGCCGTACGCCGAAAGGTCGTCATTGCTCTCCCCTGCGGCGGCATAACAGGGGCGGCTATCTCTGCTTGAACATATGTTCTCCAGAGCCGGCCCATCCCCCCCCACACACTGGATAACCCTGATGCTCCCTAGGTCCCCGGCTGGGGACTAGGGAGGGAGAACGCCCAATGCCTGAGCCAAGGTCTACCCACATTTGAAATTTAATAAAGTTGTGGCCAATTTAATCCCATAGCACATTGTCTAGAGTCGTTATTCCACATGACGGGGGGGACCACTCGGGATCTGGGGACTCTGCCTGTCCACGCAATATCTTGTGCTGTATTCACCACCCTCTGTAGGCACTTCCTATCAGATGATGTCAAACCAGCGTACCACACCGTGATGCAGTATGAAATGACACTTTCTATTGTGGACTGGTAGAAGGAGATCATCAAATGTTGATTGACATCGTTCCTTTGCAATACTCTGAGGAGATGGAGTCTCTGTTGGGCTTTCTTAACCACCTGGTTGTATTTATTTTCCAAGTAAGGTCTTCACTGAGATAAACTACTAGGAATTTAAAGGAGTGATATGGGCCTAGGGGTCTGTGTCGTAGGTTGTAAACCTTCGGGGTGTACCCAAATGCAAATGGGGCTCACTCGACTGAATGATCCTCCATTTAAAAAACAAGAACAACATGCCGTCCAACATTTCTCTGATGGAAATAGGGACGTCCTGTTCCATAATAATAGTAATTTTATTATTTGTACCCACCCATCTGACTGGGTTGCCCCAGCCACTCTGGGCAGCTTCCAACATACAGTGGTGCCCCACAAGACGAATGCCTCGCAAGACAGAAAACCCGCTAGACGAAAGGGTTTTCCGTTTTGGAGGCGCTTCGCAAAATGAATTTCCCTATGGGCTTGCTTCGCAAGATGAAAATGTCTTGCGAGTTCCTGCGGGTTCCCCCCCCTTTTTTCCCCTTTTTCAAAGCCGCTAAGCCGCTTATCAGCTGATCCGCTAAGCCACTAAAAGCCGCTAAAAGCCGCTAAACCGCTAATAGCGCTAATCCGTCAATGGGCTTGCTTCGCAAGACGAAAAAACTGCTAGACGAAGAGACTCGCGGAACGGATTAATTTCGTTCTTAAAGAAATGGGAGTGCCTGATCACCTCGTCTGTCTGCTGAGAAATCTCTACGTGGGACAAGAAGCTACAGTTAGAACTGGATATGGAACAACTGATTGGTTCAAAATTGGAAAAGGAGTACGGCAAGGCTGTATATTGTCCCCCTGCTTATTTAACTTATATGCAGAATTCATCATGCGAAAGGCTGGGCTGGATGAATTAAGATTGCCGGAAGAAATATCAACAACCTCAGATATGCATATGACACAACATTGATGGCAGAAAGTGAGGAGGAATTAAAGAACCTTTTAATGAGGGTGAAAGGGGAGAGCACAAAATATGGTCTGAAGCTCAACATAAAAAAAAAATGAATATCATGGCCACTGGGCCCATCACCTCCTGGCAAATAGAAGGGGAAGAAATGGAGGCAGTGAGAGATTTTACTTTCTTGGGCTCTATGATCATTGCAGATGGTGACAGCAGTAACGAAATTAAAAGACGCCTGCTCCTTGGGAGAAAGGCGATGGCAAACCTAGACGGCATCTTAAAAAGTAAAGACATCACCTTACCAACAAAAGTCAGTATAGTTAAAGCCATGGTTTTCCCAGTAGTGATGTATGGAAGTGAGAGCTGGACCATAAAGAAGGCTGATCGCCAAAGAATTGATGCTTTTGAATTATGGTGCTGGAGGAGACTCTTGAGAGTCCCATGGACTGCAAGAATATCAAACCTATCCATTCTGAAGGAAATCAGCCCTGAGTGTTCACTGGAAGGACAGATCGTGAAGCTGAGGCTCCAATACTTTGGCCACCTCATGAGAAGAGAATACTCCCTGGAAAAGACCCTGATGTTGGGAAAGATGGAGGGCACAAGGAGAAGGGGACCACAGAGGACGAGATGGTTGGACAGTGTTCTTGAAGCTACAAACATGAGTCTGACCAAACTGCGGGAGGCAGTGGAAGACAGGAGTGCCTGGCGTGCTCTGGTCCATGGGGTCACGAAGAGTCGGACACGACTAAACGACTCAACAACAACAACTAAGCTTGTAACTCTATCAAGAAAAAGAAATGAGATTTGCCTGGCATGACTTGTTTTTGAGAAACCCATGCTGGGTTTTAATAATGACAGCAGAGGCAACCAGTTCTGCACGACATTGCAGGGAGTTTGTTGTGTGCGCATGACGTCACATGTGCGACACACACGTGTGATGTCCCACACCCTGGGAGCAGGCCGCAAGGCCCAGGGAAGCCTGACGGGGTCCATTGCTGCTGTGGGGAGGCCTGGGGGGCTGTCCCCACATCCTTTTTTGGGGGTGCTCTCCTCAGCCCCATAGAGTTGGTGCCTATTATTCAGAGCATCCTTTTCTAAGTGCTCACAGACCAAGCACATGAGGTGAAACATTCCCACCACGACATACAATTTCTCTTTCTCTCTTCCCCTTAGCCCATCAAATGGGTGAGAAGGGGGCTTGCCAGAAACACAGGAGGAGGACTTTATTACTGTCATTCAGTTTTGCATGCTAATGTATCATACTAGGCTTCTGAACAGAGCATAAATCTAATCAGTTGGACTTCAAAGTATCAGGATAGCTCTGACACATATCTAGAAAGGTCAGGAGTAACTCCATTTCTTCTCGCTCTAACTCTGTTATAGTTTAATTGTCTGTCCTTCTGGCTTGAATCTATAAAAGGTTTGCCTGCAGTGGAACCCCCTAACTCATTTACAGCTAACAGAATTTATTTTCACATTGCATTATTCGTTATTCCTCATAATTGCCTACCTCATGCCACTCTGGAATACTGTAGAGCTAATCACATTTGAGCTTGGGGTTTAACAGCTAAATATATATTAGCAAATCAATCTGAATTTGTGCATAATGTAATCACTGTCCCAAGGGCTGTATATAACAAATTCATTTTCTTACATTATGTATTAACACAGTTATAATTTGTCAGAATTAGGCATCAAAGCCGCATTTCTTCTCACTGGATCAGGTAATGCAACAAACTCAGTCTTAAAAAGATTGTTGGATCAACTGTGGTAAGTTTATTCTCTTCAGTAGATGGAAGGCATCGTTGAGTGGGCTGTAGTTCTCTTTCATTCTAGAAGGTAGGGTTATACTAAGAAATGTTTGTCTAAACCTTTCTGGGGGCAGGAGACCACCCCACCTCAGTTGTGGGGTGGGATGCAGAAAATTAGAACACAAGCCCTGTTCTAAAGAATCTGAACAACTGCTAGAAAGTTGAAATAATTGCAAAATTATAGAGTCAGAACTGACTTGTCTACATAGCTGATATAGTGTTCCCAACTGGCCTGAAATCCTTCTCACAGATGTACTGGCAATGATGAATAGGGCCTGCTATGAAATAGCAATATGCTGATGACACACCGCTCAGTTTCTCCTTTACATCTGCAGGTGTTACAGATAGGTAGCCGTGTTGGTCTGCCATAGTCAAAACAAAACAAATTCCTTCCAGTAGCACCTTAAAGACCAACTAAGTCAGTTCTTGGTATGAGCTTTCGTGTGCATGCACACTTCTTCAGATACACTGAAACACACACTGCAGGTGTGGCAGTGGATGTTCTGGATCATTGTCTTGACTCGGTAATGGACTGGATGAGAGCCAATAAACTGAAGCTCAATCCAGATAAGACGGGAGGCACTGTTAGTGGGTGGCTCCCATGACCAGATAGGCGGGAGGTTGCCTTATCTTGCTTCTGGCAAACCAGAGCAGCGTACGGAAATGGCGTTTACCTTCCCGCCAGAGTGGTACCTATTTATCTAATTGCACTTTGATGTGCTTTTGAACTGCTAGGTTGGCAGGAGCTGGGACTGAGCAACAGGAGCTCACCCCATTGCGGAGATTCAAACCGCCGACCTTCTGATCGGCAAGCCCTGGGCTCTGTGGTTTAGACCACAGCGCCACCCGTGTCCCCTCTTGATGGGGTAGTTACAACACATAGAACACAACAGGCTGAATGGTAATGTTTGTAACAAATTTCTTTACTGGTTACTTCCTAACATGTGAATCAAGTCCAGAATGTACACCATATACAATCCTTAAGGTATATAACCTATGTAATTAAATCCAATGAAGATACAGTCATACCTCAAGTTACAGACACTTTGCAGAACTGCTGAGTCACAACCCGTGCGTGCACAGATGCGGGTTGCGAACTCGCATCCCACACAGATCGCGTTCACAACCCAAGCATCCACTGTATATTTATTCCTTCTTAATACATTCTTGTGTTACACAGTCCTTGAATGATTAAGGAAAGGTCACCGGAATGTCACGGACAGTACAGCTGATGAGGTTGGCTAGTATAGGTAGCAGACACAGGCACGTTGGTCCAGGCAGAGACACAGGCAGGCTGGCCCAGGCAGCTGGGTAGGCAGAACAAGGTTTCTGGTATTTCCTTGTTTCGCCCCAAAGGGCTTCCTCAACTGTTAATAGTTCTAAATAATACAAATATAGACACTTGATAATACTATGATTGAAGGGACGCGGGTGGCGCTGTGGGTTAAACCACAGAGCCTAGGGCTTGCCGATCAGAAGGTCAGCGGTTCGAATCCCCGAGACGGGGTGAGCTCCCATTGCTCAGTTCCTGCTCCTGCCAACCTAGCAGTTCGAAAATACGTCAAAGTGCAAGTAGATAAATAGGTACCACTCTGGCGGGAAAGTAAACAGCACTTTCGTGCACTGCTCTGGTTCGCCAGAAGCGGCTTAGTCATGCTGGCCACATGACCCGGAAACTGTACGCCGGCTCCCTCGGCCAGTAAAGCGAGATGAGCGCCGCAACCCCAGAGTCGGCCACGACTGGACCTAATGGTCAGGGGACCCTTCACCTTTACCTTTAATACTATGTTCAATATTTTCCGTGACATTCCAATGATCTTTCCTTAATCATTTGAAGACTGTGTAACATAAGAATATATTAAGAAAGAAGAAATATATCTGCATTGGATTTAATTAAATAGGTTATATACCTTAAGGATTGTATGTGGTGTACATGATTCAAATGTTAGGAAGTAAGCAGTAAAGAAATTGGTTACAAACATTACCATTGAGCCTGTCGCGTTTCTATACGGAGCTGTCTTTCCCATAGGGCTTAGTGGTTCGTTGCGCCAGGGCGCAGGACTCTCAGGGGCATCCCAGCGAAGGGCGGTATACAAAATCAATCAATCAATCAATCAATCAATCAATCAATAATATAGAATTTCCTTAGCATTCTGTGCAGGAGGGGAAAACAAAAGTAGAAAGGAGCAAGCCCAGCCATCACATATGTCTACATAAAGAGGGAGGGGAACTAAATAAACAAGAAGGAGCATTTTGTATTTATCACCTTAAGTAGATCCAGCTTGAAGTTCAGTTCCCCTTGGGTAGAAGAGCACAAGGCCCCAACAATGATGCTCATGTACTCCTCAGGGTTGATAACTGACAGATGCTCCAAGATAGTCAGGGTATCATTTCGGTACAATTCATCGTCTATAAAAATCTTGATATACGGCACCATCCCGTAGTCTCTGAGAACCACTAAAGCAGTAAGTAAACAGAGTTAACTGATCCATGATCACACCACACCTTGGATTGATGCATACCCACATAATTTTGAAGATATATTAGTTTTAGCACTTATCCTATTGCATAAATTATCCAGGGTCTTAAAGGAGAGGACCAGCTAGCTACCCAAGAATCACCAAAAACAAATATAAGGATTATAGTGAATAATGTCAGTTCTAACTCTAGAGAAGAGTTAAAGCACTTAGAACAGTGTTTCCCAAACCGTGTTTCTCCAGCTGTTTTCAGACTACAGTTGCCATCATCCCTGGCCACTAGCTAAGGCTGATGGGAATTGTAGTCCAAAAACAGCTGGAGACCCAAGTTTGGGAAACACTGGCTTAGAAATTCACTCATGCGTGGAAAAAGCATGGGAAAAGCAAATTAGAGGGCCCCCATCTTTACTTTTGTAAGCGTTCTGCAGTATCACACATAGCAATATAGGACAATTCTAACCAAAACTGAAACGGGAGTGAAAATTTGAGATAAGGCTTCATTCGGCTGTCTTATTTTCCCAGTCTGAGAGGGAAAATGGTGAAAACAGGTTATTTATTGGGACAGAGTGAATTTTGCATCTGTTGTTAAAGTTGCAAAACAACGAAGCATGGGACAGAGTGAGGGAGAAATTTCTGGAACAGCAATGGGTTATCAGCTCCACCCAAGGCATGATGGATAACACGGGAAAAGACAGACATAACATTTTACAAAGACAGGAAGAAACACCACAGACAGAATAATTGCCACACACAGGAAGAACAAGGATATAGTTTGAGTGCCTCACTTGTAGTTCTATAAATCATTTAATGTGTCAACACGAAGAGAAGATATTAATATTGCAGTTATTGTATAAGGGATTATTATTATGACCGGAATGTAATTGAAATTATTGAGATTTTGGAATGCAGAAATAAAGAAAATCATCAAACAATCAATTCTAGCATGTGGGGGACCACCTAAATTATATAATGATTGGTATTAGTAATTCTATTATAGATTGGTATTGTTATAATGAGGCTATTATTAGATTGTAATTGAAAACTAATAAAAATTATTATCCAAAAAAAAAAAAACGGGGGGGGGGGGAATTGCCAGTTTTTTATTAAATGTCTGAAACTGAAATTAATCCAGCAAAGACAATCTGTTTATCCTTAATTGAACAATACTAAATAAAAAGCAGAATGACCCTTCTGGAGAGGAAATTCAGAATACCAGTGTGGGTCACTTTTCCATAGTTGAATAAGGTATCTCCTCTCCAGTCCCTGGGACACATAACCATAAACAGTGACCAACAGCACTTCATGGATTCTTCTTACCTGTGTTCCTAACAGATCCTTCTGTAAGAGCCGCCACCAGCTTCAGTGTCCTATTGGTGAGCTCTCTTTCCATAGCCTGATCCTGATACGCTGCTTGGTTTCCACCTGGATAGAAAGAAACCAGACCAATTGCCTCAGCAACAACACTTCTTATGGAGGAGGGCCATTTCTAAAATCAAACAGGAAAACCAGTTCCTGAAAGGAAACAATGCCATCTTGCGAGGAACTGGCAAGGGCTGTTGAAGCTGAACAGGTGAGCAACCAGGAAGTAGAGGAATGCCACTATCTGACTGACGTGTAAAGGTTAATAATAATAATAATAATAATAATAATAATAATAATAATAATTTATTATTTATACCCCGCCCATCTGGCTGGGCTTCCCCAGCCACTCTGGGCGGCTTCCAAAAAAATATTTAAAATACTGTAACACATCAAACATTAAAAGCTTCCCTAAACAGGGCTGCCTTCAGATGTTTTCTAAAAGTCTGGTAGTTGTTGTTCTCTTTGACATCTGATGGGAGGGTGTTCCACAGGGCGGGTGCCACTACCAAGAAGGCCCTCTGCCTGGTTCCCTGTAACTTGGCTTCTCACAGTGAGGGAACCGCCAGAAGGTTCTTGGTGCTGGACCTCAGTGTCCGGGTAGAACGATGGGGGTGGAGACGCTCCTTCAGATATACTGGACCGAGGCCGTTTAGGGCTTTAAAGGTCAGCACCAACAATTTGAATTGGTAAAGGAGCCCTGACAGTTAAATCCAGTCACAAACTACTCTGGGGTTGAGGCGCACATCTCGCTTTATTGGCCGAGGGAGCCAGCATTTGTCCGCAGACAGTTTTTCTGGGTCATGTGGCCAGCATGACTAAGCCGCTTCTGGCAAAACCAGAGCAGTGCATGGAAACGCCATTTACCTTCCCACCGGAGTGGTACCTATTTATCTACTTGCACTTTGATGTGCTTTCGAACTGCTAGGTTGGCAGGAGCAGGGACCGAGCAACGGGAGCTCAACCCGTCACAGGGATTCGAACCTCCGACCTTCTGATTGGCAAGCCCAAGAGGCTCAGTGGTTTAGAGCACAGAGCCACCAACATCCCAACTACCACTTTGTAGTGGCAGTTACAAGGACATTACCTCGTTCACATAGTTACATCCTTATTTCAGACATCGTGCTATATAGGTATATCACAGTGTTAAGTTGGTTATATATCATGGTATTGAAGACCAGACTTTGCTCAGCACTAGTGGTGGGGGCGTTAAATCCTGCTCCCTTATAGGCAGGATTCAATATGAACCCCTTCCTGGTCCCCTCTGTAGTGGGGATTCGAACCACCAACCTTCTGATCAGCAAGCCCAAGAGACTCAGTGATCTAGACCACAGCGCCACCAGCGTCCATGCTGCCTGGCTGAAACTGCAGTACATAGAGCAGCCTTTCTCAACCTGTGGGTCCCCAGATGTTGTTGAACTACAACTCCCATCACCCCTAGCTAGCAAGGCCAGAGCTCAGGGATGATGGGAGTTGTAGTCCAACAACATCTGGGGACCCACAGGTTGAGAACCGCTGACATAGAGAGAGGTGTGGTTAATGCATTGTACCTTTCTTTCTCAATATCTTTGCCTCTTTGCGTAGTTGCGCAAGTAGCATTCCCAAGAGCCCCGAGTCTCTGAAGATATCTGTGAAGAGAAGGTCCCTCTGTGTGATGCTGTGGAGACAGCGCAGAGCAAGCGAAGTGCACAGTGGATCAGGACTCTCCTTGATCAAGCCCTGAACATCCTTTAGGATCTCGTGGGGGATGTACGAGAGATCCAGCACCAAGAACTCCACCAACTGGAAGAACTGTCTCTGGACCAGCATGGGCTTGAGAGGGATGATGCCCACAAACTGGGAAATGGGCTGCAGAGACCACTCCAGGAGGAAAAAGTTCATGGGGTTCCAGGTCCAGATATCTTTCAGGGCCAGTAAGATGTGCTGGCAGAGCTCTGCGTTGCTCGATTTCCGAAAAAGGGACTCCAGCACCTGGAAGGCTTTCAGGTTTTTCACCGTATTTCCTGTTGGGGGGGGGGGGGACAACAGCATCAGCAATTTCTCTGGTATTCTCCCTGGGTGATTACCGTATTTTTTGCTCTATAAGACCCACCAGACCACAAGACACGCCTAGTTTTTGGAGGAGGAAAACAAGAAAAAAAATATTCTGACTCTCAGAAGCCGGAACAGCAAGAGGGATCGCTGCGCAGTGAAAGCTGCAATCCTTCTTGCTGTTCTGGCTTCTGGGATAGCTGCACAGCCTGCATTCGCTCCATAAGATGCACACACATTTCCCCTTACTTTTTAGAAGGGAAAAAGTGAGTTTTATAGAGCAAAAAATACATTATTTGCAACCACTTCTTTTTTTAAATAAAAAGTCTTAACAGCCCTCTTCCTAAGACATTATTGGGGGAAATCTAGCAAGCCTTGCTGTCATGTAAATGCTATGGACATTAACGACAACGGTCCTGCTGCAATGTTCGGTATGTAGCCTTTTCAGGGCACTTAAACGAGAGGTGCTTCCATTGAGGAAGCCCGCATTAGATGGGGATTCTCAAAGCATAACCACTTCTGGTCCAAACGTTCAAAATTAAAACTGTTACTGTTTGAAGAAACATGCTTCTCTTTTTTTTATATCATTTTCATCAAATTTTCTGTTTTGGAATTTAAAATGCTCATTTTTACATCATTAAAATATCAATGACTTCCCTTCTCCTTCTATGGTTTATCTTACAGATCACAAATCCCTGCATGTTTTACAAAAACTATATCATTCAGTATTCCATTATTGTATCCATCAAAACTTATTTACACTGTTGAATTTATCTTAATGCTGCCAACGTTTTCAGCTGTAAACAATTATTTCCCACATAGTCAATAAACATTTTCCAATCTTCTTTAAACGTATGTTCTTCTTGTTCTCTTATTTTTCTATATGTTAAGTCTGCAAGTTGTGCATATTCCGTCAGCTTGCCATATTTTTCCCTCCATAGGACGCACTTTTTCCCTCTTAAAAACTAAGGGGGAAAGTCTGTGTGTCCTATGGAGCGAATGCAGGGGGGAGGCAGGCCTCTTGCGGGCTTTTCCCCAGGAGGGAGAAGGGACCACCGCTCCCCGACCTGTTCTGGGGTCGGGGAAAGCTTGGGCTTCTTCCGCCCCAGCCTGGTGGCTAAAAAAGGAGAAGCCTGAAGCCCCCGGAGCGCAGCACGAACTCCCGCTGCTCTCCGGGGGCTTCAGGCAGCTATCCGCAAGCCTTCAGAGCCCAGCGGGAGTTTCTGCTGCACTTCGAAGGCTTGCAGATAGCCGCCTGGAGAGCAAGTGGGGTCAGTGCGCACCGATCCCTCTTGCTCTCCAGGCTTCGCTTCACTGGAGAGGCCCTGCACAATTTTCCCTCTCTGCGCATCGCCCCTTCAGCGAAGCGGGAGGAGAAATGGAAGGGGCTCAATTTCTCCTGCCACTTCACTGAAGGGGCGCTGAGCAGAGAGGGGGAGAATTATTTTTTTCCTGTTCTCCCCCTCTAATGGTCCGGTGCGTCCTATAGAGCGAAAAATACGGTAAGTTGCCATTTTTCTTTGGTTGGGACCTCGCTCGTTTTCCATTTTGGGGCTAAGCAAACACGGACCACAGTAGCAGCAAACATAAATAACTTTTTTGACACCTGGGAATTTCAGTCTGAATTATCCCCAACAGAAAGGACTCGGGGGGGGGGGTTGGTGGGGAGGAGTGCTTTAAAACATTTTTTCCAATTAATTATGGAAATGATCCATAATGAAGGAACACACTTCTGATCTCTTTTTTATGTTGCGAACCAACTACTCTTGGCAGCCATGGAAGTGTTGAATGCCTGATATCTGCTCACTTTTTCATAGGCTGGGTTTAAATTCCTGGTTGCATGTCCCCTCAGATCATAAAGGTAAAGGTAAAGGGACCCCTGACCATTAGATCCAGTCATGACCGACTCTGGGGTTGCGGCGCTTATCTCGCTTTATTGGCCAAGGGAGCTGGCGTACAGCTTCCGGGTCATGTGGCCAGCATGACTAAGCCAATTCTGGCGAACCAGAGCAGTGCACGGAAACGCCGTTTACCTTCCTGCTGGAGTGGTACCTATTTATCTACTTGCACTTTGATGTGCTTTCGAACTGCTAGGTTGGCAGGAGCAGGGACTGAGCAACGGGAGCTCACCCCGTCGCGGGGATTCGAACCGCTGACCTTCTGATCGGCAAGTCCTAGGCTCTGTGGTTTAACCCACAGCGACACCCGCTTCCCCTTTCACATTTTCATGCCATGCAGCCAAATTCCCTCACATCATTGGCCACATGATACATACCTGGAGAAGGGGGCTGTTTAGCACTGAATTGCGGCAGCTGGGGAGGTGTAATATTGCCTGAAACCTTCAGTTCTGTTTTCCCGCAAACAGTCAGTTGTGCCAGGAAATCCAGCATCTCTTTAACACTGGCATCTTCTTTGCTGCTCAGCAGCCCTTCATATCTGGAAACGCAGATGGAGAACTTAGTTATCACATGTGGAAACAGCAACTGGGCACATCATGGACCTCACTGCCACTGCTGCAGTGCAGAATTCCCAAGAAGATATATATGAGAGAAGGAACAGCTAAAGATACCCAAGGCTTAAATTAGGACTGACTAATTCAAGACCAGGGAGGAGATAATCAGACCAGTGATGGGAGGAACAGTGGAATCTGGTTTCCTCTGTAAACCTAACTGATCCCCATCCTTGGACAGAGGTGCAAATTGGAACACAATTCACTGGGCAGTGGGGGATATGGCAAGGGGAGCCTTTAATCTAAGGTTACCAGATTTTATTTTATTTTCAAAGAATCAGGGGACACTTTAAAAAAAAAAAGAGGAAGAAAAAGTTATTTTTTTAAAAAATAAAGAAGTAATTATTATTATTACTATTTATTTATTTATTTGTTTGTTTATTTATTTATACCCCGCCCATCTGGCTGGGTCCCCCCAGCCACTCTGGGTGGCTTCCAACAAAACACTAAAATACAATAACCTATTAAACATTAAAAGCTTCCCTAAACAGGGCTGCCTTTAGACGTCTTCTAAAAGTTTGGTAGTTATTTTTCTCTTTGACATCTGATGGGAGGGCGTTCCACAGGGTGGGTGCCACTACCGAGAAGGCCCTCTGCCTGGTTCCCTGTAACTTGGCTTCTCGCAGTGAGGGAACCGCCACAAGGCCCTCGGCGCTGGACCTCAGTGTCCAGGCAGAACGATCTTCACTTCTGCGGTCTCCTCTGTCGCGTGGCCTTCTTCTGGGTCCCGGCCTGCTCTCTAGGAGCGCTAGCCGCCGTGGGGTAGGCTCGGGTCGGGCCTGGGCTTGGCCACGTGTCTTTGCCTTCCCAGTGCTCTCCTACCTCTCCTCAGCAGCGGCAACATGGCAAGGTCAAGGCTCCCTCTTTTTTCTCCTTCCTCTTTCTCTCTCTTTCTTCTCCTTCTCCTCTCCTCTTTCTCCCAGTGTCGGCTCTGGGGTTTTCCTGGCCCCGGAGCACCACTGGGCAGTCAGCCAATTGGCTGGACACTCTTGCTCCTGTCTCAGTTTGGGTCATGGGGGAGTCAGCGGTTCCCCCAGTTGACGCACCAGGCGTCCCCGGTTCCCCCTAGGCAATGGCGGAGGCAGCAGCAGTCTCAGCAGCCCGGAGTCAGCCTGGTAGAGCAATTGGCTCTGGCTGGCTTCAAGAGCTGCTCGCTGCCGTGACGCCCGCCATTTTGGCTCACCGGAAGTCCCCATATGATGTGTCTTGAGCTGTTGAACCGATCACGCAACATTCATTCCCTACTGATAATTCTACAACACTTCAAATATAAATCCGGGGACATTAAATGAAATCTGGGGACATTCCGGGGACGGATTTTGTCCGGGGACAGATTTGTAAATCCGGGGACTGTCCTTGGGAAACGGGGATGTCAGGTAACCATACATTAATCTTCCCTTTTGAACAATGAACAGCTGCTTAATACAACTAGCCTGGTGTTCCTCCTGTCGTGATTTAAACAGTTCCACCATACTGGCTGAAAAGAGTTAATAGCTGCCCAACACAAAATAAAAACACAGAACCAAAACAAAATGGAACTCGTCAGAGCTGTCCCTCTCTAGGTCAGGAATTTAGAAGAAGCAGACATGTTAGAAAACCCAGAAATCTGAATGTTGGATGTAAACTCAGGATTGGGGCTCTTGGGTTCTCTGCCAAACATATTGTTTTGGTCTTTAAAGGACCAAACACACCTCAATATGGTGTAACAGAGACCCAACAATTAAATTTGAAACCCATAGTAGGAAATAAAGTGAAGTTAAGGCTCATCCAGACTTCCCTTTGTGCCATGTTGTTCAGCACAGGGCTGTGCTTTCATAGAAATGTAGAGCTGGAAGGGGCTATGAGAGTCATCTGGGACGTGGGTGGCTCTGTGGGTTAAACCACAGAGCCTAGGACTTGCCGATCAGAAGGTCGGCAGTTCGAATCCCCACGATGGGGTGAGCTCCTTTTGCTCGGTTCCAGCTCCTGCCAACCTAGCAGTTCAAAAGCATGGCAAAGTGCAAGTAGATAAATAGGTACCGCTCCGGCAGGAAGGTAAACGGCGTTTCCGTGCGCTGCTCTGGTTTGCCAGAAGCGGCTTAGTCATGCTAGCCACATGACCCGGAAGCTGTACGCCGGCTCCCTCGGCCAATAAAGTGAGATGAGCGCCACAACCCCAGAGTCGGCCACCACTGGACCTAATGGTCAGGGGTCCCTTTACCTTTTATGAGAGTCATCTAGTCCAACTTCCTGCAAATACAGGACTCTTTCAACCCATGTGGGGCCCCAACCCACAACCTTGAGATTAAGAGTCTCATGCTCTACTGAGCTTTTTGTCAAATGGAACTCTAGAGCTTGACATCCAAGCACTTTGGGTTTTTTGCCCCAGCCCTTTCCCTGAAAAAACAACAGCAGCTATTTACCACTGAATTGGAGCAAAACCCAGTTCTGCAGAAAACCCAAATTGCTGTTAGTTTCTGCTCAGCGTTAAAGAGGTGGCTTTCCTCTTCCTAACGAAAGAGTCAGGGCAAAAATAAAAGCAGAGTTTGGAAACAGACCAAGAAAGAATGGACTTGTGGCTAGAAAGCTTGAGTCCTAAGAAGCACGCATTAATGTAACCAAGAGTCTCGCGACAAAATACAATAGAATTACTCAACGAAAAAAGACACAGTCATCACTCTATGACAACCAACAGGCTGTATCAACAGACTTGCCTGAGAAACACTTTCAGCAAGAGCTGATAGCCCCCGTTGTTCTCAAACTCCAAAAGCAAGGCAGGAGAGATCGGGTAGGAATCCTTCACAAAGCACATGATGATGTTGACTGCTTCGCATACATCACAAGGAGACAGGGAGTCAGCAAGCTTGGACAAATTCTGAACGGAAATTTTGATGCAATCCATAGCTAGAAATAATAATTAAAAAAGCAAAATGGGTAAATATTAACTACAGAAGCTCAACACTTCCTAACTTTCAGTAACCAAGGGTATGTCCAAGACTGGGTAAATCAAACCACTACTTCTTGGCCAGCACTACAATACATCTTGTGGATCGAATGACATAAATTAATTCCCTGCTATCGCATCGCTTATTTAGTCTGTCCTGAATCGCCTGCCAATTGATTTCATTTTTTTTTTTTTGATGACTCATATATGACGACAGAGAGAAGGCTTCTTTCTCTTCACTTTCTTTATGCTATGCATCATTTTATAAACCTCTTTCATGTCCGCCTTCCCTTACTCATCTTCTCCCCCCCCCCCAATAACAATGTCCAAATATATCCCAGCCCCCTGATCATTTGGGTTCCCTTTTCCTATGCTTTTTCAAGCTGTACAACATCCTTTTTGAGATACGGTGACCAAAACAATATGCCTTTTTCCTAAAGCTGCTGCAACGTAGGCTTACGTAATGATGTTACAGTGATGGCAGTTTTATTTTGCTAATAATCCCTATCATATAATTAGGGCTGGGCAAGACATCAATATATCATTCAAAATTGGTTTGAAGTCCATATTGTGATATCGGTTTCATACTTTTTGACCTGGCAATATATCACCATTCATGATGTGTGTTAGGGCTGATTTTGGATGATATATTGATATATTGCCCAGCCCTAATATATCAATACATTGTTCAAAACCAGCTTCAAGTCCATACCATGATATTTGGTTTCATAATTTTTGATATCGCAATATATTGTGAATCATGAGATGTGTGTGCTATGCAATCATCACAATGTGATGAAAACAGGAAGCCAGCCAATGTCTCTACATAGCTCCATCCTTATTGCAGACATTGTGCTGTATTGGTATATTGTGATGTTTAGCTGCTGATATATCGCAAAGTTGAAAACCAGATTATCAACTAGCCCTACATATAATCTGCTTTCTTCACAGCTGCTGCACTCTGGGTCAGTTCTTCAATAAAGTCTATGTGGGAAGCACCTTATGGCAGGCATAGGCAAACTCCGGCCCTCCAGATGTTTAGGACTACAATTCCCATCATACCTAGCTAACAGGACCAGTGGTCAGGGATGGTGGGAATTGTAGTCCCAAACATCTGGAGGGTCGGAGTTTGCCTATGCCTGCCTTATGGGATATCATTCACTTCTTAGCCCTGGGAAATAATATTTGAACCCAAACAACACCAATACAGATCCACAATATCTATGATAATCGCAGGTCATCTCCATGTCATAAGTACAGAAGAACATGGTTCTTTTTACCTTGCAAGTATGAAATTGTGTTTCTGGACTGGGCCTTTGAAATTGTTCGGAGCACCTGGCTTGTGGGGCCTTTCCAGGAAGGGCTACCTCGGTCCCAAAAGGAGGCTGCTGCTATGATTAGAGACTGAAGGTCAGTAGCCATGAGAAGCTCCTCCACCCCTTGGTCTTCTGCATAAATGTTGAGCATTGTCTGGAAGCAAAGAACAACTGGAAGAATCAAATGCTATTAGCCAAGAAGACCCTTTCCTGGACTTAACAACAACAACACCTCCTGCTTTGAGATGTTTTCCCCATCCTCATATGCTCAGATGTTCCATTTGCCTTAGGTAGCACTGCAAATGGTGACAGCAGTCACGTCATTAAAAGACGCCTGCTTCTTGGGAGAAAAGCAATGACAAACCTAGACAGCATCTTAAAAAGCAGAGACATCACCTTGCCAACAAAGGTCCGTATATTTAAAGCTATGGTTTTCCCAGTAGGGATGTATGGAAGTGAGAGCTGGACCATAAAGAAGGCTGATCGCCAAATAATTGATGCTTTTGGATTATGCTGCTGGAGGAGACTCTTGAGAGTCCCATGGACTGCAAGAAGATCAAACCTCTCCATTCTGAAGGAAATCAGCCCTGAGTGCTCACTGGAAGGACAGATCCTGAAGCTGAGGCTCCAATACTTTGGCCACCTCCTGAGAAGAGAAGACTCCCTGGAAAAAACCCTGATGTTGGGAAAGATGGAGGGCACAAGAAGGGGACCACGGAGGACAAGGTGGTTGGACAGTGTTCTCAAAGCTACGAACATGAGTTTCACCAAACTGCGGGAGGCAGTGGAAAACAGGAGTGCTTGGCATGCTCTGGTCCATGGGGTCATGAAGAGTCGGAAATGATTAAACAACAACAACAAGCCCTACCTGCACAAACATTTCCTTTGCCTGACGTTCGGCTTGACTCATCCCAGTGTTTCCACCAGCTTCCTCCAGGGGAAAGGCAAAGAAGAAATATAGGCACTGGAACAGGGCGACCGGGAGCCCAGATTTGATTATATTCCAGCGGGTTCCTCGTTCCTGGATATGGGAAAGCAAAGCTGATTGCATTAACCCTCATTTAAGGGCTTCTATCCTGCCAGCCCCTTTCATGTATAGAAAACAGTCCCATGAGAAAAGTTGGGGAAAGTTATGTTCTCCTGGAGAAGAGAAGGCTGAAGGAGACAAGTTGTTAGGCTGAGGCAACAGATCAGCTGGTACTTAAACTAGAATATGACAACTGCCAGGGGTGGCCCAAGATATTTTGGTATCTGAGGAGACCCCCCCCAAAAAAAACAGTGCCCCCTCCCCACCAGAAAAGAAGGGGCGAGGAATCAACGTCAGGAACAAGGGGGGGGGATAAAGATCTACATCAGGATCTGCTGCCCCTGCCGCCTGAGTTCGGTTGCCTCACCTTGCTTCATGTGTGGTCTGGCCCTGGCAAGCGCATACGCTGCCACAGGTATAACTGATTAGAGGGTGTTGTGAGGCAGAGGCCTTAATTCGAACCACAAACAGGGCTTGTCAGAGCCTAAGATTGCAGACACCCACAGCTCAAGGAGCTAGCAGTGACCCTAGTGGAGTATGGGGGGCCACAGCTATCTTCATATTGGAGGTAAAGGTAAAGGGACCCCTGACCATTAGGTCCATTCGTGGCTGACTCTGGGGTTACAGCTTCCGGGTCATGTGGCCAGCATGACTGAGCCGCTTCTGGCGAACCAGAGCAGCGCACGGAAACGCCATTTACCTTCCTGCCGGAGTGGTACCTATTTATCTACTTGCACTTTGACGTGCTTTCGAACTGCTAGGTTGGCAGGAGCAGGGACCGAGCAACAGGAGCTCACCCCATCACGGGATTCGAACCGCTGACCTTCTGATCGGCAAGTCCTAGCCTCTGTGGTTTAACCCACAGCGCCACCCGCGTCCCATCATATTGGAGGTACTGGCCTAAATAAACATTGAAGATCACCCTCTCACTCTTCTTACCATCCTGCACTCTCTCCATAGCTGCAGCCCACTCTGTAAAAGCATTCTAGTATGGACAGCACTGGCCTGTGGGGTGGGGAGCAGCCATGGAGCCACCTTCCTGGCCGTGGTAATGCAGTTTACTTGAATGGGGCTGGCACGGGGCAGGGCAGCAGCAGGGTCGTGGCAGTATAGGGCAAACTAGATAAGCTCTGCTGGTGTGCCCACACAGCCTCAGGGCTCATCCACACTCATCCTGCTGTTTTGCCCTGGGGAAAACCGGAGCAAACAGGAATTTGGGTATCCCCGTATTGCCATTTTCTGCAATTTAGCACGAAAGAGCGGGTTTTCCCTGAGTAAGGAGCAAGGCAAGGGGAAAACCATTTGCACCCATGCCGAGAAAGCGCAGGTCATGCAGAAAACCACTTGGACCTACACTTTCAAGGCAAGGTGATAAGCGGCTGGGTGGACGAGCCCTGAGCCTCACCACTGCCCTAAATAAGCAGCAATTGATTGGGTATGCAGAGACCTACCTTCTTCAGCTAGAAGTTTTCAAACTTTGTAACAATAGGACCTTAAGAAACCGAACTTTCTTAAACTAAAGCCACTTCCAACCTGCAGAGAAGGTGGGATTGCGGGAGTCACGGCCCCACCACCCGCACGGAGGCTGGAGCCCAGCCCCCGCGCAATTGGTGGAATCCCCGGCCATGTCACCCCCTGGCCAGCCAATTGGCTGGCTTTGGGGGCATGGCCCACCAGATTTAAACACAGGCGTGGCCAGGGATCTCCCTCTTTTCCCGCATACCAGCTGTTTCTGTTTCCCACCCTCCCACACTATAAGGTTTCCATTCCTTGACATTGCTATGGACCTTGGTTGGTCACCGTTGAGGGGCCTGGTAGGGATTTTTCCACTTGGCAAATTGGCACCGGCCACTTGGTTTTCGCCTACCTCGTAGCAAATCGTCACAACTTTCTTAGTATTGGCGGTTAGGCATTGGTATTGTTTTGTAGATGGAAGAGGGGAGGTAGCGTCATCACCTGCCCCACATATTGAAGGGTATTCCGGGGGGCGTGGCCCTGTCCGAAGCCTATTGAGGTGAGGGCCTAAGGCACACCCCCAAGTGGTGACCCCGGGGAATTCCTAGTTGATGTTCATCAGCAGGACTCCCCCTACTGGTGGTTAACCCTTCCCAGTCTTCAAGGCTGAAGCTGGATAGTCTGTTAGGACCAATGCCTAAACCAATACCGCGCATCACCTGTAACCAATAAAATTGTGTCCATATTTAGCCCATTAACCTTAAATAATTGTGTCATGTGTCTTTATTTCCACTGGGGGGGGGACGGGAACTCGCCACGCAATAGGTTTTGTGTAACAGCTGAATTCAATATCATTGAAGTGGAAACGGCTTCACTTAGAACTGACTCAGGTAAGTGAATGGCGCTCACAGGGTGAATTCATAGCAACTCCTTCGAGTAGCAAGTCAAAGAGGAGGACAATGTTTTATCTCACCATGTGATCAAGGGAAAGTAAGTAGACAGATCTCAGGAGCACATAACCATCATCCGGCTCTTCTTCGTCCTTCCGTTGCAGAAATTGCCACACAGCCAGTTGGGCTTCTTCTGCCATTGAAGAGTAAAGGGGGAAGAAACACATTGGGGGAGGGGACAGCAGAATGCTTAGGTTATTGAACAGATGCCTGCAATACAGTGGTACCTCGGGTTACAGACGCTTCAGGTTACAGACTTCGCTAACCCAGAAATATTACCTCGGGTTAAGAACTTTGCTTCAGGTTGAGAACAGAAATTGTGCTCTGGTGGCGCAGTGGCAGCAGGAGGCCCTATTAGCTAAAGTGGTGCTTCAGGTTAAGAACAGTTTCAAGTCAAGAACGGACCTCCGGAACGAATTACGGACTTAACTTGAGGTACCATTGTACTCTATTCTGCTCAAGGCCCAAGAATAGGGCTGCCACAGAACATACTCTTCTCATCCCACTGTTTGTGTCTCTGTTACATCGACTTTTGCCCCATCCTTCAAATACATAATCAGGGTGGCTTCACAATAAAGCACCATAAAATATCTAATACCTAAAACAGCCTAAAAGCAGCAGCTCTTTACCAGTAGGGCTATAAAAGCCTTTGGTCATGGTTGGCGCAGTCCTTTCTCTATGGGAATCTCCTTTCTCCTTTGGCATGGCGAGCCTTAATTGTCCAAGGAAAAGGCGCCACCCTCTTTCAGCTGTCACCCACAGTGGTTTGCTCTGTGTATTCTCCCTCGGAGCTGGCGTTCCTCCATCTTTATCCCTGCTGCTGTCAGTCACCTTTCCCTGGAAGGCCCTCCTCCAAATTTCATTATGAACCAACACTCTGACATGGGGATAAACAAGTCTCTGGGACGGGAGCAGAGTTTGGGATAAATGAAGTCCCAATTTCTACGGGGTCAAACCAACATGGACCCATTTCACCCAGGGAATATTAACTGGGCAGTAGCGTAGCATGGGTTGCTAGCAGTGCCACAGTGCCAAACAGGCAGTGTAGGCACCAGCGTATGGGTCCCACGCCTTTTAGGGCCCCCGCGACAACGGATCAAAATAATATTTATTTGATCTTGAAATAAAATTGCATTCAAGCTTTCTTAAAGGTAAAGGGACCCTGACCATTAGGTCCAGTCGTGACCGACTCTGGGGTTGCGGCGCTCATCTCGTTTTATGGGCCGAGGGAGGTGGCATACAGCTTCCAGGTCATGTGGCCAGCATGACTAAGCCACTTCTGGCAAACCAGAGCAGCGCACAGAAACGGCGTTTACCTTCCCGCCGGAGCGGTACCTATTTATCTACTTGCACTTTGACGTGCTTTCGAACTGCTAGGTGGGCAGGAGCAGGGACCGAGCAACGGGAGCTCACCCCATTGTGGGGATTCGAACCACCGACCTTCTGTTCAGCAAGTCCTAGGCTCTGTGGTTTAACCCACAGCACCACCTGCGTCTCAAGCTTTCTTAGTTGAATATTATCTCACTAGAGCGCAGGGAGGGGGCTCCCCGAGATTTCAACTGCCTACCTAGGGGCCTCCACAGGGTTGCCAGAACCCAGGGCCGCATGTAGCAGGGGGTGGGAGGGAGGGGAATGGATGGATTACGCATGCGCATTCAACCGCATCACCCAGGTGATCACAACCACGGAGATAAGAAACACAGAGTCAGTCCATTGTCTGGTCACTTCCTGGCCCGCATGGAGAAGCCGTTTTCAACAGAGCCCAGAGACAGAAGCATGCAGCTGTATTGAGGCAGCTCTGGATGTTGTCATTGTGCACTCCTAACAATTTTGTGCCCCAGACAACTGCCCCTGCGGTTGTGATGGCCTGGGATTCGGACTCGCAGGCTGAACCTGAGGAATCCCAGCCTGCACAGGATTCCCTGCCTCCAGAACCAGCTGAGCCGGGGCTGGAGCTTGAGCCTGAAGGGTCCTCCTCACCTATGCTGGATCCTCAGGTGCAGGCACCAGCTGAGTCTGCTCTGGCTCCTGAGGTGATGGGGGACCCATTGCCTGCAGGTGCTCCACTCTCAGCCCTGTCAGGGGAAGCTGAGGTTGCCTCTGGGTCCGGTAACCCTCCAGCCTCTCCTGAGTTGCAGAGGCTCAGGGCAGAGAGGCGGAGGGAACTAAGTTCCCGCAGGAGGAGTGCTCGCCTCCAGGCCAGGAGAGGCGAGTCACCTGTGGACTGGGGCCACCCTATGCCTCGGGGCAGATAAAAGCCAGCCAGCCCAGTCCCAGGTTGCGGGAGCAACATTGTTGATAGCCTTTTTCTGCCTGCACCCTGTCCTGCTCTTCTGCCAGAGTTCCTGACCTCACCCGAGTCCCACCCTTGGACCCCGCTTCAGCTTTGACGGGCAGCCTCCATATCGCACCCTTGACCTCGGACTGGACTCGGACCTAACTGCACAGTTAACCCTCGGGACCAACACAGTGGTCCTCCCCATGCTACACCACTGTAACTGGGGCTGCAACTCGGGTAACATGAAGAAGAAGCATTCTGAAGACAGAGTTGTTCTGCCTGGCCTTTGGCTTGGAGTCAATTTGATTCCCTCCCCCTCTTTCTTTTTCCTTTCTCCTCCTGTGATGAGGCTGCATTTTAATTTTAATTGTTTTAATATTTTAATCTTGTTTTTAAGTTGTATTCATTCAACTCATTTTTATTACTGGTTGTTAGCTGCCCTGAGCCCGGCCTTGGCTGGGGAGGGGTATAAATAAATATTATTATTATTATTATTATTATTATTATTATTATTATTATTATTCACCTGCAGGCTTCCCATTCAGCTTCTTCTTGATTTCTTTCGCCAGAAGCTTCGACGTCTCGCTTGCTAAAAGGTGGGTGTTTGGAAAGCAGATGTTGCCATCTGACTGATCCCAGGCCTAAAACATATTTCAAAAATAATAAGAATGGTGTGTGTGTCCGTTTGGTATTAAATACACGGATTTTGCTTCCCGGGCATTAATTTCCATTGCTGCTATCCTAGCAGTAACATGTAACATAATGTTTATCACCAGCCTCCCAAATCTGCTAGCAGATAATCTTGTGTGCCCTGTTCTGGCAGGCGCTGTCATATTAAGCGCCCTATATTGTTTAGTTTTGCCTAGTAGGAAACCAGAGGTGCGGGGTGAGCAAGGGTGGTGTCCATTTTTGCTTTGTAAGCAGATAAGAAGAGCGCTGAGGAGGAGGAGGTCTTAGAGTAGAGGAAAACGGCAAGGGAATAAGCCAGTAGTGCCCTTCTAGAGGGACAGATTTGGCAGGATTTAAAGGATGACACATAACAGAGACTGCAAAATAAAATAAAAACAAAAACGTATTTGAATTTGCATCACACCTTTATGGACATTCAGCACGAGATACAACACAATTTATTTTGTACGGCGAACTTAGGTTCCCCTGGCCGTGCAATTGTAACGAATAAATCACATTTCCCCTTCTGAATCATGTGGTTGTGACTCAGAATGACTAAGGAGGCCCTGAAAATTCTATTACTTTCCTTTGGTGGGGAACTGATGGACAGGGGAAGAAGAAAAATGTTAAGACACCTAGGTATATTTTGAAAGAGTCACCCGCCTTCATCAGAATCACATTGCAGGGGAACTTTCTGTTGTATTGGCTAAAATTCCCATGTTGCATGAAAACGAGGGCATAAGTTAATTTCCCAAATGGAGGCCATTGCGGGGTTTAAAGGGCAGAGCTGGAGCCCACTCAAGAAAAGTCCTGTGACTATGTTTAGAAATCTATCTATATATATGTTAAAAAATAATGCTGTATTTTAATCATGTGAAGCCAGTTGAAAGACTCATGAGACTTGAGAAAATGAGGAGGTTAGAAATCAAAAGTAACATGATATAGGGTAGGGATTACTGTGCCCCCCCCCATGTGGAATAATGACTCAAGACAACGTGCTATGGGGTTAAATTAGCCACAACTTTATTATATTTCAGATGTGGGTAGACCTTGGCTCAGGGATTGGGCATTTATCCCTTCCCCAGTCCCCAGCCGGGGATCTAGGGAACATCAGGGTTATCCAGTGTGTGGCGGGGATGGGCCGGTTCTGGAGAACAAATGTTCAAGCAGAGATAGCCGCCCCCGTTATGCCGTCGCCACAGGGGAGGGCAATGACGACCTCTCAGCGTACGGTCAAAGCCTCCCCTCAAACAACCCCTTTAACGGGGAACCCTGGTATCGCCGCCGCAAAGAGGAAGGGGGCGTGGGTCCCCGCTGCACCCCCCCCCATTTAGGAAGATAGACTAAAGGATTCCGCCCAAGGCCTGATACCGCCAAAGTTGTGACGTTTTGCTACGGGAAAGGCAAAACCTGCCAATGCAGGGGAATTCCTTTCCTGCCCTTTAACAGTGACCTTGACGTAGCAGCGCCCGCGTACCTGTGAAGAAAAGGCTAACCTGCAAAAGAAGACATTAACTGAGGGTGGGTAGGGTGGGAGAAGCTCTGGAGCCAAGTGAGGATTCCCAGGTAAGATCCTCCCTCTATTGTGTGGGCAGGTAGTCCCTCCCCTACCTTGGCAATGCTTCCCCCAGGCGGGATTGGACAACTGACTGAGGTAGGCGGAGACCTCCAGGTATCCCACCTGGGGGAAGGCGAAGCCAAGCCTATGCAGATGGAGCCGCTCCAGATCCAGGGGCTGTGCACGTCCAGACAAAAGGCGCCCCCTGTTTAATGTGGGGAGTGGTCATTCTGGTAGGGTCTGCCCTCCTCTTCCACCGCTTCCCTCTCCCCATTAACCTCCTTCTCTGCAGGCTATTGCACAGACTTTGGAGAGGAAGTCTGTCCTCTTCTCTTCTCCCAATTAACCTCCGTCTCCAAACTTCGGCTTGCCCTGCCACCTTCCCCCAGGGAAACTTGCTATTTACCACTGAATCAGAGCAAATGTCAGTCGGGTTCCCCACAGATTAATGTTTACTCCTGTTCACTAGTGAGGAGCGGGTTTTCCTGGAGAAAACAGTGGAGCAAATGGAAAACTGCTCGGACCTGTGCCTGGAGAGCCTGTGACAAGTGAAAAACCACTCAGACCCATGCTTTATAGATGTGGACAAGCACTCAGTGCTGGGAGGAAGCACAGAGAAAGGAAAATAACTGGCCTGGGCTCGAGAAGAGGGAGGGGACAGTGAGGTAGCCTTTGGTTCTTCTCAAGTGAGTCCAAGGAGGCAAGGACAAGAACTGACTGAAGGAGACTGACGTGAGGAGAAACGAGAGGGGAGGGGAGAGTTCTGACTGGAGGATATACAGTGGTGCCCCGCAAGACGAACGCCTCGGAAGACGAAAAACTCGCTAGACGAAGGAGTTTTTCATTTTCTTAGCCGCTTCACAAGACGCATCTCCCTATGGGCTTGCTTCGCAAAACGAAGCTTGCCCCGCAAGCTCCGGGGATAGCGGGGAAGCGCAGCGCATCTTCCCCGCTGTGCCCCGGACCTCTTTTGAAGCAAGGGGTGGCGGGGAGAAGATCTGTCCCCGGAGATTGCGGGGCAGGCAACGTGGAGAAGCAATCTTCTCCCCGCCGCCCCTTGCTTTAAACAGGTCCGGGGACAGAGGGGAAGGCGCACGGCGCTTCCCCTCTGTCCCCAGACGGTCTCCATAGGAACGCATTGATTGATTTTCAATGCATTCCTATGGGAAACCGTGCTTCGCAAGACGAAAAACTCGCAAGAAGAAAAAACTTGCAGAACGAATTAATTTCGTCTTGCTGTATTTATTGTTATTTGAAGTGGAGTGGAGAGATGGATAATTTCAGAGGGAAGCAAGTGTAGTGGGATCAGCCTCAGAGACTGAAGAAAATATAATAATAATAATAATAATAATAATAATAATAATAATAATACATTTTTATTTATATCCTGCCCTCCCCGGCCAAGACTGGGCTCAGGACGGCTAACACTGAATATAAATACAGTAAAAACTTTAAAAAAAAAAACACCAGTTGATTAAAATATAAGTTAGAACACAGTTTAAAATGCAGCTTAAAATGAAAAAAGAAATATACAAAAAGAAAACCCATAAGAGGAACACTCCACCTTATCAGAGGTTTCTATCTTAATTTCCAACCAGTGACATATTTCCTCATTTGTTAGACTGTTGTTTTGCATTTGAATGACATGCTCTCAGCGACTGTGGTTAACTTTGTCATGCTTAATTACATCACAAGGGGCCGCTGCTAAGTCGCAGGTTTGGACCCTGAAATCTGGGATTTCCCAACCCTAGTTGTGGGTCTTTCTCTTTCTTTCTCTCTGTCTCTCACATGCGCGCACACACACCCACACACCCACACACACACACACAGAGGTGTGGGCTGGACTTCCTGTAGAGTGCAACTGGGGTAGCAAGAATTAACTCTCTCTTCCCAACTGCAGCCTTCAAGAAGATCTCCTTGGCTACAAGGAGATTTCTTTCAAACCTAATTTCAGCAGTGGGGGAAGGGAGAACAACAACACCCTCCAGACACCAGCATAAGAGTGACCCATGAAGAGGTCACTCTGCAATACCATAGTGTGTGGATAGACATCTCTCTCCCACTTAAAAAATTACCAGATATTCTGCAGATTCTACTTTATGACATACAGTGGTACCTCGGTTTTCGAACGTACGTAATCTGTTCCAGAAGACAGTTCAAGTTCTGAAACATTCAAAAACCGAAAACTCGGTACGGAAAATTCAATACGGAAGCCGCTTGGCATGTTTGACTTCCAAGGCGAGTTCAAAAACTGAAGCATTTGCTTCCAGGTTTACGGCATTGGAAAACCAAAATGTTTGTCAATGGAGACATTCGAAATCCGAAGTACCCAGAGAAACCATTCCTAAAGAAACCATTCAGTCAAATTCTGTTCGCTCGCCTCTTGAAACCCATTACTGTTGCTGAGAGGGAGTAAAATGGTGGCTGTTGACATTCCAGTGGTTGCAGTTTTGTGGGGAGGGTTTCCACCTTGTCCCCCACATACACACACTAGAGAAGTTCTTTTGACCACCCTACCCCGTCCCTCGGTCCATATAGTTAAAGCTATGGTTTTCCCAGTAGTGATGTATGGAAGCGAGAGCTGGACTATCAAGAAGGCTGATCGCCAAAGAATTGATGCTTTTGAATTCTGGTGCTGGAGGAGACTCTTGAGAGTCCCATGGACTGCAAGAAGATCAAACCTCTCCATTCTGAAGGAAATCAGCCCTGAGTGCTCACTGGAAGGACAGATCGTGAAGCTGAGGCTCCAATACTTTGGCCACCTCCTGAGAAGAGAAGACTCCCTGGAAAAACCCTGATGTTGGGAAAGATGGAGGGCACAAGGAGAAGAGGACGACAGAGGATGAGATGGTTGGACAGTGTTCTCGAAGCTACCAGCATGAGTCTGACCAAACTGTGGGAGGCAGTGGAAGACAGGAGTGCCTGGCGTGCTCTGGTCCATGGGGTCACAAAGAGTCGGACACGACTAAACAACTAAACAACAACAACAACCCCATCCCTCAGTATGAGCAAGACCTCATAACAAAAATATGCAATAGGTAGAGATCCAACCAACCTTCAGAAAGATGGACAAGAAGGTCAGAAGTTGGCTTTGTAGCTCTGCTGGATTCATCTCCCCATATTCCATGAACTGCTTGCTTAGGATCTCCCATAGGAAGTAAGGGCAGTTGCTTTGATCTTCCTTACTCAGCTCAGCAGGTTCTGCTTTGACTACCATCGCATTGCCAGCTTGGGCTCGATCCCAGCCTGCATTCTTGTCAGGTGAATCCATCTCCTTCTCCAGCTGTTTTGGGAACTCTAGCTCAGCCTCCATGCTTGGGTCAAAGTGATCTGGGAAGAAAGACCAAAAAGTCATTTTTTTGCAGGGTGTCTTACACTAACAGATGAGTTGCTGTGCTGAGACAACGGTGCAAAAGGTTTGAGAGCAAGGTCTCCATTTCACTGTACAGAGCAGCCCATCGCCTTGTAGTGACAGTTCAGAGGTTACGGCAGTGCCATGGAAGCGGCTGGAGCAAAGCTTCTTCCTACATTTTTGTGGTAACATGCAAACCTGACATTTATAGTTCACTGACGCGGTTGTGTCACACACCCCAATGGCACTTCCCCTACCCGGGGCCAGAACTGACCTCAGGGTTTCTAAATCCATCCTCTCCGAGTTATGAGTTCCTATATTGGCAGAAGGGAATGAGAAGAATCACGAGGCTAAGGTAGTGTTGGAACGGGTCCTAAGATTATGTATTAGCAACAGTGCATGGGAGGCAAATCTCCAGGTGTGGGACCCCAATTCTGCTGCAAAACGGTGCAAAAAAAATTAGAGCAGCAACATTGTTTTCATTTCACTTCTAACATGGCGCTGTGGGTTAAACCACAGAGCCTAGGACTTGCCGATCAGAAGGTCGGCAGTTCGAATCCCCACGACAAGGTGAGCTCCCGTTGCTCAGTCCCTGCTCCTGCCAACCTAGCAGTTCAAAAGTATGTCAGAGTGCAAGTAGATAAATAGGTACCGCTCCGGCGGGAAGGTAAACGTCATTTCTATGCGCTGCTCTGGTTCACCAGAAGCGGCTTAGTCATGCTGGCCACATAACCTGGAAGCTGTACACCGGCTCCCTCAGCCAATAAAGCGAGATGAGCGCCGCAACCCCAGAGTCAGTCACGACTGGACCTAATGGTCAGGCGTCCCTTTATGTATACCACCTTTCTATATTGCAATACCCAAGGCCATTTACGAGCTGAAGAAACAACAAAATAGACAGCAAAGGTCACACATGTCATAACAATCTGATCCGATACAAAAAAAGTCACTAACTTTAAAAGAAACAACTTATATCAAATAAAGCATTATTCAACAATCCAGTATAATATAATAGCAAATGGTGAAATTAAATACCAGCAAATATTAATCAGTTGACATTTATTACAATGAAGAATTACTAATCTATAATCAATAAAAATAACAGCAAGTCGCAATGCATAAAATACCACAAAACATACAAAACCACATAAAAGGGTCAAATTGAGAAACAAGGACGCACAACTTATAAAATTATTATTTTAAAATATCCCTGAACGCCTCTTTTTTCTTCCCAGCTCTGTTCTCAAAGTCCTAGTTTGGAAAAGGTTTCTAGGGTAAGGCAGGTGGAAAAAGCCATTGCCTGATGGACAGCAGAAAGTCTCTCTCCCCTTACCAGCTGAAAGAAACATCATCTGAAACAAATTCCATGCAGCTGCGGCAAATGAAACCAAATTCCACAATGCTTCCCAACTTGGCCCTGACTTTTTGCTGCAAGTAGCACAAACATCTTAGCATTGCTCTAACTAGAATTATCGTAGAATCATAGAATCATAGAGTTGGAAGAGACCACAAGGGCCATCGAGTCCAACCCCCTGCCAAGCAGGAAACACCATCAGAGCACTCCTGACATATGGTTGTCAAGCCTCTGCTTAAAGACCTCCAAAGAAGGAGACTCCACCACACTCCTTGGCAGCAAATTCCACTGTCGAACAGCTCTTACTGTCAGGAAGTTCTTCCTAATGTTTAGGTGGAATCTTCTTTCTTGTAGTTTGGAACCATTGCTCCGTGTCTGCTTCTCTGGAGCAGCAGAAAACAACCTTTCTCCCTCCTCTATGTGACATCCTTTTATATATTTGAACATGGCTCTCATATCACCCCTTAACCTCCTCTTCTCCAGGCTAAACATGCCCAGCTCCCTTAGCCGTTCCTCATAAGGCATCGTTTCCAGGCCTTTGACCATTTTGGTTGCCCTCCTCTGAACACGTTCCAGTTTGTCAGTGTCCTTCTTGAACGGTGGTGCCCAGAACTGGACACAGTACTCCAGGTGAGGTCTGACCAGAGCAGAATACAGTGGCACTATTACTTCCCTTGATCTAGATGCTATACTCCTATTGATGCAGCCCAGAATTGCATTGGCTTTTTTAGCTGCCGCGTCACACTTTTGGCTCATGCCAACAGTCCACTATTCCATAAGCCCTACTATTATTTCTTTATCCAAACAGGTAATTTGGGAGATTGAGGAGAGGGGACCCCCCCCCCTAAACCGTGGAAATTAATAAATAGTAGGATTTTGGTTACTTGGGATGGGAAGGGAGAAATACCAGCTGCAGAGAAACTCCTAGGCTAGCCTGTGCAAAACCGTCTGGCCAAGCTAGAGCCATTAAGAGCCATTTATATAGGGCAATTAGCAACGCGGGTGGCGCTGTGTGTTAAACCACAGAGCCTACGACTTGCCGATCAGAAGGTCAGTGGTTCGAATCCCCGTGACAGGGTGAGCTCCCGTTGCTTGATCCTGCCAACCTAGCAGTTCGAAAGCACGACAAAGTGCAAGTAGATAAATAGGTACCACTCCGGCGGGAAGGTAAACGGCATTTCTATGCGCTGCTCTGGTTCGCCAGAAGCGGCTTAGTCATGCTGGCCACATGACCCGGAAGCTGTACGCCGGCTCCCTTGGCCAATAAAGCGAGATGAGCGCCGCAACCCCAGAGTCAGCCACGACTGGACCTAATGGTCAGGGGTCCCTTTACCTTTATATACGGCAACTGAGAGCCATTGGCAATACAAGAGAACTGCCTTCAGTACTTTCCCTGAGGTGTGAACAGAGACTGGGGGGTTGGATGGTTGTCAGGGTGTAGGTGATAGGAAAACAGTTTTTAGCAAGGTGTTTTGTTAAGGAGGAAGATAGACTGCGATCCATCTTGGGCAGGCTGGCTGAAGGCTGGCTGCTCTGCTGTGGGGTACAAGCCCCTCTTGAAACGACCAAGCTGTAAGATCTGGCCTCCCTCCACGCAGACGGAAGGTGTAGATAGGTGAAGAAACTACATTTCTTAAAGCTACGGCAGTCTCTGCCATGTCTCGATTCTCAGACCCTGGGTGAGTGCCTAGAACACCATGGGCTCTTGCCACCGCTCAGCAGAGGGGGGAGTGGCACCCAACTTTTGTAACAATACAGTTATTCATGTGTTTGCTAGCCCTGAGTTTGCTTTCTTAACTGGTGACAAAGAGGCTATGCAAGGTAAATCTGGAACGGCTTTTAGTGCCTAAGAACCAGGAAATGAAACCCATCCAACCGTTTTTAACAGCCCACGGTGGAGCAAAGTGCATTTGATAACTGTATACAATAGGCATAAGGAGAAACAAAACTGTTTTGAGCAAATTCCCCTCTCAACTGGTAGTACCAGTGCACTCTTTGTGTCAGCTGCTTCAGAAAGTCCAATATGGCTTCTGGAGGAGAGAAGAGAAAACTTTGGTTTCTTTATAAACTTCAGAAGTTTATCTGAGCATGCTTACGAAGGTTCAGGTTGCAAAAGGTGGAAGAAGTGCATTTACTAGTGCTATACCATTGCAAGCCTTGGTTATTTCTGTATAAGTAGTCAGAAAACAAGTCTGGGAGGCGAGAGTATAATCTGGCCAAATTCCTCCCTGCAACACCCAAAACCCAGTGATTTACAACCAGGCTAAGCTGAGAGGTCAATAATTTTTGTGCTGGTCTAACCACTACCAGTCCACCTTAATGGGCTCTTTCATAGTACATCACTTTGGGTGGTATTCAACTAAACCAACCCTAATCAATGAAACTTAAAGGTAAAGGTAAAGGGACCCCTGACCATTACTCTCTCTTTTCTTCTTCTATTATTTGTACCCCGCCCATCTGGCTGGGTTTCCCCAGCCACTCTGGGCGGCTTCCATAGAAACCAAAAATACACTAAAATATCACAGATTAAAAACTTCCCTGAACAGGGCTGCCTTAAGATGTCTTCTGAATGTCAGGTAGTTATTTATCGCTTTGACATCTGGTGGGAGGGCGTTCCACAGGGCAGGCGCCACTACCGAGAAGGCCCTCTGCCTGGTTCCCTGTAGCTTTGCTTCTCGCAATGAGGGAACCGCCAGAAGGCCCTTGGCGCTGGACCTCAGCGTCCGGGCAGAACGATGAGGGTGGAGACGCTCCTTCAGGTATACTGGGCCAAGGCCGTTCAGGGCTTTAAAGGTCAACACCAGCACTTTGAATTGTGCTCGGAAACGTACTGGGAGCCAATGTAGGTCTTTCAAGACCGGTGTTATGTGGTCTCGGCGGCCGCTCCCAGTCACCAGTCTAGCTGTCGCATTCTGGATTAGTTGTAGTTTCCAAGTCACCTTCAAAGGTAGCCCCACGTAGAGCACATTGCAGTAGTCCAAGCGGGAGATAACTAGAGCATGCACCACTCTGGTGAGACAGTCCGCGGCAGGTAGGGTCTCAGCCTGCGTACTAGGTGGAGTTGGTAGACAGCTGCCCTGGACACAGAATTGACCTGCGCCTCCATGGACAGCTGTGAGTCCAAAATGACTCCCAGGCTGCGCACCTGGTCCTTCAGGGGCACAGTTACCCTATTCAGGACCAGGGAGTCCTCCACACCAGCCCGCCCCCTGTCCCCCAAGAACAGTACTTCTGTCTTGTCAGGATTCAACCTCAATCCATTAGCCGCCATCCATCCTCCAACCGCCTCCAGGCACTCACACAGGACCTTCACTGCCTTCACTGGTCTAGTCGTGACCGACTCTGGGGTTGCGGTGCTCATCTCGCTTTACTGGCAGGGGAGCCAGCGTACAGCTTCCGGGTCATGTGGCCAGCATGACTAAGCCGCTTCTGGCAAATTAGAGCAGCGCACGGAAACGGTGTTTACCTTCCCGACAGAGTGGTACCTATTTATCTACTTGCACTTTTATGTGCTTTTGAACTGCTAGGTTGGCAGGAGCAGGGACCGAGCAATGGGAGCTCACCCCGTCGTGGGGATTTGAACCGCTGACCTTCTGAACATCAAGTCCTAGGCTCTGTGGTTTAACCCACAGCGCCACCCGCGTCCCCAATGAAACTTAGCCATGTCCATTAATTTAAATGGGTCTACACTGAGTGAAACCTAACTGAATACCACCCTTTGCCTCTAGAGAAAGCTTGCGGAGCTTTCAAAAAGCCCTGCAGAGAAATGGATAGCTCTGGCTAAGAGACACCCCTTTGTTGACTTTGACCCTCCCGAGCTCAGGAAATTCCCTGTGCTCCTTTTAGCCTCCTGCCTTTGGAAAAAGAGATAAAATGTCTGCAAATTCTTAGTGTCGGGTTGGGGAGCCCAATGACTCCCCATGTTAAGGGGCAATCTCGGTGCTACCAGCACAGACAGAAAGTACAGCAGAAAAGAATCAAGAAAGGTGGTTAATAATTAGCAAATCAGGATATGAGTATGTGGGAAGCATGGAGCAGAGATAAAGTTTTCAGGTGTACTACAGCCCAGCCTTCCTACCTCTCTGCCTTTTCTCTCCTCTTTCGGCTTCTATGATTGGTAGCAGCGCCCTGTGTTTGCCTCTGGCCACCCTCTTGCCACGCTGCCACAACCTGAACTCTCACATAAGTATTTTCTGTTCTCCGGGACGGCAGCTTGACAGAAGGCACCAGCCTGCAATGATCTGAAAGGGGAAATGGAGAGAGGGCAGGGCCGTTTGAACATACCTGGGCTGGTGTTTCGCTGGAGCCGGCAGTGCCTCTAGCCAAAGACAACAGCAGCATGTTCTGAGCTGCCGGTCATCTTAAAGTTCTGCTGTCTCTCTCTCTCCTATCACTTTCTACTGAGATTCACTTGGCTAGGCAGTTGTGTGCTTATTTCCTGGCAAAAGCAGAAGTGGAGCAAAGGAGAGCACACCACAAGCTCTGTTGGAGCGAAAATGCACGGCAAGGGCTGGGGTTGCTTGTCTGGTGGTGCTGGGGGGGGGGGGGACTTGGCCTGTGGGAGTTTAGCCTGTGGCACCTGGTAAGAGATGCTGCTCTCAGTTGAGAAGCCCTTGCTTCGAAAGTTGCTTCTGCTAAGAACTCATTTACCTACAACTTTCTGAGCCGCTGCCCACCCACCCATTTCCACATGTTGACGTTTCGTGCGCACGCCACGGGCAGGGCCAGATTTAGGTTTGATGAGGCCCTAAGCCACTGAAGGTAATGGGGCCCTTTATGGGTCCGGCTGTCTTTTGTCAACAACAAATTGTCGCTGTTTTCTTGTGTTGAATATATGCTATATGGTAATTTCTGGACCTAATAGCCATTTGCACATGCAACCAGTCCATGCAGAATGTAGGCACCCTATATAGTGGTACCTCGGGTTACAGACGCTTCAGTTTACAGACTCTGCTAACCCAGAAATAGTACCTCGGGTTAAGAACTTTGCTTCAGGATGAGAACAGAAATCGGGCAGCAGCGGCGCAGCAGCAGCAGGAGACCCCGTTAGCTAAAGTGGTCCCTCAGGTTAAGAACAGTTTCAGGTTAAGAACGTACCTCCAGAACGAATTAAGTACTTAACCCGAGGTACCACTGTATATAGAAATGAGCAAACCAGTGATATTTTAGGGAGCAGGCTAACAGGCGGGGCCCATGACTTACATCATAGGAGCCTACACAACACGAAACACTGTTGCTGTATGTAGGTTTTATTTTATTTGTTTTTCATCTTATATTTTGGAAAGGCTTTTTTCCCCGTTAAATTGGGGGGGGGGGGGCCAAGAGAGTGGGGCCCTAAGCTAAAGCTTGTTTAGCTTATACGTAAATTTGGCGCTGGCTACGGGGTATGTGCAATGCTGCAAGTTAAGGTGAGCATGCCATGCGGCAAGCACGCATTGCTGCTGCAGTTTTGGGGGGCTGTCCCAATTCTTTTTTATATATATATTTTTATATATTCTTGTGCCCTCCATCTTTCCCAACATCAGGGTCTTTTCCAGGGAGTCTTCTCTTCTCATGAGGTGGCCAAAGTATTGGAGCCTCAGCTTCAGGATCTGTCCTTCCAGTGAGCACTCAGGGCTGATTTCCTTCAGAATGGACAGGTTTGATCTTCTTGCAGTCCATGGGACTCTCAAGAGTCTCCTCCAGCACC